>NC_062284.1:66916934-68116934 GCF_902655055.1 Lutra lutra | reverse complement strand
TTGTAGATGTGCTGCTATAAACATTGGGGTGCATGCAACCCTTTGAATTAGTGTCTTTGTATCCTTTGGGTAAACACCTAGTAGTGTTATTCCTGAACCACAGGGTAGCTCTATTTTTAACTTTTTGAGGAACGTCCATATTATCTTCCAGAGTGGCTGCACCAGTTTGCATTCCCACCAACAATGCAAGAGGGTTCCCCTTTCTCCAATATCTGTTTAGCTTTATCTTCACGGCCAAGTTGTGAGTTTTTTGAGAGGAAAGATGACCTAGTATTTCTTTTTTATAATCCACAGTACCTAGCGGAGTGTTGGGCACATACTTCACATTTGCACATTCTTGATTATTAGATTCTCTCCAGGGTGAACCAGACTCTTTCAAGGCTGCCTATTTGATAACCATAAAAAAATTTCCAAAGTGGCCATGCAACTGGGAAAGAGGCATATTTCCTTCTTGAATACACAAATTCTTTATGCTAGAAATTTCCACAGTTCAGAAAAGCCAAGCAGAGAGTTCATGGTTTTTTGTGAGCTTAAGGAAATACAGAGGCTGTATGAGAATCTTTAATAATTTCTAAAATGATATCATAGATTTCTAAAATGATATCATAGGACAATACATATGGTTTTAAGTTTTATAATACACCCCCTCAAGTCACCAGCTAGATCTGCTCAAGAAAGGATGGAAGAGCCAGATCCAGGGGCACATCTAAATGCTGAGAGGTGGACTTTAAGTCCTAGGGTGGAATTTATAAGAGTCAATGTAGCCACTTTAGAAAACACTTGAGCAGTTTCTCAAAAAGTTAAACATAAATCTACCACGTGACCCAACATTTCACTCCTAGGTACCTAGAGAAATGAAAAACAAAGACTTGCACATGAATGCTCATAGCCACATTATTCATAATAGCCTAAAACTGGAAACAACCTAAATGTCCATCAGTTGAGGAATAAATAAACACAATACAACATATTTACATAATAAAATACTGAAAAATAAAGGGGCACAAACGGATGCATGTTTCATGGATAAGCCTCCAAAACATTCTGCTTAACAAGAGAAGCCAGACCTGAGAACCAGCATCCCATTTAATCCTATTTACATGAGAAGTCCAGGAAAGGCAAATTTACAGAGACAAAAAGATCAGTGGGTGCTTGGGGCAGAGGGTGGAAAGGAGTATTAACTGTCAAGGCATGAAGGATCTTATTGGATCTAAAACTGATTCGTGGTGATGATTGCACCACTTGGTAAAGTTATTAAGTTGTATATATATAAAAGGAATACAGGGGTGTCTAGGTGGCTCAGTCTGTTAAACATCTGACTTCAGTTCAGGTCATGATCTTTGGGTCCTGGGATCCAGCCCACATTGAGCAGGCATCAGTCTCCACACTCAGCAGGGAGCCTGCTTCTCCCACTCCTTCTGCCCCTCCCCATCCTCAAATAAATAAATAAATAAAATCTTGAGAAAAAAAAAAAGGAAGACAGTCTCATTTTACAAAGTACAGAAAAGCATAGAAAAGAGTCAGTATCTATCAAGATACAACATTTTGCTTAATTCCCTATGTGTGTTTTACATAATTGAGATTCTTTATATGTAATTTTAATCCTGATTTTCAACAAACATTATATGATAAGCATTAACCTCATCATTGAAGACTTTTACTAAATATCAATATCAATAGCTGGGCAATGTTTCATCTTGTAGATGCATCTCAATTCGTTCAACTACCCTCCATTGCTGGATATTTCAATTTTATAAATAACATAGGTGAAACATCTTTATACCAAAAAAGAATCACTAAGGCTTGTTTTTTTCATCTAGTTCTTCTCTGGTTCTTCATAGATCTTACAATTCTTGAATTTGGAAGCAATGATCTTTGAAACACGGGCTTCTTTATCTTCAGTTAAAGAGAGAGCCCTGCTTATGTGCAAATAATCACTCATGATTTCAAAATAGGGTGTGGGTGGCAACAGCTGAAACTGATCAGCGGGGGGAGAGGGCCAAGCGGTGTCAGGGGCTGGAACCTGCACCTGGGGGATGAGGACTCCAGTGCAGCTAGAAATCAGGAGTATGTCCAAGAACCCCAGCCAAGAGGCCAGGGCACTGAGCAGATAACCCGGGTGTCAGTGGATTATGGAGAGTCAGGAGTAAGCTGGAGACTGGAAACCAACAGAGATGCAAAGAGAAAGAAGTCATCTTGGGGTGCCTGGCTGGCTCCATTGGCGAGCATGTGGTTCTTGATCTTGGGGTCGTGAGTTTGAGCCCCATGTCCAGTATAGAGCCTATTTAAAAAGAAGAAGAAAGAAGAAGAGGAAGAGGAAGTCATCAGCACTCCTGACTCCTGAATTTAAGGTAGATCAAAACACAACACCAGCAATGGGAACCCAGAAGTAAGCCTGACCCTAGGGCAAAGACTACTTGCTATCTGCTCTCTCACACTGACCAAAAGGGCATATGCCTCTGCAATGGAACTTGTTAACCCTCCCACCTGTCCAGGCTTAGAAGCAATAGAGTTTGAAGGTATTACTAATGCACCACCTTCGTTTGAAAAACACTGTTTTAAATAAATAATTGTAAAACTAATAAAACATGGAAACTCATTTCAAATTCCATGTGGGATAAAGGTATTCACTTTCTCATCCCTCATAGAAGTCGACCATTAATGTTCTAAAATTCACTATGGTGATGGCTACACAAACACTGTGACTATCGTAAAAAACTACTGTACCCTTTAAATAGCTAAATTCTATGGCATGTGAGTTATATCACAGTAAAGTCTGAGATTAAACAAAAAAGAAAAAGAAGTTCCTTATAATGAGCTCCCTGTTAACATCTAGAGGATGGGGCCCGTGAACTTCTACCCATTTCAAAATCTCTACCTCATGCTTCCCAGTGCACGTAAGGTCTTGCCACTGAGCCGTAATCCCTCTGTGTCATTCCATTGCTTCATCCAGACTTCAAAGGACCTGGGAGCCCCAACTTGGAGGAGTGGTTGTTAAAAAAAACTGTCATTTGCTCCTGAGAGGGTAGCACACAGCCATTAACGGCTATGTGAAAACATAGAAAAACAAGATATGGAATCCATGTATCATTACAACCACATAGAAAAAACCTGTGCAAAGAAAGAAGTTGAGAAGAAATTAAAATGCTAACAGCAGTGTGAGAGGAAGTGGAGAGTAAAAGTGATTTTTCTCTGATTTGCTTTCTATTTTCTTGCCTATCAAGAGATATTATTCCGTGGTTTTTAATGATGAATTACTCTGGGAAAGACAACACCACCTCTACTTCTGTTTAAAGAACTTCCTCTATGAGACCTGCCCTTTTTTTTTTTTTTCTGTGACTAAAGAAGTCCCAGGAAATATGAAAACTCAAGAGTTTTAAGCGAGGGCTAAAAGAGGAGAAAAGATGTAACAGAGGGAAGAGGGAGGAAACGGAGCATACAAAGTCACCCTTTTCTGTTCTGATTTGGAGTTTTTGTTTAACTGTATGCAAAAAAAAAAAATCAACTTGAGATTATAATCTACATAGGACAACCTGCTTTCTCTTTTCTCATCTTAGCTTCTTCTACTTCAAAATATTTTCTTTGTGAAAATCCCAAACACTGGCGGCCAATCTCTTTCCTCTTAAAGAGATATTCTGTACCAGGTCAGCTGGTATGAATTCAACTGTGCCTTATCTGTAATGAGAACAGTAAAATAATACAGATACAAAAATACAAACACAAATAAAAGCCTTTACCCGGCACCATAACTAACTTGATGTGAAGACTGGTGTCACCTTACTCCAGTAAGTAAGTAAGTACTCCAACTCCCTCTTGTTGGCCATGTGATCGGCATTGGGAAAGGTATGGTATGGTGCAAGGTGATTTATTCCATTCTCAGGCTGACAGGTGGTTTCAGACCTACTTAAAAAGAACAGGTGATGCCATGGATGGGGTCTAGAAAATTACCTAATTGACCTGTTATTTCTCAAATGAGAAACAATAACCTATCCAGATCTGGGATCAGATATCCTGTCTCCTATCTGGTGGCCCTGTGCCAGGCCTTTCTAAAGAAGGCTTAACAGTGCCCTGTCATCATCTCCCCTTCATGATTCCTTTGAAACAAACCTGATCCAAATCTGGATTTCTCTTCCCAGGGCTGCCGGGATTCAGAGGAGAGCCAGGCCAGATCTGAGGCCTTGGGGTTGGATGCTAAATGCTGGTGGAGTCAGGGGTCAGGCAGATCAGGATAGTTAAGTAATCCCTGGTTCACTCTTCCTTTCAGTCTTCAGGGGACAACACCCCCCACTTTCCTCTAAAAGTAGCACACATGAAATGCTAGGTGGTCAGCGTAACATTAGATGTTCCAAGGATCGTTGCCGGGTTGATTAATATAAACAGACTTTATTTCAAAGTCAAGGCTGGGGAAGACCCTGGCCCATTCTCTGACCGCTTCGTTTCAGGGTGTGATCCAAGGAAGGAAGCATTAGTCCAGGGAAGACAAAGGAGGCCCACGTGGTCGCTGGAAGTGAGGTGGGGATGTACATGAGGAAGACCCCAGTGACTTGGGACAGCCAGGCTGGAAGGTGTGGCCAGGGGTCAACAAGCGGAAGAGCCTTGGAAAGAGAATGCTAGTGCTAGTTAGGAGTCTCCTCACTCTGCTTCCTGTATTCATCCCCACAGAGCTGCCAAGTCCCCTACAGCTTCAGCAGTATGTTTTCTAGCACATTTGAGGTGTGTCTTACAGAACATGATCAAAATCCAACTATAGCAGCAACATGAAAACAAATGTTTTCATTCTGAGAATCAGAAAGCTCGTATTATTCCACTGAAGAGTTTTACAGATTTTTCTGATCTTTTGCTGAGGGAGAACTAAATATTCATGGACAACTGCTGAATTACGCGTGTCTACACAGAAATTGAAAATTGAAGAGTAATCATTTAAGTGTTTTTTAAGGGGGGGTGTACCTGAACTCTCTACTGAAGGTATGTTCAAGGGATAAGAGAATATTTCTCTACTGGATTAAAAAATTTATTAAAAAAATTGAAGGAACCTTAGAAATTACTTAAGCTAACCCCCTTATTTTATTTATTTTTTAGTAATCTCTACACTCAACATGGGGTTTGAACTCACAAGTCAAGAGTCACACGCTCATCCGACTCAGCCAGCCAGGCACGTGAACCCCCTAATTTTAAAAATGCTTTTTTAAAATAGAAGATTTAGCCTAAACTATTCCTGCAAAAAGTATATTAGTATTGTTTGGTAAAACCCTAAAACGTATTCTTCACAACTTAAGGAAAGATGAAGGTCTAATATTAAAGCCATGATACAGCCCGACTGTTTAGAATTAAATTTGTATCCCTGGAAAATAGAATTTCTTTCATTATTCCAACTAACCAAAGTAGTGTTTATAAAGTTTCAAGAAAAGAAATCATCTCTAATTCATGAGCTTAATCTGATTATTAAAAAATATTTTTGTACAGTATAACATCTGTCACTATGTAAATTATCTTATTAGAATGAAAAAATATGGTTCAGGTACTTTGAAAACATGTATATACAAATATATTTGACTATTTCATGTAACATTTTTTTAAAAAGTTAAATACTTCTAATGGGTCCACATGAGAAATTTTAAAGACAGATTCAGTAAATCTTATCTTTACCATCCTCTTTTGATTATTCATAAACTGGAAAGTGAAGAGGACTTCCACTTTTATAATTCTTAAATGTTTTTCCAGTGTATTTCAAAGGCAGGAAGACAGGAACTTGGAGAGGCTTTTAATGTCTTGGATCCCAGAATAAATATTTGGATATCCTCACAGAGCAAACTAATTGATGAGAATAATACAGTGAAATTTAACAGGGTTTGATATAAAATCTTACATTTGAGTTAAAAAAAAAAGTTGTATCACTTGGAATTCTTAGCTTAAACAAGAGAAAACTTAGGGAGGAGGAAATAGGCTTTTTCAAATAATTTAACGTCTACTCAGAAAAACAGGAATTAGCCTTGTTCCAGAAGTTAGAGTAGATCAGTGGGAGGTAGACATGGGGTATGATGAGAAATAATTTCTTTCCGTTACAACTGAAGGCCAGGTAATGGCTGCCTCAAAATATTTTTGAGTAAGTAAACTCCTGGAAATGGTCTAAGGCTTATTGCTAACATATCACTAAACTATAACAAACTAAAATCAAAGTATATAGTTAATCTGATAAAAGTCTTAACAAAAAAAACTGGCCAAACATTTATTATCGTTCTTAAGGTTTTAAGCATTTCTTTTAACATTGAAAAAATCTGACTTCTATTTATCCACACTGCTTTGAACTTCAGGTTGTGTGTGGATTATTAAGGAAAAACCTATATACAGAGAACGCCTGCTGGACTCCAAAAGAATATTTGTTTCACAACAAAGCCATACTCAGTTTTATGAATCTAAGAAACCCATGTAAGAAACCAACCAACCCAAAGCAGCACATGACACAGTTTAAAATACTTTGTACTAGGGATGGTATTTTTACTACTGGAAAAACATAACCATGTACATTATCTCTTTGAATTCTTTAAAAACAATGCTTTCCCACCCGAACATATAGGAAGGAAAAAGTAATACCGTCTTCCTAATACATCCATCCATCTATATACATGTGCACATAATTAATTAATTAATTAAAATACACAATACAAAGAAGTGAAGTTCTGAAATCCTTCCATCTAGAGCCATCAGAGGTCATCACCATACATTTGTATACTCAAAACAAGCGAACTGTACAGAAATTCTGTTGTATATTCAATGATTCTCTTTTACTTAATGTGATATACATAATGATTATATATAATTTTTTGTACATACATAATGTTATATTCTGGTTAGGCCTTTGACATTTTTTAAAAAGAAAAAAATTCTTTCCTGCTCCTTTCGGTCTTTACCCTATGGTATTAGGCCATTCCTGACTTTATTCCCATGAGCCATCACTTTAAACAAAAAAACCTGAAAGGTTGGGGCGCCTGGGTGGCTCAGTGGGTTAAAACCTCTACCTTCAGCTCAGGTCATGATCCCAGGGTCCTGGGATCGAGCCCCACGTAGGGCTTTCTGCTCAGCAGGGAGCTGGCTCTCCCCCCTCCCTTTGCCTGACTCTCTGCCTACTTGTGATTTCTGTCAAATAAACAAATAAAATCTTAAAAAAAACCACACAAACAAACCTGAATGGCGTGTGTCCATCCTACTTGAATGTATTGTTTAAAATCACAGACTGAGGATTTTGTAAATTCCTTAAAGTGGAATTTAAGAAAATCTTCAACATTTCATAAGTCATATCCTATTCAATGTCCTATTTTCAGCCTTTTTTTTCCCCCAGAGCAGACAAATTCCCCAGAGTTATGCAGCGTTCCAGAGCATCCTCCTTTTTATTTAATTATTTTGGAGGAAGAAAAGCTTTTTCACAGCACCCCCACAAAATCTGTTACACCAAGCACCACACAGGCACAGAGCATTGAGCCCAACACAATGCCTGTGATTGTAACTCTCCTCAGTTTCTTGTCTCTCCCCATTCTTCCGGCCTGCAGTTTGTACACGTTCTGTCTTCTGAGGGTGGGTTTAACACTAACTTACCCAGTAACCACGCATTTTCCAGTACCCATTTCCAAGTGTGGGAGCGTTCTTCCTTCAGCACCCAACTAGGAAAGTGGAAGATTAAATCTTCTCTCATCCCATAGGAACTGGTTCTTTTGCGAGAGGAAATGAGAGGGTCATGGAGCCAGTAGCTGCCAACTACTGTTTAGCCAAAGTCCTCCACGTTGATAAAGAACTGTTGGGATACAGCTGCCTTAAATGTAACTACATTCAGCAAATGACTTCTACCAGATACACCTTTGGTAAAAAACTGAATCCAGAAGGGACTGCTCAAAGTTAGCCTTTTATGGGGGTTTACGGAGAATTGTGGTATGTTTGTTTTTGTGGTTTTGGTGAAATGTGCTTGAAACACTTTCCCCAGTTATGCTACCATGGTCTCACATCCCACCTCATGTCCAACTGTGCCACCATGACACAGAATGTTAGGCCTTGGACCATCAGTTTGTCCCAGTGCTAAGTGTGATCCTGTCGGCCAACCAATCACATGTGTTTGAAGTGAGGAGTCAGCCTCTCAATCAGGTCTGAATGTCTGGGCTTCACCTGAATGAAAAACCAGTTTTTCACAGATTCTGTGAATCACGTTACTGACCATGTCTCTTCACTGCCAGAAAGATCAGAGCTGTGTTTGCAGCCCACCTCTAGCAAGTATGTAGAATAGGGAAGGCATCTGCATTAATCTCATGGGGAGTCTTGTCTTTTTTTGTTTGTTGGTTGGTTGGTTTAACTATATGTCTTTGTTACAACTCTATCATGGGTATTTTTTTTTAAGGTTTTATTTATTTATTGGACTGAGGGAAAAAGAGAGCACCAGAGGGCGAGCTGCAGGCAGAAAGAGAAAGGGAGCCCACCACAGACCTGATCCTAGGACCCAGGGATCATGACCCATGTTGAAGGCAGCCCTCAAATGACTGAGCCACCAGGCACCCCTATCATGGATATTTTATGTTTTTGTCAGTTGCCTAAAAGTCTTTCTGGAGGAATAAGGTGATAAATAATTTTAAATCTATTTGTCATTACATACAAAGTAGAAAGAGTTCTGACTGATCTCAAAGAAGCATTTTTATTCATGGGCATTTATTTAAAAATATATAGGCTGCTGCTTTCTGGGAACTGACAATCTTTGAAAATCCATCATGAATGATCTCCTCCTGCAGCCCTCTCTGTGTTTCTTGTAGAAGTAGGATTGTCAGTAGAAAAGGCAATTGGGAGAGTCTGTGTTAAAAGGAAAGAAAAAAGAACAGTAGACATACAAACTCAAATTCATTTATTTATAAATATAAGCCATGTATATTTAAAAGAATATACATGTTATTTTATTAAACTAGGATTCTATTATTCTGGGTGAATTGCTAGAATTGATAGGAACTAGAGGCTAAACAGACTTGACCCACTATCTAGTAAATAAATTAAATGTATTAAAATATCTTAAATGCACAGGGGAAAGTAGGCTATGTCCTATATACAAATTAATCTCAAGTAATTTTCTCTTTTAATTGTCTGGACTTCCTTTAATTGTCTGGACTTTTAGAAAATGATTTTATTTGGTGAATGGTTTAAGAGTTTAGATTTGCTTTTCATGAGGAGGTGACTGAGATATTTAGTGGACAAAGGGGAAGAGCGACCAGGCATTGCTATTTTAATGGTGAAGAGTTCATCAAAATCAGACACTTATATTACAGAAAGAGATGCTTTTGAAAGATAATTTACTACCAAAAATATCATTGAAGAGAATGTTTTGTAACCAGATGAACAGAATAGCATTATTGAATATCATCTATAGTATTATTTAGAATCTATAAATATTTCCTTGCACATAAAGGTATCCTTAGCTTGTCCTTACTTACATTGATAAGTGGGATGCAAATTAAATAAATAGGATGACCATTTGGTGGAGAATAAAAACTCAAGGCAAATTTCAATGTCTCTCCACCACAGACCCTAGCTTCTCTGCTCCCACCTTCCACTTTCTTGCCAGGCCACCTTGAATGATGAGGCCCTGAGGGGGTTGAATTTAGAATGAATTAAATGTTGATTCTCACCAGCTGCTTTGGGACTTACTAAAATCTAACTCTTTGGAGTAGCTGGCATCTGGACTTTATTGGGCAGATGTAGCACATACCAGACTAGAATTTTACTAATCTCAGTGTTTGTTGTTTTCTCTTATTACAACTGATCATTCTCCTGAAGGAAGCAAATCTCAATTTCCCACATTACTGCCTGTTGACAAATCTTGACTCTGGTTTCCTAAGATTTCTCTGGTCCAACTACTTTAGCTCTTTCCTTCGCTTCTTGCTTAAAATCAAAAGCTTTAAATCGTTGTGTAAATTGACGTTGTGCAATTTTTTTTCCATTTGACAAAATAAATTCTCTGTTATCTTACCTTGTTATCTATTACAAACTTTGCTGAAGGTAAAACAAACATCTCAACAAAGTGCTTGAAACGCAATGCTCAGTCTCTTTCATGCATTTTAGTACAACCTAATTTTATTACCAGCTATATTTCACATAAAATCTCAGCTGCTGCTCCTTTCTCAAGAACCTCCGTTGTTGTTCTTTCATCTATGGACTGGCGTTTACTTTTGATAAAAAGGCAGCATTCTGTTGGTTCCAATTGCTTTGGCTCAACCCATTAGCTGTGCTAACAATAGCCTGATTGTCAGTGAAATTAGTCTTTTATCTGTCACCCTCTCCCCTCCTCCACTTTCTAGCTAAAATAGGTTCTGCTGACTTGAAACAAATTATTTCATCTCTCTGAGCCTCAGTTTTCTCCCTGAGAGCATAGTGACACACACATTTTGGATTATTGGGCAAAATGGGTCCAATTTCTCCTACAGAATCAATGCTCAATAAATGTGAATTTCCTTGCTCTCAAGGAAGGAGCGTGTAGGAAACTAGAAACGCGTTGGCACACAATGCATGTTTTAGAAGGCCACTCTTCTAAACAACTCTCGAAATTTTGAAGCAAAGAAGTTAAGTCCGAATTGAAGCTTGGAAAAAAGTTTTAAATGTCTCCTCCTTTTGGTTTAACCTCAACTTAACGTTCAAAGGATGATAAATTTATTCCTAAAGCATTTTGCATTTCTCCTTTAGAGAATTCACTGCAATTGTAATTAAATGCCTTGGCCCCTGGTTGCTTTGGAGCTCTGTCTTGAAGAGAGGAGTTGTGCCTGTCTTGGCTACCTCTTTATCCCCAGCAGTCACATTATAGGTGATCTCAATAAATATTTTAGGAGTCAATGAGTGAGCATCATAGTTTGTGTTCCTTCTTTTTCAGTGTTTTATTTTTCTTTTGTAAGATTTTAATTATTTAGTTGAGAGAGAGAGAGCAAGTGTGCGTGAGTGGGAGGGAAAGGGAGAAGCTCACTCCCTGCCCAGCAGGGAGCTGGTCTACAAGAGGCTTGATCTCAGGACCAAGAGACCACCACCTGAACCGAAGGTGGAAGCTTAACTGACCGAGCCACCCAGGTGCCCCCATAGACTCTGTTACTTTTTTTTTTTTTTTAAGATTTTATTTATTTATTTGACAGACAGAGATCACAAGTAGGCACAGAGGCAGGCAGAGAGAGAGGGAGGGAAACAGGCTCCTTGCTGAGCAGAGAGCCCCATGTGGGACTAGATCCCAGGACCCTGGGATCATGACCTGAGCCGAGCCGAAAGCAGAGGCTTTAACCCACTGAGCCACCCAGGTCCCCCGACTCTGTTACTCTTAAAGCAGTGCTTCTGAAGGGCTTTAGTGAATCCACTTTGAGTCCACTTTTTTCTTTTTCTGAAGACTTTTGCCTTAATTATCACTAATGCTTTCTTCCCCTTTCAGACTGTTCATCTCTTGGCCCTATTTCATTAAAAGAATACGTTTTCACTGATATTCCTTCTGCTCTATAAATAAATGCTTTAATAGTTGGAGGAAAGAGACTAAAACGCAAAGCCTTCTATTCGAAGAAATGCTATTGTAAAATCATTGTATTAGAGCAAGAATTCTTTCACATGTGAAAAACCGGCCATTATATTTTTGTGTAGTAATGGTAGATTTTCACGTGTTAAAATTTCATAAAAATTGTGCACAGAGAGGAGGAGGAGGGAGAACACGTGCACTGATATTTCCTCAGGACACTCAGTAAGTATTCTTAAAATATTTCCCCAAAAGAGCAAAAAACATATTTTAGATAAATTCCATTTTAGCTTCTCTCTTATTCTAAGCATAAAATCTATGCCTGCTAAAGCTATACTTGATGCATTCCATTCATTATTTAACTAAAAATTCATTGGAAAATCTATCTTAAAATCTATCAGTAGAAAAAAAAAAGGAAAGAATTTAATAAAGCTGGGGAAAGAGAATAGAAAGAATGTATCATGGGTTTGAACTCTTCAACTGCTCTTTTCCTGGAGGTGGGGGGCTGAGGGGTGGGAGGCCTTTCTCTAAGAGTTATTGTAATAGGATCTTTTGACAAAGGCAGCTCTTTTATATTGTTTTTGTTTTTTTTTTTTTAATTTTTCAGGCCCTTAGGGCTTGGGATGAGGACCTAAGGGATGGAACGTGCACAGACTAAACACATGAACTGGGACTTTTTTCTTTCTTTCTTTCTTTCTTTCTTTCTTTTTTTAATATTTTATTTATTTATTTGACAGAGATCACAAGTAGGCAGAGAGACAGGTGGGGAGAGAGGAGGAAGCAGGCTCCCTGCTGAGCAGAGAGCTCGATCCCAGGACCCTGAGACCATGACCTGAGCTGAAGGCAGAGGCTTTAACCTACTGAGCCACCCAGGCACTCCGAGCTGGAACATTTTATATTTCAAAGAAATATCTGAAGATTTCTGAAACAGTTTGAAAAACTCCTGAATCTGAATACGAGAGGTTGCCCATTTTATGAGCGGTTGCCATCTTACCCCAGCCCTTAAAACAAGATTCTCTGTGTATTTAAGAACTACTTTGGAGTTTGTGAAGGATATATATTCAGGATGCATAGGGCCGAGCTTGAGGACTGTATATTCACCAGCAGATTATGGGGTTCTTACGAAGATGATCCATAAAGTATGCTTCGAGAAACAGTATTTTAGGAGAGAAGTGGGTTTCTCTCCTAAAACAAGAAACTGGGTTTCAAATGAGCTCTCCACTCTTCCCGTTTTTCCTTCCCCATTTTCAATCCGTATCTCAGATTACCTTCTCAGACATTCTCCATCTGCTTTTCACCAGGATCAGCCTACCCCGGGAAGGACCATGAAAGGATGTTGTCCCCAAATCCCACCCGCGTCCTCACCTCTCAGTCCCATCCTGCACTTTTGGTGGTCCTCCTATGATGGTCTCCGAATGGTTCTCTATCCCTTTGACTCCTTTGTGTCCACAAGCTCATCATTAATAATTGTCCAGGCATTTTGTCCTGGATCTCTATGAACTCCAATAACTATCTAAGAGTGAGGTCACCACCAAAAACATATCTGTGAAGAACAATGATAGGAAATTAGGTATTGAGCTCAGAGTGGATTTAGATGTGATTTGATATTTATAACTGAGGGGATGGATGTCACGGGCAAGTTAGCTTAGGCTCATTGCATGGAGTTCTGCAAGTCCAAACTAGAAGCACTAAAAAGTCATACAAAAGGAGATATGGGCTACAGATAAATAAAAACTTCCCAATAAAGTTGTAGCCATGCAAATCTATAAAAAATCCAGTTGCCAGGAGTGTTCAAAGGGGAAATGGATAGTTTCCTACCAGGATTTGGTAAAGAAAAATATTCTGTTAGTGGGGATGAGAATTCATTCATTTGTTCCTTTTTCATTTTTTTAAGTTTTTTTTTTTAATTACTTATTTTTGCAAGAGAGAGAGACAGCGAGTACGAGGAGGGACAGAGGTTAGAAACAGACTCCCTGCTGAGCAAGGATTTCATCCAGGACTTTATGCCAGGATCCTGGGATCATGACCTGAGCCAAAGGCAGACACTTAACCAACTGAGCCACCCAAGTGCCCCATTTGTTCCTTTTTCATTAAACTTTTATGGAGCACCCACTGTGGGGATGACACCCCCAAAAGAGGTGATACAAAGATAAATAAGACATGTTTTGTGTTTGGAAGGAGCTCCAACTCTAGCAGAGAATCGGACATGCGAGCAAATACACTACAGTAGAGCAGTCTGAGTTCAACAACAGAAGAGTAGGCGTAGATTTGGGGCACACAGGTGGGAGCCACTGCAGGCGTGGGAGTGAGCAGGCTTCAGAGATTCTAGCTCTCACACTGAGCAGTCCCAGTAGAGTAGTGGCAGGCTTCCCCCAACCTGCAAGCCCTTCCCAAGCCACAGATTTAGAAGCAAAATATATATACTGTAGTTGTTTTAAGCACTAAGTTTTAGGCTGATTTGTTACTAAGCAACAGATAACCAGAAAAAAAGATGAAATGAATTAATATGTGTGCAAAGTATCAAAAGGCCTGGCACAAAGTAATTACTCAATAAATACCAGCTATGGGTATGGGTATGCTCTTATTATTTATCATTGATTTGAAAGTGATATTATTTAAAAGCATTCTATTTTACGATCTATGTCAATATATTCAGCTTTGTCATTCTGTTAACTGCCTGCTTACATTTCCTTCCTTTCCACACACTTTTCCTCTTCTCCACTGTCTTCCTCCACTATTCATGTCCCTCATGCCCACATGGAGCACATCCACAAGGAGCTAAGTAGGTCACATTTGCTATAGGTTCATCCTCACTTGGACTACGACATTCTCTCCTTTCTGGTCCAGTCATTTTTAGACTATCCCTTCTGATCCATTCACTAATGCAGAAGCCAGATTTTTTTTTTCCTTAAATTCCAATCTGACCATATCTCTCTTTTGATGGCTTCCCATTGCTCTTAGGCCCCAGCTCCTAACCCTAATCATGGCTTTGAGCCCTATATTGTCTGCCCTCCACTCACCTCCTCAGTCTCATCTTCTTCGTTCACCATGTCCCAACTAGTCTGGCCTGCCTGTACCTACTCTCCTCTCTGCCACATGCTCCTGGAACACACGGCTCATTTCGGTCCTTAGGCCCTTTGAACAGCCTTTTTGTTGGATTAACTTCTCCCTGTCTAGTTTTACTTTCTCAGGGAAGATCTGTGCTCCATAGCATTTCTTAAATGGTAAATAAGTGATAGTTTGCATAATCATGTTTGTTTAATGTCTGCTTCCACAAAGGCAGGAATGATTTCATTTCTTCACAGTGACATCTCCAACATCGCGCATGCAGGAGGCATGAGTGTCAAACTGACTCACTTCATGGGATCTGCTCAGGCGCCTCATGTGTGTGGGAGTGTGTGTACTTTTTTTAAAGAGCTGTTTTAGGTTCAGCAAAATTGAGCTGGAAAGTACAGAGAGTTTCCATGTATCTTCTTTTCATGCACATGATAGCCTCCCCAACTATCAATACCCTGTGTCAGAGTGGTACATTTGTTTACAATTGATGAGCCTACATTGATACATTATTATCAGCCAAAGTCAATAGCTTGCATTAAGGTCATTCTCAGTGTTGTATACTCTGTGGGTTTCCAGAAATATACAATGACATATACCCATCATACACTACGCACTATAGTACTTTCACTGCCCTAAAAATCCTCTGTGCTCTGTCTACTTGTCCCTTCATCCTCTCAAATCAGTGGCAACTACTGATCATTTTCCTGTTTCCATAGCATTGCCTTTTCCAGATGTCATTATTCATTGGAATCCTACAGTATCAGTATGTCAATCTCCTAGTTTTAACTAACACTTGTCTCCTCTTGGGACTTCATGGCAGCAAATTTTTTCAATGCTAAAAATATCATCTTTGCCTTCAAAGAGTTCATCTTTAACTACTGTGGATTCAGGAGCATAGTAGTAGTAATAATAATAATAATAATAACCCCAAAGTGTGATAAGCATCATGATAGAGTACTTTGGCAAGGTAAAGCAGCTGTTCTCTGGGAAGGAAAGTAGAAGTGTAAGTTAATCAAGAAACTTTTCCTGAAGGAGCTGGCACCTCAACTGAAATTTAAAAACAAGCAGGATTTAACTAGATATGGAAATGTCCAGGAAAGGTTTTCTGGAGAAAAAAAAAAAAAAAAAAAAAAAAAACGAAAAAAAACAACCAACGCAAGCAAATTATGTGGATATTGAAAAAGAAACGTAACAAATATTTTTTGTAAAACCAGGAACTGTGCTAAATGCTCGACATTTTTTTCTTTAATTGCATTTAATGCTCATGACAATCTTGGCAGGAAAGTACTTTTAATTGAAGCACAGAGAAGTCACTAAAGTGGTAAGGAGCAAGCTGGGATTTGAACTCAGTGACTCCAGGAAAGACGTACTTAGCTGTTGTACCATGAGCAGAACCTTGAGGATCTGCAGTAATCAGATAACAGTGTCCTGCTGTAACATTGTGGCAGATAGGTTAAGAGAAGTGGACAGATTTGAGCATTCTTAAGGACAGGGGAGTAAAAGTGTGATTACTGAAAGAATCGAGAAAGAGAGAGTATCAGTCAGGATGCTTTGAGCCTCAAGAAACACAGGACTCAACTAGAAGTGACATAAACCAGAGCCAGGTGGCTTGGGAAGGTTTGGAGCTCCGAGGTGCCATTAAGGACTGTCCTCAGCATTCTGATGCTGTAGGCTTCATGGTCCCAGAATGTCTGCTGAACTTTCTAGTGTCACAGGCAGACCTGAGTATCCTATCTCTAACTTTTTCTGGGCAAGGGTGCAAGGGGAACCTTCCCAACACTCCCCACTGCATACCACATCCCTCACCATTTGAGACCTTACCCACATGGGTGTGGACCTCTCAGAGCATCTCCTTCCACAAATGGCCACCCCTGTTGGGGTCTAGGGAGGAGCAGGCTAGCAGCAGTCTGTCATTAGGAGGCAGAAGGAAAAGAAGCCTTCTAAAGCTGTGGAGGCGCTTGGGCTAGTGAGGATAGGGAATTCAGGATCCTGGATACCCAGAGGATCATGCGGAAGGAGGCTGCCGGCTCAAGGGGGTGTGACGGCTTGGTTCTCTGAACCCTCTCCTCTGTCGACACAGAAGTGGCAAAGAATCTTTCTGGTACATTCCTATCCCACACCTCCAGTCGACTTCCCTTCAGGTCCCTGGGCCAGGTGGAGCCATGTACCCAATTGCAGCTACAAAGGGTGCTGGGAAAGTGCATGTTACTTTTCAGCCTCTGCCAGTGAGAAGATAATGAAGAGTAGGAAGCAGAGGGTGAGATGTTGGGCAGGTAGCCAACCATGTCTGCTATAGAAAGTCAGAAGTTTCTTTAAAAATTAAAATTAAAAAGTCCTCTCCCAGTAATAAATAAATAAATAAATAAATAAATAAATAAATAAATAATAAAATTAAAACAAACCTACCAGGGGTGCCTGGGTGGCTCAGTTGGTTGATCGTCTGTCTTAGGCGTAGGTCATGATCCCAGAGCCCTGGGCTCAAGCCCTGCATTGGGCTCCCTGCTCAGCAGGGTGTCTTCTTCTCCCTCTCTCCCTGCCCCTCTCCCCTGCTTATGCTCTCTCTCTCTCTCTCTCGCTCGCTCTCTTGATATCTCTCTCTCTCAAATAAATAATTAAATTCTTTAAAATAAATTAAAAAATAAAACCTATCATACAACCCAGACATTCCCCTCATAGAAACTGGACCAAGAAAAATTCCCCTCATAGAAACTGGACCAAGAAAAATGAAACCATATGTCCATATGTACATGAATGTTTATGCCAGTTTTATTTATAAGAGCCCAAAACTGAAAACGACCCAAATGGCCAGCAGCAGGGGAATAAATAAACAAATTATGACCTAAAATAAAATGGCATGCTACTCACTAATGAAAAGGAAGGAACTATTAATACACATAACACATGGATGAATTTCAAAATAGTTATGCTGACTAAAATAAAGCCAGATTAAAGAGCCATGCTATATGATCCCATTTCCATAAGATTCTAAAAACCTCAAACTAGGGGTGCCTGGGTGGCTCAGTGGGTTAAGCCTCTGCCTTTGGCTCAAGTCATGATCTCAGGGTCCTGGGATTGAGTCCTGCATCGGGCTCTCTGCTTAGCAGGGAGCCTGGTTCCCCAACCTACTCTCTGCCTGCCTCTCTGCGTGCTTGTGATCTCAGTCTGTCAAATAAATAAATAAAATCTTTTAAAAAAATAAAAAATTAAAATTAAAATTAAAAAAATATAAATAAATAAATAAATAAAAACTTCAAACTAACCTATAGTGTTAATTAAAAAAAGAAAATAAATAAAAATAACAATAAAAAATAAAAAAAATTAAAACTTCAAACTAACCTATAGTGACAGAAAAGCAGATCAGGTAAATGTGTGTATTTTTTGAGGTATATCTCTTACACCTCAATAAAGCTGTTTTAAAAATAAAAAGACATGGTTCATATGTTTTTTTGTTTGGATAATTATTGGTGGTTCACCAAAATGAAGGACCACAAGTTTGGAGAGAGACCACGAATTCTATTTGGAACATACTGAGTTTGGGGCAACCATGGAATATCTAAATGGAGATGTCACCAAAGTTTGGGAGATGAGTCTCTCTGAAGAAGACGACTATCTGGGCTGAAGTTGTTATTTTAACAGCTGAAATATGCACATTGAATTTTGTGATATCCATCATTCTTGATGAATGAGGAAAGAGTTAGACCAGAGTAGGTTGAAAGAGAAGCCAAGAAATATAAAGAGAAAAATGGGCAACGTTCGATAAGTTTGGAGGTTCTGGAACAGAGAAAAATAGGGCAATTACCGAAGGAGGTGTCTGAATTTAAGGGTATATGTTTGTTTGATCTTTAATATTGGAGACATTTGAGTTATATTTAAAGATGGAGGGCAACGGTGCCTGAGTAGTTTAGATGGTTAAGCCACTGTCTTCAGCTCAGGTTGTGATCCTGGAGTCCCGGGATCGAGTCCTACATTGGGCTCCCTGCTCGGCAGGGAGTCTGCTTCTCCTGCTGACCTCTCCCCTCTCATGTTCTTTCTCTCATTCTCCCTCTCTCTCTCAAATAAATAAACAAAATCTTTAAAAAAAAAAAGACTGAGGCAAAATAATCCGGAAAAGAGGTAGTGATTGATGATATAGGAAAGAGAAGAAATGATTGATGGTATTAAGTGCATTAAAATATAAGAAGGACTGAGATTCAGAATGTGCTCTGCTGTACAAAAGGGAACAAGAGACATATATCCAAGAGTCGGTGAACAGGTGGGAGAGTCAGCTGCTGATGACTTGAAGAACTTTTTTAAAAAGAGAGAATGATATAATCATTATACTATTCTTTATAAATATATATTCAGTATATTAATTATAAGTCCCTACTTACTATTCAGCTTCCATAATTACCAACTGATGGCCCATATTCTTTCATTTGTACCCCACTCTTCAAATTTCCCATCCTGATGATTTTTAAACATATTATTTGATATATATAAATTTCATATGTTTTTAAATATATATATTTATGTGTATGTATTATATATATATATATATGTGTGTGTGAATATATATATATACAGTTGACCCTTGAACAGCATAGGCTTGAATTGCATGGGTCCACTTGTACATGGATTTTTTTCTGATAAATACAGTACAGTACCGTAAATTTACTTTCTTTTCCTCATGATTTTCTTTTTTTTTTAAGATTTTTTTTTTTTTTTTTTTTTTTTTTTTTTTTTTTGGTCAGAGAGAGAGCGAGAGAGAGCGAGCACAGGCGGACAGAATGGCAGGCAGAGACAGAGGGAGAAGCAGGCTCCCCGCCAAGCAAGGAGCCCGATGTGGGACTCGATCCCAGGACGCTGGGATCATGACCTGAGCCGAAGGCAGCTGCCCAACCAACTGAGCCACCCAGGCGTCCCCCTCATGATTTTCTTAATAACATTTTCGTTTCTCTACCTTACTTTATTGTAAGAACACAGTATATAATACACAGAACATACAAATTATATGTCAATCAATTATTTATGTTATTGGTAAGGCTTCTGGTCAACAGTAGCCTACTAAGAGGTAAGTTTTTAGGGACTCAAAAGTTATACCCAGAATTTTGACTGTGCTGTGGGTTGGCAACCCTAACCTCCCACATTGTTCAAGGGTCAACCGTGATTATTATGCCGTTATTCTTTCTTTGGCTCTTTTCAGTTGATTGCATGAAACTATACCGTTATTAAAACTAAATAAAAAGTAACAATAATTGCTTGGTACCTTCCATGGCTCAGTTGGTGTAGACCAGACTGCTGGACCTGCTCACTGATGGGTGAAAGGTAAGGTCTTTCGGAAGAAAGGAGTGCTGATAGGTGCTCTTGGCTGCTCACTGTGGTGTTGTCATGGGCATCTCCCAGAGGCAGACAAGTTCTGGGGCATGAAGTAGGGCCTCAGTTACAGTCCTGGATAGTCCAAAAGTTCAAGGCCCAGGACTTGACCTGTACAATTCCAGACTCAGCAGCACTTACTTAATCCTTTCATTCATGAAATACTTACTAAGCACCTACTCTGTGTCAGGTGCTGTTCAAGGCACGTGGCATATGAAAGTAAACAAATCAGACATAGTCCCTAGCCTTATGGAGTTTCTCACCCACCACAGTGAGCTCCGTGTCTTCTATGGAGAAGGCATAACTCCCTCCCTTTGCTAGTTTACCTAACATTCTCTCTTCCAATTTGTATTTCTTGTTAAACAATATTCCAACACTGAAGGAATTTTAAAAATTTAATCTAAAATAGCTAAATCTTGGGGCTCCTGAGTGGCTCAGTCAGTTAAGCGTCTGCCTTCACCTCAGGTCATGATCCTGGGGTCCTGGGATGGAGCCCTGAATCAGGCTCCCTGCTCAGTGGAGAGCCTGCTTCTCCCTCTGCCTGTTGCTCCCTCTGCTTGTACTCTCACTCTCGCTCTATCTCAAATAAATAAATAAAATCTTTAAACATAAAATAAAATAGCTAGATCTTCTCATGGTTGTTTTAATTTTTTCATGTATTCTTCTGATGTATGTTCATGTATTAAAATCAGAAACAACATAAATGCACATGAGTATGGAATCATGAAACCCATGCAACCATTAAATATGATGAAGTAGATTTGCATATTTGTACTTATTGTGTATAGTCAAAGTTTGCCTAAGTCAAGGCTTCTCAAAGTTTTGCATGCATCAGAATGAACTGGGGGGCTCTGCATAATAATAAAATGGGAGAAAATCTGAATTCTGAGGGAAATTAAGGGAGAGAAAAAAGAGGTGGGTTAAAAATAAAAGTGAGAGAAATGGCCGAAGGGACTTTGGAACTGGCTACAATTTACAATTTTAAGTTATTTGGTGTCCTGTCCTGCATTAGAACATTTTCAGTTGTCTCTAATTATTTGGATATTGGATATTGATAAGTAGCATTTTGGGGAGTAGAGAGATCAAATGTGTCCAGTATGGGGATGATGTGGTGCAGAAAAGATTCAGTAAGTACAACGGGTGAGGTGAGACCCAGGGCAAGGATTGAGAATTCAGCAGAAGCACGACATCAGAATCAGAAGTGACCAGGAGAAAGGGAAGCCTAAAATTTCTGAGGACAAGGAGAGATGAGGCTGGTACCCAAGAGCTATTTTTATTTAAATATTATAAAAGTGGGTGTGTCCATAATGCTACAGACATGGTGATAACCATCAGCTACCATCCAGCTTGAGACTGATCCTGAGCAAAGACAAGTAAGGCCATGTGTAATAACGCATGTATGTTGCAAATAATGGGGGCAGACTTACGACTGTGGCAGAGGGCTGAGACAGAACGTAATTATTCTTAGAATAGAGTCCCCTCAGAAGCTGTGATGAGTTTAAATTGTTGAAGAGTTTAAGTAGAAAATAATTCTTCCAATACTAGCAAGGATTTCTGAGTCAATCAATAAATGTCCGGTCCCATACCATAAGGAATGTTATCCTGAGTTTGCAATTTGTACCTTAATGCTGCTTGGCATCAATGGCTACGCCGAACACTAGTAATCTAAGGAGAAATACCCATGGTAACAGCACTCTTTATGCAAAAAGTTAGGATGGTCTCCAAAGTCAACAACCATTTAACATTCTGAAAAGTATTACCTCATGTTGTATGTTGTATGAAACCTACTTTTCCATTAGCAACACAAGGACTCAGCCTTTTGTGGAGGAAAGATGGAGTATAAGGAGTAGCCCTCCAACATCTCCTATAGGAACAGGTACTTTCACATGTGAGCCCATGGTACCCTGTGCTTAATTGAGTCACAGTACTTACTACATTGTATTTTAATGTCTGGTCATTTGTCTTTTCTTTTCCTCCAGTGGACTATGGGAAGCTTGAAGTCAGGAAATATATCTTTTGTTAGGCTCTAGCACATTATACACTCTCCTCAGAGGAACTGTTTTTGTAATAAGTGCATCAAGGATCGTATGTACTGCATCATTGCCAAAATCTCCAGATGCTGAGGGTGTCATTTGTCTCAGATACTTGATATGTTAAAATGACTTAGAACTTCCTGAGGTTTTCCCGAGAATCCATCCATGCCTCATTCAAGCATTTCTTTAATAGAGGACAGAATCTGAAATCCTGGAGACCCAGGGTCTCCCTCAAGCATGGGAAAATTCTAAAGATATCAGAAATGATGGGATGATGGAGGGTAAGTCTTTGGGGATCTGCAATCTCATCTTCAATAATAAGTCATTTGAAGTGAAAGAAGCCACACATGAAAGATCACATATTATATGATCCCATTTATATGAACTATACAGAATAGGATAACAGTTTAGTGGCAGTGGTTTCCAGGGCCTGGGGAGGAGGGGAATGGGGAATGACAGCTTAACAGAGTATGGTATCCTTTGGAGCTGTTGAAAATGGTTTGGAACTAGGTAGAGGTGATTGTTGTTGCACCATATTGTGAATATACTAAGTGCCCCTGAATTGTACACTTTAATATGGCTAATTTTATGTTATGTAAATTTTACCTCAATTTGAAAAATATAAGTCACTGGGAGCCTTGAGCTAGGTCAAGTCTTCTATCAAATTTCATTCTCTGAACTTGCAAATAACATGGTGTTAACTAACTGCCGAAACTTAATGAAGGTCTACTTAATAAACTTAATAAAACTCTAACCTTGCCCATTCACAGCGTAGGCGCAATTAATGAGCCTGGGCATAGGACTGACATACAGCATGGTGGTACATGCAACTGATTTGAAGAGATCTTGTTTAATAAGATAACCAAGTTCTTTCTATTTTTCTAATAGCAAAATACACTCACCTAGCTTTCAAATAAATGAGTGCAATAACAGGGTCTGACTGGTAAGCAACTCCTTTGAAGGACGAGATGCCAAACAGACTTGAACCGATTAAAAGAGGACAAAGCTAGAAAGAACTTTATAAGCTCTCAGTCTCTTGGGAAATACCTTGAGATTTCTGCTGACACCTTTTACAACCAGACTTTTCTAATGGCACGCATGCTCTGCCCCAGGTCTCTGTGTTCCTTCCCAGAAGACTCTATCTCTGTAAAGGATGAGTGATAGTATCTACACAAAGAAGGCCTTGGCAAGCTCAACTGTGTGAACGTTGCAATGTTAAAGAAGTCCAGGCTTATTTGATAATTCTGGCAAGACACCTCATGAGAAAATAGAGTGGGAAAAGTCTTTACTGATTCTTGAAATGCCATGGCTGAGAAAAATCTTCCATTTTTGCGTGCATGGCTATTTACTAATCCTGTTAAATACTCTGAAGTATCCAGAAGCATGTAATCTCAATGCAATACAGACCATGGGCCTTAGACTTCTGTGAGTAATCCAGATCATCTAATGTCACATAATGTGACCTTATGGCATGAGTTTTGGGCTTCCATCCAGCATGGTCCTTTGAATTGTATTAGCTCTTTCAAGGTGCCCTTTCCTCCTGCAGAATCCATGCTCCACACTGTTAAAACTGTTACTCACCACATCCTCCAAAAGTGGTTACTATGCCTGAAAATGATAGCTGATATTATGGAACACTCATCCGTATGCTCAGCTGCTCCTGTAGGCCAGAGTTCTGTCTAGGTTATGGACGACATTTAAAGGAGTTCATGATCTCTCTAGTTGGGGCCCTTTGAAATGTCAAATAGTCATTGCTCAAGAGACACTCTTGGAAGATTTGATTGTGAGCTCCATAAGCCAGGTGATTCCTTAATATCTCATTTAATACCAACCCTCCCCACCCCAGCAGCACTGAAACGGAGAGAAGGGCTCTGTAGGGTGAAGTTCAGTGACCTAGATAGGAGGTGAAATCCTTTTTTGAAATTCAAATGTCTAACTATTGGCCAGCAGTGGTGGTAATAAGTATGTCTTAGTCAACTTCACAGTCAATGTCACCTCTCAACTGCCTATTTGGCATCTCTACTTGGGTGTCTTAGGCAATCTCAAACTTATCTCAAACTTCATAAAACTGAACACTGGATTTACTGCCTTTTCCCCAAACTTTTCCCATCTCAGTAAATGGCTCTATCACTTACCCATTGCTCAAGCTAAAAACCTAAAGGTGATCTTGAATCTTCTCTTTCCCTCACAACCCACTTCCGAATCCATCAAGTCCTCTTCTCTCTACAAAATATATCCCAAACCTGAGAACCCCCATCCTCTCTTACTTTGGCTACCCTAATAGTCTTCTGACTTGCTTTCCTGCTTCTGCCTGTGTTCTCCTCTACTATTCAACCAGAGGGTAAAGTGATCTGTTTAAAACAAATCCTTGCAATGATTCATCATCACATTTATAATCCAATCAAAATTATTTATTACAGGGGTGCCTGGGTGGGTCAGATGGTTAAGTGTCTGCCTTCGGCTCAGGTCATGATCCCAGGGTCCTGGTCCTGGGATGGAGTCCTAGATCAAGCTCAGCAGGCTTCTCCCTCTCCTGCTCCTCCTGCTTGTGTGCTCTCTCTCTCTCTCTCTCTCTCTATGCCAAATAAGGAAATAAGATCTTTTAAAAAATTATTTGTTATAGCCTTACAGGCTCGTGTACCTCTGTAACCATACTGCTCTCCTCCTAAGTCTACTCTAATTTGATTGGCCTTCAAATTAGAACTAGTTGTTCTTTTAGCTCATTGAGCTCATTTCTATCTCAGGCCCCTTGCACTTGCTGTCCTTTCTCTCTGAAACATTCTTTCCCCAGTGTTTGCATGGTTCACTCCCCTCCTTTCAGTGCTTTGCTTAAACGTCACTTTTTCAGTGAGGTCTTCCTTGACCAACCTTTCTAACATAACCTGCCTATATATACTATCCCTTTACCAAACTTTAATTTTATTTAGAGCAGATATCACTGCTGACATATTTAACTATGTGTTGAATGAACAAATGGCCTAGCACTCTTACCAACAGTGCTAAAGAGTGACTTTTACCACCTGATATCTCTCTATATAGTAGCATTGCGTCTTTCCCCTCTGAATAAAGTAGATTTCCCTCAGAACAGACTTTCCTCTAGTGAGAAAACAAAGATTTTAATGCTTTGAAACTAAGTCCAAACTTAATCACACCAACATACAATTTCAAGAACACAAAGGCACGAAAACATCAAACTAGATCTTGGAAGGAGTAACACTTAATAGCACTAAGTAACCGACTCCCATAGCAAGCAAACATCCTTCCCCTGCAGCAGTGGAATTGCAAGATGTTACACAAGACGTACTTCAAAGGTGTCACGGGGTCCCGGGTGGAGTAGGCAGAAACAGAACCAAGTTACACCTTTGGAAGTGCTACGATGCTATCCACTGCCAAGCCTCAGGACCTGATCTCAGGGATCTCAGAAACACTGCATGCTTTGGACTTAAATGTCCCACTCACCTCATTTCCCAGGATAACACAGTCATGAGTCACACGCTCCAGAGCCAGGGCTAGCCGCCATTTCAGCACTCTATGCTTCTGAGCAGAGCATTTACAGGTTAAGAAAATGGGCAGAGGAAAAGAAAGTAAAGCATGGAGAGGTGGAGAAGAGGAAGGGATGGCAGAATGGGGGAGGAAGAGCTGGAGAGAAAGCTAGGGAGACCTGGTGAGGTGGGGTGATGGGGGCAGGGCAGGTGTGTGCCCCTCCCCTCCATCCTCACTGGCTCTGCCCTCGGGCTTTGGTGATGGGCAGGCTGAGAAAAAGGAAGCGTTCCTACCATGCCCATTTTGCGTCCTGCAGCCTCTTTCTGTCCCTGCTTTAGTTACTGCTCTGATTTCTCCTCTCCTTTCTCTTTTCCTGGATGCGCGTTTTCTGTCCCCCTCCTTTCCTCCTCCAAACACACTGGTTTCCCATCCTTTGGAACAGATACATTTACCGTCTGCGTAGGAGACCATAGATTTTCTTGTGCCCTTGGCAAAATATATTACCAGACATATGGACATCTGAGTCTCTGGAGCAGTGAAGCTGCCGTTCTTCTTTGATCCCAGCGGATTGGGTCATCCCAAACCACTTCCTGGCGCTTGCTGCATGAACCTGCCAGAAGGACCTTTCCCCTGAAGCTTTAGTTCCTCTCTCTGTCCCAGTATGATTGCTCACTAAGTGTGAGATTATTTTCTACCCCAGGGCATTTTCAGGCTGGACTGAGAACTCAACAGTGTGACTCCAGTCATGGTCAAAGTCCGAGCACACGCGATAAGATGCAGCATTTAAGAGCCCTTGCCCAGCTGGGCACCGAACAGGCCTGAGTGCCAAAGCAAAGCTGTTAACGTCCCTGCATGCCCTCTATCAGCAGGACAATGTGGTCTCCTTACAGACAGGCTCCTCTGTTCGCTGCGTTCAATTTCCAGGCCTGCCACATTCTAACTCTACTGGCTTTTATGGAAGCTAACTGAGATATGCAAATCTCAGTTTCCCCTTCTGGGAAAAAAAAATGGACACTGATTCCTACCTCATGTACTGTTGTAAAGATTACACGAGATACTTTCTGGAAAGGAATCATCACTGTCTCCGGCACAATGGATGTAGGCATCTTGTTACTATTACTACTTCATAAGGGGTCATTGTGGATAACCTTAACAGATCATTATTTTTGACTGCCAGGGGCTATGGCTTCTACTATTTCTCCTTTAGAGACCTTGACCAGTTCAGAGCCTATGAAATGTAACCTGTTCGGGCTCAGCATGGCTGGGAATCCAGAGACCCCAAGGTCGGCTGGCCGGTGAATGGCCGGCCTGTTACAAGTCCACATAAAGAAACGGAGTGGGTCAGCCGGAATGACAAGCTGAGGATTGCTACAGTTGTCTTCCTTAAGAATTCTGCCCACTTGGATTGTGAAAGGACTGGGGAAGAGGCTAGGGTTTTATAACCAAGTAAGACAATAAAAACACTTCCTGTAGTTTCTTGTTGACGTTGGTGTTGATGGGTCTGGGGATGAAATCACTACATGGATGTACTGATACCTTTTAGAATTTTTATACCTTTTTAAAAAATATTATTACCTTTTTTTTTTTTCTATCACTAATACTACCTTCTATCCACAGGCTGAGATAATGCAAGAACTCTATAGTTTGGCAAGGAAGTATGGATTTGATATGATCGCCAAATAAAGATTCCAGCTATTGTTTAAAGGGTTTTAAATGATATTTGAGGTCTTGTGGAGAAACCCTGTTGTGTTCCAGGGTCAGTGATGGGTCTCTGGGCCTCCTGGGTGCCTCAGGCTGAGTAAGGCCCCAGAATGGGGGTAGAGGGTAGGCAGTGATTTCTTCCTACTTTATTTCTAGAGAGTGGGCTGACACTTAAATGTGCAATAGGCCTGAGAGTCTCCAGGTTACATAAATAAAAACTGTCATGTAGGTGTTTATGCATATAGATAGGCAGCAACTAGAAAAAAAATCCTTCATTTGTTAGAAAGATGAGTTGGTGGGTGATTTTCTTTCTTTTCTATTCTGCTCTTATTGCTATGATGTAATGTATGTAAAAATATTTTAAAGTCAAGAAAAGGAAAAAAATCAAATTCTCTCATCTACAACGTATGCTTTTTTTTTATGGTATTCTCTGGCGCAGGAATTTTTTTCAGAGGCTTGCTATCTGCCAGCTTTCGTTATTTAACTCCAGCTTCTTATTTTCCCTTCTGAGACTCATGAGACATGTCTCACTCAGTCATGCTGGTTGGAAGCCTTAAAGAGAACTGGTAGCATATCCAAGATGGGGAAGAGTTATACGCTCACTGGTTGAGCTTCATAAATTCTTGGCTTCAAAAAATCAGGCCCTGCTGATGAAGTAAGCTTTTGCTGGTTCAGAAAGGACATTCCAGAAAG
Organism: Lutra lutra; assembly: GCF_902655055.1. NCBI lineage: Eukaryota > Metazoa > Chordata > Mammalia > Carnivora > Mustelidae > Lutra > Lutra lutra. The sequence continues at coordinate 68,089,115 of NC_062284.1, read as the reverse complement.
AACCTAGGTTTGGGGAGCTAAGGATATGAGTCACTGACCTGAAAAATCTAGATAGCTTGTTAACAAAAGTTTTTAAAAGCAGGGTGAAAAAAACCATTGAATTGAAGGAGATTTTTCAGTTTGTTATATAGTGCATCCAAGTGAAGGGAAAGTGTCAGAGATTCATTGTTTTCACTATCGTAAGATAGTGTCCTCCAATAAAGATTGAGATTGGGAATAGTTAATGAAAATAATCCGAAGGACACCATAATAAATCTGGGAAGTTATTTCCTGCTTTTACTGGCTAAGGCTGAAGACCTGACTGCCATAAAAACGCATGTCATGTCTAACTTTTTACCTGACTCTCAGAGTTGATTTGTGCAATAAAATCATTTCTCCTCAAGTCACTCTTAACTAAACTAGATTATCCACAAGGCAGTTCATAGTTGTGGATCTTTGGCGTGATGGGTCTCCTCATCTGCGAGTTAATTTTGGGTGTTATCATCTGTTTTTATTTTACTCACGTGCAACCTGTATTCTTGCTGGGGCTAGGGGATTTGCTATTTAAATCTACCATTTAATTACCTCTCCTCTTCTGATAAATGTCTGAGTCAGTAACAAGGGAAGCTCATTGGTCCGTTCAACAAACACTGTTGAGTAACACAGTTCTCAAGGAGTGTACACTCCAAGAAAGGAAATAATTATATAAATAATTATACGTAGTACACAAATAATTTAAGGCAGGATGTGGCACAATAAGCCGGAGGAATTTTGAGGAGGATCCTTTTCATCCAGGAAAGGGAGGAAATGAGTTTCAAGAGGAGAAGGGCATGCTAAATAGGGAGAACCATGTGAGCAAAGTCAGAGAGCACAGAAGGTATTTGGAGGAGGCAGTGAGCTATCACTGAAGTTTTTAGACTGAGTAAGGCACCTGCTTAGCACGTCCATTTGGAATAGCAACAATAATTATTTATCATGGGTTTGCTATGAGCTAGGCGGTGTTCCAAGCACTGGGACTACCCAGCAGTGGACAAAACAATCAAAGAAAATCCCTGCCCTCACAGAGCTTACATTCTAGTGGAAAATGATGGTCAATAAACAATCAAAACAAATAAAATATGCAATGCTTCAGATAGTGATAAATACTATGGGGGAAAAGGGGGAAGGAAGAAGGGATTGCATGCATGCATGATGTGTTAAAGTGGGTGGTAAGGGAAGGCTTCACTCAAAAGTTAACACTCCAGCAAAAGCCTGAAGAGAGGGCTTGAGCAGTATGGGGTAACTAGGAGTAGAGTCCCAGGCCTGGGACTCAGCAGCAAGGACAAAGTGACAGCAGCAAGGACAACGGTTCCCAGATGGGAATGTGTTTGTTATGTTATGGGAACAAAAAGGAGGCTAGAGCCAAAGGAGTAAGGGTGAAGAATAGGAAATGAAGCCAGAGGTGGGGTCCTGATCATGAGGCCTCATTCGCTACTCTAAGGATTTTGGCTTTACTCTGAGATGGAAAGCTCCACAGGAAAGTTTGAACAGAGAAGGGGTACAATCTGACTTAAATTTTTATGGCGACTCTGGCTGGGATTATTTGCTCCAGAGACCCTGATTTCGTCAGTCTATGAAGAGGCCTGAGCATTTCAGTTTTAAACGTGCTCTAGAGAAATGCCTGGGTGGCTCTGTCACTGGAACATCTGACTCTTGATCTCAGGTCTTGGTCTCAGGGCTGTGAGTTCAAGCCCCATGCCAGGTTTGGAATCTACTTAAACAAAATAAAATAAAGTAAAATAAAATGCAGGTGCTCTAGAATGAGAACCACTCCTTTAGAGTCTGCAATGTGTTCATACATGCATTACCTTAACTTGAATCTCTCAACAGTCCTGTGCAATGTGTAGATGAGGAAACTGAGTCTCAGAGAGGCTTTAAGTGACTTTCAAGGACACACAGCTTCTCAGGTGTAGAGTTAAGATTTAATCCAAGTTGTTGATTCTTAATCTAGCACTCATCTTTCTGTCATACCATTAATATTATCAACGGGACCTTTTTTCCCTATCAGTTGGCCACTAATATGTAAGAATTTGGTTGGGTTTACCTCTTACGCTGAAAACATGTAGGTGTTAACTGTAGTAATTTTTAGTTAATGCTACCTTTGTGCAGCTTTGATCCTATGGCCTATCTCCTTAACTACCTTCCTGCCATTAGAGCATGTTACTCTTCTGCAAAAAAGTGAGCTATCTACTCAACTTCCCCTGTGTTCTGGCCTTGCTATTTGGCCAAAATCTGCTTTTCAGCTTCACCATCATTGCCATTGCTGTAGTCACTATGAAACATGGTATGGTGGTTGCTCAAAAAATTAAAAATAGGACTACCACATGATCCAGCAATCCCACTTCTGGATATTCATCAAAAAGAAATGAAATCATTATCTTGAAAAAGATAGCTACACCCCCATGTTCATCGCAGCATTATTTACAATAGCCAAGACATGGAAACAACCTAAGTGTCCACTGACAGATGAATGGATTCATAGGATGTGAGATATCTAGATCTAGATACTTAATTCAATATTATTCAGTCATTAAAAAAAAGGAACTTCTGCTATTTGCAGTAACACTGATGGACTTTTAAGGCATTATGCCAAATGAAGTAAGTCAAACAGAGAAAGACAAATACCATATGATTTCAATTATATGTGGAATCTAATAAAAACCCAAACTTCTAGATACAAAGATCAGATTGGTGGTTGCCAAAGGTAGAGGGAGGGGGATGGGCAAAATGGGTAAAGGGGGCAAAAGGTACTAACTTTCCGTTATATGATAAGTCCTGCAGAATGTCAGATATAGCCCGATGACTATAGTTAATAATACTGTATCATATATTTGAAAATTGTTTCTCATCATAAGAAAAAATTCTGTAACTGTATGGTGAAAAATCTTAACTTATTGTGGTAATCATTTCACAATATATTTTACATGTATTACAATATATCAAATCATTATGTTGTGCAACTTAAACTATTACAATGTTTTATGTCAATTATATTTTAATTTTATTTATTTATTTATTTATTTTTAAACTTTTTTTTTTTTTTTTTTTTTGACAGATCACAAGTAGGCAGAGAGGCAGGCAGAGAGAGACAGGAGGAGGCAGGCTCCCGGCTGAGCAGAGAGCCCGATGCAGGACTCGGTCCCAGGACCCTGAGATCATGACCTGAGCCTAAGGCAGAGGCTTTAACCACTGAGCCACCCAGGCGCCCAATTATATCTTAATTTTAAAAATAATTGTTAAATCCCTATTTCAGTTTCTGGCAACCCCAAACTTGATATGGCCATCCATCAAGTGATCTCAACGGTAAGTATCATATCTAATCAACATAATGTATAAGTTATAAGAACATGGTATGCCAGTCAGAGTTATTGTTACTATATGAATATACACTTTCAGATATAGGTAAGCATTTTGGATGCAATCCTTATGTTGAAATTCTATTAATAGTTTAAATACAGAGTTTAAATTGCAGTATAATAATGGTGGTTGTGAAAGTTAATTTTATATAAAAAGATCATTGAAAGCTTTCAAGGAATTAAGTAGGGAGGTAATTGAAAGTTAATACAATATTTAGAAAGGTTGGCTAGATAAGTTTAGGAAGAAAATTGTCCTTTTGAGCCAAAAATATACGTTCAACTTAAAAATGAAAGGCAGGCAGAAATAAACTATAAGAAATTAAAAATCTAAATGAGAGTAAAATCTTAGGTCTACATCTGAAAATATTCACAAAGCATTTTCTTCAATCAGAGCACAAGTCTCATTTTCTAGAGGGCTTCCATGACATTGAATTATCTCTATTGGTCGATTCTAGTCCAGGAGTTAAAGCAGATAAAACTCTACCTTAGTTCCTATTAGAAAGGAAAAAAAAAAAAACTTAATAACAGGTGGCAACGTCACTATTAGGAGTACTCTATACCAAGATAGCTAGCCAAAAAATATCTTGTTCCTTATCCGAATTTAACTGAAAGTGAGTTCTTACTTAAAATCGGTGTGCAATGCTGTGACTGCAGGAACATGTAGGAACTGTAACACTGAAAAGTTGTGGCTGTATTTGTTCAAACTTCTAAAGTTTGACCATAACACTTTAAGTAATAAAATTTTAATAGTTCAATTTTTCTTAAAGATTTCATTTCTTTCTTTTTTTTTTTTAATTTTATTTATTTGACAGAGAGAGAAATCACAAGTAGGCAGAGAAAGAGGGGGAAGCAGGCTTCCTGCTGAGCAGAGAGCCTGATGTGGGGCTTGATCCCAGGACCCTGAGATCATGACCAGGGCTGAAGGCAGAGGCTTTAACCCACTGAGTCACCCAGGCGCCCCAAGATTTCATTTATTTCTAAGAGACAGAGAGAAGGAGCACACAAGCAGGGAGAGAAGCAGGCAGAGAGAGAAGCAGGTTCTCTGCTAAGCAAGGAGCCCGATCGGGGGACTCTATCCCCGGATTCTGGGATCATGACCTGAGCTGAGGGCAGACGCTTAACTGACTGAGCCACCCAGGTGTCCCTCAATTCTTAAATAACCATTCAGATTTGTCTTTATATCCCAGAAAGAAAGTATTAATTTTAATATTTGACTCTTTAGCATTGACCCAAAATGTGAATTGGGTGCACCCCTTTAAAATCCTCCAGATTGCTTTCGAAATTAAAATTACCTCAGCCTATAAATTCCTACATGGTCTGGCTTGGCTCTAGTCTTCTGTTCAGTCCATTGTTCATACCACTCTTCCCCTCCCACCATTCTCTACTCACAACTGTCTCCTCGGTTTTGTTACTCTGATGACAAGGTTTTCCCCTCCAGGGCCCTTTGTTTTCCTTAGTATTTCCTTTTCATATTCGTCAAATCTCAGGTCAGATATCTCCATCTCAGAGGTCAACCTATGAAAGTAGTCTGCAATAACTACACTAACATGTTTTATTTCCTTCACAGCTTTCATCTCTACATGAAATTATCTTTTTTATATGCTCATTGTCTATCACTCAGACAAAACTGTAAATTCCACGAGAGAGTGATTTTGTTCATTGCTGCATTCTCACTACCTAGACCAGTGCTTTGCATAAAATATGTGCTCAAAAAATATTTGTTAAATCAATGAACATGTAACATGACACCCAGTAAGGATGCTGTCTGTTTTGAAAGTGCCCAAAAGACAATAGGTTAGGAGCCAAGTACCTCCATATCCTTAAGCCAGGTGTTAGTCCACCATGCAAAATATGCTAAGAAATTGAGGTTTAGCATTATTCATCCCTCACGCCCAGCCCAGAGAGCATGGAGGTGGGGTGGGGGACTGATGACTCAGGAAAAGTGTCGCTTTGGAGACATTTGATACTTACCCACTCCACCCACGGGGGAAAAAAGAGATGCTTCCCCTAATCTCAAACTATGTAAGAGGAGCTTTCAGGGAAACACTTGGAGAACTTGATACATGTCGCCTGGAGTCGGGAGGAGTACAAGGACCTGGGATCTGATACTTTCCTAAGAAAACCAAAGGCAGACTAGAGGAAGACAGAGCACTGGAAACAAGCCACACTTTCACCAACTGTGGAAACACGAATTTTCCCAGGAGAAAGGGTACTGATGTAAGCAATTTACTTTGTTATACACCAAAAATAAGATGAATTAATGGACTTATGGAGGGACGGATGGGTAGAGAGATAAGTGATAAGAGTGTAGCAAAAATGTTCCCAGGGATGGTGGGAGAGAATTTTACTTGAAGACAGTTTAAAACAGGATCTAGCTAAATGAGTACTTTGCTGAATCCCCCAGGGATCAAGCAGCAGGCTAAACCCAAAAAAATCCCAAGAGCTAAGGCTAGGGCTGTAACTGGTTGCCTAGAAGTGACTTTGTGCATGTCATATAACTGAGACATCTAAGAAGCTCTACTACCCACCCCTGCACAATATAAACCTGAAAGAATTGGAAAGCTTAATCAGTGAGTAGTTAAGGTGGAGGAAGTGGAGATGTAAATGGCAGAAAACTAAATAAAAGTGGCCCATACCACATAACTCACTGCAGTCCAGAAGCAGGACTGGGCTTGGGAAAAGGCAAAGCTTTAACTTGGAATGAAGTTTGTGTGGACTTCATGAAAAAGTATCCAGGGCAGAATGAAGAGCAGCCCTCAGAGAATTTGAAGAGTTAGTGGAGCAAAAATGAAAGAATTTTGTGGTCATACCCTACTGAATCCTGCTGATTCAAAGTAATGTATATGCCTAACAAAACCCAACCCTGAATGAAAAAATCCTGATTTAATATCATAGCACGTATTCATTTATTCAACAAATATCTATTGAGCACCTGCCATGTGGTACAGGTAGTAAGGATGCAGCAGTGAATAACGCAAATATTTGATTTTTAAAGTTTTATTTTTAAAAAAATTTTTTGAAGATTTTATTTATTTATTTGACAGAGAGATCACAAGTAGGGAGAGAGGCAGAGAGAGAGGGGGAAGCAGGATCCCTGCTGAGCAGAGAACCCAATGCAGGGCTCGATCCCAGGATCCAGAGATCATGACCTGAGCCGAAGGCAGAGGCTTAACCCACTGAGCCACCCAGGCACCCCATGGTTTTTAAAGTTTTAAAAGCTACTGGAGTTCATGGTAACATTCCATATCTTGATAGAGATTTGGGTTATGTAAGAACAGGAATTTCTTAAAACTGGAGTTCAATATTCATAGTTTTTTCTTTTGATACAAAATTTATAGGTGATGACATGCTGAGCTCTTAAATTATGTTTGTTGAGTTTTGACAAGTGCATGACCATCACAACTCTGCCTCCCTCCATGTCAGCAGATAATCTTGGCCCCCTACTTCCCCAAGAAAATAGAAGCCATAGACAGGAATTCCTTCACCTTATAAATGTATCTGCAGTCATGTCTACCCTTTATTCCTTTCCTTCCATTATTATGGACAACATGGACCTCCTCCCATCTAAGGCTAATTTCTTTTGGTTTTGCTTTGTCAGAGGCCTTGCTCTATTGGATTATCCCTCTCATCCTCAACTCTCATTTCAAGGAATGAGCTTGTTTAAGTACTAATGCCGGATTCTTTTATCCCAGAGTTCTCACATTAGCCATTTTCTTGGAACCACTTGCTTTACTTCTTTTCTTTAACTCCTACTCACCCTTCAGGTCTTTGCTTAGATGCCATTTACTTACGTATGACTTTCCTGACCTTCAATCCCACACCATGGTAGAACCTACTGAACTTCTTTTTTCATGACACGGAACTTACCTGTAGTTACTTGTTCTATGTATGTCCTGCCCAGAAGACAAACGTGGTTTCTGTTCTTGCAGTGTCTTGTTAATTGCTATACCTGCAGTATTTAGCATAGCGCCTGGCACATTATATATCTGTTGCTTCATGTATTGATTAATTAAAATTCAATCATATCATCCATACAAAGTAGTATTTTTAAATATCTTTTTTTCTTCATATAATTTAATTTTTTATTCTAATTTTTATGTACTCTTCTAGGATTGCGTTAAACAAGAATGGTATTGTGACATTATTGTTCATATAATTTCTTACAATTCTATTTTTTAAAATTTAAATGAATATCTTCTACAAAGAAGATTCTCAACGAGAATGATTTCATAGTCATAAAAATCCTGTAATAGGGAAAGATCCTTAGAGAGGCTCTATTTCAATTTTCTCAGATTACTCCTTAGAAGCAGGAAGGAAAACGAGTACTGTGGTATTTTTATGACTAAATTGGTACTGCATTATTATCATCTTTTTACTTGGATCTGGGTGTCTTATGGCTAGAGACCACCAGTGGGGAGACAGTCTGAAAATTCAGAATTCTTTTTATCTTACAATTATGAAGAAGGATGATCATCTGTTAGTTTACATAACGACTTCCTATAAATAGCTTAGCTTCTCTATGCAAACCTAAATTTATTCTGCATTCATTGATAGAGAGTAGGGGCTACATTACATGAATTCTTCATGTATGTAACATTCAGACATACGTGTACAATTTAAGCACATATATACACATGCACATGCATATGCACATTAAAACATAAAATTTGAGAATAAAAATATTTTATTTAGTTAGAGTTAAATAAATGAAAGATCTCTGTGTACAAATATAAATGTTTCTCCTTATAAACAATTTCTACTGCCAGCCTTGAGGTAAGTCTTATTGACCCAATACAGAGCTCCTTTTACCAGGTCAAAGTACAGTATCAACGTCAGTACAGTTAGAGGCTTCACAGACCAGCCTCTTCTTGGAATCGTATCCAAACAAAACCAGAATAACAACCTAGACTAAAAGAAAAGGCAATTTAAGTCTTTACTGATGTCTTCTGAAGCATGACAAAGCAAACTGCTTAAAATTCTCTTTCCCAGCTGTAAATCTCCTTTCCAGTCCCTCAAACAGGAGCCACCTCCTCTCCCTTTCCTTCACTTAAGTAGAATTTAGCTTATAAAGCTTTTTATTTTTCTTCCTCATCCTGGAGCTGACCAGCAAGGAAGAACTATTCCGGGAAGAGGTACCTGTTGGAAGGTTAGTCCGAGGAGATGCCCAGAGGGAATCAGCCATGCTTAGGAAGTGCCCAGTCTTTCCTCAAGGAGCTAATGAGCTGGAGATAAAAGGAACGATCAATAACCACAGGGAGAAAAGCAACATAGCAGAGTACCTACTTACTTGTTGGTTGGTGTGATACAGACTCAGTAAAATTAGGGATTCTGAGATAGGCGAGATCAGCCTGGAGGTGAGGGTGGAAGTGAGCGTGGGCCTGGACAAACGAATTACCTAATCAATAAGCATTTGTGGAACCTCCTCACTTAGTTTTTCTCCAGTGACCCTTCTGTGGTATTTTCCTTTATGATCATGACTTCTTTTAGCTGGATAACATAAGGAAGCATCGCTATGTACAGTGGGCAGCTAAAAGCTCTTCCTACATTACTAAGAGGTGGTTCGGAGTAATGAAGTAGTCTCTAAGGTCCCTGAAGGTTGGAACCCAGGTGTTTTGTGTCCCAAGTGGCCGGACACTCCTCCAGTTTAACAGTCCAGGACAGTTAAGTCCGGCTCAAAGCGCAGAGTGGTCTGAGGCACCTGCTTACAGGAATCTCCACTTGGCCTCAGCCTCCAGGTCAGCCAGCCCAGGCTCCCGCTACCACCTGCTCAGGATTTCTGCTGTCACTCTGCCCACGCCACTTCTCGACCCCTCCCACCTTTCCCTTCCGCGAGCCGCCATTTTCAATTACGCCTGCCACCTATTTGGGGCCTCCTAGGCTTCCGTCCCAGATGATCCCTCCCCGAGGCTGCCACCGCCTCCTCCTTCTCCCGGAGCTGGAGCCACCCCCTCGGCCAGTGGCGTAGCCAGAGTCTGTGTCAGGGCCAGCCAGATAGGGGTGGAGGTCCTGAGCCCTGTCTCGACTCGAGCGGGGGGCCATGGAGAAAGCGGCCCGAGGCGCTTTCCACACCGACTAACGCAGGCCCGTTGCGGCTGCAGGCGCCATGGACCGAGCCCCCGCTGACCAGGTACGCGAGCTCGGGCTGGGCCGGCCGGGCCGGGTGCTGGGGGTCGCCGCTTCTTCCGGAGCGGGCCCTGGTCCCTGAGCGTGGGCCTGGACCGCCGGGGCCCTGGGGTTCCTGCGGGAGCAGACTCCCCTTGCCTGAGAGCCTGGCGGCGCCCCACTCCTGCATTGTTCCAATTGCTGCCTCGGGGATGGGGGCTTTTCCAGCTCTGGTTACCCCCTCCCCCGGGCTGGGGACTCGTTTTTGCCCCTCCTCCGTGGTTTGGTGTTAGGGGCCGGAGGACTCCCCAAGTTGTCAGTGCTCGCCAGAGAGAAGGGTTTATAACTTCCAGCGAGTACCCCCCCCCCCCCACTGTTTTAGTTCTGGAATGTGTTTTCAAGGTGGCAAGGCTTTCGAAGGCTTCTCACCCAGTAAGACTGTCACAGAATGTGTGGTAACTACAGATGCAGGGGGTTATGGGCTTTTTGGATCAACGTTCCGTTGAGCAGAGCATTGTTTTTCGCAGTGGTTTTAGGGAGGTGTTTCCTTTAAGGTATGAAATACTATGGGTTTCCCCTGCTTTTCTGTCCATTTTGCAAAAATTAGTATTTTTGAAAAACTGAGGTTATATTTTAAGAATGTTGGATCTGAATTATGAATTCATTTCCGAGACCGTTTTCATATTCACCGAGTAGTTCCATTAGTATTCTGTTTTGGTTTTAATTGTATTAAATTCTTGATTATCCATGCGAGTAGTTGCTGGGAGGCAGGGATGATGAAAATGTAAATAATAATCCAAAATAAGCGGTCTTCCCCACCCCCGCAAAGTGTTAGTATTTTCCATCCTTGAGACCTCTTTGAAACTTAAAATTTGATGAAATCGAAGTTTATTCACTATGCATTCTCTTCAGTTGAAGGCTTTTCCCAATGTTGAGGGAGGCAGATAGATGAAGGAGAAAAAGACTAGCGATTTGCCTAATTATTTTACAAATAGATAATTAGTATCTGAGGAAATGAGACAAGATTTCCAAATTTCAGTATATATGTAGCTAGTCAAAGGCAATTTTGATTTTGAAATCTGGCTCTTTTAGCAGGCAGATTCCTAGTTGTGTATACTTGGTTTTGTTTTGTTTTTACAAAAGCTTTCACTAAAAAAAAATTAGGAGATTATGAATTTGAAAACACAGATAAGTTTTATGAGATAATATGTGGATTTACCAAAGCAAAATTGATCGGAGCCTCTTAGCTTTCTAGTGACCCGGAGTATCCTATATATAGCCTATATCTAACTTAATGAAAAATATTTTTTAAGGCATCTATAAGAATGCTTTTAATATCAAAGCCTGACAATTGAATAGGAAATTTTCTTAAACAATTTTCTTGTATGTGTGTCACTAATGAAAAGGTTAAAAAACTCTTTGGTTCTTCATCATGATGCCAAAACTGTAACCAGTAATGCTACCATATGTATACTTAAGGTTCCTTTCATCTTACAGGAAATATAATTAACTATTTAGCATAGCTATTTGTGTGTGGTTATCTTAACAGCAACTGCTGTGAGCAAATTATTGAAACTAGAGAACCTATTCCTCTTTCATCCTACATCTTTCCAAAGTCCACAACCTATTAAAACCTTGTAGAAATGTAAGGATTAGAAAGAAATCGTGAATGTATTGAAGAATTTCTAGGTCTTTTTATTCTAATACCTCCTGCCTCTTCCTCAGCCTAACCTTAAGTAAGAGAATAATTCTAACTACCCTCTCTTCCCACTTGCTACACACTCACTGGAAACCTAGATACAGAAAAGGGATGCTGCTTTGCTTTGTTCAGGCTTTAGGCAGTTAATTCAGGGGTTTGATGGATGACCTGGAAGGAGTGTGCTTCATTTTATATTAGCCTTTTTCTGGGGCAAGACTCCATTATTTTCATCATATTCTCAAAAGAATCTTATCACTGAAAAAAGGCTAAGAACTATTAATTTAATAATAGATTAGGGGCTAGAACTGAGCTTTCTCCACTTTGTGAAGTTCTTCATTGTTTCCATTATGCCATAGAGTAATGTAATGACTTCTAGGTTTTTTGGAATGTACTTTTATATTTTTACTAATGAAGTGAATTTAGATAGGTAAAAGTCACTAAAAGTGTATGTGATATGTGTATTTCCATTTTCCTCACAAAATGTTTGTTTTTCATTTTATTTTTATTTTTTTTTAAAGATTTTTATTTATTTATTTGACAGAGAGAAATTACAAGTAAGCAGAGAGGCAGGCAGAGAGAGAGGAGGAAGCAGGCTCCCTGCTGAGCAGAAAGCCCGATGTGGGTCTCGAACCCAGGACCTGGGATCATGACCTGAGCCGAAGGCAGCGGCTTAACCCACTGAGCCATCCAGGCGCCCCTGTTTTTCATTTTAAACCACTGTTCATTTATATTCAGAATTTTGGGGAATGCCTGCAGCATTAAAACTCACTCATAATATTGTAGTGATTAGCAATTTATAGAAATTTGATTTCTTAAAAAATAGTACTACATACAAACTATGCATTTCACGTTAACCTAATTGAAATCCTTGGAGTATTGCACAAGAATAACTTAAACAAACAAACAAAGAAACCTGAGTGTGTTTTGCCTGAAGGTATTCATAGTGCTCTTAAAAAAAAAAAAAACTTTGATAAAAAGATAGATTGTATATATGTTGATAAGGTTAATAAAAAGTAAGTTACTGGGAATACATCCTAGATAATATAATTGCAATAGGAACTGTTGGAAAGAATGTTATAACCAAAAGAGGATCTCAGGAGTATTTTCTTTTAGCAATAAATCAAAACAAGTAATTTAATTTTAATTGCCAGAGTTAGATGGTCTAAGAACAGTTATTACTTGGTATAATGCTTTTTTTTTTTTTCTTTTTTTTTTTTTTTTTTGTCCTTGATGGGAAAAATGTTGGTGTAAAGGGATGTGAAAAATAAATCACAGAGCTTATTTGTTTATAAAGGCTTAATGTTTCTATTTTTAAGAAATTTAAGGCCGTGTTTTGAGATTTTTTTTTTTAAATGAACAATGGCCTTAGAAGTGACAAAACACTTGAAGTTTACAGTGTCTTTTGTATTATCAAATAATTTCAATGTTGGCTTAATTTTTAGTACATTAACATCAGATAAGTTCATTTAAAGGTTGTATTTATTTATTTCTTAGAGAGAGAGAGAGAGCGAGCACACGTGAGAGAGAGCGCGCAAGCAGTGGGAGCAGCAGGCCAGCAGGCAGAGGGAGAAGCTGGTTGTGGTACTTGATCCTGGGACTCTGGGATCATGACCTGAGCCAAAGGCAGATGCTTAACCAACTGAGCCACCCAGGCATCCCTAGATAAGTTCTGGGCATCAGGGAAATATAAATCAAAACCATGGTGTGATACCACCTTACACTATTCAGAATTGCTAAAATTAACAAATCAGTAAAGTACAGATATTGGCAAGGATGTGGAGAAAGGGGAACCCTCCTATACTCTTGGTGGGAATGCAAGCTGGTGCAGCCTCTCTGGAAAACAGTATGGAGGTTCCTCAAAAAGTTGAAAATAGAGCTTCCCTACAACCCAGCAACTGCGCTATTGGGTTTTAGCCCAAAAATGCAAATGTAGTGATCTGAAGGGGCCTTGCACCCCAGTGTTTATAGCAGCAATGTCCACAGTAGCCAAACTGAAAAGAGCCCAGTGACAGATGAATGGATAAAGAAATTGTGTACACACACACACACCTCCCCCACACACATTGGAATATTACACAGCCATCAAAAATGAAATCTTGCAATGACATGGGTGAAACTAGAAGGTACTATGCTAAGTGAAATAAGTCAGTCAGAGAAAGACAATTATCATATGACTTCACTGATACATGGAATTTAGGAAACAAAACAGAAGATCATAGGGGAAGAGAGGAAAAAATAAAACAAGTCAAAAACCAGAGGGGGAGACAAACCACAAGAGACTCTTAATCATAGGAAACAGACTGAGGGTTGCCGGTGGGGGTGGGGGGATGGGGTAACTGGGTGATGGACATTAAGGAGGGGCATGTGATGTAATGAGCACTGGGTATTATATAAGACCAATGATTCACAGGCCTGTACCTCTGAAACCAATAATACATTATATTTTAATTGAATTTAAATAAAAAATGTTTATTAAAATAAATGTAAAAAAAATAAAAGAATTTACAAAACTGTTGATCACCAGTGTCTTTAACTCTTAGAAAAGCAAACATAACAAATACACATAACCTTGTGCAAAGTGCTATTCACCAATAAAGATACAAAATCACCTGGTTTATAATTCTTTCCTTTAAATAACTGATAAACTTCAAATAGTATCAGCGTTGCAAACTAAATATATTCTAAATAAGTTACTATAAAACATTATTCAGTACTACTTGTAATTGGCCTTAATGAATATAAGTAAATGATTTATTTTAACAGGTTTTAAAAAATACTTTTATAATCAAAAGGAAAGTAAAATAACCTTTGGAAATTTAACTTTATTATTATTTTTTTTAGATTTCCTTATTTGACAAGGAGAGAGTAGGGGGAGCAGGGAAGAAGGAGAGAGAGGGGAAGCAGATTCCTCGTTGAGTGGGGAGCCCAATGTGGTGCTGGATCCCAGGCCCCCAAGACCATGACCTGAGCCAAAACCAAGAGTCTGACACTCAAGCAACTGAGCCACCCAGGCACCCTGACCTTTGGAAATTTAAAAAGACCATTTTTCCCTAAGCCCACAATCAAGAGGAAATTAAAAAGTAGAATTATGGGTTATTGAAGTAGTAATACACATGAAGGTGTCTCTGGTTGGCTCAGTCATTAAACATCTGCCTTCCGCTCTGGTCATGATCAGGTTCTGGGATTGAGCACTGCATGGGGCTCCCTGCTCGGCGGGTAGCCTGCTTCTTCCTCTCCCATTCTGCCTGATTGTGCTCCCTCTCTCACTGTGTCTCTCTCTGTCAAATAAATAAAATCTTAAAAAAAAAAAAAAAGTAATACATATGAAAACCTATGGGATGTGGCTGAAGCTATACTCTGAGGCAAATGCATAGTTAGAATTGCTTTCATTATTAAATATTTTAAAAGGTAAATAAAGTGTCCAGGGTTAGAAGTTAGCAGGGAAAATGTATCAAAGCAAGAGAGGAAAAGAAATGTAAAACCAGAAATTAATAAATTAGGTAATCCAAAAACCAGTATTAAATTTAGAGAGCTGATTTTTAGAAAAGTACCATCAGGTTTTAAATAGGATTAGGTGTAGTCTGTATTAAGAAAAGAGGAAGAGATTTGAATAGTAAATCAAGTGGACAGTCTTAGTTCAATATTTTGTGTCTTTTTTTCCTCAGTGTTTTCGGAAGTCTTGTAAAACCTACATATATAACTACGGCAATTGATTTGTCAAGTGTTTACTTTCCACAGAAGTCCTTCCAGTCAAAAGCAATATAGCCAGCGGGTATCTCTTAAGCATTACTCATTTTTTCCTTTGGAAGACATTTATTTTTCTTTGCCCATTAGATATAAAATACCTTAATGTTTGATATATTATATTTTTACCTTAATATAGAAAGGATGTAGAGGATTTCCATGGTCGTATTTTTTCTGTAGGTGTGTGGTACATACTGAAATTTCACTGTGGGAGAATGCCTTATTATGTTCTACTTCAGTTTTGATTTTAAGTGGGTGTTTTTTTCTGTTGCTTAATCTGGAAAAATTATTTGTACTCTTCTGGAGGTTCTATCCCAGAGGAGTTTAGTGTGCGTTTCCTGCCATTGGGTGCTTCATAGTAATGTTTGTCCATTTTCCTTAAACCAGTCTAGTACAGCACTTTTCCCAGAACATGTACTCATTGCATATTTGTTGAATTTATGTAGGCTTTCAGTGATCTGAGTGCATTTGTTTAATCTACTCTTTTAAAGAAGGCTTTTATATTTTCATGTTCTGATAAATTCTTGGGTTTTCTAGATTATTCACATCAAAGAAGTTTTATTATTATGATTTGTTTTAATATATGCTAATTTTTTTTTTTTTTTTAAGATTTCACTTATCCATTTGACAGAGATCACAAGCAGGCAGAGGCAGGCAGAGAGAGTGAGAGGGAAGCAGACTTCCTGCTCAATCCAAGGACCCTGAGATCATGACCCGAGCCGAAGGCAGCGGCCTAACCCACTGAGCCACCCAGGCGCCCCTAATATATGCTAAATTTAAAAGGAATGTGAAACTGCTTATTTTTTTTTTCCCATACAGGTTTTGGGATTATTATAATTTTTTCACTCATTTGTAAAATTCTGAAATAATATCTGAAAGATAAAGATAATTTTACTATATAGATTTTTTTTTTAAGCAAATAGTGGTACAGGAATAGACTTTGTGTAGTTTAGACTTACTTTATATTTATGTTTACTTTAAGGAGACAACTCTGCTATAAAATTTCCTATTCCTAAAAAAATAGATCTTGTCAAAAGTAGACCAAAAATTCAAACTAAGGAATATCCTTGTATGAAGTAACTAGCCTAATTTTTTTTATAATGTTTTGTTGTCTACTATGTAGGACATTTGATTTCTATACTAATATAATTAAAATATTGCCAGAACTTGTTACTTAACATATTGTCTATATGGGCTTTATTATGTAGAATTTTAAGAATAATTTGGGATTTAACTTTACTTTTTAGGCCTGA
The DNA here is from genome assembly GCF_902655055.1 of Lutra lutra. NCBI lineage: Eukaryota > Metazoa > Chordata > Mammalia > Carnivora > Mustelidae > Lutra > Lutra lutra. The sequence goes on along the minus strand of NC_062284.1, from coordinate 68,072,943 downwards.
GAATAGCACATGCTTCATTTTAATGTATGATACTGAAGTCCCCAAAGTCACAACAACAACTTTTAAGACCATAGCAGAGTTGTAACTGTAGGAGAAAGTTTGCCAGTCTGTTCCTACTAGTGACATCTTCTGTTTGCGCAGCTGTTGACTCTAGCAGCTTCTCTTTTTTACTAAAAACAAAGGATCACTTCAGCGTTTGTGAGTTTTATTGTTGAACTCTGATATCTAGAATTGCACTTAGAATAGAAATATTACAAACTGATATTTGGGTATATAATGTATATATGTACAGATACCAGTTATAAATTGTGTGTGATACTTTTTTGACCATGAGTTGCCTAAGTTCATAAAACTCTTACAAAGTAAAATGAAACAAAGTATAAAAACTTGTTGCAACTTTTGACTTGAGCAAGAAGTTGAATTTGTTTCCAAAGTAATTTATGAGTTGGTACTATTTGGCAGAGAGGTATCATGAAACTTATTATCTTTAAATCATTTCATTTCTTTATATTAGTATTGTTTCCTTTTAATATGGAAATTTGATGTAATCATATTCCTTGCATTTAAAAATTCCTAATGCCTTTTTTTGTTTGTTTTTTGTCCTAATGCCTTCTATACAGATCTATAAAACTGTTCAGAGAGTACTTATATGTTAGGAAAGACTTTAGATTTTTCAAAGATATACTACAAATTAAATTTTCAGTATAGTTAAAATGTGATTTACATTTTCCCTTTTTTTATGCCTATGCATGAACTATAAAAGCAAGTTTCCATTATCTGTGCATTATTGTTGAAAATCTACCTTTTCCCCTAATTTCCTCCTGAGGAAGCATTTATTAGATTAATATTTTATACTTTACACAAATGATTTTTGAGTTCTGTTGACTATCGTGGTGAAAATTACGGACTTAGGCGATTAGCATTTGCAGTTTTTGCCTTCAAGGTTAAAATTCAAGAAACCAGCTTCAGGTCACAGATACTGTATTCGTAAATGCAAGTACTATCTCTGTTTCATATTTGGTCAATAGTATAAAAGTAGATTTCAAAGTTTAATCAGGTAGGAAGGATATTGAATTAATACTGCTATAAATAGTTCAGATTTCTTCTCTTCCCACTTCTTTGTAAGTATTCTAAATATTTCCAGGAGGCTCTTTATAGAGAATAATTGATCTGAATAAAGGCTATTTATTAAGCATATTAAATCTTTAGATTTTATCTTCAGATTTTGGTGCATTTGTTACTGATTACTTTGTGAGAAACATGCCTGATATTTATTCTGGGAACTCTGCCTTGCTCAGAACTTCCAATAAATGCCATCCTACTGGGTTTGTTGGGCAAAAGTTCTAGTTAGGGCTATTGCTTTGAGGTAATTGATTTGAAAGATTGAAACATTGGATTGCATTTCATTTACTGTTTTCTGAAAAAAGTGTATAATACCTTTTTAGATTGTGGTGTTTATGTGGTTTTAAACATTCTACCTTTGCAGAATGTGCCTATAAATTTTTTTTTGTAATTAAATTTCAAGAATTTGTTGTTAAAAACAGAAGGAAAACTGCATAAAAATAGTGTATAGCTGAATGAATTATAAGGTGGATTCCTTGTAATTATCACGCAAGTTAAGATATAGAACATTGTCAGGCCCTCATAATCTCTCTAGATGCCCTCCTCATGATCACAACTCTCTTTCACATGAGTAATTTCATATGAGTAATTCCTATCCTGACTTTTATCCCAGATCTTTCTTATTTTTCTTTATAGTTTCATCACCCACATGTGCATCCAAAAATACTTTAGTTTTTTAAATATATCTTTTAAACTTCTGTAGATTTTTTTGTGAGAAAAGATACTAAATACTAAAATGGGAGTACATATTCTGGATTACTTTAGTTTACTCAAGTTGTCTACTGGGAAACTGAAGTACTCATTTTTTTTTTTTACTAGTTTGTGAACCAGAAGTTTCTTGCTCATATGTTAGGTATTTTTTTTTTTCATTAATCTTGGACACTTTCCTTCCTTTTAATTAAACTGTACTTACCTAATTTCCTGAAATGGATAGAAATAGACTGTTTTTTAGACTAGTCAAATAAATATAAAGTGATTATCCTTCAGAACTCTGTTTAATGACTTTCCCTCCTAACAAAATTAGTTAAAAGCATTGTTTTGTCTGAAGAGCTAGATTTCTTACTACCAGCTTTATTTTTGGACTCAAGTCTACTTCCTTGTACTCTTGATTGTTTTAACAGCTTTGGTTATGTAAGAAATGATTTCATTAAAATGCAATAACTTAAAAAAATGCAATAACTTTTGATAAACCTTTCCCTCTTTTATTTGATGGCTTTGCCTTAATAATCATATTTAGTTATTTTAATTTGACATTGCTGTTCTTTTGGATGTTTTCTAATACTAAGGATATCTAATTACTATGTGTAAGCCCTGTCTCTTCCATTGTTAAACTGTGGATCTGTATTAAGTTTTTTGCTCCTTTATTAAATGTGTGGTTTACTTTCTCTTTGAAGAATGTCAAGCTGTCAGCTGAGGTAGAGCCATTTATTCCCCAGAAGAAGAATCCTGATACATTTATGATCCCGATGGCACTCCCAAATGATAATGGAAATGTTTCTGGTGTAGAACCAACTCCAATTCCCAGCTACCTGATTACTTGTTATCCATTTGTGCAGGAAAACCAGTCCAATAGGTAATTTGTTTATTATTATTTTCTTTTTTTGTAGGGGGTGGGTAAGGAACAGAAATTGGCAAGACATACTTCTTCATTTTTTCCTTTTGTAACTTTTTCTTTTTTCAGGTTTATTTTATTATTATTATTATTATTATTATTATTATTATTATTATTATCTCTACAGCCAACATGGGGCTTCAGTTTGCAAGCTTGAGATTAAGAGTCCCATGGTCCACCAACTGAGCCAGCCAGTCAACCCTCCATTTTAAATATTAAACATTAGCCATTTCTCTTTTTTTAAGAGAAGTAAATAAAACCAAATGAAGCAGAAATTTTAATTGTTAACATGGGTTATTTTCTCATTCTTTCTAAGAGGAAAAGTTTTTTGACTCCTGCAGTAAGTCATTAAAATTACTTTGAAATAAGTTGATACAAAGGGAGGAATGAATATTCAGAAAGTGGTGAATGGAAACCCTTTTTTAAGTTTAGGTATTTAATCATAATTTCCAGGACAGTTAGGTGTAAGAAGAAAATACCAAGGGATAGTCCTTAACATTGAAGCGTTTATGGTTAACATATATTTCTGGACTCTGATTCTAGTTTAAATTTAGCTTCTGTGCTATAGTCACAGGGTGATTTAGCAAAATGCTTGCAGTTCAGATAATATGTGACCTGGTGGGTAGGGTGTAACTTGTGATGGTCATGATAGCCTATTTAATGCTGCTTAGACTATCTGAGTGATGAGTGCTTTGTTAGTGTAGTTCATGTTACTGCTGTATTAAAGTATTTTTTTTAATGTGCTGTATAAAGTACTTTCAGCCTTTCACAAGTAACATACATAGAAAATACTTCTCTAGCATCTGGGATAAATGGATGAGGCAGGTGAGCTCTAGCCTCTGCCCAGCTCCCCAAAAGCAAAGACAGTCAGTATTTCTGCACCCCTGTATAAGCCATGGTGCGGCACACTAGTGTGCCAAGGCACATTCTTTCAGATATTTTCGATGTAAGAGATATGAGACCGCGAAGCTGCTCTATGAAATATGAACTATTCAGGTTAATAATTTCTAAAACCCTGTAGTTTTCAGGATTGGACAAAGAGTAAGGGATCCTTCTCAGTTGAAGTTCGCATAATGTCAAAAAATTTTGACCTATATCGGGCTATGTTTAAAGCAACTTAAAACCCAAATTTAATAATACTATTATTTTTGTATTTGACAAAATGGCCTAGTATAAAGTACAATTAATTTTTTTAAAAATATTTTATTTATTTATTTAACAGAGAAAGAGAGAGAGATCACAGGCAGAGAGGAAGGCAGAGAGAGGGGAAAGCAGGCTCCCTGATGAACAGAGAGCCTGATGTGGGGCTCCATCCAGGACCCTGAGATCATGACCTGAGCCGAAGGCAGAGGCTTAACCCACTGAGCCACCCAGGCGCCCCAATGCTGCATAGGAATTGCACTAGGAAAGGCTCTAATGCTAGAGATAGAATGGCAATGTTAGGCTTGCCTCTTCTTTCTTTCCCTTGGACTTGGAACCTGCTTCCATTGTCAAGGAGGGGAGCCAGGAAAAGAGCTTGACTTGGCCAGATGGTTCCGGGAGTACAGAAGAGGAGTAGGAGGCCTTGGGACTGAACTGAAGACTGAGAAGTGGAAGAATCAAATCACCCATTGGTCACCTTACACAGTGTTCACTTTACCCTGCTTTTGCAGAGGCCATCACAGTGGTTAGCATTGTATGGGAAATTTGGATCCTTTGTTTACAGATCCAGCAGCTAGGGGTTTAACTTCAAGGCAGAAATACCTTGAGGAGGTTGAGGAGAGAGTTATAAATAAGAATGATATGTACTTTTAAAATTTTGCAATGCAGTAGATCAGGTTGAATTCCTTTATACTGTCATTTAAGTTGTTACTACATGTATATAATAATCTCTAATTACAGCAAAGAAATAAGGTGATAATTTTATCTCCTTTTTATTATGAAGGCACCTTTCTGCACTTTTAAAATTAAAATACAGGGGCGCCTGGGTGGCTCAGTGGGTAAGCCGCTGCCTTCGGCTCAGGTCATGATCCCAGGTCCTGGTTTGAGCCCCACATCGGGCTTTCTGCTCAGCAGGGAGCCTGCTTCCTCCTCTCTCTCTGCCTGCCTCTCTGCTTACTTGTGATTTCTCTCTGTCAAATAAATAAATAAAATCTTTAAAAAAAAAAAAATAGGGACGCCTGGGTGGCTCAGTTGGTTAAGCAACTGCCTTCGGCTCAGGTCATGATCCCGGCGCCCTGGGATCGAGTCCCACATCGGGCTCCTTGCTCAGCGGGGAGCCTGCTTCTCCCTCAGCCTCTGCCTGCCATTCTGTCTGCCTGTGCTCATTCTCTCTCTCTCTCTGACAAATAAATAAAATCTTTGAAAGAAAAAAAAAATTAAAAAAAAATTAAATTAAAATGCATTAAGAAATTTTGCTTCAGCATTATTTTCAGACTTCTCAATAGATTTGTTCTTTGTTTATTTGATTTTAACAGACAGTTTCCATTATATAACAATGATATACGATGGCAACAGCCCAATCCAAACCCTGCTGGACCATACCTTGCCTACCCCATTATATCTGCTCAGCCACCTGTTTCTACAGAGTATACATATTATCAGCTGATGCCAGCACCATGTGCCCAAGTTATGGGATTCTATCATCCTTTTCCTACACCTTACTCCAACACCTTTCAGGCTGCAAATACTGTAAATACTATAACCACAGAATGCACTGAGCGTCCAAATCAGCTTGGACAGGTCTTCCCATTGTCCAGTCATCGAAGCAGAAACAGTAACAGAGGACCAGTTGTACCAAAAGTAGGTAACTTATTTTGATTGGCTTTTATTTAAAGTTTGATATTTCTGTTGTTAATAATAATGGAAGTAATTTGCTACTTGTATTGATTAGCTTTCATGCTGAATTTACTATCACATTCCATTCACTGTTATAAAATAGTAAAGGATAGAGCATTTATAAAATAATTTTTCCTGTTTTTTATTGTGCCTTATTCTTAATTGATGATATGATTTACAGCCATCTTCAGGTTCCTTGAGAGTTTTACGTAATCATTATACACAGGTATTTCCAAATTGTTTTAATTTAATGATAAAAATTGCATAGTGACACCAGTATTTGTAAGTGGTAGTTTGGATCCTATGCCAGTGGTGTTGAATGACTAATGCACTTCATATATTTCAGTCCTCAGAAATCAGCAGGAGATACTATGGAGGACATTTGTGATTCATTCAATCCCTTCAACTTCATTGTTGCTATTCTGTGAATTTTTAGTAGCAATAGCACTTTATTATTCAAGTGTTGCTTTACTATATTATATGAATACAAGGTCTCCTTGAGCTGAAGAAAATGAAAGATAAATGTGTGAAACCACTCTTAAGATCAGCCTTTTGACTAAGTTTAAAAAAAGGGGGGGGAAGACTCAAAGGCCTTGAAAACACAAGAGATTTAAGGTTTATTCTAGGTAACTATTTCTTAACTAAAAGGTTACTTTTATATTGAGGCCTTAATGCAAAGCAAGTAAAAAGAAAAACATGTTTCTTCTCAGCATTTTTGAGCTAATAGAAGGCAGAGTGATTTCCTAAATGCATCTTACGGTTCTATCGTCTAGGAGTTGATGCTTTCGTAGATTCCATTAGCCTAGTTTCTTCAGTGAAAAATCTTTGATGTTTTTTGGCATACTTTTTATAAATTAAAATACAAACATGCAGCCAGCTTGCTTTAAAAAGCTTTTAGTCTTTGTTCATCGAAAGACTAGGTCAAGGGAAATTGTTTTGGGACCTCTGGAGAATGTAAAGAAACAATTATGGGAAATAATATAGTAAAATATAACTTTCAGATGCTAAAGAAACATGATTTTTCAGAGTGCCTTTCCAGCACTTCACTTTAGGAAGTTAAATTCAGAATTCTGTTGTATAAATTGCTATTAAGTGATGAATACTCCTGTTTTAAAAAATGAAGGAAAGGCTCAACTTTTTTATATTTTGTTTTTAAGCTCTAAAGCAGAAATTTTTTGGATTTTCTTACTATCATGAAAGGAAAATTTTTCTCCTGGATGAGCTACTTTTTTAGTACCCTTTTTAGTACCTTTTTAGTACTACCTTTTTAGAACCCTTCTAAATAAAAATTTACAAACCCTGATATGACGTTATACTTCTATCATTTATTAATTATTTATTGAGAAAATATGAAGTACAAGTAATATAAAGTATATTAATAGTTTATTAGTCATAGTAGTGTTAATAGTTATTTGAAAAATAGTATTAAAATGTGTATCTATAATATATCATTTAATGTATAATTAAATGCAGATAATGTCATGAATTCCTAACACAGTAACCCTCTTTCCCCATGGGTTGGGAGCCACTAATTTAGAGCATACATTTAGGAGTGTTTCATAGTGGATATGTATTTTATAATGTAGTACACTGAGTAGGATTTTAAATTATTATTTTTGTGTGTGTGTGCTTAAATCAGCAACAGCTTTTACAACAGCACATAAAAAGCAAAAGGCCACTGGTGAAAAATGTAGCTACTCAGAAAGAGACAAATGCAGCAGGTCCTGATAATCGATCAAAAATTGTACTTCTGGTAGATGCTTCACAACAAACTGGTAAGCAAGAGTGTTTATGTATACATCATTGATTTTCATCTGTTTTCATGTATTGATTTTATAATTGTGGGCTGTACCACATTTCAGGATTCTAGACTTTCATCCTTTCATTTATCCTGCCACTTTGTGAAATTCTCTAGGAAGGATAAAAGCAGTTCATATCCGTAATGTTCTTTCAGCTTGTTTGCTGGCTAATGTGCAATTTTGAGGAGGATTTGAGGTGTCCTTATTCCTGAGTAGTAGCGGAGCAGTTCAGAAATCAGAGATGGAATATTGCAGATATTGTAAGAATTTGAGGACTCATTTTGGCAGAAATCAAAATTGTATGTTTTTATAAATAGTTTAAAACTCTTTATAAAATACTCTAATGTTATATAATATCTTTATAGAAATAACTTGGCAAGTTTTCTGTGCCACATTTTAGCATAGATCTGAAACAAATGTGAGTGGCACATATATCCTATCAAGCAAGTAAGAATTTTGGACTAGTTGGATATTTTTTGTCCAGAGTTTATTAGAAGACTATATATAAATTTTAAGGAAGCTTCATTCTGGTAATAGATAAAAATTAATATTTTCCAGTTTATATCATTAAACTCTAGTTTGTATCTCTGATCTCAGCTTAATGGCTACAGAGTAGATAGATAACTCTCTCTTCACCCATAGTCACTGATGCTAGTAAAAATTTTTGTTAATGATCCAAGGCCAAGAATTAGATCTGCTCAAAGGCACATTTACTTTTTACCCCTCTGTAGTTTCCACTCTGACTTAAAATAAATTTGGCGGTGCATACTTTCTTTCATTTGGGTTGCACCTTTTCACTTGTGATATAAATTCAGGTTTTTGTTTTTTGTTTTTGGTTTTTTTTTTTTGCAATTGCTTAGATCCATTAGGAGTAAGAGGATCTGGGAATCCATTGAAAAACAGTCTTGTTGCTGGTACAGTCATTGTGTGTAGTTTGTAATCCTAAAGCAGTGAGATTAATGGACTAACAAATGCTTGGAGAAGCTATAGAAAAGAATCACAATGTAATACATTACAAAGTTTTCTATGTTTTGGTTATTCCTAGTTATAGTGACTTACTTCTACATGCTTTAAACCCTGGGACTGCTTTTAAAAATCCTTACTTCTTGGGGCGCCTGGGTGGCTCAGCGGGTTGGGCCGCTGCCTTCGGCTCAGGTCATGATCTCAGGGTCCTGGGATCGAGCTCCGCATCGGGCTCTCTGCTCGGCAGGGAGCCTGCTTCCTCCTCTCTCTCTGCCTGCTTCTCTGCCTGCCTGTGATCTCTGTCAAATAAATAAATAAAATCTTTAAAAAAAAAAAAATCCTTACTTCTTTAGTTTGCTCATTTAGTGACCACAAAGACAATCTTCTGAAGCATAAGAATTAGAAAATGAATAGATGATCCATTAGCAAAACAAAAAGGCAGCCTACTGAATGGGAGAAGATATTTGCAAATGGTATATCCAATAAGGGTTAATATCTAAAATATTTACTCAGTACCAAAAAAACCCCCAGATAATCCAATTTAAATTGGCCAGAGGATCTGAACAGACATTTTTCCAAAGAAGATCTACAAAAGGCCAGCAGACACATGAAAAGATGCTCAACATCACTAATCAGGGAAATATAAACCAAACCGCAACAGTATATCACCTTACCCCTGTTAGTGTGGCTTGAATAAAAAAGACAAGAAATAACAAGTGTTTGTGAGGATGTGAAGAAAAAAGAACCCTCATGTATTGGAAATGTAAATTGGTGCAGCTGCTATGGAAAACAGTGTGGACATTCCTCAAAAAACTAGAACTAGAAATACCAAGTGATCCAATAATTTCATTACTGGGTATTTTACTCCCCCAAAATGAAAACACTCATTTGAAAAGATATATTCACTCCTATGTTCATTGTGCCATTATTTACAATAGCCCAGATAAGGAAGCAATCCAAATGTCCATAAGTAAATGAACGGAGAATGGATAAAGATGTGGCATGTATATACAATGGAATATTACACAAGCATAAAAAAGGATAAAATCTTGCCATTTGCAACAACATGGGTGGACTCAGAAGCTATAATGCTAAGTGAAATAAGTCAGATGGAGTCTTAAAATCTTATATGTGGAACCTTTAAAAAGGGGGGGGACCCCTGCAGAAATAGGCCCATAAACACAGAGAACAAAAATTGATGGTTGCCAGAGGGTTGGGAGTAAACTGATGGTAGCTACACTTGTGGTGAGCAAAGCGTAATGTATAGACGCTTGCAGCATCACTATGTTGTACACTTAGAACTAATGTAATATTGCATGTCAACTTGCTTTGATAGAAGTGAAAAGAAAATGAAAATGAAGGTAAAATTTGATTAGAAGATAATACCTTTTATCAGTATTCCTACTCTTTAGTTTTTTTCAAATTCTGAGATTTTACATTCTATTAGTATTTTTGTTTAATTTGTTTTTAATTTCTCAGGATTAATTGGTATCAGTCACAGATAGACTGAAATATTAGAACTTAAAGGAACTTGTAACAAGTTGTTATTCTTGAACATAACTTGTATTTAATGAGCTTAACAAGAATACTAGGTAAAATATACAAAAGTGTGTTTCAGTGTGTTACAAACAAAATTTGAGAAAAGGTGGCATTTATAATAGCAAGAAATATATAAGTTTCTGAGAATGAACTTTGCAAAAGATGTACCAGACATTTATGCAGAAAATCTTAACTTTATGGTAGGACATTTAAAAAAAACAACAACAACTAGATATCCTATTCGTATAGGATGATTTGATACTGCAAATGTCATTTTCCCCATGTCAGTACTCAGTCTGTAGATTCAGTGCAGTTCTAATCAAAATTTTAATAGGAATTTTTTGGGAACTTGATAAACTAATTCTAAAAGGATCATTTGTCTGAAAAGAAAAGAACTTTTTTTCTAAATATCAAGACCTATTAAACTATCTTACTTCTTGTAGACTTATATAAAAAATGCACTATATAAAAGTTAGAACAGGGGACCCAGAAGCAGATTCACATGTATATGAAAACACGTGGAAAATAACAGAGATAGCATTACGGATACCTAATTTACACCCCATGTAAATCTTTTTAAAAAAGGTGGATTAAGGACAAATGGGAAAACCACAGTAGAAGAAAATATAAGCAGATATCTTTATGACTGCAGGGAGAGAACTATTTCTGAAATAAATTCTATCAAAAGTGAGTGAAAGAATAAGCCACAAATTTGGAAACGATTTTTACGATGCTTGTCACTAATAAAGTATTAATATGAAGACATGAAAAATTCATATGAATGAATAAGAAAATGATCCCACCTTGTTCTCAGGGCCTTGGGACACAGCACCAGCGGGCTGAAACAGTGTGGTGGGACTATAGGAATCTTTCCTTTGACCCAGTTGTCCTTCTCCTGTTACTATATCTAAAATGGATATATTTCCCTAGAAAGAAAAAGGACTGTTTGAAAAGATCCAAATTGCAGCAGCACACTGAAAGCTTCCTACTGTTTAGTAACAGGTGACAAGAGAAGTGTAGAACATTCAGTGGAATAATATGGAGCCTTCTCACATTATAATTTTGAAGAACATATACATAATATTAAATAGCCCAACTCAAAATTGTATTGATGCTGTATAAAAGTTATGGGAAGAAATATAGAAAAAGGAAAATTGTTATTTGTTAGGATAGGAGGACATTGCAAGAGTTTTTTAAATGTCTTTTGATTATAATTTCTGAAATTGAAAAATAAAGAGACAACTTAGTAGAAAAATAGGCAGAAGTTAAACAATCCAAAAATAAAATTAAGTATTTCACAGAAGAGAAAACAGTAGTAGCTAAAAGCATTAGAAAAGATACCAAGCCTCATGATTAGGCAAGAAAATACAAATTAAAACTCAAAATGAGCCATCTTTTTATATCTAACAATTGACAGAAATTATAGCCTAGCAGACAGTATCAAGCATTTGGTGACTATATGGATCACTGTGGATATTTATATCTTCTTTTGGGTTGTAAACTGTTTTAAGCAGTTTGCCTGAAAGTGATTTAGCATTACCAAGTAAAGTTGAGTATGTGTATCCCATAAGGCCTAACAGTATTATTTAATAATGCAAAACCCCCAAACAGTCCCAGGTGTCCCATCAGTGGTACAAAGGATAAGTACTATGTGGTATGTTCATCATACATAGGCATTCTAGATTCCAGTGACATTAATGAATTACAGCCACATGCATTAGAATCTCAAAACTAATGTTGAGGGGGTGGGGCACACTGGGAAGCAGGTCACAAAAGAAAATGGACAGTATAATTTCATTTTTATAAAGTGAAAACTGTAAAATTACAGGATTTATGTTTTAGTAATACAAAAATCCATGAAAAAAGTATTTTAAAAAGTGAGGAAATGATAAACACAGAATTCCATGTGGAGGTAACTTCTGGGGGAGGAAGAGGATGTAGTGGTAAAGAGGGTATGCAGTGGACTTCAAAAAGATTGGTATTGTTATTTTTCTGAAATGGGTAATGGTGGTTTGTTTTAATATTTATACAAATATTTTATTCTCTTGTCATAATAAATACATGTCATAAACCAGCTTGTCAGGAACATCTTACCTCTTGATGATCTTCCCACCCAAAATTTTTACTTTTCTTCATTTACAAAGTTAGATATCTTTATTTTCTTATGACCTGAATGATAATTTAACAAGAATTTATCAGTTTGGTCCTCACAAAGAGATGTCACACCTTCCTTGCTTTATAGATTTCCCATCAGATATTGCTAACAAATCTCTCTCGGAGAGCTCTGTCACGATGCTCTGGAAGTCCAAAGGCAGGAGGAGAAGAGCGTCCCACCCGACTGCGGAATCCTCCAGTGAGCAGGGGGCTAGTGAAGCTGACATTGACAGTGATAGTGGCTACTGCAGTCCCAAACACAGCAACAACCAGCCGGCAGCAGGGGCTTTGAGAAATCCCGATTCTAGCACCATGAATGTATGTAACATTGCTTTGATTCCTTTATTGGTCACCTATGTCAGTATTATCTTTATATCTTCTCTCAAGCTTAAGTATCTATTTTCATTAACAATTCCTGTAGTTATAGACTGGATTAAAATGTATTTTGTATATTAATATGAAAAATACATATGGAGAAGTGTTTTTCTCAGATTGTAAATAAGCATGCTTCACACTAGACTAAGTTATGAAACATGTTACAAGGCATATGGTATTGACTCTTAAGCGGAAAATAATTGTCTTTTTTGTTTTTATTTTTAGCATGTGGAATCATCTATATGTACAGGTACTTATTTTCTGCATAGTGTTTTTGCTATACTTTCTTCTTTGTCCATGTCAGAGCTTTGCTTTCAAGCATGAAGCCTGCTGATACTGCAGAAAAAATTAGAAATCTTCCAAAGAGATTCACCTTACTTTGAAAGTACAGTTGGGCTGATAAAACTTGAGAAAATTTCTCCATTGAGAAATTGGGGTATTCTGCAAGATGGCACTTCTATTACTAAGAATTGGAATACCACTTAAATTTTGTAGAGAAATTTCCAGTTTTGTGTTTATAGTAACTGACTTTCAATTTACAAAGTTAAGGGATAATTTAGGTTTTGGCATCTTTCATAAATAAATCATATTTTTAATCTCATTGGTTACAGGTAGTGTAAATTGGTCCAATGTAACTTGCCAGGCAACTCAGAAAAAACCTTGGATGGAAAAAAATCAGACATTTTCTAGAGGTGGAAGGCAGACGGAACAAAGAAATAATTCACAGGTAATTTGAATTAGGTTGGAGAAACTTGAATTATTATAAATGGTATAGTGGTCTTGAAGGGCAATATCCTTAATTTTTTTTTTAAGATTTTATTTATTTATTTATTTGTCAGAGAGAGAGAGCACGCACAAGCACACAGAGTGGCAGGGAGAGGCAGAGAGAGAGAAGTAGTCTCCCCGTTGAGCAAGGAACGCAGTGTGGGACTTGATCCCAGGACCCTGGGATCATGCCCTGAGCCGAAGGCAACAGCTTAACCAACTCAGCCACCCAGGTGTCCCAGTGCCCTTAATTTTTGAAGATGCATATTGTATTACATAATCATAAAATACCATGACATCTGTAACTTTAAAATGGCTTAGCCAGTAAAGTTATTATTTAATGAGACAAAATGAAAATCTTGGTTATAGGTGATGTGTATATAGGTGTATGTTGTGCTATTTTCTACTATATTGTATTTAAGAAATAGATTTGCATATTTCATAGTTTTAAAAAAGAATATCCTCCAATCCTGCTTCATCTGCCGTGACTTTTTCTTATCCATATAAAAAAATTTAAAAACATTTTAATGCCACAAATACTGATTCTTGGAACTTGAGGACCGTGGCCTTGTTCATGTGTCTTTACTAGACCATAAACACCATAAGCTATGCGCTCCGTGCTTGTTGCAGGACCGTAGTAGTTGCTGCCTCATGCTGTAATGTAGCCGGACGGGTGGCTTCCTGCTTTTGGGGAACAATTTCTAGCTGCCGTACAGCTGAGCAGGTTATACACTGCCATGGATTCCCAGTAACTGTCTTCTTGAGTTGGTTGATTGTGAAATCAGGGATTTATTTGTTGGTCACCGTTTTTTCCTTTTCAAGTTTTAGATAGACTTCCTGGCTTCCTTAAATCTAGTTAAGGTATTAAAAGTATCACATCTGAATAGATCTGTGGATGAACTGAAATAGGAGTAAGTTACTAATGGATTAAATAGACCAAATACTTGCCTGCTCATTTGCTTCCCTGAAATGAAGGACGTCAGCTGCTCCCTAACATTAATTAGACTGTCAGGAAGACAGCAGAATAATGCCCTTTGCCCTATGGTTATTGCAAAAATGAGTCATTGTTTGTGGCACCCATGAGAGGCAGTCTAGCTTTATTTGATTAGAAACAAAAGAGCTAAAACAAGAATTGTTTATACAGATGAGATAAACAGAATCTATAAAATGTTTAGCTAAGTGCTAAAATTTTATGTTGAAATTGTAACTTGTTAGACTTTTGGTATCCGTGGCCCACTGGAGAGGAAGTAGTACAGCTATTGAGCCTCCAAACTGGTGAAGAATAATAAAAGAACAATAAAAAATTATGCAAATACATGTAATATATTAAGTTTTGCTTATTTTGTATCTCTCTTCATTCCAAAAGAACTGGAGCCAGATGTTGAATAATGTGTTTTCTACTTCTGATGTGTTGTTAATACTTATTCTGAAGTATGTGTTTGATTTGTGATGTGCAGAATTTTTTTTTTCTGTTAAGTCAAAATATTTTCCCCTTTTGCAGTTTCTGATTGTTTTTAGGCTTAGAAAGTATTTTAGAAATGACATATTCACTTGTATTTTCCACTACCTTTTTATAGGATAACGTTGCAAGAACTTTTTATCTGAAATTTATTTTGATGCATGATACAGTGATGTAGATTTTCAAAGTAGTTAACCAGCTGTTTGAAAATCATAATCCATTCTTTTCTCTCATTTGCTAATTTCTTACATCTTAGGTGCTGTTTCTGGGCTGTTTTATTCCATTTATTAGAATTTGGTACCTGTACCATGCTGTTTTCCTTGTGATTTTTAATATTTTTACTATGTTTTAACACTTGAACAGACAGGTTCTTCCTATAATCTGTCATAACCTTAATTTTAAATAATGTACAGAATCTAAAAACTTAAATTTTCAAAAATGGTTTTATTTTGTGAATTGGTTGAAAAATAGAAGAGATGAAAAAGATTATATGATGAAAAAAATCTCATTTTCACTCTCTCCCCTTGTCTTATCTTACCTATATCTGTCCCAATTTGAGTAGTTTCTTATGTATTTTCCCAGAGTTTCTTCATGTCATTCTAAGTAAATACAGTTGTGTATCTTATGTTTTATCCACTCTGTTCTGTGCTCTGCTTTCATCACTTAACAGTGTATCTTGAAAACATTTTCTATTGTATCACAGGGCTTCCACAGTTTTTAAAAAATAACTTGTAATTTTTGGAGTATGGATATACTTGTTGATTTCTGTAGTCTTCCTATTCATGGACATTTGAGTTGTTTGTAATTTGTTGCTATTGTAGACATACTGCAGTATCATTTAGAAATGTATGTGTATAGCAGTAAATTCCTAGGTAAGGGACTGCTGAGTGAAAAGGTAAAGCCACTTCTGTTATTTGATTGTATTGGCCAACCCTACCACTTAAGTCTCAACAGTAACGTGGCAAGTGCCTTTTTCCATATAGCTTCAGAAATCATGTGTTTTCAGGATTTTGGATTTGTGCCAATTAGGTGGAAATGGTGTATGAATGTTTTTGAGCATCTTCCCACGTATTTATGGGCTGTTCTTATTTTTTTTTAACTTGTCTGATTGTATCTTTTGCCCTTTTTTTTTTTTTTTTTTTTTGGTATCTTGATCTGTTTTTTTTTTTCTTTTTTTTGGTATATTTTTAAAATCAGTTTCTCCATCAAGCTCTTACCAGATTTTTTTAAAAATTTGGGAGCCTTTAGTTTGTAATATGACTTACAAATATTTTGCTAGGCTTTCATTTTTATTTTTGACTTTGCTCACTATTATTGCCTTACACCAGTTTATGTTTTAAATAGCATTAAGAAGTTTATATATTGAATTTATTGTTTTTTGTTTTTGTTTTTTAAAATGGCTTCTGAGTTTTAATGCCAAGTCCTTACTCTAAGGTTATAAAGGAATTACCTGTTTTCCACTAGTGTGTTTTTATTCTTGTTTTTTATATTAAATCTTTATTCCATTTGGGTTTGTGTTGTGCATGGTGTGAAATATAGTTCCACTTCATATATTCCAAGTGGCTACCCAAATCTCCAGCACCATTCATTGAAAAGTCCATCTTTTCACTGATTTGATATTAACCACTTTCATCATCTATTAAAGTCCCAGGTATATTGAAATCTAGTTCTAGAATTTCTGTTTTGTTCTGTATTAGTCATTAAATTAATCTATCAATTTAGGGAGGGTGGATTACCTTTGTGATGTGGCATTTTCCTATGCAAAAAACTATATGTCTTCTTATTTTTGAGTCATCTTTTTAGGAGGTAATTGGTATACGTGCAAATTTAGTTCTCATGAACTTTGTTGGGACATTAGTTTGGGGGTTTTAATTTAATCCTGGAGCTTTATGTCTCCCAAGTATAAGAAATAAAGTTCCATTTGTTTTTTTTAATTGCTTTAGTGTTTGTAGCAACATTAATACGTATTTAGTAAATGATTTACAACAGGGTTTATTTTTGGATATAATTTTAATGCTTTTGGAGAGCAGGTTTACATTTACCTTTTTGTCATGGTGACTGTCCACAGAAATGCAGAGTTGTGCTCAGGAATTATTCTCTTGCTTTTTGGTCATACCTGTCTTGGGGCTTGAATATGAGTACTCACTTCAGTGTTAATAATTTATGTGAATTAACTTGTTTCTTTATTACCTAGACATTAAAATTGCATTTGTTTTACCAGTCTTGTATGAACCTTTTTTCATGGACCTATTTTTAAACATTTTACAAAAATTGCTAAAATAGTGAAGTTGAAGTATTTTTATAGAGAACATTCATACAGCTACCAGTTAGAGGCTAGCTAACATTTTACTGAGATTTGTTTCATCATGTGTGTATTCTTCTGTCCATATCTCTATCTATGTTTTTGAGCCTATTTTAAAATGAGGCAGATATTTAAAATTAAGAAACTGTTGAGTATCTAGAAGAATATTTAAAATTAAGAAACTGTTGGATATCTAATTATAGGAAGTAGCCCAGTTGTCACAGTGCGTACTCTAAGGAAGAATTAAATTTGGTGTATGACCATCTTCTCTGGCTTATTGTTCTGCCATGTAACCTGCCTCCCAAAAGAGTATAAAAATTCTGTTTCTTAAAAAAAATTCTATTCCTTATCAGCAAGTCTTTTAGACCAATTACTTAGTATGGGAATTGCTAGGTGGTTTTCATGTCTTTGTGTGCATAATTTTGATTTCATCATCAAAAACATGTATATTAGCACCTTCTGTTCTATATCTGCTTCAGGTTCTATTTATTGTTAGAATTTGGGGGTAACTGGTAATGAAGATTATACTTTTCACATCTTCTAGGTGTCCTGGTTAGGAGAGGTATTTCATGTTAGCCGCATTGGGTACTTAAGAGGAGGATCTTGAAATGTCTTAAGATTCTTACAAATCTTGCCCTTATGACCATTGACATTTCACAGTTTATTAATAGGATAATTTATAGATTGAATGAAAATTTTGTTCTAAATCTATTTTCTGGGAAATAAGTTTTTAATTTTTAACCTTTCCTAGAAATTGTTTTTTAAAAAAATAAAACCACAGATGTTAGAAGACTTATAATAGTTTAATAGGGTACTGTGCAGTTTCTTCCAATGAGAACATCTTGCAAAACTGTAGTCCAATGTCACAACCTGGATATTGACATTGACACAAGGAAGAACAGCCATCACTGCAGGGATCCCTCATGTTTCTGTTTTATAGCCACATTCCTTTCCTCTTCTGGCCAGCCTCTCATTAACCCTTAGAATCCAATGATCTGTTCCCCCCTTTCTATAATTTGTCATTGCAAGAATGTTTTATAAATGAACTCATACAGTCCTTTTAGTATTGGCTTCCTCACTTGCATGGCTTTCTGGGGATTCATCCAGATTATTGAGTACATCAAGTTTGTTCCATTGGGTGGCTGACTGTTGTTCAGTAGTAGGGATGTACCCCAGTAAGTTTAACTATTTTCCCAATTAAGGACATCTGAGTTGTTTCCAGTTTTTGGCTATTACAAGTAAAGCTGGTTAAACGTTCATGTATGAGGTGGAGGGGAGGAGGGAAGTAACTTGCATTATCACATTTTTTATTTCCCTTAAAATGTTCTTGTCAAAAGCTCTTTAACAAAACTTCTATAGTAAATTGTGCACTTAATTCATCGAGTTGTATACTTTCGTGTACTTTTCTATAAGTATGTTATACTTCAGTAAAATGTTCACTTAAATAATATATTTTTTTCTTTTGGTGCTTACTTAGGTTGGATTCAGATGCCGAGGACATAGTACTTCCTCAGAAAGAAGACAGAATTTGCAAAAGAGACAAGATAATAAGCAATTAAACACCAGTCAATCTCATAGAGGCGACTCAAATTCTGAGTCTTTATATTTTGAGGTATTTTTTCAGGCTTTATTTGTAAATTATTATAGCAAATGTTCCCATTAAGAAATGAATTTTCGGGGTGCCTGGGTGGCTCAGTGGGTTAAATCCTCTGCCTTTGGCTCAGGTCATGATCTCAGGGTCCTGGGATGGAGCCCCACGTCAGGCTCTCTGCTCAGCAGGGGAGCCTGCTTCTCTCTCTCTCTGCCTGCCTCTCTGCCTACTTGGGATCTCTATCTGTCAAATAAATAAATAAAATCTTTAAAAAAAAATTAATTTTCTTACATTCTGTTAAGTACTTTTTATGACTCTGTTATTAGATCATAAATTACTCAGAAGTATTGATTCATTTTTGTCCAGGATATGTATAGATAGTGTAATAGTTAATAATAGTTAGTAATGAAATTATAGTTAACTTCATTAATGTCTATTTTTATAATTTTCGTCATGAGGTAATGTGTAGAGGTAGAACTTGATTTTATGTTGGTTTCTTCTAGTACGAAACTTTCTCCCTAATTTTTATTATTATTGTTTAGTCTCTTTGTCAAGTTTTTTTAGATTTGAATGGTTTGGTCTAGGTAATTTGTGCTGCTAGCCAGGAGAATCTTGAAGAAGAAAAAAAAAAGTTAATTTATTTTCTCTAATAGGCAGAAAGTTTGTATTCTGCTTGGAGTATTTTATTGTTTATTCATCAGGCTGACTCTTATTGGAGGCCTGTTATGTGTAAAATAAGTTTCTGTGAATGATACATTGAGTAAACACAGTGGCCTTAGGAAGGTTGCTGTATAGTAATGTAGATGCATATACACCTAGTACTTGCTTAGGTGTGGTTGGTGTTGAAAGGAGGGACAAGTCCCTTTGGGTTTGGAGTAGGTTAGAGACAATCTTTGGAATAGACTTTAAAGAATCAGTAGAATCTGGTTGTGTCAGGATAGTGAACAACATCCCAGGTAACTCATTTGAATAACTCATTTTTGTTGGATCATAGTTTTTGTAAAATGGGTCAATACGTGGAAATTAAACTGGCAAATGTGCTTTAGGCCAGAGACTAGAAATGAATAATATGTTAGATAACTTAGTAATCGACCTAAAGGACTTGAGAGTCCATCTCTATTCAGTTATCGAGAACATGTAGCAGATTATTTGCACTTAACCATATAATTGGTTCCATCCTTATACTTAAAAATATTAGATATAATTTCCACTCTAAAGGAGGATATTGGTTAAGAAATTACTTTGAATAATATTTTCTTTTAAATTTTTATACTTTTAACCTTATTGACAGGTATGTGTAGTATTACAGGACAGGGAATATATTTATGAAATTCATACTAAGCTTTCTGTTGAAAATATTTTCCAAATTATCTGAAATATGATAAAAACCCTTTTGTATTTCTTTTCAATTATGTATTCATTTTAAAAATAGAATTAATTAAAATGGGATAGTAGACACAAATCCAAAGAATGGACATGAACAGATATGCCCCCACTGATGAATAATAAAGTTAGCTATGTTGTAGCATGTGAGAAATGAGATTTCCTTTTTAAGACTGACTTTAGTCTAGTATTAGAATTTTAAAAATTACTTCCCCATTTTTCATTACTCTAAAGCTTTATAAAGCATTTTTCTTAAAGAGTTTATTGATTTGAACTGTTTTTACTTAAAATGTGAAATTATTTCAGGATGAAGATAGATTTCAAGAACTAAATGAGAGTGGAAATGTTAAAGATGAGACTATTCAACAGAAACTTTCTTCAAAAGTAGTAAGTGACTCTTTAAAAAGATAAGCAAAGTATTTGAACATCCCTTGAGCTGTGGCTATGTTGAAAAGTATTATAGGTTAGCATAAAGACGTGGGGCACCATGGTAGAGAAGAAAACCATATATTTGGTACTTAATATTTATTTTCAACATAGCCAGAACAAAGATACTTTCCTGTAAAATCCATAGTTCTGTTGGGGACAAGAAAACACCATTAATTGAATCATATCATTCAGCATACAGTCCATTTCCTCTGTTGTCGCAAAACTTTACTTGGGAGTTATTTTGTTCTCAGGCCAAGATGCGGACCAGTGTCACCAATTGCATTAAGCAGTTTATCTCTTTATTATTTTCCAGTCTGGAAGGATCCACCATCTCACTTTGTTCTTTATGGCATTGAATCCTCAAAGATTCCAGTCCAGATATAGTATAGAACATCCCACATTCTGGATTGTCTTTCCTTACGGTTAGACCTTTGTTCAATCACTAACAAATGTTTTTGTCTGGTTATCCTAGTTGGATGATTTACCTGAAAACTCACCAATCAATATAGTTCAGACTCCAATTCCCATTACAACCTCAGTTCCTAAACGTGCAAAAAGTCAGAAGAAGAAAGCTTTAGCAGCAGCCCTTGCCACAGCTCAAGAATATTCAGAAATAAGTATGGAGCAAAAAAAACTACAGGTATTTTTTTCATATTTATGAACAGGTGTAATTGGTAGGTTTGGCAGGGGATGCACAGAAGGAGTCACAGTCATAAATTGCCACACTTAAATGCCATCACAAAAAATAAATGTTCCATTTATCTTGCAGGAAGCTTTATCAAAGGCAGCTGGGAAAAAAAATAAAACCCCTGTGCAGCTAGATTTGGGGGATATGTTAGCAGCTCTGGAAAAACAACAACAAGCGATGAAAGCACGGCAGATTACTAATACCAGACCTCTGGCATATACAGGTGATTTCACTATCTGAGCAATTTCCTCTTTGGTTTTGGTAATAGTTTTTGAATATTAATAATGTTAATTGCATTTATCTAGATAATCCAGAGTCTACTCACCAGCTCCTCTCCTGTTAGGCTCGTAACTCGCATCCTTGTATTACACTGCAGTAGCCCACTATTACCTCCTGCAGGCTATCTTAAAAGGAGTGATTTTTTAAAAATATAAACAGGATTATATCACTGCACTGCTCAGAACACTTCAATAGCTCTTGATCTCACTTGGAGTAAAGCCAGAGTCCTAAGGCCAGATCTTAGCTATCCAATGACCTTTTCCCCCCATCACCCTTCTCTCTGACACAAACTGCTTTAGCCAGTCGGCCCCCTTGCTGTTCTGCAGACACACCCAGCATGCTCCTAGCTCAGTATCTTTGTGCTTGGTATGTCTTTACCCTGACACTCTTTGCTTATATACCAGTGTGGTTTGTTCTCTCATGTCTTATAGGTCTCTGTTCACATGTCAGCTGGTATACATTATGAAGTAGCTAATGTTTTTCTTCTTCAGGGGTTGAAATAAGAATCACAAGTAATTTGGCTTTATAACTTTTAAATTGGATACTGGGAAACATAGGAGTTATGATCAAGGGGTGTGTGTGCACGCATATACATGCGTGTATATGTGTGTATGAGAGAGAATGACTGATTTGGCTTTCTACTGAAATGGCAATGTATATTTTAATAAACCTTGTCCAATTTAGAGCTGAGCAGCTCTTATGTGCTCCCTCCTTTCTTTGCATAGCCTTTGTTGTAGAGGGAGAGGAATAAGATAAAGGAAAGGGAAAGACACCAACAAAAAGCATGATGTTAAGAGGCAGAATTGGAATATTCTCTTTCTTCTGTTGTATGTAAAGGGTCTGTTGTTTTTAGACAAAAAGATAATTAACAGTGTAGAACTTTAATTCTGTATGCAAAATGTTTAAATCTATAGCTAGTTTCCTGTCCAGTATAATAGACCTTAGCTTTACTTAGTAAAACTAATATTGGATGAGTACGAGCTTTTCAGTTGAATGTTGTTGAGCTGGGGAGAGTGGCAGTTTTATCTCCTTAAAGAGTAAAGAGGACTGTAGCAGTGAAACTGAGAGTTAGCAGGTTCTGGAGGCAGTATGGCCTCATGGCAGCAAGCAGGAGCTTTGGAGTTAAGCTGCCTGGGATTGGATTCTGTTCTTGCATGCATTTTCTTGCCAAGTTATTTAACTTTGCTGTGCTTCAATTTCCTGACATTAAGGTGGAGGTAGTGATAGTACCTGCTACAGGGTTGTTTTGAAGAGTCAATGAGGTGACGCATATGAAGTGGTTAGAAGAACATCTGGGTTATAGTCCCTATAGTCACTGTGTTATAGTCACTGATTACTATGGGGAAGAGATTGTTAACCTGTGATACTTCAAATGGCTTCATTGTTATAACTGATTCATTGACCACATGCTGATATCTACAACTATAGATACCTACACGGAAAGCATGGTGTCAAGGACTGTGAAATTATAGATTGAGGTATTCCTGTGGTCAAAAGTTTATAATCTAATTGAGGAGAAAGACATGAACAAATAACTAATAAAGAACAGTGCCTTAGGAAAATGCCAGCCAAAGTTTTATGAACTTGCAGAAGAGAAGAGTAATCTGTGTCAACTGGGAGAAATGGGGAAGATGTTACAAATGCCTTCACGTAGATAACATGAGGACTGGGCTTTGAAGGGAGAGGATTCTTACCAGATGGAAATGAGATTAACCTCTAACAGGCCACCAGTGTTTA
The DNA here is from genome assembly GCF_902655055.1 of Lutra lutra. Lineage (NCBI taxonomy): Eukaryota > Metazoa > Chordata > Mammalia > Carnivora > Mustelidae > Lutra > Lutra lutra. The sequence continues at coordinate 68,049,929 of NC_062284.1, read as the reverse complement.
AGTTGGAAAGCATTGATTACAAAGAAATTTACTTTCTTGGGAAGTCCAAGAAAAGAATGAGACTACTGTAGATACATGAAAGGATTGTGAGGAATTGGTGGCAGTTTTTGTTTTAAACTGATGGAATGTGGAAACAGGTCAAAGATGGCTCCATGACTCCAAACTCTCTTAGTTAGAGGATTATGGTGATTATGATGATATCAAACTAGGATCATAGAAGAAGAATTTTGTTGGGAAGAACAGACTCCAGCCCTGTTGTATTTGAAATGCTATGTAGGGAGTAGTTCCTACTTAGTATGCAGTTATGTATGTTAGAAGTCAGTGAGGATTTGGGGGTTTTTTTAAGGTTTTTTTAAAAAAATCTATTCTTTTGAGATAGAGAGGGAGTGCATGAGCTGGAGAGAGAGGCAGAGGGAGAGGGAGAAGCAGACTCCCCACTGAAGAAGGAGCCCAACATGGGGCCAATCCCAGGACCCTGGGATCATGAACTGAGCTGAAGGCAGATGCTTAACCAACTGAGCCACCCAGGGACCCCAAAGCCCATGAATTTTAAATAGAGATGGATGTGTAGCTGTGGAAATGCATAAGATTGTTGGAAGAAAGAACAGTTAGGAAAAACACTTTCAGGGATAAAGCCTTGTGGAATGCTCAGACTTAAAAGATAGCAAGAGGAAGAACCAAAAAAATAGGTTTGAGAAAGAGTAAGAAAAATAGGAGAGTATAATATCACACAAGGCAAGGGCAGAATTTTGAGGAAGAGGTCTTTCATATCAAATGCTGAAAAAAACTAGAATAGAGATTTAGCTTGTATGTGATCTTGACAGTAGTGGTTGTGAGCTTGTGGGTAGGTCAGAGGCCAGATTGTAAAGATCTGGGAAGTGATAAGGAGAAAGCAGACTATTTCAGGACCTCTGGGGAAGATGGTGGGGAAGGAAGATCCCAGGCTTATCTCGTTGCTGGGATACAACTAGGTAGTATCCATATCAGTATAAATAACTGATAAGGCAGACCATTGAGAAGGGGAGTGATAGTACCTTAGCTTGAGGGGAAGCCATTCAGGGGAAGGTTTTGTTGGGTTGTCTGGTTTTTGGGTTGTTTGTTTTTCTTTCTTCCATGTACAGGAGATTTTAGCTTCTTAATGGGAGTTAGGGAAAAGAATCAGGGGTCAAGGAGAACCTTGAAAGATGCAAGGGGGAAGGGACACCAAAATCCTTGAGGAATTAATCCTGAGATGGGATTAAGAGGAGAGGCAGTGATAAGCCTTGAACAGGAATTGGGATGCTTGCTGCTTCCTCTGGGTGGTGGGGGAGGGGGTGTTGCACGTTTATATCAGATAGCAGCTCTCAGGGAAGTAGGAGGAAAGCTTTTCTGCTGCTAGAGTGAGGATTGAGCTTAGTCTTTGGACCAGTTAAAGGACTGTGGTAGCCGCTAGAGGGTAGAGGATATCAATCAGGTATAAAAGAACTACAAAAGTATTAAAGAAGTACTTAAGAGTGCAGCCAAAGAGGAAAATCATTCTTCACTGGCAGGCTCAAATGAAGAGAGGAGTGACAGACTATGTGTTTTATATAAGGGTGATTCTTATGTAAGATTCAGTAGGAATAAGGAGAGGTGCAGAATTTTGAAATTGCAGAGGTAGAATGGTACTGCTTAGAGACCAGTTTTAAAGAATTGCATGCTTGATGGTTGCTGTGGTGGAGTAGAACTAATAATTTATTTGTCCCTGCTTTGGATCGCTAAATTAGTTAAATGCCTTGGCTTTGTCATCTTTATCTTACGGAGGCTAAATGGATGCATAAAAGCTGTACCTGAGAGACACTGCATGGCCCTGTACTACTCCTACTATTACAATGTCGTTTTTCCCCCAAGAAGAGGATTTTCTTGTAGATTTATCATTAGAAATTTTCGTAATATGTGGTATTGATCATAATAGTAAAACTAATGTTCTTGTTTGTTTTTAGTGGTTACTGCAGCTTCTTTTCACACTAAAGACTCTACTAACAGAAAACCTTTAACCAAAAGTCAGCCCTGTTTGACATCCTTTAATTCTTTGGACATTACTTCCTCTAAAGCAAAGAAAGGAAAAGAGAAGGAAATTGCAAAACTAAAACGGCCCACAGCACTTAAAAAGGTAAACCAAAATCTGCTGGTGTTTATCTTACAAGATAAGTAAGGATTTAAATCTGTTTTGCAAAAGTAGTTTGTGGCGGTTTTTTTTAGCCAACAGATTATTATGAGATAGTCCTAAGCATACATCTTTATGAGGACTAGTTAATTGGGGGTTGGGGATATCATCAGCATCAAGATTATCTTCTGTATTGAACAAGGCCCTGGAGGATGAATTCTTTCTGTAAGGTTGAAAAAAAAGTTAAACATTTAGCATCCAAAATGTTGGACCTAGGAATCAGAAGCCCTGGATTCTGGTTCTAAATTATATAGTTTCAGGCAAACCTTTCCTACCCTTATCTTCTTCATCTGTAAGTCAAGATAATATCGGCCTTATTTAATTCAGTATTGTTAGGAGCAGAATGAGATGATCCATGCCCAGATAATTGAAAACTACAAAGTGTAAATCTATTGTATGACCTAGTTTCCACACTTTATATTTTATCCTTTTTTGTGGAAACTCAGGATTTAAAGAGGAAAGCAAATGTGGTTTGATAGTTGTGGCATTATATAGCTTAATTACCTGCCTTTATTTTGGATATAGTACTTCTTTCAACTACAGTGTCTAAAATTAACATTTACTTTTTTACCAGTTTCTTTGTAGTCAGCTAAACATGTAGCCAACCAAACTCCCCATGTCCATTTGTAAGTGACCTTTAACTGTGCAGTAGTGAACATTTTCATCATTCAGTACATAAAGAGTGATCAGTAATTAAAGACCGGTAATGACTTTTAGGTTATTTTGAAAGAAAGAGAGGAAAAGAAGGGCCGTTTAACTGTGGACCATAACCTTTTGGGATCTGAGGAACCAATAGAAATGCACTTAGATTTTATTGATGATTTGCCACAGGAGACTGTTTCCCAGGAAGGTAAGATCACCCCTTTCTCCCTTATCATGGAATGGTGCAGAGTATTTTAATCAATAAGCCATCACTAGTTACTATCCTAATTGTAGGATATGCTTCATATTTATCTACATTTACTTTTTGGGAGTGGTTTCTTTTGAAGATGCTTTTGTAGGGAGATGTTTAAAAGGGGGGATGGGGCAGGTCTTATGTAGGGTCTGTGACATTTTTAAACCTTAAGGCCTGGTTTTGTTGTAAGTACTAATAATTATGGTCTCATCAGTGCATCCTCTATAACTCATAGTTCTTTTCATTTTGTCTTCTTTTGTATTTAGAACATTACTGGCTGTTTCTTCATAGGACTATTTTTCATTGGATTGGTTTTGTTGGTTTTCTTTCTCACTTTCATGAATTAATACACATACCATAGTGAGTGAGTAGAGAATTAGGACAAAGCCTCTTGTAGAGCAGAATTCAGTTGGTCAGTAAGCTTCAGTCCCATACGGTAGCCATCACATATGATTTTAGGTAGGACCTCAGCAAAATTGCACATTCCTTCTGATATTTTAACTACTGTTGAAGAGAGATTTTAAGAGATACCTGGCTAGGTCCCTTTTTCTGCTGGTGTATGTATATTCCTTTCGGCAACACATTTAAATCTGTTTTACACATATTTACTGGCAGTGTTCCATTGTGTTTAGTAAAGATTTTGCTTCTAAAGATTGTTCAGCTAGGACATATTTTGTTAAGATTCCCCTTTACTCTCAATTAAATATCGTTTCCTTTGTATTTAGGTTTATTCATTCATTAAAAACTGGATGAATTCAGCATTCATTTAGGTGTTTATTGATTGCCTGTCATGGGTACTTCAGTAACTGGGTTGGAGATTGGAAGGTCAAGAAATGTAATAAAGAGTTGATTGGGGAAAAAAAAAAGAATGGATTGGAGACAAGAAGATACATGTGTAACTTTGCTAACTAGTGGACTGGAATACAAATAATAACTCATTTCCTGAGTTTAGCTGTTTAGGAAAAAAGCACCAAATGAAGGAATTAGTCAAGTTAAAAGATGGTATCTAAAAAAATGAGGCTGCCGTAGCACAGAAGCACAGACCAAATGAGAGAGAAACTGGGTGTGGTGTCTAAAGAAATCAGGAGGGGTTTGGAGAGAATGAGTTAGGTAGAATTCGTCATTGCCAGCAGCAGTGGGAATTTTTAGACAGGTGAAAAAATAGAGATCAAGGAGATGGATAATATGATCTGGAAAGAGGTTCAGAAGTTATTATCTTTGTTCTTCAGTTTAAATCCTTTAGAATACATGTTTTACATCACTTGACTTTCTCACGTTTCTTGTGCAGAGACTTATAGACTATGCTTCTTTTTTAAGAGTATGTTTTAAGAGATAATAGGAAGACTTCATTTTTGTAGAATATGAGAGATGTTTATGATATAAACAATATCCAACTTGTTAGCTTCTGCAGAATTTGAAAGTTACACAAAAGACAACTGCTTTTCTAAGTAGTGTTGATTGGTATATAGTTTTTCAGCATTTGAAGTTTCTAAATTTTTTCCTCTGCCCCCACATCTCCACAGATACTGCACTGAGCATGCCCAGTGATACTTCACTTTCTCCAGCAAGTCAAAACTCTCCATACTGTATGACACCTGTGTCACAAGGCTCTCCGGCTAGTTCTGGGATAGGCAGTCCGATGGCATCTTCAACAATAACCAAAATCCACAGCAAAAGATTTAGAGAGTAAGTTTTAGTCTCATTATTGAGGTTGAATAGTTTAACTGTCTGGATTGTGGCTCTGACTGCGGTATTGTCATTACCTGGTGGGTTGAGCATACAAAACTTCAAAGAGACTTAAGTTTTTTTCAATTTTTTTAAATAGCTAGTTTTATTTAAAGCATTTGACTCCTGTCAGCTATCAGTGTTCATGTGAAAATGCTTTGCCAGCAAATACATTCTTTTTATATCCGATAATATTTATAAATAAACCTGGAAATCTCACTTACATCTTACATGCACACTGCCTTAATATGGGGTTTTTCCTCCTCAAATGCTTTTGCTTTTTTGTTTATATTATTGGCCTTTCAGAAAAGAACCCCTCTCTAACCAATTAAAAACAAGTTTCTAAGACCCTGTTACATGAAGTGAACCTATTACATAAAGCTTTTTGTTTTTAAGCACATGTTTCTAAGTTTTAAAATACCTATCAGTAGATAATATTGAGCTAATGGTTATTTCTATGAAGGATTTTAGGATTTTAACATTTGTGCAGATGATACATTTAAAAATGACATATGAAAGAATCCCAGGGTGAAAGTAAAATCAGTATGAATCCAAACCATATTGGTTTGTTCTGTTCCCTTTTTTTTTTTTTTTTTACAAAAGTGTAGTGATACACAATATTACATTAGTTACAGGCCAAATGGCCTATCACATAGTGAGTTGACATTCATATACATTATGAAATGATCATCACTGTATGTTTTAGTTACTGTCACCATACAAAGTTATTAAAATATTTTTGACTTCTTTATTTTAAACTGGAAGTTTGTACCTCTTAATTCCCTTCACCTATTTAACCTGTAATCCCACTCCCTTCCCATCTGACAACCACCATGGGAAGGGAGTGGGATTACAGGTTCTGTCTGTTTTTGAGTGTGTTTCTGGTTTGTTCATTTATTTTGTTTTTTAGATTCCATCTATAAGTGAAATCATACAATATTTGTTTTTCTCTGATTTATTTCACATAGTATACCCTCTGGGTCCATCCATGTTGTTTCAAATGTCAAGCTCTGATTGTTTTTTATGGCCGAGTAATATGCCACACACAGTATATTCCACACATAGCTACAACCCCATCTTTTTTTTTTTTAGGTTTTAATATTTTTTAAAAATTTTTTTATAAGCATATAATGTATTACTAGCCCCAGGGGTACAGGTCTATGAATCACCAGGTTTACACACTTCACAGCACTCAGCATAGCACATACCCTCCCCAATGTCCATAACCCCACCACCCTCTCCCTACCCGCCTCCCCCTGGCAACCCTCAGTTTGTTTTGTGAGATTAAGATTCTCTTATGGTTTGTCTCCCTCCCTTCCTACCCCACAACGTCCCCACATTGCATCTCCACTTTCTCATATCAGGGAGATCATATGATATACAACCCCATCTTCTTTATTTATTCATCTGTTTATGGACATTTAGATTGCTTCCATATCTGGATTTATCACAAACAATGCTGCAGTGGACATAGTGGTGCTTATATCTTTTTGAATTCATGTTTTTGTTTTCTTCAGGTAAATACCAGGAAGTGGAATCTCTAGATTGTATGATATTTCTATTTCCAATTTTTGAGGAACTCTCTGGTGTTTTCTCTAGTGGCTACACCAGTTCATTCCCATGAATAGTACATGAGGTTTCCCTTTTCTCCATGTGCTTGCCAACACTTACTTCTTGTCTTTTTGATTGTAGCAATTCTGACAGGTGTGAGGTGATAGCTTATTTGTATCTCTTGGTTTTGATTTGTATTTCCCTGAAGATTAGCAATGTTGAACATCTCTTCATGTGTCTGTTGGCCCTCTTTATGTCTTTTCTGGAATGTCTGTTCAGGGCTTTGCCCATTTTCTAGTCAGATTGTTTGGGGGGTTTTGGTGTTGAGTTGTAGGAATCCTTTTATGTGTTCTGGGTATTAACCTCTCATTTGTCTTGGTTTTTTTTGGATAGTAACCTCTTATCTAACATGTCGTTTGCAATTATCTTCTCCAATTCAGTAGGATGTCTTTTTGTCTTATTGATGGTTTCCTTTGTAGTGTAAAAGCTTTTTAGTTTGATGAAGTTTCATCAAATTTTTTTTTTCTTTTTGCTCATTTTTGCTTTTGTTGCTCTTGCTTGAGGGGACAGATCCAGAAAAAATATTGCTAAGACTGATTTCCAAGAATTTACTGATGATGTCTTCCCATAGGAGTTTCAGGTCTTACATTTAGGTCTTTAATCCATTTTGAGATTATTTTTGTATATGGTGTAAGAAAGGGGTTCTTTTGCATTTCTTCTTGTGTGTTTCGTTCTTTTGCATGTAACTGTCCAGTTTGCTCAGAACCATTTTATTGAAGAAACAGTCTTTTCCCCATTATATATTCTTGCATTTTTTTTTTGTCTTGGATTGACTTACCATTAAGTGTGGGTTTATTTCTGGTCTCTTTATTCTATTCTATTGATCTCTGTTTTTGTGCCAGTACCACACTTTTTTTTAATGACTATAGCTATGCAGAATAGTTTTAAATCGGCATGTACCTCCTGCTTTGTTCTTTCTCAGGATTGCTTTGGCTAATTGGGTCTTTTGTGATTCCCTACAAATTTTAGGATTCTTTGTTCTAGTCCTGTGGAAAATGCTGTTTTGATAGGGATTGCTTTAAATCTGTAAATTCCTTTGTATAATGTGGACATTTAACAACATTAATTCTACCAGTCCATGAGCACAGTATATCTTTCAATTAATGTCATCTTCAGTTTCTTTCATCAATGTCTTTTCGTTTTCAGAGTACAGTTTTTACACCTCCGTGGTTAAGTTTATTCCTAGGTAGTCCTAGGTATTTTATTCTTTTTGATGTAAATGGGATTGTTTTCTTAATTTTTTTTTTTGCTGGCTTGTTATTGTATAGAGGTGCGACAGATTTTTGTGTATTAATTTTGTATCCTGTAGCTTTACTGAATTAATTTATTAGTTCTCATTGTTTCCTGATGTAGTCTTTAGTGTTTTCTACACACAGTACCATTTCATCAGCAGATAGTGACAGTTTCATTTCTTCCTTACCAACTTGGATGCATTTTATTTCTTAATCTTCTCTGATTGCTGTAGTTAAACATTTCTGGTACTTTGCTGTATAAAAGTGGCAAGGCTGAGTGTCTTTGTCTTGTTCCTGATTTTAGAGGAAAAGCTTTCAGCTTCTCACTGTTGAGTATGGTATTAACTGTGGGTGTGTCAAATATGGCCTTTATTATGTTGAGGTATGTTCCCTGTGTATCTGCTTTGTTGAGAATTTTTACGATAAATGGATGTTGAATTTTGTCAAATGTTTTTTCTATAGCTGTTGAGAAGATCATATGATTTTTAGCCTTCATTTTGTTAATGTGTATGACGATTGGTTTGTTGATATTGGATTATCTCTATATCCCTGGAATAAATGCCATTTTGATCATGGTGTGCGATTCTTTTAACATATTATTGAATTTGGTTTGGTAATATTTTGTTGAGGATTTTTGCTTCCATGTTCATTAGGGATATTGGCCTATAACTTTCTTTTTCTGTAGTATCTCTGGTTTTGGCATCAGGGTCTCATAGAAGGAATTTGGAAGTATTCCTCTTAGTTTTTGGAATACTTTGAGAAGAATAGGTATTAACTCTTCTTTAAATGTGTATAGAGGGGCACCTGGGTGGCTCAGTTGGTTAAGTGTGTGTCTTCTGCTCAGATCATGTTGGTTGTGGAGTCAACCCCTGTATTGGACTCCTTGCTCAGTGGGAGTCTGCTTCTCCCTCTGCCTCTCTTGCCCTGCTTGTGCTCTCTCTCTTGCTCACTCTCTCTCTCAAATGAAAAAGATCTTTAAAAAGAAATAAAAAAAAATAATAAATCTGTAATAGAATTCATCTTTGAAGCTATCTGGTCCTGGACTTTTGTTGGGGTTTTTTGGATTATTGTTTCTCTTTTATTACTAGTAAACAGTATTCAGACTTTCTACTTCTTAATGATTCAGTTTTGGAAGATTATGTGTTTCTAAGAATTTAACCATTTCTTCTCAGTTGTCCAGTTTATGGATATATAATTTTTTTAATAGATTTTTATTTATTTATTTGACAGAGATCACAAGTAGGCAGAGAGGCAGGCAGAGAGAGAGGGGGAAGCAGGCTCTCTGCTAAGCAGAGAGCCCGATGCGGGGCTTGATCCCAGGACCCTGAGACCATGACCTGAGGTGAAGGCAGAGGCTTTACCCCACTGAGCCACCCAGGCACCCCTGGATGTATAATTTTTCATAGTAGTCTTATGGTTCTTTGTATTTCTGTGGTATCAGTTGTAATTTCTCTTTTATTTCTGATTTTGTGTATCTGGGCCTCCTTTATTTTCTAGATGAGTCTGACTTAAAGGTTTATCATTATTGTCCCTTTTTAAAAAATTTTTTTTTATTGAAGTGTAGTTGATTCACAGTATTACATTAGTTTTGGGTGTGTAACAAGTCTGTATGTTATGTTTACCACAAGTATAGCTACCATCTGTTACCATACAGTGCTATTATAATACCATTGATTATATTTCCTATGTTGTACCTTTTACCACCATGACTTATTCATTCCATTACTGAAAGCAGATATCTCCCCTCCTCTTCACCCATTGTGCCCATCTTTCCACCCTTTACCCCTTGGTAAAGTTCATTCTTAGTATTTATGGTTCTGTTTCTGTTTCTTTTCTTTCTTTCTTTTTTTTTTTTTTTTAAGATTTCATTTATTTATTTGGCAGAGAGAGATCACAAGTAGGCAGAGAGGAGGGAGAGAGAGGGGGAAGCAGGCTCTCCGCTGAGCAGAGAACTCGATGCAGAGCTCGATCCCAGGACCCTGAGATCATGACCTGAGCTGAAGGCAGAGGCTTAACCCACTGAGCCACCCAGGCGCCCTGTTTCTTTTCTCTTCTTTTCTTTTTTTAATTTGTTCACTTGTTTTGTTTTTTGGATTCCACATTGTAAGTGAAATTATATGGTAGTTTTTCTCTGACGTACTTAGCATAATACTATCTAGGTCCATATAAATATTATTTATCTTCTCAGAGTATGGTTCTTGGTTTCATTCATCTTTTCTGTTGTCTTTTTCAGTCTCTGTTTTATTTGGTTCCTCTCTGATACTTATTTATTTACTTTCTTCTGCTCACTTTAGGCCTTGTTTGTTCTTCTTTTATGTGTAAGGTTAGATCGTTTATTGGAGATTTTTCTTGTTTCTTAGAGTAGGCCTGTATCACTATAAACTTCTCTCTTAGAACTGTTTGTACTCTGTCCCACAGATTTTGGAAGTTCTGTTTTCATTTTCATTTGTCTCAAGATATTTTTTAATTTCTTCTTTGATTTCTTTGACCCATTGGTTGTTTATTTGCATTTGTTTGGCCTCCTCATGTTTGTGTTTTTTCTAGTTTTTTTTTCCCCTTGTAATTGATTTCTAGTTTTATCCCCTTGTAGTTAAAAAGATGCTTGATATGATTTCAGTCTTCTTAAATGTATTGAGACTTGTTTTGTGACCTAACATGTGATCCACCCTGGAGAAGGTTCCATGTACACTTGAAAGGAATGTGTTTTTTGCTGTTTTGGATGGAGTGTTCTTTATATTTGTATTATGTCTACCTGGTCTAATCTGTTGTTTAAGGCCATTGTTTCTTAATGATTTTCTCTTTGGATGATCTCTCTATTGATGTAGGTGGGGTGTCATTATGTTACTGTCAGTTTCTACCTTTGTGTCTATAAATATTTGCTTTATATGCTTAGGTGCACCTATGTTGGATACATAGACATTTATAATTATTATATCCTCTTGTTAGATTGGTCCCTTTGTCATTATTTAATGTCCTTCTTTGTGTCTTTGTAGTCTTTGTTCTAAAGTCCATTTTATCTGATGTAACTATTCCTACCCCAGCCTTCTTTTCATTTCTGTGTGCTTGGACTATCTTTTTTCATCTTTTCACTTCTAGTCTGTATGTGTCTGTCTGAACTTCGTCTTTTTTTTTTCTTTCTTTCTTAGAGATAGAGAACGAGAGCACGTGAACAGCAGGTGTATGATAGGGAGGAAAAGCAGAGGGAGAGAGAGAATCTTAAACAAACTGCATGCCCAGCACAAGCCTGATGCGGGGCTTGATCTCATGACTGAGATCATGACCGCAGCTGAAACCAAGCGTCTCATGCCTAACTGACTGAGCCACGTAGGTGCCAGTTGAGTCTCTGATAAGCAGCATATTGATGGGTCTTGGTTCTTTATCCATTCAACCATCCTGAGTTTTTGATTGTAGTATTTCTTCCATTTACCCTGTAATTATCAGTAGGTATGTAGTTACTGCCATTTTTTTGTTTTCTGTTTTTGTAGTTCTCTGTTATTTGATTTTCGTTTTTTTCCTTGATCTCTTCCTTTGGGATTTGATGACTTTCTTTTGTGTTATGTTTAGATTCCTTTCTGTTTATTTCCTTTGTATCTATCATAGGTTTTTGGTTTGTCTATCATGAATTTCATGTATAATATTCTGTGTATGTAAGTTTAAGTTGATGATTTCTTAAGTTCAAACACATTCTAAAAGCACTGCATTTTCCCCCACCCTTCAGTGTTTTATGTTTTGACATCCTGCTTTACGTATTTATATCCCTTAACAAAATACTGTAGATATCATTGATTTTACTATTTTTGTTTTTAACCTTCATACTAACTTTATAAGTGGTTGATCAGCACTACGTTTGCAATATGTTTGCTTTTACCAGTGAGCTTTTTTTCTTTTGTAATTTTCTTTTAGTTGTGGCTTTTTCTCTTCCACTTAAAGAAGTCCCTTTAACATTTCTTATAAGGCCAGTTTAGTGTTGATGAGCTCCTTTGACTTTTGTCTTTAAACTATTAATCTTGTCTTCAGTTCTAAATAATGATGTTGTCAAGTAAATTTCTTGGTTGTAGGTTTTTTCCTTTCAGTACTTTGTGTATATGATGCCATTCTCTTCTGCCTGCAAAGTTTCGGTTGAAAGATCAGCTGATGATTTTGTGTATATTCTCTTGGACATAACTAGTTGCTTTTCTCTTGCTGCTTTTAAGATAATCTCCTCATCTTTAATTTTTGACATCTTCATTATTAACATTTCTTAGTGTAGCTCTCTTTGGGTTAATCTTGTTTTTGGCTTCCTGTGCTTCCTGGGCCTGGATATCTGTTTTCTTCCCCAGGTTAGGGAAGTTTTCTGCCATTATTTTCTCAAATAAGCTTTCTACTTCTTTTACTCTTTTTTCCCCCTTATGGTATTGCTATGATGTAAATGTTAGTCTGCTTGATGTTTTCTCAGAATTATCTCCTAAACTTTACTCATTTTTAAAAATTGTTTTATCTCCATGCTGTTCAACTTGGGTGACTCTCACTACCCTTCTTCCAGATCACTGATCATTCTTCTGCATCATCTCATATGCTTTTGATTCCCTCCAGTGTATCATTTTATCTTCTGCTCTGATGGGTTCTTTTTTTTTTTTTTAAAAGATTTTATTTATTTGTCAGAGAGAGAGGGAGAGAGAGTGAGCACAGGCAGACAGAATGGCAGGCAGAGGCAGAGGGAGAAGCAGGCTCCCTGCTGAGCAAGGAGCCCGATGCGGGACTTGATCCCAGGACGCTGGGATCATGACCTGAGCCGAAGGCAGCTGCTTAACCAACTGAGCCACCCGGGCGTCCCTGATGGGTTCTTTTTGATAGTATCTGTTGAAGTTCTCACTGTGTTCATCCATTCTGCTTGAGTTTGGTGACATCTTTATGACCATTACTTTGAACTTTTTATTAGGTAGTTTACTTATCTCCATTTCATTTCATTCTTTTCTCAGGTTTTGTCTTGTTCTTTTCATTTGAAACATGTTTCTCTGTGTTCTCATTTTGTCTGACTCTCTTTGTTTCTGTGTGTTAGATAGATTCGCTATGTCTCAGAGCCTTAATGGAGTGACCTAATGTAGAAGACATCCTTTGGGTCTTGAAGCACAGTCTCCCCTAGTGCCCAGAACCAGGTACTTCAGGGGTGTCCCCTTTGTGGACTGCACATGTCCTTTTGTTATGGCTGGGCTGTGACTGCTGGGTTCGCACAGGTAGGTGGGTTTGGCCTCAGATGCAGCTGGCTGGAAGGCCCTGCTTTTTTTTTTTTTTTAAGATTTTTTTAATTTATTTGACAGACAGAGATGACAAATAGGCAGAGAGGCAGGCAGAGAGAGAGAGGAGGAAGCAGCCTCCCTGCCAAGCAGAGAGAGGCCGATGCAGGACTCAATCCCAGAATCCAGAGATCATAACCTGAGCCAAAGGCAGAGGCTTTAACCCACTGAGCCACCCAGGTGCCCCAAGAAAGGCCCTGCTTTAATAGTTGGGAGCACTTTGGTGGTCGGGGCTGTAGCTGCTCTGGGAGGTGCCAGACAGAAGCTCCCTGCTGCATGGCAGGGCAATAGCTGCTTTGTAGGGCTGCTGATCCCACTCAGGGTCACTTGCTGAGTGTGGTGGAATGGGAGTTTTTCTTTTCCAGGAAAATGTTCCCATAGATTCCCTGCCTCTCCTGCACATGTCCTAGAGTTAGCAAATCTTCACTTGTGGCCCAGGCGCTTTTCAAAATGCTGCCTCTGTGTTGGGTCTCAGAGCCAGTGAGTTTGTGCCTGTGCCCTTTAAGATTAGAGTCTCAGCTTCCTTTAGCCCTCTGGCTCTCCTGGAGTTAAGCCCCATAGATTTTCAAAGCCAGTGGTTATGGGGTCTCATCTTCCTGATACAGGTACCCAGGGTGGGCACGCTTGATACAGAGCTTGAATCTTTTGCTCCTTAGGAAGGATGGCCTCTGTGTTTGTGATATCCCTCCTGTCTAGGAATCACTGAGCAGGAGATGTGGGTCCTGACTAGAGCCCTTTTCTGCCATTCCCGTCTTTTTTCTATCTTGAGTTGTGGAAGAGCTGTTTTTGCTATTTTTGTCTGTGGGAGGAGATGAGCTTAGGATCTTCCTGTTCTGCCATCTTGATCCTCTTCTTTATACTGTTGTTTTTGAGCTAATTCTTTTTGTCTGGATTTGGAAAGTTAATTAAATGTCAAATAATAGATGTGGAGCAAAGGAAACACTTGGGGAGTAAAATGTTGCATATGTATGAAGTAAATAGCTTGAAAGAAAAGCAGAATGAAGAAAACTGCATTTTTGATGTTCTGTTTTCTAAGTGCATTCTTTTATTTTGCAAATTTTGATAATTTTTCTCAGTCTATATCTTCTTAAGTAGTGTCAGACTTTATTTATTTATTTAAGCACTACTTTCTTAAACATTTTTCACATAAAGAAAAAAATTTTCCAAAACAATTTTTTTTCCACTAAAGTGCAGTCCCATATTTTTCTACTGTATAATATAATTCAAAAGTGGAAGTTTACTTGCCTGGTTAGTCTTAGATTAGAAGTTACACCAATAGTACCTGTTTATAGTAGAGGTTAAGGATGAATATATAGAAATAGAGAAATAGAATATATAGGGAGTAAGTAAACTTGAATGACTTCCTTATCCCTGCAGGTAAGTACTATAGGGGCCTCACTCACTGCCTCTCTGTTGCTCAAATTATAGGCATACATAATCTCACAAAGGGCCTCCTCATTCAGTTGCTTTGCTTGCTATAAGGGCATGTGACTTTTACCTCAAGGTTTCTTTGATTTTGGCTTCAATTTAATTACTGAGTTCATGCTCCACAGCCATAGATTTTCAGACTTAGGGGAGCTCTTGAGGCCATCTTACCTAACTCCTTATTTTTCTGGTCGAAGAAGCCAATTCCCAGAGATTGTGACTTATCAGAGTGTGGAGGATGACTTGGTTATTATGAGAGCATTCACTTAGCTTCTGGGATATTATGTTTCCCAGAAATTATGGTATTTACTGGCATGGAATTACTTTGTATCTTCTTACCAGAAACATTATATCTCTTTTTTTTATCAAATAACAGGTTAACATTTGATTTATAGCCTTAATAATTTAATAATTGGGAGTTTGGATAGTACATACCTGAGGATAATCCAACCTTTCCATAAAAGCCAGTTTGTTACAATTCAGAAAAACTCTTCTCTTTTTCTAATTTGCAGTAGAATTTAAGAGATTTTAAAGAGTTGATTTTTCAATGAAAACCTCTTATTGGATATTTTTTTTCCTAACATAATCTTATAATTACAGGAAAGTAAATTAGGATGGACTTACCTATTTTGTGCTTCCTTTACAGGTATTGCAATCAGGTTCTTTGTAAAGAGATTGATGAATGTGTGACTCTTCTTCTTCAAGAGCTCGTCAGTTTTCAGGAACGTATCTACCAAAAAGATCCTGTGAGAGCAAAAGCAAGGAGACGACTGGTTATGGGCCTGAGGGAGGTTACTAAACATATGAAGTTAAATAAGATCAAGTGTGTTATAATTTCTCCAAACTGTGAAAAAATCCAGTCGAAAGGTATGAACATTTTACTTTTGAAGTGTTTTGGTATTTATTTAGTATAATTGTAGGATATAATGAATTTTAAAGTGAAAGCCATATGTCTTTCTTTGCAGAGTTTAGGTATAAAACAATGTTGAACATGAGGAAAGAAAGTGAAATCTTTCAGTACCTCAAATTAAGTAATAAAATTGAGATTGGACTGTAAAGAAATCCTAGTCTGTGAACACTAGTGAAGGATTTAAGTTGGCTCAACCAAGTGTCTCTTCTGTTGTAATCAGAGTGAGGACTTATAAGAGTACATTCCTTTATTGCTGCAAATATATTTCTCCTTTAAAAATTGTTATATTATGTACCTTTGATGGTCCTTTTCCCTTAAATAGAATTAGAGAAAAGATAAAGTTGTCTTCTCCTTCTTATGGTGATTTGTTTCAAAAAATAAGCAGCCCCATGTAGAGGCTCTTGTGTGAACCTACACTGGGTCATGCACTCTGAGTTGTCTGTTTTCATGGATGAGCCACTTTGGGTAATTGGAGTAGATGGATGCAGAGGTAGCAGTCATAGGCATATTATCCACAGGGGAGAAATACCAATAAAAATAGTAATATATATTTCTGTCTTATTGCCACTTGAGCTGAGAGAATAAAGACATCAGTCATTACTAACAATTGTAATTTCTTTTTTAATGGATGGAAATGGAAATTTCCAAATGGAAATTTGACTTCCACTATACCAATCCCTATGGAGAGACAAAAAATGGCATTGAATAATTTTAAAATTTATTGGGAAGAAAGAAAATACGTATATATATATATATATATATCCATATATCGTAAATTTCAACAGGAAACTAGTTGGAATAGTGAAAGTGCCACAAGCATTCATAGAATCCTTTGCTGCTGTATTTTACACTTCAGCTGTTAGATGCTGAAATACCTCCATTTATGTAAGGAAATTAAGACTTCAGCATGTGTTGACTTTCTCAGGTGGCCTGGATGAGGCTCTGTATAATGTTATAGCCATGGCACGGGAACAAGAAATTCCTTTTGTGTTTGCCCTTGGAAGAAAAGCTCTAGGACGCTGTGTGAACAAGCTGGTTCCTGTTAGTGTAGTGGGAATCTTCAACTACTTTGGTGCTGAGGTAAGACTTTAGAGGATACACTTCCTCACTCCCTCTTGTCCTCACCACCCCCCCCAACACCCATTTTCTGTTAACACATGCCAAGTGTTCTTTTTAAGCATTTGAAGAAGTGAGGTGACTCTCCCAAGAATGAGTGGAAAATTTTTGAGTATTACATTTCCTTTTTTTAGTGCTAAAAACATTTACACAAGTTAATCCTACAGCATTTTGGCTGTAAAGATTTTAGTTCCTGTTTTTCCCACAGTGCTTTTTTCTTCTTTTGTAATACATGATAATTTATTTAGCTGTTGGGTAAAGATATTCAATATTATATAAAATAATTTTCTTCAGTGTACATGCTGGCTATATTTTGTGTTAGTTAAAGTCAAGAGAGAAAAAGATCCTTTAATTAGAGAGGATTTTCTTTTGAAAATGGAATTCCTAACCAGTTGTCAAAGTAATTCTGCACTCATGATACCTTTATCTTCCTCCCTTGGTCTGCTAATACAAAGCTTTGCCCATAGGCGCTGATGATAATAAGTAATAATAATAATAGGTTGGTAATTAACAATTAGAATAAAAGTTATTTATCTCCATATGTAATAATTAGTAACTGATAACATTTTAAGAGTCTTTTATGAAGTTGACTCTGAAGTATTTTTTAACACCATTCATGGACCATTTTCCCTCTTCCCAGCCATACTGTTTTTATTTATTTAAGCGTGTGTCCTTTCTTATCCAGTCACCATATTTGCATACCCCCATTTCTCTCTCCTTTCAGTTTCTCTCCCACTACCCATGAAGTTACTCAATATTTCTGCTCCCACAATAGCCTATGCTTTTCTCACTTACAGGTATCATGCTGCCTTGCTGCAGATTATGTGTTTCTTTCCCTTTAACTATGAATTCCTTGAGGGCAGGCCTCTTATCTATGTGTCCCTGACACCTTTCATATCACTTGAGCTTGAGCGGGTGAAAAATGTTTGTTCAGTAAATTGTGTGGTATGTGTATACCTGCTTGCTATGTTAAACTGTATGTGACAGTTTGGGTGATAAGTACCTCTGTGGGAAAAAGGGTCCCATATAAAGACACCTAATAAAAATGTACTCCTTTTTTGTTCACTCTTAGTTGATAGAATAGGAGTGAGATTGAGGTCAGGAAAAGTGGACCTGTTTTTCATTGTATTGACTTCTCACTGAATTATATATATACTAGGTTATTTGTGTGGCTTTATAAAATGCTTGCCAGTTTTGTTTGTACATTGTTTTACTTGTCCTTTACTATTTTGAGATAGGTAAGTTATTGTTTAAACCAAAATATACTCTTCCAATGGGCTAAAGGAAATAGTGGTATATTATCAAGTGTTTACGCATTTGCAACAATGTTGTAGTACACCTGAGTTATTTTTACCATATGCTAAAACTAACCTTTGAATTGAACTTTCTTTCCTTACCCTGACATTAAGGGTTTTTATTCCCCGATAGCTTTTCTCTTAAATTTTTTTCCTCTTCTTTCTTAATTTTTTATTCCCAACTATTTATTTATATTTTAAAATGAATGTTAATCTCAATATCACACATCCATATGTCCATTTTCTTTTTGTTGGCTTCACTTAAATGCATAGTTTGTTAAACATTGCAAATAACTATTTAGGAAGTCTGTTACGTGTAACACACAGGAGCTGTTTTTACCAGAATTCATTATTCCTTCTTTTTAAAAGTAAGTAAATCCTGAGTATATTTTGCCGCTACTAGTAGTTAACATGCTTAAAATCATTGCAGTTGGCAACAGCATTTATTGTACGTAGTACCTTAAACAGTTCAAACTGAAGTTGGGTAAAAGCATGCTACTTAGGTTTTTCCTTCTGAAGTTTACTGTGTTCAGGGAAGTATTATTACATAGAAATATGACACTTTTTGCCATGCTTTCATCCAGCTATGGTTTAAACTTAAATGACAGTGCCTTGGTAGGAGGAGAAAAATTGTACTGTACTTTTCCTCCATTGTCTGAAAGTGTAATTTAATATATAATATTAAATGTATTCTTAGGAATGTTCAGATCTGACATCTGACATTTTTTATGTAATGTGTGGTGTGTTGCATTGTGATACTAAATCAAGACATTAAACGGAAGTAGAAGGTTGTTTGATTATGATATAAGAATCACAAAAAATTATTATTTGATTGTCCTTTCTAGTGGCGTGGAAACTTCAGTTTTCTTTGGAGGTTTTTTTTTGGTGTCATAATTGTCGAAGTTCAGCTTCAGAACTGTGTGAATTTTGCCGTTTTATTAACACGTGTATAATCCATCACCCACCATTTTGTTGGAATTATTAATTACCGTTCATGTTCATTTTTATTTCACTGATGAAGAACTTCTGATTATTTAGCTCCACATTCTACTTCAGGCTCTTTATTCTATTTTTGTAATTTGCATTTGTTCCAATATCTTTGGCTTGTCCTTCTTAAAAGTGTCATATTTTCATCATCAAGGTCTCAGCTAGCCACACCATTACTGACTTCTTTTGATCTTCTTCAAGCTCTTCCAATAAGCACACATGCAGGGAACTTTTAATTCTTGTGGAGATTGCCATCTTCTGCTATATCCTTCAACGTCACACTGTGTACACTCATTCTCTTATATTCTAATCCATATAAGATTCTTCACTGCTCCCCAGACAAGCCTTGTACTTTCTTAAGTCTATACCTGTTTGGCTAAGAATGCAGAATCTCCACCCTTCAAAATTGTACCTATTTTTCAAGGCCTGTATGAGAGGTAGTATTTCTTCCAAAAGCCAAAACTTTTTGTACATCTCAAGGCATTTAACATGAGGTACCTTGAATCCTTGGTGTCTCCTATCTTTCAGCCACATGGAAGTTTCCTTACGAGGAGATGGTGTTCCAGTGGTCTTTGTACTCACTGTAGTGCCAGAGACTGAAGAGTGCAGTTGTTGAATTGATAAACTTTGCAAGAACTTTTAGTGTATCACAGTTAATGACTAGTATTGAATCAAGAAATTTCCTCAGACTTGTGAGAATTACAGAACAATATCTATAAGTTATAGAGTATTTTATAAAGTTCTGCAGTGTGCATACCATTTGGATTTTGTGCTGATTGAAAGTGTGTCTGATCCTGAAACCATAGAGACATTTATTGTTAATTGTAGGAATAAAAAGTATAGCAAAAAAACTGACTAATCAAAATCTCTTTTTAGAGCCTGTTTAATAAGTTAGTAGAGCTCACTGAGGAAGCCAGGAAAGCATATAAAGATATGGTTGCAGCAATGGAGCAAGAGCAGGCCGAGGAAGCCTTGAAGAATGTGAAAAAGGTACCACACCACATGGGGCATTCTCGGAACCCCTCTGCAGCAAGCGCCATTTCTTTCTGCAGTGTCATTTCTGAACCTATTTCTGAAGTAAATGAAAAGGAATATGGTAAGTTGGTATATATGGTATATAGCAGATGATTTAAATACTGAAATCATTTAAGTGATTAAAATCATTTTGGAAATTATTTTCATGCTATCTTTTGTTTTTTATCTCATTGATTATTCACATTTTGGTCAGAATTTTGGTTTGAAAAATTGCATGAAGCATGTCCATTAAAAATTAGGAGACTGTTTGGAGCTGAGACTTGCTATGAGACCCTGTAATTTAGTCACATTTCCAGAATGCCCAAAAGGATTTAAAAAGCAAAAGGTACCATACTTGTGACCTATAACTAAGTAAATTCTAGGAAGTTTTGTTCTGATGCCTTATACTGAGTTATTGAAGTTTTGATATATTAAGTAAACAGAAGACCTGAATATTATGGAATATAAGCTTATAAAGTCTAGACATACAACATTTACGTTAAGTTTGATGGTAGTTAAAAAGAAACAGACTAAAACCCAGCATTTGTGTGTGTTAAAGAACAACAATTCACCTGAGTAAATTTGAAGATCTAATTGGCTTTCGAAGGTGCTTTATGCACCAGGCAACATCCCATCTAGCAAGTAGAGGGCAGCTCTGAGGAATTGCACAAAATGGAAGGCTTGTATAGGAAAGAGGATGGTACAAGGAAATTATTAGCAAAAGAAAAGAAAGGATTTTTCCTGGCCAGGTCACCTTCCTTTGGGGGGACAGGCAAGGGGTCTTACTAGTGAATTGTCTCAACTTCCCGTTGGGTGTGGAAAGGGCCCTTGTGACAGATTACCGCCTTGGCACTGACCAGAAAACTCTTCAAACTTACATTTCTGGGGGAGGTTGAAACTGCTTTTAGGTTACATCTTAAGCTCTGGTTGGTGACTTGGCCTCTGGTCCTGTTTGGGGACTGTGGTTTTCTTTTCAACATGTATAATGTTTAAAATAACGTTATTTATTGCAGTCTATGTCTTAGAAGTTTCTCTGCCTTTTTTCTACAGTACTTTGAACTCTTAAGTTCTTTGCTTTTCATGATGTAGTTTCTGGTTCATTTCCCCATTTTAGGATAGCCACCTGCTCAACTTGGCTCCTGTTTCTTCTTCTTCTTCTTCTTCTTCTTCTTCTTCTTCTTCTTCTTCTTCTTCTTCTTCTTCTTCTTCTTTCTTCTTCTTTTAATCTATGTGGGAATTTATTGAATAGCATGTTACCACCTAAAATTTAACATGTGAAAAAATGAGTCCTCATATTTTCCCTCACACTGTCTTTCCTAGTCTCCGTATCTATGATTGTGGTTAAATGTTTGAAATGCTTTTGACAAAGCTCTAGGCCAGAGACAATGAACAAGTTACTGTAGGACTTTGGGAAACGGCAGACCAAGGATAAGTATTATTGGCTTAGAGGCAGACATGTTTCTTTGCCTGAAGTGCCACTAGTTGAAAATAAAGCAGATAAAGTGCCAACTTTGTAAATGAGATCAGTTCTCTCTGTATAATGATATGCAGATCTCAAAAGCAAACTTCAAGGTAAATTCATAAAGCTATAGGTTTGAGCAGATGACCATGATCTTCATTTGGGCACATGAAAAGAAAAGTTATGAAAAGAACCTTTCAAAGACTTAGGAGATGTTTTTAAAAAGCACCAAATTTTAAAGTGTTCAAAGATTGGAGCCTTAGCTTTTTTACACTCTTTGTGGAGGACTGAGAAATAATTGATTAATTTCTGGGCCTCAGATTTCTCTTTAGTGAAATGGGGAGGGTTCATCTAGGTCATCTATAAGGTTTCACTCAAAGCTAAAATTCTGTGAGCTGTTAAATAACAAAAATTCAGCCAAGTGTTTTTGATGATCTAGTTAGCTTTATTAAATGATTCATGAATTGGGCAGCCACCATCTAGCAAGTAGATAAGCACTCTGAAGAATTTTACCAAGTAGAAGGTTTTGGTGGGGCATGGTGGGCAAGAAAGCTCTTAGGAAAAGAAGAAGATTGTTCCAGAGGAGACTTCACTAGTAGAAAAAGCAAGGGGTCTTATGCAGATTACCTCATCTTTCTTTGGAGGATGGAGAGGACCCAAGTGACAGACTCATTGGTACTGATGAAAAGAAAAATTTCCTGACTGACCAGTTAAGGCCACATTTCTAGGGGAGGTTGAAACTGCAGTTGGATTGGGAATTAAGCTCCAGTTTGGGAACTCAATTCTAAGTGATACCATTTTGCCCCCCCCCCTTTTTTTTTTTCAAAGATTCCACTTATTTACCTGACAGAGATCACAAGTAGGCAGAGAGAGAGGTGGGAAGCAGGCTCCCTTCTGAGCAGAGAGCCCGATGTGGGGCTCAATCCCAGGACCCTGGGATCATGACCCGAGTCAAAGGCAGAGGCTTTAACCCACTGAGCCACCCAGGTGCCCCGCGCCCCCCTTTTTTAAAATCTGTGTAGAGCTAATGGTTGAATCCTTAAGGAGGGTTTTAGATAGAATCTTAAAGAATCTGACTTGATGAGCTCATGTATGAGGACACCAACAAAATGAGTGGAAGGAATCACAAATAACATTGAGAAGGAAGCATGAAGTTATTCTTTCTGTATTGGATTCTTTCTGTATTGGATTTAGCAACAAACATAAAACCACTAATGTGGCCTAAAGAAATCAGGATATTTAATTATTTCACAATATCCTCAAAGTCCCTAGCTCTTTCCTTCTTTCTGTTCTCCCATTCGCAGTCTGTGGCTTTTTATTCTTGTGCTTATCATCTCATGTTCATAAGTAGCTGCTGTGGCTCTGGCATTAGTAGTCAAAAGCAGGAGGTACAGGCAGTGAGTTGCTTTTGTCAGTGAAGGAAACCATTTTCAGAAGACTTCTCCTTTTGTTTCATTTGGCCAGAACTGATCTTATGACTCCTTGTAGCTGCAAGGGAGATGGGCAAGGGAATGTGATAACTGTGATAGTCTAAGAACTATTTTAATTCATCCTCTAGGACTGGGCCCAAGTTCATCCCAAGTTTGGGGTTTCTGTTATCCAGGAAGAAAATGGAGAATGACTGTTGGGTAGAAAACAAACAACATTTTCCATGTCATCCTGATACAGGATTTCTAAAATGTTTTTTCCCCATAGTTTAAAGAAAAAAAAAAAGCTGGGGAAAAAATGCTCATCATTGGTAGAATAGAAAACCTCCTATGATAGTCCAGTCTTACTGTCTTTTGTATACCCCTTGTTTTCTTTGCTTATGTTTTCCTTCCACCTGTGCTGAGTCTCAGTTCTGTCATACTTATTACATGAAACAAATAGTTTTGAGCATAAATCCCAACTAAGTTGTAAGTTCTTTAAGATAGGAACTTGGCACATAATGGGCATTTGATACATAATGATAGTATCTCACTGAATCCTTGCTATGTGGTAGGCACTTCTCTAAGCATTTCATGTTTATTAATACATTCAGTTGTGTGAGCAGCCCTATGAGATAAGAAATATTATACCGTAGGTGTGCCTGAATTTTCTGAATTTTCTGCTCATTCCTGACTTTTCTGCTCTTTCTCTGCCACTGGTTTCTTCTGTAGTTTTCTTGAACTCATTTGCTTGTTCTGTTAACTAAAGATGGACAGCTTCCCTGTGTGTACTGACTGAAAGGAGAAATACACACGCCTCATCCTCCGACAAATCCTCTAGTGATTTGAAAGTTTAAAAGACATTTTCACTAAGACCCAATAAACAACAGGAAAGTGTAGAAGGGATTAATAAGCAAAGAAGAGCTCTCTTGAATAAGTTATGCTACAGTAAATAGTTCAGAAGCAGAGTATGTTTGGATCAGTACCATTTCTAGGCTTGTTGAGAGCTTTGGTTCTTCCTTTAATAACGTGCTTCCTCGTTCCTCTATCAGAAGTGGACTTCTGTAGAGATTCTGTTCTGGATTTAGACTGTCCTTCTCCCCATCCCAGATTTCTCCTGTCCCCTAGAGAAAGATGGCACTCTCATACTCTTGTATTTCTCCATGTTGTCTGCCTGTGTTTGTGTGCTCATCAGTTGTTATTAAGCTTCATCTCTTACTTTAAAGTGGGAGCCTAAACCCTCCCTCCCTGGTAGATACGTTGAGTGGTGGCTTTTTGACTATTGTGACAAGTCTTTTGATGGCTGATAGAGTCCTTTGCCTCTGCTTTTAAAGTCATAGCTCCCTTTCCTATCCCAAGACCCATGTGGGCTTTCAGCTCACCTACCCAACTAGATGAAGGCCCAAGGTTGATTCTGGAGAAAGATCGGCCTGACCTAGTATCCTGACCTCCTTCCTCTCTCCTATTCCTTGACTCATTGAGAAGGGGGAGGTGAAACTTTTTCCAGGACCCCAAGTGGATTCTTACATTTTTGAAGGAGGATAAAAACTATTGGAAGGAGGGGTGCCTGGTTGGCTGTCATTAAGCGTCTGTCTTTGGCTCGGGTCATGGTCCTGGCGTCCTGGGATCAAGCCCCGCATTGGGCTTCCTGCTCGGAGTGAAGCCTGCTTCTCTCTATCCTGCTCCCCCTGCTTGTGTTCCCTCTCTCGCTGTGTCTCTCTCTGTCAAATTAATAAAATCTTAAAAAAAAAAAAAAAACTGTTAGAAGGAAGTATAAATGTGAATCTAAAATTTAAAAAAAAATTTTAATGCCCTTTTAAAGTTTTTTGGGGGGACATCATTAAATATATGTGTGGTATTTTTAATTTAATAGGCTTTTTTGCCTTCAGTACTTACTCTTTGCCAACCATAGGGACACAGATGAGCAGGAACGAGGGTAAGGAGGGAGGAAGGGGTAGCACAGCAAACACAAAACTAGTGCTTTTGAACTATATATGCAAAAAATGCTATGGGAATTCAAGTTAGTGGAAAGTCAGGAAAGACTTCATACGGAATTGACCTTTAGGAATGGTTATCAAGGATGGGTGAGAGTCTGAAAGGTAAAGGAGGAAAACAAATCTCTTATGGAAAGAACAGCCTACGCAAGGCAAGGAATTGTAAATAGAAAGTTTATGACTTCTGGGAGCAGTGAGAAGGCAGAGTGATCCCAAGCATAGAGTGCGTGGCTAGGGGTTGTAATGAATGGGGTGGGAAAGTTAGGTGAGGGTCAGATCACAGAGGGCTTTGGCTATGCCAAGCTAAGGTGTTTGGATCTTGTCCTAGGGTAATAGAAAGCCCGTTAAGACAGTCATGTCTTAATTCGCCAAACCACTTAGGAATATATGTATGTGTATAGCAAGATAAAGAAGGCTTGGGCTAAGACAGTAGTAACCAAATTTAGTAGTTTTTGAGCTAGAAGTGACATATAAGTTCAGTGGAATAAAGTAAGGGAGGAAGATAGGGTCAAGGATTACAATAAGTTTCCTTCTGTTTTGAGACTATGGAAATGATAATGTTATTAATTAAGAATGAAAATATAGGAGGAGGAGGAGTTAGTTTGTTTTCATGAGGTAGGAGAGAGACTGGAAACAACTTACTTCAAACTTGAAGTAACTGCCGGAAGGAAATGTTTTTTTCCAAACCATGTGCCCTGACTTAAAGTGCCCAAAATACAGTTTTTATCAGTGAATAGTTGATAGGCAATGTTCAAGTTGATACATTAATGTGAGTAGACTTCCTTTATCACTACAGCTTGATCAACATATTTATAAACTGCAGATAGCAGCTATAATGCAAATAGAAGGGAGCATTTTTTTTTTTTAAAGGCAAAAATAAATAAATAGGACTACATCAAACTAAAAAGCTTCTGCACAGCAGAGGGAATCAACAAAATGAAAAGGCAACCTACTGAATGGGAGAAAATATTTGCAAATCATCTATCTGATAAGGAGTTAATATCCAAAATAGATAAAGAAGTCATACAACCAAATAGCAGAAAACCAACAATCCAACTAAAAAGTGAACAGAGGATCTGGATAGACATTTTTTCCAAAGAAGACATATAGATGGCCAATATAAAAAGGTGTTCAACATCACTGATCTTCAGGGAAATATGCAGATTGAAACTACAACAAGGTATACCACCTGACAGCTGTTAAAATGGCTATTATCAAAAAGACATAAAATAAATGTTAGCAAGGATATAGCGAAAATGAAATCCTTATACACTCTGATGGTGTAAATTTGTGCAGCCACTATGGAAAACAGTATGGAGGGTCCTCAAAAAATTAAAAATAGAAATACCATATGATCCAGGAATCCATCTTCTGGTTATATGCCCACAGGAAGTGAAATTATCATCTCAAAGAGATATCTCTACTCCCACATTCATTTCGTCATCATTCACAGTAGCCAAGTTATAGAAACAACCTAAGTGTCCATCAAATGGATGAATGGATAAAGAAGACATTGTGCATGTGTGTTGCTAGAGTCTTGGGGAGTGGGTGAAATGGGTGAAGGGTGTCAAGAGGTAGAGACTTGCTGTTATAAAATAAATATATTTTGGGGATATATTTATTTTATGGGGATATAATGTATAACATGGGGATATAATGTATAACATGACAACTATAATTAATAATACTGTATTGCATATTTGAAAATTGCTGTGGAGTAGATCATAACTCCTCATCAGAAGAAAAAAATTTTTAGTAACTGTATGCTGACAGATGTTAACTTGATTTATTAAGGCAATCATTTTGTAATATATACAAATACCAATTCATTATGTCATACAACTGAAACTAATGTCATATGTCCATTATACCTTAATAATAAAAAAATGAAAAATGAAAGAAAAGAACAGGAAAAATGAGGGATAGGAGAGCTGTCCTTCATCTCCTCATAATCTTAGTATGGTTTTTTTTTTCTTAAACTGACTTCCTGTCATTAAAAATAATTGATTATCACCACTGTATTATATAATAACACTTCTTTTTTTGGCTACCAAATTCAGTTGGTGAGCCCAGCTACATATAGTATAAAACAGATTTTCACAAATATTTGAAATGCATGGATGGCTTCTTTGCTTATTATAAGTGGAAACAAGTCCCATTACAGCCTAAGATAGTTCTCAGGTAACTTGCTGTGGGAGCATGACACAAACATGTCAAATTAGAACTATTTCTGCTGGACATCTTGGGTCTGTCATCTGTGACTTGTGGATCCTTGGGGCCGGTACACCTCTAGGCAAAAACAAAAACAAAAACAAAAAAACAAAAAAACCCAATTCATTGGTTCTCATGAATATATGGATTTTATGTAGAAGCATTAATGAGCTCCTGTTGTTATAAGATCTTGTGCATTCTGAGACATAAATACACTTACTTTTGCCTCCTTGTTTCTTTATCTTAAACGCACATTTTTGAGAGTTGTTTTCCTTTTGTAATGCTTACAACAGTACTAGAATAAACTTAGTTTTTCCAACCAGTTGGTGAGCCAACAGATTTCTGCTAGTTTGTTCTTCCTTCTTTTAAGAGTTGTGATTCTGAAACTGTTCTGGTTTTTTAAAAATCTGTTTGGTATTTGCAGAAACAAATTGGAGAAACATGGTGGAAACCTCAGATGGGCTGGAAACATCGGAAAATGAGAGAGAGGTTTCCAGTAAGCATAGTGCATCAGAAAAGCCCAGTAAACTTCCCTTGGATGCAGCTCCTGTTGGTAAGCAGCCGTCACTCCCGGCTGCAGGCAGTACTACCTCAGCTACAAACCCTGGGAGGTCAACAGTGAGCGATAAAGAGGAAGTGAAGCCAGATGACCTGGAATGGGCCTCCCAGCAGAGTACAGAGACTGGTTCTTTGGATGGCAGTTGCCGAGATCTCTTGAATTCCTCCATCACCAGCACCACCAGCACCCTTGTCCCCGGCATGCTCGAAGAAGAGGATGATGAAGATGAGGAAGAGGAGGAAGATTACACTCATGAACCCATATCTGTAGAAGTACAGCTCAATAGTAGAATTGAGTCGTGGGTCTCTGAAACCCAGAGAACAATGGAGACTCTCCAGCTTGGAAAAACCCTTAATGGTTCTGAGGAAGACCATGCAGAGCAGAGTGGAGAAGAGGAGGCAGAGGCACCCGAAGTGCTAGAACCAGGGATAGATGGGGAGGCCTGGACTACTGACCACCAGGCAAGTCAGGAGCAACAGAAGCCTAGCAGCTGCAGCTCAGTGAACAACGAGCCGTCTGATCTTAGTTATCCGCCCCCAGGTCTGTAACTCAGGAAATGCCCACTGTCTGTCTCCAACTGTGTGAGGGTTGCAGCCATTCTCTTTTATGCTTCATCTCGACGTTTTGCACTGTCCAGTATTTAATATATGTATTTAATTTCTGACAGATATTTTTGTAGCTTTTACTTGTTTTACTATAATCTGTAGCTTAGCTTTTAATTAGCATCTAAGTGTCTTTCTAAGAGCTGTGTGGAAATTCAGAAGTGTTTGAGCTTATTTTGTTACGGGAAATAATGATTAAAATAGAAGAAGACTAAGTTTTAAAAAAGAAAATAATTTTCAAATGCCTATTTAGAGTCATTTTGAAAGTCAACGATCAAGGCTCTAAGAATAGGAGCAGTTACCAATGTTTGCTTCAAGACTATGCCTCCTTCACTCTAATTTGATCAAAAGTCATTTGGGCTTCTTTAAAGAAGAACTGGAGGTAGATTTGGAAAACTGAAAAAAAAGGCTGAGGGTAACCAAACCCACAAATGTCTTGTATTAAAAACTGATGCGACTTTTCTTTGGTCCACAGATGTTTATTTCAGAAGCCATTAATCATTGTAATGGGTGGAAGTTGGGATGGGCGAAAACAGAGGCTCAAAAGTTAGGCTAGCAAAGGAGCCACCACAGGGCACTGGAGCTGGCCTTACTTGTGGGAATTTAGAGATGTTGTCTTTAATAGGGAAGAGTCACTCATGATAGGACCTAACAGGTTCTGTCTCATACTGACTTCTTAGTTACCTCAGGAATGCTCTTGTACATACTCGTATTTACTTACAGTTAGGCCTATTGTGGCAGGTGAGTAACTGTAACCAATTATATGACTGCAGCACTTACGTGTAAACTATTCCGAAACAGAGTCTTATACTGGTGTGTTCTCTTGCATGTTTTTGATTTGGGACCCTCTGGATTTGCTGTCTGGATTTGATTAGGTATCCAAGCTTGTCCTGAGTGAAAAACCATTTCATCTTAAAAAAAAAAAAATACCTATTTTGTCCGTAGCCTTGAGCACCTGCTACATTAACACCAACCATAGTTACTGATAGGTCAGGGATAGGAACTTTACACAACTTATATTGTGTATCCTGATAATCAAAAGGCTGGAAAAGGAAGTTTTGAAGAAGCGAGAAAGTTGTTCTAATTGTGCTGAAACTATTATATGATTTAGAGTACACAGGTATTAGCTAGGCAGGTATTACTTCTTGATCACTATTATCTATCTCTGCCCTTCTCTGAGAATGTGTATACCTGCTTGGGAGAATTTAAACTTACTGAGCTAAAAGTTTTATTTGCTGGTCAATCACCTGGTAGTGACGTCAACAAGTTTATGAAATGTTGGGAGAATTACAGATGACCTATTTTTCTCTCATCCCTCCAGCTTCCTCCCCACCCCCAGCCTCCAGTCAACCACACACATATCCACCTCCCCCCCCCCACCCCCACCGTGCACACAAGCTCCAGCCTTACACTCAGGAGCTCCCACAGGCAGGCACAGAACTGAGGAGGGAAGGGTGCTTTCCCTGCTCTGGTTTCATGGGGCAGGGCTTTGCTTCCCAGAGGCAGGAGAGAAGAATTGGGCAGGTTTTTTTTACTGAACTCATTGGGACTACTGTACTAGTTTTGATGTATTATAATGCTGGCATTTAATACTGGAGAGATGAGATTCTTGGGTGATAATTTAGTTACTTGTGTATTGTGAAAGTTTAGGAGCAGTGCTGTATAGAAAATGTCAGTCTATCAACTTCATTAGTGTGCTAAAAGGGGACATTATTGTCCTGTCCTGTCTAAACTGTTCTCCAGTATAGACTTCTTAGGCACAACATATTTAGTCTAGTACTTAAAGGAACGCAGCATGTAAGGAATGAAGCCTCTGAAATAGTAATCATGGATGTAGATGTGGCAGACCTTACTGTGTCTACACATTTGGAAGTGTTAGTCGGTTTAAGGAAATGATAGAGCTTTTGAACTACTGACAATCTTAAAAGTAAATTTAAAAACTTTTCATACTTTTTATGGTGTAAATTTCCTTTGCTTGGTGTCAGTGATTCAGATAACTCTTGATCTTGAGGTGTTGGGTTTTCACAGGTTTCTTATATTTTATATCTCTTCTGAATGAGAATTGTCATTTTACATTTTTGACATTTGTATCAAAAGAGAAGTTGAGGAAATCTTCAGAACACCAGTAACTTTTAAATTTACCATAGACTTCAGAAGTGTTCGATTATGTGTTTGATAAATGCTCTTGCATGTGCAGGATCTTCTGCCAGCAAACCCAAGGGACCACAGCCTTTTCTATATGAGACAGGTCACTCTAGAGGACTACCAAAATTTGTGAAAGGAAATGCTACTGCGTCAAAAGTATGCTTAAATAAGTATTAATAATGTCTTTATAATTTGTTTCCTCTAGATAAATCCTGAAATTTGTATATTCTATACAGGAGGAGGTGTGAAAATTGGGAAAGTGGTTTTTTGTTTTTTGGTTTTTTGTTTGGGACTGGGAGTGGGTGGCTCTTCGGAGACATAATGGTAAGCGTAGGGGTTCATTCTCACAAGAAATAAAAACCATAGTGATTTTTTTTTTCTTAGTGTGTAGAGGTTGTTTTATGGCAATAATTAATATTAGATTTCTATTTCAGTACATAAGTATATGAATTATAATATGAATTGCACTCCCAGAACTAGATTTCTGCTTCAGTAGGTTTGTTTGCTGTGAAGATTACTTCTCAAAAGACAAATGTTCATACTAGCTTAATTTTTGGTTTAAATATGTTTGTAAATGATGTAATATATTTCTTTTGACTAAACATGGGAAAAATAATGTGTGTTATACATTGAAAAGTTTTTAAAGGCTTTGATTGGAGGTCATTTTTGCAGAGAGGGTATTTTATATGCTTCCAGTATTTGGAAAAGAATTAGTCAAAAGGAATTCACATAGTTTAAATATTGAAAAATTAATATCCAAATAATGTACTTGTCTGATTTCTTAATAAGCTGGGGGAGGTGGGTGAGGTGGGGATTGTAATGTGCAAATGAGTAGTGAACTCTACATTCATTTTCCAACTCTTTAACATAATACTGTTAAATCTTAACACATTGTTACTTTAATATATGTATAAAGAAGTATTACTATTTGTAAAGCTGCTGTTTGCTTTAAAAACAAAAAGAAAAAAACCTGTCATTTAAGTATTTTCTGTACGTTGTGCCAACAGGTTAAAATTAACTTATTCCATTTAAAAATGTAATCATTTTTTTGCTTTTAAAATTTTTCTGTGACATAATTTATTTAAAGACATCTTCCTCCTCTCTTGCCCCTTCCAGCCTTTATACACATCACAGAATAAGCCAAACTGTTTACCTAATCCGAAAGCTGAATCCTAATTAATGAAAAAAATTTAAACTTTGTTGGCACAACACAACCTTAAAAGTATTTGTGTTATTTTGTAATTTAATTTCTAAATATACCACATGAATTTATAATTTAATGTCTTAATTGTAACACTCTAATAAAAAAAAACTAGCAAAATTAGTGAATAATAACATGAAAAGATTTTCATCTTGTTCTTTTGTTGTTTGAAGGATAATTGTTATTTCACATTTTAGGGGTAGTAACAGCTTTTTTGCACTGTGTAAATACTAGTGGAGATTTTTCTGTAACTAATAAAATGGTTATTGAAATGTAGCCTATCATTTCAGAATAGGTACTTAAGGGATTCATGAGTTGCCCAACATGTGGGTTAGAGAAAAAAAGACAAGTCTAGCTCATCGCATTGCTTAAGGCCTTGATGGGTTTGCCAGAGGAGATTGTAAAATCTGCAGGAAGAAGTTACTAGTAAAAATTTCCATTTGGAAGGGTTGGTGTAATCTGTGGCCCGGGCCAAGGCATCTACAGAGACCATCCAAGTCTTAGGAGAAAGCCTCTATAGATTTCTTCTCCTTTTTATGGTAGTTACTCTGTGCCAGGTACTGTTCTAAGCCTTTTCCCAATATTAACTCATTTAATCCTCACTACAGACCTCTGAGGAAATGCTATTTTTCACTTTTAAGTGATGAAACAGTCATGGAGATGTTCAGTATCTTTGAAGGTCCCACAGCTGGTAAATGGCAGAACTGGGATTCAGACTTAGTCCCACATCAAAGGCCATGCTTTTTTTTTTTTTTTCCCCACTCACTGTACTTGTTGTGTCTTAGCACAAAATGTGCAGAGTTGCAAACCAGTGTTTCCTTCACCTTCCTCAGGTGTCTTCTGGAATGTGAAGTGTGCCAGGACTGGACTGATCTTTTCAGGGACTGGATTTTATTGAGTCTCGCCTAGAGCGGTCCCTTGTCACTATGTCACAGCAAAATGTAGGGAATCTGAAGAGCAGGCTTATCTGTTAGAAAATAGGATCACTAATTTTCATAATGAAATGGATTTTTGCTGATCACAAAAAGAAGGGAGGGAAGCCTCAGTTGTATCAGAATTTCCCTCTTTTTGACCGCCATCTGTATCATTCCCAATAGTTCTTTTTCAAAGAGCAATCAATTTTTCTTTAACTGACCCGAAGAGGATGTGCACAACGCCTGAAAAGTCAAAGGCTACCCAGTAAAATCAAGAAGTGTTTAAAATGGGAAGAGAGGGAAGAGAGGTATCCTAAGCAGTGGGCCTTGCCATAAAAGGTGCTTAGTTCTAAGGCTAAGCTCAGAACTCCAGAACCCCACATTTCATTTTAAAAAGAGAAGAGAATACAGGCAAGACATTTAGCTCATGTGTTAAGCTGTTAGGTCTTTCGACATTTCTAAATTATCTTGGCAATTCAATTAATTTTTTTTAGCTTGGCTTGGGTTCTTCTGGTGTTACATGTGTGAAATAAGGCATGTGGCTAATTGCATAATAGGTGTCAAAGGCAGCCTTGTGGGTTGCAGGGCCAAAGCATGGTCTGCTAGAGCTACTGCAGTGCAAGGGTTGGGAACATCAGAGATGTTTCCATTCTGGACCCTGGCTTGATCCCTCCTGTATTTCTCCTTACCCTACTCCTCCCATTACACTAAGTAATTAGCAACTCTGTGGCGTCAAAGAGACATTTACTCTTGCAGAAATGGGTTGGATAACTGGCTATAACTCAACTGTTTGTATCCAAGGTTTCAGTCTGGAAGCAGGGTTGGAGCAAGTAAAATACTGAGTTGCATGAAATTTGCAGCTCCTACTTGAGGATCCTGTTCTTTGTCCAGTGACTGAGGGACCAAAGACAGGGTGGAATTGTGAGTTGGTGAGCTGTGGGTTGGAGCCTGGAGTGGTATAGGTTTGAGGAATGAGTGTTTCTTCTCCTTGGAGGTGTCAAGGCTTGGTCATGGCCTTGAATTACCTACAGGGAACAGCTTTCCTACAGTGGGACTCTGATTTAGGGCAGTGTTGGTTGCACTCTTACTTACTTGGGTAACAGAGATATGAGTAAAAGTGGTACCTACTTAGGTGTGCACAGATTCCCTAGGTTGTCTTTGCTTCTCCATCTCCTCTGTTTTCCTGAGTTGGAGCACTTGCATTGCTTTACAAATCCTCAGCTTGAGAACAGGATAATGAGTTGATATTTAAGCAGTCAATTTTGTTACCTCTGGTTAAAGATGAGAGAAAAGTGTAAGAATTATTGGTTTCTCAACTGAAAGAGAAATGTTAGAGGTCATCATCCCTGTCATTGTTAATCTGTGCTTTCCCTTCCTAAAAACCAGCGTTGTTAGGCATGTGGTAAATTTCTGACAAACGCACCTTCATCGTGAAGCCTCAGGGGAATCAGGGATGACCCTATCTGGAATTATATTATATATATTATATGATATATATAATACATATTATATTATAATTATATAACCTCTTCATCACTTTCTTCTCAAAACTGCTCTTTTCTTTTCCCTATTTACATTTCAGCTTCCTATAGATTTTATTCATCTCTCTCTCCCTACTAAGCTCTGTGTGGACAGAGCTTAGTGGATTATTTTTCTGCTTTCTCTTGAGTGCCTAGCACAATGTCTGGCACACAAAAGGCACTCGATAAATCTTCGTTGAATGAATGAATGAGGAAAGGAAATCAGCATTGGCCATGCAGTCATGCTATGCAGCATTTACACTCAAACATACTGACTCCTGACTACACCTATTTTTTTTTTTTTTTTCACATTTGTTCAGAGTTGGGGTTGGAGGAAAAACTAACCGGAATCCCAAATAGCCTCACCCGAGAGGGCCCCTCAAATTAGTCTGTATTTAATGTTCTTATATTGCTTATAGCTGAAAACATGGTAAGTTTAGTAACTACGATTTCCATATAGAGGGAGGTGACACACATGAGACATTTCTATGAGATTAACCAGAAAGGGGACAAAAATGCACAAGGAAGTTTCAGTGTATCTATAATGTTGTCTTTTTAAACAGTGTGATCAGTACATGACAGTGCAGCATATTATTCTTTCTACTCTTACGTGCTTGAGATACTTTATAAGAATAACCAGAAGAGGGGGTGGTGCCTGGGTGGCTCAGTTGGCTGAACGTCCAACTCTTCATTTCAGCTCAGGTCATGTTATCAGCATCCTGAGATTGAGCCCCATGTCGAGCTCTAC
Organism: Lutra lutra; assembly: GCF_902655055.1. NCBI lineage: Eukaryota > Metazoa > Chordata > Mammalia > Carnivora > Mustelidae > Lutra > Lutra lutra. Next base: position 68,015,502 of record NC_062284.1, on the reverse strand, counting down.
ACTGGTCGTGGAGCCTGCTTAAGATTCTCTCCCTCTCGCTCTGCCCCACCCCCTCCCCCACGCACTTGCTCTCTCTCAAAAACAAAAATTTAAAATTTAAAAAATATAAAAAAAGAATAACCAAATGGAGCAGGCCAACTAAAACACAACCATTTTCTGTTCTGTAACTGACTTCCAAACTTGGCACCAAATCTCACTTAAATATCTTGACCAAGAAAATTAGGGGTAGAAATGGAACTAGAAGTTAGGCTTAAACCCCTATCTTGATTGATGTAGCGAAGAGTTAAGATTTAAATAGCCAGTAGCTACAAATTTTCTCTTCTTCCCATGAACTAGAAACTGTCTCCCTTCATCCTTCACCTGGCCTAACCCTCCCCCAGCAATAAGAAATACGTCTCACACCTGTGCCTCTCCCATCTGCTCTCTACTTGGAGCAAGGTGCTTTAATCTTCATAGGAAGATTGAAGATTGTGTTGGCAACCCACTTATCTGGTTTCCATAGCAACCAGAACACAGTGTTTAAAGTGATAGCATTCCTTGCTCAGAATAGAAATTGAGTAAGCCTGATCATGATGCCCTGGTCTGCTTGGGGCTGCTTTACCTTTTCGAAGACTCCTCTTTACCTGGCTATTCATGGTAGCCAACCTTTTAAAATGATAACTACCTGGAATGTAATCACTAAGAGCTCTGGATCTATATTCATAGCTGACTTCACCTTTGCCCATCACAGTGACCCTTATCTCCAATCCCTGGAAATAGGGAGCAACATCTTTTAATTCGAGAATCGAAGGAAATTTTTTCATGTCCTTGTAACTTATGCAGCAATTTAAATATGCTGCCACCAATTTCCATGAAATCTGAACAGGAATCAAGACGATGAAATTGCTTAGGCATTTAGGGAGAAAGCACAAAGGAAAAAAAGAACTTTTAAAGGAAACGGCTCTTAAAGAACTATGCTAGGCATCTATTGTTTTGTCTGCTTAGTACGTCCCTTCTTTGGGGAGCGGCTCCACACCCACCCTACTCCACCATCACCAGGGATACAATCTCTGATTGCAGCAAAAGCAGGAAGGCAGTTAACTGATCCTGAGACTATTGACTGGTCTGGGAATCTTGAAACAGTTCGTGTACTCGAGGCCAATGGGTCTCTTCCTTGGTTTTTTGGATTTGGGACTGAGAGTGGCTCAGTGGTTTTGTGTGCTCAGCTGTTAAGGTTGGAATCTCTGACGTGCTTGGTGACCATGAAAAAGCAGTGTTGAACAGGTTTCCTTGCTGTAGGATGTTTTAGAACCTCTAATATCCTAATACATTTTGACTCTCCACAAGCGGAAAGATCTTTTACATATCAGGCAGCATTTCCCCAATACTTTGTACTACGGAACACAGAATTCTCCAAACTTACCTGGCCCCTGAGTACTTTCGCTGTGCAAAAACTATGACCATCCTGGGGAGCTAGTTTCTCATGTAACATGCATTAAAATCTGTTGCTTAGACTGAAGTTTCCATGAGGTTGGGACACACAAGGGATGTCTGGTCTGCTCTCACTTCAAGGTTTTCAACCACTGGTGATTTTCTCCCCAGGAGATATTTGGCAATGCCTGAAATACTTTTTTTGTCCTAAAGGGAGGCAGTGCTACCGGCATCTAGTAGGTCAAGGCCAGAGATGCTGCTAAGCATCCTACACTGCCCAGGGTAGCACGTCCCACCCTACAGCAAAGAATTGTCTGGTCCAAAATGTCAATAATACAGAGGTGGAGAAACTGCACTTAGTCCATGTCAGGATGCTGGATCAGGCTTGCATGGATTCAGGGGCCCAGGTCAGTGAGTGTGTCCTCACACACTGCATTCAACGCTCTTGACCTCTATTTCTGGCACCTGTTTAGATACTGTCTAATGTTCCCGAGCAGACCTAGCCAGACTCATCCAGATCTTTGGGATAAAACAGGCCTTTCCCACCCCCCTCACTTCCTGGGGAAGAGGATAAGAACTCACCCACAGCTTCTGATCACATGCCAGTGCTTCCTCCCACATATCCCACTTACTTTCTCCCATCATGTGGGGAGGAGTGCGAGGAGCAAAAGGGCAGGGAGGCACCTTGTGAGGGCTGTTCAGTGAATGCTCCAAGAAAAGCACGAGTCACGGGCTAGCAGAAGGCCTGGAGACAGAGCTGGTCTGGCCTTGACCACATAGCTGACTCAAGCAAATGCGTGAAGACTGTGTTTTATACGACACTGGGAAGTGGACCACAGCTGTCTGCCCTTGTGAGCAATATCCATGAGGCTAACGCATTGAAGCCTCTGCACCTGCCTCTGGCCACCTCTCCGGGAGCAGCTGCCCACAACCACAGCCAGCATCACTGGACAGGGCCTTAGGAATAATTGCCTGAGTAGCCTCTGTGTTCCTGGGAAGGAGAATGGAGCACAGAGCCCCTACCCACAATGGATTCACTGCCTTCTTAAAGACATCATCACACCCTGGTTTGCCTGAGAAGAGAGGGGTTCCCCAGATGTGGGACTTCGTTTTAAAAACCAAGACAAGGTAATCTGGGGAGAGTAGGTCATCCTACTATTCAAACACATAGGGAGACTTAGTGAGTCATGAAATGAAAACCCTTGCTATATTTTGATTGAATTAATCGATAATTGTGATTATGTGCCTGTGATTGAGTTGGGTACTGTGGCAGAGTTGTGAGAAGTACGGGCAGTCCCAATTCACATATGTTGTGTGCTGAGACTGTATAAACTGTTTGCCTGTTTTGCCAAAGGAACCATATTGAGTGCTGATAATACTTCTGAACTGAACCCCAGAAGCCCTTAAAGATAACTCGTATGGGAGTTGAAATGATAGAAACTTCCCCACACCTATAGGAAATAGTGCTGTTGCAAATGTAGTGTTTCAGCTACATGGGGGGGAGCAGTGCCATTGTGATCTCCCCTCATTTCTAGGAGAACATGTGTACAACTCAGCACAACAGTTACATAGTCACACTTTCCTGGCCCCTCCTGCTAACACATGCAAATGAACATATACAGGTGCACGCATGAGAACACACACATGTGTGCACGTGATCTGTTTCTTACCCATGGTCCTACTCCAGAGGGGAAGTGTGAGATTCAAGGTTTCCTTGGTGTTCGTCAGGTGGCCCTGTCCCTTGCTGGGGTGTTCACGCCTCCGGAGAAATAGACTCCTTCCTCTCTGTGGCCTCCAGATGCTGACGACAGGGATGAGGAAACACAGCAGATGTCTCCGTCTGTCGGAGACACAAGGCTGGCAGCATGTGGGTAAGGACAATGTAAGCTGAACCCAAGGCACAGTTTCTAGGACATACAATCTTCGGTATGAAGAGAACCAAAGAGATGACTCAGTTCAATCCCCTCTTATACAGATAAGGAAATAGACCCAGAGAAGTGAAGACACCTGGCCAAGGTCACTTAGACTTTGGGACTGGAAATTTTCTAGCCCACAGGCTCATGTCCTGTCCTTCCTATGCCTCAGAAAATAGAAAATCCCCTGGAGTTCTCCCCCACCCCAATTCTATCTTTGAAAAGAAGATTCTGTAAGGAAAGCTTTGTTATCTGGGGTTGGGGGGAAGCTGGGCTTACTGAACTGGGGTCATGGATCTCCTGAGGCAGAGAGGGCCCAAGTGGGCCACCCCCGGACACTACAGACCCTATGTCTTCCCTGCACCTGGAATCTTTCTCTGACCATGCAGAAAACAGCAACAGGGCAGTACCACCAAGAACCAACAACTTCTACCATCACCTCTGGACTCATCTCCACCAGTCAGAGAAGGGCAGCCTTGTTCCTGGCCATCTTCTCATCTCTCTGGATCTTCTTAAACCCCGAGAGCAAAGAGACTGCTCACTGAGGGTGTGTTTTGGTGATGAAGGGGAAATACGAATGCTTTGCTTGAAGATTTCATTCTGGAGCTTCATGCTGCTCTGGCCACGGATGTCAGCTAAGGGTTTAAACCTTCTTCCTAACTTGGAAATGCCAGTCATCTCTGACAAGGCCGTGCAGGTTTTCACAAGGTCCTCAGGCTTCCAGAAGAGGGGCCTGTGCTCCGGACATTCCACTATGACATCCCGGTGTACCACAGGTGCAGGGCTCTATGCACCTCATGGAATGCGTCTGCGCTGATGATCTCATTCGACCCTGTGGGGCCAAAGGGGAGTTATTCCTCTACCCATTTTATGGATGGAGAAACTGAAAATAAATTTGATTATTCTTCAGATTTATCCAGTGGCAAAGATGAGATTGAAGTCCAGGTCTCCTGGATTCGGTTTCTTTTCTACCAAAAATACAGCAGTCTTTTAAAAAATGTCCATTTGCTCTTGAATAGACAATACCTACATGTTATTCAAAATTCACAAGCTACAAAAAGGCGCACAGTGAAACCCAAGTCTCTTCCCTGAATATCAGCTCCCCACTCCTTCCCAAAGCAACATTCTGGAGATGCATGCCTTTCAGAGCTGATCTATGCACATACTGGCATTTTATGCATGTATATAAAGAATATATACGTGTCTGTATGCCTGTGTGCAAAAGAAGTGAGAGAGAGCTTTTACTTACTTAAAGTATATGTATTTTCCGTGTCTGCCTGTGGAGTTGCCGTCCAAGGACCCGGTAATGCTCACGTGGTTAGGAGGGCAGTATCTCTAACTATTAAGCACGTGCCCCCATCAAATCAGGCAGATGGAGGGCACAACTGGCACTGATCACATACATGTCACATAACCTTTCTGAGTGTCCGTTTTTTCATCTGACGAATGAACGTAACGGCTCCTAACGCATACGTGAGGTAGTGTGACATGTATATTACACGTGTGTTATACACGTGTTTGATAAATGGTGGCTCTTTCCTATGTGCCCGCTATGTGCCAGATGCTGTACCGGGTGAAAGAGGAAGGAGGTGAATGAAACAAGCTGCCGGCCCTTCAAATGGGTATGACTTAAACCAGGAGAAGGAGTCCTAAGCAAACAAATGGCAGCACCGTGGAAGCGGGGGGAAGTAATCTATATGGAGGCTGAGAGCGTAGACTCTGGATTCTGACGTTCTGGGCTTCAGATCCCATCTTGGAAGAGTTACTTAACTTGCACTGAGTTTCCTCATGAATAAAACAGGAATAATAACATAGACTTGGGAGGATTGAGTCTACTTAAAGCAGTGCCTGGCACATGATCGACGTTCCGTCAAGACTGAATTTACTAAGTATAATACTGAATTCTGTACATGAACAAACCGCCACAGGAGGAATGTGGAGCAGGCGCTGGAGCTGGGCGTGGGGGGAGGGTGAGCATTCCAATGACAGGAGAGTCCCGACCGCGCCCGTCTTGGGGATGACCACGTGCCTGGCCCAGGCGTTGGCATTTGACCTGTGTCCTGTCACTTAGTGCTCACAGCCTCCCCGTGAGGATGGTATCACTCCCTTTCCCCAGAAGGAAACCAAGACTGAGAGGACTTCTCGCAAGGTAGAGGCAGGAATGGCAACTTCCTTCTTGTTCTCCTCTTACCATGTGGCTCCCAAGAGAGTGGGCTTCCCAGGCATCAGTCACTCCCTGCTCTTCGGCCTGCACTGAGCCCTGCTGTGTCTGAGCCCCTGGGCTAGGCCTGGACAAGAGCAGCAAGATGGCAGCCCCAGCCCCCCAGAGCCTCCATTGCTGTGGGGAGACAGACTGCCAAGCCTAGTGTGTACCCCCAGATTCACTGGCAGTCGTGATGGTGAAAAGAAGTGGGGCATGCCCACCCCGGGCCCAAGCTGGTCGGGGAGGGTCTGAGGCTTCATGTCCGCATGCTCTTATCTCCCTTTCATCTGAGTTTTAGCGGGTGGTTGGAAGGAAGGGTGGGAGAGACCAGGAGCAGAGGAGGAAGTAATTGGGCACACGATTGAAGGAAGATGGGGGCAGTTCCTTTTCAGCCTGGCAATCACGGGGTGTCACCCCCATGGGGCATTTCACCACCACCACTGTAATGAGCTCTGGCCACAGCTGTACATTTCACACCCAGGTGGCTGTGTGGGTGTCGAATTGACAAAATGCCCAAGTACAGCCTCTGCAGCTGCCCCCATCAGTGTTGTTGATGTCATCCTTTATATGGTTGATACAGCATCTTCTCGAGGGCCCCGCACCTTCACATCCACCATTTCCTTTTAGTTCATAGTAGATTACAACATGGAGGTGCAGTTGGGTATGTGTGTGTGTGGTGGTAGGGAGGTTGACAAAGTTGTTCTTCCCCACTGCTCCTCCTCACCAGACCTCAATTTTCTATCTTCTGTGGTAAACGGGGTAGTTATGATTAGCCTTGTTTTACAGATAAGGAAACGGAGGCTGTGAGCATTCAAGTAACTAGCCCACGGTCACAGAGCTCATATGAGGCCAAGCCAGGGGTATGGTTTGTAGGGTTCTCCAACTGAAGTGGCTGTGAGGCCACACGTTAATCCCTCGTCAGAACAAGCGCAGGTTCCACCCACGCCAGAAAGCCTTTTAGCTCTCTGTCCTTTACCAGGTAGAACTAGCCTCTGTCCTGGAGCCCGGTAGGCCTGAGGAGATGGCTCTCATCGGCAAGTCTAGATTTTTTAACTGTGTTCTAGGGACACTCCAACCACCCCACCTTCGACTCCTATTAGGAACGGAATTGTGTTCGTATCTTAAAGCCTTAACCCCCAGTGTGACTGTATTTGGACATTGGGTCTTTGAGGAGGTAGTGAAGCTTAAATGAGGACACGAGGGTGGGGCCCTATTCTAGTAGGACTGGCATCCTTTTAAGAAGAGGAGGAGACACCAGTACATCTTTCCTCTCCACACAAGCACAGAAGAAAGGCTGTGTGAGGACAGCTGAGAAGGTAGTCATCGGCAAGCCAGGAAGATAAGTCTCCCCAGAAACCAACACTGCCAACCCCTTGATCTTGGATTTCTAGCCTCCAGAACTGTGAGAAGATAAAAGTCTGTTGTTTAAGCCACCCAGTCTGTGGAATTTTGTTATGGTCGCCCGAGTAGAGGATGATATCTCTCATGACCTACATCTCTACCCTCCACCTCCACCTTCAGGCTTCCAGTCTGGGCATTTACCCAAGCAGTTCTTTTCAGCACTCTCCCCACTGCTGCAAAATTCGCTCTTCCTTCTTTCTTAGCTTTTGCACTCAAATCCTTCATGTTCAAATTAGCTTGACTAACTTAGCTACCCTCTATTATTCTTTTCCTCATTGCTTTTCTCTGGCCCATGAGATAAGAGAATAGTTCTCTTTATAAGAGAAGAGGTGTCTTGGGGTGCCTGGGTGGCTCAGTCAGTTAAGTGTCTGCTCAGGTCATGATCCTGGAGTCCTGGGATCGAGCCCCGTGTCACATTCCCTGCTCAGTGGAGATCCTATTTTTCCTCGTGCTCTCTCTCTCTCTCTCTCTCTAATTAATAAATAAATAAATCTTAAAAAGAGAAAGAGAGAGAGAGAGAGAAGAGGTGTCTTTACTTCTCTGATTCTCTGACAGTTACCCACAAGTTATTCAATTTTGGTGGAGCCAAGTGCACAGGTGTAGAAACCTGGTTTGGACTCTCAGTTCCGTCATCTTCTAGCGGGGGCCTTGATCAAGCCCCAGGGTTGTTGGGGAGCCAGTGAGCAATGCTGTTGTAGGTGGTGTTGGTGGTGAAGGTGTTGTTTAAACAAGCTGCTTGGAGGAGTGCCCTCCCTGAGTTACACCTTGACATCAGGCCATCGTTGAAGAGCATTATGAAAAGCAACCCTGTTGTCAAACTCACTCTGCTCTCAAAGAGCACTGTTGGTGTTCACAAAAGTATCGTGTTTCATTTTGCAAAATTTCAAAGACAGTTTTAGGATTTTTTTTTTTTTTTTTTTTTTGAGAGTGAGAAAAGAGCACATGCACACTGGGTAGGGGAGAGCAGGGAGAGAGGAAGAGAGGATCCTAAGCAGGTTCCACACCTAACACGGAGCCTGATGCAGGGCTCCATCCCAGAACCTTGAGGTTATGACCTGAGCTGAAATCAAGAGTTGGACACTTAACCAACTGAACCACCCAGTCACCCCTTTTTATGGATTTTTAAAATAATAAACGTATGTTCCGAGCCCAGAGCATACACTCCACACTCTCGGCACTAACCGCCAGGGAGAAGGGGCTACTTTTGCCAACTTTCAGAAGTAATTTCTAAAGAACTAGCTTGTGACCCTAAGAAACAGGTTTGTTTTCATCAGTGGACACCATGAATTATGAAAATGATGCTTCCCTCTTTGTGCTGGCTGCTTGGGAGCTCAGAATGAAACTGACATCCTACTGCTAGCACGTTTCCTTGCTCTTCTAGCAAATCTTTTGTATATTATCACCACTGCTGTCACCCTCATTTCCTTACTTGCTATCTTTACTTGGTTCTTCAGTGTATTTATTTCATAAGGTAATGGATGAATACATTCTTGTTATAAAGCTGAAAGGAAATCAGAATTGTACTGAGCAAAACTTGAAAGTATTCATTCATTATTTATGATGTAGTCCTCTATTTGTGCAAACATCAAGTCCATTTGGAACAATTATTAGGAAGAATCAAGTTTTAAAAAATAAATGAATAGAAGAAGCTTATTTGAAAGCTTCCTACCATGCTAGGTGCATTCATATGTGCTTTCTCCTTTCATTCTTAACAGCAACACTGTAAGGCAGGTCACCGTACACCCATTTTACAGATAAGGCAATTGAATAGGGTTAGGTTAATTGTCCAAAGTCATAGATAGTAGTGGCAAAGTTAGAAATGAAACTCGGGTCTGGGATTCAAAGTTTGTGTGTTGGCTCTTTCATTTGCTTGTCTTTTTAAACTATCTCACTTCTACTATAGCAAAAAGTAGGATTACAAAATTCATGTGCAACTGGGGAGTGGGAGTCGGGGGAAGAGAGTGACGCTTGCGAATTTCCCTTCATTACAGCTACTCCTCACTCTGCTTCAAGCCACTGTAATTATTTAGGTAATTCAGCCAAGATCAGTTTTTTTCTGCATAAGTGCCAACAGAGACCTGGCCCAAGATGGCTGGTTATGTGCCAACTCTAGGAGAAAACGCAGCAAACGTCAGGTCCAAGAAAGGTAACTTTTAACCTTCCGCCATTGACCTTGCCTAGTGATCCATGGGCTGCAGCTCTCAGGCCAGAATACCACATGGCCTTTCTCTTTTGGGAAGAGGCAGCAGCAGCATCTGTACTGAGGAGCTGGTTAGCGTCTGGTGGAAAGAAATCTGCTCATCTCTGATCTCTGTCCCTTTCTCTCCCCCACTCTTAAACAAAGGCAAATTCTTTTTTTTTTAATTAACATATAATGTATTATTTGTTTCAGGGGTACAGGTCTGTGATTCATCAGTTTTACAGAATTCACAGCACTCACCATAGCACATACCCTCCCCAATGTCCATAACCCAACCACCCTATCCCTCCCACCTCTTCCCCCTAGAAACTCTCAGTTTGTTTCCTGAGATTAAGAGTCTCTATGGTTTGTCTCCTTGTCTGGTTTCGTCTTGTTTCATTTTTCCCCTCCCTTCCCCTATGATCCTCTTTTGTTTCTCAAATTCCTCATATCAGGGAGATCATATGATAACTGTCTTTCTCTGATTAACTTATTTCTTTTAGCATAATACCCTCTAGTTCCATCCACCTCATTGCAAATGGCAAAATTTCGGGAGTTTTTGATGGCTGCATAATATTCCCTTGTGTGTGTGTGTGTGTGTGTGTGTGTGTGTGTGTGTGTGTGTGTATTACATCTTCTTTAGCCATTCATCTGTTGATGGACATCTAGGCTCTTTCCATAGTTTGGTTATTGTGTACATTGCTGCTATAAACATTCAGATGCATGTACCCCTTTGGATCACTACATTTGTTTCTCTAGGGTAAATACTCAGTAGTGCAATTGCTGGGTCATAGGGTAGCTCTATTTTCAACTTTTTGAGGAACCTCCATACTGTTTTCCAGAGTGGCTGCACCAGCTTGCATTCCCACCAACAGTGTAGGAGGGTTCCCCTTTCTCCGCATCCTGGCTAACACTTGTTTTCTTACTTGTTAGCCATTCTGACTGGTGAGGTGGTATCTCACTGTGGTTTTGATTTGTATTTCCCTGATGGCAAGTGTTGTGGAACACTTTTTCATGTGTCTGTTGGCCATTTCGATGTCTTCTTTGCAGAAATGTCTGTTCATGTCTTCTGCCCATTTCTTGATTGGATTATTTATTCTTTGGGTGTTGAGCTTGGTAAGTTCTTTATAGATTTTGGGCACTAGCCCTTTATCTGATATGTCATTTGCAAATATCTTTTCCCATTCTGTCAGTTGTCTTTTGGTTTTGTTGACTGTATCCTTCGCCATGCAAAAGCTTTTTATCCTGATGAAGTCCCAGTAGTTCATTTTTGCCTTTGCTTCCCTTGCCTTTGACGATGTTTCCAGGAAGAAGTTGCTGCAGTTGAGGTTGAAGAGGTTGCTGCTTGTGTTCTCCTCAAGGATTTTGAAGGATTCCTGTCTGACATTGAGATCTTTCATCCATTTTTGAGTCTGTTTTTGTGTGTGTTGGAAGGAAATGGTCCAGTTTCATTCTTCTGCCTGTGGCTGTCCAGTTTTCCCAACACCATTTGTTGAAGAGACTGTCTTTTTGGACATTCTTTCCTGCTTTGTTGAAGATTAGTTGACCAGGGAGTTGAGGGTCAATTTCTGTGTTCTCTATTCTGTTCCTTTGATCTATGTGTCTGTTTTTGTGCCAGTACCATGCTGTCTTGATGATGACAGCTTTGTAATAGAGCTTAAAGTCTGGAATTGCGATGCCACCAACTTTGGTTTTCTTTTTCAACATTCCTCTGCCTATTTGGGGTCTTTTCTGGTTCCATATACATTTTAGGATTATTTGTTATATTTCTTGGAAAAAAGTTGATGGTATTTTGATAGGGATTGTTATTAAATGTGTAGATTGCTTTAGGTAGCATAGACATTTTCACAATATTTGTTCTTCTAATCCATGAGCATGGAACATTTTTCCATTTCTTTGTGTCTTCCTCAATTTCTTTCATGAGTACTTTATCTTTTTCTGAGTACAGATTCTTTGCAAAGGCAAATTCTTTATTGCATGTGACATGTTTGCCTGGGTCCCCTTCACTTCAAGGCCACCAGTCCAGTTCCAGTAATCTGTATTGGCTACCCCCCGCCCCCAACGTTGGCCTTAGCCAGAGGACACAGCTATTGACATAAACACTGACTGCTGTCCCAACTAGCAGGCAAGCACATTTCTATTTTCATCAGAATTCCCAGCATCTTGGGGAATGAACTTGGCCATTCCTACCAACCAGACCCCTGAGGAGGGAGGAGAGCCTGCAGGCTCCTTCTGTAACCTTCCTTTGACTTGGACTCAGAAGACAAAGGTGAACTTGAGTGCTGCGGGGACACAGCTTCCCTTTATGCTGCCACCAAGCCCTGGGGCTGCCTCCTCTCCAGCACTGAGGCCCTTTTGTCCTGGCGGGGCACCCCCAGCCTGACTGCTCACTCTGTTAAAGCACAGTTTCAGCTCCCTCTCCCCCTCCCCCGTGAGTCGCTGTGCCTGGAGAAGAGCTTTGGAGTTTTGCGAATGCACACTGGCCCTTTTCTTCTCCCAGAGGCTGCAGCTTTGATGCTGCGCGCCTGGCAGACTGGCCCTCCGCTGTCTTTTTCAGGGAGGCCGTGCGAAAGCACAGACAGGGCGCTCTTGCGGCCTCTTGGCTGCCTGGGAGAGGCGCACAGCCCCAGGGAGGCAGCTCCTGCTCCGCTCTGCTCTAAGGGGGGCTCTGGGCCAGCCCCAGAGGATCCTACCCTTGCCACTGTTCATCCAGAGAACTGATCATCCAGCTCTCATTGCAGACCTTGAAAAATGGCATCTTCTTTGACCCAGCCATGCTACTTATAGGAACTCATTATGTATTTGAGGATACTAAAAATTTTTCATTCTAATCTTATCATAAAAAATTTCAGACATGCAGAAGAGTTGAAGGAATGGTACAGTGGATACTCATATGCCCATTATCTAGAGTCTGCAATTAACATTTGATATAGCTACAGGAACTATCATTGCCCTATAGTGCGTGTGCGTGTGTGTGTGTGTGTGTGTGTGTAGAAACCTAAATGCCCCCACCCACTGTTTGTTAAATTATGGCACATTTGTACAATAGTACTACATAGCACTTAAAATAACATGGTACATTCAGGGGCATGGGAAAATGTTGGGTCTTTAGTTTAATGAAAAAAAAGGTAGAAAACTGTATGTACAATAACATGTTATTTTTTGTTTGGAAAAAAAGTCTGCCTAGGGAAAAAAGACACAGAGGTTATATATTAAAATGTTAACAGCATTGTGTCTAAATTCAGGTATGAGTGAATTTGATTTTTATCTCTGGCTTATTTTTATTTCTTTCAATGAAGTACATCTATGTCAAGTGAAAAAAGGAATTTGAAATGTGAATGGTCAGCTCAAAGAGACCAGTAGGACTCCCTGGTATTATCCCAGCACCCTTTATCCTGACAGAAGTCGTGGGCTGTCCTAGCTCCTGTGCAAACATTGCTGCATAACCCATCCTGGCCAGCTGGAGCTCTACCAGCCCCCTCAGTTTCCCAGATATGAGCACCACGCCCTCCTTCCCTTCTTTGTCCCTGCTCTCCTGCAGCAAACTGGGTTCTTCCCTCTCATCACTGACTTTTAGGCTGGAGTGGTTCCCTAGCCACTAAAGAGTTAGGGTCCTATCATGCTATTCACTCCCCACCCCCCAGCTGCCTCCCAGAAGGAAGAGTCTGGAGGATGATATAAAGAAGGCCAGGGCTTAACCCAAAGGCTCCATGCTGCCCATGGCCCCCAAGTTCTTTCTCTTTGAGACACCGGCCCCAGTTAGACTCCCAGGGGAGACATTGCCTTAGCGAGTGTTCTTTAGGAAACTTTAGGACCGGCTGGATCATATTTTCATCACCATACATGTAGTGGCACTGTATACTACAGTAATAAGAGCTCCCTGTATACATATTTTTAGTTCCCGAAGCTAAATCCACATGCTCTCTTACAGTGGTTCCCAGAGCAGTATCAAAAAAATTACTTGGAGTTGGACAAAGGGCTGTCGACTTTTATTTTGCCATGTAAAACCACTTAAAAAAATACTTCATAACAAAAAAGACATTTTACCACACACACAAAATAGGAAGGACAATCTCAAAATTTAAAAAACAACAGGATTTACATTTAACTCTCAAATCTAATTGTGTGGTCCATGTCTCCCATTACATACTTAAAAAAATTATTATTATTATTTCTATATAACCTGGAAAATGCCTTTTCACAGACAAGCCCTGTTTTGGGAACCATTTCTCCACTGGTTTTGATCCTTATAATCTGGCAGGTGAGGAAACTAAGTTGCAGAGACCATCAGCTAAGTGGTTGAATTAGGTTTCAAATTTGGGTCCGCCTGTTCCAGAACCAGTGGTTTCCCCTTGTTCCAGGTTACCTCTGCATCAGCAGTTTGCCCTGGTGGGTTTTCCAGGAAATGGTAGACAGAAAAAAGGCCTGGTTTGCTTTTTGAAGTCTCAGCTAGACTTGGGTCACCAGAGTAAACCCCAGTGGGTCGAATTTTATCTTTGACCCAGAAATCACTGAGCTCCTCAGATGGGATTAGCCATACAGAGCAGTACCACCCAAATTTCATGATTTGCTCTATCAGCAAAGCTATATTTATAGGTGGTATCAAAGGGAGGAGCACATACTAGAATTCAAATCTACCCATATACATCTACTGACGGACGCCAGAAAGTCCTCCAGTTTGATTGCCTCCACTGATGGGCTTGAAAAAAATCATTAAACAATTGGGAATAAAGCGAAAAGGTGGGCAGTTTATCCTTTCAGTGTTACACCAAAGCATTTTTGAACATGCTCAATGGAGAATTATTTAATTACCTGGAGGAAGGTAGCTGTGTCTGACTTGGCTTTATACCATTAATTAAGGGCTCAGACTCTGAAGTTACATGTTAACTTGTAGACCTTGTCTAGAATAGAGGTGCATAATTTTGTCTGGTAGAAAAGATAACCCCAAAGGTTATGATTTTATTGCCCTGTAGAACATTAACCAATTTTGCCTCCAATTTGGCAAACTTACATCCTCACACCTTTCCTGGTGGGCTGTACAAGTGCAGCCCTCTTCTCTTCTCCACATTTCATCCAAACTCACCACACTGCTGGTTTGGTCCCTCTTTCACGAGCTGAATAAAATCTATCTAAAGGCACTCAGCACCAACACCACTTTAAAATGTTACCAATCATTACCTCAGTGTGAATGAAGAATCTGAGAACAGATTTTGAGAAGTTGAAAGATGCAGTACTCAGGATCTGAGGAAGAAGAAGGAGAGGGTTGGGGGAGGGAAAGTTGGACAGACTTCTCAGGACAGTTGTTTCAGAGTACTTCCATTTTTTTCACATGATTCTTTTGTCTTTGAGCAGTGACCAGTAGCATGGCTTGCTAGAAATAGGATTTTTCAAGGAATATTGACATTGGAAGAGGTTGGAAAACTAGTTGGAGCTAGCCATGGTAAAGGATTTGAATTTTATTCTGTAAATCACAGGAGTCATTAAATATTTTAACCCAGGAGCTGATATGATCATATTTTTGAATTAGAAAGAAAGATAATTCTGACAAGAGTGTATGGAGTGTGTGAAGGGAGCGTCTCATTGAGGGGTGACCAGGGTGTGACCTCTTTGTGAACGTATATGAGTGGAAAGTTGAGTATACAGTCAAAAGACAATTCAAAGGTAGGATGGACAGATTTGATGAGTGACCAGGTACGGGCTCTGAAGGGAGGAAGGTGTCTGAGATGACAGCTGGATGGATGGAAGGATGGGTATGGTTATCAAGGGAGCCCCCTGTTATTTTTGACATGTTGAGTTAGAAGATCATCTGGAGTTTGAATCTGGAACTTATGAGCTTGAAGTAGAGAGAAAATTTGAGGCTCAGTATTGGTTATGAATAGAAGCCATGGACCCATGTATGATTGTTGCAGAAAAACAGATAATTGGGGAACGTTTTTACTACTTCACTGGCTAGGGAATGATGGTATGGTTCTGCAGAAGGCATCTTCTTCAACTATAGTATGTTACCGCTGGGAACAGGGCCATGGACAGTCCATGGCTCAGTACCTGGGCGCAGAGTTCATACTCCCCTTTCCCGTTTTACTTTGTAGAAGTGAAGGCTCAGAACCACAAAGCATATTTCTTAAGTGTATGTGTCGGGAATGGAAGATGAGACTGGAAACACCTCCTAGAGTTAATCCCATGGTTCTGATGAGCACAGATGAAGATATTATTTATCTGGGGCCTAGAATTGGATGGGACAAGACTTTTTCTCATTTATTTACTTAGTTATTGAGGTGGCTGTTGTTGCTTTTTAAAATCTCACAACGCAAAATGTGTCTTCCCCCTGACTCGATGAAAAGGTGTCTGTATTAGTACGATTGGTTGTATTGCTGCCATAAAGAAATTTACCACAAACTTAGCTGCTTGAACAATGCAAATTTGTTCTTCTAACTACCTGGAGGTAATTCCATTCTCTGGCCACTGAAGCTTATATCTGCCCCACATGCAAAATGCATTCACCTCCATCCAGGTTCCCCAAAGTCTCAACCTAGGAGAGCATCAGCTCAAAGTCCCAAATCTTATTGGTTCACAAGTCCCAAGTTCTATCATCTAAATCAGGTATGAGAGAACTCTGAGAATGACCCATTTTTCATTCTGGGGCATGATATCTTTGCATTTGTGGACCCGTGACACTAAAGAAATAAATTATCTGCTCTCAAAATACAATGGTAGGAAAGGCTTACGTTGGCAGTCATAGGTGTTCCAGTTCAAAAAGGGAGAAAACTGAAAGCAAAAAAGAAGTGTGGGTCTTAAGTTACTTCTAAATCCAGCTGAGAAAATTCCGTTAAGTGTCAAAGTGTGGGAATCATCCTTTGTAGCTGTGGCTCTGTCCGCGGTGCTCATGGCTGTCATCTGAATCACCCTTCCTTTCTCATGAGGCGTAGCGTGTATTTGCGGCTGAGCAGTTTTACCAGCCTGTTTCTCGTGTATAGAATTTTGGTGGTTTGACAGCCTTCTTTCATTTTGGATTTTGTCTATTTCAGTTCAAGCTGGCAATGTTTGACCGGTGTGACATTCTCAAGAAACCTATGGGTCTCCCATGTGTGTCATGGGGATTTACTCAGTTAGACAAGAGGCTTATTCATAGACCTTTCCAGGATAATCTCATCTCTATTTTTGGCTTTTGTTGAAACGGCTGAGGAAACACACCCGAAGCTCTCTAGGTTGACTGGGGATATTTATGAGGCGCACTCTTAATCTGAGAGCCTTTTTTGTGACTTTATACTCTGACCAGGATCTTCTGAGGTAGAACACACATTTCGCTTTTTCTGTAGAACACACATTTCTGACAGTGAATTTTGTGAATATTAGCATCTTTTGCCATCCAGTTAGTCTGCCGGATTTCAAAACTACTGAATCCTGGAGGGAAAGGGAGTTATTTAACATTTCTTCCTTCAATTTATTCCTTCCTCTCTCATTTTACTAAAAGCAGCAAGAGGAAACTAGACCTCACTTTTAACACTTGACTTGGAAATCTCCACTAAGTGTTCAGTTTTATTTTATTTACTTATTTTTTAACAAATTCTGCTTTTCACATGACTGCAGGACACGATTGTACTGAGTTTTCTGTCACTGTTTAACAAGGGTTCTCTTCCCTCCTGTTTTCAGTTGCCAATAATGTGTTTTTCAGTTTGTTCTGTGACCTCCTCCACAGGACATTTAATGTCCATATTTTTACTAAGATTGCATGTGGAGAAATTTAGGCTCCTCTGATCATGCCTCTCAGAATTCGTCCAACCCCTCCCTGTTGCCCAGTCTCTAAGCCTCTCCACATTCTATACTAGTAACACCCTACCCTTGGTGTCAAAATCCATACTAGTTTTCTATTGCTGCCATAACAGATTGCCACCAACTTAGCTTACACAATAGACTTCAGAAACGTATTACCCTACTACTCTGTATGTTAGAGTAGAAGTCTCACATGGGTCTCACCAGACTAAAATAAAAGTGTTGGCAGGACTGCATTCCTCTCTGGAGGCTTTAGGGAAGCATCTCTCTCTCTCTCTCTCCTTCCCTCTCATCTTCCCTCCCTCTCTCCCTTCTTTCCTCCTTCCCTGAGGTCTTAACCTATAATCCACAGAAGGAGTCATTGGAACCTCTGATCTGTAGTCAATCAGTCAGAAGCACAGGTGAGAACCCAGGCTTGTTATTGGTCTCCAGAACAGTGTCAGAACTGAGGTGAATTATAGGACACCCAGCTGGTGTCGCCAAGAATTGCTTGGTGGTGTAGGGGAAACTCCCCATTCCGCACGCCAACATTGGAAGTTGGTAATCAGAACCAGCTTTTACATTTGCAGAGTTTCTTTTGCCATGTTCCCAATATTAGGTCATGGATATCTTTGAGAGCCTTTGGTCTGCCTACTGTCAGTCATGTCAGCAAGTAGATCTGAACCCAGGTTGGTCTTACTACATTTGGACTTTTCTTACCAGACTCCATGGTATCCTCTCATAACTGCCCAGAAGGCCTGCTCATCTCATACCTCTGTTCTTGCCACTTTTATTGTATCAGATGGTAATGCTTAAGGCTGTTAAGTCATAGGTAATATTTAACTAAGAGCTGCCCGAGCTACTTAAACCAGTAAGTGTTTATTTTTCTCACCTAACAATATATCTAGAAATGGCCGCTGGTCTGGTTTCAGTGATTCAATGATGTCAAGGCCCTTGGCTTGATAATTTGGTTGGCCCTTCCCTTATGGTTGCGATATGGCTTCCACAGCTTCAGGTATCACATCCACATTCAAGACAGGAAGACATGGTGGGGCTCCTGGGTGGTTCAGTCCGTTGAGCATCTGCCTCTTGATTTCAGCTCAGGTCATGATCTCAGGGTTCTGGGATCATGCCCCACATCAGGCTCCCTGCTCAACTTGGAGTCTGCTTAAGAGCCTCTCACTCTGCCCCACTCCTGCCCCCACCCCAGATCATACTCTCTCTCTCTCTCTCTCTCTCTCTCAAAAACAAAAACATGAAGATTCAGGAAAAGGGTAGACTCCAATTTTGTCTGCCCCTTTTTGCTTATTTGGTGGTGTCGTTTTCTGCCCCTTTTGTCAGGAAGGCAGGTGTGTTCCCAGAAGACTCAGGAGACTTTCTTTATATCTCAAAGACCAGAGCTGGGTCATATGCCCCCAACCCCTGCAGGTGCAAGGAAGCCTGAGAAAGTGGGTATTTAGCTTTTCCTGGGAGATACGGGCGAAAGAAAAGAGAATTGGAAATGAAGCTTGGATTAGCCACCTCATAGTGCCTGAATTTCCATCTGTCCAAGACTCTGTCTTTGCCTTTTTCTCTTGTGAGTCCACAGTTAGAGTTAGCATCACGTTCCTGAGTCAGACACCTCCTAATGACTGTGTTCAGACCACCTGTCCAACAACTCACTTCTAAGATATCTCTGGCCCTAACGGACCACTTAGACTGCCATGTGCAGTGGCCTGGATGTGCTTGTCACTGCCCTCCCGGCCCTGGCAGCACCTAAACACCTTTCAGAGGCCCAAAGACTCCATCAGTCCCCCTGGCTATGCAGAGGCGCGCTTCTATTCTGACAGCACCTGTTTTCACATGGGTCATTTTCAGGCTGTGTGTGTGTATATGCATGAACATGTGTGCGTGCACGCAGAAGAAAAGGGGAAAGTGGGCCACATTGACCAAGGACATTTTTATCCTGTGCTAGCTTTAAATTCTATTGGGGCAGAGGGTCTTCTGAGCATGTAACTCTAGCAAGATACTGTTGTCCACCCATTCTCCTCTCCTTCCTCAGTAATAGACTATGATTTTGTGTGTAGCAACCATGTCCCGGACAAAAGACTTCTCCATTCTCAGATGAAGATTTCAGTTTCTCTTACAGCGAGATGCAGACATGTGACTAAGTTCTGGCTCATGTGATATAAGTGGAAACATTGTATTGGGCTTTCAAGATGTTTCTTTAAAGTAAGTGGGCATGTCCTTCTTTGTCCTCTCATCCATTTTGCTCTCTGGAGTGCAGATGAAATGGCTAGAGTACTGTCAGCCATTTTGGGCTATGAGGAGGAGGGATATATGTTTAACCTTTAAATAGCATGGGTTTGAACAGCATGCATCCACTTATCATATGCAGATTTTTTTCAGTAAACATACTACATTGCTATAAATCTATTTTCTCTCCCTTGTGATTTTTCTTAATAACTTTTTCTACTTCTCTAGCTTATTTTTTTAAGATTTTTTTATTTAAATTCAATTAGCCAGTATTATCTCTAGCTTATTTTATTGTAAGACTAGAGTATGTAATACATATAACATACAAAATATATATTAATTGGGTGTTTATGTTATCAGTAAGGCTTCCAATTAACAGTGGGCTACTAGTAGTTAAGTTTTGGGAGACTCGAAAATTACACATGGATTTTGGACTGCATGGTGGAGGGCACTTAGCATCCCTTCCCCCGGTTTGTTCAAGGGTCAACTGTACTTTAAGGGTGGCCAAGAGCTGACACTCTCCCTGGACTCCCAACCTCCAGGGAAATACATTTTTTGTTTAAATCACTATTCTTTTGGATTTGTGTGTTTTTGCATCTAAACCTGACCCTGAATAACTCACCTACTTCTCATCGGCTTGGTGTCTAACGCTTTACATAGCCCTTCCAGACACACTATCTCATTTTCAACGGATAGGTAAATACCCATTTTCCTGTGCCATTTCTAGCAGGTCCTGGGTTCGAAGAGAGCCAGCGAGGGCCAATAGCAACTGTCAGAGAGCTGTTTACCTGCCAAGGCTGAAGACCATAGGGAAAATGAAAGCATTTTGTTGAGGGGGCAAAAGGAAGATGGTGCTTTTGGAGATGGTCATAACTCATTAATGACCATCTTTGTGCGGTGAGGCCCTGACTCTCTGAGACCCAGCCCTTCCTCTCACCATTTCACTATCCATTTTTAAGCTGCTATTTTGGTCTGCAGCAAGAACTTTATATAAATATGGTTTTGTGGATTGTTTTCCCCCTGAGAGGTTTATCCAAGGTGCGATTATTGCTAATTGAAATAGAGCTTCAGCAGTGTTTCCATTACTCACTGATGAGCTGTTGAACTCAGCCTCAGCGCACTCTCTTGAAGTGTAGGTCTGCTTTGTGGCAGAAATGGTATTGGTGGCTGGGGTTAAGAGTCCTCGTGCTAGATGGTACTCTCCTGCTCTACTTGGTTCCAGAGCAGCAACTGGCCTGTCATCCCCCAGCATTGTTTCTGTCTTGTTTGGTCTCTACCTCCCTGCACTCTCTGGCACCCCCCCACCCCGAATCTCCCATGGAGCTGTCTTCAAAGCTGGCCAGGCATTTTTGCCCAGACCCCCTTCTCTCCCACTCTACTATGAAGTCCCAGCAGGACTTGGCTAAATCTATCATGACCTAGTCCTACCCAGCTCTTCCTTAAACCTGCCCATTCCAGCCAAGAAGCCCAGCCAGGGCAGGCTGTGCCTTAAGAAGCCAGCATGTGGATTCCCAGCAGGCATCCTTGGGGGGTGGAATGGCTCTGAGCGAAGGAGGCATACAGGCATGGTCCAAGCAAAGCCCTGTTTTCCAAGGGCAGTGATGAAAGGGGTTAATGGTACTCTGATGATTTAATGACAGTAATGGTTTTTCTTATCTATTATTCATATTTTTACTCCTGGCAATCCTAGGAGGTATTTAGGGTGAATGTTACAGATATGATCTCCAAGGAGGAGAACGGAACAGAAACTAACATTTAGTGAGAGCCAAGCGTGAGTGAGTTTTTTTGTCCACACTGGCAGGCATCACAGCAGGTAAGGACGTGTACTTGAAATGAGACAGTGTTTGGTTCTACGCTAGACCTGCTTTGTGGACTCATTGGCTGTAAGGTTTAGACAAGCCATAACCCAGAGTGGTTGACGGCAAACTCAGAGTCTTGACTTCCTGCCTCTTCTGCAGCATGCAGATGAGGGGCCTGGGATCTGGACGTGAGCTCTCTGGTGCCCTGGGAGGCCACACTCAACACTGGCTACTGGTCCAGGCTCCACAGGCAGCCAGAGCTGCTGGAACGATCCTGGCATCACGGTTCAATAGCCGGGGAACCTTGGCCAAGTCCCTAAACTGAATCTGGGTCCCATTTCCACATCCATAAGGTGGTGATGAAAACAGTTCCAGCCTCCAGCAGTTGTTACAATGATTGAGGAGGTGGGTGAAACTTCTTTTGTTCCACAAAGAGTAGTTCTTACTTTAATTATCTTTATCACTGCTAATGGAAGGGGATACTCTAATGTTCTGGGAAAAAGGAAACCATCCACCTTGCCCAGCCACTTACCTGGAATGGAAATGCTCTCAGTGAATGAGCTTTTGGGCTTTGGGCTGAGAGCTGCCTGGGTGTGTCGGCTGGCCTCTGTGGCTGTTCCCTGCTCCCAAGTTGCAGGTCTGGTTCCTTTCACCCTCGTAATCGGCCCTGGCAGAGCTTCGTAGGACGGCCAATGTCTCCAGGTTCCCCAGGGACAGAGAAGCCACCCACCTCACCTCGTCCCACCTGATCCACCCTGCCCCTCGGCCCTCCTAGGACTCAGCCCTCCTGAGGAATGTGGACTGCTGTGAGTCCCCCTAATTTGGCCAGCACAGTGCCTGCCTGGGAGTGCAGGTTGTCCTGGGCACCCGGCCCTGCAGTCGTGAAGACCTCAGCAAGGACTCACATTAACCAGGTGGGCTCCTGTTGGTCCTTCTTTCTCCAGGCCCACGCAGTTGTTAGGAAATTGTTTCTTGGAATGGTGTTGGCTTTCTCAGCTTCTCCCACTCTGTGCTCTGTTTTTAATTGCCTGTCGTGGTGTAGATTCTATACCCCAGGGGATCAGAGTACTAGCGTCAGGGTCAAGTGGCCCTGGTTCCAATGGCCTTTCTTTGCCCTGACTGCCAGGTACTCAAGGAGGCAGGAGCTGTATGGCACGTGAAGCCAAGTACTTTACAGGGATCAGGATTAGCTCACAGACCCTCATAACATGTCCATTAGATAGCTGCTTTTCTTTTTTTTTAAAGATTTTATTTATTTATTTATTTGTCAGAGAGAGAGAGAGAGAGCACAAGCAGGGGGAGCAGCAGGCAGAGGGAGAAGCAGGGTCTCCACTGAGCAAGGAGCCACAGCGGGATTTGATTCCAGGACCCTGGGGATCATGACTTGAGCTGAAGGCAGACACATAACCAACTGAGCCACCCAGGCGTCCCTAGATAGCAGCTTTTCTTTTTTTTTTTTTTTTTTAAGTTTTATTATTTATTCATTTGACAGAGATTGACACAGCAAGAAGGGAAACACAAGCAGGGGAAGTGGGAGAGGGAGAAGCAGGCTTCCTGCTGAGCAGGGAGCCCGGTGCAGTGCTGCGATGCAGGGCTCCGCCCCAGGACCCTGATATCATGACCTGAGCCAAAGGCAGATACTTAATGACTGAGCTACCCAGCCCCCTCTAGATAGTTGCTTTTAACAGATGAGGACATTGAAGCACAGAGAGGTGAAGTGAATTTCTCAAGGCAGCACTGTATGGGGATCTGTGACAACAAGGAAGGGAGCCCTAGGAAGGGAGATAAGGGGAAGGGAAGAAAGAAAAAGAAGAAGGCTACTTCACACCTGGCCCAGAGCTTTGTCTCCCCAGCTCCCCAGGAGGTGTGGGGGTCTAACTGACTTAGCCACTCTTAGTTTTACCAGAAGAAGGTGTGGGGTGAGGAGAAGAGGTCAGCCAGGATTGAAGGGAAGGCTTATGAAAAGGCAAAAAGGCCTTCCATGGAAAGAACACATCCTAACCGTTTCGGCAGACAGCAGGTGAAAAGGCGCATTCTTTCTCTGGGGAAGCAGGAACCAGCCAGGATGCCTTTCGGTGGGTCATAAGCAACCATTTAATTCAGAACCTGTGTTTAGATCCCAAGGGAGCTTGGGCCACTGAAGTCATGAATACGCATGAGCCTAATGCAGCCTTGTGGACAGTAAGACAATGAAGGCGGCATCCCCCATTCCCGGTTGCCACGGGCTGTTTTAATTTGTAAATTAATGAACAATTTTAGATGTAAGAGCATTGGCCTACAGAGAAATGTAATCTTCAGCAGAGATTTTGTCTCTTCTGATATGTGATTTCCACATCTTCCCTGGGTTTCAGCAGTTTCCTCTCCTCTATTCCTCAAAGAACCTGCATTTCCCTTTCCTGACTCCCTTCCTGGCTTCCTGTGCGCTAAGCCTTTGCAGTTGTCATCATGGCTTCAGAATGCATTTGATAGGTACAGGAAGTTGCACCAGACGGGAGATGGAACCAGCAATCAATAAAAAAAGAACTATGTTTCTAAGAAAAATGCATCACGGCTTCCCACCGGAGTTGTGTACCATATGTCCTAATATCCCTGGAACAATGGAGCTAAATTTTAGCTCTTCTGCTTGGCTTTCCCGGCCATCTCAACAAAAAGAAAAGAGACCTTTTAACCTGCTGCTACCCAGCTTCCCCACGACTCCTAGTACAGATTGCCTTTCCTTTTAACCCTTTCATCAGATATCACAAAATAAAATCTCTCCTTCCAGCTTTATTTCTCCTGGCTACTAGTTTAGTATATTTATGGTGCATGAGTCATCAAGCTGCTGCCTGATTGGATAAAAACCAAGCACCCCTGAGACCATCAGTCAATTACGGCTATTCTCAGCTTCATTCACAGATTTATTAGCTTGCACACACACAGAGAAATTCATTCAGCAAAGTTCATTCATAAAAATTTCAACACTCTGCATCATTCTGCACATCTCAGCCTTCTGCTGCCGACGGGTTCCTGAAAGAAGCTCTGAGCGACTCCAGGAGGGAGGGAAGCTCAGAGCTAGGGTGGGCAGGCTGGGAGGGGAGCTGAGGAATACGGAGGGATCGCGAGTCCATGAAATAATGCGGAGCGCCGCGGGTCACTAGTACGTCTGGCTTGTGGCCCGGACGGGATGCGAGACAAGATCTTCCAAGAGAGGGCAGCCATCAGAATCAACGAACTCAGGCTGAGGGCGCCTTCGCCTCTCCTATACATCTTCTCTTTTTCCTTTTTTTAAATGAACAATCACTGGAACAAATAAAGGGTTAATAGGCCAGTCATTGCCCCGCCCTGTGAGAGCCGGAGGGAGCAGGTTTGAAAGTTCCTGTGTGCGGAAGGGAAGGCTGGGGGTGGGGGGCGCTAAATATTTCTGCAAGGCTCCCGCACAGCTCGCTGGCGATGCGGCGGGACGGGCTGGCCGGTGTTCGGCCCGATTCCGTGCCTGAGAGTTGGCCGTGAGCGATCCCCGCCACCGCGGGCCTGGGTCCAGGCGTTCCCAGCAAGGAATCCAAGGCGAGAACACCGAGTGCTGCCGCTGGGGCCAGGGAGGGACTGAAATCAGCTGGGGAGTTGTTTTCCCCTCCGGGCTGTCACCCAGAAGGGCCCGGCAGCCGAGGTGGGCGAGGGACAGTGCAGAGTTGGAGAGGTGGCTGCCGCGAGTTGCATGGGGCATTGAGGCATTCGCTTTCCGTTCCGTTTATCTAGCAGACGACGAGGCGATTTATGCAACAGTATCCTGTTTCAGCACTGCCAAGGCTATGCGAAAACGCGGTCAGGACAGCCTGGCAGGACTTGTGCTGTATGTAGGACTCTTCGGGCGCCCCGGGATGCTGCACAGGGCCAAGTACAGCCGCTTTCGGAATGAGTCCATCACGTCCTTGGACGAAAGCAGCCCCGGAGGCTCCGTGGGGAACAAGGGCTCGCCTCAGCCTCCCTACCCCACCCTGGCACCTCACCTGCCGGCTGAAGATGCCACCTTGGCGTCCCAGGAGAGCCCCACCCCACTGTGCACCTTGATCCCTCGCATGGCCAGCGTGAAGCTGGCCAACCCAGCCACCTTGCTGAGTCTGAAAAACTTTTGCTTGGGTACTAAAGAGGTGCCCCGGCTGAAGCTCCAGGAAAGCCAGGACCCGGCTCCCAGCAGCCCGGCTTCCCCAGAGACCGGTCTAAACAGGGCTGGGTCCACACCTCCGCCGCAGCCAGACCTGGTGGGGCACAGGGCGACTGTCTTAACTCCCGATGCCTGCCCCCTTCCTGGCCCTGGGGAGCCAACCCCAGGGAGCAGGCAGGACAGGCACTTTCTACAGCACCTGTTGGGGATGGGCATGAACTACTATGTGAGGGTAAGTCTATCTCCCTCTCTGTGCTCCTTCTAAGAACTCCCGGGGAGAGGGGCATCTTCCCTTCTGAAAAGGGCTGCACACCACTAGCTGGGTTCTAGGTTTGGACGAGACATTGTGTAGCTGGACTGAGAGGAGGGGAGCTGGGCTTACGGGTTTTCCTAGGAATATGTGGCTTGTACTGGAGTCAGACAACTTTTGATTCAGGGACATGAACTGGTGCTAACTTGTATGTAGTATCCAGGGGGGAGGGACAGCTTTTGATGGAGATGACGAAATGGTGTCTTCTTGTCCCCTCTGGACCTAGCATTCTGACCAAGAATGGTGAGGAATTTCTAATTTGTTTAGTGATTGAGACCTGCTAGACTCTATCAGCCACTGTATTGCCTTAGGGATTTCTGTGCTAGAGGAATGCATGATGTGTAAGGGACTCGAATTACTATTTTTTAAATGTAATTCAGCATTTAACAAGAACTTCTCAAAATGTGGCCATGTCTCTATGCTTGTGCTAAGAGCTCGTCTTAGGTCTTTAGTGCTCCCCCCACCCCCATCCCACCTTGTCTTTATTGCCTATACTGCGGCAAGTGGGCCTTGTCCGTGAGCTGTGTGCAAAATCAGGGTCCTTACTGGCCTCCCATATGCCCTTGCTTATTCCAGATCTGGGTGAGATTTGCCCCCTGCTCTTCTGGAGTTCACATTTCAGTCGAGGAAACCAACCAAGGCATTAAATAATAAGAGAGCAATCGTTAGCAACAGAAATCTAGTGTGAGAATGCTGAAGGAATTCAGGAAAAGGGAACCGTTGTTGTGGTCGGGGATTCATTTACAAGGGAAACCTTCAGAAGGTGTGTCTTGGAAGAGATTTCAGAGCTGGATTGGCAGAAAGGAGGAGATTCCTGGCAGGGCAAGAATAGGAGCTGTCTGAAAGGCCCGCATCGCGGTGGGAGCTGCAAGGGAGGACCTTACAAGCCAGGCTCAGTGGAGGAGGGGGACGCTGGAGGGTCGTACTGATAGAGAGAGTGGCTGGCACTCTCCAGTGACTGGCGCGCCAACAAATGTGAGTTGAATAGAGACAAATGTAGATCCTGGGTCGCTTAGGGAAGAGGGAGCTGTTGACTAAAGCCCTTAAATGTCAGAGGAGGAGTTGGTAAACACTGTGACCGGTAAACAAGATCCCTCACTTTGTTTGTAGGCAAACTGTGACTTGATGAAAGTGGTCTCAAAAGGATCAGCCTGAATTGATCTGAGATGTCTGGAAACGGGGAGAAATTAGAGATTGGGAGGCCAGTCGGAAAGCCGAGAGTTTAGGCGTGAAGGGATGGGAACGTGGATTGACGTGGAGGTGTGAGAGAGGAGATGAAGACAAGAACCTCTGTGAGAAGACTCAGCCGCCGTGGGTGGTCCATCAAGCCATTTCAGCTCATGATACAAACAGCAGAATAGTGGACGTTTCCTGAACAGTGGGTAGACTGGTGAGTTTGTCATTGTTGTCTATGGAGGTTCTGAGGAGGGAGATAGAAGCAGAGTGAGTTGGGAAGGGGTCACGCTATGTTTGCTTTGGACATATGATCTTTAAAGTAATGGTATCTAAGGGCTAGTCATTGGTGAGTAAGCAGTCCTGTAAGACCGGCACTCAGGTGAGAAGTCTGACACGAAGGTGCGAATTTGAGAGATAACCAATAACTAGCACCAGTGGACAATTAAGATCTCAAGAAAGAGCAGATAATGAACACTGGGAGAGTTCCAGGGAGAACAGGCGTGGGACAGCTCTGGCAAATGGATAAGTCAAACCTCTAAGGAAGATAAACTTATGGGACATGCGGTACTGCCCTCCCCCAGAGTGGCATGGCTCATAATGGAAATAGCTTCGTGTATCTACTAAAAGTTCATGGACACATTCTCATTTGTCAGCCTAAGAGTCTGCCAGACTCTAATGGGAAAACGAGTGACTCCAGACCCATGCTCTCTGCACCTGCCTTCCCATGACCTAGACATCCTCTACCCTCTGCCCTGCCTTTCCTTCCCTTTTGTACCTCCTTCCACCTCCCCATATCCACGCACCTGGACAATTTTGGATGTGAAAAGAGTTGCTATATGTCCTCCACTTTCCCTAGGGAGTGTTTCCATTTTAGATTTTTAATGAGGACATCATCTGTCTTTTCCTGGTGATGACAACAGACCCTAGGGAAGGCACTGACCCTCATCACCCAGGTGGGCCACGCTGTATTGCCAATAGACAGTGACATGAGACACCGGTTAACACTTCTCATAGGAGGTCAAAATATATGGAAGAGCCTACTTTGTTAATTTTTATAGAAGTCCCACTTTGAAAGATAGAAGGGACACAGAAGTTATCAAGTTCAATGCCTCTGTGGGGAAACTGAAGCCCAGAGGAGTGATTTTTTTAAGGCTGCCAGGTGAGGCAAAAGGAGAGTTAGAACTCAAGTTTGCTGTGTGCTATTCTTTGCTCTTTTCACCACAGGTTTCCACCCTGGTTGAAATTCTGTTCCTCAGAATTTTTTTTTTTAAAGATTTTATTTATTTATTTGACAGACAGAGATCACAAGTAGGCAGAGAGGCAGGCAGGGAGAGAGGGGGAAGCAGGCTCCCCGCTGAGCAGAGAGCCTGATGCGGGACTCGATCCCAGGACCCTGAGATCATGACCTGAGCCGAAGGCAGAGGCTTTAACCCACTGAGCCACCCAGGCGCCCCCTCAGAATTCTTTTAGATATGAACCTATTTAAAAAATGGAATGCCAACCTATTAATCTTTTTTTAGTGCCAACCTATTAATTTATAGTTAAAAATTATCATACCAAGTGTACCCAAATGGCAATTCCTGTATTCCCATCTGTAGGAAGATGCACATAGGAAGATTTAAGTCAAAAGTTGCTTAGGGGTACCTGGATGGCTCAGTCAGCTGAACATCTGACTGTTGGTTTTACCTCAGGTTGTGAGTTCGAGCCCTGAGTCTGGCTCAGTGCTCAGTGCAGAATCTACTTGTGATTCTCTCCCTCTCCTTCTGCCCCTCCCTCCACTTGCTCCTCTCTCTTAAATAAATAAGTAAATAAAATCTTTAAAATATATTTTTATAAAAGGTTGCTTAGTGATGATGGAATCAGAGCAGAGAAGTGAAAGAGATATTCTTGGTGGCTAGTGGACATAGAAGCAACTTTTGTAGGCAAGAGGTAGCTACACATTCTTCTTCCTTATCCACATCGTGTGACTTCTCTCCCTGCCCAAACTTATTTGTTTATTCATTCACTCGTTTATTCAACAAATATGTATTATGAACCCATTATGTGACTGGAACTCTTCCAAACCCTGGAGATACATCAGTGAATAAAAGAAAGCAGGTCTGAGCCCCATGGAGCTCATATTCTCATTAGTAGAGATGGGCCCTGATTGAATAAACAAGTAAATACAATATGTCACACGTACTAAGTGGTAGGGAGAGCAATAAAACAGTGGAAGTAAAGAAAGGCAGTTGTATTGCATTCCTTTTGGGGCAAAATGACAGAGTTGTAGTTACTCTTTGTTTTGTTTTCTTGCATCTTTTATCTTTACGATAGGAACTGTATTTGCCTTCTACTCTAAGTTAGATTTGACTTTAGGTTAAATAGCATTTTAAATTAAAGATTTATTTATTTATTTGAGAGAGAGAGAAACAGAGAGCAAGCCTACAAGTGTGAATGGGAGGAGGGGCAGAAGGAGAGAATTTTCAATCAGACTCCCTGCTGAGTGCAGAGCCCAATGCAGGGCTCCATCTCATGACCCATCAGATCATGACCTGAACTGAGACCAAGAGTTAGGCGCTCAACCGACTTAGCCACCCAGGTGTCTGTAAATATCTTTTTTTTTTTTTTAATTGACTGTTGGGTCTTACAATATAGAGTTAGTTATACAGCTGAAAATGTATTATAAGTTCTGAACACCTATTTTTGAGTCACTTTCATTTAAGCTCAGACCTTGAACCCTCTGAAGATCTTTCAGGGAAGGTAGGCCAGCAAGCTATTCTTTGAGAGATACCAAGCCAGAAGTGGGACAACCAGACCCGGGTCTGAGCAAAGCAGTGAGATGAGTGGAGTCCCTGACATGGTGCCAATTAGTGACTTTTGTTCCTCCCATAAGGTTAAGTCTTATTTCTTTAGGAGGTATTCTCAAGTCACTTTATCTGTCACTCAACATTCACTCGGAGGTCTCTCCTTTGCCCAACATAGTCTGTGGCAAGTACGGAAAATACACAATGTGACCAGTGCTCTCATCTCTAGAAGGAGAGGTCTGCTCTATAGGACCTTGAAGCCCCCCCATTTAATGACTCTAGCATCTTTCTTCATACGGAAGATGTTTAAAACCTTAGTTGCCATTCTGATTCCCAAACCCCAAATTGCTTATGATTTAGTTGAGAGCTAAATAAAGCAGAGGCAAAGAAACCAACTGAGCCAGAGTGGCCATAGGCCAGTAGGGCAGTTCTGAAGCTAGTTCTCTGGAGGCTGCATTCTCCAAATGCTGACACCAAGCCCTTCAAAGTATCTTCTCTACTATCTCTACTATCTACTCTCTATCTTCACACTTTCCATTGCAAGTTAATAGCAGACAGGGTTCAAATCAAGATTTGTCTCACCCCAGTGCTTATCTTCTTCCCATCCTCTGACTCTACCTTGGACCAAGACGGGTAGTCCTGAAAGTTTGTGAATGGGAGTGCACAGATGAAGGACCACACAGATGAATGCAGGACAGCTTTATTACAGGACCGACCCCCAGACCTTGCCTCGTTGCATTTATTTGCATGATTTCCGTCTCATCACTTCAGCCCAACCCACCCCAGCAATTTCCCCAGATTGTGTTAATTCGCTAAGGCTTCTGTGACAAATATAATAAACTAGGTGGCTTATGCCACAGAAATCTATTCTTTCAAAATTCTGGAGGCTGGAAGCCTGAAATCAAGGCATTGGTAGGGTGGGGCTCTCTTGGAAGGCTCTAAGAGAGGATCCTTCCTCACCTCTTCCAGCTTTTGGGTGGTTGCCAACAATTCTTAGCATTTCTTGAGTTGGAGAAACATCGCTCCAACCTCTGCCTCTGTTTTCAGCATGGCTTCCTTGCCAACGTGACCGTATCCAAATTTCCCTCCTCTTATAAAGATACAGGTCATTGGACTTGAGCCTTCACTGATCTGATATGTCCTCATCTTAACTTGATTATATCTGCTTCCAGATAAGGTCACCTTCATAGATCCATTTAATTTTGGGGTGTTGTAGTTCAAGCCATAACAGTCCCCAAGAACACGTATCGCAGTGTGTTTGCCCACAGAAGTGTTCTTGTGTATTGGGCTCGTCAGCTTTGTGTGCAAATATGAATTTACGTTGAGGAATTTATTTACTTCCTTTGTAAATTTCAGAGCCTCCTCTTACCATCCATCCTTCCTTGTCTAATGGTATGGCTTATTACTGAGCCAACAGACTAGTATTGTCTATTGTCTGTTGTGTAGACTAGATGTAGTCCACGGTACCACGTTGCTCTGTCTGCCCCAAGAATCTTTCACACAGGGCAGCACAAGTCTAAGAGTTATGAGATCTGCATTAATCTAATGGTTCTGGTGCTAACCAGCTGCCCTTAGGTGAGTCATTTCACCTCTCTGGGCCTCATTTTCTCATATTTAAAATAAGAGATTTGAACAAAATGCTGCCTAAGAACCTGAGACTCTAGGTCTCCTTTCCTGTTGGTCTATTAGGATCTCTTTTGCTTAGACAATGGATTCAGGCCAGTTTCCTAAAGGAAATCACGTTTAACATCTTTGTGTTAATAGAGGGGAAAAGAAATGTCTTTATCACCCTCTTACCAACACAGAGCTGGCTTCACCAGTAGAGTAGAAGGGTGTGTTATACTGGCCTAGACACAGGTGCTCAATTCCAGAGAGTTGGTGTAAGAGAAGTCAGGTTGTGGAAAAACATCCATGTGTAGGATTCCAGGGAGGAGTGGAGGGCAGGCTGATCCAGGAGGTGGGCCAGGGTGAGTGATGATAGCAGGGATCATGGCTTACATGGTCCAGCCAGCCAACCTGAGGACTATAGGAACAGCAAGAAGTAACCCTTCTCTATTCTCTCTGGACAAAAGTGCTAAAAGAAAAAGTCCCTGACACACAAAGAGACAGTCTAGTAACCCTAACCTTGAAAGAGGGAGATTTATAACTCTGGGAAACCCCTGAAGAGACAGTCCCACGATTTATGCAAAATAAAGGCAGACCTGAGTGGTGTAGTTCAGGCCATCATGGGTAACAGATGGCTTTCTGCCTCTGTGTGCTGCCCTCTTTTCTAAGTTATTGGTGGCTAAAAGGGTGGTCATATGGCTGGGAGGAAATACTTCCATCGAAGACTGACAATTTGTCATTCAGGGTGTTATATTTTCCTTCCTGTTTCTTGGAGTGAATGTAAAAGTAGATTCTCCTAGAATCTAGAAAAATCCTGACAGATTTGACCCATTGTTCCTGTTAATCCCCTTATGTTTTATTTTTTTAATTTATTTTTATTTTTTAAAAGATTATTTATTTATTTATTTATTTATTTTGAGAGAGAGAGAAAGGGCACTTACAGGGAGAGCGATAGGGAGAGGGAGAGAAATCCCAAGCAGGCTCCATGACCAACATGGAGCCCGAAACTGGACTTGATCCCGTTACCCTAAGATCACTACCTGAGCCACCCAGGTGCCCCAGTGTTATTCCTTTTCAACTTTCACACATCCTCTAGTTCTTCCCACCCCTGAATACTAGAGCATTACCTGGAAGAGCGAGTCTTAGAGTTCCCCTAGTTCAAAACCTTTATTTTATAGTTGAGGAAAACAGAGGCTCAGAGTTAGGAAGTAAGTTGCCCCAAGCCACACAGCTTCTAGTGGTGAAGCCCAGACAAGAACTCCCAGTTCTGTATACAGCACGCTTATGTACCTCCGTCTTGCTTCACCTCTCCTCACTCCCTGAACTAAACGTTCTCTGCCAAATATCTCTGTTGAGGAAAATACTGTGTGTGTGCTTTTGTTTAATAAGACCAGAATAAAACCTTTTTTTTTTTTCTAATAGAAAAATTGCCTTTCAAAAGCAACAAGAAGGAAAAAGTGAGGCAGAGTGGTAAGGAGCCCCAAATGCCTTAGCTTTATCCATGTTTCCCCTTTTTGTTGAAGGCGGTCCCTGCACATGGTGACATGTTGTGGGACCAGGACTTTACGACATGCATGGACTGACGTCTGTGAATTCCTCTTCCACAGCTATTGGGGATGACTTCCCTATTATGGCTTCTCCCCTTACTTCCATTTTCCTGTTACTCCAAAGCCATTACCATGTTACTGATTGGTTGAACCAACCCTGTTTCCCAGTATGACAGTCCCATGACCTAAATCTAAATCTTCACACAGCCCGGGAGGCAAGGACATTCTACACTCCCCTCCCCAGCATCAGGGATATGAGGTCCGTGGGGTTTCTTCCTCTCTCCTAAAAGATACAAACTTCAGATTTCGGTGAGTTGGGGGCAGTAGAGGTGGAATGAGAGAGGTCTGGTCAGATTTGTGCAGAAGAATCAAGAAGAGGGTTACCGAAAGATACAGGCCTTAGTGCAGCCCACAAATAGCCATTACAGGAAAAGATTCCACCTGGAATAGCAGAGTCTAGGGAGACAGTATTTGGAAAAGTCAGGAGCCTTCTGAGAACTGGATTTTTGATTGAGAACATTGACTGAAATCATATGAAACTTGTCGATATCATAGCAGCGACGACACGCAAGTATACATTTGTAACCGTAAACTCGGGTGTACAAGAAATGTCATTACAAATATATATATATTTTTAAGATTTTATTTATTTATTTGACAGAGAGAGATCACAAGTAGACGGAGAGGCAGGCAGAGAGAGAGAGAGAGGGAAGCAGGCTTCTTGCTGAGCAGAGAGCCCAATGTGGGACTCGATCCCAGGACCCTGAGATCATGACCTGAGCCGAAGGCAGCGGCTTAACCCACTGAGCCACCCAGGCGCCCTACAAATATATTTTTAAAATCACATGAAATCTGACACCAAGCCCTTTCTTGCTTGGCTGGCAGTATTTCAGTTTTGGTCATTATTCATCCTCCAACCTCTAATCATAATCACATAGTGAATCGGGAGGCTTTATTTTGTACCCCTGAATAAGGAAAGGCCTCTGACCTTCAGTTCATTGTATAGAATATTGATAGTCCCCTAAAGACAGGAGGCGCTCCTATGACTAGACCTCCATTTGCACACTAGAATCCTCACCCATTCTGAGAGCCCCTTGCTGAGAATCCAGCCCCTCTAGCTCCCCCTCCAGTCATTCCCCTTGCTAAGATTGCCACTTTCCCAGGGCTTGGCCAGAATGCAGTTTGAGGGTCTGGAATGCTGAGAGACTCACCGGTATCAACTGCCCATCCTCCTCCCATCACTGACCCTGTAGGATAGGGAGGACAGATGGCTTAAGCAAGTTAATGGGAAACCCAGAAGCAGCCAGCAACCAGAGGGGGCACTGATTGAGGGAGGGCACAACAGAGGGGCATGAAGGAAAGTGCACAGCCCACCTACAGAGGCTGAGCAAAGATGGAATGAAGTTTAAAGAGTTGCCGCCACTTGTCAGGGTCAGACACTGGCAGTCAAGGGTTCTGATGGAAAATGAAGCTGAAATTTCTTGGGAGGAGTTGGAAATTACACTGCCTGTAGGAGGTTGAGGGGATTGAGAGATGGAAGCAGGGGGAGGGCGGAGAGAGAGAGTGGAGGAAAAAGGCATAGTACAGGCAGTGTCCTATCCAGAAAAGAATCTGGACCACCGAGGTCGTAAAACCAACAGTTTAATGTCATGTTTTATTTGGTCAAATTAGAAGAAAGGGGTTTTGTTTTTGTTTTCGTTTTTTGGTTTTGTTGCCAATGTTTAAAAATTCCATATAAAATTCTGGATTTCTGGCTTCTCAGTAGAGCCAACAGCCTTGGACAGGTCATTTCACATGCCAGCGGCTGACCAGAGCTGGCCAGTAAGGCACAGGCCCACCCAGTTTCACTCACTTATGTCACCTGTCTACCCCCGAAGGTGACTGGATTTACACACCCACCTGTGGCATCAGAATGGGAAGGTACTCCAGCGCCCTTTGTCTTTCATTTTCTAATGTGGAATATCTGGGAAAGCAGCTGAGAATGTCTTATTCTTGGGCAGCATATCAGGACTTCTTTATGTAACGGGACAGAGTCGGGGGGATGAGTGAGCCCATGAGAGACACGTTGCCTTCCCAACTCAGAGAGCCTTTGTCCATTCTAGCCAAGTTGCGGAGTTTTGTTTTGTTTTTGTTGTTTTTTAAAGATTTTATTTATTTATTTGACAGAGAGAGAGAAAGAGAGAGAGAGCGAATGGACAAGTAAGCAGAGCAGCAGGCAGAGGGAGAGAGAGAGAGAAGCAGGCTCTCGGCTCAGCAGGGAGCCCGATGTGGGACTTGATCCCAGGACACTGGAAACATAACCTGAGCCAAAAGCAGCCACTTAATCAACTGAGCTACCCAGGGGCCCCAAGTTGCAGAGTTTTAAAAGATAATGGAGCTCCAGGATGGGTACAAGCCATCCCTATTTTGTGAAGACATGGGTCAAATTTTGTTTGTAGTCAGTTCTTTGAGACAATGAATTTTTCCAGAGAAACAGTGTTAAAAATTGATAAGCTTTTTCCTGTAGTGAGAGAGAGGATTAAATGGAAATGTATATATCTATATATAGGTACATGTCTATATATAGATATATACATACACATAGTAGGTCCCAGGTAGAGGGAGGAAAACACACTTTCAAAGGGCCAAGAGTGCTTTTAGGCAAAAATACATTGAAATAGGCTAAATTTGACTCCGCGGTTTCACTGTGTCCCCTTGTCATCCTCGCTCCTGGCCAGCAGCGCTGCCCTGGCAGACCTTCCTTCCCTGATCCTTCCCTGTGGTGCTCCCCAGGGCAGGCCTGCCCATCTCTCTCAGTTGCCGCCCCCCCCACGCCCGCTGTTGTTGGCTTCCCTCCCTGCTCAGCGCAGCAGAGTTTAAGCTTGCATTTTGGAAAGAAGTCTCTTTACTTCATTCACTCTT
This sequence comes from Lutra lutra, assembly GCF_902655055.1. Classification (NCBI taxonomy): domain Eukaryota; kingdom Metazoa; phylum Chordata; class Mammalia; order Carnivora; family Mustelidae; genus Lutra; species Lutra lutra. Next base: position 67,980,150 of record NC_062284.1, on the reverse strand, counting down.
TTTTTTTTTTTTAAGATTTTATTTATTTATTTGACAGACAGAGATCACAAGTAGGCAGAGAGGCAGGCAGAGAGAGAAAGAGAGAGAGGAGAAAGCAGGCTCCCTGCTGAGCAGAGAGCCCGATGCGAGGCTCGATCCAAGGACCCTGAGATCATGACCTGAGCCGAAGGCAGAGTCTTAACCTACTGAGCCACCCAGGTGCCCTCATTCACTCTTTATTGTAGTGTTTCTCAAAATTTCCTGAGGGCCACCGATGGCAGTGAAAAAAGTTTGTCAGAAATGCAGACTCACAAGGCCCTCCTAAAGTTTCTGCGTCAGAATCTCTGAGGCTGGGGCCCAGGAACCTGCATTTCTGACACACTCACTGTGTGATTCTGAAGCGTACAAAGCTCAAAAATCTCTGCTGAGTCCATTTGGTGCAGTGGTTTTCAACAGCAGATGATTGTGCCACCCAGGGGACATGTGGTGATGCCTGGAGACTTTTTAGTGACCATAACTGGTGAAGCAGTGGAGGCTACTGGGTTGAGTGGCTTGAGGCCGGGATGCAGTTACACATGCTACAGGGCATAGGACAGTCCCCACAACAAAGGATTCTCAGGCCCTGCTGGCTGGTGGGACAGAGGCTGAGCAGCTCTGAGGCAGTGGAGGGAAGAGTGTCACCCTGGGATGTACATTCGGAGGTGATGGTGGATGGAAGCATGAACAGTTGATTGGTCATTTGGCTTTTGAAAACTCTAACCTAAGCTGTTTCTAATTGTCTCAAGTTTTCTTCTTTCTCCTCTTTAATTCCACAAATTCTTTAAAAATTATAATTCACTTCCTCACCCCCCAGCCACACAATATTCCCGCGGCTTCCAACATCAGGATCTCAAGGGGCGGAACTGAGATCAGGCATGGATCAGGTCTGTCCAAAGTCACAGCAGGCCGACGCTGACTCAGGTGCACTCTGGGCTAAAGGGCACTTACAGGCTAGCTTGGTATCCTAACCCTGGTCTCCTACCATTACTGGTACCTTCATTTCCATAGGGAAGGGCATTAACAGTTTTAGCAAGTAACTTACCAGTAAGTTTTAAGAACAGGGCCTATCTTGGGGTTGGAAACTTCCTTTAGTTAGAGGCAAAGAAGTGCCAGAAAGCAAACAACTTGAGGAAAAAGACCGTGTGCTATAAGGACAACCCCAGAAATTGGATTTTTTCCCCCTCAATGTCATTGGATGATCATTTGTATGAATCATTCATTAGGAAATGGTGAAATATATAATTCAAACATAATATTTTTCTTAGCCTAGTGCCAATTCCAGGTCCTTGAAAAGCACTGCCCCTCCCTCTCCTCTCCTCTCAGTTCCTCTGTCCTCTGGACTTGGGTTCAGACTGATACATTGACTGCAAAGTTCTGTTTCATAGTGAGTTAAGCTACCCAAGGTCACAAGGCTCTTCAGCATAGAGCAAGGACAAAAACTTAAGTCTCTCAACTCCCAGGAGGGTTCTCTTTTCACTAGCATGGTGAATAGATATAATTCTTTCATGAGGAGGTTACAGTGTGAAAAGGGAACAAAGACCTCCACACAAATTACTGTAACGTAAGGCAATGTGTTGTAAATGACACCAGAGTGGTCCAAGTAAAAGTATGTGGGATATCATGGAGGAAAGGTCACTTCTTCCTTTTGAGATGATTAGGGAAGTTTTCATGAGGGAGGAGTCATTTTAATTGAGTCTTGAGAAATGGGTAGAGTTTCCATAAGCAGAGATACAGGAAGAACATTCTAGGCAAAGAGAATGACAAGAGTGAAGGCATAAAGGTAGGAAAGTAGAGGATGTACTTGGAGAATGGTGAGTGATTTGACTGAGTTGGACAGTGCATGAGCTATATGTAGGAGATCAGCAGAAAATAAGTCAGACTGCGGCTATAATAAACTCGTGTAGTATCTGAAAAGTAGGGTTTTCCAACAGAAAACAGAACTTTGACAAACTCGGAGCTGTGTTTTACAGAGATCATGGGCTACAGTTTTCAGAGAGGATCCAAGAGGAGGGAGACTGGGCAAAGTGAGACCTGGTGAGAAGCAATGTAGGAGCAAAAGCAGTAGCAGGAGGAATGAGGGCAGATTTGAGGCCGTTTAGGGGAGGAAAGGGAGAGACAGAAAGCATTTGGGGGTGAAAGGTGAGTTTCCATTCTGCAGGTCATGCATTCAAGGGAACCTCAAAGCATCCAGGTGGAAATCTCCGGCAGAAAATGGAATAGTTAGGACTGAGGAGAAGCTTTATCTGTTGCTGTTGTCATCTGGGCCCAGGGAATGGACAAGGCTACCAAAGGGGGCGGGCAGAGTGCAGAGGAAAGGGCTTTGGCATGCGACCACTTAGGTGCTCTGTGGAGAGAGAAGAAAAGGCACTGGAGACAACTAAGCTGAGTGAGGAGCAGGATGGGGAGAAGACAGAGTCATCAGGAGAGGAGGGGAGAGTTTTGAGAAGGATATTGGACAAAACAGCAGCAAAATCTGGGAAATACTCAAGGAAAATGAGACCTACAAAAGCCACAGGATTGGCCTCTTATTTTCTTACTCCCCTCTCCACTAAGATTTTCCGTTGAGCTCTTGCAGACCACGCTTGTCGCTGGATAGACCGCATCTACACTCTCTCTGCTTGCCCTCTCCTTGAGTGGTATCTTCCAGATGTCTGAGCCAGAAGTCCAAGGCATGTCTATGTCACTTGCCATCACCCTCCACACAGTCTTTAGTTATCAAGCCCTGACAATCCCACCCTTATGACGTTTCTTCTACACATCCACTTCCCCCCATCCCCACTGAAATTTCTAAGGTGAGGATGAGAGTAGGCAGCATTTTCAAACTTGCTGACCAGCTTCTTACTGGTCTACGCTTTCCTCTACTATTTTGTGAAATGCACTTTGCAAAACACTGCCACTGAAGCTTCTGGTTGAAACTAGGAGATGGATGGATGATCCTAATACGAGTTGGAAAATGATATATACCTATAGAAAATAGTATGATGCATTGGTGTCATGAGCTCTAGGAGGTAGAAGAGGCTTCTACCTGGGTGCTCAGGGAAGGTTTCCAGGGGAGAGGGCATTTCAGATGGTCCCTACAGATTAAATAGAAGTTTAACCACAAGGAATATATAATATTAAGGGGGTACTGCAGTTGGAGGGGGCATAGGTAAGGAAATGGAGGTAGATACAAGGGAGAGCACTGATTTTAGTTTGGTTAGAGTAGCGGCTGCTTGGAAAAGATTGGTGGATAATATTAAGACTTGAGCCAGCTTATAACAGTCCTTTCATATCACACTGAGGAGTCTGAGCAGAGGCATGGGAATCTCTTTGTGTTAGAGAAGGAGTGCCTGGAAGTGGGGAAGCCCTTTCGAAGGCTATTACAGCAATAGTTAAGGGGAGAAGTGTCTATATGAGTGTCTTGACAGGGGAGTGAAGTAAAGAAACACTGGTGGCAATATCACAGAAGAAAAATTTGATGATGCTGGCAAAGGAGGGCAGAATGCAGTGCAACCCACCTGAGGTTTTGAGGTACAAGGCCTGGGGTGGGCCAGTGAAAGGCACAGAGGACTCCAGGAGGAGAAGTGGTTTTGAGAGGGAGGGTAAAAGGTTCAGTATCCGACACAGAAAATCATCTAGACGAGAAGGCGGTGTCCAACAGACCTGCAGAGTGGTCAAGCCAAGCAATTAGCCATCCTTATCTGACAAGTATCCCATTAAGGCAGAGAGATTTCAGGTGATTTTCGTGAGTGGAAGAATGGGGTGTTTCTTAATATTACATAGTAGAAGGCCTCTTCTCTGATGGAAATGTTTCACATATACTTTTAATGTTTTGGTTAAATGTACATAAATATCCATTTGCGTTGTAGAGTCAAGGCCTTTTGTTGGAGTCTTCTAGATACGATGATCAATACCCCTTTCCTTGTTCTTGTATAAATTCTTCCCATTATTCCTCACTTATATTCCTATCAGTGTCTTCAAAGGGATACAAGCTGTTAGGGAGCTCTTCAAAGTAAAGCTGAGTGCAGATCGTTTCATTTCTAAAATCTTTCAGGTTTGTTTTATCCACATGTAGTTTAGATCTATTTTTTTTTTAAGGATTTTATTTATTTATTTGACAGACAGAGATCACAAGTAGGCAGAGAGGCAGGCAGAGAGACAGGAGGGGAAGCAGGCTCCCCGCTGAGCAGAGAGCCCGACAGGGGCTCGATCCCAGGACCCTGGGATCATGACCCGAACCAAAGGCAGAGGCTTTAACCCACTGAGCCACCCAAGCGCCCCTAGATCTATTTTTTTTAAAAAGCAACTTGCCTTCATAAAGTCTCTCTAAAACTTTTAATTTTCATAGAAATAGCTACATTAAAAAAAATAACCCGAAACTCATATATTTTCAGTTTGCTTACTATCTACTTAGATCATGTGACTTAAACAACAGTTACAACCGCCATATACAGGTGCAGCACCAACACACCTGGGTTCTTAGTAAGTCTACATTCCAAACTGTGGCAGCAGAAGGTTAGGCATCTCTCCTGGCTGGGGCAAGCCTGTTGAGTGGCAACCAGTTAGCAGAGTTTTATTGTTGTATTGTGTGCTAACAGCTCAACAACTTGGTTTGCTGCTCTGTCTCAGGTTACATTTCCAATTTTTGTCATCACAATGAGCATGTTGTAGATTCCAATTTTCCTTTTCCTACTAAACTTGACAACAACATCTTGTCCTTGAAGAGCAGACAGTATTTAATGAGTACTCTTGTACTTACTCTCCCAGTGGTTTCTGTTCAGGGAAAATGATAGATAGAGGACGTCCCAAGGCAAACGAGAAAATTAAAAAAAAAACACAGCCAGTATCCTGACTGCCCCAGCAGAATCCTCTCCAAGACCCTGTTTTCAGGAGATGAAATTGAATCAGCAACTAGAAGACTATCTCTGGGGATGAAGGTTTAGATTTAGAAACTCATCTGTGGCCCAAGACTTTCTATTTTTATAAAGAAAACCAAAACATGTAAGGTTTGAGTTCCCCACACTGGGGTCAACATTATCTCCTGGATTACAACTCAGTGAAGACCCTCTGTTTTTGTTTCTCTTAATAACGATCGATCTGCGTTTTGTAGGGTGCCCTTTGCATCTCCATCGCATTTTGTAAACCTAAACAAAGACAATGAATTTTGTCAGAAGGGCAGATGTAATTTGTTCTCAGAAGCTTTTGTTTGTTGTTTGGAGAATATATATATCTTTCTCAGGTGGGATAACATTAACCATGGGAAATACACTCCAGCAAAAAATGAGGCTCTACTCACCAGAATGGCTATGGCTTAACGCCTACTTACCTAGCACTCCTAGGGATGTGAAGGCTCCACGATCCTGGTGAAGGAGACTGTTCTCTCACTTGTTGTTTTTTTTTGTTTTTTGTTTTTGTTTTTGTTTTTGTTTTAACTACAATAAGGGAGAAAGTCATGAGGGCTAACTTTTCTGAAGACTTTATTTAATCATTCTTGGTTGTATTTTCTGAAATGTCAAAGTAATACATACTTAATTTGGTAAAAATCAAAACAGTGAAGATAGAAGGTGAAGGTCCCTTTTCTAGAGTAATTACCACTCCTGACAGTTTGTTTTGTTGGAGTCTTTCCGAATTCCTCCTAAGCACTGCAAATTTATATATACACATACACATACTTGTGTATGAGGAAGATTATAGTATGCATACTGTCCTGCAACATTCTTTCCCCCTCTTGGACAGGTAGATGGGGGCCCCCTTATGGGTCACTACATGCTGACCCTCCAGGAGCAGCACAGTGTCCCAGAGAAAGGGCCAAACTTGTGGCCACTCCTCTAATGAGAGACAGTTCTCTGACTTCCTGACCTTGGGAGGAGACCTTCATCTTCCTTGTGCTGTCCCAGCTTGCTCTCTTCTGTTCCTCAGCTGCTTCCTCACCTGTATGAACCTGGAGATAGGGGCTCTCAGTACGAGGGGATCCTGGTCCTCAGTTTAGAACACTCTTCTACTTATTATGTAGCTAGAGATGCTGGGATCCATCAAGATAGACCATTTCCCTCCCAAAAGTAAGAGAGTCTTAAGTCAGATTAGCCACCGTGCAACAATGCTCGCCCCCCGCCCCAGTATATGGGTGCATATTTGTACATGTAAGCATGTGTGTTGTTTTAGAAAACAAAACCTAAAGTTTTGTCTGATGTATTTCTCTGACAGAATAATACTGGAATTAAATAAATTCTTTTACTGGCATTCTAGTATACAGACTAGCTTATTTAGGGTCAGAAGGGATGGTATCCTTTTAGGATCTTGATGTCTTGTTCACCCTTGGACTTCCACTTAACTTCTAGAAGTCAAACTAGTTGTGTGTGACATCCCTTGAGCAAATGAGAGAAGGTGCTGACTGTGAAGGAGTATTCCTGGGCAGACAGGGTCCACTCTCTTCTGCCTGCAGACATAAGGGGCTTTGCCAGAGAGCATGAGACCTGGTGCCTCAGCTAGGAGTCTTCAGGGATGGGGAGGAGGAGAACCCTGACCAGAGGATCATCCATTTTTGTGCTGATTTTCTTTTGTTTTCTGAAATGATGTTTAAAGAGACTTATTCTGGCTAAATGAAGACATCCATGGAAAGAGTTTTTGATTTGAAAAGAAAATATCTTGGAAGTCCTGAAAGTTTGGAGTAAATGTCTGAAACTTTCAAGAGTACCTCTAACTGCGTCCCCTACCCCCAACTCCCCAGCATTTACATTGTGGATAGACAGCCCATGGGAGCCAACACATGGCTGTCTACATAATGCTGGACTCTCAGGCCCCGTCTAAGTTATTTCAAGTATCTCTTCTTAATCCCTTTAAATACAGAGACGAGTTTAAAAAAAAAAAAATATGTTAACCCATCTGGAGTAGCTATAAGCTGTTCCCTGAAAAACAAAGAAACCTTTATTCAACACCAGATCTTTCGTTCTTTATCTTTCACGACAAGTTGCAAAATTCTGGTGAGATAAAGGCCCAGACTGCAAGCACCTTATTCTTGTGCCTGGTCTAGTGGTAGGAAGGACTTGTGGAGGGAATGGGCAGAACATACACAGAGAGCAAGACAGATGACTAGGAGGGGAGGAGGGAGCCATGCAGCCAACCCCAGTGTGGAGCAAACGAAAGGGATTCTGGCCCAGGATGTGTGGCAAGCTTCCAAATCTCCCTTTGCAACATGTAAAAATCAGATTTCCCAAAGAGGCTATTACCTGTGAAAAGAAGGAGGAAAAGGGGATGGGGGAGGGGAGGGAATGGAAGGGGAAGGAAGATGAAGGATGAGGTAGGATGTAGGCGTGGCTGTGGGAGGTCCTTGGGTCTTGGCAGGGTGTGAGTATCCATCCCAGAGGCCTCCAGGAAGCATCATGTGTGCACTCACGGGCCATATTTTTATTAGGATTATACCCTACTGATTTCTAGAAAGGTTTTGAGGTGGCTCACCTGCTAGTGAGTTAATGCTTCCTACACATACTGAACAACTCTGTGGGAGTGAAAGGACAGAAAGTCTGTGAGTCATCGCCCAACTGTTCAAGTGAGTTAAGAGGGGGGCTGTTTCTCCTGAATGAGATGCCCACAGACACTGTCAACACCCACCGGTAGGAATCCTGATACAGTCAACTCATTTAGTTGACATCACCAGGAAATCATTGAATTTTTCAGATAACTGAAGCTTTTCCCTTTAGAAGTCAGTCTTCTAAAACTTAAAATATTTTACATGGACACCTCTGCATAATGAAAATTGTATGCTCCTTTTCTTCAGAGAGGTTTGATGACTGAATGAAAAAAAATTAGGAGGGGGGAGGGAAAGGCCAGATTTTTTTCTTCAGATCTAAGGTTCATTTTTTATAACAATTTTATTGAGATACAATTTATATACCATAAAATTCACACTTTAAGTGTACAATTCGGGTTTTTTTTGCGGGGGGCGGTTAGTATATTCACAGAATTGTTCAACCGTAACCACAATGAGGTTTTATTTTATTATTATTTATCTTTTTGAGAGAGAGAGTATGTGCTGGCGGCAGAGGGCCAAAGGAAGATAGAGAATCCCAAGCAGGCTCCATGCCCAGCAAGGAGCCCAACATGCGTCTCAATCTCACGACTCTTGAAATTATGACCTGAACCAAAATTAAGAGTCAGCTGCTTAACTGACTGAGCCACGTGGGTGCTGCACCACGATCAGGTTTTAGAATATGTTTATCACTCCAAAAAGAAGCCAGGTACCTGTAAGTTCCCTACCTCTGCCCCACAGCCCCCGGCAGCCATGAATCTACTTTATGTCTCTCTAGATTTGGCTATTTGGGGTATTTCATATAAATGGAATCATATAATAGGTGGTCTTTTGTGTCTGGTGTCTCTCACTGAGCAAAATATTTTCCAAATTCACCCATGTTGCAGCACGTACCAATACTGCATTCCTTTTTATGGCTGAATATACCACATTTTGTTGTTGCATTCACCAGCTGATAGATATTTGAGTTGTTCCCACTTAACAGTTATAATAAATAATGCTGCAAGGAGCATTCATGCATAAATGTTTGTGTGGACATGTGTTTACAACCTTCTTTGGTCTATACCAAAGAAGTGAATACAGGTTGGAATGGAACTTCCTTTTTCTTCTGGTGGAAATGGAGTCTTCATTCAATCCATTGTGATGCTATCATTTCTTGGCTTTTTGGGTAACATCAGGTGTAGCAGTCATGGTGCTGTAATGAGACACAAGATATACTGGCAAGAGCTAGTAACTGTAATGGGCTACTTGCCTCTGCACTCTGAGTCCCCTAATCTCTGAGATTTCTGAACTTATGTGTCTATATTTCTACAATTTTTCAGATTCCTTGTGTTCAGGGAGCTGTGCCTGTTTGCTCTTGGTAGTAAGCCTGTCTTTGAGAGAATCCAACATTTCAGTTTGAGGTTCTGGCCTTCTGAGAGGACAACCTGTTAACACTGTATCTAAATCAAGAGTAAATTGGCTCTAAATGAAGGACTAAGATGCTCTCCTTAAGAGAAAAACACAGACAGAAGCTTTAGGGTTTGGCTTAATTTTAAAATATGTCTTCATTTGAGGTATCTGGATGGCTCAGTTGGTTAAACATCCGACTTGATTTCGACTCAGGTTGTGATCTCAGGGTCGTGAGTTTGAGTTCCACATTGGGCTCCTCCCTGGGTGGGAAGTCTGCTTAAGATTCTCCCTCTCTGGGGCGCCTGGGTAGCTCAGTGGGTTAAAGCCTCTGTCTTCAGCTCAGGTCATGATCCCAGGGTCCTGGGATCGAGCCCCGCACCAGGCTCTCTGCTTAGCAGGGAGCCTGCTTCCCCTCCTCTCTCTCTGCCTGCCTCTCCGTCTACTTGTGACTTTTCTCTGTCAGATAAATAAATAAAATCTTTAAAAAAAAAAAAAAAGATTCTCCCTTTCCCTCTGCCTCTCTCCCACCCCTGCTTGCTCAACCATGTGCTCTCTCTCTCTCTTTCTCAAAAAAAAAAAAAAAAAAAATCTCGTTAGTCACTTGCTTCTGTATTTTAACCAATGTTTAGGACACTTGAAGTTGTCAAGTAGAACACTTCTTTTTAAGGTGTTAATCTATTAAGCTACATTCAGATAATAGGGATTAAAATGTTACTTTTCCTAATTAATATACGGAAAAATCTGCTTACGAGCTACTGAACTGATTCTAGTCTAAAACCTGTTCTTAGAGCTCTCGCTTGGTAGGAAGGGAGCCACAGAGGAACCCTGACTTCTCGAATGCCATCTTAAAAAGACCTCTGTCTCTTAGGATTAGGTTGTCACAAAGGCTCAGATGATGAGGGTGTAAACAAGACAGAGGTTTTCTTTTTCACTCATGTAAAAAATGTCCATAGGTAGGTAGGCCAAGGCCGCATCATGGTCCCCCAGTGATCAATCACCCAGGCTCCTTCCATCTTTCTGTTTGGCCATCCTTAACACATACCTTCGATCCTCAGGCTCACTCAAGACTGTGACACAAAGATGGGAGCCCCTCCCCCACCATTATGTGCATTTTCCAGATGGCAGGAAGAAGGAAGGACAAAGACAAAAATGGGGCACCTCCTAGCTGAATGAGCCTCTTTAAAGGAGCTTTCCTTGAAGTCCTACCTGATGACATCCTCTTAAATCTCCTTGGTCTTCTGCCTTCAAGGAAAGCTCGGAAATGGTGGTTTTGAAGCTGGGCACATAGGGGGTTCTGTTGGCAGGGAAGAAAGGAGGAAAGGAAATAGGAGGAAGGGATGTAGGTAGGCAACCCAGAGTCTCTACCCTGGCCTCCTAGGGGCTTATGTTTTAAGATGGACGAGACAGAGGCTGGTCACCACACAGTGTTAAACACACAGAACTGTGCCAAGCTTTACAGCAGCCCATCCCTGGACCACTTCAAAGTTTGTAGGCTCAGATTGTTGAAAAGGAGGGTTGTTGGTAATGATGGAATTGTCCCTCTCAGCTCTTCATTGGGAGCATCAGAGGACTTTCCGGAGGATACAGGGTTTAGAAGAACATTAAAGGAAATGATGCTATCAACAGAGGCCCTCTTCAGGTTGTTGGGAATGGCTGACCCAGACCCCTCTGTGTGATGTCACCTATTCTTCTTGGTTCCCACTTATATATATATGGTCAGGGGTATTTAAGGTAATGGTTGGAAGTTTGAAATGTAGTCAGTGGCTAGGGAAGGAAAGAAACTTCCTGATTTCCGTGAGAATCTCAAACCTGAACTAGACTCTTCATTAGTAGCTATAACCACCTGACTCTCCCTGCCCCTAGGGTTTTGATGACTAAATCGAACAATATATCCTAGAAAGTCATTACTTTTTTTTTTTAAGATTTTATTTTTAAGTAATCTCCATACCAAATGTGGAACTCGAACTCACAACCCTGAGATCAAGATTGCATGCTTTCACAGGCACATTGTAGAAAGTCATTATTTAATATAGTAACCAATAGTATAGGTAATCTACCCCATGCAAATGGACTTTAAAAGAAAATAGGATCTTCCTTGCACTCTTTTCTTTCTGTTCAGTTAAAAACACTGAAATTAAAAAAAAAAATGATTACAAGCTATAAAACCAGCAAATTGAATCTGAAATTCTATTTGAGTTGCTTTCTGAAGGTGTTACTTTTCTAAAGGCATTATTTGAGTTTGATTCAAAAATCTATGTTAGAATTTGTTGGGAACTTGATGTCTGTGATAGAGCGAACAGGTTTGCAAATTTCTATACTTGTTTTGAGTTTTGTGATGTTGCATGACCTTGTTCAAATTTTTAAAATGCTTTGAAATTTAGAGGATTGAGGCAAAGAGTTTTTTTCAAGTGCAAAGGTTTTGTGAGTCTAGGGTTTTGTTTTTGTAAAAATTTATTGACTTAGCAGGTCACCCCCTTCTAGCTCTGATCACAATGCCCCTGAGATTTAATTCTGAAGCAGGCTACAGTTGCTAAAATCATAGGCTTGTGTAGCTGTCCATCCTAACAGCATTTCCACTTACCACCCTTGGGCTCAGTCCTGATGGTTTATAAGAATATTTAAGAATCCCCAAATGGTATCCAGCCTTATGAAAAGGGCAAATGCTTCTTCCAACTTTGAAAACTATATGATTCGGGCACTTGGGACAAGATCTTATTATAAGAGCTTATTTGAGTCAGAACTTACACATTTCGCGAAGAGTCTCTACTTCTGTTTCCCCGGGCTCTGTGACCCTGCATCCTCTTCCCCTGTCCTGTTATTGTCAAACTTTCTATCCTATGAGCACGTGGGCAAGCCTGTTCCATTTTTTAAAATAAATTCCTCTTATTAGTTTATCTTTCCTCTTTTGTTAAAATGTAAAGTTCTCAAAGCAAAAATAAAAACAAAAGCACTATGCTTTCTGGTTAACTTCCTCACCTCTACATCACACTCTAAATCCCCTGCTCTCTGCCCTCTTCTTCTCCCCTCTACTGATACTACTCCACTGAAGCCAACGACGAAAGCCAACAGTTGCCAGATTCCAATGGACATTTTCCAGCCCCTTAGCCTCTTGGTCATCTTCACTGCCCTGGGTTCAGTAAACAGTCTCTTTCTCCAAAAAAATCTGTGTGCTCTTGACTTCCACTGTATCATACTCATCTGGTTCTCCTTGTGTGTTTCCAACTTGTGTTTTGGATCTTTCATGGACTCTACCCTGCTTGCCCTTTAAATGCTGAGTGACATCAAATAGGGCACTATTTGTGAAAAGTAAGCAAGTTTGAATGGGTAATCTCCATGAAAAGTAAGAAAAGTTTGAATGGGTAATCTCTAAATTCCCCCAAACTCTAATAACCTTCTAGTCATATTATCAGGGGTCAGGATTCACTGGCTTGAGCTACAGAAAACTGTTGTGTTTCAAGCAGAAAGAAGTGTAATGAGAGATGATTAACATTTGGGCTGCAGTTCTGCAAAGGCATGTTGTTGGCGGCTGCTTCTTTTTCAGAAAAATCATAAAAGCTGAAAACCAGTATGACGTCATTCAGCAGTTTATCATCATGTGGGAGACTGACTAATGGGAGCTGTGGTTTCAGCATAACAGAACAACCGACCATTCATGGAGGACTTGAGTGCTGTGACTTGGAGGGAGGATGGTATGAATGAGGCTATTTGGCCACCATAGCCTCCAGACATGACCACACACCGGGCATGGTTACAGTCCTAGAGAGCTGGAAAGATTAAAACCACCATATATAAATGTTCCTACTGGGGACATCATGTTTGACTATGTATGACCACTGATGATAAAAATGCTGGCCTTTTCCAGTAATAATTAAAGGGTACCTATAGTTTTTAATAGTATTTTAGCTATATATGCCGCTAGCTAAAATTTCAGATTATTTGCTGAGAGTGAGATTTACTTTACAGGCAGGGGTGGGAGCAAAAGTGTAAGGATCATTGACTCTCTAAAGGGGGTGTGTGCAGACGCTGCTGGGTGGGGGAAGGGGCATGGAAGAGAATGTTTGATGGAGCTATTAAGTTTGTCTCCGTTGTGGTGGTACTTGCCGATGCCGTCATTTGTGAGTGTGTAGTATTCCTCCAGTAATGTTTGATTCAATTTAAAAACTCTAGGTCCCAAGCACTGAAGGCTGAGACTGATTTGTGTGATGGAGGGTGTAGGGCATAATTTATTTAATATTTTTTAGGAGATTCAGAACTGACAAATAAGATCTTAAATCCCCAAAATTGTAGCATATTAAGTGATTGGGGGTTGGCAGAAGAGACCATACACACACTGTCACTATTAGATTAAAGTTCCCAACTTAATTAAACAAAGATATAAAACATAATTGGTTGGTCATCTGCTAAGTCATTCTGTAAACGTGTTGCCTTGGCTACAGCTGTAACCAAATTAAGGCCATAGCCAACAAGATGGTGCACAGATTGGACGACTAGAGACAGTAGACAGAGCCCTATACCATTTTCTTGAGCACAGATGCAGAGCGGCTTTGTCAGCCTCTGCTGGGCCCATCCCTCTGCTGCCTTGTATGGGATGCACAGGGCCGCTGCCCCTTGGCAATTCTGAATGGGAGCCTTGGAATACCAGATGGGTGCCCAATGGCAGGCTTGGGAATTACATTAACTTTATCTGTACAATGATGGTGCTGGCATTTTGCCTCCACCTTTCACAGCAAAGGACATCCAGCAACACTCTCCTGGGAAGCAGATTAACTTCTGTGAGTCACTGCTTTTCCATCTCATTTATGATTCATGACCTGGGCTATATTTTTAGCTTGTATTTATTTGGGTCTGAGAAGTGGGCTGAGCGGAAGTGTTGTTTGGAAACTTTGGGAAGAATGAGGAGAAATTGGCATCACACGTAAGCGTGAGTAGCCGGAAATTTGTTTATAATCATCAGACATCCTATAAACATTTGTTGAGATCCTACTATGTGTCATATACTGTGCCAGACTCTAAAAATGCAAGTGACTGAGACCCAGCTTCTGCCCACCAAGAGCCCACTGAATTGTGTGTGCAGACAACTAACTTGATATAGTTGTACTAGAACCGCTGCCTGTCCTCCAAGCTGTGTCTCTGGATTTTAGTCATATTGAAGTCTTTGGTATGTTTGCAGCACCCCTTCTTTTAAAAAAATTTAATTTTATTTAAATTTAGGTAATTAACATATAGTATGTTATTAGTTTCAGTGGTAGAGTTTGGTGATTCATCAGTTGCATATAACACCCAGTGCTCCTTACATCACATGCCCTCCTTAACGCCTATCCCCCAGTTACCCCATCTCCCCCAACCCACCTCCCCTCCAGCAACCCTCAGTTTCTTTCCTCTAGTTAAAGGTCTCTTATGGTTTTCTCCGTCTCTGATTTCATCCTATTTTATTTTTCTCTCCCTTCCTCTGTGATCCTCTGTGCTGTTTCTTAAATTGAGTTTCTTAAAATGAGTGAAATAGTATGATAATAGTCTTTCTCTGATTAACTTATTTCGCTTAGCATAATACCCTCTAGTTCCATCCACATTGTTGCAAGTGGGAAGAATTCGTTCTTTTTGATGGCTGAGTAATATTCCATTGCATATATATGCCACATCTTCTCTATCCATTCATCTGCTGATGGACATCTGGGCTCTGTCGTTTGACTCTTGTGAACATTGCTGCTATAGACACTAGGTTGCAGGTGCCTCTTAGGATCACTATGTTTGTATCCTTTTGGTAAGTACCTAGTAGCAGTACCCCTTATTCTTACTCTTACCTATTGAGCATGTCATGTTCTTGCCTGGAAATCTCTCCTCCAGCCTCTTCTTAGTTGCCCTTTATGACTCACACCAGCATCCCTTCTTCTGAAATATCTTCCCTGATTCCCTGAGGCTCCGTTGGAGCCCCCTCTTACACATTCCCATAGCACATTGTACCCCAGTGTTTATTACACTCCTATGAAGAGTAGTCTTGGTTGAGGTCCCTTCATGGTAGTAGAGACTTATTCATTAGCTCCCCAAACTAGGGGGTGGGTAGAACTCAGGGGGTTTGGGAAGAACAACACTGTCATTCCAATATAATCATTGCTCCTTGCTGAGTCCTTCCCATGTGCCAGTCACTGTGCTCAGCACCACACATGTGTTACCACATTGGAACCTCATAATATCCCTATGAAATGGGTAACTTATTGTCCCTATTTTATAGATAAGGATGAGATGAGATGTAGTTTTTTGTCTCAGGTTTCACAGCTAGTATGTGCAAAGCTGAGACGCAAACACAGGCCTGCCTGGCTGTTAAAACCTGTGCTCCTAGACTTTGGCATATTTATTCTCCACTTTTGTGGTTACTGTATCAGTCATGATAGACTAGGTCATTCTGTGAATAAGCAATCTCAGCTTTACAGCAACTTAAACAACAAAAGTTTATTTCTTGTTTATACCACGTGTCCGCAGCAGATTGGCTGGGGGGCTCTACACTGAGTTATTCTCCCTCAGGGACCTGGCCTGAGGTCTCCAATTGCAAGAGAAGGGGTATGTGAAAAACCACTCTCAAAGTGATAGTCTACCTGAATATTATTGGCCAAATCAGGCGCAGCACCCAACTTCAAACAGGCAGGAGAAGTGTAATTCTACTTTGTGCTGGGAAGGCAAAAAATCGGAAATAATAATGGAACAGCCCCAATAATTCCCACATATACAAAGAAAGGAGGGGCAGGGAGTAGATGAATGAAGACAAAATGGAAGGATAAAGTGTCCAGAGGAATGAAGGTCTCCCAGGGATTAAGAAAAACCTTGCTTTTTAAACCCTAGGTCTCTAGTTAAATGGCTGTTGAGATCAATTATTCAGTTGTTCTTCCTGTGAGCAACACCGTTAAGACTTCTCTTCCGAATGTATTAATGCTTTGACACAACCTGGGATTTCACTGGGTCTATCAGGAGAGCATAGAGAATTAGTATTACAAAAGCAGCTAATCAGAGTAAGGCCAGTATTCCAATTCTCATTTTCCTTTTTTTTTTTTTTTTTAAGAAGGATTTATTTATTTATAAATAAATCAGAGAGAGACAGAGAGAGATACAGCAAGAGGGGGAACACAAGCAGGCCGGGTGGGAGAGGGAGAAGCAGGCTTCCTGTTGAGCAGGGAGCCCAATGCGCGGTTCTCTCCCAAGACCCTGGGATCATGACCTGAGCCAAAGGCAGTCACTTAATAACTGAACCACCCAGGCACCCCAATTCTCACTTTCATTGTGAGGAACTAGTCCCACCACCTTAGAGACTTTCTCCAAGAACAATAGAAAAGGATTCCCAGTCTCCTAGGATTTGGCCTCCACAGTGACCAAAAAAAAAAAAAAAAATCTCTTAAAAGTTTCTTAGGAGGCCAGCACACAGTGCTAACATTTGCTCCTCCCCACAAGGGACTTGGCTTAAAGCTATTGGGTGCAGCTTTTGAATCTCATAAACATTAAAATGGAATATTAGATACAAGGCCCTTAAAGAGTTTCTGCAAAGAGCACATTGAGAATATTTGGTCAAGGAAAATCCACCTATGTACAGTGCAATTCCTGTTTTTCAAGAGCACAGAGGGTGACCGACAAGGTGTGGAACAGAGCACAATACTTACTGTCTTGGGCGGTGGAGGCAGCCATCACGCTTCAAGCCACCGCAAGACTGTAGGTTATATAAACATCTGCCACCTACAGAGGATGGCTGGCTTTCCCACTCTCTTTTCTCTGGATTAAAACAAAAAAAAAATTGAAGGAACAAGTCTAGCTTTCAGGCTTTCGGCTTTTGAACCTGGAGCAGAAGGAGCTTTCAGCAGGGTCGATGTTTGGATTTTTAAAAACATAAGCAGTTCAATCAACTACAGTGTATTTTGAGGGGCTACTGTCTGCCAGGCTCTATTCTAGGTATTGGGGATAGAGCAATATCAGCTCTTTGCTGCTTACAGTGAGGGTTTGGGTGGATGGGGGATGAGAGGCTCCGTGTAGTGTCTTCAGCCCAGAAGTTTTCAGTGTCCTGAATTCATTTTCATTTTAAATATCTCCCCAGGCTATACCCATCATGAAGCATGGGCGCTTCGGAGGGGTAAGCGTCATGGGGAAAACTCCTACTTGACCCAAGTACCATGAGGAAATTGCTGTCAGCAGATGTCTCATCAACAGGAGGGACATCACTATGTACTATCTGGTATTTTTGAAAAATGCTGGGCTTGGAGTCTTCCCTAGATGATTAGCTTCTCCAGGTCAGGGAGATACCATGGACTATCATAGCATTAAGCATTAAGAGACCCGGGTTCTTCTCCATTAAGCAGCTCCATGGCCCTTGAACAGAGCACCAAACCTCTGAGAATCTGTTATTCCCATCCATAAATTGAGTGTCAGACCCTTACTCAGTGTCTGCCGCAATTTTATTGCAATGATCAAATGAAAAGAGACCGTGCAAATCTCTGTGTCAAAGCACGTGGTCGCATAGGCTGGCCCTTCTGGCCTTGCCCAGCCACAGAAAGAGCTGCCCATGTCTCCCCATGCGTGGGTGCCGAGTTATTCCTGGGAGAGGCTGTGGCCCTCCCAAAGTTCCCCATCTGCTTTCTGCCACAGGGATGACCTCTGGCTGAGTGACTGTGTCTGTGCTCAGGTCTGTAGGCAGAGATGAAACCTCTCTCAGTTCAAAAAAATCCCTGTGGTAAGGGGTTCTCAATGGGAGTAGGACTGTTGGTATGTGACCCAGCATAGCCGCCCCACGTGATGCAGATGGTTGGCATACTTTCCTTGCCCACGGACGGCCGGGACTTTTTTTCAGACACATGGGAAGGTTTCTTTGGCCAGTTGTAGATAGCTCATATCCTAGTGCAAAGTGCCAACCTGACCAAGATCTTTATTGTTGATCTGGGCTTCTATCCCTCAAGACGTTTTATCTGCAGGATCCTGGATTGCCCACTGCTATCAAAGAGAAATTTTCTTTCGAATCAATTTAAAACTTCCCTTATTAATTAATTAATTAATAACTTTAAAAAAATTTTTATTTATTTATTATTTGACAGAGATAGATACAGTGAGAGAGGGAACACAAGCAGAGGGAGAGGGAGAAGCAGGCTTCCTGCTGAGCAGGGAGCCCAACGTGGGGCTCGACCCCAGGAATCTGGGACCATGACCTGAGCTTAAAGGCAGACCCTTAACGACTGAGCCACCCAGGCGCCCTTAAACTTCCCTTATTTAATTCTAAAATTCCCCCAGGAAATGAAAGTTAAGACATCAGCTCCGCTCGCCTTACAAGGACTTTAAAACAACAGATGTTTTCTCCATCTGCTGTGGCAACGGAGTCTACTTGGTTGGGAAAGAGCATGGGAGGTGAGGGTGGCCGAGGTGCTGAGGTTTGCCCCCTACACAGCCCTGCTCTGGCTTGGCCAAGAAGCCAGCAGAGGCAGTTCTGGCTTTCGGAAGAACAAGCAGAACGCACAACTTACTTTTAGAAGATTTCGTCTTTGTAAACAGTGAGAACTCCGGGTTGAAATGGCTTGCTTGCCAACACCTGGAGTGTGAATGAATGAACAATTACAGATACTCAGGCTGTTGAACCTCGAGCAAGAGAAGGAGCTCTCAGCAGGGGAGATGTTTGGATTTCTAAAAATATATTCAATTCAACCAAAGGTGTGTGTGTGTGTGTGTGTGTGTGTGTGTGTGTGTGTGTGTGTGTGTGTGTGTGTGTGTGAAGTTTAATTAACCAAAGCCTGTGATTTTGAGGGCTACTCCATGCCAGGTGGCCTTCCAAGTGTGGAGGATAGAGTGATCTCAGCTCTTTGCTACCAACGTTCTAGTGTGAGGAGACAGACAACAAACAAACAAACACACCAAGCTGGCAGCAAACAGTGCTCCGAAGAAAGACAAATACAAGAGAACAGAGAACGGTAGAGAGAGAGAAGGTGTCCATGACTCTGTGCTCTCGGATGCAGGTTTCAAATGCATTACCGGGCCACTCCAAGAAAAGTCTGTTTTGGCCAAGACCCCTTGTGCCTCTTCCACAGAGGTCTGTTTTCTTGCTTGTCTCACTGAACTCCCTTGAAACATGCTCCCCAGTATTGCTCCCTGTTCCGGAGGAGGGGCCCTGCAGCCCCATTGACTATGTGCCCCAGTTTCCCTCCCATGGTTGCTACACTAAGCGGGGAAGCCCTTCCCTTCCCTTCTCGTACGACGCACATACTGACTCAGAGTTGGCACGAGGACAGCTTTGGCTGGGTTCTCTTGATTATTTTAACTGGCAACATACCCCTTTAAGAAGGAACCCATGACAGACGGTCCAGTTAGGATGCAAGTTATTTTGAGACTTCCTGAATATCATTTCTTGGCTACTTCATTCCAATAAATCATTTACTGCACTGTAAGAGGTGCTGGGGATAATGATGACTAAGACACTCCCTGCCCTTGAGAAGCCCACAGTCCAGCTGCAGGCGTCGACATTTAAAAAGATAAATGGCAGAACAACTGGGTGAACAGCTCCATGACCAAGATGCTCCAGGAGCCCAAGGGAAGATCAGTGAGCTCTGCCTCAAGAGTGCTGAAGAGGACGTCAAACAACTTTAATGATTTCTGATGACTCATTTCGTTCTTCATTACCCCTCTATTCGACCATATTTTTTGTATAGTTTACATCAGGGTCACACGCTGTCTCGCAGATAGTGTTTGTTTTGCCTGTTATTGTTGCTTGGTAACAACTTTATTGAGATGTAATCCACATACCATCCAATTCACCCATTTAAAGTGTGCAATTCTATGGTTTTTAGTACACTCACAGGGTTGTGCCAATACCTCCAATTTTAGAACATCTTTATGAACCCCAAAGAAAACCCTGGACTCTTCAGCAGTCAGATCCCATCCACTAAACTTTACAGCCCTCCTTTCTAGCTCCATAGGTTTGTCTACTCTGGACATTGCACATAAATGAAATCAGTCTTTTGTGACTGCTTTCTTTCACTTAGAATAATAGTTTCAAGATTCACTCATGTTGTGGCCTGTATCAGTAGTCTGTTCCTTTTCATTGCCAAATGCTTTTCCAATGCGTGATGTGTCCTTTTTTCAGTCCATTCATCAGTTGACGGATACTTGGTGGTTTCTATTTTTTGGCCATTACGAATAATACTGCTATGAACATTTAGGTGCAAGATTTTGGTGTGGACATATATTTACAGTTTTCAAGGGTATTTATCTAGGAGTGGAATTGCTAGGTCATATGGTAATTCTAAATTTAACTTTTTGAGGAATTGTCAAGCTGTTTTTCCTAGTCCCTGCACCATTTTACATTCTCTCCCTGCACCATTTTACATTCTCACCCTGTATGAGGGTTCCAGTTTCTCCAGATCTTTGTCAACACTTGCTATGTTGGGTCCATTTGTTTTTTAAATGATGGCAATCTCAGAGAGCATGAAGTGGTACCTCATTGTCATTTTGCTCTCCATTTCCCTAATGATGAATGATCTTAAGCTTGATCTTAAGCTTATTGGCAATTTATATATCTTCTTTGGACAAATGTTTATTCAGTCTTTTGCCCACTTTAAAAGTGGGTTATTTGTCTTTTTTATTATTGGTTGTAAGAGTTTTTATATATTCTGGATCCAAGTCCATAACCAGATATATCATTTGCAAATATTTCCTTCCATTTTGTGTGTGGTCTTTTCATTTTCTTGGTAGTCTCCCTTGAAGCACAAAAGTATTTAATTTTTATGAAATCCTATTTATCTATTTTTTATTAGCTTGTGCTGTTGCTGTTATAGCCAAGGTCCTGATTTTTGCCAATTTCCTTTTACCATTTTAACTCTCATACATAGGTCTTGGGTTCATTTTGAGTTTATTTCTGCATATGGTGTGACATATGTGGTCCAGTTTCATTCTTTTTTTTTTTTATGTAGGTATTCAGTTGCTCTAGTGCCATTTTTAAAAAAAGATTTTATTAATTTATCTAACAGAGAGTGATGAAACACAAGCAGAGGGAAGAGAATATGGGGAGGGAGATGTATGACTCCCATTGAGCAGGGAGCCCAATGTAGGGCTTGATCCCTGAACTCGATCCCAGGACTCAATCCCAGGACTCTGGGATCATGACCTGAACCAAAGGCAGACGCTTAACAACTGAGCCACCCAGGCACCCCTCCTTCAGCACCATTTGTTGAAAAGACTGTCCTTTCCCCTTTTGAATTATTTTGGCATCCTTGTCAAAAATCAGTTGACAGTAAACATGAAGGTTTATTTCTGGGTTCTAATTCTATTCCTTTGATCTATGTGTCTATCTTTATGCTATACCACACCTGTTTTGACTGTGTTGCTGGGTAGTAAGTTTTGAAATTAGGACATGTGAGTCCTCTAACTTTGTTCTTTCTCAAAATCATGTTGGCAACTCTGGGCCTCTTGAATTTCCTTGTGAGTTTTAGGAGCAGCTTGTCAACTTCTGCAAAGAAGCCATCTGGGATTTTGATAGGAATTTAGTTAATTCTGTAGATTAGTTTTGAGAGATTTTGGTTTCACCACCTTAACAACATAAACTCATCTGGTCCATGAAGGTGGATATCTTCCCATTTATTATGATCTTCTTGAATTTCTTTCAACAATATTTTATAGTTTTAAAAGTATAAGTTTTGTTTTTATTTTGTTATATGTATCCATAAATATTTTATTCTGTTTCATTCTGTTACAATTGAATTGTTTTCTTAATTTCATTTTTGGATTGTTCACTGTGACCTGTTGGGTTTTGATATTAGGAAAACTTGCAGATACAGTCTGATTTCTGACTTCTCTTGAAAAATCATATCCCAAATAGCAACAAAGGACTTGAGTGAGTGGTTTGCATTCTGTTCTTCTTTTAGGACACTTTGTTCTGAGTTTGTCCTCATCTGGCTACTTTCTTATATCTGGGTTAATTCACTCATTAATATCATAATTATTAAGCACTGAGTTTTTGACCTTTATGATTGTTCTTTGGGGAAATCTAACTTAGATGAGATTTAGTTTGAATAAGGGGTTAGTATTATCTAAATCTTTAATATGATTATTTTTATATACACATCCTATTCTTTCTCAAAAGTTATTCAAGTCTCATCTTACACGTTTATCTTAGGAACATTGGTGAGCTAGGCTCTACACTGAGGATACAAAGAAGAAATAGACACCATTTTTGCTTTAAAAGAGATTTACACATGTTGATAAAAAGTGCCATATGGGCAACCAGACTTTTATAAAAGGTCTGCTAGCAGTCTGCTAGTAGTCCAGAGTGGGCAGAGGAGGGCTTAGGAAAGGAAGTATAGTCAAGACTGGATAAGGAAGGGGAGAAGAGGAGAGGATTCTTGAAAGAAGCGACCTTTGCATAATGATAGTTGGGACCCTATCCACTAAGCTTAAGAAAGTTGGATCTTTTCCTGCAGACTGGTCTTTTCTCTAAAGTGTGATTCTTGGACCACTTGTAGCAGAATCACCTGAGTGCTTGTTAAAGCACAGTTACTCAGACCCACTGAAGCAGAGTCTCTCAGAGTCCAGGAATCTGCTTTTTAACTTTCTCTGGTGATTTTGAAGTTCTATAAATTTGGAGAAGCTCTGTCTGAGGATGGGGGCCCTGTGAAGATTTTTGGGTGGGAATGGAGTAGGATAGGATGGAGTCATATCATGCCAGACCCAAGTTTCAATAAGGTGTTAGCTGCATTGGGAAAGGCAGATTCAGAGGTGTAGGGGACACCAGAGACTCTCTTGTTGTGGGGGTTATGTTCAAAATTCAGCACTAAGGTGAAACTCAGGTAGAGTAAAGAATACTCTGGGCCATCCCTAAATCTCCCACATCTGTGCGCTGTCAAAGGTCAGAATCAGTGTCTTATGTTTTTGTTTGTATTTACAGGGAGGTCTCCTTTCCCTGCGGCCATTGCGGTCAAGGTCTTATTTGGAGAGTAGGGTTTGGGGCTACAGGGTTGAACAAAGAGATTGCTCTCTTGCTTACTGCCAGCCAAATGAATATGGTTCATTTCAGGTCCATGGAACGTGCATATGTTGCAGTTGAGAGTCAGAGTGCCCAAAAGAGAATGGTAAAATTTGGGTCAGGGTGTGAAGTTGAGGGAAGAAGACAAGAGAGATCCCCTAGGTGATATGGAACTTGAATTGGTAGGGCTTGACTCCTGATTGGCTGAGGGATTTGAAGGAAGGGGAAGAGTAGAGTTTTCTGGCTCATGTAACGAGGTGGTTGGTGATACTGTTGCTTAAGATCAGAAATTTAAGTAGAGGAATAATCTGGACACACCGAATCTGCAATCCAAGTGGAATGAATATTCATGTGGTTGTACCAGTCTGCAGCATGCAAAGAACGTGGATGGAAAATCTCTGTGCCATCAGCGCCCAGGTAATAATTGGAGGCATACGTGGTAGAGATTGACTTTATTGGGTGGGAGTAGAACTTGGACAGCAGAATTTTCTAAGCTTCCCTGTTGATTCCAAGATGCAGTCAGGGTTGACTGCATAGTATAGTGTGAGAGGAGAAGAGACCATTGTTTAAAGAAAAAACAGGGGTAAAAATAAGGAAAAAGTGAAGGAGACTAAGAAGGAACAGTCAGAGGATGAAGATGAGGAATTAGAGAAAAATATTCTCATGAAAGTCAAGCAGGGAGAGAGGGTCAGAGGAAACAGAAGGAGGTGAGTAGAGGTCAGCAAGCGCAATGCCCTGGGCAGGTGAACCAGAGAACAAAAACAGTTCACTCAAGTAGACTATGATAACATAGTTGATTTGCTCAGACAGTTTCAGTAGAGTTTTGAGGACAGAACTACTATAGTGAGTTGAGGCATGAGCAGAAAGAAAGGAAGTGGAGACAACATCTCAAGACTATGAAGAGAACGTCCTCCTTCTGATCCCCCTTTCTTAGTGAGAAAGACTAGAAGTTATTTAAAGGTGGCACAAAAATCCTACAGTGTCTTTGGTCCACATTGGTGGCCTCTACTATTGTCAAACATTTATTGTATGAAGGTCAGACCGTTGTCCTATCACATTGAACTATATACTGTTCTTTGGTGTTCTGATTATTTAAAAGTGTCATTCTTCCCTGTCTTATCAAATGCAGAGCCTATGCCTGGAGCCTTCTCTTGAACAATATCCAGCTATACTCCTGGCACAGGGGCAGGTACATTCTAAGAAAGGAATACTCTATGCCACCGAAAAAAAAAAAAAAGGGAGGGGCACCTGGGTGGCTCAGTTGGTTAAGCGACTGCCTTCGGCTCAGGTCATGATCCTGGAATCCCAGGATCGAGTCCCACATCGGTCTGCCTGCTAGGCAGGGAGTCTGCTTCTCCCTCTGACCCTTCCCCTTCTCATGCTCTCTCTCTCATTCTCTCTCTCTCTCAAATAAATAAAAATCTTAAAAAAAAAAAGAATAGTTGCATCTTGGAATCTAAATCCCTATCAATCAACTTTAAAAAAAAAAAGGGGGAGTTAATCCTACTTAATAATTAATGAACTGTGCTTCCTAGAGGTTAAGGCAGGCTTTATTTAAATTTTAAACCCTATAATAATATTACCTACTTATTTTAAAAAATAAACAATATAAAAGTGTAAAGTAAAAAGTAAAAGCCTGCTTCTCTCCCATTCCCAGAAGTAACTGCTATTACCTTTCTTACCAGTTTCTTATGTGCCCTTCAGACATTCTTTCTGAGGGTATAAGAATATATATCCTTTTTCTTTCGGTAATATGGCCAAAATCATTCTGTGACAGAGCCAGTATGAGAAATTCTCATAAGCTAGCTATCATTCCTCCTGTCTGAAAACCCCAGTAATTTCTTCAAAGCCCAAGATACACACAGCTATGAATAGGCTGTTCACCTCTCCCTGGGAGCAAGTGGTTGAAGCTCAAGCAGTACAAAAATATTATTGCTGCCTTGGGGCATGAAGAGAGAGCATGAGCTAGGAGTTAGGTAAGCCGGCTGTCAGGGGCTGAATAGAAAGGTTGTCTGAGCACTGCTGAACTCCACTACTTTCTCACCACCCTTGTATGCCTCTAATAAATGTCTTTGGTGTCTTCTCAGTGTCAGGAATCAGGGAGTGTCTTGTGTCTCATGTGCCACCTCCTGTGGTCCCCAGAAGTAGCTGGATTCATCCTGCTCTCACTGCTGTGGCCCCCAGGCTCATCTCATTGTTAGCCATGTCAGTAGACCAAAGGAAGAGTCAGTGGGAGCCAGCTCAGTGACCCTTTCTGTTTTTTCTTTTCCTGTTATACAAGGCTTACACAGAGTAGCAGGAATGGGCTAGGGACTTTGGAATAAACCCCGATTCAGTCTCAATGAATAAATGAAACTGAGACAGGCACTTCCCTTTAATAGACTTTAATATCTTCATCTACTAAATGGAATGACTAAACTCTTAGAAAGAAAAGAAATAATCTCTTTCATGATTCTTTTATCCTTATGAGGCTGGGTTTTTTTCTTTCTTTTTTTTTTCTCCTCCTCCTCCTCCTTCTTCTTTTTTTATTTTAATGTAGGCTCCATGCCCAGTGTAGAGCCCAACATGAAGCTTGAACTCATGACCAGGAGATCGAGACCTGAGCTGAGATCAAGGGTCAGATGCTTAACTGACTGAACCATCCAGGTGCCCCTGAGGCTGGGTTTCCTGAGAACAGAGACCATATCTTATTCAGATTCACATTTAATAAACAAGTAAGGGGTATTGTCATTCCCAGTTTATACCTAAATCAACAAACCAAATTTTTCCTTCCTCAGGCACTGACATTCAACTACTGTCTGCTTATGTGGTCATCAGGTACCTAAACAAAGAAGTGAACGGATTATTTTTATGCACTGCCCTCTCTTTGCTTCCTCATAGCAATGGTTTCTGTGTGAAATGGACTATGTGAATTAATGAAAAGACCAAGTCCATTCTGGACTTCAGGATAATTGTGAAAAATCAGGCACCAATTCCCTCCCTTCATTTTGCTCAGAGCACCTTTCTTAACACATGCTCGGGGTGGATGGGAAAATGTACTCATTGTCATATCACCTCAGGCATGACTCACATTTCTTCAGAAACTTTGGTTTATCACAATGAAGTTGGCAGAAGGTGTGACCTGTGCCATTGCTGGCAGTCAAGCATATGGAGCAAAATAGCTGTTCCAATGAAGGAAAGGGGATCGGAAGCAATGCCTGGGTCTGTCTTAGAAGGAAGCAGGTGAGGTGGGTATTGCCATGAAGTGTGATTGAGAACAAAGCCTTGGAAGAGTCTCTCTCTTCCTGTTCTCGGTCTCTCCACTAAAAATCTCTTTCCTCACTGATAACCCAAATTCCACCATTGGTGATTTCCTGAATGGACTGAGAATTGCCCCCACTTTGACACTTCCTCACATGGGTGTGGGTGTTGAGTCTCATTGACCTTGGAGCATCTCTGTCCAGCTGACTCTCTGTTTGGCTTTTTTCCCATTCCTATCAGATAGGCAGTCTGCTCTACCTTCCTGCTAAAGTCCCCACCATCAACTTTATCATCCAGGGCTCTCCCTACCCACAGCCACTAGACTGCCTGAGGAGGAGGCACATGCTCGCCAGCCTCCCTCTTGGCTACAAAACCTCTTCGATTTAGGTTGTTGTCAATCTCTAAGATGGGGACTAACAAAAATAACAAACAGAGGAGACAACAGAGAAATTCAGAAGTCTTCCAAAGGTATCAACCTGGTTTATAGTTCTGGAGTCTTTTTCTGAGTCCTTATTTCTCCTGTACGCCTCATTTATCCCCCAAGCTGAGAGACCAGTCAAACCTTCACATCTCACCGTCTCTTCTCTCCCTCTGCTCATTTTAAAGACACTGTTGGAGTTGAACAATAGAAGCTTTAGTCATTCTTCCAACCAGTATTTATTGAGTACCAACATGTCCCAGGCACCATCCCAGGTGCTGGGAACACAGTGTTGATTATAATGTTTACAGTCAAGGGAATGAAGACGAGCAGTAAACAAGCAAGCCAACCAGTACACCTGATAATCAGTGGCATGAAGGTGACCGGTAAGGGCTGTGATGAAGGGTGACAGGAGGCAGTGATATTTAAATTAAAACATTAAGGATGAGAAGAAGTCAGTCCTGGAAAGAGATGGGGGAAGAGAAATGCAGAACGGGAGAGGGGAAGGGGCCAAGGCAAAGCCCTGTGTTTGGAAAGAGCTGGGTGTATTTGAGGAAGAGAGAGAAGACCAATGTGGCAGTGAAGTGTATAGGGGAAGAGTGACACAGATGAAGTTGGGGGTTAAGGAGGGGTGAGAAGACACAGGGTCTGGGGGTTTATAACATGTTTGCTTTGATAATAAAAACCAGGGGTCTCAAGCAAAGGACAGACATGGTCTGTGTGTACTTTTGAAAAGTCACTCTGGCAGAAAATGTAGGTGGAAAAATGTAGGTGTTTACGTTTTCAAAATGTGCCTTGATGGGCTGGTTAGGACTACCTCATCTTGATGATTTACCACTGAAGGGAAAGATGACACCCATCTCTGTACTGACAATGCCTCCTGCGGGAATTGGAGGTGTAGCCCAGACATGTACCTCAACTTTGTGGAGACTTCATTCTTTCCAGGGTGAAGGGTGCAGGAAACAGAGGACCTGGAGCTAAGTCTTGACATGGGAGAAGACACTGAAGGCAGAAGAAACTGGGGCAGCCAGTGAGGATATGAAAACAATCTTTTTAGTGCACCTCCTTGTAAAGCTTGAACTCTTGGAATCTCCTTTCCTAGTAGTTCTTTTTTTTTTTTTTTTAAGATTTTATTTATTTATTTCACAGAGAGAGAGATCACAAGCAGGCAGAGAGGCAGGCAGAGAGAGAGGGAGAAGCAGGCTTCCTGCGGAGCAGAGAGCCCGATGTGGGGCTCGATCCCAGGACCCTGAGATCATGACCTGAGCTGAAGGCAGAGCCTTAACCCACTGAGCCACCCAGGTGCCCCTTCCTAGTAGTTCTGAGATGAGATTTCTACCATATCCCCTAAATTTAGATTTCCTTTCCTAACAAGTCTTATGGATTATTGAACAGAACTCTCTAGACTTCACTCATTTTCCCAGTTATATCTTAACCTGGGGAAGTTAAGCATGATTGGAATGGTAGAAAGCATTCAAAAATTTTTTGTTGTGTCAATACTAGAGACCCAAGAGGAGTGTAATAAGTGAATCTGGCTGAGAATCACGAGGTGATTGTCCTGGCCAGCCAGCTATCCCAGCACTAGGCTCTAGGCAACATTTGGTAGGCTGGCATGCCATTAGGATGCTAAATCTACAGAATTTGCTCAGAAATACTCTAAGAAGTGTCTGGGGAGGTACCCCTCAGATCCTGCCATCCTTCCCCGATGCTTTTGCCATTTCCAAGCAGAGGGAGGCTGGAAGGCTTCCAAAGGAAAGCTAAACAGGAAGCATATAATTTCCAAGGAGCTGACAGATCACTTTCAATCAGACCGCTTGGCTCTCATAACATTTCCGAGCTCATTCTCGGAGAAACTCTCTCCCTTGTCAGCTAAGGCTCTGCTAAGAGGATTTACTCCCACGGCCTCACTTGGCAAAGCTACACAGAAGACTACTAAGTCTGCATCCCTAGGCTTAATTCTTCTCCACCATTCCAGAATCCAGTTTTCAACTGCAGGCTTGTCATTTCCTGGATACTCCACCAATGTCTTTCAGTCAACGCATCCCAAACCAACTCATCATCTTCCCCTCTCCTGGTTTTCCTGTTTCTGTTAATGGAATCACTGTTCCCTCTGCTACCCTGGCTGGAAACATCTGAGTCATACTTGACTCATCCTTGTCTCTTATTCTCTAGATCAAACCAACTGCCGAATCGTGTAGTACCCATTTCCATGACGTCACTTGAATTTGTCCCCTCCTTCCTATTGCCGCCATCTCTCCTCGGTGTGGGCTGTCATTACTTTTCCCTCGACAGGAACATCCTCACTTCTCCCCTCACTAATAACCCACCACCATACTTGCCGACATAAGGCTTCTCACACACAGATTGACCACCTCGCTCTTGTACAGGCAGCCCACCATGGTTTCCACATTAAATAAATATAAACTCTCTTTTCCCTTATAAGTCACAATTCCTTTCCCAATACTCCATGTTCAAGGGAAACTTAGCCATTCCTGGCATAGGACATGACTCTTTCTTCCTTTCTGGAACCCTTTCAGTAAATGATCTTGTGAAAAAGAACGATCTTGTTATATGACTTAATTCTGTACTTATGCAATTAGATGCTTGTTTTATCTCCTTAGGAGCTTCACTGTTCCTCTGTTATTTGCCTCACATGAAACTGGAGCACATGCAGCTACCTGGGGCTGTTCTAAGAGCTTCATCCATGTGAAAAAATTTAACTCCTGTAACAATTCTAATTGTAGTCTCCATTTTACCAGTGACAAAACTGAAGTGCAGAGAAGTTGAGTGACGTGCTGAGCTTCCATTAGTGACACGTGCTTAGCTTGCCAATAAGTGGCAGAGCCAGGAGTCAGATGCACGCAGCCCATGCTCTTAACCAATGAACTCACATCATCTTTGTTTACCTGCCTTCCCAATATCATGGCTGGGATTTAGCTGATGTTTTATAACTCAACTGAGGCTTAAGGCATGTGTCCATTAATGGTCAGAAATATCAGTGGTAGGCTGGCTGTGCTAATGTAAGTTGATATCAGGAGCTGACTTAAGGTGTTTCCCAGGAAATCACTAGGAAGATGAGAAACATCATTGTGCTATTTTTTCCCCTTACTTATTCTTTTTTTCCTTCTTCTTATTCCAGTACATGGGCTGTATTGAAGTACTGCAGTCAATGAGGTCACTGGATTTTGGAATGAGAACCCAAGTTACAAGGTAAGAGAACAAAAATGGGAGAGGCTTTGGAGGCTATAGTTTAAAGTCAGAACAGTTTCTCCCTGTAGGAACTTCATGCAAGCTTTCAAATCTACCACGGGCTTTTATTTATGGCTGGAAGGTAGAACATAGCCCAGTGACCTTGGGTGAGGGCCTCATCATGTGAAAGACTTCCCAGCTGTGTGGTGGAGCATCTACAGTCCATATAAGAACCGATAAGATGATGAAGTCATAGAAATCTCTGGTTTTCCAAGTACCAACAGTATTTAAGAGTATGTCTAGACATTGACCATTACAGAACCTCAGACCTGTTGAAGAAGTTGCTGAAAAGAAGACCACGGAAGAGCTCTCTGTATCAGAAAGCCCAAGTTCTCCCCATTTATGAGGCATAGAACCCTCTTGCTCCACTTGCATCTTCTTCCTGTGTGTACAGTGAGCTGCGTGGGGTTGAACCAGGGGAGCCTTACCCAGCATAGGGGAAGAACCAAAATCATGATTACACAGAGCACAAGTGAGAAGCAGAAATACAAGGCATGGGTCACTAAGGTCAAGCTCAAGGCAAAAATGGAAAGAGGAACAGGCAAGTGTCCAGACTGGTAACTGGGAGAATTGTGAGGTGAGGGGATGAGGTGAGAGGACTGGGTTGATGTGAGTGATTCAGGATGGAGCCTTAGGCATCTTTTCTACGTGGTGTCACCATGTGTCTCATGGATAAGCCACAGTGCCCATCTGCATCTGTGGTGGCAGGCCACCCTTTCCAAAGGTGAATGTTCTCATTGTGAAGACAGGATAACTCTTCCTAATGCTCATCCCATGAAATTGTGGGCCTAGAGAAAATGTCCCGTGGTTCAAAGTTTTGAGAAAAGGAATCACATTGCTCTTTAGGAGAGTGGCAGTATACAAGAGAATATTAAAAACCCTGAGAAGTCCTGTGTAGCAGTTTAAAAAATTCTCTCACTAGATTGTCTAAACTTATTTGGCCTCAGGATCCCTTTTTTCATGTAACATAAATGAACATCCCACGTATCCTTAGGGTTCCATGAAATGCACTTTAGGAAATGCTATTTTGGACTCACTAGAATGCATTCTAATCCGTCTTCCCAAATTTCTCACCAACCCCCAGTATTCCCTACGGGGCCACTCAGATGAAATCTAATTCTACTTCTTTTGTCCTCTTGGTGGCTTTCTCAGTTCTGGGCACACAGAGGAGGCTCAATGGAGATTACTGAATAAATACATGGTTCTACCTGACTGCATCCTGGGATTTGGAGATAGCTGCATTTCTTCTCTTCTGAGTTTTCTCTTTCTCATTCTCAGTCCCTTCAATTATTCTGCAGGTGACCTGGTATCTAGATGACTTTCTCCCATATTAGTCCTACTTCGGTTGTGTATAGGCTTTATTTTCATCCCCACGATCCTTAACTTGGAGAAAACCCTTTCTCCAATCTTGAGCAGATTACAGATGGGAGGAAAAAAGTAGCTATGCCAGGTACCTGGGTTAAGGGCACTGGACAAAGGAATGCCCCCTGTCTTTACCTGAGGATGACTGTTTTTTTCTGTTCATTCTCCTACTTATTTTCTTTCACTCAAAAATTTATGGAGTGCCCATTAAGTGCCTGAAACTGTTCAAGAATTGAGGCTGCAGAAGCGTCTGACCTCATGGAGTTCATGTTCTAGCTGGGGAAACAAGACTATAGCAAGGAAACAAATAAATATACAATAGAGTTTCACATAGTAATGAGTGCCATTACCATAATAATAAAGCAGGGTGAGGGATAGAGATGTAGGGGGTGGGCTTTTATTTTTTAATTTTTTAAAAATTTGTGTATAGTTGACAAATGTATACATTTGTTATACAATGTTACATTAGTGTCAACTGAACAACACAGTGATTCAACTTCTCTATACTTTATGCTGTGCTCACCTCAAGTGTAGTTACCGTCTGTCTAGAGGCTTTTGAAATTTATTTTCTAGTTATAAAAAGACTGTATGGTTACTGAGAACATTTGGAAAATACAGAACAGTATGAAAAAAGAAAATCACTCATAAATCTCACCTAAGATAACGTCTACCAATATTTTGTCTTTTGGAATACTTTCTGGTCTTTCTTTCATACATGAAAGTACAATGATTTTTTTTTTTATAGAAAATCTAGAAAATAGGGGCACCTGGGTGGCTCTGTGGGTTAAAGCCTCTACCTTCGGCTCAGGTCATGATCTCAGGGTCCTGGGATTGAGCCCCGCATCGGGCTCTCTGCTCAGCGGGGAGCCTGCTTTCCTCTCTCTCTCTCTCTGTCTGCCTTTCTGCCTACTTGTGATCTCTCTCTCTGTCAAATAAATAAATAAAATCTTAAGAAAAAAGAAAATCTAGAAAATAGTTGATACTACTTCTATCATCTTGAACATTTCTCTGTTACTCAATATTCAAAACTATTATTTATTGTAACACAATGTGCATAACTTAAAACTTACCATCATAACATTTTTAAAGTGTACTGTTCAGAAGCATTAAGTACATTCATGTTCTTGTGCAACTGTTACTTACCATCCATCTCCAGAACTTTCTCATCTTTCCAGATCGAAACTCTGTACTGAATAAATAATCTCCTCCTCCCCTTCTCCCCCAGCCCAGGGCAACCACCATTCTACTTTCTGTGTCTATAAATTTGACTACTTCTAGATACCTCATATAAGTGGAATCATGTAGTATTTGTCCTTTTGTGACTGATTTATTCCATTTAGCATAATGTCCTCAAGGTTTCAAACAAGACCAAACCGTGGAACTGTTTTGAAGCCATTTGTTGCGTGTTGCTGAATTGTTCTGCAGCAGAACTGACTACTTGATATTCTTCCCTCTCAGCTACATAGTATCTTTTGTTTTTAGTATCGATTTTTTAAATCTTTGTGAACTTGAAAGTCTGTATTTTCCTATCGTTTAGCAATTGGTAAAAGATTATTTTTTCTGTGCCATGAAGATTCAGTTTATAACTAATGTACACACCCCAGGGAAGGTGCCCGGCATGCATCTGGATGTTATTCCTTGTAGACGAGCCCATGAGTGATTCAGGCACACCTCACTGTGCTCTGGGCAGAGTTGTGCAAGTTCAAAGATTTCTCTAAAATCTCTAATTCCTACCATTTCCCAGATACTTACTTTTTTTCCTTCTTTATTTCATTCTCCTTTCTTCATTCAACTTACATGTATTTTGACATTCGGCCACTTTTCAAGTTGTTTTGTTACCAGTTGTCTCAGGTGTTATCATTAAAACCTTAGGTTTAATCAGGTTTTAAATTATTTTAAATCTAAAGTTCACATGCTCGTGAAGGTCATATAACTCATAATCCTAATTAATAAGAGAAGAAAGATTTCACTGGACTAGTTAGAATAAAGAAAGGACTTTATTTTGTATGACCACAGCCATCTCCCTCCCCTTACCATCAAACATAAATGTAAAATCAATCAGGTGTGAGTGCTGGTCAACTAGTGTGTCTAATTGCCACCGTGAATACAAACGATATTTCAGGCTGATGTCCCACTCATGATAAATGGTCTCATCATCTCCAAATTAGTTAATACATTATTCCATACAATAGGGAGAGAGCAATGGGAAATTCCAGATGACAAAGGAGGAGCCATGATTAAGATCTAACAGGGGGGTCAGCATTTGAAACAGAGAAGAAAGGTGGAGTTGAATTTTTCTCTTCATGACAGACCTTTCTGCCAATTGTTTGAGGGGTAAATGCACAGGACTTTTAGAACACAGAGAGTCCTCAAATAGAGCAGAGAACAATGAAAAGGACAAGAGGCCATTCACTTTCTCAGCGTTTCCCTGGATCATACTCCTTTCAAACCTTCCATCACCCCCCTCCCACCTTGACTCCAGATTCAGTCCCCAAAGGGACCCCGTGGGTGGTTTCTACTGTTGTTCCACCACTAATTCTCACCCAGGCATTTATCCTTCAGACTGATTTAGGACCAGGTATCAGTTTTTAGTAACCAGGTATTCATGCAAATGGGCAAAGAAGGAGATCTTCCTGATAGAAAAGAGAAACACGATCATTAGAACAAAGGCCCACAGCCACAGTTGTCTTCAAATGTCTAGAAGACAATATCAAGAGGAAATGAGAGAAAAATCATGCTAAGGATGATAGTGTCATCTGCTCTCTTCAAAAAGGAATTTCTATCCTGGTTTTAAAAACAAAGCTAAAGAAAACAAAATGCCTCATTCGCTCTAAAATCAGGGTGCGCACACACACGCACACACACTCACACAAAATAAGTCAGGTCACTAAAACCTTAAGTCTGTTTTCCCTTCTTTGAGTGAGCATTCACATCAGGCGAAGAAGAAAAAAATCTTCCATCTCTCCCTAAGGATGCCTCCTTCTTTGTATCTAGGTGGGAACTCGCCTCAGATATGGAAGGAGGGATAAACAACATTTCAGAGTAAACCCAGTAAGTGGAGCTGGTGGAACAGGGCTTGACTCTCAACCCCAAAGAACAGAACTTCATAGGAAGCTGTGGAGGGGACATCTGGTTCATCACATTCTTTTTTCCCCCTAAGAGTGGGATCGGTTGTTTTAATGGCAAGTTTTACTTCTTGGTAATGAGAAAGCTGAGTGGAAAATTCATAGCTCTGGTGTAGAGCACAGCTACGTCACCTTTGGGCCACGGGACTAGATTATCATCACTTTCTGTGTAGCAGCTTCACCTTTTTTTTTTTTTTTTAAGATTTTATTTATTTATTTGACAGAGATCACAAGTAGGCAGAGAGACAGGCAGAGAGAGAGAGAGGAGAAAGCAGGCTCCCTGCTGAGCAGAGAGCCCCATGCAGGGCTCGATCCCAGGACCCTGGGATCATGAGCTGAGCAGAAGGCAGAGGCTTTAACCCACTGAGCCACCCAGGCGCCCCTACCTTTTTTTTTTTTTAACTAACATATAATGTATTATTTGTTTCAGGGGTACAGGTCTGTGAATCATCAGTCTTACACAATTCACAATGCTCACCATAGCACAGACCCTTCCCAGCGTCCATAACCCAGCCACCCTATCCCTACCCCTGCACCCTCCAGCAACCCTCAGTTTGTTTCCTGAGATTAAGAGTCTCTTATCATTTGTTTCCCTTTCTGGTTTCATCTTGTTTCATTTTTCCCTCCCTTCCCCTATGATTCTCTGTCTTGTTTCTCAAATTCCTCATCTCAGTGAGATCATATGATAATTGTCTTTCTCTGATTGACTTATTTCTTTTAGCATAATACCCTCTAGTTCCATCCACGTTGTTACAAATAGCAAGATTTCAGTTTTTTTATGACTGCCTACTATTCCATTATATATATACACCACATCTACTTTATCCATTCATCTGTTGATGGACACCTAGGCTCTTTCCATAGGTTGGCTATTATGGACATTGGTGCTATAAATATTTGGGTGCACGTGCCCCTTCAGATCACTACATTTGTATCTTTGGGGTAAATACCTAGAGGTGCAATTGTTGGGTCGTAGGTAGCTCTATTTTCAACTTTTTGAGGAACGTCCATACTGTTTTCCAGAGTGGCATTCCTACCACTAGTTCATCGCATTTATCACAGGGTGTCATTTACTTCAAGGGGCAAAGTACATTGTTGGTGGGAGGGACCTCAAGATCATGGTCTCACTACTCAATCCTCTTCCTGTATTTATTGCCTTACGTTTGTAACTCATATTTAGTAATAAAATCAGCCTGGCTAAGCACAAGACTCCAAACACAGGATTTGCCCACACCAGGCTCTAGGACAGCTGGGAAGCAGCAGCTGGCTGTGGGTTTGCCTCATCCCTGTGATTGCCATCCCTGGGGGTCTATGAAGGAAGATGGGAAGTTGTTAGACAATGGGTGGTAAATGTTCCCTTTTTAGGGTCCTGGCTTGGGATTCATTTTCTCTAGCCTACTGTAAAGGGCTGAACATCATGGATTAATTTATCTGCCCCATTCCGTTCCATTCCATTCCATGGGGGCAAAAAAACCTTGAGTGGTGTTGTTTTTCAAACTGCTGCTATAGACACAAAGCCTGCTATTTGTGTGATTTGGTACTAGCTAAAGCAATGGGGAACCCGAGATCATAACTCAGAGGATATTGTAATTGGACCAATTTCCTGTTTGAAACATTACTGCTAATGAACACGATTCTGCAAATTTAATTCACTATCTTGAAATTTTGATTCTTTGGCTTCAACAGGATGTTAAGCAGTTCTTCAGAGACCAATCCATACTGTGGGTGGGTGTGGGTGTGTGTGTGTCTGTGTGCACGCACGCTCACACTAGCAACCATTTGATGCAAAGCAGATCCACAGTGCAGCTGAACATTTACATAAAGGCCTGTGTTTGTGGTTTCTAAGGCATGCGAATGTGAGGAGGGCAAGTATTCTGTAGAGGTCAAATATCTATGTTTGGTGACTAAATTAAGGTATCTATTTGAAAATAGGCTGGCATTTATCTAAATGTCCTGAGGATTAGAGGAATGAGATAGGTTGCAGCTACCCAGGAACAAGTGTGTGTATCTTGGAGTACCTGGGGCACCTTGGTGGCACAGTCCGTTAAGTGTCCGTTTCTTGGTTTCTGCTCAGGTTGTGATCTCAGGGTCATGGGATTGAGCCCGGATTCGGGCTCCACGTTCAGCACAGTCTGCTAAAGTTTTTCTCTCTCGCCTTCTCCCTCTGTCCTCTCTCTCTCTTGCTCTCTCTCTCTCTCTTAAGTAAGTAAATAAATCTTTTTTTTTTAAGATTTTATTGTTTATTTGACAGAGAGAGATCACAAGTAGACAGAGAGGCAGGCAGAGAGAGAGAGAGAGAGAGGGAAGCAGGCTCCCTGCTGAGCAGAGAGCCCGATGCGGGACTCGATCCCAGGACCCCGAGATCATGACCTGAGCCGAAGGCAGCGGCTTAACCCACTGAGCCACCCAGGCGCCCAAATAAATCTTTTTAAAAAACTTAGAGTAACTACTGAATCTGGTGTGTGGGTTCTTTTTTGACTTCTGAGGAGACCATTGGAGTCAGTAGGATTGTAGCCCACATGGCATATGAAATAAAGACTGCCAGATGTGGGTAGAGAGGACTGAGTCTCTTAACTTGCCATGCAAGGAAACATTCCTCGATGAAGAAATTTACAAGGAGAGTGGTAAGGAGAAAAAAAAATTGGTCAGGAAAGAATGTTAAGACCCGAGTGAGGGTCCAGTGTCCCAGGGTCAAGGTTTATAAACTTTGTCAGCTGGTGAGAACAGTTACAATAAAACCTATTAGTCAAATACTCTTTGGCAAGCACTGATTAAAGTGGAAGAACTTCCTGTCACACATGTGTAGATGGCAGGAAGCTCTTGCTGGAGGTTTTGGGCTGTGTGTGTATGTGTGTGTGTGGACAGTGACTGTCTCTTCTAGTGTCAACTTTCATAGCTCCCCAGTTCCTCACAACCTATTTAAGACTAAGATCTCAATTCACAGATATCTGAGATGAAATAGTCAATTAAATTCCTTTTAGAAGACTCCAAATATCTAGTAATAATAATTTTTTTAAAATGTTTCCAAACATTGGGGAGGTTCTGATAGCATGACAGAGTCAAGTGAAGGGAGAGAGGGTATGAAAGCTGGTGGCACTGTTTTGCTCAGTCATTAGTGCAATGTCTCTCACATATAGGCACACAGTTATTATTTGAATGAACAGGTGTAAGGCAACCCACAGAATAAGAAAATATATTCAAATCATATATTTGATAAAGGGTTAATATCCATAATATATAAAGTAGTTATACAACTCAACAGCAGCAAAAAAACAGACAACTTTATGAAAAACTGGGCAAAGGACTTGAATAGACATTTCTCCAAAGAAGACATACAAATGGGCAACAAGCACATGAAAAGATGCTCAATGTCACTAGTCTTTAGGGAAATGCAAATCAATGCAACCACAATGAGACTGCTCTTCACATTCATTAGAATGACTATTATTGAAAACACAAATACGCAAATCCAAAAAAACAGAAAAATAACAGATCTTAGCAGGGTGTAGAGAAATTAGGAACTCTTGTGCATTCTTGGTGGCAATATAAAATGGTGCAACCACTAGGGAAAACAGCATGGGAGTTTCTAAAAGTATTAAAAATAGAATTACCATATGATCCAGCAATTCCACTTTGGAGTATAATTCTAGATGACTTGAAAACAGTGACTCAAACAGATATTGGTACTTCTATGTTCAGAGCAACATCATTCGCAATACACAAAATGTGGAAGTGACCCCAGTGTCCACTGATAGACAAATAGATGAACTAGATCATACACATGCACACGCACACACACAGACACACACACACACTGGAATATTAGCTTTAAAAAAGAAGAACATCTTGCCAGTTGTGACAACATGCATAAACCTAAAAGGCATTATGTGAAGTGAAATAAGCCAGAGAAAGACATTCTGTATGTTATCGCTTATATGTGGAATCTTTAAAAAAAAAAAAAAAAGTGGAACAACAACAGAAAGTCTAACTCATAGAAGCAGTGTAGAATGGTAGTTACCAGGGGCTGAGGCTTGAGAGAAATGTGGAAATGTTGTTAAAAAGGTGCCAACTTTTTTTTTTTTTTAAGATTTTATTTACTTATTTGACAGACGGAGATCACAAGTAGGCAGAGAAGCAGGCAGAGAGAGAGGGAAGCAGGCTCCCCACTGAGCAGAGAGCCCAATGTGGGGCTCGATCCCAGGACCCTGGGATCATGACCTGAGCTGAAGGCAGAGGCTTTAACCCACTGAGCCACCCAAAAGTGTGCCAACTTTTAATGTTAAGATGATCAAGGTCTGAGGATCTAATGCAGAGCTTGGTGACTGTGACTGATAATATTGTATTGTATATTGAAATTTGCTGAGACTGGATCTTAAGAATTTTCACACACACAGAAACACACAAAAGTTAAATATGGGAGGTGATGGATGTGTTAATTAGCTAGGTTGTGGGAGTCCTTTCACAATGTCTGTGTATAGCAAATCATCACATTGTGCCCTTTAAAAATATGACAATTTTATTTGTCAATGATGCCTCAAAAAAGCTGAGAAAAAAGTAAGGAAATCAGTACATGCTACAACATGGATAAGTCTTGTCTTAATCTGTTTGGGCTGCTGTAACACGATACCACAGCTCAGGTAGTTTATAAACAATAGATACTTATTTTTCAGAGTTCCAGGGTCTGAATGTCTGAGATCAAGGTGACAGCATGGTTGGGTGAGGGCCCTTTTCCGAATCACAGACTTACTGTATTGCATAAGGGGCTGGGGATATCTCTTTTGTAAAAGCGTCCGTCTCATTCATAAGGACTCTATCCTCATGACCTCAAGACCTCCCAAAGACCTCACCTACTACTATCATCCCTTTTGGGGAAGACGATTGCAACATACAAATTTTGGGAAGACACAAACATTCAGATCCGAGCAAACCCTTGAAGATATTAGGCAAAGTGAAATAAACCAGTCACCAAAGAACAGATATTGTGTGATTCCACTTCTGCAAAGTATCTGGAGTTGTCAGATCCAGAGACAGAAAGTAGAGTGGTGGTTGCCAAGGGCTGGGGTGGTTGGAAGGGAGTTGGTGCTTCATAGGGACAGAGTTTCATGTTGGGAAGTTGAAGAGTCCTGGAGATGGATGGGGGTGACCATTGCACAGCCATGTGAATGGATTTAATGCCACTGAATTGTATACTTGAAAATAGTCACAATGGCAAATTTTATGATACGTGTATTCTACTGTGATTTTTTTTTAAAGTATGGTTACTTGATAGATGAGTTATATTTT
Organism: Lutra lutra; assembly: GCF_902655055.1. Classification (NCBI taxonomy): domain Eukaryota; kingdom Metazoa; phylum Chordata; class Mammalia; order Carnivora; family Mustelidae; genus Lutra; species Lutra lutra. Next base: position 67,940,590 of record NC_062284.1, on the reverse strand, counting down.
GGGAATATTCAGTACTGTATAAGTGAATCTTATGTTATTGAAAGCCAGTGGGAGAAGGATAACTGAAGCTTCAGGGCCTCAGTTTCCAGCAGGTCCTCAGCCAAGAGAATTTGGTTCGGAGGGCAGAGTGGCTTCTCCTAATTTTTTGGCGAGGAAGCCCAGCCAAAAGCTGTACTGGCTGAGAGGGCTCCTGGAGGACAGGAGTCGAGAGTAGACAGCAATAGTTAGTGCTTCTTTCCCATGCACAGACCTTTTGCATCCGTGGTCTCTTTTGAACTGCACAAACACCCTGAGAGGAGGGTACTATAATTCCCCCATTTTAAAACAGGGGAAGCTGAGGCTCAGAGAAGGTAAATGACCAGCCCAAGCCCACACAGCTCTTTGGCTGGAGCTCAAACGCAAGTACTCCCACTCCATATCCTATCCCCACAGTGCTTAGTGTTTCTAGTGACATTGCTTTGAAGCTAAGAAACTGCTCTTTTAGCCGTGAATAGACTAAGACAGTGGGGGACCATTGAGAGAATAACAGCAGGCCTGAGTCATCTTTAAAAATCACTTCTAAGTGAGAGAACACAGCTCGGCTATGATCATCATTGCCGATGTCAATCCTCTGTGGGATATCTCATGCTTAACATTTTTTCACTGTTTACAGTGAAAAAGAATTTTTTTTCTGATTACAAAAAGTAAATCTGACTTATTGTGGGAACTGGAAAGTAGAGCAAAGTAAAAGGAAAAACCAGACAACTCGATGGAGATAACTAAGAGGAACAGTTTGGGATAAGGGTTTTCCTGCCATGTGTTTAATACGTAAAGTGAAAGTATATAGCGCTTAGTGATTTGTTAGGTGTTTTCGTCATTTGCTGTGTGCATTTTCAAGGTTGTGAAGTATGAATAGTACTTGCTTTGACCCCAGCTTCCAGGTGGAAGTAATCATTTTAAGTGCATCTACTTGTCCTAGGTATATTTATTAAGAGTTCTTTTGCTTTAAATAACAGAAAATGGCTCTGCCTAGCTTAAGCCAGGAAAGGGGGGGTTCCTGAAAGGACATTGGGGCAGCTCACGGAACCTGGAAAACCATGAACAAACCAGTAGGAGGACGGGGGTCTGGGGCCCCGAGGCCCCAGCTGGAGGACTCCAGAGATTCCCCGTTTCTGGTTCTCTCGGTTCCAATTTTCAGATTCCCAGAAGAGATAGTGATTGAGACCTTATCTTGCTCTAATCATCTTTGGCCAAGGTGGAGTTGAACTGTGAAAGTATGGTACTTCCGTAATAATCATATATTGGGTAGTGGAGTTGCTGGGGAGGAAGAAGAAGAACAGAAAAAGCAGGAGGAGAAAGAGTCTTATGAGATGGAGGTAGTAAACACAGGATAACATAGATTTCTACCTCATAGAGAAAAGAAGACATTAGATCAATTTCCTTGGACACCTTAAAAAAAAAAAAAAAAAGACTTCACTATTTAAATCATCCCCAGAATGCTCCACCAAAATCCAAGTTTTGCTAAATTGTTAATCAGATGTTTCATGTTACTAAAGCTAGCCCATTAATTCATTAATTTTAGAACATAATTCAATTGAGCTATATTTTTGTGGGGTGACAGAAACTTTGAGACTATGTGTATAGGTATTATATATGTTTATTTTCCTTTTATAGGATTTAGAGCAGTGAGGTTGGTTTTTTTTTTGGGGGGGGGGTGGTTTATTATGTCCAGTAGGTCAGCATATAGTACATCATTAGTTTTTGACGTAGTGGTCAACAGTTCATTAGTTGTGTGTAACACCCAGTGCTCATCAAGGGCAGTGTTTTAGTGCTTCAGATATTTATAGAAGTTTGTAAAATGGTCATTATATTTGTTCCATGACAAGTTGTTTACAGTATCTATATTTTATTTGCAGAGGAGTCTTTGGTCAGGAATGAGACTCCCAATTATAGCATCTTTTCCATGGAAAGTGTGATCCACTTTATGAAGTGTTTTCTAAAAATATGTTTCAGCTAAAACCAAGACCTGTTAACTTGTTCATATGAGTCTATAGCAACTTACAGGTAGGTAGGTATTATCACACAAACACATACACACACAAGCACACACTCTCAAAAAGGTCGAATGTACACATCTACTGAGCCAAGTGAGAATGATTAGCTGCCCATGTCTAAGTGTGGATGGTGGAGGATGGCCTCAAGTGTCTTGAGGAGGAACAAATTAATTCAGAGCTTAAAATGCATGAATTTCAACATTTTGCATTTTGCGTTTGGGGAAGACCCCAGTGTTTTTAGCTCTCATTGCTGAGTGAAATAGTTTCTCCAGTGATTTTATTCCCAGGCCTTCTCTACTGTGCATAGCTAGATGAGAAAGCATTTGAGTATCTCCCTTTTGTAGCCCTTTTTAGTTTCCTATAGAGGTCAGGACTGGATTTGTAGCACGGCAAGCATTCTCAAGTATAGTCAGTACAAATGTTCTTCAGGAGCAAGAGAATAGTTTTGCTATTGATTGCCATGATTTTGATTTTGACAGACACACTGGTTTGAATCATTAACAGTGCAAGTAGAATAGGCCTTTTGAACCGATGTCCCTAGAAATACTAAAGCTATAGATTCATGGAAACCTCTTTAAAAAGCTCAGAATGCATCCCAGACTGTGCCTGGCCTGGAAGGGTTGGGTCTCCTACGGTTCTGTTTCAGTGGACTAATCATAAGAGCTCCATCATCTCTCATCTTTGGGTTTGAAGGTTCTTGAAGCCTGGTCCATAGTGCTGGCAGGTTTTAAAGCCACAGTGCTCAAGATATAGTTGGATCAATAAATATTTATTGATTAAGCAAGAGTTTTCAGGCCTTCTCAGGCCTTGATCACAGATCTTGAGGTGAATCTGGACGTCCTGAAGTCTCCATGGTCATTGCCGCTAGTCAGAGAAAAGCAGAAAAGACCTAGAGGATCTACCAACATGGAATCTGGCATCAAGGTCAAATTCCAGAATGAGGAGCTCTTAGACAATTGGGTCAGGCGCCTAGCTCCAAGGCAGAGTGCTTGGCATGTGGACACCATTCATAAATATTGCTGCACAAAGGAATAAAAATAAATTCACTGAAGATACTCAGTTTGATTCAAAGACCCTTGGGGCTTAAGAAGTTGATTCAGATGAAGAGGAAGATTTCTTAATCCCTATGGAACTGGCTTCAGCCTCTTTCTAGTTTCAACTATTAGCAAGCAGTCAACAGAGTAATTTATGACTAAGGAATAGCTACTATCATCAGCATTGTCATCATCACAAAAGTTAACTTTTGTGAAAAAGATACACTATTGATCTTATTTTGCCCATGAGGGTACCAAGACTTAGAAAAATTATGGAACTCCCCAAGGTCACCTAGCAAGTTAATTAAGTAGTAGAACCAGAAACCAGTTCTGCCTGAATCCTATGAACTTGCCTTCATCAAAATGAGAGAACTTTAAGGAACAAAGCTCCGGGAAATGCTGAAAGCCAGAAATGACAGAGTAAGGAAAGGTTGAGTCCTCAGTTTGGAATTTGGCCTGGGTTCAATATGCCAGATTCCTCATTTGTGGGTTCTCTCTGGAAGGGCCTTCCTAATGGTACTCATAAATCTGTAGGTGAGGATACTTTTAGTGGTGTTTTCCAATCTCTACTAAGGACAAATAAAGATTGTGCCAGACAGTGGTTCTCAAACTTTAGCATGCAAGGGAATCGGTCACTTGGAGGCCTTGTTGAAACACAGAATGTTGTACTCTAATCCCAATGTTTTTGACTCAGAAATTTGCAAGACTGTCACGTTCCCAGGTTTTACTGATGCTGCTGGTCCTGGAAGCACCCATTGAGAACCATAGTACAAGAGAAGCATATCTTGTGGTTTCACAATGAGGTTTATAGTTGGGCCATGGATCATAAGGAAACCCCTTCATTTTGAAAAGGTGGTTCTCCAGAAAATCCCCCAAAGCATCTGGAGGTTTTTACTGTTGTTCTGTTTTTATTTTTAAGAAAAGGGCAAAGCCTGGGGAGTGCCAGAGCAGCGAGTTCTAAATTTTGCTATATGTCTGTGTATATATAGCTGGAAAAATCAATGAAGCAGTTCCTTTTGGGAAGAGCGAGCCAGATGGAAGGCACTCAAAATTCATTAAAAACTAATCTCAGCATGAAAGAGTCCTTTCTTTGATAAAAAGAGACCTTTGTGGCCAAAGGAAATGCAGGACAGTTGGTGCATCTCTCCACCTGCCAGGCGGACTTCTGCCATGTCCTATTGGTATTCTCCTTAGGAAAACTGAGAATTGCCTCACAGAATAAGTGTGCAGCTCTGATCCCTTCAATTAAACATGAGTTGTAGCTTGTGAGAGCTGCACCTACTCTAGGAAAATGGGTGCTTTCACATACAATTGAACAATGAGAGTGGATCTGTTTGATCCAGGTTATCTGAGCCCTTAATGAGAATTTTTCTGAAAATAATTTCTTTCCACTGTCATCTGTAACAACACAGATTATTTAAAAAAAAAAAAAAGACATCCTCTAGTTAAACGTGTATGCCAGTGTCAGGCTCATGGCAGCAGCTCATGAGCAGGGCTGAGCCTGGATGTAGAAACAGACACCAAGATGGAGAGTTAAGTGCAGAGATTTACTGGGTGGGCTCTCAGGACCAACTGTGAGGGAGGGAGGGATGCAGGAGGACCGGGCAGCGGGGAGATTGACCAGCGATGCCATTTCAACAAAGCCTAGGCAGATCTCACGGGCAAAGAGACCAGGCCTTTGGACTTCATCTTGACCTATCATTGGATGCCCGCTATCTCGGGAGAGGGAACGGATCTGTGGGCAAGGCAACTCCTTTAAGGAGAAGACCATTTCTGAGGAAGGAACTTAGCTGTGAGTCATTAGCAGTGAACACCCCAACAATTGGGGCCATGGGTATCTCTGTGCTGCAGGCGGAGCTGGGAAAAAGTATCACACTCTGATTCAGTGCCACAGAGGGTCTAAACATTGACGTGTTCTGCCTTTTTAGAAACTTGTACTGTCCATTACTCGTTGCATTACAGATATGATTGGATCTCTTCTCCAACGTATTAACTATAGCACCCCAGTTATAAAACAGGGAGTACCCTGCTGGGTACTAGGCATTGTAAAAAGCAGGTTAGACCCATTTCTTAAAGCAGACAGCCATTATAAGGAAAAAGCTGTGACTTGCTCAGGGTCACAGAACTTGGGAGAGAGCTACTTTTGAAACTTTGGCTGTGTGTTTGCAGAGCCCACTGAACCAGCCTTTTTCCAGGATCTGTTAGCATGTGGAAGAGGAATGAGAGATGAATTAAAACCTTTAACATTTTTTCTTTTTAACATTTACCGTAATTTTGCACTGGCATTTACTTCTGTATTCCTTCATATAGTTTGCCCTGGGTAATGCACATGGCATCACTTAATGAAGGTAGGTTTGTTGATATTAAAACAAAACAAAACAAAAGAATTTCAGTACCCCACTTTCTCCACTGAGCTTGGTAGGAGGGACAAAGAAGGGGAGATGATAGATAATTCACAGTTTGCAAAAGTAGTTCCATAATTCTTATATTTACACAGAAGACCCACCTCTTATAAAACCCAGCTTCCTGTACCAAGAAACTGAATTAAGGCCAAGTCCCAAATGTGCATAAATAATCTCTGCAAAGATTAAAAGGTTGTGCTCTAATAGGTTTTCCATAGCTGACCATGACCCCAAAGGCTCTGATACTCATTTCTGGTTTGCTTCAGGAGAAGCGTCAGCAAACCACAGCCTGAGGGCCTAATTCAGCCTACTTCCTGATTTTGATTCCGCCACCTTGTGACCCAAGAATGGTTTTGACCTTTTTAAATGGTTCAGGCAAAAAAAAAAATGAAAAGAAGATTATTTCATGGCATGTGAAAATTATATGGAATTCAGAATTCAGTGCCATAAGTGTTACTATGACACGAGCACGCCCATTCGTGTGTATACTGTCTGTGGCTGCTTTCCTAGCTCTGACTGCAGAGTCAAGTAGTTGTGACAGAGATCGTATGGTCAGCAAAGCCTAAGGTTTTTACTGTCTGGCCCTTTAGAGGAAAGGCATGCCAACGGCTGCTGTTAAGAGACTGTCAACGTTAGCTCTGTTAGAAACACTTGAGGGAGCTTTGCAAAGCTCTCCCTTCCAGTCTCCAGGCTCCACCCTGCATCAGTTAAAACAGTCTGGAGACGAGACCATGTCTTCAGGATTTGTTAAAGCTCCCTGTGTTTCCCCAGTGTGCGGCCAAGGTTGGGAACCACTACCTAAAGCATGAGGGCATTTGGAAGGACAGGTGGATGAGGCCTGTTGGCATCCAGGCTGCCAGATGGGAGAGAGAATGCAGGTCACTCCTTACCACCTGTGTGTTCTGGGGGTGACGTGAGCAAAGATGTCCAGGACCTCCAGATGCCCTCTGGTGAAAGCCCTTCCATAAAGAGATTGGCAGGAATGAAGGGGATGGGCGAGAGGAGAGGATTATACCAAGTATCTGGCCCAGCATATTGAATTGCTCAGCTGAAGACACATTTTCCCCCAAATGGAGCATCATCAAGCTGATAGGCAGTGTGTCCGTCCCTACCCTAGCTGCTAGGACTCCGTGACCTAATTCCTTAGCGTCTACTAGCACAACCATCTGCTTGAAACTGCAGAACAGAGAACCAGGTATCCTGTGCAGTGGGACTGATAGAAGTTTTATTTCTTTTTAAATTTCTTTTTATTAACATATAATGTTTATTTGTTTCAGAGGTACAGGTCTGTGAATCATCAGTCTTACACAATTCACAGTACTCACCATAGCACATACCCTCCCCAGTGTCCATCATTTAGGGACCGTGTCCCTCCCACCTCCTTCCCCTCCAGCAGCCCTCAGTTTGTTTCCTGAGATTAAGAGTCTCTTATGGTTTGTCTCCCTCCCGGATCCCATCTTGTTTCATTTTTCCACCAAGAAAAATTTTAATCACCTGCATGGCACATGGACTGATATGCTTCAGACTCACCTGGAGGCTCCAGGGCCCCACTCCAGACCTATAGAATTAAAATCTCCAGGAATAGTTCCGGGAATCTACATTTTAACCAGCATCCTAGTTGATTCTTAAGTACTTTAAAGTTGAATCACTACGTACTTAACTGGTTATGCTGTTGAATTTTTAGCAGATACTCAGTCATTAGCTGTCCTACCATTATTTGCCACAGTGGACTCAACTGGCTGGGTCAGTTATTAATTCCTCTGAAGTGGGCACACACACATTTAAAAAAAAAAAAAGAGGTAAAATCTATAATATATGCCAAATGGCCTTTCAAATAGCCAGAGGTATTTAAAAAAAAAAAAAAAACAGTGTGGCAGTCATGTACTTGTTCTACCAATTACTGTCTTGCTCAGTAGTCTACATACCTCTGTGGCAAACTGTTTGAAAAATCCTAAATGTTGCCAGTCTTCTTTCTTTGAAAACAGGCCTACTTTTTGGAAGTAGATAAACATCATTTGGAGTGAAATAGGGTGCATAAAGTGGATGATTAAGTTGGATCTGTTTTGGCTTTTCAAAAAATGACCTTTGACTTATAAGTGACCACACTGTGTATCATTTCACTCTGTCACTCCCAAAGACATGCCTTCATCGTATTTTGAATATTTTATCCAAAACAGAGTTGTTTTTAAGAAAAGCCCAGTTTATCCCAAAGTAATGGAAAACAGTTCTTTGTTTCCAATCTTTTACAGATTTCAGGGTGTTCTGTATGAAATCAGCCCTACTTCTCTCTTGTCATTTTCATAAGGCTTAACCACTTGGAAGGTGGTCTTGTGGGTCTAGGTGTTTGCATTTTGAAATATGTGATTCCATTACAGGAAATCGTTGTGGGGATAGGAGAAAATCAGCAGTTTATTTCTGTTCACCATGAGAGACTTGCAGAGGAGGGGTGATGCAGGGGTCTCTCGCTCAATCAGGTGCACTGGATGGGGCAACATTTGCCTTGGAGCCAAAAGGCAGCTTCACGGAGGAGATAGGACAACTGTTTTCTGTGGTTGCTGAGCGGGGTAGAACTGCAAACGTACTTTAGAATCAGATTGTAAACATAATTTCAGGTTGGACAGAGAGGTGCGATAAGTCAGTGTGAGAACAGAAGCTGTGGGCGGTCCTGAAAAGTTTTATTTGACTGTCCTGGGACCTGAAATGTCAATTTCTAAAGGAAAGGATATATTTTATGGGCTGTGTCTACCCTCCTAGAGTGCAGGGGTGATGCCCTTTGATAACAGCACAAAGGAAGTTTGAAGCTTTCCGTTTTCTACAGGTCTGTGGGTGCTGACTGCATTCATTGTGTGCTTATCGCCACAGAGGCAGGATCATGTTCTATAGCATCCTGTCTGAGGGCTTACACAGATTTTTGAATGTCTTTAATTTCACCAAGCTGAACAAAATTGAACACATAGATCATGGGGCCTTGATCTTCTACAAGCAAAGATTTCAAAAAAGAAGGTACTGGTTTCCCTAAAACAATGGTACGACATAATACCACACTGAGGTGGGGCTTGAGGTGCTCCCAAGGCCCTTCATTCACCGAATCGAAGGTGCTCTGAGACATTGACAACCTGTGCCTCCGAGGCTGTGCACGGATTTCTGGAAGGATTCATGCTGGAGAGGAAAAGTAAGGGAAAGTCCCTTAGGAGATACAGAGAGACACAGGCGACTTTGTTTAGCCTGATTATTTTTTAGTTTTATTTGAAAGAGGTTTTTGCTGTGATTAAAATTTATTCTCATTTCTATTTGCCTGGGCAAAATTAAAACCACTTCTTCTGTGTGTGTGTGTGTGTGTGTGTGTGTGTAGGTGGGAAGAGTTGCCTTGATCCATTCCACTGGGCCTTTTGCCTGGTTTCATGTTACACATTTTCTGGCTTTCCTATTTCCTGAAGAACGGGCATTTGACATTCACTAGAAACAATCTATCTGACGGCCCCTCCCCCTATTAAACTTTCCACTTTGTCCTGGACTGTGATATTGCCTTCCAAACCTAAAACAAGGGAGAGGGGGTTAGGCAACTTTGCTTCCAGAAGAGTTTAACTGTTTAAGGGTTAAAGACACAGAAAAATTATAACCTAAGTGCTGTTGTGGGTTGATGAAGAAAGGTGGCTTTGTTTGGATGATTAGTTTGGACTCTGTGAAGACAGACAAAATATCTTTTTTTGGTCTTATGGCGTAGGCAGGGTTTTATATGCTTAAAAGCAAATCTTCCACTGCATTCTCCTTCTCTTACATCAGCCCACTTCTCCCCTTCCCTCTCTTGTGGCAAAACAATAAACAAAGTGGCTACTGTTGGTGCTGTGGGGCGTTTCTCCCTCTTTCTTTCTAGTGCAGGCTCCCAGAATGGAAATCTTGAGCCGTTTAAACTCTGAAATTTCTGCTTCTCCAGGAGAGGACGTTGGCTGAATGGTTGCTAGCTGGAGAATGTCTCATGACCAGTCAGTCCCAAAGGGTTAGGCAGAAATGCGGGCTGCACAGGCAGCTGGAATGGTGGGGACACCCCCAGTCCTGGGAGAAATCCCCCCTCCTGGGCTCTCTGTTTTCTTTTTTCTTCTCCATTTGTAAAGTGTCTGAGGGTGTGGCTGAAACTCCAGAAAAGCATTGAAAGTACTATTTGTTCTTGAAAATGTTACAGTTAATCTCTGGGTCCTAGTCTGAGGGAAAGAAAAGATCTTTGTGAAGAAAGGCAACAAAATGCAAGCATCTATCTCTTCCCTGGCTGCGGTTGCAGATTTGTTAACTCTGATATCAGCAGTGAAAGCGGAATTTGAGAGGTTATTTTAAAAGCCATGGTTCTTAGCCTGGGATCTCTGGATTCCCGAGAGCCCCACAGATGGTTTTCTGTGGGTGGTGGTGAGGGGGTGGGGTGCATCCTCTAAAATTGAATAGAAAAGTTTGTACAGACGGACCTTTTATTGCAGAGAGCCTGTGGTTCTCAGGAGTCTCAAATCCGAAAAAAAATTAATAACCACTTTCTTTGTATTTTTTTCTTTTTTTTTAATTGTGGTAAAAATATATAACAAACATCTTAACCATTGTTAAGTGTGCAGCTCGGTGCTATTGAATACATTCATATTGTGCAGTCATTGCTACCTGCCAACCTCGTAATTCTTTTTATCTTGCAAAACTGAAACTCTATATCCATTAGACGATAACACCCTAGTCCCCTTTCCCCCAGCCCCGGGACCAACCTTCTACTTTCTGTCTTTATGAATTTGACCGACACTAAGTAGTGTCCTGTAAGTAGTGTAAGTAGAATCATGTAGTAGTTGTCTATTTGTGACTGGTGTATTTCACTTAAGTATGTTGTAACATAGTACAGGATTTCCTTCCTTTTCCAGGTTGAACGATAGTCCATTGCATCCATATATCACGTTTGCTTATGCATTCACCCACTGATCGGTCCTTGGGTTGCTCCCATGTTTTAGCTATTGTGAATAATACTGCTGTGAACGTGGATGTAGGATATCCCCACTTTTTAAAAGCAAGTCCGTAAGCACAAGTTTCTCCTTTTTTTCTTTTGAGCAGAGTTCTGTATCAAGAGATTTTCAGAATCTGTAATGCTTCCAAGCCCTGACTCCTTAAAACTCCTTAATATTAAGGTATAATTGACACACAATACTATATTAGTTTCAGGTGTATAGCATAGTGATTTGACACGTGTGTACATTGTGAAATGATCACCACAATAAGTCTAGCTACCATCTGCCACTATACAAAGTTAATACAATATCAGACTATAGTCTCCATGCTGCCCACGCTGTATGTTACATCTCATCACTATTTTATAATTGAGGTTTGTATATCTTGATCCCCTTCACCCAGTTTACCCCTGTTCCAATCCCCTCTCCTCTGGCAATCACTAATCTGTGCTTTGTATCTATGAATCTGGGTTTTGTTTCATTTTGTTTTGTTTTATAGATTCCCTATGGAAGTGAAATCATGCAGTATTTGCCTTTTCTATCTAAACTTATTCCGCTTAGCATATTACCCTCAGTGTCTGTCCATGTTGTCACAAAAGATTTCATTGTTTTTATGGCTAAGTAGCATTTTATTGTGTCTACACACACACACACACACACACACACACACACACACACACACACACACCTTTATCCATTTGTCCATTGATGGATACTTAGGTTGTTTCCATATCTTGTAAGTAATGCTGCAGTGAACCTAGGGGTGCATATATCTTTTCAAATTGGTGTTCTTGTTTTCTTTTGATAGAAACCCAGCATTGGGTTTGCCAGATCATATGGTATTTCTTTTTTCAATTTTCTGAGGAAACTCCATACTGTTTTCCATAGTGACTGCATCAATTTACATTCCCATTAGCAGTGTACAAGGATTCCCTTTTCTCCATATCCTTGCCAGTATTCTTATTTCTTGTGTTTTTTAAAATAGCCGTTCCAAAGAGTGTGAGGTGTTATCTTGTTGTGGTTTTGATTTGCATTTCCTTGATGATGAGTGATGTTGAGCATCTTTTCATGTGTCTTTTGGCCATCTGGATGTCTTCTTTGAAAATTTTTTATTCAGATCCTCTGCCCATTTTTAATTAGATTATTTGTTTTTGTTGTTGTTGTTATTGAGTCCTATGTGTTCTTTACATATTTTGGATATTAACCCATTATTAGTGTATGATTTGTCAATATCTTCTCCCATTTAGTAAGTTGTCTTTGCATTTTGTTGATGGTTTCTTTTACTGTGTAGAGCTTTTTTTTTTTTTTTAATTTTTTTATTTTTTTTTTCAGCATAACAGTATTCATTATTTTTGCACCACACCCAGTGCTCCATGCAATCCGTGCCCTCTACAATACCCACCACCTGGTGCCCCCAACCTCCCACCCCCCACCCCTTCAAAATTCTCAGATCGTTTTTCAGAGTCCATAGTCTCTCATGGTTCACCTCCCCTTCCAATTTCCCTCAACTCCCTTCTCCTCTCCATCTCCCCTTGTCCTCCATGCTATTTGTTATGCTCCACAAATAAGTGAAACCATATGATAATTGACTCTCTCTGCTTGACTTATTTCACTCAGCATAATCTCTTCCAGTCCCGTCCATGTTGCTACAAAACTTGGGGATTCATCCTTTCTTTCTTTTTTTTTTTACAGCTTTATAAACATATATTTTTATCCCCAGGGGTACAGGTCTGCGAATCGCCAGGTTTACACACTTCACATACTGTGTAGAGCTTTTAATCCGATGTTATCCATTTGTTTATTTTCACCTTTGTTTCCCTTGTTTTTGGAGTCAGATCCAAAAAAGGATTGTTAAGATTGATGTCAAGGAGCTTATATTTTCTTTCTAGGAGTTTTGTGGTTTCAGGTCTTACATTCAAGTTTTTAACCCATTTTGAATTAATTTTTGTGCATGGTGTAAGATGGTGGTCTAGTTTCACTCTTTTTCATGTGGCCATTGTGTTTTCCCAACACCATTTATTGAAGAGACTGTCCATTCTCCCTTGTATATCCTTGCCTCTTTTGTCATAAATTAATTGACCACATATGCATATGTTTATTTCCAGGCTCTCTATTCTGTTCCATTGATCTATGTGTCCGTTTTTTACACCAGTACCTCACTGTTGTGATTACTACAGCTTTGTAGTACAGTTTGAAATCAGGAAGCATGGTACCTCCAGCTTTTTCTTTCTCAAGATTGTTTTGACAATTCATGGTCTTTGTGGTACTACATAAATTTAAGAATTATTTCTTGTAGGGGTGCCTGGGTGGTTTAGTTGGTTAAGCATCAGACTCTTGGTTTCAGCTCAGATCATGATCTCAGGAGTTGTGAGATGAAGCCGACATTGAGCTCTGTGCTTAGCGTGGAGTCTTCTGGATTCTTTGCCTCTCCCTCTGCCCCACCCGCTGTTTGCACGTGCTCTCTCTCTCTCTCTCGCAAATAAATAAATTAATTAAATCTAAAAAAAAAAAAAAAGGAATTATTTGTTCTAGTTTTGTGGAAAATGGCCCTGGTATTTTGATAGGGATTGCATTGAATGTGTGGATTGCTTTGGGAACTATGGCCATTTTAACAATATTAATTCTTCTAATACATGAAAATGGAATATCTTTCCATTTATGTGTGTTTTCTTCAATTTTTTTCATCAATGTCTTACACTTTTTAGTGGGCAGGTCTTTACCTTCTTGTTTAATTTTATTCCTAGGTATTCTTTTTGGTGTGATTGTAAATGGGATTTTTCTTTTATATTTTTAAAGTTTTTATTTTAATGCCAGTTAGTTAACATGTAGTGTTATATTAGTGTGCTATATGGTGATTCAATACTTTCATATAACACCCTGTGCTCATCACAGCAAGTGCCCTCCTTCATCCCCATCACCTATTTCATCCATATCCCTTACCCACCTCCCCTCTGGTAACCATCAGTTTGCTCTCTATCTAGAGTTAAGAGTCTATTTCTTTGTTTGTCTCTCTCTCTCTCTTTTTTACTTTTGCTTGTTTTGTTTCTTAAATTCTATATATAAATGAAATCATATGATATTTGTTTTTATCTGACTAATTTATTTCACTTTAGCATTATACTCCCTAGCTCCATCGATGTCATTGGAAATAGCAAGATTTCATTGTTTTTTAAAATTTAAATTTTATTTTATTTTTTCAGTGTTCCAAGATTCATTGTCTATGCACCATACCCAGTGCTCCATGTAATACATGCCCTCCTTAATACCCACCACCAGGCTCACCCATCCCCCTACCCTCCTCCCTTCCAAAACCCTCAGTTTGTTTCTCAGAGTCCACAGTCTCTCATGGTTCATCTCCCCCTCCGATTTCCCCCAACTGCCTTCTCCTCTCCTTCTCCCAGTGTCCTCTGTGTTGTTCCTTATGCTCCATAAGTAAGTAAGACCATATGATAATTGACTCTCTCTGTTTAACTTATTTCACTCCTCCAGTCCTGTCCATGTTGCTACAAAAGTTGGGTATTCATCCTTTCTGAGGGAGGCGTAATACTCCATAGTGTATATGGACCATATCTTCTTCATCCGTTCATCTGTTGAAGGGCTTCTTGGCTCTTTCCACAGTTTGGCACCTGTGGCCATTGCTGCTATGAACATTGGGGTGCAGGTGGTCCTTCTTTTCACTACATCTGTATCTTTGGGGTAAATACCCAGTAGTGCAATTGCAGGGTCATAAGGTAGCTTTATTTTTTAATTTCTTAAGGAATCGCCATACTGTTTTACAAAGTGGCTGTACCAACTTGCATTCCCACCAACAATGTAAGAGGGTTCCTCTTTCTCCACATCCTCTCCAACACTTGCTGTTTACTCTCTTGTTAATTTTGGCCATTCTAACTGGTGTAAGGTGGTATCTCAGTGTGGTTTTGATTTGAATCTCCCTTATGGCTAGTGATGATGAACATTTTTTCATGTGCCTGTTAGCCATTTATAGGTCTTCTTCTTTGGTGTCTGTTCATGTCTTCTGCCCATTTTTTGACTTGATTATCTGTTTTTTGAGTGTTGGATCTCATTCTTTTTTGTGGCTGAATAATATTATATACACATTGCAAATCTTCTTTATCCATTCTTTAGTCAATGGACACTTGGGCTGCTTCCATATCTTGGCTATTTTAAATCATGTTGCAGTAAATATAGGGGTACATGTATCCCTTTGAATTAGTGTTTTTGTATTCTCTGTATAAGTACCTAGTAGTAAGATTGCTGGATCACAGGGCAGTTTTATTTTTAACTTTTTGAGGACCCTCCTACTGTTTTCCACTGTGGCTGCACAAATTTGCATTCCCACCAATAGTGCACAAGAGTTCCTTTATTTCCACATCCTTTCCAACACCTGTTGTTTCTTGTGTTGTTGATTTACGGGTTTGTTTTCTTGATTTCTCTTTTTTATAGTTCATTATTAGTACATAGAAATGCAACAGATTTCTAAATATTAATTTTGTATCATGCAACTTTACTGAATTCATTTATTAGTCCTAATAATTTTCGGTGGTTCTCTAATTTAAGGTTCTCTATATATAGTATCATGTTATCTGTAAATAGTGATAGTTTTACTTCTTCCTTTCCAGTTTAGATGACTTTTATTCCTATTATTGTTACTATTTTTGCTTAAGTGCTCTGGCTTGGACATCCAATACTATTTTTTTTTAAGATTTTATTTATTTATCCGACAGACAGAGATCACAAGCAGGCAGAGAGGCAGGCAGAGAGGTGGGGAGGGGAAACAGGCTCCCTGCTGAGCAGGAAGCCCTATGCGGGGCTCAATCCCAGGATCCTGGGATCATGACCTGAGCTAAAGGCAGAGGCTTTAACCCACTGAGCCACTCAGGTGCCCCCCAATACTATTTTGAACAAAAGTGGGGAGAGTGGACATCCTTGTCTTATTCCTGATCTTAGAGGAAAGGTTTACAGCTTTTCACCATTCAGGATGATATTAGCTGTGGGTTTGTCATAGATGGTCCTTATTATGTTAAGGTATATTCTTTTTATACTCAATTTGTTGACAATCTTTAAAATCATAAATGGATGTTGAATTTTATAAAATGCTTTTCTACATCTATTGAGAAGATCATATGATTTTGTCCTTCATTTTGTTAATGTGGAGTATCACATTGATTGATTTGCAGATGTTGAACCATCTTTACATCCTGGAATAAGTCTCACTTGATCATAATATATGATCCTTCAAATGTATTGTTGAATTTGGTTTGCTAATATTTGTTGAGGATTTTTGCATCTATGTTTATCAAGAATATTGTCCTCTGATTTTCTTTTTTTGTGGTGTTCCTGACTTTAAAATTCCGAGTGAGTGTGCTCATACATACATGAACATGTTTGCCCATGTGGGCTTAGAGCCGGACTCTAGATGCTCTTTTCTTCCATGAGGAGGTAACAGCCAATGTAGAGAAAGCAATGATTGAGAAAGGACTAAGGTATCTGTTTGAGCTTTTTTCTGGAATTGACCCCTGCCACTTTGCCCTATTCCCTTGCTAATTTTGAATTAGGTTTTGAATTCAGAACTGGATTTGTATTCTGGCTCTCCCACCATCAGCTGCATTATTTGGAAGTGGTTATTTAAATTCTTGGAACTTTGGTTTCCTCATTTGTAAAGCGGGTATGAAATAGCTATCTTGAAATGACATTTTTAAAACATTTATTAGACATCTGATTTATTCAAACATTAGATCTAATGCAGACAGAACTAACAGAGCTCAGGGAGTAGGGGGAAAAAAACAATCTACCACCTGCAAATTTCCCGGGGACAAGATTTCTGCATTCTGCACTACAATCTTACCCTAAAGCATTCACAATGCTTGATGTTGATTAACTTGAACAAGAGATGAGAAAACTTTCTGTACACTCAACTTGGCAAGTAGCATTAGTGGTGCAACTTTCAGAAACATTCTTAGGCATAAGAATGCCTGCTGTGAGAATCTTTGACAATCAGAAAAAAGAATGTCACTAAATATAATCTTACAAATTAGAAGGAAACTATGTACACTTTTGCCAATGGACTGCTTTATATATCAGGGAAAATGTCACAATGAGATATTCTATGAAGTTAAAACACTAATTGTTATACTCAACTTGTAATCGATTCTGAAGTTATTTTGTGGAATTAAAAATCAGAGTAAAAAATGATCTAAGCTAAATGGAATTTAGGGAAGAAATGCAAGGCTAGTATGGAAAAGTAGCTGTACTTCTTTGGTTAACTCATTTAAAAAAGTCAGATATTCGAGTCAAACTTTATTAAAAGAAAAAGCAGCAGATCACCATTACAATTCAAGAACCAAATCTAAATATGCACTTGACAATAAAGCACATTTGAGTATGGAGTGAAAAAAGTTTTCCAAAAAATTGTCTAATGTATCATCTCCAAATACCAAAATAATCACTTCTACAGGTCTTTGTTGAGTGGAATCATAAAGAACTGAAGATTGAAATGACATCGTTAAGAATAAAGGAGATGAATGATGTACATTTAAGGTACATAGTACCAGCTCCGGCCATATAAATAGCAGCCGTTCCCTCATTAAAACCCAGGCTCCCTGCAATGGCGTTGTGCCTCAATCTCAAGGTAGGGTCTATTGTGAAAGCGTTACTAAAACTGGTCAAGATTTTCTTCTTTATGAAATTTTGAAGAAAGGAAATAAGCAAACCTACCAAATAAATGGAAAAAATAAATCTGGATTTCGAAGCCATAAAGATGGAGGAGTTAAAGGCTAAGTTGGGATGGGACAGAGATAGAAACAAAGATCTTTTCTTATCTGTAACATGAACATTGACCCATCTCTCTGGGAGTGTTGGCAAAAAGGGGAAAGGCTGTCGCCCCTCTTCACGGAGATATCTTTGACATGCCCTCACATTTTCACAGCAGAGAGGCAAACTCTTGAAATTAGTTTGCATTCTTTTAATATTTTAAAAGATTATTTATTCAATTAAGTGCACGGTGAAGGGAAAACATAACATTGGTTACAGCTAAATATCAATAGAATAAAAACAGGGAACAACAAACCACACACACACACACACACACACACACACACACACACACACACCTAAACCAAGTCGTTGTTCATAAGTGCTTTCTATATCACTATTTAGACAGAATTAATTTTATGTAGCTGCTACTAAGGAGTGTATGCCATTCTATGTTTTACTTTTCCCCCGCTAATTTATATAGACCCTTATTTCTATAGTCTTCACACTTAACATTCCAAGGGGAAATATTTATATTGATGAGTTTTACATCTATATCACAAACTATGGAGTTGGTTTTTTACTCTAAAATAGATATTGATACTATATACATACTCAATGCTATTTCAATACAAATTCTCCTCCCCTTGTCAAACGCTCTGATAAAGGTTAAGAGATTTATCGTCTTTTACCAAATCACTCTAAAGAAAGACTGTATTAATACTAATCGGGGCCCCCAGCAATGGATAAGTACCCTTGAAGTGGACTTTTCCCGTCTTCCCTAATAGCACATTTGTACTTCTCTTTTTTGCTAACTTAATGAACATGAAGTATCTTGTAGTTGTTTTAATTTTCAATGTTAAAATTGTAATGAATGTGAACATTTTCCTGTTTTTTAAAACTGAACTATTTCTATCTCTTCTGTGTGAATTATCTAATCCGGGGGTTGGCAAACTATGACCCTTAGGCTAAATACAGCCAGCTACCTGCTTTCAGAAATAGAGTTTTATTGGAACACAGCCAGGCCCATTTGTTTACATAATGTCTACCGCTGCTTTTGAGTTATAATGGCGGAGTTGAGTAGTTGAAACAGAGGAAAGGCTAAAAAATTTATTGTTTGGCCCTTTACAGAAAAAGTTTTCAGACTCTCCTCCCATCTCTCATTCACTCTTGTTCTTCCACACTTCGTGGTCCAGCGATATCAAAGTACTCGTAGGTCCCCTCCCATCTTGATGATTTATATTTTCGTGTCTTTACACATGCTCTTCCCTCTGTCTGGAATTTCCAGACTCCACTCTGCCAGGAAGGTTCATCCTTCCGAACTGTCCTCGAGAGGTACTCACAGCATAAAATGCTCCTTTTAATTCCCGTTTACATTTCTGCTATAACAGATGGACGACACGGACTGTGTGAGAATCAAGAAAACAATGCCCGGGAAAGCACTTTGTAAAACTACAAGGTGCTTTATAAAAGTAACAATGTCCAATGATAACTCTTGTTATACTTGCAGCATCAATGCCCATCTTTGTTTCTACTTTTATTTCAAACCGTTTACAAGGAGCTTTTAAGACCACAGCACCCCAGTTGGCTCTCGAGGAGTAAAGGATCTGATAATACCTTTTCTATAATCCCTCTTTATTAAATATCAACAGCATAGTTGCCTGGGCTAGTTATTTTGGCAACATCAGAGGCTAATTCAGATTAATTATTATGTATCTCATCAATTATTGAATAATCATTAGGATGACTCAAACATCAATCAACCAAGCAAAGAGCCTAACTCTCTGAGCAGTCCTTCTGTTTTCATCCAGAGAACATCCAGAGAACAAAGGTTGGAATCCTACGGAAACCATAAATATAAATATAAAATCCTGAGAAAGTAGGCTAAATCAAAAAGCCATTCTGTGTGTTGGCTGCATGCAAAAGTCAGACAAGAGAATACCTTGAAGAATTTCATATATCCGCCCCTCCCCAAAGAAATCTGAACTAAGATACACATTATGAATCTAAAATGGTGCCTAGAATCTTTGGGAATTCTACTTATCTTTCCAAAGTCTCTACTAGAAGAACACTGAAAACATAGATCTTCACTAATATATCTGTGTCTATATATCTCTATCTGTCTGATTATACATCTCTCTATATGGATAGAGAGGGAGATAGATTATCTCTTCTGCATTCCTCTGAGTGTTCTTCCCCCCCTTTAGGAATCAAAAATACCTTAAAGAAAATTTTTTTCATGAAATGTGTATAGAAATTGTGATTCAAGGTTGCATGCGTGCTTATGTGTGTGTGTACTAATTCAGTTTACTAATTTAAACACTGATCTCCAGTGATCCAGGAAAGAGTTTAGAGATGTGCTTTGTGAAAAGTTTAATATATGGGTTGAAAGCCTCAAGGTTGTGATTCAGATTACACTGAGCAAAAGCTCCAGCCGTTGTGAATGCTGAGTTCCAGAGACAAAAGCTCTTAGCTCTAACTCCATTTCTGGAGAGGAGGGCGCCAAATTGTTCACCACTTCCATTAAGGAACAACTTCGTATTTTAGTGGTGCCCTTCTCTCAGGAAGTACAATACAGAGTAAGGGGGCGGGGGGAAGCGAAGGAGGAAATTTGTTATTGATTTTCATTTCTTCTGTGAAATTACGTGAAAGCTCAATGGCTTGTAGCAGTATCTCAGTCAATAAGGCTCCATTTGAGACCACCTTGAAGTTCAATTCTCTCCTGGTCCTTTTAAACTTCCTCTGGTATCAGATTCTTTTGTATTTCATCACCTTTGGTGCTGAGATACCAGGAAGCTTTTTATTCATAACACCACAGAGAAGATTTTGCTAGAAGTAAAATCAAAGTGTTCCCAAACAACAAAGTTCTTACCCCTCCTTTTTGGTTAAAAATTAACATTGCTAAACACCAAACCTGAAAATCCAAGGAAAAAAGAGATCAAGAAGGTGAATAGTAGGACTCCTTATTGTAAAGTGATTTTTTTTTTTCCCCAGCATTAGGGTGTTGCCGGGTTTTGTGTGTGTGTGTGTGTTGGGGGTTGCTGTTTGAATGGCAGAGGAACTAAGTGCAATGCTTAATCCCATGGGAATAGGGGAAGGTCATTTATGTCAGACTCACCATTATGTGTGTGCACATTTTGTTTGTAATACTTGCTGACGTTTATTGAACATTTACTGTATGTTAGTACACTAAGTCTTTATATGGTTTCTGTTCTGTAGGGAAGCAATAAGTCGCCTGTGTGAAGCTGTCTCTGGGGCAAATGGAGCCATTAAAAAGCGAAAGGTAAATATTGGTGTGGTGTTCTTGTTCTCTGTTTCTCTAACTGGGGGAATGTTGTTAGTTCATTCTACCATAGGAGCTGAAGTGCAGAATGGTCTCTACCAGTTGGCCTATCAGAAATGCACTGAAAGTTGGTCTTGTCTCTCAAATTTTTCTGACTTTTCTGACACTATGATGCCTTGAGCAACAGAATGGAGAGAGCACCTGGGGTTTAAGTAAAAAAAATCTGGGTTTCAGTTCTGGGTGTTTACTTACTTTTGAGCCTGGTATCTCCTCCCTCTGAGACCCCATTCTTGCTCCTGTAAAGTGAAGTTGAACCAGGTGTTCAGTGTGGTACCTTCCAGTTTCAATATTTTATACTGTATCTATTCTGCATAGAATTTTTAGACTTCTTGGCCCATTTTCAAATGGAAATGTGGGTGCTGGTAGGGATGAGATAACACGAGTAGAAGGAACTTTCCCTGCTGAAAAATAGCATAAGATTTGATGTTACATAGACTTGGATTTAAATCCTGACCCTACCAGCTACCGTGTGATCTTGGACAAGTCCTTTCACCTTTTGGATCATTGGTTTCCCCATCTGTAAAATGGGAGAAAAGAGTACAAACTTTATAGAGTTGTGTAGAATTAAATGAAATGGTATCTATCATTTCAGTGTCTGGCATATATTAGGTTTTCAACAGCAATGGTAATTAGTATTATTGCTATTTAGTTGTTAACCCGAGAACATTTAGTTGTTTTAGAATGTCCAAAGGGGAGGGGCAAAAGGTCTTCATAACTATGTAAATCATGGACTTGTAGATTGTTTAAGAGAGAAGGAATTTTTAGAGATTTTCCAGGCCAACCCTCCCATTTTGCCAGCTGCTAGACTGGTTCAGAGGACATTTGCCTTGAGTCAATCAGATGATGAAGGTGAGAGACAGCGATAGAAGCCAGGTCTTCAGACTTCTAGCTTGGTTCTTTATTTCCATACCATCCTGCCTCATTCTCTATTATTCTTCATTATTTTGCATAGAGCTGAACCCAGTGTCACCAAGGGTTACTCAAATGAGCCACATGGCATGGAAAAACACTGATAAGGGGCCTTTGGGTCCTATTAGAACCCCCTATTTACTGATTTCTTTGACAAAACCCATGGCCCCAAAGTAGTTTCTGGCTTCCTCCTGCCTCTTATAACCTCTGCAAATAAGATGCTTTTACTGGGTGATCCCAACAAACGGGCTCACTCATGTAAGACTCTTATTTCAAGAATAGGGAGTTCACACCCCAAAACAAAGTAGAACAAAACAAATGAGATTATCATCTTTCCAGAAAGTACACATGAACAGAAAAAAAATATTGAGTTAATTTCCTTTGATAGCTAGCATTTATTGCATACTTAACACATGCCAGGGACCCTTGGTGCACTATATATCTTTATACTCTTTTTCCTCCCAATTTAAAAAATTGTGGTGAAATATGCATAACAAAATTTTAACCATTGTTAAGCGTACTGCTCAGTGATATTATGTACATTCACATCATTGTGCCACCATTGCCCCTGTCCAGTAAAATTGAAACTCTATACGCATTAAACAATGACTTCCCATTCCACCATTTCTCTAGCCCTGACGGCCACCATTCTACTTTCTGTCTCTATGAATTTGACTGGTCTAAGTACCTCATCCAAGTGGAATCATACAGTACTTGTCTTTTTGTGACTGGATTATTTCACTCCACATAATGTTCCCAACATGCATCCATGCTGTGGCATGTGTCAGAATTCCCTCCCATGCTCGTTTTGGCAGCACATTTACTAAATTGGAATGATACAGAGAAGATTAGTATGGCCTCTGGGCAAGGATAACATGCAAATTCATGAAGTATTCCATATTTTTTTAACTGGGTGGTGGGCATTAAAGAGGGCACTTGAAATAATGAGCACTGAGTGTGGTACAGAACTGATGAATCACTAAATTCTACCTCTGAAACTCATAATACAGTATATGTTAATTAAATTGAATTTAAATTTTAAAAAAAGACTTTCTTCCCTTTTTAAGGCTGAATACTATTCCATTGTATGTAAGTACCACATTTTGCTTATCCATTCATCTGTTGATGGATACTTGGTTAGTTTCTATGTTCTAGCTTTTGTGAATAACACTGCTGTGAATGTGGATATACAACTATCCAAGTCCCTGCTTTCAGTTCTTGGGGGAGATAATAAGTGGTAGAATTGCTGGATCATATGGTAATACTATTTTTGATTTTTTTGAGGAACTGGGAACGGCTATCCTATTTTCCATAGCTGTTGTATTATTGTACATGTCTACCAATAGTATACAGAATTTCTATTTCTCCATGTCCTTTCCAACACTGGTTATTTTCTAGTATTGTGGTTGTTTCTGCATTTGTTTTCTAGTAGTTGTTTTTCTATCTAGATTTTCCATTTCTTCATGATGAAGTCTTCATAGGTTTAATGTTTCTAGGAATTTGTCTATTTTATCCAGGCGCTCCAGTTTGTTAATGTGCAATTGTTCATAGCACTCTCTTATAATCCTTTTGTCTCTGTTGAATTGGTAGTTACATTCCGCTTCCTCCCCCCACCCAAACTTTTGTTCCTGATTTTAGTGCTTTGAGTCTCCTTTCTTTTTTTCTGAGTCCATCTAGCTAAAGCTTGGTCAATTTTGCTGACCTTTTTGAAGGACTAACTTTTGGTTTCATTGATTTTCTCTATATTCTTCTCGTCTCTGTGTCATTGATCTCTGCTCTAATCTTTATTATTTCCTTCCTTCTACTAGCTTTGAGTTTAATTTGTTCTTTTTTTTTTTAATTCCTTAAGTTGTAAATCTAGGTTCTTGATTTGAGAGCTTTCTTCTTTTTTAATGTATGTGTTTGTGGTTATAAATTCCTCCCTTAGCTCCTCTTTCACTGTGTCCCATATGTTTGGTATCTGTGTTTTCCATACTTTTTTTTTTTTTTTTTTTTTTTTTTAATGATCACAAAAAACCTAGACAGCTATTCTTTCTTTTTTTAGACTGGTGTTCAAAGGGACTGGAGAGTTCAGCTAGCCCGAATTCTCAAGGAATTCCTTTCATTTAAATCAGACCCCTACTCCCAACACTTGGGGAGAAGGAAACGTACCAGAAAAGTTCTGAGGGCTCAGATTTCACTACTTCCTAAAAAATTGGGTGCATTCTATTTTAAAAAACTTTTTTTTTTTAGGGGCGCCTGGGTCGCTCAGTGGGTTAAGCTGGTGCCTTCGGCTCAGGTCATGATCCCAGGGTCCTGGGATCGAGTCCCACATTGGGCTCTCTGCTCGGCAGGGAGCCTGCTTCCCTACCCCCCTGCCTGCCTCTCTGCCTACTTGTGATCTCCGTCTGTCAAATAAATAAATAAAATCTTTAATAAATAAATTAATAAATAAATAAAACTTTTTTTTTAAAAGAAGGATTCCATCTTATCTGTTTTGTGTAAAGTAAAATAGAGAGGAAGAACATGTGTTTTGATCCATTTTTAATACTTAAAAGATTAATATTATTCTGTAACAAAATCCTTAACTTGAAGTGTTGTTTCGCTATTTTTTAAAGCCTCCGGTTAAGTTCCTATCAACAGTTCTTGGCAAAAGTAATCTTCAGTTTTCTGGAATGAACATTAAACTGACCATCTCAACATGCAGCCTCACATTGATGAATATTGACAACCAACAGGTAAGATCATGACGGTCATTTTGAGCTTAACATATCATGTATTTTTCTAGAAGAGTCAGCATAATCGGGGCGCCTGGGTGGCTCAGTGGGTTAAGCCGCTGCCTTCGGCTCAGGTCATGATCTCAGGGTCCTGGGATTGAGTCCCGCATCGGGCTCTCTGCTCAGCAGGGAGCCTGCTTCCTCCTCTCTCTCTCTGCTTGCCTCTCTACTTGTGATCTCTCTCTGTCAAATAAATAAATAAAATCTTTAAAAAAAAAGAGAGTCAGCATAATCAAGAAAATAAAGTTTCAGACAGATTATTAAATTTAATAAGACACAAGGGGAAAAAAATCTGCCAAGGATTTATGCATAACAATAATTAGAACAACAGTATTATTAACCCATCACTGGCCATTAACTGCTTGTATACTTGCCTCTACCTAATTGGCTTTATAATAGGGACTAAGGTACAAATAACATAGTACAGAGCATTTGGTAGATCATATTCTTGAGTCACTTGTTTATTACTTTCCACCAGTGCTCCCCAAAAGGGAAAGCAATTCCATTTTCAGAATTAACAGACTGTGTGTTGGATGGATGGTGCAAATGAGGGACAGAGGGGAAGGGTGATGTTAGGGTTAATATTCTAGCAAACTGAAATTTAAGCATAAAACATTTTCTTCCAGCTTTTAAGGTTGAAATGCTTTGTAAAATGTTATTACATAAACACTTTTTTTTCCTTCTTTGATGATTTATGTTACCATGGTATGCCTGAGTTCTCACTGTGAACCTTATTTCTCAAAAAACAACCCTGAAGCAAATATAGAAGATATACAGGCACTGGACTAAATGTGTACCTTCAACTAGGGCACTGTTTGACTTGCTTCCTGTTTTCTAAGCTAAATTCCTTATTTCGGGTTATTTATGTGTGTTAGAGTCAAATTCTTCTTGGTCTAGTGTGTTATGATTTGAGGTTCTTAGCACTTAAGGTTTTACTCTATGGAGTCCCGTTGATCAGGGACTTGTGGAAGGTTGAATGTGTAGTTGGCTGTGATAAAACACCGTTGGGCTTGGAGGTCACATATAGGTTGAAATCCTGGCTCAGCCACTAACAAGCAAGTTACTCTACCACTCAATTTTCCTCATTAGTGAAATGAGATTATAGTACCTATTCGCAGAGTTTCTGAAAGGATGGATATAGCAATAGTGTGTCTCATTGGGTTATTTAGAGGATTAAGTAAGATCATCGATGTAAATCACTTAGCACAGCACAGTACCTATTATTATTATTTACTTAAACATTTTTCCTATTTCCTTGAGACATTTTCATAAACTCGGTACTTGACAGGGAAAACAAAATTTAAGAACATAAAATTATAAAATTTTCAGTAACATATAAATACAGTTATATACATTTTTTTTACTCCAATGTTTTTGCCAAAAAATTCACTTGCAGTTTTGAGGGCTGCTTTATTTTCTAAGTTCAAAAGGAAAGTAAAATATATTGCTTCCACAGTACTATAAAACTCCATAGAGGAAAATGCTTAATAGGAAATATTTCAAAATAAATTCCTGTCTAGCTGGGCCCAGATTGATTATCCAAGAGAGGTGATATCATTAATGTATAATGACAGTAGAACATTTGAGGCTGTGCTTGGACGATGCAACAAATCTATGTGGAAGGAAAACAGTCATTCAATCTTTCAGATGCTTTGCCCATAAGACATTTGTGAATGTAAAATTCATTTTTAGTTTTCACCCATGTGTATGGTACCAGGGGGTGCTTATTGCCTTGAGCTGTGAGATCTCATTGAGTAGAGAAGCACTTGAATTATCTCAGAATTTTGTAGAGGAGGAAGAGCAGGTAAATCTACAGCCGTCATGGTGATGGCCTTATGTGCAGAATATAATGAGCATTTTAAAAAATGTTTTTTTCTGTGAGGTGGCTGAAGGAGTGGGGAATTTAGGAAGAGTAGGATTGTGTGTGGTAGGAGGCACAGTTTATTCTCATTTCTTTCTCTTCTCTTCTTCTTCTACTACAGTTTTTCTGGGCTACTGCAATTAGAAGGGGTATTGTCAAGTGCCCTTCATCTTTCTGGAGGAATAGAAGTAGGGACAGCGGGCATGGGTGGCTTCCACTACCCGTAGTTATAGCAATGAGTGCCTCTGGAAGTGAGATTCTTTTACGCACTGGTGGCATGGAATGGGAATGTGTTCAGCCCACTGCTGGAGTGAGGACCAAAGTTAGGATCTCATTGACCTCATACCCAGGTGCTGATTTTTAAAAATAATTTTGAACCATTCTGCAGGCCTAGGGGAAATGGCTTGGTGGTGGTCAGGGGGAGGGGAGGCATAAAAAAGATGTGTGACTGTAGATGCTTCACTCAAGCAGCTTTGTAAATCCCATCAAAAGGGCAAGTAAAGGGGTGCCTGGGTGGCTCAGTGGGTTAAAGCCTCTGCCTTCAGCTCAGGTCATGATCCCAGGGTCCTGGGATCGAGCCCCGCATCGGGCTCTCTGC
Source organism: Lutra lutra (assembly GCF_902655055.1). NCBI lineage: Eukaryota > Metazoa > Chordata > Mammalia > Carnivora > Mustelidae > Lutra > Lutra lutra. The sequence goes on along the minus strand of NC_062284.1, from coordinate 67,913,937 downwards.
TCGGTGGGGAGCCTGTCTCCCCCACCCCCACCCCCACTTCCTACCTCTCTGCCTACTTGTGATTTCTGTCAAATAAATAAATAAATAAATTCTTAAAAAAAAAAAAAAAGACAAGTAAAATGTTCAAGGAATGAAGGCAGCAGAGAAGCGACCTTATAGATGTACATGAGAAATGATTTACTAATTGAATTCTCCTTAAAGAAAGCTACCTTTTGACATTCTAAGATAATTACCAAGAAATATTAATGCCTCCCTTGTCCCAACTTCTAAGCCATACTTTGGACTGAAAACAAACAAGTTTACAGATACATTCATAGATGACAGTATTTATGGGTCAGATGGTTCACATTCATCTTCAGCCGCTGAGAACATCTTCAGGAATATAACCATTCACTCCCAGAAAATGTCTCAAAGAACCTCAGAGGCAGAAAATAAAATATTAAACACGTAATGCTTGCAATTTTTAAAACTTACCTTATTTTAGGATGGAAAATACATTTTGCAAAAGCAAGTTTTAGAGATTTTTGTATATTCCTTGTTTTAAAAATTCAAGCAAGACTTGCCTGTCATACTTTAATATGTTAGGGGCTTAAGCAAAAAAATGTCAAGCTCAGTAGCTTCCGCTCCCACTATTCTTTACTCTTATCTATGATCCTACCATCAATTCTAACAGCTAGCGAAATGTTACTGAGAAGGGTAATAGAGATAGAGAAGGTAAACCAGGCAAAAAATGGAGACATCCTTTAGTCTCCATGAAGAGAGGCCAGGCAGGTAGTGCTTATTGTCCAGCTACAAGAAAACCAATGGCCCAAGCATAAGGATAAATGGTGACTTCCACTTGGCCTCCATGTTGTGGAGACAACACTGGGAAACATGGTAGTACAATACCTTCCCCATGTAAAAGGAAATTGGATACTTTTTCCCATATAACTATGGGTCAAGGGCTACCGGATCAACTTTTGTGGGGGTAGAAAATGGAAATCTGGCAGATTTGTGGCTCTCTCTGGATTATGAGATGTTGGTCTTTAATTAAGAACTAAAATTTTAAGCATGAGGCCAACAAAATAGATCTATGTCCTTAGGGCAGCCAATGTAGGACAATCTGATCTAAGCAAAAATTTATTATAATCATAGATCCAGAAAACTATCCACCCCCCCCAATCACCCTACATACTCATAAGCTTTTCAATGTTCCCTCTCCCCATTCCACATCCCCACCCTTTCCCCTGTTCACAAAATAAGGAGTGGAATCTTTCTAGAACTCCTTTCTTTAGTTTCCATCAGCCCAGATTTGAACCAGGTTAGGCTGGTTTCAATTAAGTGTTAACTTTAACCTTTAAGTGATTTTACACTTTCAAAGGGGTGTTAAAATGCTACCATTTTCTATCTTCAGTAAATACAAACAAGTATTAATTTCAGTGATCTCTCAGATTATGGTCTATTTTTCCAAGACCAGCAATCCAACCATCAACAGGGGTCCATAATGTTGTCCAGGTCTTTCTCCCCAAAATGAGCTTTCCAACCCAACAGGGAGTGGTTTTCTTTTCCTCTCCTCTTGCTCCCTACTCAGTCCCATAGAGGAACCTAATCACACTTCCTCATTGCTTTTTTTTTTTTTTTCTATTTCCTGACATCTTTATCTGGAGGTACATGCAACTGGTCAGTTACCTGTGTCCTGGCATCCTATGTCCCACCCTCAAATTCAGTTAGTTCACATCATACAAGCAATTATCTATCCAGACTCATCGAGTTGCAGCTATAAGCTGTTTGAAAAATGCAGTGAAAGTGAGGCATGGAATTGGCAGGATTCAGATGGTTAAGTACTAACATCTCACTTCTATTATTTCCCCATCTATCTATCCTCTTCCTTACCACGCTGGTATTTAAATAATTATGATCACCCTTATCAGTCCTCTACTTTACAGAAAAGAAACCCCTTACTTAAACTAAAAGATGACTGTAATATAAATAAGGCTGAGTTGTAGTGTTTTATGTGTCCTTTACTGCCATAAGGAGCAGATGGTACCTTTTTGTTGATCATCAGACCTACTGATACACGGTTTTACTGGGCACAGCTTTCTGACATAATTATTATTCTTATACAATTTCAGAGCCTTAAAAACCACAGCAACATGCCACTAATAGGACAGGTTTTCTCAGGCTGGCAAATTCTTTTATAGGAATTTGCCAAGTTTAATATCCACAAGTTATTTTATAAATCAGGTATTTGAAGCTGGAGCACTTTTCCTTATAAACAGTGGTTAAATTTAAATCATAAAGTGACTTCAGTAATAAAATAAAATAGCACAATACAATAAAAAGTAGTGTTTAAAGTATGTGAACAATACTCTTGGCCAAACAAAGTACACAGAACAAGAAATTTTATTATCTTGAATGCTGGTGCATAACCAGTAACAAGCTTAATTAGAGGAGGAGACAGAGGGAAGCTTCAGAAACAGATGGATTTCTGGGCAGGTTTAAAACTTTTAAAGGTTGAGGGCATAATTGCTCAGTCTTTTTTTTTTTTTTTTTTAGATGTAGGGCTTTCCTTTTACTTGACATTTTCACTTTAACAGTTCTTATGTTATGAAGTTCAACCTAAGTCTTTCACCTGTAAAATTAAATGAAAAAACAGAGAGCAAGTAAAACAATTTCTCTATTACGTAGGAGTATTAGAAATCGTTTTGTTCTTTCACATACATTTTCATGACTAAATTTGATGTTTTATTATGGATGTTTCAATTTTTGAGTTTTAAAAATGGTTAAGACAATGAATTTCCTTGAATTATAGATCACAATAGTCTTATAAACGATCAAGATACATGTGCAGACAAAATTTCAGATGCTCTTGAAAACACATTTTGAGATACAGCATACGTGATACCTATTTCTTTTTGGGTTTGCTTATCTTTTGGGGATACTGAAGAATACCCAATTTATTTTACACTAAAAATTCAGCCTCTGATCACTAGCTTGGACAGACCACAACGTAGAATTTTCAGAGTTCTCTCAAGAGGCTCTCAGTAGGCTTTCAGTCCAAATGATTCAGAAATCTTGAGTCCTAAATTGGATGTATTAGTTACTTTTTCTTATGTAATTAATATCACTGGGGTCTTGTACCTGTTTGTCTTGGTCATAACTTATTCTTGCAAAACCATTCCTTATAGTGAAATGTGAAAGGTATTTTCCCCAATGCAAGGAAAATAATCTGGATCAATGACAAAGTCAAAGCCACAGGTGTTTCGGGAGCATTCTTGAAAACAGATTTCCACAGTCCTAAGATGTTTCTTCTCCTGATTCTTTAACAATTCCTTTTTCTAACTGTGCAGTCACTGCCCTATTATATTCTGCAAAACCACCACCACACGCAAAAAAAAATTTTTTTTTGAGGATCAAGTTTTTCATTGGCACCGTACGATCTGGAATGAACCCAAAAGGCAGTGGAATGTTGGGTCTCTCCTCAAGTAGTTTCCTCCTCTTTTAACAGCATTTAATTACTCTCTGTCAATAATCTCATCACAGCCGAGTTCTTCGGTCAGGCGATTGACAACCATAAGGGAAAAAAGCTCTTCGATAAAAGCCAACTGATCAAACGGGGTCTTCTCATAATGCATTTGAAACCCGCCATCCAGGGCTGCTTCCCTTGCTCTGGATGTTCTCAGAAACATCTTGTTGGCTTCTTCCAGGGCTGCGGATACTCTGTAGCCTGCGCCGCTCAGCTGCTCCTCTTCGGGATAATCATAGTCGTCCTCCCAGTCATCAAATTCCTCGCCCTCGTCCTCGCTCTCGAAGTCAGGGCCCGCGAGCTGGCCCGGCTGCTCCCCAGGGCTGGGCCGCTGAGCAAGGCCTCGTCCACCCTGCGGTTCCGCCATTGGCTGGGCCGCCTCCTCCTCCATGGGGCCTTCCTCCTCGAGCTGTGGCGGGGCCCCGATGCGGGAGGGATTCAGGGACGGCTCCCGGCTCCCGCTGCCTACCTCCATCTGCGGAAGGTCACCCTCGCCGGGCATCACGTCCATCTGCAGGTCGTTGCTCTCTTCATACAGCTCGGACAGCTCGTTCATTTCCGACATTGTCCAAGCAGCTCAAGCTCTTGCAAGGCGTTTTTACAAAACCGGAGCTACGCGGCCGAGCGGTTCTGCGCGTGCGCCAACGCTGCGCGCTTGCGTGACCCCGTGCGTTTGCGCGACCCCCAGACTACGCCTCCCGTTTGGCTTGCCGCTCGGGTGGGAGCTGCGGGGAGGCGTGGTCCCCCTTTCGTTGGGTTCAAATTCCGTAGCTAGACCCCCCGCGTTTAAGAGTTCCTTAATCTGCGCTTTGCTTACCCGTTCCGCTGCTAATGATGCTGTGAACTTGAAAATACTGCACGTGGCCTCTGTAACAACTTTTAGTCCTCCCCCTGCTCCTTCCCTCTTCTGCTCTCTCCTCCTGCTCCTCTTCCTCCCACCCCAGCAATCGCCTCTGCTCCAAGGCTTTAACCACCTTTCATCTATGCACTTCTAAATCCACACCTCCAAATCACAGTGTTCCCAGCCACACAACATACTGAGAACTCATGCATTCAGCGCTTCTGTTTGCCCCATCTTAAAAAAAGTTAAATTCACAAATAAACATATTATCTATCTTAAAAAGATATACGCTGAAGAAGTACTTGGTTCCATTTATTTTCTCAGACGGTAACCTCCCACTATTATCAGTTCGGTGTGTATTCTTTAAATCTTTTCCCTTTGCCTTTATATGGCTCTTTACGTCCTCGTGGAAGAATCTTATTTTATGTGGGTGTTTTGTTTTTGTTTTTGCATGCCTTACATAACTGTCTTCAAATGACAAAACAAAAAGCCTCTCAGCAATGTTTTGAAGATTTAGCTTTCTTAGTATACATAGATGAGTCTTTTTTTTTTCCATAGCATGTCGTCTATATAACTATAGTTGACCTAACTAACTATGCGCAAAAAATTCCGATTTTTCGATATTATGAACTATGGGTAAATCACTTCCTCTACATGTGATTTTTTCGGTATTATGAACTATGGGTACATAACATTTCTTTAGAATAAATAATCTAGAAGTGGAAAGGCATAATTGTAGGGTATGCATACTTTAGTTGTAATACATAGTGTCAAACTGTTCTCCAAGATTGCTGTACAAATTTAAGATCCTTTCAGCAGTGTTTGAGAATATCCTTGCCACACATGGTTTTGTTGAGCAGTTTTATCAATTTAATGATATCTTGCTTTATTTTCCATAGCCTTGATTTCTTGGAGATTGAGTATTTTTCCAATATGTTTATTGAACATTTGTGTTACTTAGGGAAATTAGCTGGTCTTATTTTTGGTTTATTTCTTTTCATTATTGGTTTGTAGGAATTTCTTATAAACTATATGAATACTTTGTTTTACATGTTGCAAATATATGGTCCCTGCCTGTTATTATTTGTCCCATTTCAGGGATTCTTTTTTCTTTTTTTGTACCACAGTCTTAAAATGAGTTTTCCTGTAATCAAATTGAAGGGTTTTTTTTTTTTTCTTTCTATATGTCTTTTTCTTTCTATTAATGTAGATTTTCCTACTTCACAGATCACAAACATAGTTTTTTATTTGTCTTCTAATATTTGAGTAGATCTTTTTATGGATAAAACATTTATATAAATACTATGAGAACAGGATTCATTTATATATTTTTTACATATATTCAGCTAATTCAGCCAACCCCATTAATTTAATCACTGTCCTTTTGTTGGCTGTTTGGTGCCACATTTGTCATAGACTAAAAGACAAAGAATGTGTGAGTTTGTTTTTAGACTCTGTATTCAAATGAATTTCTACAGTTTTATAGTATGTATTGCTGTTAAAGAAAATCTTCTCTCTTTGTTCTTTAAAAAATTGCCTTAGTTTTTTGCACATTTGTTCTTCCATGTGAATCTTAGAAGTAGCTTGAAATGTTATCCGAATGACATAGGTGGAATTTTTTTGGTGTTGCATGGAATTTACAGATTAATTTGGGGGAGAATTGACATCTTTATACAATATTGTCTTCTCATCCATAGAAGTGATATGTATCTTTCTCCTTGTTTGTGTCTTACTTATACCCTTCAATAAAGTTTTCTAAAAAGCCTTACATGATTCGTACTAGCTTTATACTTAGGTACTCTTGTAAAATAGACCCTTCACTGCAATACAATGTCTGATTAGCTATTGCCGGTAGGTAGGAATGACAGTTGATCTTTGTATATTGATTTGTTTTTAGTAATCACTTTCAACTGAAATATAAATATAGAAAAGTGCACAAGTTATAACTGTGCAGCTTGGTTATTACAAAATGGGCATATTTTGTGCAACCACTACCCAGCTCGAGAAACACCATTTGCAGTATCCCAAAAAACCATTTGCTTTTTCTTCCTTTGCCCCACTATTGCCACCATCCTGATTTCAAACAGAATAAAATATTTTTGCCCATTTTTGAACTTTAAAGAAACTAAACCATGCAGTGTGTATTCTTTGTGTCTGGCTTCTTTTGCCCAAGAAATATGTTCTTTGCTACATAGTAGTCCATTGTTTGAATATCACAGTGATCATCATTGGGATTGTTTCCCCTTTGGGAGTATTACAAACAGGGCAGTAATTATCTTTCTTGAGAAGATCTTTGGTGCATATATTTACGCCATCCATTGGAATACAGCTAAGAGTAGAGTTGCTTGGCCATCTTATGTAAGCAGAATTGTATATAGGTTAAGTTAAACAATTCTGAAGATGAGATTATCTAACTCATGCACAGCTGGTATTTCCATGAACCTTCGAAACAGTATGAGAAATACTTCTCTGTAAATTTGTCATTACACTGTGGTTTCCAAACAAGCCTAAACTCTCAAGTGAAAGAGATCATCTTCTTTGCTAACTAATGCAGTTCACTTGGATAGTCTACCTCATATCGAAAACCTTAACCTTAGAGCCTTTTGGTGGTGAAGGACTGAAACTCAATTCAAGCTAATTTATGTAAAAATAATAAATAAAATAGAAAAATGCATAAAAAGATAAAGGGGGAAATGTGTTGGTTGAAATGATGGACTAAATGTTACCCCCATTTTTTTTTTTTTTAACTCTCAGCTCTGATATTCTCCAGAGGGAAAGCTTCATTTTTCCATCAGGCTTTTCCCAGATGTCAGCAAAAGATGGCTCCCAGAAACTTTGGACTTAAACTAAGGCCCTTAATGGCAAAGAGACGTGCATTCCTTCCTATTTTCAATTTCACTTCCTCCCCTTGATATTGATTGGCTTTGCTTTATCCAGAGGGTAAAGCCCATTCTGGGGGCTAGGCTTGGATCGTGTGTCCAGCCATAAGGAGAGGGGCAGAGAGATCGGCATGTCAAACCTACTTGAACCTCATGAGATTGTTACAGAATGGGGATGGAGGAATTTCAAAGATGCTGAGCAGGCAAAAACGAAATATACAGCTGTATGTCCATCACTGTTAGATTGTATGTGACCGGTCATAATTAATTTGTAGCATCTTACATGTTTGATCTGTTTATGTTTTACAGATTATTGCAAATCATCATATGCAGTCTATTTCATTTGCCTCTGGAGGGGATCCTGTAAGTACCAACTCATGAAAGGTCTTTTTGTAAGAGTTAAAAGAACTTCCATCTAGAACATGTTAGCCACTATATGTCTTTTCCAGTGTTTTATTACAATTTGTGAGTAGCTGTGTACCATCAAAGATTTGGCTTTGACAAAATGTTTTCTGTTACTGATTTTTAAAATATTTGGATTAGTAGGGTAGCTAATAATATTTCATTGTGTTCAGATGGAGTTACCATCTGAAACTCTTCTTGTAGGTAACATTTTAGATGTTAAGTCATGAAAAACAAATATGTTATACATGTGTTGCCAGTCCTCCCTCAGCATTGTTCTTAACACAGAGTTCCAGGCAGAGCCTTTTAAGCAATGGATTTGGCATATGAGGGGAAGCCTCGTTGCCATTCTGGCTGTCAACCAAGGCCACCAAGTCTAACCTAAAATGAGCAACCAGGTTTGCAGAAGCTCATGGAGGGAATGCTTAGCTAACAGGAGAAAACTGCAGTTCCTTCCTTCCCAGAGGCCACATTTCCCATGAATTGTGGAGACTGAGCAAGTGCTCGCTTTCCAAACCTACCTTTATAGAGTAGAAGGTCATTCCCTGACTCCCTACTCCATCACTTCTGAAGCAGAGTGAAAGCAGAGAGGCGTTGAAGTTAGGAAGCTTGTGACTGAACAAGAAACAGATCTGTTTGAACTGGGGGTAGAGGGAGGATTTTGCTGCTCCATGGTATTGGGACATTTTTCTTCTCCCTGCAAACATAGAGAAGCTAGAAGTGGACTGAGTTTGATATTCATAAGGATTGAACATCAGTAAGGTCAAGAATTTAAGGGGAGCAAATATAGACCCTGTTCTTCCTGACAATGTATTACCTTCTTTTCTGCTGAGAATTTATTATTAAAGATTGTATCCTTTAGAAATAAGGGAATAAAATCCAGTATAGTAGTGTTTTTTTTTTTTTTCTATCCACCACATTTAGTTTCTCACTTCCAACTGAGGAATCAAATAGAGGGTCATAAATTATAGGACATATAACTTAGAAATCTAAAAGAGGTATGGAGTATTAGTAAAAACTAAATCTGGTGCTGATGTCACTGCCAGGTGTTGATCTCTATGTTAAATATTTAAAAGGAAAAATTATTGTCTATCCTAAAATGAAATGAAGTTCTGAAGTAACTCTGTTGTAATCATTGCTTCCCTTACTGGCATCTAAAGTAAGTGACTTCCTTCCCTTGGTTGTCGGTGTAACTTTTTTGTGCATGAAATATATAGTTAAATGCCATTTAAATTACCCTATTCTTTAAAAATTTAAGTAACTACTTGTCTTCATATTGGCTGACAGTGACTCAAAATATTCAAGCGTGTCAAACCTAAACATCCTGTCTTCAGCACTTATTTGAAGCATATGGAAGAAAAAATCCTATTTATGGGACTTCAAGTCACTGGGTTTTTTTTCTTTTATTAATGGATACTTAATTTTCCCTTTAAGCTTCTCTATTTTCTCAGCTTTCAATTTTGGGTATAGTTACTTTCTTTTTTTTTTTTTTAAGATTTTATTTATTTATTTGACAGACAGAGATCACAAGTAGGCAGAGAGGAAGGCAGAGAGAGAGGAGGAAGCAGGCTCCCCGCTGAGCAAAGAGCCCGATGTGGGACTCGATCCCAGGACCCTGGGATCATGACCTGAGCTGAAGGTAGAGGCTTTAACCTGCTGAGCCACCCAGGCGCCCCATAGGGTATAGTTATTTTCAAATGAATATATCAGTTCCCTGGGCCTACCATTTAATTAATATGTAAACCAAATTTTAGGAGTTCTGCCTCTTCCCCAAGAGATTCCACAGATGGCTAAGTGTGGATTCATTAGCAAACAGGGGGAATGGGAGGTGTCTAGCACATAGCAGCGGCAATGTGGGTCCAGTCCTGAACCTGAGCTCCCATCCAGCCAGCCTTGTAATCTGGCCTTGACAGTGACAGCAAAGGGACATGTTTGGTAGCAGAGAGGGTTGACTGAATCCAGCCAGAAAAGGTCAGCATTGTCTCTTCTTTTCCTAACCCGTTATAGCTCAGTCATCCATAAAAGAACTCAAATACTATCCCTTAAGTTATGTAATGAGTTTTATGAGTGAAGTTTTAAAAATAATTATAGGTGTTTGCCCTAAATTTCCCTTTCACATTACAAGGGTTGCTGTCATTTTATCATCAATATGCAAATCATCATTCACCCTTGGCATGCCCACATGAGGTCTGTCACAGTTCTCCAGAACCCTAATTCTTTTTAGATGGTCTTCACGTGCCATGAGTTCTTTAACTTACAGCCCACTTACAGCTCTGCCCTTACGAAAAACAAATGGGAAAGAATTTGTAGTGCTGTGGGGAAGTTTGTACCTACAGCTTGCGGGGGACCCCTGTGCTTTGTGCAACTGGGATAAAAGCCTACTATTTGAATTTAAAACAGAAAACAGGAGCCACTGCAAGAATTGGTATTCAGGGTCCCCCAGGTGAAATGCCAGGTTTTGGAGTCAGTGAGACTTGACTTATTTAACCTTTCCTAGCTCCAGGGCCCTCATCTCTAAAATGCGGAGTGACCACCCTTGCCTCACAGCATGTGAGAATAATGTGAACTCAAGTGCGTAAGCTCCTCGCACTGTGCCTGGCACAGCATGATGGGAGATAGCTATCAGCACCATTGCCAGCACATGGACATAGCTTTGTTTGGGACACTCCTTAAGATCATGTACAACTTCACAGCTAACTGGGTGCAAGATGCTAAAAGTCTCCATGGCTCAATGTGGTGCCTTTCTTTCAAACAGATTTCCTCCCAAGTTTAAGAAATCTGGCTATTCTTCCTTACCTCTTGACCTTTGCTCACCCTTACCTTTACTCTCTTCTCGAAGGCATTTACTTGTCTTCCTTTCGTCAGTCCTGAAGACAGTTCTTGGTAATGCTTCTGTACCTCTATATACCTTCTCCTTTTCAAAAATGCATTACAAGTATGTCACAAATATATTTTCTTGTATTTTTTCCGTTATTTGGGCCTTTTAACATTCTTTCGGTTCTCCCAGATGTGTACAGTTGTAGAATTTTAGAACTATAAGACCGCTGGAGACTGTTAGAGGATGAGGTCCCACAACCTCTTTCCCATCATCCAGTGCCCCAGACAGTGTTGCTGGCATCCTGCCACCTCTTCAACTTTATAAATAGCAGCCAAGCTCCCCGGCACCTGTGGCTTTGCTTCTAAATTCATATAAAACAAAACTCATAGATGTGACCTTATTTATTTACAAGATATTTCAAACCTTTTATCTGTTAGCATAAGATAAATTTACTTAGGTGTTTGTTATTTTTTAAAATAACCGAAGACCAGTTATGCTGACCCTGAGATCTGCTTCCTGCGTGTTTCACTGTGGGTTACTCAGTGATTGCCCTTGAGGGTATTGTACACGGGCTTTTATTTCCTGCCAGTGATTGCATCTTCCCTCTGGAGAGTCATACTTCTAATCTGCAAATGGCATCGTGTGTATTTTTTTTTTTCCCTGAGAACTGAGATAACAAAAAGCATCTTTAATTATTAAAATCTTATCACTCATCAGTTTACTGTTTCAATAAAAGTCAGAATTACCAAGTGGTTTTTGTTTGTTTTTACAAAGTCAGCCGCACATCTTTTTGAACTCCTTGGATTTTTCATGGGTTCTCGTTTTCAAAAATGATTTTTCCTTTCTAGATACTGATCAAATAAATGCTTTGTATTTTTGCTTTGTTACTTCTTAAGTTAACTCGCACCGCACACAAGCAAGCTAACAACCACAAAACCCAGTGTGTCTCTGTAATTGACTTACTTTCTGACATAGATGGTGTCTCTTGGGTCAACTGGGAGATCATGGCACCACCTCCTAGTTTATGAGTCCTTCATGATGGCATAACCTCTGTTATGTCACCTGTCAACATAGGAGACACTCATGGTCCCTAACCATTTTTATAGAATGTATGTCCTAATATATTCCCTGTCTAGATTCTTTTTTAGTCTCAGTGAAAAAGTATCACTCAATCTGCCTCCAAATTTTTAATTTTCAACTTCTCTCTCCAAGGGGCAGAGGATGTGGACTTCACAATGGCTGAACTACACAGTGTGTATTTATGTTCCCTCCTAGGATGCTTTGTTTTTCTCTTTAAGTAAAAACATTTGTATGTAAGTCCTTACCTCAGTATCATGTCCTAAATGTACTCTAATCTTTGAACAGTGCAATCCATTCATATTAAATGCAATCATTTTCCCTTTTTTATAGGATACTACGGACTATGTTGCCTATGTAGCTAAAGATCCAGTTAATCAACGAGGTATGGAAAGCAACTTCTAGATTTTCTTAAGAGCTGGTAGATAGTACCTTTAAAAAGGAACAAGCAGTTCTTTTCAATATACAAAGTGAGGATCACTAGAGTGGTATAATAGTATGTGAATTTGAGCTAAAATAAAAAGACCTGCTACCAGAACAAAGTAGAAAAAAAAATATATATAGTTGGGATTTAAATCCCAGTCATTTGAGGGACCCTCATACCAGAAAGCTTATTATCTATTTGTATAATCAAAAGAGAAGCTGTTTTGGCTATAATAGAAGGGGCTGGCTGCCACATCCCCAATGAATGAATGACTTAACAGAGGAGACCAAGCCAGTGAGGTTATTGGCCTGCATCAGGCTTGGCAAGTGTGCTTGTGTGCATGTGTGTGTGAATTTGTGTATGTGCACACATGTATGTGAGTGTATGTGTGTTGAGCCTGTGCATTTGTTGTCCAAAGAGTCTGGCATGTCACTTTGAGTGTCTGGCTTCTTCTCATTTTGGGATTTCAGCTTAAATGTCTCTTCTTCCTAGAGATCTTTGACTGATAGCACCTCCTCTCTCCAGTAACATAACCCACCTTGCTGCATCATAATACTTTCTCTTCTTAATTAACACTTAGCCCACATTTTTATTATTTTATTTACTCATTTGTGGATGTGTTTCACGTCTGTCCTTCCTACTGAAAGCTCCATGAGGGCAGGAACCCGTCTACCTTATTCATTGTTGTTTCCAAAGGACTCAACAAAGAGCCAGGCACATAGGTGTTGCAACAAAAACAACTATCTTTGTTGAGTGTCTCAGTGAATGGAAGAGTTGAACTGATTGGATTTCTCATCACAGGATTTAGGAAGGTTGCCTAAGTAAACTCATCTCCCAGTGAAACTTCGGGATAGGGGCCTGAAGTTTCTTAAGTCATTGGGCCTCTTTAGACAGACATGGTTAGTGCTGCTTCTCATCCCTGATTCCGAGCCATTTGACTCTTTTTTTTTTTTAATTTTTAAAGGTGGTTTTTTTTTTGTTTTTTTTTTTTTTTTTTTTTTTTTAAGAGAGAGAGAGAGAGAACATGAGAGGGGAGAGGGTCAGAGGGAGAAGCAGACTCCCTGTGGAGCTGGGAGCCTGATGTGGGACTCAATCCCGGAACTCCAGGATCATGACCTTAGCCAAAGGCAGTGGCTTAACCAACTGAGCCACCCAGGCATCCCTTTTTTAAAATATTTTTTTTAAAGATTATTTTTTACTTAGAGAGAGAGCGAGAGCATCTGATTCCTCTTTTAAGGATGAGTCTTAAGTTGCTTCTTCTCCTCAACTTGAACCTATTAGGGCAGCATCGTCTGCCACCCCGAGGATAGAGGTTGACCCAGCACATTAATTAAGTACACGTGAAGTAGAATTTGGACATTCAGAGAGCCATACGACAAAAGGATGGAAGTGTACATGGCATGCTGGGGGTGGGACGGTACATGAATAGAACACATTTACTAGAATGCAGGTTGGTATGGAAAAAAGAATTCTGAGAGACATCCAGAGGGAGATAGAATATAGCTGATAAGTAGGAACTTAATCTTCGAGTAAATGGGTGGAAAATGCTGTTTATAAAGCAAAGTTTCAGGAAGATTTATTTGGGAATAGAGTGGATGCAGAGAGAAACTTAAGGCAGAGATCTGTTTAGAAGCTATTATGATAGTCAAAAAGGAAATGACGAGGACCAGCTGCTGATACAGGACCTGGCACGTAGTCGAGGAGCAGCAAATGCTTGCCAAAAGCACACGGCTCAGTGAGATGGAAAAGAAGAAACAGGTGACAAGAACTAAGCAATACTCCACTGAAACTGACTCACTGTAAACCGTATGATGAAGAATGGATAACCATCAAAGAGGAGGAGAGACAGGAACTAGTGAAGGGGAACGGGGGTGTAGGAATGGAACACAACCAAAGATAGCAGAAAAGAGCAACCTCTTTTAATTAAGCCTGAGTTTCCCGAGAGAATAACTGCATGCTATTTTGGGGAAGGGCTCTGAACAACAAAGCGTTTTCTCTTAACCTGAAAGGACAGGGAGAAAGGAAGAATGAATGATCAGTATCCTTAGATGTTTAGTAGCTTTGCCATCAGTCACTGTGTAGCTCAGTCATGTCATTCCTCTTCCATGAATGCTGGTGATGAGTTCAAAGACTGATGCCAGTGGCTTGCTTTCTTCTCTGGGGCAACGGGTCTACCTAGAAAATAGATGATTTAGAAGCATAGGGTCTTTTTCCGGGTGCCTGGCTGGCTCAGCCTGTTAAAGCGTCTGACTCTTGATTTCAGCTCAGGTCATGATCTCAGGGTCCTGCGACCATGTTGGCATCAGATTCTGAGCTCATTTTGGGGGGGGGTCGGCGTGAGGTTTCTCTCTCTCCCTCTCCTTCTGTCCCTCCCCCGTGCACTCTCTCTAGAATAAATAAATCAGTCTTTAAAAAAAGAAACAGTAATTTTCTTGGATTAAAAAGTTAGCATCTCCTCATCCTTATTGCTCCTTTTCCAGTCTCCTCCTTCCCTTTCTTATTTATCTTGGTTATGGAAACTTCCGTGAGAAGCCGCCCTGTTGTCAGCATAGCCCCCTGCTTGCACACCCCTCTAGTGTCAAATCCCTTCTCCTCATCTGAGCCTCGGGCTTTAATTTCTGCACAGAGGTGCTGACACAGCTTTCAAGCCTGCAAATAATTATGAATTACATACTAATATGAAAGGGGCTGAGCTAATCACTGTGGAGGTAAAACAATTCCTGGTCAGCCTGGGCTCATCATTTAGTGGGAGAGAGAACCTGGTGTGTTGGAGTGCATGGGAGAAGAGGGGGGCCCCAACAACAGCATGTGGACACAGCAGGTGCTCCGTCAGGACTTGTGGGAGAAGTGAGTCCAGGCCCAGGTGAAGGAGCTGTGTAATGAGAGCTAAGGGCTAGGTGTTTGGGTGTGTGAGTGTGTGTGTAAAGGTGGGATTGCAGAGAAAGGAAGGAAAAGAAGTAGGGGAGTCATGGCTGAAAAGCTTGGCCTGAAACAGAGTGTAGAGGGCTTTGAATGATGGCCACAAGGTCACTGGGAGCCTCTGAAGATTTTGAGCTTTATAACCATTATTCTGGCTTCTGCCATTTTACTGAATGGCAGAATGATAACTTTTCTGGCATTTGTTTTTGTGAAAGTGATACCAGAGGGCAGAAAACAGTCTGGAATTGTGGAGTCCTGTTCGGAGGACATCTCATTAGTCCCAGGCAGGAGTGGTACTGCTTACACTGGGGGAGGAAGGAACGTTTTGGACACATCTGTGAACTAATGGAAATTGGCAACAATTTAGATAGGAAGGTTGTCGAAGAAATAGAAATCAGATGTTCCTGAGGACTTAGATATATATACAATGCAAATACCTCAATACGGGGGTGGGGGGGCTTGTAGTAAGTATATAATAAATGGTAACTATTATTATCCTGTGTGATATGGATTAGTGTTGCCATTAAAGAAACGGGGATTATTACAAACTGGAAAAAAGACAATCTACTAGAGAAACGGGGAAAAGATTACCATTTATTGCATGCTTGCCACATCGCAGGCATTGTCTCATTTCATCCTTACAGCAACCCTCCAAGGCCGGTATTAATTTATTCTTTATTATAAAAGCAAACACTGGCATTGAGAAAAGTGAGATTGTTTCTTAAGGTCAGCCATCAACTTCCGAATCAACTTCCAGGTTCTGAGCCCACCTTTACAAAAGAACATTACAAGGCACTGAGAAACATTTAAAAAAATTTTACAGGTTTACTAGCTATGTTGTTAGCAATCAAATTATCATAGATATCGTATCTCATCTTCAAATTTCAAATATTGAAAAAAGGTAAAATGGGTTTAAAGTAGTAGTTATTCTTAACAATGCTGGCAGGAGCGTGGATCCAAACGTTTTGGAGAGCAAGCTGACAATTTGCATCCAAAGACTTAAAAAAGTAAATACTTTTGAACCAGCAATTTAACTTCCAGAGAAATAATTAGGATATGCACAAAGATTAAGCAATAAAGATCATTGTCATATACTATTTATATAATAGAAAAACTGTAATTAATTCAATATTCATGAATAGCAAATTATGTAAATGATTCCATAGAATGTACTGCCACGGCAGCATTTTAAAGCTAGTGTTACAGAAGAATAAATAATAACCTGGGGTAAATGACAGTGTTATCAAATGAAAAAGCAGATTGTGAGAAGTGTGTGTAATATGACCCCAGGTAATTTTTTAGAGATAGATATACTTAGAAAAAGTTTGGAAAGAAAAATATGTCAAAATATTAATAGCAGTAATCTTTAGTTAGTGAGACATATTTTTTTTCTTGGTGCCTTTCTTTTTTAAAAAGATTTTATTTATTTATTTGACAGAGAGATCACAAGTAGGCAGAGAGACAGGCAGAGAGAGAGGGAAGCAGGCTCCCCACTGAGCAGAGAGCCAGATGCAGGGCTCAGTCCCAGGACACTGAGATCATGACCTGAGCCGAAGGCAGAGGCTTTAACCCACTGAGCCACCCAGGTGCCCCTCTTGGTGCCTTTTTATTTTCTAAAACTCCTGCAGTGAATATTTATTATATTTGTAAAAAGAAAAAAATTATCTAAATCCTTGAATAAATTTTTTAAAAATGCTGAAACCAGAAAGAAGATGTTATAGAATTACATAATGAGTTTGGTTCATGTAGGGGAAATGTTTAGTAGGCAGGAGAAGCTCAAGGTCGGGAAGGGGGAAATGAGGGGGAAATGAGGGGGGAAAGGAATGGGAGGATGGGAGGATGGGGATTGGGGGAGACAGAGATAGAGACAGAGACCAGGCCTTCAAGTTCAGGTTTGGGAAAACTGCGACTTCATAGCCCTAAGAGTAAGATCATTGAAGGAGAAACCTGGAAAGGAGAGGGCCGAGAGTCTCAGGGAGTAGAAGTCAGAAGAGACTGTGAAGAGCCAGAGGGGTAGTCAGGGGAAGGAGAGAAAGTCAGGAGATGAGTATCATCTAAGAAGGAGGGAGAGCGCATTTCTCTGGGAAAAGACATCCCAGAATAAGACACCTCAGAACGCCACATACTGAAAAGGAGTTAGGGGCAGTGAAGGCGGAAAATGCCCTTCTGTCCAGCAATTAGCAGGCCATTGTTCCCCCTGGGAAGCACAATGTCAGTGGATGGGATAAAGGGCAGGAGGCCAACCTCAGGGATGAGGAAGAACATAGCCCAGCATTCCTGGAAACCGGGGCTCAGTGCTAAGAACCCTGAATGTTCCCACTGCTTCTTGTTTGTTCAGTTCAGTTTTAGCATTAGTATACTCAAGTCAGGGCAGTGATCACTTTTTCCCATCTTGCCTAGGACCTGTTAGTGAACTCCACATTTTATGAAATGCCTTTTCTGTAGAAAAGGCTAGTTACTCTAAGAATGTTTTGAGTTTACTTAGTTTTGAGTTTACTTAGTGACGAATACAGCTTGTCCCTGTAATTGCTGTGAATAGGATTTCCGTATTCTCTTCACCTCTCACTCCAAGTGGGTAGTAGTCCAGGAAGGTTTAACTATTTTCTCTTTATCTAGTATGTGAAGAGGCCCCAGTTTGCATGGGAACAGGAAGGCCATGGTCTCTGAAGAAAGTTAAAAATATATTTTTAAAGACTGTAAAAACAATTTAAATTAACCTATTTGCTTATATTTGTGGTTATGGTTATAAAATGTATGCACGACTGCCCTGGTGACATCAGTTAACTGTGGCCTGACTGGCTAGCTTGCCTCTTTGGGCTAGTTTTTTCCTAGGAGTGGAGGGCTCGTTGTTTCAGTAATACAGCACCATCTGGTGGTTGATCTGAGGTGCTGCACTTTTGAATATTGAGTTTATTTAAAAAACAAAAAACAGAAACAAAATAATAATTTAAAAAAACCCGGATGTGTTAAAAATAAATGTAAACTAGTAAAGAAAGCCCTGTTATCCTCTAAGAATAGTTCTCAGCCTCTTTTCCATGAATATTCAATTAGGAAACCGAATTTAAAAAATTGAAGCCTATGCATCTAAGATTTTTAAAAATCCTCCTTAATGTAGTACTTGATATCCAAAGGTAGAATTATGGGTCTGTCTGGCTTCAGTTGGAATGAAAAGAACCCATATTTGCATCTGATTCCATCTCAGGCCTTCATGCAAAGTTACCGTATCATTGGAAAGCCACATTCCTTTTTTGGCCCTTGGGACTTTTCATATACTTGTCTTTCCTTCCTTCCCATTAGCTAAAAATTGGTCAATTCTTGGCCAACCTGGCTGCTTATCCAAGCTTTTGGAGATGGGTCTAACCCTGAGAAATGGGCACATTTGTATATGATTCAAAGCCTATCTGTATGTTGGCCCATGACCAACCTCAAAAAGAACCAAGACAGTGTTTACAGAGCAGCACGTCTGTGAGTAGCAACAACAGCACTGTGTGTGTTCGCTGAAGGTAGGGAGGCAGCATAGGATATCTACACAGGGTCAGCCTTTTTGTCCAGTGTCATTCCTTTCATGGTGATGGGCACCACTCTTTGTTTTCTACTGAATCTTCTCAAAAGAGTAATATGGCAGTAATGAAGTTATCCAAAGTAAAGCAGAAACATGTTGGTAGCATCAGCCCAAGAACAGGACCAAATCCTCAAAGTATCAGAATCAGAAGAGTTGAGAGAAGTAAAAACATTTTAGAAGAATGTGAGAAGTGGTGGTGGGTTTGGTAGTTCCCTTCCTTGCTGAGGACCCGCAGGCCACAAGAACCCACATGCCTGTTCCCCAGAAGGCTTGAGCCACTGTGATAGAGGGAGGTTAGGATCTCTATAAAGCAACAAGGGACTTCAAAGATCACTAGTGCCTTGTCTTGGCAGGTCAAGTTATTGCTGCAAAGTAACTCATTCAGGGTCACACAGACTGTGGCGTAATTGGAATTTGAAGCTGAAATCTTTCCATGGAGTTCTTTGAAGTGTTCTTGTTTTCTCATCCCTTTAAAGGGAGATACACTCATTTTTTCTTTGTGTGTATAGATGTATGTACGTTTGTTTGAATTTCCTGCCTTTCTCATTATCTTCCTTATTTTCGTCTTCTTCTTGAACCTAAGAAAAATATAAAATTAAAAAAATCATTTACTATATGTTGATATATACCTGATATTGACTTTATTTCAAATTGGACCAGAAATTTATGAGACGAAAAACAAAGGAATTCAAGTGAATTGCCTTTTCTTATCTTAAGGTAATACAACTTCTCTTTGCTCAGCTGGAGGGCACTTTCCAAGGGCACTTTGTACGTTGAAGGCTGTCTCCAAGAGCAAAGCGAGCAGTGATTCGTACTACTCAGTGGCTCAAAGAACCTGCCTCATTATGGGACTCACTACAGGTGTCAGTCAGATCAATGCAATTGAAGACAACTTCTCACACTAGATGTGATTCAGGAAAATCAATATGTATTCAATCAACACAATTTTTAAAACACCTTCTATGTGTTGGTCATGTGTGACCAACTACTGCAAAAAAAGGGCAATTTAAAATTCAAGTTTAAACATAGATCAAACATTTTCCTTTATCCTTATATCCTATATCCTTAGAAAGGATATACATTTATAGACGTTCTTAACTGGGATTTGAAACTAGAATTAGCTCCAAATTCTCTATCAGGATCCAAGTTGGTTCTTTAAAGGGACAACCTTATAAGAAATGGATAATTCTTCTAGAGATTGGACACCTCAGCATTGTTTGATTTAGTAAAACCACACACACACAAGCCTTCTAAAAATATTTAAATCCTTTATTTTATCATTTTTTTAAAAAGTTATTTATTTATTTTGGCGAGAAAACACAAGCAGGAGGGGGAGAGGCAGAGAGAATCCCAAGCAGACTTGAGCTCAGCGTGGAACCCAACCTGGGGGCTTGACACAGGGTGCCATCCAATGACCCTGAGACCATGAGCTGAGCTGAAACCAAAAGTCAGATGTTCAGCCGACTGTGCCACCGAGGCAGCCCTTCATTTAAATCCTTTAAATGAAAGTCAAGTTAGTTCCTGAATGAGAATTATCTGGAGACTCTTGAGATAAGTATTAACATAAGGCTAAGAAAAGACACAGTTGTAGGTTCTACTATTACATACTGGTATAGGCTGTGCGAATTCTATCAGATATAAATGAATTGCCTTTTACTCTAAATAGATAACAAAATCCTTTCCAGGACACCACGAGCATAAAATTGTGCTTCCAAGTCAGCACAGTTAAATCATTCTATAAAAGCAGCTCTCTCCCCTCTCCTGTGGTGTCCCCTTCAGTAATGTGCCCCAGTGTTGGTTTCACTGCTCCCGAGATCCATGAAACTCCTCGGGCATCTCATCTCATTCCTCATGCACTTGCTTAAGCCTTTCTATTCTTAGAGAATAGCCAGCAATTTTTCTAACACTCTGGTATATATTTAACTGTTATCAGAGCTTTTTCTCATCCCTCCATGCTTCAGGCTATCCAAGCCCATATATTTTCTAAAAAGTATTATTTCTCCTGGGACTTATTGCCTCCATATTAAAGTCATCCTTAGGACACTTCCATTTCATTTAAATCTCCATTCTGCAAGGCCCTAAGCAAGACTCCATACTCTCACCAAAGCAAGAGTGATATTCCATATGGTGGAAGGTGAATTTATAGTCCCCGAACACAAGCTCCTGGTTCTATGTGGCAGCAGATCTGCTCATTTGTGATACTCTGTCAGCTTCACCCGTCCTAATTTATTTCTGTAAATTACTTGTAATTTCATTTCCCCCTTCCCAGTAGCTGCTTCTCAGAGAAAATACCTAATAAAAATTTTAATATCTTTTGGTCATCGTCACAAAACTTGCTTTTAAAAAAAAAATCTTGTTTTTGATACTTGATGGAGATAGTTCTTTAGTAGGATTTTGAAGACAGGGATCACCACATCATTGCCGCTTTATAGCAGCAATGACAGGGCAAAGGGGTGTTATAAAGCTCCTGTCTTCACCAGCAGCTCATCCCCCACTTTGAGGGGAGTGGGGCGTGGGGAAGTCAGGGGGAGGTTTGGAAAGTTACATTTTTGCAAAGACAAAGTACCATGCAAAGACGACAGCTTGAGCCTCATCTTCCTGCCAGATTGCTGCCCTAAGCGTCTCCTGTATTGAATTCTAGAACTAACATTTAACTCGAGTCACATTATTGGTTAAGATCAGTCTAGTTTTATAAAAGAGAGGGTCCAAAAACCTATCTTGAGACCAGAATTTGTCAGTGTTCTGAGATATTTAAATGGAGAATACAAACGTTTCTTCTCTTTGATGCATATGAAGTAGGAGGTACTCTTTTCCGCCCCTGGAAGGCTGAAGAGTGCTTGTAAACCTTGCTCCCTTTTACTCAGTTAAAAGTTCACGTTCTGAAAGTATTTTAACTTTATATAACCTCTTCTTGTTGAAAATTTATGACAGTTTTTTTTTCTTTGTTTTTGTATACCCTCTTGCAGCCTGTCACATATTGGAATGCCGCAGTGGGATGGCCCAAGATGTCATAAGCACCATAGGGCAGGCTTTTGAGCTCCGGTTTAAACAGTATTTGAAAAATCCTTCTTTGAATACTTCTTTTGAAAGGTCAGCCAAGTGTTCTATAATTACTTGACTTACTGTATTGATTCTGTTTTATTTTAAAATGAATTTTCAAGCTCATAAAATGGATCATTTCTTTTCTTACAAATAGGCAGTTTCAGTACAAACACGTAATGGCATTTTCTATTTTCCTTCCATTTATATTTGTCCAGATATTTCCTCTTGCTTTGTTTCAAAATTAAAAGAGACACTCAAAGTAGGAAGGGGTATGCCCTGTTTCTCTGCTATTCTACAGAGCTATGAATTAAGTGGTATCATAAAATAACAGACATCAGTACATTTCTCAGAATTGTTTCAGTCCCAGATCCCTTGCATACAACTTAAAAAAAAATCAAGAATGAAGAGCAAAATAGTAAGAATCGAATGTCTGTATCTAGAATCACTCTAGATTCTAGTTCGCTGGTTTGCAGTGTAAATAGAGGTGCTCCAGCTAATGTGTGGGGGGCTGGAAGGTGATGGGAACCAAGGAGGTTCTGTCTGAGGCACAGAGAGTCTGTAAGGAAAGCTGAATCCTTCTGGCCATATAGACTCCAGCACGTGTGGGGTGTGGTGAGGCCTCTGGCTTGGAGAATTCACACCGAGAGACAAAACTCACTCTTGGCTCCTTATAGATGCACTCATCCCCCAATTAGTTATTTTGTGTATCAGTAAACGCTGGGTTTGGGGATCTCCTTTTATAAGGTGGTCTGGGGTAGCAAACGAGAAGAGGTTACCAGGCGGCCTTCATTCATGTTGAATTTTTCCCAGGATAACACTTACATCTTAGTGCTATCATGCTGTTGACATGTAATGAACCCAACAAAACTATGTCGGTTGTTAGTGGAGTCAGTTCAATCCAAAAGGACTTGATTTATTCTTTTTCATAAGAAACTTCTACTAATTCCAATTTGGAAGGAAAGTTGTTTGTTTTTTTTGTCCTGTTTCAATTTTTAAAACAATGCACGTTTACATAAATCTACCCACTTGCCACATATGGTTCCAATATTTCTTTATGAATCCCATATACTCCTCCAGATTTGTGCAGACAAGATAGCTGGCCAGAGCTCTCATGTTTTTCATCTTGGTCTAATAAACGGGGCCAGGCCCTCTGCCCAATATCTAATTTTTTTTTTTTTTAGCAAAACATTTCCAAAATGGTACAATCAAAGCATGCTAAAGATATTCAGGAAAACCTTATTTTTATACCCTACTGACAAAAATGACATACATTCAGAGAGCTCATAGGTATGCGTGTATGTGTGTGCGCGCGCGCGCGCGCGTGTGTGTGTTTCTTAATCACTGGGAGGAGACACAAAAGCATCACCCTTGGCACTTTCTGTTGGCTTAGCCTACTTTAATTGTCTATGGAAAGCTAAACAACCATCTGGCTGCTTCCATCCAGATGTTTGACATCACTTCTGAACAGCTATAAACTTAAAACATGAATGCAGAGTTTTTCAGGATGATTTTGCGTAGTTCTGATCCCTCTGCCTCCCCCGCAGCATCCGTATTCCCTCCCAGCCTCTAGGGGATTCTTTTTTCCCTTACAGTGAGGAGGTGCCCATTGATGGTCCCAGCGAGGAGAGAGAAGACCGCGAGTACTACAATGAAATCCCAGGGAAGCAGCCACCTGCGGGGGGCGTTTCCGACGTGCGGCTCAAGGTCCAAGCCACAGAACACATGGCTTACTGCCCCATTCGGTGTGAGAAGTTGTGCTATTTGGTAAGGGATGTTTTATTGTTACTGAAACTTAGCAATGTGATTCTGTCCTTGCCCCAGGAGAGTTTAATTTGAGAGTTTCCAAATGCGAGTTTAGAGAAAGTATCATCCTCCTCAGGACAGAGCCAGAGAATGAATCACTGTCGGAGCCCACACTCCATCATTTTTACTCCAAGTCCCCCGCCCTAGGCCTACGTGGATGGCTTCACATCTCCCTTTGCTGGGAAGACCCTGGCAGGCCAGCATGGGGTGCTCCACGTCACCCATCCCCATCTCCGGTCTTGCTCTGTTCTCCTTGCTGCTCCTTCTCAGCTACTGCCCCCCCCCCCCCCCCCCCCCCCCCGCCAGTCCTGCCCCTGAGCTCCTGGTCCCATCCCCCACTTCCAACCCTCTGCCTTGGTTCTGTCCATCAACTTCCCCCCCACCCCGTCTCAATCTTTACTTACTCTTTGTCTACTGGTTATCTCTTTTCCGTCTGGAAATAAATTTGGACCCCTCCAACCAACTCATAATGTCTCACCTCCTTCTCATTTTCCTTATATGCACAGACTTCTAGAAAACGTTGTCTGTATCACATCAGCACTGCATTTCTAAGATCTGAATTCTGCTTGACAACTTGACAGAAATGACCTTTACAGTAGTCACCTGTGGTTCACCGATGGCTTAATTGCTAAATCAATTTTCTTCTTCAATGTTCTGAACCTGTTTACAGAATCAGACACCTGCAGGCTGCCTCTTCCTTTTTTTAGACGTCTACCTTGATCTTCTAAAGAAGTTCTATTGTGTCATTCTTACCCCCATCTCTAGTTGCTGCTTTTTTCACTTTATTTCATGTTCTCCAATATTTTATTATGAATGTTTTCAAACATACAGAAAAGTTGAAATAATTATGCAGTGAACACTCATACATTCACCATCAAGAGTCTACAGTCAACTACAATTAACGTTTCACTGAATTTGCCCTGTCATCCTATGTAGTTATCATCCATCAACATATCTTATTGTTGGTGTGTTTCAAAGTAAGTTACATTTCTCTTTTCTTTTTTTTTTTTTTGGCATCATTTTTAAAATTTAAATTTTGTTAGATAACATATAGTGCAGTATTGGTTTCTGGACTAGAATTCAGTGATCCATCACTTACATACAACACCCAGTGCTCTTCACAAGTGCCTTCCTTAATGCCCATCCCCCCCCAGGCCATCCCCCACCCACCACCCTCCATTAACCTACCGTATGTCCTCTGTCATTAAGAGTTGTGCGCCTGGGTGGCTCAGTGGGTCAGAGCCTCTGTCTTCAGCTAGGGTCATGATCCCAGGGTCCTGGGATCAAGCCCTGCATTGGGCTCTCTGCTCAGTAGGTAA
The DNA here is from genome assembly GCF_902655055.1 of Lutra lutra. NCBI lineage: Eukaryota > Metazoa > Chordata > Mammalia > Carnivora > Mustelidae > Lutra > Lutra lutra. The sequence continues at coordinate 67,889,346 of NC_062284.1, read as the reverse complement.
CCTGCTTCTTCCTCTCTCTCTTCCTGCCTATTTGTGATCTCTGTCTGTCGAATAAATGAATAGGGTCTTTAAAAAAAAAAAAAAGAGTTGCTTATGGCTTGTTTCCCTCTTTCCTTTCTTCCCCCTCTTTCCATATGCTTATATGATTTCTTTCTTAAATTCCACATGTGAGATCATATAGTATTTGTCTTTCTCTGACTGACTTATTTCACTTAGCATCATACACTCTAGTTCCATCCGTGTCATTGCAAATGGCAAGATTTCATCCTTTCTGATGGCTGAGTAACATTCCATTGTGTATACGCTACATCTTCTTTATCCATTCAGCAGTTGATAGATGTTTAGGCTTTCTCCATAGTCTGGCTATTGTTGATAATGCTGCTATAATATCTTTTCTTTATATCTGATTTTCTTTTACTCCCTCCCCTGCAAACCCAATGCCTTGACCTTACCATCCTTTCTCTGTCTTTGGCCTTGCCCTAGTCCTTGATTTCTCTTCTGGCATGACATTTGTGTACACACTCCTCCAGCTTCTCTGTTTTCAGCCATTACCTATCTCTCCAGCTATAATGCCATAAGCATTACATTGTTCGTCTTAAGATTGAACTCAGCATTTTCTCCGTGACTCCAAACCACAATCCTCTATTGATTTACTCATGTATATTAATGGCACTGCTGTTCTGTCATTAATCTGCAGTCTTTTGTTTTTCTCACACTTCGGACTCCATTTCAGCTCAGTCTTCAAGACCTAGGAGTCTACCATGAAATCTTTTGAATCCACCCAACCTCTCTCATTCCTGCTGTACCTTTTAAGTTCTGGTCTTCACTTGCTCTCATGATTCTGAAAACCCCTTCCTTGTCTCTAATTTCATTCCCCCAAAGCCTTCTGCGTGGTACTGCCAGAATGATCTTTCTGAAGTACAGATATTGTCCTTTTCAAAGACATCAGTGATCTCATTCCATTATTGAAGACATCTATCTATCTATCTATCTACCACATTTGGGATCATTGCAACCCTTTGATGGAAAAGATTTTCAAGGATGGAAAGTGAGCCGGGCATAACCTCAATCTGTCACTGTTAGATAGAGGTTTGCTAAATACTGAGTGTTTATACAAGTGTCCTGGAAATCACACTTTCTGGCTGAGACTCGGATTGAGTCCTGGAATGGGACCTCCCAAGCAAAGCAGTAACCCTCAGACTATAGGCCTTATATTGGCAGCCTTTATGACTCCCTGCTTCAGACCCACCTCTGCAGCCCCCAGGGAATGCACTATCACAGGAGTCCCCACTCCCCACCCAAAATCTCAGTTTCCTGTCAGACACTTCCTGTGTCAGAAAGTGAAGTTGTCTGCTGGGAGCATTACTGGTGTTACTAGTGTTCTGTTTGCCCTGTTGTTTTTTGAAAGTCTGACTGTATACTACGTTTGAAAATGTTTCACAATTTTTTTTTTTTTTTTTTTAATGCAGCCTGGGAACTCCAAGTGTAGCAGTGTGTATGAGAACTGTTTAGAACAAAGCCGAGCAATAGGTAGGTACAATTGTCTTTCCCCATCTGCCACTCTCCTTATTCCTTGCAAGTCATATGGGTGTGTGTGGCCCTGGTTCTTAAACACCTCCTGGGGAAGGCGGGTGTATATAACCAGACACATAATGCTTCAGCTGCAGGCTTCCCACGTTCTGAGCGGCCCAGAATGCCACATGTGCGTCACTTGGACTGTTCATGGTTTTGCCTCGTGCTTGTGTGCTTGACCACACCATCATTCTACCTTAGGAAGTCTTGCCCTGCTTTCACGTCATATTATGTCTTCCTGGAAAGCTGCTTTCTCTGCTTAAAACTCAAGGGAGTTCCACTTCGAAGAAGATCAGACATTAAGTTAATGTGAAAATTGATGTGTGTCAAATCCATTAGGATTAAAATAAAATCTTTTAAGCAGAAAACAAAAAGAAATCTGAAATGTGGGGGTCCCAATTAGGGGCTCATGTACCTCACACTTCCCAGGGCATTAAGTGTCTTATTACTGTACGTGATAATTGATGTTGGACACAACTTTTCCACAACACAAATGTAGAACGTCAGCCACCAAACTGGAAATATGGTTCCATAAGGTCATGCTGCTAGTTAGTCATTTAATTCTTATAAATTGTTGAAAGTACTTATTTCTTTGGGAAGCAAAGTTTTGCAGCATTAGAGGGAGAGAGAACTGGATGATATAAGTAATAGGATGGAGGATAAAGTTGGGTAGCGAAACTCAGGGACTTAAATTAGCAGGAACTTACTACCTAGAAGGTAGTCACTTCTAAGGATACTTTCATACTTCTTATGGACTTATACCAATGTAATCTATTAATTTTATTATTGTTTTTTGAGAGAGAGAAAGAGAGAGTGGGGGGGGTCAGGGCAGAGGGAGAGGGAGAATCTTACAATATGGGGCTTGATCTCACAACATTGGGATCATGATCTGCACTAAAATCAAGAGTCAAATGCTTAAGTGACTGAGCCACCCAGGTGCCCCTAATGTTATTATTTCTTGTACATGGGGGATAAGTGAAAATTTATCATTTTAGGTACAGCTATGATTACTACCTTCCTCCACGGTGCAAAAATAATAGGAGTAGTGAGCTAAGACAGTATTATTAATTCTCTAAAAATATGGTTCTTTTTGATAGATGTTAAAATTCCATGCCATTATTTAAAGTCATTAACAACTTTAACCTAACTTTTAATAATATGACTAAAACAAATTAAGTTAATGGTAAGTGTAAATGTCTTTTTACACCTATGATACCTAGGAGCTATATTCTTCCCTCCCTCCTTTCCCTTACTCAGAAATCCCTAACCTAAGGATTTAATAATAGGAACATATTACATATGCCCTGTAGCATGACAATCATTTCCTGCCTGTGCTGAAGCTCACTTGGAAATATCTCCACGTCCCGTTTCATCTGACTATATCTCTTCATTTATACAACACTTCACTCAGTGGTTATTTACGACCAGACCCTCCTGTGGGTCTGGTCCTATGCCAGGTGGTAGGAATGGAGTCACAACCAGTACTCATGTTTGCAGTCTAAGCAGGAAGACACACCTTAAGCAAATGCTGACAAATAGGATGAGCGTTTCAAAGCCCAGCATGTTATGGGAACAAATAACAGGGAAACCTAAATTAATTGAAGGGGCTATAGAGGGTCTTTCTAAATGATCTACAAGCAAACAGCAAAACCAGGACCTGAGGGATGAGTGGGAATTATCCAGGCACAGAGAAGGAAATGGGGAAGGAGGGGTGAGAGAGGAAGAGAGTGTGAAAAGTATAAATGGGAATTAGAATTCCTGGTGTGCCTGGACCCCTTCCTAGATCACTGCACAGTTAGAGGACAGGAGAGAGAGAGAGACTTGGACCTAGAATAGAGTCCTAAGGAACTCCAAAGTTTTTGGTCCCATACACACCTTCCTTCCCAGCTCATCTTCCTCCTCGCCATTAAACAGATCGTCTTGGGACATTCTTCTGTCCTCAGTCCCTTGGCTTCTGAAGGGAACTCCCTGAAGGGAAAAAGCCATCATTCCTAGAATGATGTAACATATGCTCAGTAACAACACTCCCATTGGAGAAAAGGGGCATGGCCCTTTTTTTCCCTGTCAAGAACCCAAAAACATACATTTATGAAGGAATTAATGGTTATAGAGGTACTGTCTCAGCTTTATTCAAGATATTTCTTTTTGTAAGTGTAATCTTTGTCATAGAATCCAATTTATTTTTTCTGTTTATCTTGGTTTTAATTCTCTTCAAACCCAACAAACAGTGTAACCCCTTATACTTTCATGGTTTATATGTGCCTTAAGCCAAGATAAGCAGATCCAAACTTATGAAGAGATTTTATTTGGAGCCTGGAATATACTTTTCCAGAATTAGTTAAATCCAGAATGAATTTTAGCCATGATGGCTATCTCCTAGACAAGTTCACTGTCTTCTTCTGTTCTGGTTCGCCTGTATTAATGAGCTTAAATGTATATTTTGGAATGACAAATACAACAATAGAAGGTTCTATTGCAAGTGCCTGTTGTTCAGTTGCACTCTAACTGTAGGATAGTCTGTAACCGGTACAGAGCTACCTTCCATGTGGTGGCCCTGAGGTAACAGTTCATAACTGGGAGCCTTTCTGAATCTTGGGAAGGTGAGAGATGGTATTTGCAGTTTGGAAAAAGTCCTCCCGCTGGATACTTTTTTCCCCTGAAAATCACAGAGCTGTAACATTGTTTCCTTAGAAAAGCAGGTTCTGGGGCACCTGGGTGGCTCAGTGGGTTAAAGCCTCTGCCTTCAGCTTGGGTCATGATCCCAGAGTCCTGGGATTGGGCCCCACATCGGGCTCTCTGCTCACCAGGAAGCCTGCTTCCCCTTCTCTCTCTGCCTGCCTCTCTGCCTACTTGTGATCTCTGTCAAATAAATAAATAAAATATTTTTAAAAAAAGAAAGGAAAAGAAAAGCAGGTTCTAAGTTCCCCCGAGGAGCCAGAATGCTAGGAAGCCATCTCTTTAGACCTCAGCCACTAAGGTCATAGAGGGATAGAAGAACCCAACCCCCACTCCAGGGGCCATAACAAATAAGGCCACTCCTATTGTGGTAGGAAGGACTTTATTACTGTAGTGTCCGTTCATTCACAGACACCGAGAAATCAGGTGTTCCTAGCTTGGGGCCTCCTTGGGCCTATGTTTAAAAACTGTTCTGAAATTCCTGACCAGTGAGCAAATTAATAGCAGTTGCCAGAATAGCAAATACATAAATTTTATGGCTTTTCCTAGAGATTTATACATAAGCATTTGAGAGACACCTATACAAATATTTTCAATAAGGTTTGGCTTTTTTTTTTTCCTCCTAAGACATTTATTTATTCAAATACTGACTCAAAACCTGAATGCCAGTATATTATAAATACTGTAATAGCCTTCTGCTTGTTGACATAGTTAATTATAATTATCACCAGACTTATGAAAGAAACCTATCCTTGCTATTAAATTCTCTTGTGGAAAAAATTAATTAGCTAAACAGAATAATGTTTCCCTGACCTTCAAGTTAAAATGGAAATAAGATCCTTGTAATCAAGAAGACATTAAATTCCCCAAACCCTAAGGGTTTGCACTTGAAAACTTTGGTACTTAAAGTATATACACTGCATACATGATGTATTTGTTTTCTGCCACCAATCTTCTCTTCAGCAGGTTGGATAGGTTCTTGGAGTAACACTTGGCAAAAAGAAATTTTGGAATGTGTGAGGGCTGGCATATGTGATTAAGCTCTTCTCAGCCACACACTTGACCCCAAGAAAGATTTTAAATTTGGTTATAGAGTGGAGTACATATATGTATTTTAAGGCAACATTGCTGGGTTAAATAGAATAGTGCAATTGAAGAAAAGGAATGGTCGTTTTCAAGAGAGACTCGGTAAGACATGAATGCTTCTGTGTAATCCTATGGAACAGTAAACCTGATGTGGTCAGTTCATGCCATGGTCTCTAAGGGGCAGATGAGTCGGGGCCTTGTGTTAAAGAGTGACTCAGAACATAGGGGGTCAAATATGCTGAGAAAGGTAGACCAGGTGGACATTTTTATTTCAGCATCTGTTCATTCATCTGACAAACATTTTTCCTTTGAGTGCCTGCTTTGTACCAGGTATTGAAGTTGCAGAAGATACACAGATAAGTGAGTTGTAGTCTCTTCTTAAGGACTCGGGGAATTTGCTGTCTCAAGGAGAAGACAGACAGACAAGTAAACATACATTATGTTATGGAGTGGCACCTGACCCAGCCTGGGGGAAGGAAGGACTAAAGGGAAGGCTTCTTGAAGGAGGTGAATTCAGAACAGAATCTTAAAGGACAAATGGGGATTAGGTACAGAAAGGGATAGCAGGAGCTAAGAACCATGTGCAGAGCCCTAGCATCAATGAATAAATAGGTAACTGAGCAGATATTATCTAGTAAGCAGGCACTATTTCCAGTGAGTGCCTCACCCACATTCTTTCATTTATCCTCACAAGTGTATTCTAAGCCAGGCATCCCCATTTTACAGAAATGAAAACTAACACTTTGAGACATTAAGTAAATTGCCCTAGGCCACACCAACAGTAAGAAGTATCACAGGGGTTTGAATGCAGGTCCATGTTAATTTAGAAGCAGACCTCTTACAAACACTTGTGATCATAGTCTACTTTCAGTAAATTTTTATCAGCAGACACTCCTAAATAAATGGTAATTCAATCACATATAAGTTTTACATATATATATATATGCTAATATGTTATACATGTCTTACAACACACACAAAAATAGAACATTTCAAATTTAGAGTTAATGATAATAAAGGCATTTTAAAAATGTCTTGGTGAGGGACGCCTGGGTGGCTCAGTTGGTTAAGCAGCTGCCTTCGGCTCAGGTCATGATCCCAGCGTCCTGGGATCGAGTCCCACATCGGGCTCCTTGCTCAGCAGGGAGCCTGCTTCTTCCTCTGCCTCTGCCTGCCACTCTGTCTGCCTGTGCTCACTCTCTCTCCCTCTCTCTCTCTGACAAATAAATAAATAAAATCTTTAAAAAAAAATGTCTTGGTGACATTCATAGAAAATGTTAATATGTTAATAAAATTATGCTAATATGCATGGATTATAACACACACAGAAAATAGACAATTTTAAAGTTAGAGTTAATGATAATAAAGACATTTTAAAAATATGTTGCTAATTATAGTGGCTGAATACTCTCATTAGATAATATCTCAGTATCTCAAGGTAATATCATTGGGATGTCATTGGGCTGTATATTGGGCTAACGTGTCCAAATATACATTTAGAGCATTCACTGACAAAATAGGCATACATCCACATTTCAGATCTTGATTATTTTAACTTTTGGGAGGCCAGAGTTCTGATCTAATTAGCTCATTCTTGTTTATAAGCTCAGGATGCAGCTGAGGAAGAGTTTGTAATAAAAGAATGATCTTCCATCTTTGATTTACTTGCAGCGATCTTTTAGCCACTTACCCATTTATGAAAGTAAGTTTAGTTTAAACTAGATAATATAATTCATAAATCCACATAACCAAGCAAATGGAGACTGTCATGTCTTGTAAAATGCAACAAAGAAATGAGGTGCCCTGACCCCCCCTTCTTTATAAATCCCACTCCTCCTCAGGATATCCCATATGCAGAGTATGTTGGGGGACAACATGATGTGTGACAGCTGGCAGACCAAGAGGAAAGAAGGAGTAGGTAGTAAGGCTGTAGTCTTCTAACTGGGCTTCCCCTATTTGGTGTACCCTTGAGTTTCTGTATTTTATATTATGAGAATTATAGCACTATTCATCATGATGTGAAATCCAATATAAAGTTGGTCCTTTTGGGGCCACATTAAAGGGGTTTAATGTCAGAAACAATAAAAGGACTGATGTTTTATGGTAAGACAGTGGAATGTCAGTGTCGCCACTTCAGGTCAGCCCACAGGAGTCTTGTAGCCCATGTGGCCAAAAATACAAATGAAGTTGTTTAAACAGAAAAACAAAAATATTCTGTCCTGGCATTCTGAGGACAGAACCATCTGGATGGTACAAAATACTTTGTGCCATTGGGTACCGAAATCTGATGCTAGCTAGCATCCATTCATTCAGTGACTGTTTGTTGTCATATTATGTGCCAGGTGTGTGCACACAGGAGATAGGATCCCTACCTTCATGGAACATGGAGTATAGATGCAGGGCAGACATTAAACAAAATGACGTAATAGAATTATTCTTGTGATAGGGGCTCCAAAGGTGAAGAACAAACTTCTAGGAAAGCAGAGAGTCTTAGTGTGGTCTGAGAAGGTCAGCGAAGGTTCTATTGAGAAAAGAGATATTTAAACTAACATCTGAAGAGTGAGGGTCGTGGAGAAGTGGTGGGAAGAGCCTATCAATCAGAGAAGATGATCTTATGGTGGAGATTATCCTTGAAGAAGGTCAATGTGACTGAGGGGCACATGGAGGTACAAGGGAAGCTAGACAGACAGGACCTGTCTGGGGGCTTGGGGCTTGTTGAAGAGTTTGAGTTTTATCCAAAGAACAATTGGAGGTAGTTAAGGGGTTCTTAAACCACTGAAAAATATAATCAGATTTCAATAAAAAGATCATTTTGGCCACAGCGTATAGAATAGAAGAGGAGGGAACAGAGTAAGAGGGAAGAAGGCGATAACCTGAGGGGTGGGTTCTTTCCATTAAATACCAGAATAAACATCAACAATTGATTTGACGCTGAGCTTAGCAAAACAAAACTTTGGGCATAGAGAGAAGACAGACTTTGCATTCTTAATAATTTTAAATAATGAGGATTTTGAAAAGCAGTTTAAGGGCACCTGAGTGGCTTAGTTGGTTTGGCATCCAACTCTTGATTTTGGCTCAGATCATGAGCTCAGGTTGGGAGACGGAGCCCCATACTGGGTTTCACGAAGGATGTGGAGCCTACTTAAGAGTCTCTCCCTCTCCCTTTATCCTCTCCCACCCCAGCTTGTGTGTGCATGCTATCTCTCTCTCTAAAAAATGTGGGGTGCCTGGGTGGCTCTGTGGGTTAAGTGTGTGACTCTTGGTTTCAGCTCAGGTCATGATCTTGGGGTTGAGGGATCGAGCCCCACATTGGGCTCTGTGCTCAGTGCAGAGGCCACTTGTCCCTCTCCTTCTGCTCCTTTCCCTGCTAGGGCTCTCTCTCTCTCAAATAAATAGAGAAACAAATAAAAATCTTTTTTTTTAAAAAAGGCAGTTTAAATAATAGATTTCCACGTTCTGTATGGCACATGTGTTTTCTTGGTTCCTGGACCGCAGCCCTGAGCAGTGTTAAGTGTGGTTTGTATTGTTCGCTGGACAGTTGGCTCTCTTTTTTCTCTGGCTGTTCCTCTCTCAGGTCTTCCTGGTTTGTTTCCTATCTGGTGTTGAAGCAGAGGGTTAGCTGAGGGGCTGTCAGAGAGATTCTGGGAGTCCAAGGGCAGGGTTCTTTCTCTCAAAGCCTGGTGCTCATCTTGTTTTTACAGGTCAAATCTAGAAGTCAGTATTAAAATCTGTATGGGATGGGGGTGGCTTTTCCCTCCCTATCAGTTCTAGACTCAAACATGATTTTACTTATTGTTTGCAAAGTAAAAATATGATACATTGATCATTAATCACTACAGGTAATGCACCAGAGAGAGGAGTGCAGTCCCATCGAGATGCCTCATTAATGAAGCAGACATGTCGAGTGGATTTCTTCAATGACCCCTGCTACATAAATACACAGGCTCTTCAAAGTAGACTTGGCTCTACCCCAAATCAGGGCTCAGCTCACCCCCTGGGGAGCCCATGGCACCGTGAAAGTAAGTAGCTGCTCACTGGCTGTATTAGTTTCCTATGGCTGCTGTAACAAGTTACGGCAAACTGGGTGTCTTAAGGCAACAGAAATTTATTCTGTCACAGTTCTGGAGTGGTTCCTTCTGGAGGCTTGGAGGAGGAGCCATTCCATGCCTTTCTCCCAGCTTCTAGTGACTGTTGGCAATTTTTGGTGTTACTCGGCTTGTAGACACATCAGTCTCTGTCTCAGTCTTCACATGGCCTTCACCTCTATGTCTCAAACCTCTCTCTCCTGTGTCTTCCAGGACAATACCTTTCTCTTCTAGGTCGGCCCTAAATCCAGGAAGATCTCATCTCGAGATCCTTGATTTAATTACACATACAAAGACCCTTTTTTTCAAATGAAGCCACATTCACAGGGACTGGGGATCAGGACTCGAACATATCATTTGGGGGGCCACTATGCAACTCACTACATTGTCTCTCATTTTCAGGAAGGCTGTTTCATTGGCCTCATTTTCAGGGAATGAAAAGGATTCTTACCTCAGTCTTATACCATGGTTAATTGTGGAGATGTTATGGATTTCAAGGTATTGGGACTTTGATTTTGAATAATCTTTTCAGATACTTTAATGGCTCCCAACTTTTGGTTTCTCCTGTGTACTTTTGCTGAAGTAAGGACTGTCAAAGCCAGGAGATGATTTTGAATTTGTTGGCTTGCATGCATGAGGAACAATGACCATTGTCTGGCTCTGCTTAGTGATAGTTTTACTTTTATTCATTTCTAAACTCCTTGTTAAGTCATCAATACAGCACTAAAATAACATGGCTCCTTTCTTCAGCCATAGCCTGTGAGTAAAATACAGTAAGACAAACATCATTTTCCTGCTAAATTGCTTCCAGGGGTAAATACATGAAGGAACATAAATAAATAAAGGCAAAACAAACAAAAAGCCTACAATCGATTAAAAAATAAGTAAACCAAAAAATGCTTTTTGTAAAATATTAAAGTCTATTGGGTTCAAATTTGGGTGAGCCAAATTTGGTTCACTCCAAAGATGGAGAGCCAGTTGTTCAGAAAGTCCTTTTGCTAGCCGAGGAAGTCTCTCCAGACTGCCAAGGGCAACTTTCCAGCTAGTGTGAGCAAAGACAAGATAAATTTTGAAGGAGATATTGCTGAACCTGGACTTCATCAGACCATATTAACTCCTAAACTAAGAAACAAAGGTCCTCATTGCCAACCACATGACAAGTGAGCCACCTTCTTGCAAGCCTTCTAAGACCCATCTTGGCAACCAGACAACCTAGTTGGATTCTTTGGAAGCAAACACTGAGATGGGGTTTTGGCCTGTGGGGTCTTTATCGGGATCACTATCAGGAAGGGGGGGGGAGCCAGTAGGCTTAGGCAGAAGGAGAAGCAGTTCAAACATAGCCTCAGGCAACCCTACTGAGAGTATGTGGGGCCCTTCAGAACTGTCCCACACTGGTCCCAAAGGGTTGGGCTTTTATCCCACTTGTCTCGGTCTTAAGGTAGAGGCTTCATGAGGGAGGGCAAGCCTTTGGGCAAGGCAGCATTCTGCTGGTGAGGCAGAGCCTGAAGGGGCAGTCAGCTGCAGGCTGGCTGTTGACATCTGGGGCACTTGGTCCTTCACTGTCTGGAAAATGGAGGCTAAGTAGTTATAACGAAGCTAACAATTACCCAGTTATCTGGGTAGCGCATCTCCGTGTTCACCACAGAGGGTATCTGGGGTCACGGATGATGGGATATGCAGTTGATTCATATTTCTGCAGTGAATTTAACTGTTCAGTGTTCAGTGACTAGTGTGGATAAGGCAGTATTTGTTGGAGGGACAGTTTTTTGAAAGAAGTTTCTGAGGTCCAGAAACTGGTTCCTCAGAAACTTCTATTAAAAGTAACTTGCTAAGAATATATACTTGATAGCTTCCATTTCACGGACTTCTCAAAGTACCAGTGTATTATTAGAAAAGTCATTTATTGGGTGCCCCAAATTAGGTGATCTGGGATAGTCATTGATTCATAACTGCAGTTCCTTTACAAACAAATCTCTAATGTTAGAAATCTTTAAAACTCAGCCAGGATATGGAAGCAACCTAAGTGTCCATCAATATATGAATAGATAAGGAAGGTGTGTGTGTGTGTGTGTGTGTGTGTGTGTGAGAGAGAGAGAGAGAGAGAGAGAGAGAGAATATTATTACCCAGCCATAAAAATTCACAGCCATAAAAAAGGATGAGATGGGGCCATTTACATCAATATGGATGGACCTTGAGAGCATTATGCTTAGTCGGAAATAAGTCAGACTGAGAAAGTCGAATCCTGTGTGATTTCACTCATATGTGGAATCTAAAAAGACAGCAAATGAATAAACAAACAAGAAGCAGAATTAGACCTATAAATACAGGGGGAAAAACTGATGGTTGCCAGAGAGGAGAGGGCTGAGGGGATGTGCAAAATGGGTGGATAAAAGCCTCCAGTTATGGAATGAATAAGTCATTGGAATAAAAGGCATAGCATAGGGGGAAAAATCTGTGTCATTTAAGCAAAGAAACATTGCCTTTTGCCATAGACAATTCAAGGTAAAAATCAATCTATAATAACATTCCTGTCATTAGTTGGAGGTAAATAAAGTCACTTTTGTCCAAAACTATACTATCAAAATGTGTTTTCCCTGATTTTAGCCTTCTTTTTTCATCTTTTTGCCTCTCCCTGCATTAGTGGCAGTGTGTTTAATAATTTAGGCTTCTGGTATTTTTTACTTTTTATTTCCTACTAGGCTATAATGTTCCATAGCCCTCCTGGGCTTCTTGCTACCATTGCTCTCTCCAAAAAAATTAATTCCAGCTCCAAAAGTATAAATAATATTGATTTAATAAAAATGAAGTAAGATGGAGTGGGGATAACTTTATACATACTTTTCTGCAAAATGTCTTAAATACACATTTTAACCTTTGCTCCATAATGTTTCATGCTGTGTCTCTCCTTACTTCCTCAAACACCCTCATTAGCTTCGTTAGACCTACTTAGCCTCCATTTTCCAGACAGAAGCTTACTGATTAGTTCAGTAAGACAAAACAAAAACAACTCCAGAGACATGAACCTAGTATTTCTCAAGCATGGCTCCCAGGCTCCTCGGTCCATCCTATCATGCCACCAATGTAAGAAAAGTTCCATACAATCTTTATTTTTATCAAACATAGCAGAAGGAAATCACTGGTATTGATACAATCTAATCTGTGTATCAATTTATTGTCCTAGTAGAGCCAGTCATAACAAAGAAACTCCCTCAACATAATAGTGTAAAAAAACACCAAAGTTTACTTTTCCTGTAGCCCACAGATTGGTGGTACAGGACTGTGAGACTGCTTTGTCATTCTCAATGCCTGGGTGGTTGCATCTCTGGTCTAAGATGTTGCATCTCTGGCCTGAGTTTCAGTACAGCCTGAGATCTTTAATCTGGCTTAAAGTCTTTGGTCTCTGGTCTATAAGCTTGGGCTCCTACTATCACATGAGTGTTCAGCCAGTAGGAAGAAAGAAAGACAAGAAGAGTGTGCATACATTCCTTGGAATGTATGGGCCCAGAAATGGAAGGCAGGCATCATTTCTTTTCACCTGCCCTCCACACAGCTTAGACATGTGGTCAGACCTAGCTTCAAAGGGGCTAGAGTAGTTGTTCTGGCAGGGTGGCTATGTGCCCAGCTATAACTTAGGAACTCTATAACATCATGCAAGGGAGAACAGGTATTGGTACACAACTGCCTGCCTGCTGCAGATATCCATGAGCTGTTCTTTTCACAGAGAACATACTTGCTCTCTCCCAAAGGGAGACCTTGCAAATATCTCATACAGTTAGAGCATTCAGCTTAAAACCCATGACACCTGGATGATGTGAAGTGCTCTCAATCAAGATTGGATGGGGATCCTTATTATTTGCCAAATTGTCTGTCCCCTCCCACACCCAAAATTAGTGGTGAAAAGAGGGATAAGATAACCATCATAAAAAAACCTACAGGCACTAAAGGGAAGCATCCAAGACACAGGGGTCACTGGTACATAGCAATGACCAAATCCCATCAAGCGGTAATTGTGAAGACTCCCTGAGCTGGAATTGGAGAAAATTATTTGCTTGGACTCTGGTTCAGCTTTAGGACAGGAGTCTCCTTGTCCGTTGCTATCTATGAGCCTGGACTGTGTCCTCTGGGTTGTTCCCGCCATTATGCTCTGCGGACGCATCTAAAGGCAATGATGGAGAAAGTGCCTTTTTGGGGGTGTCACTACTTTTTGCAACCTATTTTCTGTGGGTGTGGGCTTGATAAATTGGAGTCTGCTTTAGAAGCCAAAAAGGCATAGACAAGGAGGGATTGTGATTCATTGGCAATGTCATTTCCTTAAAAACTCAGTAGGATTCTCCTGTATTTGCTTAGAAGTTCCTCATGAACTTTCCCACAATGTTCCTTTCTTAGCTTCCTATTGCCTGAAGGATGCCTTCTCACTTTCCTGTTGGTAATTTTTGTGTTCTCTCTTCTTGATTACTGTTCTTTGAGATTTGTGAATTTAATTAATCTTTCTAAAGGACCCAGGTTTTGGTTTCATTTTCTCTATTGCTTTCTATTTTGTTTCATTGATTTCCATTTTTATCTTTTTTATATTTTCTTTGTACTCTCAATTAAATTTTCTCTTCTATATCCAGCTTGTACTATCTTTTCTTCTATTGGCTTTATAGTTTTTTTCCATAATAAAATATTTACTTCACATGGACTTTATATTTTCTATGAGGTAGGGCGGGGTCTAACTTCATTTTGCCTATGTAAGTGATCCAATTTTGCAAAAACCATTGACTAAGTAATCTCCTCTTTCTCTAATGTCACTCCCCATTAGGCTAGATTCTATGTATGTGAATATATTTCTGAGCCTTTATTATACTTTTTCTAATCCCCTACTTACCTGTTTTATAACAGTATACTAATTAGTAGGGCTTTGTAATATAACTTAATAGACATATAATTCTTTCTTTATATTACAAATAATTTTTCAGTGGGTATTATCTCAAACTTTCACTTATTACTGACATTATATGTTAATATCTTTTTCTACCAACTTTTTAAGCACTTTGTAGAGGTGAATGTATTTTTCCCCTCAATAATGCAGTTAAGTCCTATTTTGTAATTTTCACACACTCAAGATCCCATATTGATAAAAAATGTATGGTCAATTCTCATAGTTCATGCATTCCATATTGGAGAATTTGTTTGCTTGCTAATATGTATTTGTAACCCCAAAATACTCATGGCACTCTTGTGGTCATATGTAGATATGCACAGAGCAAGAAAAAATTTGAGTTGCCCAATGCACACTTTTCCAGCTAAGGTCAAATAAGTAACACTCTGCCTTCTCGTTCCAGCTCTCGTATTGTAAATAGGTATCCTTTTGCAGGCCATTTAGTGCCACATATTTTGCATTTTTGTGCTATTTGTTAATGATTTTGCTCTTTAAATAGTTTCCAAGGGGCACCTGGGTGGCTCGGTTGGTTAAGCGACTGCCTTCAGCTCAGGTCATGATCCTGGAGTCCGGGGATCAAGTCCCACATCGGGCTCCTAGTTCCATGGGGAGTCTGCTTCTCCCTCTGACCTTCTCCCCTCTCATGCTCTCTCTCACTCTCTCTCTCTCAAATAAATAAAGTCTTTTAAAAAATAAAAAATTTTTAAAAAAGTAAAATAATCTCCTAGTGTTGTGCTGAAGTGCTGTCTATTATTCCCAAGCGCAGAAGATTGCGATGTACCCTGATGGAGAAAATCCACATATTAGATAAGCTTTATTCAGGTGTGCATTGGCTGTAAGTCCAGTGTTCCTGAGTCAACAGTATATATGAAATAAGGAGTCTTTAAACAGGAACACACATAAAACAAGGTTATGTATTTATTGATTGATGAACATGTACTGACCTGAGGCTTGGAGGAACCTAACCCCGCATTTCTCCTGTGGACAGTGTTTCAGTTTTGACTAATTCAGTGTTCATAGCAACTTTGTAAAATAAAACCACTCTCAATGAAGAGTGTCAATTAACTACTTACAATCAGAGATGGAGTCATTTTCCCATGTTGTGGGGGATAAAGGTAAGCTTTTCTTCCCACAACAGAAAACAGAATCGTTCCGCAGGCCTGACACTTTTCTCACCAATTTAATTCCTCTTCTGAATTTATCTTTAGTTGTGTGACTATCCTGACATTTGTATACATTTTTTTTTTTTAATTCAAAAGTAACCCAAGTGCTATGGAAGAAATCCAAACACAGTATAAAAAAATAACATAAAATGTACCTCCTTAAGTTACAATACTGGCTTCAACTCCCTAGATATTAACAGTTTCTTCTGATTATGACCAGAATGTTAATGCATAGTGAGGTGTGGTGGTGGGTATTAAGGAGAGCATGGAGAGCAGGAGAACATGGAGGACTGCTGTGGTGCATAAACAATGAATCTTGGAACGCTGAAAAAATAAAATTAAATTAAAAAAAAACTATCTGGGCGCCTGGGTGGCTCAGTGGGTTGGGCCGCTGCCTTCGGCTCAGGTCATGATCTCGGGGTCCTGGGATCGAGTCCCACATCGGGCTCTCTGCTCAGCAAGAAGCCTGCTTCCCTCTCTCTCTCTCTCTGCCTGCCTCTCCGTCTGCTTGTGATCTCTCTCTGTCAAATAAATAAATAAATAAATAAATCTTAAAAAAAAAAAAAACTATCTATTTACATACTTACGCATAACTATCCATCTGTCTCCTACGTACCTATCATTTATCTATCTCCTTTAAAAATAAAGTTATAACCCCTTAGAGGTTATGATAACCCCTTCCTATACTTACTTACTTCACTCTTCCATTTTAGAGATTTGTCCAAATGAACATGTAATATCCTTATTATTTTCTTTTTTCCAGTTTTATTGAGATATAATTGACATATAACATTGTACTAGTGATTTGACATATGTATATATTGTAAAATGATTAACACACTAACTTTAGTGTGGTATCCATCTGTCACCTCACATAGTTATAAAATTTCTTTTATTGTGATGAGAACTTTGAAGATTTACTGTCTTAACAACTTTCAAATATGCAACACAGTATCATTAATTATTGTTGCAGGCTGTAGGTTACACCCCCAGGACCCATTTATCTCATAACTGAAAGATTGTAACTTTTTACCCCCTTTACCCATTTCTCCCACCCCTTATTCCCTGCCTTTGACAATCATCAGTCTGTTTTCTGTTTCTGTGAGTTTTTCTTAAATTCCACATCTAACTGGGATTATGCAGTATTTGTATTTCTCTGTCTGACATATTTCACTTAGCATAATGCCCCCAAGGTCCATCCATGTTGCAAATGGCAGGATTTCCTACCTTTTTATGGCTGAATAAATAATATTCGTGTGTGTGTGTGTGTGTGTAAAATCAACCAATCACATTTACCTTATCCAATGATCCATCAATGGATATTTAGCTTGTTGCCATATCTTGGCTTTTGTAAATCATGCTGCAGTGAACACGGGGGAGCAGGTATCTTTTTGAGATAGTGATTTTGTTCCTTTGGATCTACAGTAGTTCTACATTTAGTTTTTTTAAGAACTTCCATACCATTTTCCATGGGGGCTGCAGCAATTTACATTCCCACCAATAGGGCATGAGGGTTTTTTTTTTTTCTTCACAACCTTGCCAACATTTATCTTCCATCTTTTTGATGATAGCCATTCTAACAGGTATGAGGTGTTGTTTCATTGTGGTTTTGATTTGCATTTCCCTGAAGACTAGTGATGTTGAGAACCTTTTTATGTACCTGTTAGTCATTTGTATGTCTTCTCTAGAAAAATATCTATTCAGTTCCTATGATCATTTTTTAATTGGATTGTTTGGGTTTTTTGCCACGGAGTTGTATGTGTTCTTCAGATACTAACCCCTTATCAGATCAGTGATTGGCAAATATTTTCTCCTATTCCATAGGTTGTCTTTTGTTTCATTTATTGTTTCCTTTGCTGTGCAGATTTTTGTTTTGATGTGGCCCTTACGTTTTTATTTTTGCTTTTGTTGCTTTTGTTCTTGGTGTCAAATCCAAAAAATCATTGTCAAAACTGATGTCAAGGAGCTTACACCTTATGTTTTCTTCTAGAAGTTGTATGGGTTCAGGTCTTATATTCAAGTCTTTAATCCATTTTGAGTTGGTTTTGTGTATGGTGTAAGACAGGGGTCCAATTTAATTCATTTGCATATGGCTGTCCAGTTTTCTCAACATCATTTATTAAAGACATCATCCTTTCCCCATTATCATTTTCTTAGCTCCTTTGTTGTAAGTTAATTGACCATATAAGTGTGGGTATATTTTGGGGCTTTCTATTCTGCTTCATTGATCTATGTGTCTGTTTTTATGCCAATACCATACTATTTTGATTACTCTGGCTGTGAAATATAGTTTGAAATCAGGCAACATAATACTTCTAGCTTTGTTTTTTTTTCTCAGGTTTGCTCTGGCTATTTGAAGCCTTTTGTGGTTCCACACAAATTTTAGCTTTGTTTGTTCTAGTTCTGTGAAAAATGCCACTAAAATTTTTGATAAGGATTGCACTGAATCTGTACATCGTTTTGGGTATTATGGACTTTTTAACAATGTTAATTCTTCCAATCTATGAGCACAGACTATTTTTCCATTTATTTGTTTCTTCAATTTTTTTTTATCAGTGTGTTAGAGTTTTCAGTATACAGATTTTTAACTCCCTTACTTAAATTTATTCTTAAGTATTTTTTTATTATTTTTAAAAGGTTTTATTTATTTAAATAACCTCTACACCCAGTGTGGGGCTTGAACTCACAACTCTGAGATCAAGAGTCACATATTCTTTGGACTGAGCCAGCCAGGTGCCCCGGTATTTTATTATTTTTTATGCTATTGTAACTGGGATTGTTTCCTTAATCTCTATTTCTGAGAGTTTATTAGTATATAGAAATACAACTAATTTTCATAGATTGACTGTATCCTACAACTTTACTGAATTCATTTATTAGTTCTAATGGGTTGTGTGTGTGTGTGTGTGTGTGTGTGTGTGTGGACTCTTTAGGGTTTTCTATATATATTATGTCACCTCCAAATAGAAACAGATTTACTTCTTCCTGTATAATTTGGATGCCCTTTATTTCTTTTTCTTGTCTAATTGCTCTGGCAAGGACCTTCAATACTATATTGAATAAAAATAGGGAGAGTAGGCATCCTTTTTTCCTAATCTTAGAAGAAAAGCTTTCAGCTTTTCACTGATGAGCATGATGTTAGCTGTATCCTTGTCATATATGGTCTTTATTATGTCATAGTACATTTCCACCACACTGACTTTGTTGAGAGCTTTTATCATGAGTGGATGTTGAATTTTGTCAAATAGTTTTTCTGCATCTTCTGAGATGATCACCTGGTTTCATCCTTCACTAATGTGATGTGTCACATTGATTGACCTGTGGATGTTGAACGATCCCACATCCCTAAAATCTCACTTGATCATGGTGTATGATCCTTTTCTTTGATCAACTTGAAGTGTTGAATTTGGTTTGCTTAAGGACTTTACATCTATGTTCATCAGGGATGTTGTCCTGTAATGTGTGTATGTGTGTATGTGTGTGTGTGTGGTATCCTTGTCTGTTTTTGCTATCAGGGTAATGCTGGGCTTGTGAAGTGAGTTTGGAAGTGTTACCTCCTATTTTTTTGGAAGGGTTTAAGAAAGATTGGAATTAACTTCTCTTTAAATGTTTGGTAAAATTCACCTGTGAAGCCAGTTGGTTCTGGACTTTTCTTTGCTGGGAGGTTTTTGATGAGTGATTCAGTTTCTTTACTACTAATTCATCTGTTCAAATTTTCTATTTCTTCATGATTCAGCGTTGGTAGTTTGTATGTTTTTAGGAATTTATCCATTTTTCTAGGTAATCCAATTTGTTGGCATATAATTGTTTAGAGTAGTCCCTTACAATTCTTTGTATTTGTGTGTTGTGACTTGTAATGTCTCCCCTTTCATTTTTAATTATTTGAATCCTTTTTTTTTTTCCCCTTGGTAAGTCTAGCTAAAAGTTTATTTTGTTTTTCTTATTTTCATTGCATATTATGTGTTATCTTTTTACTCTCTATTTCATTTATTCCTGCTCTGATCTTTGATATTTTTTTTCTTCTATTAAACTTGGGCTTAGTTTGTTCATTTTAGAGTAACTTTGAGGTGTATAGTTAGGTTGTTTATTTGAGATCTTTCTTTTTTCTTAATATAGGTATTAATTGCTCTGAACTCAAACTGCCTTTGATAGCATCCCATAAATTGTGGTATGTAGTATTTTCATTTTCATTTCTCTCAGGATATTTTCTGATTTATCTTTTGATTTATCCTTTGACCCATTTGTTGTTTAGTAGCATGCTGTTTAATTTTCACATATTTGCGAATTTCCTAGTTTTCTTGTAATTGATTTCTGGTTTCATATCATTGTGGTCAGAAAAGATGTTTGATATTATTTCATTCTTTTAAAATTTATTAAGGCTTGTTTGTGGCCTAACATATGACTTATCCTGGAAAATGTCCCAAATGCACTTGAGAAGATTATATATTCTATTACTTTTGGGTGAAATGTTTTGCAAATTTCTGTTGAGTCAATCTGGTCTAATGTGTAGTTTATGTCCAATGTTTCCTTACTGATTTTCTGTCTGGATGATCTATTTATTGTTGAAAATGGGATATTGAAGTCCCCTATTATTACTATGTTGCTATTTCTCCCTTCAAGACTGTTAATATTTGCTTTAGATATATATGTCCTCCTATGTTGGATGAACAAACCTTTGTTATTTTCAATTGTTTTATAGTATTCTATTGTATGAATAATCATAATTTATATAACCATTCCCTTACTAATGGACATCTAATTTTTTACAGTCCTTTGCTGATATAATAATCATTACTACCCCCAAATACCCAATTACATGTGCTTTTTAAAAATTGAGTGTGTCAATATGCTACCTTCACAGTTCACATTGGTTTCTTTAAATGTCTCATTCTTTATCATTGGAATTACTTGTAATGGTTTAATCTGATTTTGCACGTCACATTATTTTCTCCCTTAAGCCATAAGCCTCTTCTCTGAGGTTTTACCCGTCAGATGCTTATGGGTGTAGATATTCTTATCTATCTTGAGCTTTCCTGAATTTCGGATTGTGAATAATATGTCTTCAGTTGCCATAGGAACTCCAAGATAACATGATTACTTTCTTCCATGATTCCTATCACTTTTTTTTTTCTTTTTTAGGTCTCAATTAAATACAGAACGGCCTTTCTTGTTGCTTCCTTAACCTCCACTACTTCTGAGAAAATATGTTATTAGTTATATCAAGTCAATAACTTATTAAATTTTGTAGGGCAATTTTATTTTATTTTATTTTTTAATAATTTTTGTATTATGTTATTTTAGTCACCAACAATGAATCATGGAACACTGCATCAAAAACTAGTGATGTTGGTTTCACTTATTTGTGGAGCATAACAAATAGCATGGAGGACATAGGGAGATGGAGAGGAGAAGGGAGTTGAGGGAAATTGGAAGGGGAGGCGAACCATGAGAAACTATGGACTCTGAAAAACAACCTGAGGGTTTTGAAGGGGTGGGGGGTGGGGAAGTTGGGGGAGCCAGGTGGTGGGTATTAAGGAGGGCACGTATTGCATGGAGCACTGGGTGTGGTGCAAAAACAATGAATTCTGTTATGCTGAAAATAAATTAAAAAAAAAAAATGGGGCGCCTGGGTGGCTCAGTGGGTTAAAGCCTCTGCCTTCGACTCAGGTCATGATTCCAGAGTCCTGGAATGGAGCCCCACATCGGGCTCTCTGCTCAGCGGGGAGCCTGCTTCCTCCTCCATCTCTCTCTGCCTGCCTTTCTGCCTACTTGTGATCTCTGTCTGTCAAATAAATAAATAAAATCTTTAAAACAAAACAAAACAAAACAAAAAACTAATGATGTACTGTAGGGCAATTTTATATAAATAACTAGATTTAAGTTATTATCTTAAATTCTGCATTATGTATGAAAGGAGTCGATAATAGGTAATGCAGTACAATGGTAAAGACTATTGATGATGGGACCACAGGTGATTAATTTTCTTTGTTTCTCTGTGTTTCCCAGATTTAAAGAAGTAGCATGCATAACTTTTTTTAAATTAGCATATAATGTATTATTTGCTTCAGGGGTACAGGTCTGTGAATTACCAGTCTTACACAATTCGCAGCACTTACGATAGCACATACCCTCCCCAATATCCATAATCCAGCTGCCCTATCCCTCCCCTCAACCCCCCAGCAATCCTCAGTTTGTTTCCTGAGATTAAGTGTCCCTTATTGTTTGTCTGTCTCCCAATCCCATCTTGCTTCATTTTTTCCTTCCCTAGCCCCCATTACCCCCCACCTCTGCCTCTCAAATTGCTTATATCCGAGAGACCATATAATTGTCTTTCTCTGATTGACTCAGAGGGTATTAGCATAATACCCTATAGTCCTATCCACATTGTTGCAAATGCCAAGATTTTGGGGTTTTGAGGGTTGCATAATGTTCCATAGTATTTGATGGTTGTGTGTGTGTGTGTGTGTGGATACACACACACCACATCTTCTTTATCCATTCATCTGTTAATGGACATCTAGGTTCTTTCCATAGTTTGGCTATTGTGGACATTGCTGCTATAAACATTCAGGTGCACGTGCCCCTTCAGATCACTACATTTGTATCTTTAGGATAAATAACCAGTAGTGCAATTGCTCGGTGGTAGGGTAGCTCTATTTTCAACTTTTTGAGGAACCTCCATTCTGTTTTCCAGGGTGGCTGCACCAGTTTGCATTCCCACCAACAGTGTAGGAGGGTTCCCCTTTCTCCGCATCCTCGCCAGCATCTGTCATTTCCTGACTTGTTAATTTTAGCCATTCTGACTGGTGTGAGGTGGTATCTAACTGTGGTTTTGATTTGTATTTCCATGATGCCGAGTGATGTTGAACACTTTTTCATGTGCCTGTTGGTCATTTGGATGTCTTCTTTAGCATGCATAACTTTTAAAATTAAAACAAAAATTTTTAAAAAATCTGTCAGATATTCTGCTTTTAGGAAAATTAGGTTTTCAGTAAAGGTTTAGATGATTGAAATGTCCCAGTACAGTGTATGTTGTTCTTGTGCTAATTTGGGAAACTATGTTAGGAAAATATTATCCATACTCTCAGGCTGCCCCATGATCTGTTGCGTCTTTTCAAGATGATATAACGTCTGTTTTTCTTTTGTTTAGTCCTTGTCCAAAAGCTCTCCACCCTTATCTCAGAATAAACCGGAAACCATCATGCATTACGACGTGCGTGCCCATACACACACACGCACGCACGCATCTCTCTTCCACTCACACACTCACTCACTGAAATGGGTCCACGGTTACTTATCAGAGTTCTCGATTATGCATAAAAGCAAGCAGCACTAAGGCTAACTTCATTTATTATTCATCAGATCTGGACACATTTCTTCAGCCTTTTTCTGGTAACACTAGATAGATATGATTGTTTGGAGAGGAGAATATTTTCAGCCATTAATTATAGACTAAAGTTATCTTCAAAAAGATATATTTGTGAATGCTGCATCATAATTGTGCTATGCAGAGAGAAGTTCCTAAGTAGAGACAAAACTGTAACATATTAATGGGAGAATTGGGTTATGTCTACAGGGCCCTGGCTGCCTGTATCAATGACTTCATGAAATCATCATAAGTAAGTTGTAAAACTTAGAGTTCAGAGGATTTCTCATTTGTGAGACCCTTGCATAAGGACATGGAAATACACCTTTGCATTTATAGTGATGAAAGCTTGTTTCTATGCAGAAGATCCTTTGCATTAAAAAAGACGAAGTCTGATTTCTGTGGTTATTTTCCCAGTAAATTTGCCATACAAAACAGACAACTTTTACCTGGATGCAGACCTAAGAATTTGATGTTATTACTTCTGGAGACGCTGTGTATCTTGCTATCTGCTAGGAATCATTGTAGGTACTACAGAAGCAGAGTGGTTAGACCAATTTTGAAAATTGGAAGATTTTCACATTAAAGGCAAGGGTCTTAGTGTGTGGTGATTTAGAACTTGGACTTTGGAGTCAAATAGATCTCATTTCAAAGTCGAGATTTACAACATATTCATGTTGTGACTTTAGGTAAATCATTTAGTCTTTAAAATCCATTTCCTGACCATTTCTAGTTTTAGAATGAAACAAGATAATATATGTGGAGCATTGAGCAGTATCTATCATACTTGATAAATGGGAACTACACAATAATTATTATCACTGTAGGTACCAATAATACAATTACATGCCACCTGGGTATATCTTCTCATCCCCCACTGCCATCGACGCTATGTAATATTTATTCTGCAGAACTGAGGGGAGCTGCCTGAGACCAGCCCCTCCCTGATGTTTTGCCTTCCTTTACCCGTTTAACTCTGCTTCATCCCCACAGGTGAATGACAAAAACACCAGAGTGGTCACTTAATAGGAATGCTGTGAGGTTCAGTATAGCTTTGAAGTTTTGGGTCAGAAGCATCTCTGAAACACATTAGTAATTTGGTTTAAAAATAAAAAGCTAAATACCAAAAGTGGGCCTAGTCTGAAGTTATTGTAGGCATTTTCAAAAAGAGTTTGGGAATGTTTTAGACGTTATCTGTGATCTGGGTCTGCATAAGCTTCTTTCTCTTTAACATACAGCCCCTGGGATGTAATGTGCCTCTCTCTGCAGTTATATAAGCAGTTCTCATGGGTCAGTTCCATTTCTCATCTGAAAGGAAAACTGCACCTGGGCAAGCTTTTCCCGGTAACAGAAGCCAAAGGCAATGTTTGGACCTACCATTAAATTAAAGCCTGTTGGAAGTTCTGGAAACAAAAACCCCATTTGTTCCAGAAACAGCATTATTTAAACAGTGCACGGCACACAGTAGGGCCTCAAGTTGTATGTGCTGAACGAATGAATGAGTGAATGAATGAAAGAGGTGGTGATGTCCCTATTTATGTTTTGACTCTAGAAGCACCAGAAACTGTTCAGCCAGGTGCCACAGCCCAGCCTGCCAGCTCACATTCTTTGCCACACATTAAGCAGCAGCTGCGGAATGAAGACTGCTACCACGGCAAGCTGAGCAGGAAGGCAGCAGAGAGCCTGTTGGTAAAGGATGGGGACTTCCTGGTTCGAGAGAGTGCAACATCTCCTGGCCAGTATGTGCTAAGTGGACTACAGGGAGGCCAGGCAAAGCATCTTCTCCTGGTGGATCCCGAAGGCAAGGTATCATTGACTTCTTATTATGGTTTTCGCAGGATGTTTTAATTAAGGTTATTCTGAGTAATTAGTCCAAACCCTGTCGCATGTTAAAACTAAGAGTTTTCTTTCTCTTGAGCCTGCTAGCTGGAGCAGGAAGTGCTAACTAAGGGGGCTAGTGGAGGGGTTTGAGAGGGAGCCACCCCAGAGGATCAAGTAGAGGGCAGCTCTTTCTGCCCTTCCCACTTCAGTTTAGAGAACTAAGTGAGTACCTACAACACAGAAGTGTAAGGATTCGCAGCTGACCACTGCTCAGTATCACATACCTTGTCCTTGCTACCAGAGAGCTTATAGCGTATGATTTCATAAAACAGATGCTTAAATAATTATAACACAAGTATGAATGACGTACGAATGCTTCAGCCAAAGCATTATAGTGTTTCTTGTGATAGAGGAGTGCTCTGGTTGAGGGAAACTAAAGGCTTCTTGCAGGGTCTGGCATGTAAAATGAACCTTGAAAGACAGCAGCATTTTAAAAGGGGGTATATTTGGAGCATAGAGAAGGAAGCATAAGAACACGCAGAGCATGAAGCCAATTAAAAAATGTATAGCTAGGCAGAGGATGGGACAGAAATGATCGTGGACAAGAAACGGTTAACAAAATGCTAATAGTCTTTCCCTATTAATAATTAGTTTACATGTAAATGGATTAGGCTTCTCCTAATCTAAAATATAGAATAGCAGATATAAAGCAAGATCCGACTATATGCTGTCTAGAAGAGCTCACTTTAGATTTAAGGACATGCATAGTATGAAAGTGAAAGGATGGGTAAAGATATTCTATGCAAATGATAACCAAAAGAGAGCAGGGGTGGGTGGCCATACTTGTATCAGACAAAATAGATTTCAAGTCAAAAACTGTTAAAAGAGACAAAGAAGGACTTTATATAATGATAGAAGGATCAATTCACCAGGAAGATATAACAATTATAAATGTATATGCACCCAATATCAGAGTACCCAGATATATGACTCAAACGTCGACAGAACTTAAGGGAGAAATAGTAACGCAATATTGGTGGGAGATTTCAATGCTCCACTTTCAATAATGGATAGAACGTCCAGTCAGAAGGACTTGAACAACAGTGTAGACCAAATGGACCTATCAGACAAATACAGAACATTCCACCCACTAGCCTCAGAATACACATTCTTCTCAAGCATACTCAGAGCATTCACATGTTAGATCATAAATACTAGGATGGATCTCCTGTCAGGTCACAAAACAAGTCCTAGGAGATGTAAGAAGAGTGAAATCATACCAAGTATCTTTTCTTACCACAATGGAATGAAACTAGATATTAATGGCAGAGAGAAAATTTACAAATAAGTGGGTTAAACAATACACTCTTGAAGAGCAAATGCCAAAGCAGAAATCAAGGGGAAATTAGAAAATATCTGGAAACAAATGGAAATGAAAACATAACATACCAGAACTATGGGATGTGGCAGAAACAATATGAAGGAAGTTGATGGTGATAAATGTCTATACCGAAAAAAAAAACCAAAAAACTCAAATAAACAATCTAACTCTGCATCTCAAGGAACTATAAAAGAACAAACTAAACTCAAAATTAGCAGAAGAAAGGAAATATTTCAGATTACAGTGAAATAAATGAAAGAGAATAGAAACATAATAGGAAAAAATCCACAAAACTACAAGTTGGTGTTTTGAAAGGATACATGAAACTGATCTTTAGCTAGATGGCTTAGAAAGCAAGAGGGAGGGGCACCTGGGTGGCTCAGTGGGTTAAAGCCTCTGCCTTTGGCTCAGGTCATGATCCCAGGGTCCTGGGATCGAGCCCCACATCGGGCTCTCTGCTCGGCGGGGAGCCTGCTTCCTCCTCTCTCTCTCTGCCTGCCTCTCTGTCTACTTGTGATCTCTATCTGTCAAATAAATAAATAAAATCTTTAAAAAAAAAAAAAGAAAGCAAGAGGGAAGACTCAAACAAATAAAATCAGAAAGGAAAGAAGAGACATTACAACTGATGACAAATTAAATGATTAAATGATTTTATTAAACAATTATAAGAGATTATTAAGATAATTTTATGCCAACAAATTGGATAACCCAGAAGAAATGGATAAATTCCTAAAAACATACAACCTACCAAGAGTGAACCACAAAGAAATAGAAAACCTGAACAAATTGCTAGTAAGGAGATTGAATCACTAGTCAAAAACTTCCCACACACACAAAAAAGTCCAGGACCAGATAGTTTCACACATAAATTCTTTTGGATATTTAAAGAATTAATGTCAATGCTTCTTAAACTTTTTCCAAAAAAATGAAGAGGAGAGGTGCCTGGGTGGCTCAGTTGGTTAAGTGTCTGCCTTTGGCTCAGGTCATGATCTTGGGGTCCTGAGATCCACCTCCCCCTACCAGAGGGCTCCCTGCTCAGCGGTGATTCTGCTTCTCCCTTTCCCTCTGGGTTTCCGTCTCCCTCTGCCCCTCCCCTGACTTGTGCTCTCTTGCATGTTCTCTCTCTCTCTCTTTCAAATAAATAAAATATTTTAAGAAAATGAAGAGGAAAAAATACTTAAGAACTCATTTTATGAGGCCTGCATTACCCATATACCAAAACTAGAAAAAGACACTACAAGAAAGGAAAACAGAGGCCAGTATGTCTGATGAACATACATATAAAAATCCTTAACAAAATACTAGCAAACCACATCCAATAGTTCACTAAAGGATCATATACCATGACCAAGTGGGATTTATCCCTGGTGAAGGTTCATCAAAGAAAGCAATTGATGTGGCCCACCACATTAACAAAATGATGGGTAAAAATCATATGGTCATTTCAATAGATGAATAAAAAGCATCTGACAAAACTAAACACCGTTTCATGATGAAAGATTATTTATTTATTTATTTATTTATTTATTTATTTATTTATTTATTTGACAGAGATCACAAGTAGGCAGAGGCAGGCAGAGAGAGAGAGGGAAGCAGGCTCCCCACTGAGCAGAGAGCCCGATGTGGGGCTCAATCCCAGGACCCCAGGATTATGACCTGAGCCAAAGGCAGAGGCTTTAACTCACTGAACCACCCAGCCACCCCAAAACCCTTTCATGATTTAAAAAAAAAAAACAAAAACCCACACTCAGTGAACTAGGAGTAGAAGGAAATTACCTCGGCATGACAAAGGCCATATGTTTAAAGCCTACAGCTAATACCATACTCACAGTGAAAAACAAAGTTTTTCCTTTTACCACTTTTGCTCAACATAGTGCTGGAAGTACTATCCAAGGAAATTAGGCAAGAGAAAGAAATAAAAGGCATCCAAATTGGAAAGGAAGAAGTAAAATTATCTCTTCAAAGATGATATAATCTTATATGTAAGCAATCCTAAAGATTCCACAAAAAACCTGTTATGACTAATAAATAATTTCAGCAACATTGCAGGATAGAAAGTGAATATACAAAAATCAGTTGCATTTGTATATAATAATAATGAACAATCTGAGAAGGAAATTCAGAAAACAATCTCATTTACATTACCGTCAAAAAGAATAAAATATGTAAGTATAAATGTAACCAAGGAGACAAAAGACTTATACGCTGAAAACCACAAAACATTGCTGACTGAGAGAAATTAAAGAAGACACAAATGGAAAGACATCCTATGTTCATGGATTAGAGGATTAGCTATTAAAACCTCCATATTATCCAAAGTAATCTACAAATTCAATGCAATCTCCATAAAAATTTTAAAAGCATTTTATAGAAATAGAAATACACTCTTAGTATTCATTTGGAACCACAATAGCCAAAACAATCTTCAGAAAGAAAAATAAAGCTGGAGACATCACACTTACTGATTTCAAAGCTAGAGTAATCAAACCAGCATAGTACTGGCATGAAGACAGACATATAGACCAATGGAACAGAACAGAGAGCCCAGAGATAAACCTGGTGCATTTATGGCCAAATGGTCTTTGCAAATGTTGCCAAGAATACACAACAGGGAAAGAATACTCTTTTCAGCAAATAGTTTTGGGAGAATGATATCTATATGCAAAGAATAAAATTAGACCCCCTATATTACAGCACACCCCAAAATTTATTCAAAATAGATTAAAGACGTATATGTAAGATCTGACACTGTAAAACTAGGAGAAAAGATAAAAGAAAAATTTCATAATATTGCTTTTGACAATGATTTCTTGGATATAACACCAAAAATGCAAGCAAATGCAAAAACAGACAAGTGAGACTATATAAAACTAAAAAATTTCTGCACAGCAAAGAAAACAATCAACAGAGTGAAAGACAATCAGAATGGGAGATGATAATTGCAAACTGTATGTCTGGTAAGGGGTTAACTTTCAAAGTCTATAAGAAATTTCTACAACTTAATAACAAAAAAACCCCCAAATAATCTGATTTAAAAATGGGCAGATAACTTGAACAGTCATGTCTCCAAAGAAGATCTACATATGGCCAGCAGGTATTTTAAAAGATGCTCAACAACTATAATCATCAGGGAAGTGGAATCGAGTTCACAGTAAGATATCACCTCACCCCTGTTAGGATGACCATTATAAAACAAACAGAAAGGAACAAGTTTTGGTGAGGGTGTGCAGAATATGTAAACCTTGGGCCCTGTTAGTGGGAATGTATAATGGTGTAGCTGCTGTGGAAAGCAGTATGGAGTGTCCTCAAAAAATTAAAAATAGAATTCCCATATGGTCCATATTTATTGGACAGGTTTTTATCCCAAAAGAATTGAAATCAGGATTTTAAATAGACATTTGCACTCCCATCTTATTCACAGTAGCCAGGTGGTAGGAACAAGCTTAATGTCCCCTGATGGATTAATAGATTAACAAAATGTGGTGTGTGTATATATATGTATACAAGTATGAAACAGAACACTATTCCGCCGTAAGAAGACAAAAGTCTATCATATGCTACAACATGAATGAACCTGGAGAATATCCTGCTAATTAAAATTAAAATAATTAAAATAAGCCAGTCACAGGATGACAAGTACTGCATGATTCCAATTATATGGGGTATCAAAAGTAGTCAAACTCATAGAAATAGAAAGTAGAATGGTAGTTGCCAGGGCCAGGTGGGGAGGAAGAAACAGGTGGTGGTTGTTGTTTAATGAATATTGGTTTCAGCCTTGTAAGATGAAAAAGTTACAGTAATCTGTTGTATGGCATTATGCTTAGAGTTAACTACGCTGTTGTACACTCAAAAACTTGTTCAGGGGGTAGATCTCATGTTATGGTTTTGTTATCTCTCTCTCTCATACACACACACACACACACGCACACACACACACACAAGCACACGCCCCTTGTGACTGGGACAACAGCAGCCACTATTTGCAGTGTGTAAAGCTGGGCAAATGGTGGAATGCGCATGGAGTGCAGGGGGCCATGATGAACTGGGAAGAGCATGTCCTGTGTAAGAGGGACAGTCACACGCAGCTCCGGTCACTTGCTGCCATTTGGAGTAAGGGTCCAGGGTAGCTGGATGTGATTTTCCCAAAGAAGCCACAAAATGAAATTTGTATAGGTGATCTCCCCATTTTTAATTCAAAATACTTAAGAACTCTCTATTGGACGCCTTCTACCTTTCCCCCACAGCAAACTGTAAAACATCTCCTGGTATGTTCGGCTGGAGAGTGGGTAGTTTATAATCCCTGCACTGGAAGATTAACTTGACATTTGTATTCAGGATTGCTTAGAGAAGAAAGTAATGAGGGGATTCCAGGTAAGAACTAGTGAAAGCCTGAATCAGAATGGAGGCAGGAGAAATACAGAGAGGAGGGCAGAGTGAGCTGGAATTTACAACACAGACTGGCAGGACTGATCCACTGATTTGACATGGGTTGGGGTTGAGATGAAGGAGATCAAAATGTTTTCAAGGCTTTCAAGGAGCCATCTGA
This sequence comes from Lutra lutra, assembly GCF_902655055.1. Taxonomy (NCBI): domain Eukaryota; kingdom Metazoa; phylum Chordata; class Mammalia; order Carnivora; family Mustelidae; genus Lutra; species Lutra lutra. Next base: position 67,858,728 of record NC_062284.1, on the reverse strand, counting down.
GAGTAAGTGAGAAACCTTGTGCACTTTTCCTCTTAATCCTTGAGTGTGTATTTCCCAAGAGTAGAGATGTTCTCTTACACAGACATAGTACAGTGATCAAGATCAAGAAATTTTAACATTGAAACATTACCCTTACTTATCTAATTCATGGTTATATTCAAATTAGGTCAATTATTCCCCCCCAAAATTGTGTTTTCTTTAATATGCTAAAAACCAATATCTAAACAGAACTAAAAAAATCCCTTGTAGAGAGGTAGCAGAATCATGGAGCAAGGTATTCTCTGGCTGCATGACGTCCTGCTCCTGGGCAGTTCCCAGCCACCCTCCACAAAGGAATGCATTGTGGCCAGTGGAGTCATGATGGAGAGTAAGCAAGAGAGAAAGCTCAAGAGAAAGCAAGCATAGGGAAACCGAGTTGCTTTGGCAACAGGCAAGAAGTTCCATATAACATATTTATGAATGAGCTACCATGAAGTCTGCAGGAAGGAGACATGAATGCCTATTAGGAAGGTCTGACGAGGCTTCTTGAAGGGGACAGGATTTGTGTTGAGCCTCCAAGAAGAGGCAGGACTTCTCCAGAAGGGCCACTTCGTACAGACACAAGATATTTTGGCAACAGTCTGCTTGCTGGGTTATAATTGTAATCCTGGGATTCATGCTTCTATATACCGTTAAATATTTATAGCAATGGTGATGTGATAAAATACATGAAACGGTAACATGGCAAAAAGAGTTGTTGCAAATTTGGATTGGGTAACAGTTTTTATCATTTTTCTAACTGAGAGGGAAAATTGCTTAAAAAAAAAATGGTAATGGGGAATGAGACAAGTGTTTCCTAAGGGATATAGAGTTGAAAAGTACCTTTTTTTTTTCTTTTCTTTTTCTTTCTTTCTTTTTTTTTGTTTGTTTGTTTGTTTTGTTATTCAGCCAAATATCTCCTTCAGGGATGTGTCTTTTTTTTTCTTTTCCTGATTCTTTACATCTTATGGGAGAACTATTATAATTTAACCTCAATACTTGTACTTCCTTTTCAAGGTAAGGACCAAGGATCATGTGTTTGATAATGTCGGCCATCTTATCAGATACCACATGGATAACAGTTTGCCAATCATTTCTTCTGGAAGCGAAGTAAGCCTTAAGCAACCAGTGAGAAAAGAAAATAATCCATGACTTTTGCATTCCAACAAATGACCATTTGGAAGTACCATCACACTGATATTTCAAGAAAGTGGTGTTAGGACACAAAGATAATCCAAACTTGGTTTATAGACAAGCTAGAGCACAAACTGTGAAGTACATTTTTCCAAGACCTTAATAAGACAAAGAACTAACAAAGATCAATCTTCAGAAAGTGAAAATCAGAAAAGGGGAAGAGGATTGATCCCTTTGAAAAGAAATAATACATATGCACGGATGTCACTTTTTAAGGCCATATTGCATTGATAGCAAGCTAAAAGCACAATTAAAATTTCCCATGCTAAAGACTCCTTGGATGAACTGCTGGGGCAGTGGTATGTGCCTTTCAACTTGATAATTTGGGGACATTTTCATATTGGGGAGATTAGTTCTAAGTATCTTCATATTCTCTAACTATAGAACTATTTGCCAAAAAGAGTTTTTCCTTGTTACAAAAATAAGAAGTAATTTGCTTGATAGTTACTGACTTTATTACATTTCTGGTTTAGTAGCACTTTCACTGCAATGTTAAAATAAATTTGTTGTTGAATTTGGACTGTGTCTATGCCAGTAGAGTTGAATCAAAAGTCACTGAAAGCATTGGTCTGTTTCACTGGCCTGTCCCATTTACTACTTAAAGGGTTGGAGCCTAAATTCTTTGGCCTAGTATTTCTCAATCTTTGCTATTCAGATGGTTTGTATGCAGCATAGCATAAGCTGAAGAGAGGCCAAATCTATCAATCATTTCTATTTCATCGTATTTCTCCCTCTTTCCTTCCCCTCCCCCTCCCCCTACACACAGAGGAAGCTCATGAGCGCATGGATTTAAAACATGGCAGACAAACCCATGTTCTTCATATTCGACATTCAAATTGGTTTCATTCTTATTTAAAATACTGATTTTATTTGAAAGTATCAGGAAATATCCTCTTGATTGGCTGTGACTCAATCAGTCTCTCACCTGTATCCTGAGTATCTTTTCTAGATATGATCAGACAAAATGCAGAAGGGAGAAAACATATTGAACGGAACATCTGGAAAGGTTTGTCACATGTAGTTACACTGATAAACTGTTGGTGTAATTAAGTGTTGCATAGAGAAAAGTGCAAGCCAGGTCTCTCAATATGACCTTGAGCCAGCTGCTGAACCCACCTGGACTCCAGTTTCCTTATCTATGAAATAAGGGACTTGGGCTAGGTGAATTCAGAGGTGCGTCTCAGCCCTAAGATAAGATGAGTTTACAAAAAGCAAGTTTTCCATTTATTAGGAGTCAGTATTGATAATCAGTTTGTATAAGGAAGGTGAAGATGAGCTTTTTCCTTTAGTCTGTACCTGTACTCACAGAATGAAGGGCACAACTGAAACCAACATTCAGGTAGCAGAGACCCTGAGCCTTTCCATCACAAACACAGACACACTGGCGCGCTCTCAGTAGTGACAGTGGAAGTGGATTCGGTTGTTTAGAGTAGCAGGAAATGGCTTCAGTCTTTTCCTTGCCTTTGCATAGAGTGGTTTGGCCATTGCTTTAGGATGCTTTTTTATCCTGAGTAATCTGGACAGTTGCCTTAACCCCACTTCATTTTGGCTATGTAGATACAACTTAATCTTTGTAATTGTGATATATTTGCTAAGTTTTAAGTAAAAGACAAGAAACTTTTGGGGGGTAGAAATCATCAGACATCAAGGAACACTGAACTGTAATATTTCCTCTGTAAAGGTTTATGATTTTCTCCTACTTCTGGTGCCACTGATTGCTTAGGTAGGTTTGTTTCCTTTTACACAACGAGGAAATAATGGCTCTTTGATCAGTTTTATATATACCTTGGTTCTTGATGATCTGTCCCCACAAAAAGGGGTCAGCATGAGTATAGATAGTAGAAACATGTGGGTGATCTAGTCACCTGGCAGAGACAGAGCAGGGTTATGGTCTCAAGACTGGTTGAGCAGAGTGTTAACGGGATTGCAGGAAAAAGTTCTTGATAGAAACAGATGCAGAGAGTATAAATGATACGAGCAGTACATGAATCCTGGCACAGGATGAACCGGTACATGGATAATCAGTATTTGACTGTAATGTTATAGTAGTTAGGTAAGCAAATACTGCACTTACAAGTACCACAGACACAGTTAAAACAAAATGAAACAATAGAAGAAATGTTTGATTGCATGCTATTTTAATGACACATGCTTATCTTCATCTGTTTTAAAGTGGAAATCCATTTGCCTCTAAATACCTGTAAATGACTTTTCAAAAAAAAAAATAAATGATCATTGCTTTGTGACAATTGACTGTATATGTCTGATGTTGGGGTTTGGAAAATTTATCATTTGCAGGATATATCAGTGTCCTGACAGGAAACAGATGGCTCACTTCAGTTGGGTAATGCGAGGAGGGTTTAATAAAGGGTCTCTTTACAAAGGTGTGGGCAGAGTATGGGGAAACCACAAAGGAGGACGCAGTGCCCTGGGACCAGTGAACAGGTAAGGGGAGATCACGGTAATGTAATCCAGAGAGAGAGAGCTCTGTGGGAGGACTGCCTTCTAGGAGCTGTGGGCTCCAGTGGAGGTACTCCCCCCAGCCCCGGTGACTCCACGAGGAGGCGGCTATGGACATTATACTTAATGGAAGAAGGACAGCCTTTTCAACAAATGGCATTGGAGCAGTTGGACATCTGTGGCAAGAGAACAAACCTCACACTTTACATAGACATTAACTCAAATGGGTTATGGATTTAAACATAAAATGTAAAACTATGAAACTTTTAGGAAAGAAAAACACAGGAGAAAATCTTTAGAATATAGAGTAAGGCAAAGAATTTTTAGAGTTGACATGATCCATTAAAGGAAAAACTAGTACATTGCATTTCATCGAAATAATAAATTTTTGCTCTGTAAAAGACTCCATAAGGAGGATGAAGGGCAAGCGATAGACTGGGAAAAAATATTTGAAAATCACATATCTGAGAGAGGGCTAGTATCTAGAATAAGTAAAAAACTCAAAACTCAACAGTAAAAAAATCTAATTAGAAAGTGGTCAAAAAACACAGACAATTCACTGAAGATATACGGATGGCAAACAAACACGTGAAAATATGTTCACAATCATTAGCCAGTTAGGAAATGCAGATTAAAATCACAATTAGATATTACTACACACATACCTGAATGGGTAAAATGAAAAATACTGACAATACTAAACACTGGCCTGATGAGGAGAAAGTGGACCACACATGCATTCCTGGTGAGAATGTAAAATAGTACAGCCCCTCTGGAAAGCAGTTTGAGGGTTTATTTAAGGAACTAAACATGCAGCTAACATTCAACCCAGTAATTACACCGCTGGGCTTAGATCACAGGGAAGTGAAAACCTACGTATACATAGGAAAGTTTATAGTAGCTTTGTTTGTAATGACCTAAAGCGGGCAATACCCCACTTGTTCCTCTAATGGGTGAATGGTTAAACGGACGGCGGTATACACACACCATGGAATACTACTCAGCAATCAAAAGGAATGGCAAACTGATACAACGTGACTGAATCTGCAGAGAATTATGTGGAGCAAAAAGCTAATCCCAAAGGTTACATACTATAGGACTATAATTATATAATATTCTTGTAATGACAAAATTATAGAAATGGAGAATAGATTAGGTGTTAAGGAGGAAGGAGAGCGGGTACAGTTACAAAAGGGCAATGTGGGGAATCTTTGTGCGATGCAATAGTTTTGAATTTTGATTGTATCAATGTGGATATTGTGGTTGTGATACGGTACTATAGTTTTGAAAAAGATATTATTTGTAGAGGAGCTCTCCCTGTATTATTTCTTACAACTAACTGCTTGTGAATCTACAATTTTTCCAAAATAAAAGATTCAATTTAAAAAATGTTTTGGGGCTAAGAGATAGATATGTCAAGAGATTTTAGGAAGATCGCTACTTTAACTGTTGAAATTTTCACCAGTGGGATCATCTTGGTCATCCTAGGTCCCATCATACTAGGACTAGGAGGAGTCATCTGGATGAACTACATGAAGCCACCTTCACCAGGGGCCTCAAATGTAATGTTTGATATTATCTTCAGAGATACGCTGACAACATCAAAGATGGCAAACACAGATGGCGTTTGAGACCTGGCCAGCTCTGCCCAGACCCTTTCAGATCCTTTGAATCATTTCCGCCTGCCCCCTGCTGGCTTCCGTGTGTTTTGCTCCTAACTACCGCAGAGGGGCTCTTCTTTCTGAAGACAGCTTCAGGTAAGGGGAGCTGCTTTGAGTCACCAAGAGCCAGAGGTGCCTGTGAGTTTCCTTCTCCCCTGCCCTGCCACCATCTCTGGTGCAAGAGTGCATTGCCCTGTCCTGATTAAACTTCAGAGCTCCCCGTGGGGTCACATTGGCCAGCACATCTCCGGAAAGCACACACCTGCTTGGCTTTTCTCCTTTCCTGACCTGTTTCCTCACTCCCTAACAGCTTTCTCTGGGAAAGCCTTCCTTACTAAATCCTATGTACTCAAATTTTCATGCCAGAGGTCACTTCTGGGAACCTGACCTAAGGCAGAAGAACATCAAATAATTTTAAACATGTGCACCATTATGGGACTATACTATCTAAGTGTTCGAATACCTGAACATTTTAAATAAATCCTGTAATTGTCATGGGAATGATATCATTATTTTGTATTTTATTAATATGCATTGAACACGTTAACATTTAAAATATTCACCAATTTAATGATCTTGTTTCAAGAAACAGAAGTAGTGTGGCATCTGAGAGGGTCTGCATTTCACACTCAGGTATGATTTTGGCCGCTTTGGCTCTTTATCAAATGATCATTGTCACTACTTCTGACAACTTTTACAGGTTTTCTGATTAAAAACTTTGATGTGGTTGAAAATCCTGGACATTAAATCCTGGCAATTGGCTCTCACACTTTTGGTCAAAGACCATAGAAGAGGCAAAAGACCTATTGCCCCATGTACATTTCACCCCCAATCCTCCTTTCTTTTTCTCTTTTTTCTTTTTTTTTTTGGTAGTGAAAAAAATAACTCGGTGACAACAAAGAACTGAAGAGGAACCATAAGGGTTGCTTATTTATTTACTTTTAAGGGAGAAATATCATTTACATGATTTTATATCCCAAAATACTGCCTTACAGATTTTTCAAAAACGAGTTCTTTGATGACTTGCCTTGATAATATGTTTTCAGTTGTTTAAATAGAACAAATTAATAGTTCTATTAATTTCAATAAATTTCCAATTTCAATAAATGTCCAATAAATTTCAATAAAGTATAAGCAAACTTCAGAAGAATTATAAATTGATAATATTAGTAATAGATGACTAATGATAAATATTGAACTAGAACTTGGATATTATTTTAAAGTCAAATTATAGGAAAAGTCCAAATTCATTTATTAAAGTAATTAACACTACACACAGCTGAGTTAACCCAACAGCTTACAACAAACCTAATTGATGTTGATGAAGCCAAGCAAAGAGAGTTCATAATTAAGAAACAGGAATAACATCTCTTTAAAAAAACAGTTTCCTGGGAATGACACTATTTACACCCTTCTCCTCAAAGTGGGCATTTAAGTTATCTTCAGATGTGCACAAGCAGTTTTTATAATGTTTCACATAGAAACAATGATACACCATTCTTGGTAAGCTTACATAATATGACAACTTTAATTTACAAATTCTAAACATTAGTAATCCCTCATATCTTACTTGGTAGATTCCTAATGGGTAAACCTTAGTTGTATGTGAAAATAAAACCCATAAAATTGCAAGATATTCTGCTGTGAAAACTGAAGAAACAGCTTACATGGTCAGTTTACCACTTAATGACCTATCAGGAATATCCTTGAGGTCCACCAGTGGGCTATGGATCATACTTGGAGAACCACTGGTTTAGACTATTCACAGATAATCAATCTATTGTTACAAATGCATCTTAGTCATAACTGGTTGTAAGGAATGAGAACCTACCTGTATTAATTTCCTAGGGCTACTGCAGCAAAGTACTACAAACTAGATGCTTAAAATAACAAATGTATTCCCTCACAGTACTGGAGATTAGAAGTCTGAAATCAAGGTGTTGACAGGGCTGTGCTCCTTCTGAAAGTTCTGGAGGAGAATCCCTTGCCAGCTTCTGGTGGCCCTGGATGTTCCTTGGCTTATGGTGACATAACTCCTTTCTCCGCCTTCATCTTCACATGGCTGTCCTCTCCTTGTGTGTTTTTCTGTGTTCTCTCTCTTTCTTCTTCTTCCTCACCCCCTTCCTCCTTTCTTCTTCTTCTTTAGGAAATTAAAAATTTTATTTTAAAAGTGAGCCCTGTACTACAATAATGTATATATTTGTGTGCCTGTGTGTATAATTGACATGTGCTGTTACATTAGTTTCAAGTGCTTCTTCTCTTCTTTTAAGGACACCGGTTTTAGATTTAGGACCCATCCTCATCTATATTAACTAATTACATTTGCAAAGACCCTATTTCCAAATAAGGTTACATTCTGAGTTCTGGGTGGACATGAAATTCAGGGGGACAGTATCCACTCCTAAACGATCTGAGTCAGCTTAAGTCAAAAGGTTGCTTTAAGGTTCAGGTTATCACAAGACCCAAAGAAAAGCTGAACTCTCAGGCTTTACAAAATGCAAGAATCAGGCAGACCCATGGCTCTGAGAGCCAGAACTTCATGATCTTCAGTCTAGGCTCCACCATAAACATACAATTCCATATATGGAAGTAGTGCATTTCCCATAACATACAGACAACTGTAATAAAAGTCTGCTTCTCTTCCGTATGTTTACCACCTGATTCAATTTCATGAAGTCTTATTTCAGTTACTTGGGAAGGGATGGCCAGATCTTAGGTTGGTGGGGAAGTGGTGGTGGTGAAGTTAGAGTGCCTGTGGGCAGGAATAGAATTGGCAATTAGGGGCTTAATTAGGGCAAGCATTTTGACTCATGTATCAATATTAAATGAGCCCCTAGAATAGTGCATGGTGCAAAGTGGATGCTCAAAAAAATATTATTAAATGAATATACTGCAAATAATGGTCTGATCTTTCTCAGTTAAATAACAGTAAGATAGCATTTCTACATTTTAGAATTTCTTTCACACAGTCTGACTTCATCCTTTTTATAATCCTGCAAGGTAGATATTATCATTCCTCTTTTTAAATAAGAACTTTGAGGCTCAGAGGGATTAAAGAAACTGCTGTGGATAAAAGCTAGTGGGTAGGAGAGCTGGAACTTGAACTCAGATATTCTTTAAGTTCAGTCCTCTTTTAAGGATAGCACTCCTTATTTTGTGATGGCGTTGCTTTGACCTGTTAGCTTTGACACCAGAGAGAAGGTAGTAAAAAAGAATGATGGTTTAGCTCCACCTTTATAGATGTTCTGAATGGGAAGGACCACATCTCAACAGCATGACATTTCCGCTTGAAATGTAGACAAGGCTGGTAGAGGTATTGTCCCTCCCAGCTCACAGGTGTGTCTGTTTAAAAATTCAAGATAAATATTGACCCAACATTCTAGAAATAATCTCTTGTCCAGCACGTAAGATCTTTGGCAGTTTTTCTCTCTTCCCCCACATTTATTTTATTATTCCAGAATGACTTTGTCTTCTTATGTTTCTCTGGACATGTTATTAAGTTCATTCTTTGCGTACATCATACCTTACTTCTGTAGCATGCATTTCCCATTTTTTCAGGCATCAAGCTCTTCAATTGGCTGCCCCCTTCCAGCCCACTTCTCCACTCTTATAAGAATCCTTTAAAAAAAAAAGATTTATTTATTTAAGAGAGAGACACACACAGAGAGAGTACTCAGGAGGAGGGGGAAAGGAGAGGGAGACAAGAAGACTGGCCCCTGAGCATGGAGCTCAGCATGGGGCTCTGATCCCAGGACCTGAGATCATGACCTGAGTCAAATTCCAGTCAGACACTTAACCTACTGAGCCACCCATGTGCCCCATAAATGTAAGAATCTTTTGTTTTTGCTGGTGTGGTTTCACATTGCAGTAACTCGTCCTAACAACCTTCCTGTTGACTCTCTTTTCCTCTGCCTCCAAGAACTCTTTCTGATAGATCCTTTCTTAGATATTCTGTTTTCCCCAGATTCATCACCCATTCTTACATTGCATGTAGTAAACTATTTTGTGGTTTCGTGTGCGTGTGTGTGTGTGTGTGTGTGTGTGTGTGTGTGTGTGTGTATTTGTCTTCTTATGTAAGCATCTTGCACTGTCAAAGAGTATGGGTACCTTGAGGGGAGAGGTCCTACCTCACACTTTATATTCAAGCATCTAGGCCAGGAGTTAAACAGGATAGGCTGTCAAAAAAATCTCATAGATTATATGCATAGCTTCACCCGAATCTATTTTTAGAGGCAAGGGGCTCTGATCTATTCTTTACTTTGCATTTTTTTGTAACCTATGTGCTTAAATCTCAGTTACATTTAATATAATATTAAATATAAATAGCTTTGGATTTGGAGATAAAGGAAATGTGCTGAAATTCTGTGTCTCAGGGGCACCTGGGTGGCTCAGTCATTAAGTGTCTGCCTTCTGCTCAGGTCATGATGCCAGGGGCCTGGGATCAAGCCTCACCAAGACTCCCTGTACTGGGCTCCTTCTGCTTCTCCTTCTTCCTCTGCTTGCTGTTCCCCCTGCTGTGATCTCTCTCTCTCTGTCAAATAAATAAAAATTTTTTAAGTGTAAAAAAAAATGAAAGTCTTTCTCTGTCTTGCATTAGCTGTGTAGCCTTGGACAAGTCATTTTTTTTTTTAATCTGTTTTTTCTGCTGTAAAATGGGATATGAACACCTGTCCTGGGTCCTCACAGTTTTGTTGCAAGAACTCACCAAATTCTAAAGTACTATGTAAGGGATTATAAACATTGTATCCTCATGTACTACCCCCCCCCACCCTTATATCTTTAATGCGTTCATCTCTAAGAAACAGGGATCACTTAGCATCCTTGCTCTAGCATTCCATCTTAAACCGAGCCTAGCTCCCACTAACAGATACCTTGGCTCAGGTTTCAACAACTGCCATTTACCTGAATGCCTTTTATTCATATTTTCTGGCACAGAAGTCTTTATTTGTTCATTCCTTTACTCATTTAACCAGTTTGTTCTGAATGCCTGCCAGAGACCATGATTCATGATTGATGTCCAAGAAGTAATGTAAGTACCTCAAGATATTGACGTTGAACTGAGTAAAACAGATGTGCAACTAATTACAAAAGATAATAAGAAACGTAAGATATGTATACCGTGTACAGATGTAGGAAGGATCATTTCTGTCAAGGTGGGGGGAAATGTGTCATGAAGGGTTTCAGAAGAGGAGCTCATCTGTCTTCAAGACTGAGTGGATAGTAAGAGGGAAATACGGGCAAGAGAAAGAGCTTGAGCAAAACAAAAGCACCCTGGGAACCGTAGGCAGCTCAGCCAGTAGTTCAGTACCTTATTGCTATGGATTGAGTGAGTACTTATTATGTGGCATAACCTTATGCTAGTTGGTGGGGTAACGAGGGATTAGTATAGGCATCACAGGAGTGGCATGGTGAGGTATCAAAAGAAAACTAGCTGGATTATGAAGAGCCTTAAACAACCATTTTACTCCATACTTTTCCATACTAATGGGAAAGGGTGAAAAAGATATGTGAACCTAGGGCTACTAATTCCTTGATATTCACCAAAAGCGTTTTAGCTAGGCAGGTGGATACAGAACGGGCTTTAGTGCACCCTGGACAGCGCTGTCTTAAAGCTCGGGTTAACAGATACCTAAAACAAGAACATTCACACTTGGGGAAATTCAAGTAGTGAGTAGACACGTGGAAAATGTGCCATCTCATCGGTAATGAAAAAAACACAAATTCAAACAAGGCAGAACCCAGTAAGAAAGAAGACAAAGTAAAACTACATCTAAGTGCGTTTAGGTGATGGGGAAGCAGGCACCTTAGAGAATCAGAAGGGCAGGTGCAAAAACCTTTAAGGTCAGGGTTCGGTGGGGAAAGTGAGGGATTCTGTGTGCTGTAACCAAGAGCTGAGGTTTAGGAATGGAGAGCGCAGGGCGAGAGGGGCCTAGAGGTAACCAGCAGGTACAGGAAGGGGCGGGGGACCCCTGACAAAACCCGCTCATCCCCGCCGAAGTCCTAAACCACGCCCCTTGGCATCTCTTAGCAACCGTAAACCCGCCCAGTCTAGAGCCAACCCTTTCGTAATTGGCTCCCTAACCCACCAATGGGCGCACAGGAGGACCTTCCCGCCACCTCTGGCGCCCGCTTTCAAACAGCCAGACATTCGCAACTGCGAGAGGAATTCTCAACCAAGCTTGAGAAAGGAGGGGACTTCCGCCGCCACGCCCCGCCTCGAGCCGGCACGGCCCCGCCCGCCCAGCCAGCTTTTAGCCGGCGATTGAAGGAGGAGGCTGCTCCTCAATGGCCTCGGCACCGCTGGGTTCGGTTGTGACGAGGAAGGAACAAGCGGATTAGAGTCCTTGGGAAGGGGGTTTGTTAGAAGTCCGCCTTCGGCGGGGACTAGGGTTTCCCCGTGGTGGCAGCACCCGTGGCCTCCGGTGAGTTTCGCTTCTCGGCTGGGCTTGGAGCTGGGGTTGGAGGAGGTGCGGGGTCCTCGGGATTCTGGCTGTGGCTGCCCGAGGGCTCACCCGCTGTCCCCTCCTCAAATCCGGTGGTGGTGGACTGTCCGCAGGTTGCAGGATTCCGGCTTTGACTTTGGACCCCAGTTTCTCCTTACAAGCGACGTGTGGGAAGCCCCCCCTGGCCCCCTGCAGGCTGCGGGGGAAAGCCTGAGATCCTATCCTGGGGACCCCCGCTGTGGTCACCCTGGCGCCACGCCTGGCTCACAGTGGGTGCTCTGTACACGTGTGTTGACCGAGTGCATGTGACGCTGGCAGCTAAAGCCAGCAGCCGCAAGGCACCCCGTGCTGGCACTCTACAGCTTCGCTGTCACCGTATCTATTTGTTGTGCTGTAGGTGACGCCAAACGGAGTTCCTTGGTAAGGCCGCTGATTGATTCTGCCGTTCAGCTGTGGGTGCCTACTTGCTGCATTCTTCAGGCACCTTGACTCGGTTTGTCCAAGCTGCTGTCATTAGCACTGATGACAGATTGTCATCATTTGTATAAACGTCTAGTCTCTTCTCTACCAAGTCCTGTTGAACTTTGTAATCTTGAACAGTGCATGGTGAATAATTGTTGAATAAATAACCAGGCCTCTTAAACTGATATTGCACGTCTAAAACAGGCTAGTGTGTTCTGGTTATTTTCCTTGTAGAAGGGAAGCTAGCATGTAAGCAAGTAAGTAGAATTTCCTAGCGCGTTTATAGACCAACCCCCTTCCTGGCACTTAGCCTTTTTTATCTTATAGTCATGAATTTGAGTCTGATTTAAGCTGAATTTGACCATATCCTTCACAATGCATGGCAATTTATATGCACTCCCTAGATACGTAAATGCATACATCGAAGTGAGAGGTTGAAATGGAAGCGATAAAAAAAAGTATAAGAAATACAGTCTGAAAGTGCAGAATCCTTCCCTCCTCCCTAGGGCAACAGGATTGGGAGGGCATCTTGAAGGAGGAAGCGTTTTCATCCCAGAAGAGGTATTAGTTGAAGTTAGGTTTCCCACAGGCAGCGTATTCACCTTTCTTAGATACACTGAATGCTGTTTACCTCTTCTGTAGCTGCTGTAGACTCCTGTTCATAGGTAAGAATGTTACAGTAACAAAACTAAAATGTAGTGATTGGTACATGGTGCTAAACACTTTATATTGATTGGTTATGAAGATTCACAAGATAATCTTTGAAGCAGGTACTATTTTTACCCGCATTTATTTAATGAAAAAATGGAAGCAGTGTCCTCAAACGTGCACAGCTGATAAATAAAAGAGCTAGAATTGAGCCCAGGTTGTCTGAATGAGTTATTATTCTTATTCTTAACCACTTCCAGAGGTATTGAGTTCTTTCTAACTGAAAGTCTTTTTCTGTGAAATTTCCTTCAGCTGCCCTTTCTTTTCAGTCAAAGTTAATTTGTGCTTTATACTCTCCTCTATTGCAGAACATATTACAATGTATCATGGTAACTCTTGATTTATATCATTGTTTCTCTAAGGGGCCTTAAACTCCCCATGGCTGATACCCTGTCTTAGATACATCTAGGATATAAACTGGCACACATTAGATGCCAAGGAAAAGTTTATTGAAATAATGAATCCTAGAGGGTGGCATGAATGTATCATATTCATTCAACAGATTCTTATCGTGTGCCTGCCTTGTGCAAAATGTGGAGGACATGCATTTTAACTCTGCTTTCAGAGAGCTTATAGGTTTTGGATGAGACAAAAGCAGTGCTTTTGGTTTTTGATATTTTGTCCAACTAAACACTCATTGGTTTTTCCTCTCATTGCAAGGTGGGCAAAGAAAACATAAAGAGTAACTACAAAATGAGTACTGAGACTGAGCCCTTCTGATCTGAGTGTTAAAAACAAACAAAAACAACCAAAAAACCCGAACATAGTCTTATTAATAGGTTCAGAAAAAGTTATCTGGGGAAAAAGTATTAACTATTTTTTTTTTAAAGTATACAGTACACTTATTCTGTGTCTTGACTGTTTAAGGATCAGTCAGTAAATACAGAAATATGTCATTATTTCTCTTATTAGCATAGTATCACCAAATTTATTCAAAAGTACTTTTACAAATGTTCTTTTTCAATATACTCATATGGTAGTTTTCAGGATGGTTTTTGCAATTCATACATTTAACCAGCAATTCATACGTTTCACCAGGAATTCATGAGGATATCTCTTTCCTACAAAATAGGTGTTTTAACACTAGGTGTTGTTAACTTTTTTTTTTTTAATTTAGTGGTTGAAAATCATTTCAGTGTTTAAATGACACTGTGAATTCTTCATGAGCTTACTTTTAAGTTAATTGAATATTAGACACTTTTTTAAAATGAATTGTCAGTTGCCCATTTTTAATTAGGTTGTCTTTCTCATTTCTTTTTGAAAGCTGTATATTGGGATTTTGTCATGTGTTTTGCAAACATTTTCTTCTGCATTATTTTATCTTTTGACTTTGTTAAGTGCGTTTTTTCATACGTAATATTTGACTTGTCAGTGATGTCTTTTGCCATATGAAAATTTTATTTTTTGTGATTAAGTTTCTTTCAAGTTTTTCTTCCATGGCTTCTGGGTTTACGGTCTTACTATTTAGTTGTTCTTATGAAGCAGTTTCTTTTATTCTGAATATTATGGTAAAGTCTCTGATAACAGTGATAAGTAGTAGTGGTTAATACGTTGAGGAAAAGCATTAGCTTTTATTTTAAAATTTCATTAAAATACTAATTATCTATTTATCCACAATAAGGTTATCAGATTTCTCTTTATGCCAAAGTAGTTTCTTAAGGTCTCCAGTAGTTTGCACTTTTGAGAAGGAAAACTTATTTGTGTCTTTTCTTCCCCAATCTAGAGAGACTTTAGTCTTTTCAGATATTTGCAGATTTCTTCAATGACATTGGACTAAAAAGCCATTCAAAAGCGATACGTTTTGGTCTTTTACATTCTCTTCATTTAAAAATGAAAATACCTTGCAAAATTCACTATTTTCTGAGAAAAAATGTAGCTCTTTATTTAAAATAGCTGTATTGGGGTGCCTGGGTGGCTCAGTGGGTTAAAGCCTCTGCCTTCGCCTCAGGTCATGATCCCAGAGTCCTGAGATCGAGCCCAACATTGGGCTCTCTGCTCAGCGGGGAGCCTGCTTCCCTTCCTCTCTCTCTGACTGCTTCTCTGCCTACTTGTGATCTCTCTCTCTGTCAAATAAATAAATTAAAAAAAATAAAATAGCTGTATTTAGCAAAAGGCTTTTGTAAATCTTGATATTCTTTTCCAATATTCAACAGGAATTGATGGCATGTTAGTGAACAATTGAAAAAAAAAAACCCTCTCCTTTCTTTTACCCAATACAGGAGAAATTAACCCAAATCCATATTCTGGCTTTATTAAATACAGGAAGAGGTGGAGAATACTGTAAATACTGTAAAATACTGTAAAGAGGTAGAGAATTACTGTAAATACTGTAAACTTCTGGTGAAGCAGGAAAGATGATTTCTGCCTAGAGAATTCAGGGATGTCCTTAAAGTCTTTAACTCCTCCTTTAAGGAACCAGGATTTAAATTGGCTAGTATTTTCATTATCTGTTGAATTCTATAGACTTGGTATTCACTTGCAGTAATAAAAAAACCCTAGAGACATGGGCTTGTGTGAGTGTTTTCCCCTTACCATTTCAGCTATATTATAGGCTCTTTACATTCAGGTCTGTAACTAACGCAGGTGTACAAGAAGGTTCTCATAGCTGTTGGATGGAGACGAGGTTTAGATTCCCTAAACTTATGTATTTTCCTTCTTAGTGAAAAAGTGCACATTTCCCTTCCTCCTTTCAGCTCTGGCACAAGAATAGAAAGGAGCAAGTCTGGTCTAAGAAACAGAAGCTGGAAGAGTTTAAGTTGATGCAAGGGGTTTGAGCTGATGAGATGAAAGGGATGCACTGGGTGTAGGGACCAGAGAGAGAGGGTTAAGGAAGGTGGACTGCAAAGTACAGTTTGGACAAGAAGTGTAATTCAGTCCTTGAAAAACAAACAAAAACTTGATGTTTGGGGATTTTCAGCATTAAAATTTATGTTAGTCTAACACCATATTTCATCTATTCTAAAGTGCTCATTTTCTTTTTGGATTTTAATATCTACAAAGTCAGGCTGCAGTTTAAAATTAATGATGTGTCATAATTTAATTGGCCACATCTTTTTCTTAGTGGTACAAATGGAATGGTGTCATACAATCAAAGGCGTGTTAGATCTGATGCAGTGGAATATCTTTTGCTTGTAGAGCTGTCGGCTTACGTAAAAGTTTGTCGTCATAGTTCTTAGCTGTTAACGCGAGGGAGCTAAGTTCTTTATGGTAAAATGTATTTGGATGCCTGGGCCTGTGCTTCTTAATTCACTTCCAATTTAATGGCATTTTAGAGCCCGAAAAGTGCAGGGAATGAGTTGTGGCTCAGGCTCACATCAAAGTGCATTTTGCTGGCATGCAGAGGAGTGGAGTGAAGGGAAGGCAGTATTAGGCTGGGTAATTGATGACGCCTGCCTACTTTTTTGTTGGGATTCTTTGGACCTTTGAAATTCTGGCTAGTCACCATGTAGCATCGATTCCTAAATATAATTCAAATCATCAGCAGGCTTTTGACTGTAAGTACTTGAAAACCCACCTCCTGCTGCTGCTGCTGCTTCTACCACTGCAGTAACCGCTCTGCAGAGAAATTCTGCTGTTGCTTTTGGAATTGGAACTCTACATGGTACAGCTTCACACTCTTCACTTCTGTTTTTCCTGAGTATTTTTTCCTTGAGCCTGATTTTATCAAGCGAAAGAGCAGGACATTTAACACTGACATTTTTGTCGTGTGCTACACAGAGTTGAGCAGATCGTCAAGGTTTTCAGATGGCAATCATTAACTCGGCATTTAGTGGGTCTCTTTTTGTAAAACACGACGTTTGGATTTGTGATACCGAAAGGATGAACCAGTTTGTGGAGGTTACCACCTTTGCCATATCTAATAAACAAAATTAGTAACTTTGAGCATATTCTTAAAATTTTTAATAAATTATTTTATTTTTATGTGTGTGAACAAAACTCTTGCTGTTTTAAGTTATACGTTCCAGACCATGAGAAAGGTCTAGTCACAGATTTATTAGCTTTTTGCATTTTTCTTTTTTCTTTAAGATTTTATTTATTTATTTCAAAGAGGGCTACCAAGAGAGCACGAGCAGGGGGTGGGGGAGTAGAAGCAGGCTCCCTGCTGAGCAGAGAGCCCAGAGGACCCAAGGCAGACATTTAACCAGCTGAGCCCTCCAGGTACCCTGCATTTTCCTTTTCTTTGAGTTACTGTCATACAGCTATTTACTGTGAATTACAATTAATTTGTCAGTGTAGTCTTTATATTTGGAATACTAACCATTTGTTATGCATGAGTTACATATATCTTTTCCCTGGCTGCTGCTGTCTTTGTGTGTGTGTGTGTGTGTGTGTGTGTGTGTGTGTGGCATCTATGGTGTCATTTGGAGAGACTTTATGGGATATTTAGAAACCAAGTGTCTTTCTCTTTCCACAGGAACACCATGTCATTAGATTTTGGCAGCGTGGCACTGCAGACACAAAATGAAGATGAAGAGTATGACAAAGAAGACTATGAAAGGGAGAAAGAGGTAGGTTACCCAGAGAAAAGACTCTAAACCCAATCTTAAAGTTTGATTTCCTGATCAAAATGCTATCTTCTTGTGTCCTTTTGAAGGAATTTATAATTTTTTTGTCACCCCCTAAAACCTGATCAGTATTTGAACTTTTAAAAGGTGGTTGAGGGGCACCTGGATGGCTCATTGGGTTAAGGCCTCTGCCTTTGGCTCAGGTCATGATCCCAGGGTCCTGCTTGGCAGGGAGCCTGCTTCCTCCTCTCTCTGCCTGCCTCTGCCTGCTTGTGATTTCTATCTGTCAAATAAATAAAATCTTAAAAAAAAAAAAAAAAGGTGATTGAGTGGAATGCTTCCTTTTTTGAGACAAGACTAAAACCTAGTAAATGGTTTGATTCTTTAAGATCTTTTCATTTAGGAGGTAGTGGTTGGTTTTGGAGGCAGAGACCTAGTTTCTTGTCGTTTGGAACTTTGCCTTGAACAAGTCCAGCAAGGTTCTTTGCTTCAGGGAGCTTATGTCCTTGTGGAGACCAGCAGTAAGCAAGTGAACAGATGAATAAATTAATTCAAGTGGCTGATAATTTAGCACTAATAAGTGCTAAGGAAACAAAATAGAGTGAAATTAAAGCAACTGGTGAGAGAAGGCCTTTTGGAGAAGGAAATGCCTGAGTTGAGACTTGACTCATGAGAAGGAACAGCCATGCAGAGGCCTAAGGAAGAATATTCCCAAAACATGCAATGAGTGTAAAGCACACAAGTGGGAATAGACCCTGTATATCTGCAGACCAGCCGGAAGGCCGTGGTGTGGGGATTGTGTAACCAAGGGGTGAGTATGGAGACAGCGTGAAGAGGTGAGCTAGAGTCAAATCAGTGTATGTAATGGGAAGATGTTTGGAATTTATTCCAGGAGCAATGGGAATTCAGTGGAGGATTTTCAGCAGGGAAGTGATGTCTGATCATGTTTTTAAAGATCTTACTCTCTGCTGTGTGGTGAAAGACAAGGAGAAAAAGAATAAGAGAAGATTATATTTTAGATACATAAATGAGTTTAACGGAATTCCTGGCACAGAGTCATGTTCAGTAAATGGGGCCAATAGTAGTAGTAGCAGTTGATGAAAGTCAATTTATTAAGATCGTTTTTAGTTTGAGTCAGATTTCTTTCTTTCTTTTCTTTTCTTTTTTTTTTTTTTTAAGATTTTATTTGACAGAGAGACCGCAAGAGAGAGAACACAGGCAGAGGGAGTGGGAGAGGGAGAAGCAAGCTTCCCACTGAGCAGGGAGCCCAATGTGGGGCTTGATCCCAGGACCCTGGGATCATGACCTGGGATCATGACCTGAGCCCAAGGTAGAGCCTTAACAACTAAGCCACGCAGGTGCCCCTTGAGTCAGATTTCCTGATTGCCTGTGATGATGGGCTTCTTTTATATTGAGACTATGCTTGATATGATCCATTTTCTCATCTATAAAACCTTTTTAATCATTACTGTGAACTATCTGTATAAACAGGAAGCAGGGAATAGGGTCAGTTGCCCATGTAGCTGGCAGTAGAGTTCGGGTAGAGCTAGAAACTGGCAGCTTGGTGGATTTTTGTCCATAGACATTTTGTCTTGTTTGTGCGGTGTTTTTAAAGTTCAATCTATATTTAAAGATTGGAAAATTTCTTGTAACAAGACAGTTTCTGGCTTGTATTGAAACATCCTGCGCCCTGGCCACATGTGCACATGGCAGCAGGCAGGCTGGATCTGAGCAGTGGCTGTCCCTTCCCAGTTGGCCACAGTCCTCTCACACTGACATGGCCTTATTCACGTGAACTTAACAGCTTCACTCTTGTCAGTCCTCTGCCGGTTGCTGAAGCATTGGCATTTATGACCCTGAGTAGGGTTTCCGGATTTTGACTGGGTCCTTCACAGCAATTGTTGTGGCAAGGATGGAGGTGAGGATTTTCTGTTACTTTGTGAACTCACAGCATGAGGTCTTGATGACCCCAATGGCTTTGGATAGTTCACTGGAATTTAGCTACCGGGATTCCTGAGGGGATCAGTTTAAGTAATTATTATAATAGATTTTAAAGAAAAAGAAAAAATAATCTGACAGGTGATTTTTCATTGGAAAAGATATTAGATCATTAGGGTATTACAGGAACTAATTAGAGGTGTATTTTGTGGTGAAAGTTTTAAGGGTGACATTAGTAACTTTAAAAGAGGCAGTTAATTCTAGGTATATAGAAAATAGCCCTAGGGATCACTTCTTGGTAGGTTATAAGCTGGGATAGGGAATTTCCAGAGGAAAAGGAGCTCTTAAGAAGTGAAATACCTAAGAATGAGTGTTTCTAGCAGAATGGAAGAAAAGAATGTAGAGCCAACTTAACTCTGACATGATTATGTATTGTGTTAATAAAATGTGTTTTTGCCTTTTTTTCTTCTTTAATTGCTTCAAGGGAAGAAGTGAGATCAGAGGCTAGAGGGTTTCAGATTTTCACCAACAAAATTCAGGATTATTCATAAAATTAGACTTATGTGTATTTTGTCACTACATGTTAAAATGATAAATTGGTTAATCAAACCTAAGTTTGTTTGCATATCCAGAGGCCATTTCAACCTCCTCAGGCTGTCTGACCTCGCCGTAGTAGAACATTTCACAGCCTTAGGTGGTTAAAGAAGAGTGGTCTTCCTGCTCCCTTGTTGGTAGCTTTGGGATTGACAACTGGGTTATAAGTGTTAGTAGTGGCCTAAGGCATATTGCTTTCTCTACTTAGTGAATCACTTGGTATTCAATTTTCTCATGTAGGAGGAATGTCTGTATCCCTAAGGATGTACTATAGGGCCAAGCAGGACGTATCTGACTCTCGGTCTACCCTGCTAAGGATTTGTGAGATCCTCTCTCTAGAAATGTTAGAATAATCTTGATTTTGACCTTCTGCTATGAATGGCCAGTTGCTAAGTTTAATTTTGGTGCTTTGGGGGTCAGTTTGAATTTTGTCCACACTTGCCCCTAAGTCAGTGAATAAGTCAGAGTCAAATTCTGACTTCCTTGCCATCCCAGCAGCAGCGCTATAATTATGATCTTGCCTTTTCCATTTCTGTTCCCTCCTCTTCAGTGCAAAAAATGGAGAGAAGAAAGTGCATTTAATCTTTGGAAGAGGAAATAGTCACCTCATTTAGTAAAGCGATTCAATATTCAGAGGACATTTAGACCAGTGGAATCTCAAACCACATGATTAGACCCATATTTTGAAAAAATCTCCCAAGATTTTTGCAGAAGAGTCTGGCACTACAATCCTTTCTAAAGTCCCTCAGTTCTAAATGGTGTAATGGTAACGTTTGGGCACTGTTGGCCAAGACGTAGCAGAGAAGTGTACAACCCTCAGCCTCACCTAGTGTTTCACCCCAAACTCCATTTTCTACACAGTAAACAGGGCAGATTAGGGTGCAGATGAGTGAGGACCATGGATTTATGCGGTCACGTCAATTAGTATTCATCTTACTCCTATTTCTCATGACATACTGAAGCACACTACTTTCTTATGGTACCATTTGAGAATTATGGCTGTAGTTATCTTTGCTACCAAGTAGACCTCATCCAAAGTATTCTAGGCAAACTTTTCCTTGGAAAACTGGCCCAGAGAAGAAGAATTCAAAAGTTCTTTTATTAACTCGTTCATAATGTAACAATGTGATTTTTCAAAATACTTTACACTTAAGTCAGCATGCTTTGTGATCACCGTGGGATATTACAGACCTATAGTTGTTGTTGTTATTGTGATAGGAGTGAAGGTACAAAGTTATTGGTGAACCCACAGCTTAAGATCTTTCATTTGGGATCTTCCAGTTTGCTGGAGTATACACATACTTTTCTGCAGTCTCCCCAGAAACAGCTCTATGCTTATTGCTCACTTCTAGGTATGGTACTAGCAGAAGTACTAGTAATCTCTACTGTCAAGGTAATACTTTAGTAACGATCGATTTGAAGCCAGGAAAATGATCTTGAGTAGAAACGTTTGTGGTTTAAGTAGCAGATGGCAGAGAGGAGCTCACACCTGGCCATGCTGATAGGAGTCCATTTGGTTTTGATATCGGTGCTTCTCTAATAGAATAATAGAGCTCATTTGAGCTTCAAATCCTGTATTTTTAAGAGGTAGGGTTTCCCATTGCATAGCCTTTCTTCTACTTTTTAATTGCTTTGTTTGATGTAATTATAGAAAGATTTTTGACGTTTTGTCCCCACTAGAGGGAGTTATGAAGCTAGTATTTGTTTACATTTTATGATATTTGACTTATTAATGGCATTTTCTTGTCATCACCAGAGAAAAAGAAACAGATGGTTTAGTAATTCACATGGTTGATGTTTTTTTTTTAGCAATTTCTTATACTTGATCTGGATTGTGCCTTTTGAATGTTTCTCAAAACATACAGTTTTTCAGAGACTGTCACGATGGGAACACAAACATTACTCTGGCTGACTGTAGCTCAATTGTATACAAACAGGTACAAATAAGTGTCTTCCAGTGACAAATGAAATGTCTTATAGAAGAAAATTGGAGTGAGAATGGTGAGATTCAGATTCTGCGGCTGGCTCTGGGGCTGTAACTCTCGTCGTTGGGCTTGCTCCTCACCTTCTCTGGGCCTTGGTTTGCTTCCTTTTACAAGGCCAGATTTGCTTGGGAGGAGCTCCGGTATTCCTCCCAGGCTTAAAGTTCTGTGTCATTTGTGGGACAGCCAGTACTTGTCTAACAAATGCTGCCATATTTCTTTTTCAGATATGGGGCAATCTAGATACAGCTTTCCCCACTAACCTAAATTTAGTTTAACTAATGGAATGGTTTTAAAAAAAAAATTCTGCATGCAATGTAATTCATAAACTAAAGCTCTGGCTGCCCAGTTATTTGGTCCTTTAGCGTTCCCATACTAAGCCTTTGCAAGGAGGTTTTTAACTCAGCTCTTAGGTTAAAAGGAAGATTTTCTTGACTGAATATCCACGAAAGCATTATTTAATAATTTATAAAATATCAATCTTTTCAGTATACTTATGAGGTAACCTGTTCAAAAGACATATGAACATTGGTTACTCCATTTGCTGCTGCTTTTCTCCTGGGAGATGTATGGTTTGTAATCCGAGAACTCTGGCTTTCATGAGTATTGAAGATCATAGTCTCCGGAGACAGTGTGTTTAGTTAATTTAAGTAGAAAATACTAACAAAAGGTTTACATGTTCTCTGTTTTACATTCCCCCTAAACATAGGTGTTTTGGATGTTCTTCATGGGTTATTGCAAAGTATTTTGCTGTTGAAGTTCTTTGAGTAAAATGCCCTCAGTTTTTTACTAGACAGGTTTCTTCCCTAAAAAGAAAAGGTAGAGGAGTTTACTGAAATGCATTCTAAACCATTCTATAGGAGTGTTAGCAATGGCAAATGATCTTTTTTTCCCTAGGCAAGGTATCTGTTTAATTATTAAACTCAGTTGACACATAAGAACATCCCACTGAAAAGATTGCATTTGTGACCAAAAAGCAGTCTGATGAATTTGAAAGTAGTGAGTGGAATTAAGTGTCATTTATAAAGATTATTCTCTGCCCATGAATCTCTTTGGTAGCCAGGTGAATCTTTAACAAGGAAAATTTATGGTTTATAAAATTCTATACTTGGTAACATGCCAAGTTGATCTGATAATTCTGTGTTTTATGGCACAAGGTTCAATGACCGAAAGCAAAATCTGTTTGACAGTGTATATGACAAGGGCACACTTTGGTCCTGGGAATGGAGGGCTTGGGGGAGGAATTTGTTCCTGAATGGCTTTATGAGGCGGACTCACCTCATTTAGCTTCTCTTTGGTCATGAGAGTTATGGGAACCAAGGAATATGGCCCAGCTATGCCAAAGAGCTTCATGGAGAAATTTTTTGAAGGTGAAATGCTTTCAAAGTGTTAGCATATGTGTAAAATATTTTATAAGAAACTAAATACTATAGGAATGATTTTGCCAGTTGATAAGTTCACCTGTGGTTCCAGAAACATTTTGATGAACTTATTGCTTATGCTTAAATTAATTTTCCTCTCTGGATGCCAATTTTGTAAATTTTGAGGTGTCACAAAGAAAGCCATAAGAACTGCTTAGTTATCATACAGCTTTTTCTAGGTGAGAGGAAAAAAATGTACTGTTCAGATGTCTCTCTTAAGGTTCCCCTTAATTATAAGACCATGTACTGAACCTCATGGAAGGTTTAGAAGAAAATATTCTTTCTGTACAGGACTCTTTACTTGATGCAAGTATAAGAGATTTATTTCGTTACTTTTCTCTGTGTAGAATGTGGGGGTAGTCTTTTTCCATAAAGGAGTGATGCGTAATTATAGACAAGCAGGTTGGACCACTTTTAAAAGACCTCATGTATTTTTTTTTAGTGAATTTTGCCTTTCTCAAATCACTTGGTTACCTTTCACTTAAGGCACACGTGTGGTATACTAATATTTTTATGTGTTCTGTTTAGCTTTTGATGATTCTTTTGTGTTTCTTATTCTTTATATCTTTGGATCATCTATGATATGGCTAATTCTCAGAATGACTTTTCAATTACCCAACATGAGCAGGTGACCAATAAATCAAGGTCTTGGTTACTAATATTAACATCAAATAAATTTTGAGATGAAGTTAACTTTTCATTGGGTTAGAATATTTTTCTCTTGTTTAATTTTTAAAGAATGATGGATCAAGACAAACCTTTTTTTAAAAAAATAATACTGAATATTAGAAATATATGTGAGATCAAGGAAATATCCCCTCCCCTCTTCACATACCCCATTTCCATTCCCAAATTTGACATCTCCAAAACCCAGTTAACACTGGAACATTCCTTTGAGTCCTTTCTTAAAACAATTTTTTTAAAAAGTGGGCTCCATGCAGGGCTTGAACTCATGACTCTGAGATCAAGATCTGTGCTCAGACAAAGAGTTAGGTCTTAACTGATTGAGCCATCCATGTGCCCCCATAATATTTTAACTTTTCACATATGTATTTGCTTTCAGAAGGCTTTTGGTTGTAAATGTAACACTCAGATAGATTTTATAGCTACATTTCATTTCTTCTAAAATGGATTAAAAAAAACAACAAACTTGCCATAGACCAAGGAGCATCTCATTTTCCCCCCCAGGTTTTACAGATTATTAAAATCTTTAAAATTCAGTCATTGCAGGACGCCTGGGTGGCTCAGTCAGTTAAGTGTCATGATCCAGAACCCAGGATCCTGGGATAGAGTCCTGCACTGGGATTCCTTGCTCAGCAGTGACCCTGCTCTCCCTCTCCCTGCTGCTCTCCCGCTTGTTTCTCTCTCTCTCACCAATATATAAATACAATCCTTAAAAAAAAAATAAAATTAAATTAACTCATGGCATAACTTGATGGGGTTCATTTATTTATGAACTGCGGAGGACTCAGTCAACTTGTTAATTTAACTAATGCTTAATTTTATTTTTTTATTTTTTATTTTTTTTTAAAGATTTTATTTATTTATTTGACAGACAGAGATCACAAGTAGGCAGAGAGAGAGAGAGTGGAAGCAGGCTCCCTGCCGAGCAGAGAGACCGATTCGGGGCTCGATCCCAGGATCCCGGGACTGACCCGAGCCGAAGGCAGAGGCTCTAACCCACTGAACCACCCAGGTGCCCCTGCTTAATTTTAAAGAGAAGTGATAAGCAGCCCTCTTCTGTTTAATAATATTTGAATATTCTGATGGCTATAAATTTTAAGACAATATATTGGGAATTGAAGAAAGTCATTTACAGATACTGAAATTCAACAAATTAGACAATTCATTCATCTCTTAATCACCGTTTATCTTGAAACAATAAACAAATTTATCTAGTTTTTAAAGGTAGAAGAATGTAAAGATGTGATTTATCTGCACAAAAATTGGAGAGTGAAGTCAAATGCTTTTATGTCAGTTTGGAGTTATGCTTTTGAGAGTGCTCTTGGTAGAAAACTGAGTCTTAAAACTCCCTTTTTACTCAATTGTGTTAGCAGAGCAGAGTATCATGTATCTTTTCTTCATTGGAATTAGATGGCAGTCTGCTAAATTAGTCACTCTCCAAGGGGTTTCTATCACATTATTAAAGCTTTTAAGAGCTTCTGGGCCACCTGTTGCTGCTGGTACTACTGTTCTTACCACCTGGGCACAGCAGAGCTGGCTGCTTGGATTCCCAGGGGAATGTGTGATTGTCACGTCCCCAAGGTCTGATTACTGGGAGAACAGGATTCTGAGACTCAGGTCTACTGCATGATAACATAATACGGTGATTGTACCATTACCATGAGTTGCTGTGTTTCCATAAAGAAGGTTTAAAGTTCTATTATAATGTTAAGTGTATTTAAGTCTAAGAGTTTTGTAGAAAAAAAGCCTTCCAGAATAAATCCTGATAATTTGTGTGGAATTTCAAACAGTTATTAAATGGAGAAATTAGGACGGTCACTGACTTCTCAAGTCAAAGTCACTCGTTGCAAGGCCGCTTTGGTTTGGCCCCTCATGTCTCCGTCAGTGTGATATTGACGACGACTTTCCTGTCTCAGTTGCAGCAGTTACTCACCGACCTGCCACATGATATGCTGGATGATGACCTGTCCTCGCCCGAGCTCCACTATTCTGACTGCAGCGAGGATGGCACAGAGGGAGAGTAAGGACCTGAAGTCACTTGCACTCATATGTTCCGATTCTATAAGGCTCTTTCTTTTGATTCTCTGTAGGCAATAATGGACACAGTTGTAAAATTGTAGACTAATTCTTAGAATTGTAGGTGATAGAGGGAGAACATGTTAAAATCTTGAGGTTCTTTGTGAAATCTGTGTCTGAGTAAGTGATGGGCTTTAAATCTAAAGTATTGATTTTTCTCAAGACTGCATCGCTCTGAGCAATTGGAGGTGAATTGGTGTGAGCATCCAGTGCTGCCTAAGTCTCAAAGTGTGAATGTAAGTATCTAACAGGTAATGACTTTGGCAAGGGTGGGAATAGATCTTAGTGCCTTTGTTTCACTCTTGTTATCTACTAGGACTATAATGAGATTCGGGATGTATATATTGGAGAGAAAAGTAGCAACGGCTGGGAAGACAATCCAAGTAAAAATGACGACCAGCATCCTGGCTACCGTCCCAAAGAAGGTGGAGATGAAGGCGGAAGTGGTTATAGTCCTCCAAGTAATTATGAACAGACAGATTTATATCACCTTCCTGAAAACTTTAGGCCATATATCAATGGTCAGAAGCAGGAATTTAATAGTCAACCAACCAATGTAATTAAATTTTCAGATCCTCAAAGGAATCATTTCCAGGTATTATAAGAACTTGACTTTCAGGAATTTGTGTGTATGTCTGCACACATTTGCTTGTATGTGGATGTGTATATTTAAAAAACATATGTAGGTGCAATGATAAGCTTTAAGTACAAAAATCCCTGAGAGTGCTTTTATTCAGGCTTGTGCTGAATTAGTCATGCTGTTTTCTGTTTACAATCTAATGAAATCATGGCCTTAAGTTCAAATTTTAAAATAGAGGCTTTACAGAAACAGTTAAAAGATAAAAGTTAAGTTTACCGAAGAAGAACCATCCTCATTTACTGCCGCTTCTGGCTTCTACCACTTCACCATGCTTCAGCGAGAAGCCATGTTCAGGTATCTTGGTATAGTTTTAAAGTGGCCAATGTATGTAGACGATCCCATTTAGTTACTTGATTTTGTAGCCCACCACCTTGATAACAAATTTTAGGTTGAATACTTCAAAGCTGTTATCTGTTTTGAGGTGATACAGCACTAGACAGAATGAATGCTAAGGAAATAAACAAAGGTCGTTCCCTTCTTTGCTTCCCCGGGGAAGTTTATTAATGAGCTAAGGATATAGGTGGCTCAGATATAGGATGAGCTTAGGATATGGGTGGCTGCTTCTTGGACTTTGAGTGACATTGATTTTGCCAGTAGCTTTTATCTTTTTGCCAACAGCTGTTCTGTGTCACCCAATGACAGGATGACTTTTTCATCCTTTTAAGATGGTCATTTTCTATCTCTGTGGAATATTAATTATTCCGCAAATGTTAGTGAATATTTATTATATACAAGGCATGTTCTTGCTATTGAATATGTACACTCTTATGTTCTCAAGATGTTGCCATCACCTAAATCATTCTTATTTATATACAATCTTACTGGAATTCTTGAGTGTTATTTATGTAATTGGACCCATTGTATGCTCAGAAGTACCATTAAGATACGTAAAATTATATATTATAGACTTTTAACTAATAGGGTTAAATGACTGTAAGTGGTATTTTTAAGCTAAGATATATGTATAAAGTTTGTGATTGTACCACAATTAAATTTCCTAACAAAATTGAGGTGTCTAATTCAGATCATTTTCAAAGAAAAAGCCAAATCCTGATTGTCAGTTTCATTTATCATCTTTTGATAGCAATTTGTTACATCACAAGGTCCCAGTTGTCAAGCTTTGGAACCGTATAAAGTGACATATAAACCTTATCAAGCTTCTGCACAGAATAATGGCTCACCAGCCCAAGAGATAGCAGGAAGTGACACATTTGAAAGCCTGCAACAACAATTTTTAGGAGCTAATGAAAGTAGGTATCAAGTTTATATTTATTTCTTAATAACAGAATTAGTTTTGAACACTGGGCATACTCAAAAATTGTCATTTTTTCTTAAAGTATGATAATGGGATTGTGGTTGATTTTTTCTTTTTTTTTTTTAAAGTTCTCTTATTAGAAATCTGGAAGTGTTTATGAATAAACTGATATGGAGTCTTGGATTTACTTTAAATAATATGTTGTTGGGGGTAATGTTAGGTGGAGATATAAAGCAAGACTGACCATGAGTTTGTAGTTACTGATTCTGCGTGGTGGGTTTATGGGGTTCATTGCCACTCTACTCTCTACCTTATATATTTGAAACTTACCATAATAAAACATTAATAGTTCTTCTCAGCTGCATATTTCAGTTGTTCTAGTTGGTTAAGACTTTTCATTAGATACAAGTTTTTCTTACTGAAGTCTAATTTGGAAAATGAAATTGAGTTTTCTCTTCAAACTTAGATTTTTTTATTACTATATAGAAATGTAATTCAGTAAGTCAGCCGTTATCATCTTAAGTTTTTCTTTTAATTTTTAGACTTTTAGTGTGGTAATTAGGTAACTCTGATATGCAGTACTTAATATTCAGAATTTAAACTAGGGTTATCTCGGGTTTAGTCCTGTGGCGTTTGCGACAAAAATTCCCTTTATGTGCTGCATGTATAAATATGAGAACAAGAGAAATGTTACTGGAGAGTTGGGAGGAGATGAAAAACCCAAAATCAAAAGCCAGGACTTAGGCTGTGACTGACCTGAATGAGTGTTTCCTACATTTAACTTTTGTTGTTACTCTCCAGCACGTGAAATCGCTTCCAGTTATTGTGCATATTGAAGAGCCAGGGTGACTCTAGAGTGTGACAGCAAGGTGGTGGTTTGTTTCACGTTTAAGAATCAGGGGGGTATGTCATTGGCTGTTCTGGGCTTCCTGGGCTCCACCTAGAAGACTGGGCTGCACGCCCTAACTTCAGAGCACTGCTTGTGGCATAACACATACACGTGGGCTGCAGGAGAGCTATGGGGGAGGCCAGACCTCCGTTCCCCGCAAGGAGTTGACAGCAAATCAGGGTCGCCTCTCTTTGTTCAGGAGGTTTTATGGAATGAGGTGAGGGGGTGGACAGCCTGGGTGGCATAACCGATTTTAGGCTGAGTTAATAAGCATCACACCAGTGGCCCGATATCTTGGTATTTGCTCTTTCAGTTCTACTGTGTTCAGTGATGTTTGTATGTCTGGTCTTTCTGTGTAGATAACCTTATGTGACTCTCTTAAGAGTCTGTGTTTTGATAAAACACAGTTGATTTATTTTTTGTTTAAGTAAGTTACACATTTGCCTAAATTAAACATTTGGAAGTTAATTAGGTAACTTAATGGTACAGTAGTGTTGAATTTTAGTGATTATAGCTTCTTAGCCATAGTAGTTAAAAAAAAATGACTGGGGAGAGGTGTGGCCTGTAGACTGCTCATTCTTGAGTTAACCCTGTTCTAAGTTGACCTGTAACAAAGTTTTCAGTCTTCAGGTCTCAGCCTTATCTCTTTTTTAAAAAGAAGATTGTTTTGTTTGTTGGCAAGTAGAAGTATTGTTCTAGAAGAAAATGAAGAAAAATATTTGTCGTTTTGTGGTTGAAGCACTATCCTTCTCCTACACATCACTTTTTCTCTTTTTTCCCCCAGTCATTTTTAAGTGGTCCCTAAAGTGACTTTAATCATTTCTGTTTTTTTTTTTTTTTTTTAAGATTTTATTTTATTTATTTGACAGAGAGAGATCACAAGTAGACAGAGAGGCAGGCAGAGAGAGAGAGAGAGAGGGAAGCAGGCTCCCTGCTGAGCAGAGAGCCCGATGCGGGACTCGATCCCAGGACCCTGAGATCATGACCTGAGCCGAAGGCAGCGGCTTAACCCACTGAGCCACCCAGGCGCCCGTCTTTAATCATTTCTGAAGGAAGACCTCAAAATTCTTTATTCATCTCTTCATTGGTTATGTGCTAGCATGAATGTGAATACGATGTAATTCCCATTCCTGTTTAAGATAAAACACTTTGAGAAGAGTGCCTAGAAATTTCCTTTAAAATTGGCTTTATAGAATCTGATGTAGTTTTCTTTTTTCAATTTTATGAGAACATAGAACTCTGTTCCATTGTAATTGGTATGTGCTTATTTTTAATTAGCCAAAATGGTAGTGTGACTCAGGGTTATACTCTAGACCAGTGACTTCTTAAACTTTTCTGGCAGTGACCACAGTAAAAAGTACCTTTTTTACATTGTGATGAGGTCTTATAATATTTACCTATGTAAATAAGTATACGTAACGAAAACACATTTCACAAAATAATCATTATTCATACTCCATGATGCACTCGGATATACTGTCTTATTTTTTTAAAAAATAGTAATCAAAATTCACTGAATTGATTTCATGATACTAATGAGTTGTATCCACAAATTTACATTTGGGTATGTTTTTATCTAATAAATTATCTCTAATTTTAATGCAGATGCTGCAGAAAATATGCAGATTATCCAACTTCAGGTTCTTAACAAAGCAAAAGAGAGACAACTAGACAATTTAGTTGAAAAGTTAAATGAAAGTGAGCATCAAATTAGATATCTGAATCACCAGCTTCTGATAATCAAAGGTAAGATGACACCTGTTGGGTGCTGTCATTTATGAGGTACACTAAAGCTAGACATCTTGTTTCTAACAGCTTATTTTAAATATGAAGCTTGGAGAGTGGATGCGCTTGGTCAAAGGGCTCCTAAATGGTCAGTCAGAATGAAACAAAAACCCAGGATTTTGACACCGTGCCTTGGATTATTTCTCACCAGGACATTCTATTTTGAGGTCCTCGCTTTCTCATTCTCTTCTATTGGGCTGTTAGAATCAGTGAACATTATTTAACTATGCTTATAGCATTCTGTCCTAATAAGTTGTTGATTCCATATGTAGTTTACCTTGGATGAAGTATTCCAATTCCCAGAGAGACTTGTGTTTAGTTTGCAATACATTTTCTAAGCCTACAGATTATAATAAGATTTTAATCCAAGTAAGAGTTTGTGATCTCAAACTCCTTTTGGTGTGTCAAGGAGAAAAATAGTGCCATTACTGAGAGAGGCACATAGAGGAAAACAGTTTCAAGTTATAATTGTTTACTCTTCATGCATTCTGTAGTTTTGGTCAATGGTGAAATTTTCATTTGTAGAATAATTTTGTGACTGATCTCTAGCTTGTTTCAAACTTAATTAATAGTGAAAAGATCTCTTTCTGTGATGTTTATAAAATTTATTTTGAGAGAAGAACTTGTAAACTGTTACCATAAAGTATGTGGGAAGAATTTAAGATTAGGTGAATGTTAAAGTTCATTGCAAGTGTGTATGAAAAACAAATAGTCTTCAGATTCCTTCTTTGATTAGCAGGGATTTGTCCCATCTATGTAACTTCTCAAGTAAACAAATGCTGAAACCATTGTTAGGAAATCTTATGGTCCTCAAAAGGATACAGTAATATTTTTGAGAGAAGTGGTTCTGATTTTCTCAATTTTTTGGTGCCACTGAGGCATTCTTTTTTGGAACTTTCCTGGTTTTCTCTAAATCAACTGAAGTTTACCATCTGAATTGAACTGAACATTCATATGATACCAACCTGATATTTGATAAGAGATTGTGAAAATAAGGGTCCCTGCACAGTAAGTTATTTATATAATAATTTTTAATGTTGTAGATGAAAAGGATGGTTTGACCCTCAGCCTCCGAGAATCACAGAAACTCTTTCAGAATGGAAAAGAAAGAGAGATACAGCTTGAAGCACAAATAAAAACACTGGAGACCCAAATACAAGCATTAAAAGTGAACGAGGAACAGGTAAATATTTTATCGTGATTATTTATGGTAAAAGATTATTCATTACAGTGAAAACTTTACTTAACTTTTGGTAATGTGGGGCTAAACTCAGCAGAACTTTGCAGTTTATATCTTCTTCCAGCGTCAGCCTGCTTTGGTTTCCCTGACCTTGGAGGGACGGTGCTCTCACATACCCAGTCATCTACTTACCAGATTAAAGTCTGCACAGCTCCTCTGTTCCCTCTCATCCAGTCAGCCACTACCTTCTGTTGAGTCTCCACATTTCTGTCCCCATGTCCCTGATTCAGGATTTTACCATTTGTTGCAAAAGTATCTTAACTAGTCTCTAGTCTTTTTTTTTTTAAGGAGTGGGGGGTGTAAGGGTGGGAGGAGGGGCAGAGGGAGCTGGAGAAAGAGAATCTTAAGCAGGCTCCATGCCCAGTGTGGAGCCCAATGCGAGGGTTGATTTCATGACCCTTTGAGATTGCGACCTGAGCTGAAATGGAGAGACGGGCACTTAACCCACTGAGTCATCCAGGTGTCCCTAGTCTCTAGGCTTTTACCCCTTCTGCAAATTCTCTCTTGGCCAGTCTTTCTAAAATCCCGATTGTTTTTCCCTTGCTTAAGGCCTGACCCCACTTTACTTGTGGGATGAAGTATGGCATGGAAATGGCCATCAGATCCTTGCCTACCTCTTTCCTTATTCTTCTCAAACTCAATAGTGCATGTGTTGCTTTTATGTACTTGTATATGCCATTCCTTCTCTCTGGAAGGTGCTTTCCTCAGCAAACTGCTAGTTGATTAACACGTCCTGCTGGTGGGTTTTCTTTTCCTAAGTCTTCCCTGCCTTCTGGCACACAATAGGAAGTCAGTATAGGTTGAGTGAATGCTGTTGAAAACTGATGTAACCTGTACATATTTTGTCTTATGTATTTCTCTATTCTTGCTCTGATACTGGCACAACTATGGTTTTATGGTGTGTTTTAAAATGTGGTGAACAAACTAGTATTCTTAAAAAATTTGTAGCTCTTTTTCACATTTTCTTTTCTAGATTTTGCGTATCAACTTTTTATGTTTGTAAAAAATCTTGTTGGGATTTTGATTAGTGAGGCATGAGGCATTGTGTTTACTATTTTATCAATGAATTCATCAAGTTTTGGAGAAGTCAAAATTGCCCAAGGTTACAAAGCCAGTTATTGACAAAACAGCAACGCCTGAATTTCCTGACCCCGGTAGACTTGCCTTTAAAGTGGTGGCACAAGGGAGCCTGGCTGGCTCAGTTGGTGGAATGTGTGACTTGATCTGGGGGTTGGGGGTTCAATCCCCACGTTGGGTATAGAGGTTAGTTAAAAATAAAATCTTAAAAAAAAAAAAGTGGTGGTACATTCTTTGATTAATGAGATAGATAGCCATTTAATGGTTGGAAATGGTCATAAGTCATTGGTAGCGAAGGCTGGTGAGGGTGACTCATGATATTGTTCTGGAGGTGGGGGGAGGAAGGGGGCTAAAATTAAAAGTGCCTATAAAGTTGTGAGGTTGGTTTTGGAGATGTGTGGCTAGTTCTGAGGATGGTTCTATGAAAGAATTTAAACAATGCTGTCTCATAGCTGTCTCCTTATCCTTTGGGTGTCAGCTAAAACAAGCCACGTTATATCTAGAGTAGCCCATAGCTCCATATTCCTACTCTCCTTCATCATGCCATATCCTGTTACTCTATTTTAAAATGATCTGAAACGATCTCTTTGTTTACTTGTTATTGTTTGTCTCTTTCCACCAGAAAGTAGCAAGAGCTTGGACCTTGCCTGTCCTGTCATCATGTCCTTAAGTTTTTAGAAGCCTGCCTGGTACAAAGTAGTCCCATTCTTTATTGAGCAAATGAATAACTGTCATAAGTGCTTTAAACAGTATTGGAATAAATGGTCAATCTCTGTAATAGAAAGGAAGAATAAGCCTCATTTGAAATTTTAATTTTTTTGTGTAAGAGACTGTTAGCATTTTTAACTTTCTGAAAATTGATAGTTCTTATAAAAAGTTGAATTGCTTTTATATAGTAAAATGTTATAACTTTTAAATCTTTTTATAAATTAGAAATTGCATGTATAAAAAAATACAGCATAAATGAAAACATAAAAGCAACAGAATCACCACGTGTACTAATTTTCTATTGTTAGCATAAACTTAATGGCTTGAAACAATGCATATTATCTTACCGTTCTAGAGGCTGGAAGTCTGACATGGGTCTCACTGGGTGAAAATCAAGCTGTCAGCAGGGATTTGTTGCTTTTCAGAGGCTCTAAGGAAGAATTCATTTTCTTGCCTTTTCTAGCTCCTGGAGGCCACCGGCATTCCTTGGCTTGTGGCCCATTTTCATCTTCAGAGCCAGAAGTCACTGGTTCTGATTTTTCTGCCTCAGTTTTCCTCATTTAAGGACCTTTCTTGATACATTGGGCCCACCCAGATAATCCAGGATAATCATTTTTAATTTAAGGTCATCTGAATAGCAATTTTAATTTGGTCTACAGCCTTACTTTTCCCTTGCCATGTGACATAACATATTCGCAGGGTTTAGGGATTAGGATACAGCCCTCTTTTGGGAACCGTTGTTTAGCCTGGTACACCATTGTTTTTTCCAAAACTGTAGAGATTCAAAACTTTGTTTTTAACAAATGGTTGTTGACAGTTTTCATTAGTCTTTCAAGAAATGGTTGTCATTTTTCTGTGACCCAACAATTGGCTTGCCCCTCACACTTGGTTCACAGAGCAATGCAAACAGTGCTGGGACCACTATTGTAGCAGCAAATGCCTTGTCTGGTACCCACATTGCCATTATGCTGAGCAAAATCCTCTATCACTCTCCTCAGGTAACTATAGGTTCTTTTTCTCAGTGAATGTTTCCAGCAACTGGAAACATTTTTTAGGAGTGGGGGGTGTAAGGTAAAATGGTAATGGCCTGGTGGGTTCCAGCTAGGGAAGTCCTAAGGAACTAAATCTCCCCACCATAGGGAGACCCTTTCTTGACCATTCTTCTTGAAGGATGGTTGATTTTTGGCATTACAATCTATAAAGAGAGGACAGAGTTAAAGTACTGCAAACATGGCTCTCCCGTGTGTATCCGCTAGATGATTAAGAAGTCCAGGACAACTGAAATGGCTCTGGAGAGCCTGAAGCAGCAGCTGCTGGACCTCCGTCACTCGGAATCCCTTCAGCGTGCTAGAGAGCAGCATGAGAGCATCGTGATGGGCCTCACGAAGAAGCACGAAGAGCAAGTGGTGTCCTTACAAAGGAAGCTGGATGCTACAGTTACTGCCCTTAAGGAACAGGTTAGGAGGCTTTCACATAAGCAACTGTTATAAATGAGGAAGGCTGGCTATTTTTTGTAACTGATATTTTGTGGTTCCTCATGTGAAAATTTTGGATGTTTGCAGTAGGTGTTTATAAGTAAAACTTAAAAGCCAATGATTTTTCATCAATGAATATGTCCTGAAGGCTTAATTTTGGAAATTCTCTCCCTAATAGGATTGGTTAGTACTTTCTCAGTTCTCACATTACTAGTCCTGTATTTGTACAGTATTTATACATATTGTTGTTGTTGCCCTAGAGCAAATCCATACCGAAAAGAGTGAGTGTTCTGGGAGCTGGAGTGAACTTGAGAGGTTGTCCTGGGAGCTTAAACAGTAGAAAGTCTTTCTTGAGTAATTTACCCGTCAGTAAATATTGTGTAGAAGTGGTTCTTGGGAGAAGAGTTAATTTTTGAGAATAGTGTAATAACATAAGGAAAGTCTGATCTAAAATCGCCGAGATATAAAACTTGAGCATCTCTCACAGTCTGTATTATTTCTGCCCCAAAGAGAATAAAATGGAAGATGATGGGGAGTCAGGTGGTGAGTTTGCTTGTGTTCCAAACCCCAGGTAACCACTTGAATGAGTAAAATTTCAGAGTGTAATTTACTTCATGTAATTTTAAAATTAATTTAACCCAAGGGAAGAAGAGCAAAAAAATAAAATGGGAGGGTATGGCACATCCTACCACACTTAAAATTCATCCTGATTTGTGTTGCTATTTTTTATTTATAATAGCTGACTAAATTTTTCCATATATTAGGTAGAAGTACATAAGATTAGGTACTTAAGTACTGCATTTTTACCAGTAATAATTGTATTCCATCTTATTTTTATATGTATTTATATGAATTATGAGATTTATTTTCTTAAATATACTTTTTGTATAGAAAAATATTGAGAGTTTGATTGGTGTGGAGGCTATGTGGGGAAAGACAAGCTATGCCAAATTATTGAAAAAATCTTCAGTATTTAAACAGATGACATTTGAGATATAGTTTTATTTATTTTGGCTATGTTGGTATAGTAGCATTAAAGTTAGTTGGACTTGGACAGTGGTCCTTTTTGGATGACAAGAGGGGTGGAGTCTGGTGGCTTTTCCTTGTAGAGGATCTCTCCATTCTCTGCTGACTTTGACACATTACACAGGGGAGGGCTGAAAGAAATTCTTGCTGTGTTCAACCCCTGTGCCCACTCCATTCTGTTTTCGCCACTACCCTTCCCCCTGCCCCCAATAAAAGGACCTTGGACTAGAACACAGAACAAAGCCTTGATTTTGTGCTGACTGTGTTTCAGATTCCTGAACCACAGATTGAAGGTGTTGACTGATGTCTTTTCTACTGTTACATTCTGTGACTGATTTTATTTTATTTTATTTTTTTTAAAGATTTTATTTATTTATTTGACAGATAGAGATCACAGGTAGGCAGCGAGGCAGGCAGAGAGAGAGAGGAGGAAGCAGGTTCCCTGCTGAGCAGAGAGCCCGAGGTGGGGCTTGATCCCAGGACGCTGGGATCATGACCTGAGCCGAAGGCAGAGGCTTTAACCCACTGAGCCACCCAGGCGCCCCTTTTTAAAGTTTTTTTTTTTTTTTTTTTTAAAGATTTTATTTATTTATTTGACAGATAGAGATCACAGGCAGCGAGGCAGGCAGAGAGAGAGAGAAGGAAGCAGGTTCCCTGCTGAGCAGAGAGCCCGATGATTTTATTATTATTTTTAAACATATCATAAGATTGATGTTAGCCCTCTGGATGTAATTGCATAGCTGCTCTGCAAAGTGATGATTCCGAAGTGCTTATAGTTTTTCCTCTTGAGAATGTTTCTTAGGGTATTTCTTTTGTGCTGACAATTTGGGATCAGTTGGCTCAACAGTATTTTTAATAAAAAGACAATCCATACTATCTTAGAATCCAAATTGAGATTCCTGGTTAGAAAGCCGCTATAAATTAGATCAACCAGGAGCTAGGGAGTTGCCTGCCTATAATCAGAAAAAGGTATGAATATTCTATACAGAGAGGGTTGATTTCTTAGAGTAGCTGGTAACCATACATACATTCTGCATTTTGCCCCTTGCCCTCTTTTTCTTTATAAAGTTATTGAAGAGGGATATACTTTATAAAGTATCTCCCTTTCAGACAAACCTTTTCCTATGTTCCATTCAGCACAGTACCAAGACAACTAAAACAATTCTTGGAAAATAGTAGCAAGGTACAAATGACTGGATAATTTAGTAGATGAACTTGAGTAAGTTTCTCAGTGGGAAAGGACTACAGTTGTAAACTAATCATATTGTTATACTCAGCTGAAACTTCTTGGAGCTCCGTGTTCCTTCAGTGACAGAACTCTCTTATAGCAAACCATCTCCTGGACTCTCCTGTCTTCTGTCTCCCATTCTTGGGAGTGTCATGTTCTGAGGTCTCTGAATGTCAGGTTAAGATCTCTGATTATCTCCTTGATGGTATAAAATCTTTCTTCACTCTGATCTTCTTGAAATCTGCAGCTTTGGGTGAAGTCATGGACTTTGGTTTCTATGTCATAACTTTTGCCTGGTCTACTTTCTAACTTTCCTTTAACCTTATATTTAAAGGCTCCAGTTGAAATACCTTCTCTTGGCTAAGAGATTACCACAGACCTTTGTGTGGCATAATACTCATGTCCCTGTGCTCTAAAAATCTGTTCAATTCTATTTGCTCCCATAGATTCAGCTATTATCTCTGTCATCACACTTGTCTTGCTCAGTCTTTTTCTTTTTTTTTTCATATTTTTACTACATTCAGTTAGCCACTGTTTAGTACATAATTAGTTTTTGATGTAGTGTTCACTGATTCATTGGTTAAGTATAACACCCAGTGCTCATCATAACACGTACCCTCCTCAATACCCATCACCCTATTTCGCCTCATCCCCACTCACCTCCCATCTGAAACCCCCACATTGTTTCTTGGGGTCCATAGATTCTCATGGTTCATCTCCCTCTCTGATTTTCCCCTTTGGATTTCCTTCCCTTCCCCTATGTCCTCCATGCTATTGCTTATGTTCCACATGTGAGTGAAACCATATGGTAACTGTCTTTCTCTGCTTGACTTACTTAACTTCATTTAACATAATCCCCTCCAGTTCCATCCATGTGGATGCAAATGGTGGGTATTCATCCTTTCTGATGGCTGAGTGATATTCCATTGTATGTATGGACCACATCTTCTTTATCTATTTATCTGTTGAAGGGCATCTCAGTCCCTGCCACAGTTGGGCTATTGTGGACATTGCTGCTTGTTGAGTCTTAAAGCTTCAGCCTTTAACCATCTTGAACTGCATGTTCTCACTCAAGCTACCCATAGAAAAGAAGGAACGACTCATTTTGTTTATTCATTTTTGAGGGTCTTCTAATTGTTTTTATTTTTTTATTATGTTAGTCACCATACAGTACATCATTAGTTTGATGTAGTGTTCCATGGTATTGAAACTGAGCAAGTTTGAGTGTAATTGGTTTCCCTGAACTTGTCAATAGGAAACAACATGGTTCAGTTGATTGCTGCATTTAGTCAAGTTATTGCCACCATTGGCCTTCTCTTCATATGTTTTTCATATCTACTTTTTCTTGAACTTTCTTTTTGCCAGTTCTTAGGCTCTTATAAAAGTATTACGGCCTCCCCAGCCCATAAATGTTGTCTCCCCACCCCTTCTCACACATACATTCGAGCTGTTGTTAATGTTAGTCCATTCATTGTGTTTGCCGTGTTATTTTGGCGCTTTAGGACCATGCTTTTCAAGCTGGCTTGGGAATCTGCAGCAGTGTGCCAAGAGGTTTGCACTGTTGAATAAACATGGAGCAGTTTCCAGAAGCTTCATTTTGCTCATAAATTTGGTAGAAAAAATTTAAAGCAAACATGACTACATTATGAAATAGAAGGCAAAATTCACACGAGTTTTTTAACTAAAATAGGAGACTTCGGAGTCCCTTTCCTCTGCTTAGTGATGCTGTCGGTATCCTTATGAGGTGTACCTTATGTTACTATCCTTAAGGCATTATTGGGCGTTAGGTTATCCTATGGATCAGGTCACAAATGCCTTCTCTTTGCTTCAAAACCCTCCCTTGATATTCTTTTTTTTTTTTTTTGAACCAAAAACCACTGAGGTTTACTTTTATTTTTTTATTGTGATTTTAAATTTTATTTTTTTAAACATATATTTTTATCCCCAGGGGTACAGGTCTGCGAATCGCCAGGTCTACACACTTCACAGCACACACCCTCCCCAATATCCATAACCCCACCCCCCCTCTCCCAACCCCCCTCCCCCATCAACCCTCAGTTTGTTTTGTGAGATTAAGAGTCACTTATGGTTTGTCTCCCTCCCAATCCCATCTTGTTTCATTTATTCTTCTCCCACCCCCCCAACCCCCCATGTTGCATCTCCTCTCCCTCATATCAGGGAGATCATATGATAGTTGTCTTTCTCCGATTGACTTATTTCGCTAAGCATGATACCCTCTAGTTCCATCCACGTCGTCGCAAATGGCAAGATTTCATTTCTTTTGATGGCTGCATAGTATTCCGTGGTGTATATACACCACTTCTTCTTTATCCATTCGTCTGTTGATGGACATCTAGGTTCTTTCCATAGTTTGGCTATTGTAGACATTGCTGCTATAAACATTCGGGTGCACGTGCCCCTTCGGATCACTACGTTTGTATCTTTAGGGTAAATACCCAGCAGTGCAATTGCTGGGTCATAGGGTAGTTCTATTTTCAACATTTTGAGGAACCTCCATGCTGTTTTCCAGAGTGGTTGCACCAGCTTGCATTCCCACCAACAGTGTAGGAGGGTTCCCCCCCTTTTTTTTTTTTTAAAGATTTTATTTATTTATTTGACAGACAGAGATCACATGTAGGCAGAGAGGAAGGCAGAGAGAGAGAGAGGAGGAAGCAGGCTCTCCACTGAGCAGAGAGCCCGATGCGGGGCTCGATCCCAGGACCCTGAGATCATGACCTGAGCCGAAGGCAGAGGCTTTAACCCACTGAGCCACCCAGGTGCCCCAGTGACTACTTATTTTCTTGAGGCTTTTTCAGGTAACTTCAGCCAGTTAACTTACTCCTGCCTGTCTCATGTTCTTCAGTTCAGCCTGTGTAGTCTTTTTTGTTTTTGTTTTTGTTTTTTAAGATTTTTATTTATTTATTTGATGGAGAGAGACACAGCAAGAGAAGGAAATAAGCAGCAGGAGTGGGGGAGGGAGAAACAGGAAGCCTGATGTGGGGCTCTCGATCCCAGGACCCTGGGATCATAACCTGAACTGAAGGTAGATGCTTGACAACTGAGTCACCCAGGCATTCCCATGTGTAGTCTTTCTTGAATGAGAAGGGATGATTTCTTCTACATAGGCTTGGGACTAGCATGGCTTATTACTCCTAAACACATTTTTCTTTTTGAAGAAATTTGAATATATTATTATACATGCTCCCTATTTTTCTATATATCCCCATACAGTTACACACATGAATGCATGCATGTGTGTGTGCACAAGTGTGTGCACACGCATACACATACACATATATCCTGTCTGGTTTTCTCTGTCATTCATTTTTAAAGGGTTGTTTGTTTGTTTTTATAACACTCACTGTGTATAAGGCACTGCATAGGTACCTTCAAGGAGACTTTATTAAGAAAAATAAGACATGTAAAAGGTAGAAAAATATAATAAAGAGACAGATTAAGTATAAAAGAAGTTCAGAGGCGGGAGAGATTATTTTTGGCTGCTCAGAGTAGAATGAGCTTTTGGCTCTTCAGAATAGGTGAGTTTCCATGTATTTATCTGAATCCTTGCTGTCTTGGGATATAGGTTCCATGGTTCAAAGTGGTCTGCCTCAATGTATATACATACACTTATACTGACAGTGTAACATGCAGATAGAGGTAGGTATAATACATTTTCTTTGGCCTGAATGGAATCTAGTTTTAAAATATTGATGTCTTGTGATTGTAGAACGGAAAGGACTTCAGAAATCATTGAATTTAACCTTTATTAGCATAATTATAAAAGAAAAAACAGATGGAGAAGTTGATGACTCCCCCAAGATCATAAAAATTTGTTCTAACTTCCAGTCCTATGCACTTAACCTTGAAAAAGAGGTGATGCTGCTTTGCGATGATTTTATGTTTGAGCTAAAATCCAATTATTTATTATATTTGTTAGTTTAGTATTTAATAACTGATC
The DNA here is from genome assembly GCF_902655055.1 of Lutra lutra. Lineage (NCBI taxonomy): Eukaryota > Metazoa > Chordata > Mammalia > Carnivora > Mustelidae > Lutra > Lutra lutra. Next base: position 67,817,301 of record NC_062284.1, on the reverse strand, counting down.
ATGAAAATGACTTCTTGAATACTTTTTCTACTTAGGAAGATATTTGTTGTCATTTGAAAGATCAAGTGAAAGAACTGGAAAGGAATCAAGAAGCAATGAAATTAGAAAAGACTGAGATCATTAACAGATTGACGAGAAGTCTAGAGGAGAGTCAGAAGCAGTGTGCCAACTTCTTGCACTCAGGTGGGTGTCTGGGATGAACCCTTGTCTCCCCAGGTGGCTAGTATAATATGCAGAGAGAACATAGTAGGATCTGTGAATTATTAAAATCCAGAAAAGACAGAAAAGATCATCAGTTACAATTTTTTAAACATTACTAGTATATATGTATAAAGGTATAATGCGTTTTCATTAGATAATTTAGAGAACATAAACAAGTACAAAGTAGCAAATAAAAATAACCAATAATCCTGTGACACAGAGGTAACTTTTTAATGTTTGAATGCATTGCCCTCAAGTGAAATTGAACGCATGCACTTAGGTAATTCCCTGCTTCTGCACATAATACATTTTTGAAAACATACCAAAGCTGAATGTGCAAAAATTGAACAATAAAATGTATGTTAGAAGGTGGGTTCTATCCCTGGGAAGTAAAAATGATTATGAAATCCCATTATATTTTGCTTTTTAACATTAGTCTGATCATGTGTTTCTATTGTTTTGTGAAACTTCTTTTTTTTTTTTTTAAGATTTTATTTATTTATTTGACAGAGAAAGAGATCACAAGTAGGCTGAGAGGCAGGCAGAGAGAGAGAGGAAGGCAGAGAGAGAGAGGAAGGGAAGCAGGCTCCCTGCTGAGCAGAGAACCCGATTCGGGGCTCGATCCCAGGACCCTGGGATCATGACCTGAGCCGAAGGCAGAGGCTTAACCCACTGAGCCACCCAGGTGCCCCGTGAAACTTCTTTAATTTTTTTTTTTTTCCCCTCTCGCACTTAACCTGGTCAGTTGAAGCTAGGGGTTCTATTTTTGTCATGCTTAAGATTTCTCATATGGTTTCCATGGTATTAAGTTTGTGACCTGCTTTGTTTGTCATTAGTTTCAGCAGTACTTTTCTTATCCGTTTCTATAGAATGACATTAGAGTAAAAGGCAATAAAATAATCACATGTTTATGCAAACTGTCCCACCGACAAAACTGCCGTGGGTGCTGGTGAGTAGCTCCTGCTGTGGAAATAGCTCAGTGGTTCTTCAGGACCCGACATATGAAAGTCACACTTCGGCACGTAAAGCCTATTCAGACTGTTGGTACAATGTGTATCAGAGTCACTTACTCAGAAGCTGAAGGTGCTGAAGTCAAAGGCTGTCAAAATATGTGTGTGCAGAGGTTTTGGTAGGGGCAAAATTTGGCTTATACCGTTTGGGCCCCCACTTCCTCTTCAGTTTTGTATCCGTTTGTTTCACATGGCATTATTTAGTGAGCTTTTCTCCTTGCCACCAAAGGGTTTGAAAATACTATTTTCTTTTGTTGCATAATATGCCATCATTACTCTGCTTAGCCATTTCCCAGATGCTCATTTTCTTTTGAGAAGGCCCCATAAAGTTCCTTTTAAATGGGAGCCTCCCCTAGTACATTTAAAACATTAGGTTACCGAAGTTTCCGAAGCATGGCCTGAATATGGTTTTTTCACATGTGGAGGTGGGGGTGGTGGAAATAAAAGCATTTCGAAAGAAGCTAAAGGCAGCAAGATGTAGTTTTCTTATTAGAGGGTAGAAATGGGTTCCAAAGAATTTTTGCTTTGGCTTTCTATGAGTTGGAACGTTACGCTCCTGTTAAAGGACTCGTGGAGTATTAAGGTCTGTAGACGTGGCTGATTTGATTCATAGCAAGGTCACAGTAGTCCCAAGTCTTCAACCTCCCAGGGACATAAGAGGAGCCATATTAAGTGTGTGGACATGTCTTGGAAATGTCTGGATCTCTGCCTTCTGGGTCCCAGTGGCTACACCTTTGTGCTCCTAGAAAGGTAATGAAAAGGTAATAAAGCAGAGCTCTACCTTCCATAGCCTCAGTGGATTCAAGGTCTTCTGAACATCGTGGGTACTTTGTCTCTTTACTTGTGGTGTACTCTGTGATTTTTTCCCCCACAGGCTCCGTACAGGAGGTGGCTCAGCTACGGTTCCAGCTGCAGCAAGCACAGAAAGCACATGCTATGAGTGAAAACATGAACAAGGCTTTGCAAGTGAGTGTTGCCACTTGGAAGAGACTCTGTGGGTAACTGAATTAGGCAGTGCTTACATCACTTTTCTGAACCTTGGATTTCTCTATAAAAGAGGTAGTTGGACCATCTCCAGACCAGACACTGAGAGTTGTTCGCAGTCTCACCCACACAGTTAGGTAGTCAAGCCCTGGTCCTTCTTGACTGCAGAGCCAGGGCACCGCCCCTTGCCCCCAAGCTGCCTGTAGCCTTCTTCACGTGGCGTGTCCTTTCATTTATGGGTGTATCCCAGAGATCAGTACATGTACAGGTGTGGGGGACCTGCAGTTTCTCTCCAGCTCTCTCACCTCCTCCTCCAGCGCTACTTCCATTTTCCACTGGAAGACGAATTCCAGTATTACCTCTGCTGGAAAGACACATTCTGCCTTTTCCCACCGGCAGGCTAAAGTACAACACGTTCTTGGCAAACCAGTCCACTCTGTCCTCTAGAATGCTAAAAAGTGCTGCCGTCAATTTCTCAGCTCAAGGGACACTTTTTGTGGAGGACAGAACATAAGCGAGGGAGGTGGGAGAGAAGCTCCTTACATTTGCTTTCACCTTCATTTATTCATTTGTTCATTCAGCTTACTTGAAAACCAATGTGTGCTGGCCTTTCTAAAGTTATATATATCTCTCTGTGTATATATACCTCTAAAGTTATTAATGTATATATTAGTTTTACACCTGTGTTCATAGCAGCATTATTTTAAAGTTATTTTTAGTGTATGTGAAGAAGCATTTCTGCTGATCATTAAAATGAATTTCGAAGCATAGATGAATGACTGATTCTTTCATGTAAGAAAATAATTTTCAATAATTTTATGTTTCAGGAAGAATTAGCAGAACTGAAAGATGAAATTTCTCTCTATGAATCTGCTGCAAAATTAGGAATACTTCCAAGTGACTCAGAAGGAGAATTAAATATAGAACTCACTGAATCATATGTGGATTTGGGTATTAAAAGAGTCAACTGGAAAAAATCCAAAGTGAAGAGGTATTAAGAAAATCATTTACTATAGAAGAACCTACATTAGTAGTACTGACGATACATGTAAATAAGTGACACCAGGCATGACATGATGAGCTGACTAGGGGGCCTTGAATATGGGACAGAAGTTTTTAGTTATTTCTAATGAAGTGTAAATGTCTGAAATCAAAATGAACAAAACCTCAATTATTGATATTGTACTATCTTTGGTACCGGTAGGCACATCAGTTTCAATAAGGTAAAAGTGATAAAGTCACAGTTAAAATATACAGAGTAAATTCTATGACTGAGTTTATATATCTTTTATTATTAAGGCAAGGACATATTTTTATTCACACTGTGTTGAAGTCGGGTACATGGCATTTATCAATGTATCAATGGCATGTGAGAAAACAAGCATTAATTTTTCGAGGATCTTTCCTGTGACGTTACTTTTAAAATAGAGGTTCTGTCTTTTATTCCACTGTTTAACACAGATACTTCAGCAGTCTCATGAAAGGGAGGGCCTTCTCATCCCTTGCAGGGAGTGAGGTGGTAGAAGAGGGAACACATTTTGATGCCATTAAATACTTAGTAGATGAATGAAGGACAGAATGTATACTCTTGAGGCACTCGCAGTCTGGAAGATGCTACCCAAGGCTCTGGGAGTGGAGTACGGAAGATGAGGATGAAAGTCTCCCTTCCGGCAGGGAGTTTGCATTTGCCTGGGCAGGGAGAGGAAGACCTACTTGTGAGCAGCTGAGTGATGCATGCTACACGTTATCCCTGATGAATGAAGAAGCGTTTATCCAGTCATTTCTTCTGCTGGTGTGGGAGAAGGATGAAGGGTGGGTGTGTGGCAGAGATGGCATGTAGGCCAAGGAGAGCCTTTCTTGAATGCATTCAAATGCCACACACCCACGGGCCAATCGGTAGTTTCGGACTGAGTTTACCATCATCATTGTTCCAGGAGAGTGTTTATTACCTGTCGTGTTTCAGGTGTCCTGCAACTAAATACAAGTGTATGAATCTCCTGAAGGGTTTGCTCTACAATAGGTTTTAGAAGTGAGGTATTTTAATCCTGTGATTCCATTTTCAAAACGGTAAGATGACATTGAGAAAATTGAAATCTAAAGTGATCGGGTAATACTGTGAAACAAAGTGTTTATTCAGTTCACTAAGGCTCCATTTATCTGGAGGGTTGGTCTTTCGGGACGTCCGTTTTGACAGATGACAGCTACAACCCAGCAGGAAGCTAGAACACAAATAGCACAACTAGCATGGGCACTGTGTTTAGCAGGAGCCTCCTGCAGGCTCTGACCCAGGGCCTTACTGACTTAGATTTGTGTGTATCCCGTGAATTCTCTGAGTTCCTGGCTGTGCAGTAGCTGGGGCAGAGATTTGGGAGAGGTAATGCCAGCGTTGGAGTCCGCTAGCTCAGCCTTAGCAGGGAGAGAACTATGGGAACCGCAGCTGTAATCTCCCTCAAAATGCCCGCGGTCATACTCCTGAGTTTTGAAGAAAGTCATCATCTTTGGTTAGTTAAAGCAAAAAAGGTGCATTATATTTTTTAGATGGATGTATATAAAATTTTGAAGTTAAAAGGTAGTTATCTGGAAAATTTACTGCTGTGAATGCCTTATTTCCTGTTCATGCCAGGTTAGTTCTGAGTGGCTAGTGGAAAGAGCATGGTTTTTAGACCCAGATTTTGTTTTGATTTGCAGTTTCGCCATTCATCACTAGCTTTGTGATCCTGGGCAAGTTTCTTGGTTTTCTGAGCCTGTTTTCTCATCAGGCTTTTTCTATTAAGTAGATTATAGATGTCCTTTGGGGTTAAAGTGAGGATTAAAACCTAAAGGACCTCATAGAATATGTTCTTGCACATATTAGGCATTTATTTTTAATTAAAAAAAATTATTAGAGAGTGAGTGTGCAAGCAGCGGGGGAAGGGTCAGAGGGAGAGATAGGATCTCAGACAGACTCCCTGCTGAGCATGGAGCCCAATGCAGCTGGACCCCAGGACCCTGAGATAATGACTGTAGCCAAAATCAAGAGTTGGACGCCTAACCGACTGAGCCCCCGGGTGCCCCACATGTATCAGACATTTAATTGTTGATAGCTATTGCTATTATTATTTAGTAGATGATTGGCTAAAATATACCATTGATCCAGTTTTCATATTCTCTTTTAATTCAACATATACTTTGTAAAAGGTTTTTGATCCTCATCTCAACCTTGGGGAAACCTCAGATCTGTATCTTCGTTTTAGGGTTGGGAAAACTGGAGCTGAAAGGGTTGAACTCTTTTGCCCAAGAAGAGAGACCATTAGCAGAGAACCAGTCCTGGAGCCCAAAACTTCACTGTCCTGTAAATCTGTTGGTTTATATTTACATGACAATCAAGTCTTTTTACTTTCAACTTCATTCTTCCTTATGTCTTGTATTTTAGAGCATTAAAGATTTAGTTCATCTCAAAGATTTTTCTCCAGGTTGTTGTTTTTGTTTTTTGTTTGTTTTCATTTATTTTCTATTTTTTGTTAACATATAATGTATTATTTGTTTCAGGGGGTACAGGTCTGTGATTCATCAATCTTGCATAATTCACAGCACTCACCATAGCACATACCCTCCCATGTCCATCACCCAACCACCCCATCCCTCCTACCCACCTCCCCTCCAGCAACCCTCAGTTGTTTCCTGAGATTGAGAGTCTCTTATGGTTTGTCTCCCTCTCTGGTTTCATCTTGTTTCATTGTTTCCTCTCTTCCCCTATGATCCTCTGCCTTGTTTCTCAAATTCCACATATCAGCGAGATCATATGGTAATTGTCTTCCTCTGACTGACTTATTTCACTTAGCATAATACCCTCTAGATCCACCCATGTTATTGCAAATGGCAAGATTTCTTTTTTTTTTTTGATGGCTGCACAATACTCTACTGTATATATATACCATATCTTTATCCATTCGTCTATTGGTGGACATTTATGCTCTTTCCATATTTTGGCTTTTGTGGACACTGCTGCTATAAACATTGGGGTGCAGGTGCCCCTTTGGATCACTACATTTCATTTGTATCTTTGAGGTAAATACACAGTAATGCAATTGCTGGGTCGTAGGGTAGCTCTATTTTCAACTTTTTGAGGAACCTCCATACTGTTTTCCGGAGTGGCTGCACCAGCTTTCATTCTTATCCAGGTTGTTATTAATTTTAATTTAAGCTATAATTAGCCTGGGAATTTGGAAAATAATACATATATGTTATATACAAATAATACATATATATTTTATTTTTTCAAGTAGACTTATTTCATCGTGATATTTGCTAAAATGTATTCTTCTTCTGCCCTTTGTATTTAATTAGTACTCATAGCCAAAATCCTACAGTAATATAAAGCACATTCCAGTGAATATCCAACCTGAGACATCATATCACTATTTTAGTAAAAGGATATTCTGCCTCATTCAGCTAGGAAAGTGGAGAATAACTCAGCACAGAGTGAGTGGTCATTGAGATTCAGCTAGAAGACATCCTCTGAATCACAGGATTAGTGAAAAAAGGTTTAGTTTGTAGTCATCCCACCCACCAGCAGTTTAATAGATAGGAGTTTGGCTTTGAGGCAAAAGTAAAAATATTTATTTGTAGGTCAAAAATATTTATTTGTAGGAGAAAAGAGATTTGTACCTTTTCTCTGCTGGATTGTGATTCTTAGAACGAGAGGAAGCCACAGTTTTCCCAGTGTCGAGAGTTTTGGTTCTTTGTTGACTTGAGCTGCTTTCAAATCACTGACCCAAATATTAGCGGCTCCAAGCTTTTATTCTCAACTACCACCTCCCTCAAGCTACTGCCTAGTAAATTTTAAGGGTTTAGGCTCAGTGTTCTATTTCACATTCATGGAATTTGAGTAGCTAAATCTGCATGCAGCTTGCAGACAGCTTCCCCTCTCCCTTATTATAGTTGGCTGCGAAGCTCAAATAATAAACATTTAACAAGTGGAATGCCTTTTCCCTTTGGTCTTCTCAGCAGGCTTCATAAGGGACTACAGTTTATTTGGACTTAGGGGAACTGACTTCCACAGGGCTCAGCAGGACTGGTCACCACTGCTGACTTTTTCCCTTTTGGGAAAGAAGAGAAAATTATTTTAGCAAGCACTTTCTCTGCTCTCTGACTTGGCTCCCTCTAGGAGTACATGATGTGCTATTTCAGTGGTCAGCATTCAGTAAGAAAAGAAATTAGAGGTGCCTAATTTGTTAGTTGAGCAAAATAAGCCTTCTGCTAAAAGTTTTCCACATCTTACAGCTCAGGAAGATGCATTGTAATAGATTTTATATTTTTTATATAATTCTATTTCTGTGAATTATATTTTTATCTTCTAATACTATTTCTGTATAAATAGAAGTGGTTTAAGTAGATGAGAGCTACACAGACATATTTATATCATATCAATGTCCTATACAGGTGTTGTGTATATTGGTAAATATGTAGTGTATTATAAGGAACTCCTTTTATAATTTAGTGTCTAAAAAACCCTAATATTTTGTTCTCCTTTTCCCTCTGTCTCTCTGTATATATGTGTGTGTACACATAATATATATGTATATATTTCATTTGGAATCATCTGAAACTGAAGAACAGTAAAAGTTAAACTCAAGATACTTTTATTTCTCTTTTTAGAACTACCTTTTAGTTTTTTAGAATAGTTTCAGATTACCAGAAAAATTAGTACAGAGTTTCCCTATACGCTGCACCCATTTTCCTCTGTTAACGTCTTGCACCAGCCTGGAACCTTTGTTACAGTTAATGAATTAATATTGACACATTATTAACTAATGCCCATAGTTTATTTAGATGTCCTCAGTTTTTGCCTGATGTCCTTTTTCTTTTCTAGAATTACACCCAGGATACCACATTACATTTAGGAGTTATGTTTCCTTAGGCTCCTAATTATAACTTTAGAACTTTCCATGTTTTTGATGACCTTGACAGTTTGAGAAGTACTGGTTATTTGGTAGGAAACCCCTCTTGAAATTTGATGTTTCTTTTATGATTGTATTTTTTTCATGGGTTTTGTGGAGGAAGACCATAGTGATGAGATGCCATTTTCATCACATCATATTAAGGGTGCATACTAGCAAAACTATTTCTCTTACAAAGTAACATTTTCCTTTGGGATTGGGAGGGAGACAAACCATAAGTGACTTTTTTTTTTTTTTAAAGATTTTATTTATTTGACAGAGAGATCACAAGTAGAGAGAGAGAGAGAGAGAGAGAGAGGAGGAAGCAGGTTCCCCGCCTAGCAGAGAGCCTGATGTGGGACTCGATCCTAGGACCCTGAGATCAGGACCTGAGCCGAAGGCAGAGGCTTAACCCACTGAGCCACCCAGGTTCCCCTAATAGCCTGCTATTGACCAGAAACCTTATCAATAACATAAGCTGTTAATTAACACATATTTTGCATGTTATGTATATTTTATTCTTACATTAAAGTAAGCTAGAGAAAAGAAAATGTTGAGACAATCATAAGGAAGAGAAAATACATTTATGATACTGTATTGTATTAAAAAACATCTACGTATAAGTGGACCTGTGCAGTTCAAACCCATATTACTCAAGGGCAGCTGTTTATCTGGGAGAGGAATTGCTGGGTAATGTGGTAGTTCTATGTTTAGCATTTCAAAAAATGGTCCTACCGTTTTCCAAAGTGGCTACACCATTTTATATTCCCCACCAGCGATGTATGAGGGTTCCAGTATTTTTATATCCTGGCCAACACTTGCTATTTGGTTTTGGTTTTCTAATGATATAGTTTTATTTGGTGGTTAATTATGTTGAACATCTTTTGCTGAGTTTATTGGCCATTTGTATATCTTCTTTGGAGAGGTCTCTTCGAATCTTTTGCCCATTTTAAAATTGGGTTGTCTTTTTATTGGTTTTGAGAGTTCTTTATATATTCTGAATACAAGTTCATTGTTAGATATATGATTTGCAAGTATTTTCTCCTGTGGGTTGTTTTTTCACTTTCTTGATGGCATCCTTTGAAGCACAAGTCCTTAATTTTATGAAGTCCAACTTAACGTATTTTTTCTTTGGTTGCTTGTGCTTTTGACCTTTTTTTTTTTTTTAAAGATTTTATTTATTTATTTGACAGAGATCTCAAGTAGGCAGAGAGGCAGGCAGAGAGAGAGGGGAGGAAGCAGGTTCCCTGCTGAGCAGAGAGCCGGACGTGGGGCTCGATCCTAGGACCCTGGGATCATGACCTGAGCCGAAGGCAGCGGCTTTAACCCACTGAGCCACCCAGGCACCCCTGCTTTTGACTTTCTAAGAAACCATTCTCTAATCCCAGATCCTGAAGATTTATACCTATATTTTCTTCTCCAAGAGTTTTATCTCTTACATTAGGTCTTGGATTCATTTTGAATTAATTTTTACTATATGATTTGATATAGAACTTCATTCTTTTGTATGTGAATATCTGGTTGTCACAGTACCAGAATTTGTTTTGACATCCTTGTCAAAAATCAGTTGACTCTAAATATGAGGGTTTATTTCTGGGCTCTCACTTCTATTCCATTGATCTATATGCCTGTCCTTAAGCCAGTGCCAAACAGTCTTGCTTTGTTAAGTTTTGAAATTGGAATGTCTAAATCTTTCAACTTTGTCTTCTATTTCAATATTTCCTGGGCTATCCTGGATCTCTTGTATTTCCATATAAGTTTTAGGATCAATTTCTGTACAGTAACCAGCTGGGATTTTGATTGAGGTTTGCAGGTAGTCTGTATATCAGTTTAGGGGAGTATTGCAATCTTACCAATACTGGGTTCTGATTCCTGAACACAGGATGTCTTTCCATTTGTTTAGGTCTTCTTTAATCTCTTTGAGTGTACTACTCATGTATTTTGTATTTTTGTGGTTTTTGGTGTCCTAGTCATATACTTTTGTTAAATTTACTCCTCGGTGTTTCATTCTCTTGGCTATTCTTTTTGCTGGATTGTTTTCTTAATTTTATTTTCGGGTGGTTAATTCCTAGTGTAGAGAGATACAATTGATTTTAAGTATATTGATGTTGTATCCTGACACATTGTTGAACTTGTTAATTTAGTTCATATAGTTTTTTTAGTGGATTTCTTAGGGTTTTTTTTAGGTATAGGGTCATGTCACCTGAAAATAGAGATCATTTTGTCTTTCTTTCCAATCTGGATGCCTTTATTTTTTCCCTGACTAATTGCTCCAGCTAGAATCTCTAGTACAAGGTTAAATAGAAGTGGTAAAAACTGATATTCTTGTTTTGCTCCTCATCTTACAGGGAAGCATTTGGTCATTCTCCATTAAGCATGAGTGCTAGCTGTGTGTTTTTCATATATATGGGTGTTCTTCAGACTTTTTTTCACTTAACATTTTGTTGTGGGACTCATGGTGTAGCTCATTCATTTGCATATATAAATATTTAACGTGTATCTTTATTTGTATGAATATTCCAGCTTATTTTCCATTCTACTAACCATAGATTCTTAATGTTCCTTCTTAGTGCAATGTGCATACATGTTTGTTGGGTATATACTTAGAGGTGAAATTGCTTGTGGTATGTGTGTTTCAAACTTTGTCGTGCCAACCTGTTTTCCATAGTGGTTGTGCCGATTTACCTTTACATGAGAAGTGTAAGAAATTCTTAATTGCTCTCTTTGCTGACACTTGATATTTTTTGTTTACTTTCAGCCATTTAATGTGTTGTGATACTCTATTATGGTTTTCCACATAATCCATTATCCTGGATTACTAATGAGATTGAGCTCCATTGAGAAAAACTATTTATTGACTTTGTGTGTGTGATTTGCTCATGTCCCTCCTCAGTTTTTAAATGACTTGTGTTTGTGTGTGCATGTGTTCTGTTGAAATGTAGCAGTTTTTTCTTTTTTAGTATCTGTTCCAGATAGGAGTTCTTTGACAGTAATGTGTATTGTAAATATATTCTCACTTTTTAACCTTTTAATTTGTCTTTTGATGAATGGAAGTTTTTTAACTGTAGTCAAATTTGTCAATCATGGTTAGTGCTTTTTATGTTTCCTTTAAGAAATCTTTCCTGTTGGGGCACCTGGGTGGCTCAGTTGGTTAAGTGGCGAACTCTTGGTTTTGGCTCAGGTCATGGTCTCAGGGTCCTGGTACTTGGAGCTCTGCACTCAGTGGGGAGTTGACTCAAGGATCCTTTCTCTCCCTCTGTCCCTACCCTTGCTCATGCACTCATGTGCCTTCTCTCTAAAATAAACAAATCAATCTTAAAAAACAAAAACTAAACCTTTCCTATTATCCTATGCTGCCTTCTAAAAGCTTTAATAATTTGCCTTATACTTGAGTTTTACCATCTCTCTGGAATTGCTGTTTTTGTTAGGGTTTTTCTGATGGGTCTTTCTTGTTTACACGTGCAAATGAACTTTATAATTGTTCTACTCCTGGAAAAAATCCTGAGAATACAATAGAATACAATCCCAATTTTTATTAGGATCACATTGAACATATGTATTGACTCTCTCCCAGTTCTTAGGGAGAATTGATATTATTATGATGTTGAATTTTTTTATCTAAGAATATAGCATGCCTTTTCATTTGCTTAAATCTATTTTTGTTTTCTCAAGAGTGTTTTGGAATTTTTTATATTTAGATTTTTGCACAAATCTTGTAAAATTGATGCTTATTTTTGCAATAGTAAGTAGGGTATTCATTTCTATTATTTCTTCTTGAATAATGTACATATGACTTCTATATTTTTTGTTATAACCTGTTTGCTTTTTATTCTCTTACTGTTTGTAGTAATTTTTCCATTATATTTAGGTTTACTGGATAGGAGTATATCATTTGCTAGTGGAGATAATTATAGCTTTTTTGTTTCACTTATGCTCCAAATTGTTTTCTCTTTAAGGTTACATTAGAGTCCTTCTATTTTATTAGGATATTGATAGCATGAATGCTGTTTTTCAAAGTGATCATACTATTTTTTGCATTCACAGAAGCAATATCTGAGGTTTCGGTTGTTCTACATTTTTGTTAAAACTTGGTGGTATTAATCTCTTTAAATTTGTAGTGTGTGTAGTGGTAATCTTACTGTGGTTTAATTTTTATTTACCTAATGACCCATGATCTAAGCATCTTTTTTTTTTATTGATTGATTGATTGATTGGAGAGAGAGAGAGAGAACATGTGCAAGAGGGAGGGGAGGGGCAGGAGAGAGAGAATTTTAAGCAGGTTCAGGGCCAGGGTGGAAGGAGCTGACACTGGGCTTAATTTCACAACTCTGAAATCATGACCTGAGCCTAAATCAGCAGTTGGGACACTGAGTTGATTGAGCCATCTAGATGCCCTCAGCATCTTTTGATGTGCTTCTCTTCCCCTCCCCCCTTTTTTTTTTCTGATGTGCTTAATTGCCATATGTATATGTCATTTTGTCTTTATTTATTCCAGGGTACAAGCCCCTTCTCAGATATATATGTTGTGAATATTTTCTTCTGCTCTGGTTTTCCTTATCACATTCTTAATGTATCTTTTGAAGAGCAAGAGCTTAAGTTTTTATGAATTCAAATTGATCAGTTATCTCTTTTAAAAGAGTTCATGGGTTTTTGTTCTAATGTAACTGTGTCACAGAAATTTTCTTAGGACTTTAGAAATTTGATAGTTTTACATTTATATCTATGGTCCATTATGAATTAGTTTTTTAGTATGGTATGAGGTAAATGTAAATGTACAGAATAGGCAAATCCATAGGTAGAAGGTAGATTAGTGATTGCTTGGCGCTGTGAGGACAAGAAGGGGGTAATGAAGAATGTATGAGGAATGTAGGAATAGGGTTTCTTTTTTGGGATGTTGAAATGTTCAAAATTAGGTTGTGGTACTGGTTGCACCACTCAATTTTTTCATATCAATATCCAGTTGATCTAATATCATTTGTCAGAAAAACTTCTCTTTCCTCATTGAATTGCCTTGGTATCTTTGTTAATAATTAATTGACCATTATGGCCCTATTTCTGTACTTCCATTCTGTTCCCTATGCTTTTGGTTAATAACAGTCTTGATACTGTAGCTTTACAGTAAAGTGTTGAAATGTTTTGGACGAGTCCTTCAACTTTATTTTCTAAATTGTTTTGAATATTCTAAGTTCTTTGCATTACAAAATGAATTTAATGATTAGCTAGTCAATTTCTACAACATAGTCTCCTGGACTTTTAATTGGGATTATGTTGACTCTATAGACCAATTTGGAGAGAATCGACACCTTAAGAAATTGCTATTTGTCAGTTATACCTAAATAAAGCTGGAGGAAGAAAAAAAATTGTCTTCCAATTTCAGAACATACATGTTGTACCTCTCTATTTATGTCTTCTTTAGTTTCTCTCCAGTAATGTTTTGTAATGGTTTTTTTTTTTTAAGATTTTATTTATTAATTTACTTGACAGAGATCACAAGTGGGCAGAGGGGCAGGCGGAGAGAGAGGAAACAGGCTCCCTGCTGAGCAGAGAGAGCCCGATGTGGGACTCGATCCCAGGACCCTGAGATCATGACTTGAGCCGAAGGCAGAGGCTTAACCCACTAAGCCACACAGGCACCCCTGTAGTTTTTTATAGATGACATTTTCCGTTAAATTGAATAATTTTCTTTAGCATTTCTTCTAAGCTTCCTTAGATGATGTCCTTTTATTTCCTGATTATAGAATTCTGGACCAATTGTTCTTTTATTTCAGCATTTTAAAGATATGTTCTTGCACTGTCTCTGGCCTTGGTGGTTTCTGAAGAGAAATCTGTTGTTATTTGGACCATTATCTTGTGTGTAATGTGTTGTTTTACTTTTGTTGTTTTCAAGATTTTTTTCTCCTTTTCACACTTTGATTATGATGTGTCTTAAGTGTGTGTGTGGTTTTTTTTGGTTTTTTTTTTTTTTTAGTTCATTTGGGGTTCACCAAGTTTATTGAAAATGTAAATTTATTATGTCTTTTACCAGACTCGTGGAATGTTGACCATTATCAAATATCTTTTCTGTCCCTGCTTCTCTCTCCTACTCTAGGTCTCTAATTAGACAACTTAAATTTTTTTATATTGTCCCACGGTTCCTGAGACACTTCATTTTTTTCCAATTTTTTTTTTTTCTGTTTCATTTTGGATAATTTCTCTTGAGCTATATTAAGTTTACTCACTCTTTGTTCTGTTATCTGAGTTTTATTAAACTTGTCCAGTGAGGATTTTTTTTTTCTTTAACTTTCAAATACTGTATTTTTCTTTTTTTTCTTTTTCGAAGATTTTATTTTTTGACACAGAGAGATCACAAGGAGGCAAAGAGGCAGGCAAGAGAGAGGGGGATGCAGGCTCCCCGCCGAGCAGAGAGCCCAATGGGGGACTCGATCCCAGGGGTACCCCGAGATCAATCTGAGCTGAAGGCAGAGGCTTTAACCCACTGAGCCACCCGGGCGCCCTGTCAAATACTGTATTTTTTCAACGATAACATTTCTTTTTGGTTCCTTTATAGTTTTTATTTGCTGAGAATTCTATCTTTTCATTCGTTTTAAATATGTTTCCTTTATTTCATAGAACAGAGACATAATAGGTGCTTAAACTTTGAAAACTCTTTGTGATAGCTCCAGCATTTTCATCATCTGTAGATTGTTTTGTTTTTTTTTTTCTTGCAGATTGGTCTATTTTCTTGGTTAGTTTGCATGTCGAGTAATTTTAGATTATGATCAGGCCCACACTGGTTGTATGTGCTTTGCAGATACTGTATTTTCTTTGCAGATTGGCAACCCTACATCAAGCAAGTCTGCTGATGCCAGTTTGCCAACAGTGTTTTGGTGATCTCAGATCTCATGTTCTCTATGTCACATTTTGGTAGTTCTTATTATATTTCAAACTTTCTTATTATATTTGTTGATGGCGATCTGTGATCTATGATTACAACTCACTAAAACTCAGACAATGTCAGCATGTTTTAGCAAGAAGAAGTTTTAAGTAAAGTTTGCATATTGTTTTTTAGATATAATGATATTACTCACTTAGTTTGACTTCATTTGAGTCACTTATTGCACCTGTTTGCTCTACTGTGGTGGTCTGCAACCACATCTGTGATATCACCTGGGAATGCCAATATAGACGTTCAGATTTTAAGTTGTGTAGAAACTTGTATGGGTTCAAATCTCAGTTTATTTAGTCCAAGCCTTGCCACATTGGTCTGAATCTGTCCTTATATGCATAGCTCAAAAGTTAGGTCCTTGTGAGATTTATGTGTGGGTTTACATTTCAATTAAATTCTCCAAATATTTACTCTGCAGGTTCGTGAGTCTGTTTCTGTGCACGCATAGTTCAGGCTTAGGCGGAGGCGTGTACACATTTATGCAAAGAATTTATGACTCCTTTCTCTGCTTCCCTCCTCTCCAGGAGCTTCCTGCACTCTCTCTTTATCTTGGTTTCAGCAATTTGATGTTAATATAACTTATAGTGGTTTTTTCTCATTTCCTGCTTGAGATTCATTGAGCGTGGTAGGTTTTTAATAGGGTCCCTTAATTTCATCAAATAGATTTTTGGTCATTAAAAAAATATGTGGTTGTGCCTGGGTGGCTCAGTCACTCGGCTTAGGTCATGATCCCAGGGTTCTGGGATTGAGCCCTCTGTTGGGCTACCTGCCTCAGCTCAGGAGGTCTGCTTCCCCCTCTCCCTCTCTCCCGCTTGTTCTTGTATCCTCTCTCTCTGAAATAAGTAAAATCTTTAAAAGAATAAACAATTTTTTTTTTTGGGGTCCCCTTCCCTCTCCTCTTCTGGGATTTCAGTTACAAGGGGTTAGAAAACTTAACCTGCTTAGTATATTTCTCTTTTAGTCTTCTTTCTCTCTGTGTTTAATTTTATAGGGCTCTATTGTTATGTCTTTATGTCTGCTGATCTTTTCTGCATTAATAATTAATGTTAATTAAATAAGCTGTTAATCTCATCCAGGATATTTTTCGTTTCAGATGTTGTAATTTTTCATCAAAGTTTGGTTGGGTCATTTTTTATATACTTTATTTCTCATTGTGTTGTGTTGTTTCTCTTAACATCTGAAATTAATTAGTTCTACTGCCAGCACATTGCTGGGTCAGTTTCTATTGACTGATTTGTTCTCCTGGTTGTGGTTTATATTTTATTTCCCTATTGCATGCCTAGTAAATTTTGATTGGATGTCTAAACATTTGAATTTTATGTTTGAGATGTTAATCTTGTTTAATTTTTAAAATAATTGTTATTCTTTTTCTGTGGCACACTTAAGTTTCCTGGAATCCATTTGGTCCTTTTAAGGCTTCTTTATTAGGTTTTGTAGGTCAGATTTAGAGCAGTCTTTATTTAATCTGGGCCTAATTTGGCCCTGTTACTAAGGCAGTATTTGATATTTTGTGAATTAGGTCTTTCCACTATGGTTCTTTGGACCCTGCAGTATTCCCAGCCCTATTTCTTTTCTGTGACTCTTTACCTGGCCTTGCAGTAATTTTCTCACATGGATATACAGATCTCTAGAGCTCTCTCTTTCTGTAGTTACCTTTCCCATAGTATTTCCCTCATCATATTCTAGCCATTTTGTCCTTCCCAAACTGAACTCTGCAACTTGGTAAGATTACTAGGCTGCCTTTGGCTTTTCTCTCCCTGTGCCGCAGGCTGGAAACTTCCTGGGGAGAAAATAGGAATGAGCATAGATAGGGCTCATCTTGTTTGTTTTCCTTTCCTGAGGGATCATTATGCTGTGCTGTCTGTTGTCTAATGATTGAAAATGATCATTTCATGTATTTTATTTGGTTTTCTTGCTTTTTAAGGCAGGAAGAGAAATTTGGTACTATTAATCTATTACAGCATGGCACAGATTTCTCATTCTCATTCCAGTTTTGAAATTTATTGAAACTAAATTTGGAATTAAATTAGCGTGGCTTTTATTTTTGTTATTTTTGCCCCAGTTGCTCAGATAACCACCCAGATTTGTGTATTAATAAAAGAGATACAGAAATTGTTAGGATGACTAGTATCTTACTTTTTTCACTGCCTCCTTTTGTGTTGTTTCTCTTCGGTTCATACAGGGCATTTATGTAAAGCATGCAACTTAACCAAAAGCAAAAAAAGCATGCCATACCGAAGTTCACATGGTTCAACTCTTTTCAGTGAGGCAGGTGGTCTAAGCATAATCATAGTCTTATCAATAGACTTCTATATATGGGGACGTAGCGAGGGTAATATCGTTGTGTATGAAAGAACTTAAAATTGTTTTTGAAATACTAGTGTATAGTTGTATACATGGTCACAAAACATGGTCTCAACTGTAGTCAGTTATTTTCAAGGACTAACCATGCTTGATTTGTTACTTGCTTTAATATTAAATATGATAATTTCTCTATTAGCACTATACAGCAAGAAGAGCCAAAGGATGAACTTTCCAAAGATGAGGTCATTCTGAAGCTGAAAGCGGAAGTGCAGCGTTTGCTGGGAAGCAACTCTGTGAAGCGTCACCTGGTGTCTCAGTTACAAAATGATCTCAGAGACTGTCGCAAGAAAATTGAAGGTCTCCAACAAGTGGAGAAAGATGAGAAAAGCATCATGGTTGAGGTTTGTAGAATTTGTCGTCAAAAACCCATTTTTAAAAAGTTAAATAATGAAAATGTTTACAGTCTTCACATTTAAATCAAACCTTTGTCTTCCAGGGTTTCATTTGACGTTATTTAGAAGTAAAGTATAAAGAAGGGAATGCCACATAAAGTAATATATTTTCTAGTTCTCCTGACATCTTGTAAATGAGATGCTAATTAGGTAAAATTCTTTTACCACAAATCCAAGGAAACAGTCTACGTAACAAATTACCTGTATTTCCTCAAGATTGGCTTGTACCAATGATGTTGTAACCTTAAGTTCTTCACAGCTAGATCTTTCAGCATTTTGTCCATAAGAATTCTCTGGCCCATGCTCCTGTAGTAAGCATCATTCTACATAAGGAAATTAATTATGTAGTGGTGGTGTTATGAGTGGGATCGGCACAGAAACCAGTTAAGTCAGAATCATTGAATCCACTTTTATATCCTTTAGTTAGTGTCCTCACTTTACAGATGAGGAAAATGAAGCTGGGGGAAGTAGTAATTTAACCAATGGGTATTTTTTTAGATGAATACTCAAGTTCACAGTCATCTGATTAGCCCATGGACACCTTCAAACTATGCCTTTACTTATTTCCCACATTTCTAATGAGATTTCTACTTAGTCTGTAACATTAGAAAGCAGGGTTGGGGGATATATGGAGTAAGAGCAAACTGTTCAGCTTAAGGTGTTTTTTTGTTCATTTATTTTTGGTTTTTGTTTTTGGTAAAGCTATTCTGTGCAAGGTCTTCTGGGATGCAGTGAAAAGAAACTATGGCCATTCCTTGAAGGAGTTTAGAATCCAGAACTACACTATCCCAATAGCAGTATAATGGAGCCACCTATGTACTTTAAAATCTTCTAGTAATCCCATTAAAGTAAAAGTAATGGTGAAATTAATTTAAGAATATATTTTATTCGACCCAATATATTAAAAATATTATCTTCTCAGTATGTAATCAATATAGAATTATTAATGAGATCGTTTACATTTTCTATGTTTATGCCAAGTCCTTGAAATCTAACATATATTATCTACTTACAGTACATTTCAATTTGGACAAGACACATTTCTTTCTTGATAATTTTTTATTTAATTTCAATTTAATTAACATATGCTATATTATTAGTTTCGGAGGTAGAATTTAGGGATTCATCAGTTTTATACAAAACCCAGTGCTCATTACTTCAAGTGCCCTCCTTAATGCTGTTCACCCAGTTACGCCATCCCCCCACCCACTTCCCCTCCAGCAACACTTTGTTTTCTATAGTTAAGAGTTTCTCATGACTTGCCTTCCTCTCTGTTTTCATCTTATTTTATTTTTCCTTCCTTTCCCCTCTTTTCATCTGTTTTGTTTCTTAAATTCCACATATGAGTGAAATCATATGGTATTTGTCTTTCTCTGACTTATTTTGCTTAGTGTAATACCCTCTGGTTCCATCCACATTATTGCACATGGCAAGATTTCATTCTTTTTGATGGCTAATATTCCATCGTGCGTGTGTGTGTGTGTGTTTGTGGTTTGTGTACCACATCTTTATCCATTCATCTGTCAATGGACATTTTTCAAGTGCTCTATAGCCATATGAGATTAGTGGCTACCATATTCAACAGTACAGGTCTGTAAGGAGATGGATGTGTATGACTTTGTGTAGTAAGGATGATGCTAGTTGCAAAGTGCTCTGAGATGGAATAACTAACCAGGCATGTTTGTAGGGGAGATGGTAAGGCAAGCCTTAGTGAGGTCTTTAAGGAGAAAATGTTTGATCTCTCTCCTGAAGGATAAATGCAGGAGAGAAAGTGGGAAGAAACATTTCAGCAGTGAGCAGAAGTATATGAGAGGTTGTAGCAAATAAGCTGATGTAAGTAGGGAGTAGGGCATGTGAATGAAAGTCTATATTGTATAAACTCAATCTTTCTGGAATCTTTGAAGCCACAAGTATATAGATATTATATCAGTTTTTAGAATAATATTAAATCCTGACGTTAATGTTATAATGTTGAGTTTCTCTGCTTGCTGTAAGGATGTTAAGAGAGAGAACGTGTCAATTTAAACTTCCTCAGATATCTTTCTAAAGAGAATTAGGTCATCAAAATCCTTTCTTAAAGCCTTTCTTTTTTTTTTTTTTAAAGATTTTATTTATTTATTTGACAGAGAGAGATCACAAGTAGACGGAGAGGCAGGCAGAGAGAGAGAGAGAGGGAAGCAGGCTTCTTGCTGAGCAGAGAGCCTGATGTGGGACTCGATCCCAGGACTCTGAGATCATGACCTGAGCCGAAGGCAGCGGCTTAACCCACTGAGCCACCCAGGCGCCCCTCTTAAAGCCTTTCTAAGTATTGAAAGGCAAGCAAGAATATGTACTATGTAATCTTAGCATGTTTCCTTTATGAACATTTAAAAGTATTACTATTTTTACTGCTTTATAACCTTGTAGTATATTTTATGTTTGCTCATATCTATTTTATACAGAACAATTACAGATTATCACAAAGAGTCTGTTGTTTTTGCTTTCATGTCATTTGACTGTTCAAACAGTGCTGCTCTCTGACATTTCCAGGATCATAAGTGATGGTTAGTAGCTTGTCCAAATGCAGCACTATGCACTGATTGGGAGTGGACCAAATCCTCTGCTGTTCATTCCAATTGAACAACTGGGCCATTAAGGTAGAATGTAGTAAAGTTCTTCAGAAGATCAGTCTAGTAGTCAGGACCCATATCCACATGGAATTTTTTGTTAGCATAATAATAAAACACAGAGGCTTTTCTGTATCTGATACTCAGTAGAGATCATTACCTAACTATGAGCTGTGGTTAAAGCCGTTAAAGCCATACTCTGATTCCAAGGTACTTGATAGGCAGTGTTCAATAGCTCAGAAGGTTCCTAGCTAGAATCTTTTTAGATGTAGAAATTAGGAAGATAATGTGAGAATTGGTGTATTACATGTCTAATTTTCTTGAAGGTAATGTTTTTAGTATTCCAACTTTAGAAAGAAGTTTCATTGTGACACTCAAGTGGTGTTTTTCTCTTTAAAGATTTTCCTAAAGGTTTTGTGCTGATAGGTATAAGTATCTAGTGTCTGCCTGCTTGCAGTGTGATAATATGTCAAAACTGAGTGTAATAGCTAGCCATGAAAATTGTTTTCCCATATATCAGTATGATGTTATTTTCAATCCTTTCATCTCATAGGAATAAAAACTCACCAATGGGGAAGGAAGCACAAATGAATATCATAAACTTTAAAAAGTGGGGGCCAAGTTAAAAAAAAAAAAGGCCATTCTAATGAGTCAGTAAAATCTTGAAAGTATCGTTAGTACCCCTACATTTAGAGAGAAGGTAACAGTAGATATTCGTAGCTCTTCTCTTTTCTGACTAGAGTAAAAGCATGGCTTCTGGGCAATGATGGCAAGTGAAAGAAAGGGGAAAGTCAACAACTAGAGCAGTCTCCCTATAAAGAAAGGCAAAGGCTATGAAATGGAAGACTGAACCAGAAACTTGGTGTTCCGCCACCCCACACATGAGGTGCACATTATCTCCCCAACGAGGAGAATGAATCTCAATACAGGATATTTTTCAGACATTGTGAAAGAAAGCTCAGACTTCAAGTAAATACATAAACCAAAAAGTCAAATATAGTAGATATTAAAAAAAAAACTCTGTGGCGTCCACAATGAATAAAGAATTCATAAAGGTATAAAGGTAGGTAAGGAAGACACTTAGAGCTGAGAGGAAAATGAGAAGTCCTGTAAACAGGCAAATCTGGGAAGATGAAAAACAAACAGTGAAGGTTATGTAAGAGGTTCTGGTATGATGGCAATGCAAGAAATGCAAATAAAAGCAATAGTTGGCTACCATTACCCCATCAAATACAATAATTATTTCTAGAGAGTCACTGCCATTGGAGGCAAAGAGAGTTGGGCAGATTTGCTCAGACTATCTGACCATGTACATTTGCATGACCTTGTGGGAAACAACTTGCCAAAGTCTGTCATGAGTCTTAAAAATTGTACCTGTTGAATAAAACAGAGATCTATGAGTTAATACTGGTTATACAAACAAATAAGTACAGAAATAGAAGAGATGTTAAACTTAGTGGGTGTAAGATAAATAATAGAATTTTTGCATAGTCTCCAAATATCTCCTCATAAGCTACTTATTCCGAATAACAAGTAGAAAAATTATGACTTTACATTGAAGGTGCCTGCGGACACCACCTTCATTTATTGACCATCGTCAGTGATGACACGCATTGACATCCTCTGTTTCCTAAAGCACACACAAGTCACTTCTGTGGTATTCATGACAAAAATGGATGACCTGAATTTAATAATGAAGTAATATCAGAGAAACCCAAATTGAAAGACATCTTACAAAATAACTAGTTGATACTCTTAAAAAAAAAAATGTCAAAGGTTTGAAAGACAAAGACTGAACTGTCCCTAGATTGAAGGAGACTAAGGAGACATGACAATTAAATAAAAAGTGGAATCATTGATTGGATCCTGAATTAGGAAAATGGACGTGAGAGAAAAATTGGAGAATTTTTTTTATAGCGTCTGCAGATTAGTTAATAGTACTATATCCTTGTTAATTTCCTGGTTCTGATCATTGTACTGTGGTTATATTTGGGGATGGTGGTAAAAGTTATATGGAAATTATTTGTGTTGTTTTTGCAGTTTCATTGAAGGTATGAAATTCATTCAAAAGCAGAACTTAGAATTTTTAAAAAACCTGAAAAGCTTTTGATTTCTTTTTAACATTTAGACTAAAATAGAGACCTCAGAAAACGGAACTAATCAATTATGGCTTGGCTCTTCTGCTTCTGATATGATTGTCAAAGATGACATTCTGCGACTTAAAAATGAAATTCACGTTTTACAACAACAAAATCAGGTGATTTAAAAAGTTTCCTATATTTTGTGACAATTTTTATGACCTCATTAAAAAAGGATATAACAGACTTCTCAAAAATCCAGAGACAATGTGATTTGATTTAGTAGACAGGATTATTAGTAGGTGACTAAGGATTCCAGTTATTCCCCTTTATTGGTCATGAGATAGTAGTTTCATGAGAAGGTGATTCCAGTTTCTTGTCTATAGAGAAACATGGCTACTAGAGGTGTTCTTCTCTTGACCAAAAAATTAAACCTTGTTTATTTATATAGCTGTGAAGATTATTGAATTCTAAGACTTAATTTAAGAGCTCGGTTAGCTAATACTTCTCTGGTTAAATGCTTTCATGTCATACAGTGCAAAATGAATTCAAAATTTTAAGTCTTAACCCTATCAGAAAGCTACTTGTCAAATAAATGAATCTATACTCTTACAGGGGTTATAAAGAGACATTGTAGAATTATGAAAATGATTCATCAATGTTACAGGGTAGAGATAAAGCACAGAGGATATTAAAAGATAAGATTGGACTAATCAGTGAAAATGATGTTTATTTCCTCTAACTACTTTATTCTTTTGTATCTAGGAACTTAAAGAAACTGAAGAAAAACTGAGAAATACAAATCAAGACTTATGTAGTCAGATGAGACAAATGGTACAAGATTTTGACCGTGATAAACAGGAGGCTGTGGATAGGTAAAGTCTACATAGAAGTCTAATGCCTCCCTCCACCCTCTGCCCTCCTGTCCCTGCTTAGGAAAAAAAAAAAAAAGATTCAAGAGAAGTTATGGAGTGAACCCTCCCTGCTGAGATCTTAGAAGAAGAGGAGTCCCTGGCTTCTCAAATTAGAATTCAGAACACATTTTCCATGGGAATGATGTTGTGTAGTGGTTGGGTTCTATAGCACCATCAAAACTTGTTCATTGAAATAGTATAGTTTTATGGTTTTTATAGACTGTCTGGGAAACTATTCTTTATTAGGAAGAAATCTGTGGGAGGGAATATGTCTTCCAAATACCAAATCATAAACTTGGAAACAGATTTTTGGAGCATAACTTACTTGTAAGTTGGGTACTTCTAGTATTTACGTTTAATCTAGATACCTTGGAAATTTGGAACTATACCCTATTATTTCAATTAATTTTTTGTCAATAATCCTCAACCAAAGACCATTATCTGTGTGAAGGATTGGGGCATTTTCATGTCCAAGTTTTTAATTTTTCTCTAGAAACATTAGAAGAAAGATGATTTTGAAGATTCTTTTAGCTCATCCATTGGGAATTAATTATTACCACTTTTGGTTGGGGGAAACCAACCTGACCTTGATTATAAATTGCATCAGAGGGAGGGAGTGGGTAGGGAAGGAAGGAAAAGACACCAGTTCATCTTGGTGTTTCTGGTAACACTGGGTACTGCCACAGATTCTACTGTCTGCTTTCTGTTTCTAGGTGTGAGAGGACTTACCAGCAGCACCATGAAGCCATGAAAGCCCAAATTCGGGAAAGCCTCCTAGCAAAGCATGCTCTGGAGAAGCAGCAGCTCTTTGAAGTTTATGAGGGGGCTCGATTGCAACTTAGGTAAGAACAGGAGCGTGTAGCTACCCTTTACGCTGTAGAGACAGTATTCTGTTCCATACTTGAGAGGAAAATTGTTTTGCAGCCCTTGTATTATTTTGTGGTCATTTAGTTGCCGATTTTGTGTATCCAAGGTCTGACTTAGACAAGATGAATAAGGAGATGGCTGCTGTGCAAGAATGTTACCTGGAGGTGTGCAGGGAGAAGGATGACCTGGAATCGACTCTCAGGAAGACCATTGAAAAGGAGCAACAGGCTCAGGAGAAGGTATGGGGCAAGTTCATGTTCTTTGTTCCATCTCATCCCTCTGGCCTCACTGTTATCATGGAAACCAATGCACCTGTTCTCTTGTGAACTGGGGAAGGCATACGAAGTCCCTTTGCTTTTGGCTGTATCACATCAGTGTAGCTCACAACGTATAGTAAGTATTGAGATGGTTAGTAAAACCTAAGTAGAAAATGTTGTACATATAGGAGAAAAGGATTCTTCCTTATATATTTATTCTAAGAGGCAAAATAGGGTTCTAAAAATAAATAAGTAACTAAGTAAGTAAGAATGGACCCAAGTCACTTTGACTCTGAAACCCAGGGATCCTTGTTTTGCAATCATTTGTTGGCTGCAGGCAAACCTGCCTAGTCCTGTGAGCACTGCACAAAATATTCCCTCAGACACATTTTCCTCTGACCCACTTATCTCTCAGTACCTAAGTATCATTTTCTTCTTCTGGGGAGAAGGGCAGGAATTTGAACTTGGAACTTATGGAGCTAGGAGAGCAAGGTCACACTGTTAGTGTGACCCAATCTTTCAGGGAATTTCTCATTTTTAGGGAAGCTGGAGGGGCTACTCCATCCTCCTGCCTGAATCTTCCAAGTTGCTATTGGTGAGTGTCCAGGAGTAAAATCACATGTAAACAGTCACCTCTCTTTTCTTCTTTGTCCCGGCGGGAGTCTCATCCAGACGCACGTCTGACTCTCCCTTCCACTTTGGACCAGCCTACAGACCACAATTTGAAAGCCACCTGTGTCAAGATTAGAAAATATTTTTAAAGGCTCGAGTAAATGTTCTATACAGAGGTTTTCTGAACAGAGTTACATTAAAGCAGGCTATTGCTACTACAGACTTACAAAGAAATAGTAAAGAGCAGGTGAGGAATTCAGCTCATTTAATATTTTGATTACTTTTGAGTAGATTAGTATGATTAAAAAAAAAAACATGCCATGTACACATATCATCTAATGGAAAAAGAACTTCTAAAGGGAGCTATTTGAGTTAGTGCTGGCAGTATAAAATTTAGAAGGGATATTAAATTACTTAGAAATTAAGAACTTAGTTTTCAGTAATGTTTAAAAAAATTAAAATCGGGGGGAGATCTCTACTGGGATTATTTCTTTTTAAATATATAAATTGACAAAGAACAGGAGAACACTTCTCTCAAAGAGGTCATTCCTTTCATAAATACATTTTTGATACTTTTAAAAGAATCAGTTTAGCTATAAAATTGGATATCCTATAATGAGCCACTTGCAGTTAACAGCAGATACGACACTGGCTCATGAATGCTTGCGCACCACAGCAGGAAGGAAAGTTAAAACTGCTATTTGGCCCTTCCAAAAAAACTTAGAGGTTAAGTTTTTTTCTTTAAAAATTTCAAATTGTCATACAGTGAAATTGACTTTTAATTTGGTTTAGAGTTCTATACACTTTTAACACAGGATTTAACACAGGTATGGAGTGATGAGGGTACAGAAGACTTATCACCCTACAAGACTGCCTTGTGCTAGCCCTTTGTAGTTATACCCCACTGAGAGGGCCCAAGTACTTAACCACATGAGAAGTAGAATTCATTCCTTCTCTGGGAATACTTTAGTTTTTTATTTAGACTTACACAAACCCGTTATAAAAATTTAGTGATCTTCGTAAGCCAGACAGAACAGAATTTTA
The DNA here is from genome assembly GCF_902655055.1 of Lutra lutra. Classification (NCBI taxonomy): domain Eukaryota; kingdom Metazoa; phylum Chordata; class Mammalia; order Carnivora; family Mustelidae; genus Lutra; species Lutra lutra. The sequence goes on along the minus strand of NC_062284.1, from coordinate 67,791,129 downwards.
AATTTGAGAGAAATTTATTAATCTTTTCATATCCTCCAGAGGTAGGCAAAGATATACCAATCTGTTTTCCTAGGAAATGTCTCATACGCACACCATGGAAGACTCTTACTAAACTCAAGCAAGCTAGGGAACTTCAGGGTAGTCCTTCCCAGCAGGACATAGTCATTTTCGCTGCAGTTGGCTTTCAGGTCAGTAACAATCTGGATACAGAATTTGTAATATAGGTAACCCCAAGAATCCTAGGGTGTATTTTCCTGTTCTATATATGTTCTTTTCTGAAACACTTATTGAGTCAGACTGTGGGTTAAGTAGAACTCAGTTCTAAGTTTTAAAACTTTTATTAAAACACAGAGAACTTCCCTCACATGTTAGCTTGGCTTGTTCAGAGAATGGGAAAAACGTAGACACAGAGCCCTTCAGACTGTAGTAATCATTGGAAGTCATGAATTTGCAAACAAGGCAAAGGTGGGCAGTATTCCCATTCATAATGTCATTTCCATATACCTTAAGACTCATTTATACAAATTGTAATACATGCTAAGTCATTCCTTAGAAGTTAGAATTCTTTGCTGTCTTAGGCATGCAAAGTTTAAATGTTTTAAAGCTATCTGGAAATTTACTTCCCTTTGATGATAAAACTTTAAAAATTAGGTATTCCCGTGTAGGATGTTCAAATGGCAGGTCCCCGGTGCTCAATAGATCTATTACTTTACTTCTATAAAGAGAGGAAAGCAAGGTTTTCCTCATTGTGGTAGACTGCAGAAATGGCCACATGTTCTTCCCGTCAGTGAATGCATGCTATAGTATTGTAGTGTGACTTTGTGGCTGTTCTCAGTAAGAAGTGGCCTGTTTGTCATCCCTTGAATCTGATCTTGGCTGCATGACTTACTTTGGACAATGGGACATTAGTATAAGCAAAAAGAGCCTTAAAAAGCATTTGTGCATTGGAGCTTACAAGCTTGACACTCTGAGGAACACTGTGACCACCACCATGTGAATGAACTGGGATAACCTGCTGGGTGATGACCCATGTGACCAGGTCATCCTTCTAGCCAGACATTAAGCTAACACCCAGACATGTGAGTGAGGCCATCTTAGACCATATAACCTCAACTGCCTGCAGAGATCAGCTGCATTGACTTAGGTCAGAACCACCACCCAGCTGACCCAGAGAATCATGAGAAATAATGGATGTTTGCTATTTTAGTTTAATTTTGTTAAATTTTGGCTGGCTTACTATGTAGCAAAGCTGATCTATACACAAACATACAAATACACAGAAAATTGGTAGCAGTTTTCTGCTGAGTCAAAAGGAAATGTAGATACATATGGAAACAACTCCTGAAGGATAGATGTACACAAGTAAGATAATTTGAGGATTCTTCCTAAAGTCAACAGAAAATAACAGTGATATGTGATATGAGCCTGGACAACTTTCTCAGCCATGTGATGGAGACTGTCCTATAGTGTTAGTACAACTGTAGTTTCCATGACTTGAGTGTGAGGAATGGGTCCTTTAGTTACCAGAGAATTTCCGAAACCATGCAACCATGCAACACTGAGCAAAACTAGGTGGTATCTTTTTGGCACCTGCCATTGGTGGAAAGGAATCAGACGGCAATTCAGACCAAAATAAGCCAGGTCAGGTGTGAACCAGAAAAAATCCCAGACAACCAGGTAGTCCTAAATTGGAGCTAATGGTAAAGAGACACCGAGCCCGAGCTCTGTTGCTGCTTGGCAGTAGGGATGGCCACATGTACACTTCTCAGGCATGACATTCTGTGGGCTTCAGTGGCATCTCAGTGGAATGTCCAGAGAACCATTTCTAAAAATTTCCAAAACAAAACTGTTAAAGGTCATTTCGATCCCTGAGTAGATCTTTATTAGAATTTTTCAATCAACTGGATTTCTAGAGTAAGTAGAGAATGTTATAGTAATACTTAAATTATTAGACTTTATCTGGCCCTTGACAGTTACTATTTGATAATGCTTCAGCTGGTTGTGATAAAAAATTTTGTCTTTGTAGTGAAAAAAAAAAAATACCAATCTGAATTTATTATAGGATGTGTAACTTTTAAGATAGAGCAATAATTTTTGACTTGCATTGGAATATAAGTCTTTGAGAAGTACGCATTTTTTTTCTGGGCTATAATATCTAATGGGTCCCGTGATGGGTGTAAATGTAAATGTCAGTTTCACTTTTTAAAAAGTTGATGTTCTGGGACTTTATTTATTGAATAGTTAGATGCTTTTTCTTTTTCTTTTTTTTTTTAAAGATTTTATTTATTTATTTGTCAGAGAGAGGGAGAGAGAGCAAGCACAGGCAGACAGAATGGCAGGCAGAGGCAGAGGGAGAAGCAGGCTCCCTGATGAGCAAGGAGCCCGATGTGAGACTCGATCCCAGGATGCTGGGATCATGACCTGAGCCGAAGGCAGCTGCCTAACCAACTGAGCCACCCAGGCGTCCCAGATGCTTTTTCTTTTGATATAGCCGTATATAAATTTTTTTATCCGATATTTGAGATCTAAGTTCTTCATAAGACAGTTTACTAAGCTGATAGAGTTAGCATGTAGGAAGATCATTTGTCTCTGTTGCTATTACATGCATGTAACCATTATTTTATATATTTGACTTGAAGAGTATTAGTGTTATACAGAGATATTTACTTGAATTTTGTTTAAGAGACAGTTACTGGAGGAAAGAGAAGAATATGTAAGCAAACTGCAGGTGGAACTTGAAGAAAAGTACCAAGGTACCCTAATGATGGAAAAGAACAAGTGGCTGAAAGAACAAGAAACTGATATTAAGCAACAGGTTGAAAATGAAGTGTTGTTAGCCAAATCACACTGGGATGAGGAGCAGAAAGAGGTGTGGGTTAAAATTTCTTTCTAGTCACCATGTTTAAAAAAGGTAGTATTAACTGTAGAGAACAGTTCTTCCTGAACACAATTTTTAATTGCAAGTACATACATAATCATTTATTTCATGTCTCAGAATTGGGCTATTGGCAGCTTACACTAGTAAGCCTTTATTTTTTTTAAACTTCCCCCTCCCCTCCAACTCTTCAACCCAATTCAGGATATAATGGTTTTTGGAAGAGCACTTTTTTGATTCCTCAAAATGAAATCCATATCTAATTTCATATTGGGGAATGGTTCAGATAACTCCAGAACAGTCTATAATAAATAAATACCCTGTATTGTAGATTAGAAGAAAGAAGTAATGACTAGACAGGCTCAGAAGCACAAAACATTACCTTTGTTACCTAAGTAGCAAATGAGATTGCTAGTAGTTTTCTACAAAATTTAGAATCAGTTTATGATCTAGAAAACTTAGTCGGAAATGAAATAAATTTTCATGCTTATTGAAACTAGATTCTCTTAAGCACAAGATCGCTATTAATTGGAGTTGGTACCACCTCAAGTGGACTAGTAGACCACTGTTCTTTCTTTCGGCCTTTCCTTCTTTCCACATCCCCAAGAGCAATTCATTAGTCTAGTGCTGACACCTGAAATTCTTTTACTCGTCATGTTTTAATATAAAAATATATATTCTAGAATATATATGTTGTATGTATTTATATATATAAAATCTGGGTAGCACAAAACAAATTCCCTATTTTTACATTGTTGCAAATTGTTTTTCGTTGAATTTGCTCACCAGTTTTCACAAGAAGGATGAGATAGCTAATGTTTTTGGGAGACTGTCAGGAAAGCATAAACCCTTACACAGGTTGCCATTTCAAATGAACCAATGCAACCTGGGAATGTGGTAGCCAGGGAAGTAGTTTGAGAACTCTGGATACCCAGAAGGTAGAAAACAGGAAAAAGAAAAAGCAAGTTCTGCTGTATCACATTTTTGCCTAAGACTGACTGTGTTTGGATGCATCCTAGCATTTTGTTGAAAGTAGAAAGTTATCATTAAAACATTCTTCTGACTTAATTGTGGAGCACAAGGAATAACACGGACAGTGGGAGATGGAGAGGAGAAGCGAGTTGGGGGAATCAGAGGGGAAACAAACCGTGAGAGACTGTGGACTCTGAGAAACAAACTGAGGGTTTTAGTGGGGGGGGGGGGTTGGGGGGGGTGGGATGGCCTGGTGGTGCGTATTAAGGAGGGCACGTATTGCATGGAGCACTGAGTGTGGTGCATAAACAATCTTGGAACACTGAAAAAAATAAAGTTAACAACAACAACAACAAAACATTCTTCTACTATGCCCCCCCCCTTCTTGAATTTATAGTTAACTCTAACACTAGAGCGTAGTATCATAACAAACAAGATTCTAATCTGTTTAAGTAAATAGAACTGTTTTTAGATTTTTCAGTTTTAGGTTGATTAATTAGATTTAACTCAGTCCCTGCTTTGTGGAAAGCCTGGTGTTGATGGGGGAAAAAAACCGCATATTAATAGAAGTTTTCTTCTTTAAAAAAAAAAAAAAATCATGTCATTTTTGTAGTGGCAGTGTCAAAGCTTCCAGAAGGTTGTATCTTGAGAGCAAGATAGCCTGACCTTATGCAGTACATTTAAATCCTCCATGTGATTTATGTCACGTATATACACAGTAACTTTCAGGATTTACTTGAGAATATATTTTCATCAACTAAGTTTCTAAATCTCATGTAATTACTACAACAATGTCTAGATGGTTTTCAAACACAGCTGTGGTTGCTCTTTTGGCTAGCTATTAATTCTAGTTTTTGCTTATTTGAGTATTTTTTTGTATGATTTTTCTTCTGAAAACAGATCAAACAAGAACTTATTCAACAGCTTGAAAAGGAGTGGCAGTCTAAGCTGGATCAAACCATAAAGGCCCTGAAAAAGAAGACTTCAGATTGCTGCAGCCAAACTGACCAAGTTACCGCCATGGATGTTATTTCCAAGAAAGAGATGGCAATCATACTAGAAGAACAAACGCGGAAGATGCGGCAAGATTTAGAACAAGAGAAGGAGACAGCTATCAATGGGGGTTTGAAAAAACTTGAAGTTGAATTAGAACTCAAATACTGTGAAAATATTGCCCAACAGGTAATATTAATGCTTTATTATTGTAAAATTATTGGAACTGCCTATTAATGAAAACCTGTAAAATGGTACCATTGAACTTGTTTGTAACTTTATATATATATTTTTTAAGACTTTATTTTTTTGACACAGACAGAGAGAACACAAGTCGGGGGCGGCTACAGGCAGGCAGAGGGAGAGGGAGAAGCAGGCTCCTTACCAAACAAGGAACCCGACATGGGGCTCGATTCCAGGACCCTGGGGTCATGACCTGAGCCGAAAGCAACCATTTAACAGATTGAGACACCCAGGCGCCCTCAAAACTTTATATTTTAAAAAATTTTATGCATTCTAGGGTAGAGAACCTCTTATGTTGTCACTAAAATTTTCTTCATTATATTTCTGTCACAAAGCTTTTACTCCCTTGGTTTTTCTGTGTATTCTTTAAGTTTTCAGAATATTTGCTCCTTTTTCAATCTAGCATGAGAATGATCAAGGTTAAAGGTGGTTTTACAGCTGAATGAAGCACAATTTCACTATGTATCTTTCATATCTAACTTTACAGAAAATACTCCACTGAAGTAGTTATAGAAAAACAAACTTAAAGCAAGTAAGATATTTAACAGTATTTACATTGAGACTTGCAGAGTTGAATCTGCAGGCATGCCCCTCAAATGGGACATTGTCTGTCAATCCCATATCCTGCCAGAAAGCGGTGCCATTGCCTCCCCTTGGACCAAGCACTCAGAAAACTAGCTCCCATTTAACTGGGTCATGTTACTTGGTTTCTAAAAGTGTCATACTGAGAAAAGTATAGCTCTGTATAAATGGAATAAAAAGTTAATATTATTTTATCTGTATTATTATAGTGATTTTTTGGTTTCAGGATGCCTTTACACTTTCAAAAAATGTAAGACCCTAAAGAGCTTTTCTCTGTGTGTGTTATACCTTTTTACTGTATTGGAAAATAACTTCGAGAAATTTTTAAAAAAGAATACTGAAGCATGCTTGCCATTGGCTGTCAGAGCAATGAGATGCCATATAGCATGTAGCCTCTGGAGCATTGTGTTGTCCACACATGAATGAGTGGGAGTGAAAAAAGGTCTGAATATTATTTTGAAAATAGTCTTGGCCTCACAGAGCACCTGATAGGATATTTAGTCCCTCAGAGGTTCCTGGACCTTAATATAACATTCTTTAGTTTATATTTACTATTTTAGACCTATCACTTATTAAAAACTCTTAAAATAATACCTGAAGTAATATGTTAAAGTATATTCCACTTTTGATAAAAACTTGGCATTCTGCCTCTTTGTTAAATTGTTCTGTGTGATTTTAGAGGGAATCCTTATGGAATGGAAACATAGGCGAATATATATAATGGTATCAAGGGCATCTTCTGTCAGTTAAATAATTTCCCGAAATGTTTAAGGTTTGAACAGAGTTAAGAAAATGTTCTACAGACAAAGAGATATGTTTAAGGATACTGCTCTGGTGTATATCTAATCATAGATCTTGTGAAGAAAAATAAATAACATGATGTAGTAGAAAGGAAGTATTCATAATAACTTTTTAAGGAATATAAATTTCCATAGGAGCTTTATCTTTTCCCCATATTTTTAACTCCCTGGAATTTACCTGTAAATATATTTAGCATTTTGCAAAAACAGTTAAGCCCCTTATGTCAACTTGGTTTCTGTATGTTTGTATGGATGTAGGTATATGTGTGTCTGTGAGTATTTCAAAATAAGGGAAGAGTACTTAATAAATTATCTTGTGGTAACCTGTGACAGATTTACAACCATGTAGCCCTCATAATTCATCAGGTCTTACATTTTTGCCTGAATCAATGCATCACCTTCATTCTTTAGTTGCAAACTCACAATAGACAGGAAAACTTGCTCTGGGACAAAGCTATAAAAAATATCGGTGTGTGCCAGCATGTGTTAATGTGTCTATATGTAAGGCGGGAGGACTGTGGATATGGTTGGTGTGCTACTAGACAGCAGCTGACCTCAAGCAGCATTCCTGCATGTCTTCTCCTTTTTCTCAAGAGAAATAGGAGTTTTTTGGAAATGGCGTTGGTACTTTGTATGAAGCTTTCCAATAGTAGTATTGACCGTCGAACATTTATAGATTCCTGCTTGTTGTGGTGGCATTCTCATGGGGGCAGTGTGGGAAGTTTTGAACAGAAGGATGAGAATCTCCTGTTGGGGATAAGGTGGAGTACTAGAAGTCACTGTAACTAATGTAGTGCAGTACAGTGTGAAATACACATGAAATTGTTGTAGCTATTTGCAAATGGGCTCTTTCTGAAGGTTAATACCTCACTTTACCTCTTTCTCTTGCAATATCCAATTGCAGGTGGAAACAGCTGTACAAAATGCTCGTCATCGATGGCTAGAAGAAATGCCTGACCTTGCAGAGTATAAAGCACGTGTCAGAGCAGAACAGAAGAAGTGGGAAGAACAACAAGACATCACTGTGGCCAGACGGGTAAGCGCTCTCCTTGATAGATGCTTCACAATGGCCTCTCTGCTGACCTCCCAGCTTTGTCCCAGGAATTTGTATCTGCTCAGATGGTTATGGAAGGATTAAGTATAATCATCCATGTTGAACATTAGCTCAGAGCCTGGCTGATGATGTCTGTTATCATCATCAAGATATTGAGGGAGAAAGAATATATTTTAGGGTCCTGAAACTCTCATAGTCAGGAAGGTAACCTTAACTGTGAAACTGAATCCCATTTGATCTTGCCCTATCATTAGGAGAAATTCGGAGCAGGTATTTATCTGTTTATTAATAGTTGTGCAGTATCCTTTCACATGGTTTGTTCTCTGCGCTCACTCAGTAGTCTTATAGTCTTGGAAAATAGCCAACAATCCTTTCCGGATACGTCATGTTTGACCAGAAACAAAATCATTTTGCATTCTCCCAATTTATTAGAGTAAACCAATTCTAATCAAAATGACAATAAACTGAACATGGTTTTGAAATTTGACACAATAATACTAAAATTTACTTGGAAAAGACTAGAAATTTTTTAAATGTTCTGGAAAAGAAATAGTAGTCCAGCCCTAACACATAATAGAATATGTTGGAAAATGACAATTCAGTGTTGAGTCACAAAAAGAGAATCCTTTTTCATTCTGTATTATACATACTTCAGAGATAGGACCAACTGTGAATGAAAGCTTAATTGTTTCAAAACAAGGGGATAAGGAATTATTCCATAATAAATACTCTTCTGATAGCCAGAGAGCAATTTGGAAAAATTAAGGTTACCCAAGCATGCATCACAATAAAGTCTAAATTGATTAAGAAGTTAAACATTTTTAGGGCAACCCTCTCAGGTCTCTTTCTAGGAGCTTTGTACTATCCGTCAATAAACTTTACTATCAATAGGTTTTGCTTTACTGTCCACCCAAAAAAAAAAAAAAAAAAAAAAAGTTAAACATTTTTAAATAAGCACATAGGGGAAAGAAAGGGATATTTTATATTTTTACCATAATAACTCAATTTTGGGACAACAGACATAGTAGCAAAGATTAAGTAGATAAAATAGGTACAAACATTTAAAACATTTTTGCTTTTATAATTAAAAATGACAGGATAATAAAAAGGAAAATGAATAAACATGGGAAACGATGGGGCACCTGGGTGGCTCAGTCAGTTGAGTGTCTGCCTTTGGCTCAGGTCATGATCTGAGAGTCCTGGAATCAGGACCCCACAATGGGCTCCCTGCTCAGCGAGAAGTCTGCTACTCCCTCTCCCTCAGCCTGCCACTCTGCTTGTGCTTGCGCGCTCTCTCTCTTTCTCTCTCTCTCTCTGTGTCAAATAAATACATAATCTTAAACATGAGAAATGTTAATACTAATACATGATAAAAACAATACAAATTTATGAGAAAAACAAGAATCTGTGGATAAGTACAGCAGAAAATGGACATAGAATCTTTATGAGAAGTCCAAATAACAAACATAGGGTATGATTTTATGCCACATATGTAAATTCTCTCTTCTTAATTATAATACAAAAAAAAATACATTGCAGTGTTAAGTACATACTGTTCTCCCAATATTACAACCATTTTTTGAAAATAATATGTGCAACAGACATTGTGAATTATTCATATGTCATATTTATAATCTTATTCCACAGATGACTTAGGGAAATAATTCAGCATGAATAAACTATTTTAACAATCTTTTTTTTTTTTTTCTTAATTTTATTTTTTATAAACATATATTTTTATCCCCAGGGGTACAGGTCTGCGAATCGCCAGGTCTACACACTTCACAGCACTCACCATAGCACATACCCTCCCCAATATCCATAACCCCACCCCTCCCTCCCAACCCCCCCTCCCCACATCAACCCTCAGTTTGTTTTGTGAGATTAAGAGTCACTTATGGTTTGTCTCCCTCCCAATCCCATCTTGTTTCATTTATTCTTCTCCCACCCCCGCAACCCCCCATGTTGCATCTCCTCTCCCTCATATCAGGGAGATCATATGATAGTTGTCTTTCTCCGATTGACTTATTTCGCTAAGCATGATACCCTCTAGTTCCATCCACGTCGTCGCAAATGGCAAGATTTCATTTCTTTTGATGGCTGCATAGTATTCCATTGTGTATATATACCACTTCTTCTTTATCCATTCGTCTGTTGATGGACATCTAGGTTCTTTCCATAGTTTGGCTATTGTAGACATTGCTGCTATAAACATTCGGGTGCACGTGCCCCTTCGGATCACTACGTTTGTATCTTTAGGGTAAATACCCAGCAGTGCAATTGCTGGGTCATAGGGTAGTTCTATTTTCAACATTTTGAGGAACCTCCATGCTGTTTTCCAGAGTGGTTGCACCAGCTTGCATTCCCACCAACAGTGTAGGAGGGTTCCCCTTTCTCCGCATCCTCGCCAGCATCTGTCATTTCCTGACTTGTTAATTTTAGCTATTCTGACTGGTGTGAGGTGATATCTCATTGTGGTTTTGATTTGTATTTCCCTGATGCCGAGTGATATGGAGCACTTTTTCATGTGTCTGTTGGCCATCTGGATGTCTTCTTTGCAGAAATGTCTGTTCATGTCCTCTGCCCATTTCTTGATTGGATTATTTGTTCTTTGGGTGTTGAGTTTGCTAAGTTCTTTATAGATTTTGGACATTAGCCCTTTATCTGATATGTCATTTGCAAATATCTTCTCCCACTCTGTCAGTTGTCTTTTGGTTTTGTTAACTGTTTCCTTTGCTGTGCAAAAGCTTTTGATCTTGATAAAATCCCAAAAGTTCATTTTTGCCCTTGCTTCCCTTGCCTTTGGCGATGTTCCTAGGAAGATGTTGCTGCGGCTGAGGTCGAAGAGGTTGGTGCCTGTGTTCTCCTCAAGGATTTTGATGGATTCCTTTCTCACATTGAGATCCTTCATCCATTTTGAGTCTATTGTCGTGTGTGATGTAAGGAAATGATCCAATTTCATTTTTCTGCATGTGGCTGTCCAGTTTTCCCAACACCATTTATTGAAGAGGCTGTCTTTTTTCCATTGGACATTCTTTCCTGCTTTGTCGAAGATGAGTTGACCATAGAGTTGAGGGTCCATTTCTGGGCTCTCTATTCTGTTCCATTGATCTATGTGTCTGTTTTTGTGCCAGTACCATGCTGTCTTGATGATGACAGCTTTGTAATAGAGCTTGAAGTCCGGAATTGTGATGCCACCAACTTTGGCTTTCTTTTTCAATATTCCTTTGGCTATTCAAGGTCTTTTCTGGTTCCATATAAATTTTAGGATTATTTGTTCCATTTCTTTGAAAAAATGGATGGTACTTTGATAGGAATTGCATTAAATGTGTAGATTGCTTTAGGTAGCATAGACATTTTCACAATATTTATTCTTCCAATCCAGGAGCATGGAACATTTTTCCTTTCCTTTGTGTCTTCCTCAATTTCTTTCATGAGTACTTTATAGTTTTCTGTGTATAGATTCTTAGTCTCTTTGGTTAGGTTTATTCCTAGGTATCTTATAGTTTTGGGTGCAATTGTAAACGGGATGGACTCCTTAATTTCTCTTTCTTCTGTCTTGTTGTTGGTGTAGAGAAAGGCAACTGATTTCTGTGCATTGATTTTATATCCTGACACTTTACTGAATTCCTGTACAAGTTCTAGCAGTTTTGGAGTGGAGTCTTTGGGTTTTCCACATATAGTATCATATCATCTGCGAAGAGTGATAGTTTACTTCTTCTTTGCCGATTTGGATGCCTTTAATTTCCTTTTGTTGTCTGGTTGCTGAGGCTAGGACTTCTAGTACTATGTTGAATAGCAGTGGTGATAACGGACATCCCTGCCGTGTTCCTGACCTTAGCAGAAAAGCTTTCAGTTTTTCTCCATTGAGAATGATATTTGCAGTGGGTTTTTCATAGATGGCTTTGATAATATTGAGGTATGTGCCGTCTATCCCTACACTTTGAAGAGTTTTGATCAGGAAGGGATGCTGTACTTTGTCAAATGCTTTTTCAGCATCTATGGAGAGTATCATATGGTTCTTGTTCTTTCTTTTATTAATGTGTTGTATCACACTGATTGATTTGCGGATGTTGAACCAACCTTGCAGCCCTGGAATAAATCCCACTTGGTCGTGGTGAATAATCCTTTTAATGTACTGTTGAATCCTATTGGCTAGTATTTTGGCGAGAATTTTTGCATCTGTGTTCATCAAGAATATTGGTCTGTAGTTCTCTTTTTTGATGGGATCCTTGTCTGGTTTTGGGATCAAGGTGATGCTGGCCTCATCAAATGAGTTTGGAAGTTTTCCTTCCATTTCTATTTTTTGGAACAGTTTCAGGAGAATAGGAATTAGTTCTTTAAATGTTTGGTAGAATTCCCCCGGGAAGCCATCTGGCCCTGGGCTTTTGTTTGTCTGGAGATTTTTGATGACTGTTTCAATCTCCTTACTGGTTATGGGTCTGTTCAGGCTTTCTATTTCTTCCTGGTTCAGTTGTGGTAGTTTATTAGTTTCTAGGAAGGCATCCATTTCTTCCAGATTGTCAAATTTGTTGGCATAGAGTTGCTCATAGTATGTTCTTATAATTGTCTGTATTTCTTTGGTATTCGTTGTGATCTCTCCTCTTTCATTCATGATTTTATTTATTTGGGTCCTTTCTCTTTTCTTTTTGATAAGTCTGGCCAGGGGTTTATCAATCTTATTAATTCTTTCAAAGAACCAGCTCCTAGTTTCGTTGATTTATTCTATTGTGTTTTGGTTTCTATTTCATTGATTTCTGCTCTGATCTTTATGATTTCTCTTCTCCTGCTGGGTTTAGGCTTTCTTTCTTGTTCTTTCTCCAGCTCCTTTAGGTGTAGGGTTAGGTTGTGTACCTGAGACCTTTCTTGTTTCTTGAGAAAGGCTTGTACCGCTATATATTTTCCTCTCAGGACTGCCTTTGTTGTGTTCCACAGATTCTGAACCGTTGTGTTTTCATTATCATTTGTTTCCATAAATTTTTTCAATTCTTCTTTAATTTCCTGGTTGACCCATTCATTCTTTAGAAGGATGCTGTTTAGTCTCCATGTATTTGGGTTCTTTCCAAATTTCCTCTTGTGATTGAGGTCTAGCTTTAGAGCATTGTGGTCTGAAAATATGCAGGGAATGATCCCAATCTTTTGATACTGGTTGAGACCTGATTTAGGACCGAGGATGTGATCTATTCTGGAGAAAATTCCATGTCCACTAGAGAAGAATGTGTATTCTGTTGCTTTGGGATGAAATGTTCTGAATATATCTGTGATGTCCATCTGGTCCAGTGTGTCATTTAAGGCCTTTATTTCCTTGTTGATCTTTTGTTTGGATGATCTGTCCATTTCAGTGAGGGGAGTGTTAAAGTCCCCTACTATTATTGTATTATTGTTGATGTGTTTCTTTGATTTTGTTATTAATTGGTTTATATAGTTGGCTGCTCCCACGTTAGGGGCATAGATATTTAAAATTGTTAGATCTTCTTGTTGGACAGACCCTTTGAGTATGATATAGTGTCCTTCCTCATCTCTTATAATAGTCTTTGGCTTAAAATCTAATTGATCTGATATAAGGATTGCCACCCCTGCTTTCTTCTGATGTCCATTAGCATGGTAAATTGTTTTCCACCCCCTCACTTTAAATCTGGAGATGTCTTCGGGTCTAAAATGAGTTTCTTGTAGGCAACATATAGATGGGTTTTGTTTTTTTTATCCATTCTGATACCCTGTGTCTTTTGATTGGGGCATTTAGCCCATTAACATTCAGGGTAAGTATTGAGAGATATGAATTTAGTGCCATTGTATTGCCTGTAAGGTGACTGTTACTGTATATTTTCTCTGTTCCTTTCTGATCTACTACTTTTGGGGTCTCTCTTTGCTTAGAGGACCCCTTTCAATATTTCCTGTAGAGCTGGTTTGGTGTTTGCAAATTCTTTCAGTTTTTGTTTGTCCTGGAAGCTTTTAATCTCTCCTTCTATTTTCAATGATAGCCTAGCTGGATATAGTATTCTTGGCTGCATGTTTTTCTCATTTAGTGCTCTGAATATATCATGCCAGCTCTTTCTGGCCTGCCAGGTCTCTGTGGATAAGTCTGATGCCAATCTAATATTTTTACCATGTACGTTACAGACTTCTTTTCCCGGGCTGCTTTCAGGATTTTCTCTTTGTCACTAAGACTTGTAAATTATACTATTGGGTGATGGGGTGTGGACCTATTCTTATTGATTTTGAGGGGGGGGGTTCTCTGAACCTCCTGGATTTTGATGCTTGTTCCCTTTGCCATATTGGGGAAATTCTCTCCAATAATTCTCTCCAATATACCTTCTGCTCCCCTCTCTGTTTCCTCTTCTTCTGGAATCCCAATTATTCTAATGTTGTTTCGTCTTATGGTGTCACTTATCTGTCGAATTCTCCCCTCGTGGTCCAGTAGCTGTTTGTCCCTCTTTTGCTCAGCTTCTTTATTCTCTGTCATTTGGTCTTCTATATCGCTAATTCTTTCTTCTGCCTCATTTATCCTAGCAGTGAGAGCCTCCATTTTTGATTGCACCTCATTAATAGCTTTTTTGATTTCAACTTGGTTAGATTTTAGTTCTTTTATTTCTCCAGAATTACTTTTATATCTCCCGAGAGGGTTTCTCTAATATCTTCCATGCCTTTTTCGAGCCCGGCTAGAACCTTGAGAATCATCATTCTGAACTCTATATCTGACATATTACCAATGTCTGTATTGATTAGGTCCCTAGCCTTCGGTACTGCCTTTAGTTCTTTTTTTTGTTGTGAATTTTTCCGCCTTGTCATTTTGTCCAGATAAGAGTATATGAAGGAGCAAGTAAAATTCTAAAAGGGGTAACAACCCCAGGAAAATATGCTTTAGCCAAATCAGAAGAGATCCCAAATTGTGAGGGGGGAGAAAGGGTATAAAAAGGGGTTCAGAAAAAAGAAAAAAAAAAAAGAAACTATTAAAAAAAGAAAGCCGATAAAAAATATAAAAAGGAAAAACAATATATATATATATATATATATATATATATATATATATTAGATAAACTATTTAAAAAACGTTAAAAAAGAATACGGTAAAAGTTAAAAAAATTTAGTAGAAGTAGAGAAAAAAAAATTGCAAAAGAAAAAAAAATTAAATTAACTGCAAGGCTAAAGAATCATGGGGATAAAGCCATGAGTTCCATGCTTTGCTTTCTTCTCCTCTGGAATTCCGCCGCTCTCCTTGGTATTGAAACTGCACTCCTTGGCAGGTGAACTTGGTCCTGGCTGGGTTTCTCGTTGACCTTCTGGGGGAGGGGCCTGTTGTAGTGATTCTCAAGCATCTTTGCCCCAGGCGGAGTTGCACCGCCCTCACCCTGGGGCCGGGCTGAGTAATCCGCTCGGGTTTGCTGGGTTTGCTTTCGGGAGCTTTTGTTCCTTGAGCGCTTTCCTTAGAGATCTGGAAGACAGGAATGAAGATGGTGGCCTCCCGGTTTCCGGCCCGGAGGAGCCGAGAGCCCAGGGCCCCACTCCTCACTGCGCCCTCAGAGAACAGCGCCCAATTACTCCCGTCACCCTGGCCTCCGGCCACGCTCCGAGCTGACCGAGCCTGCGACCGGTTCAAGGTAACCCCGAGCTGAGAGTCACTCCTCGGCTCTGTCTCCGTAGCTGGCTTCCCTGTTCTAATACAGGTAATCTCTGCGACACTCAGACACCCCCGATCCTTCTGTGACCCTGTTGGACCTGAGGCCGCGCTGACCCCGCCTGGGCTTCACCCCAGTTAAGCCTCTGGAGCGATGTCCCTCAGTGGAACAGACTTTTAAAAGTCCTGATTTTGTGCTCTGTTGCTCCGCCGCTTACCGAGAGCTGGCCCCTCCCCCCGCGGTCTATCTTCCCATTGCTTTGGATTCACTTCTCCGCCAGTCCTACCTTTCAGATAGTGGTTGATTTTCTGTTTCTAGAATTGCTGTTCTTCTTCTCTTCAATCTCCTGTTGGATTTGTAGGTGTTTGCAATCTTTAGATAAGCTATTTAGCTGATCTCCCGCTACCTGAAGTAGTCTCAGCCTGCTACTTCTCTGCCATCTTGACTCCTCCCTCCTGTTTTAACATTCTTCTTAAGTTACGTGATAGTACACAGTGGTGCTCATTGCATTATTCTCTATACTTTTTAGTAAGCTGACATATTTCAAAAGGAAATTTAAGAGGAAGAGAAAAGGGAAATAATGTGATGACGTGCATGTGTTTCAGAGCTCTGACGTCAAGAATTATAATGTTGGGCAGAATATAGAAAATAGAGTAGTCAAGAGATCTTTCCTAAGAACCAGAAGACTCGGATATATGTGAATGCAGACATGTAGAAATCAGAGGACAGTGTGTTAATTCTCACACTTTAGCTGGCATGAGACCCCCTTGAGGGTTTGTTAGAGCAGATTTCCTGGGCTTTTTTCCTCGAGATTCTGAAACGGTGGGCCTAATTGAATCCTGTGAATTTGTGTGTCTAACAGACTCCTAGGTGATGTAACACTGCAAGTTTTTAGAGCCACTCGGGTGTAAGTAGCACTATTCTAAATAATTATTGAGCCACAAAACATAATGTTAGCGTCTTGTGGATCCTTCCTCCAAACCAAAGAAGGTGAGCAAGGGCCAGTTTCATAGCACAGGCTGGAGGGTTCTTATAAGGTTAGAGTGATCCTTCAAGATCTGTAAAAATTTAAAGCCAGTTTGTCCAGAGTCCCAACTTTGACCAGAGTCAAGGTGGTTCAGTGGTTCCTAAACTTTAGTTGCACATTAGAAAAACTTGAAACAAAGCATCGTGAGGGCCCACGGTGGGTGTTGACGCAATGTGATTTCTGCCCAGTGCTCTGAATGTCAAAGTGAAGAGGATCTTTTAAAACATACTGTTGCCAGGCTCCCATCCCCCGGGCTAAATGTTTTAAGGTACAGGGTGTGGCCTGGGTATTAGGATTTTTAAAGGCTTCTCAGGTGATGTAATGTGCAGCAACTATCAGGAAACCCCTGAGTTGCTTAATGCTGTCAAATTTGCTTTGCACCACTTCATGTGATAGGATACACACTTTTGATGAGGTCAACGGGTCATCCAAATTCTGTAGGATCTTCCACCTCCACCAAGTCACCTGGTAATTTTCAGGTATCCACGGTGACAATCCTGTTTTCCCTGACAGCACTCTTTAAACATGTTTCACATCACTACTGAATTATCCTGCTGGTAGCAAAAGAATTTTGCTGTGCATTCTTTTGTAAAGCTCATCTTAGATGGTGGGTTCCCTTAGAAAACTTAAAATACAAATTCAAAAATTTTGATTTATGTGCAACTCTTCAGGAATACATCGTTGAATAGAGGTGTATAACATGTTTAAGAATTTTTTAGTTGAAGATGTTTGCTAAGATTATATAATACCTGAAAATTTAGGAAATAACCCTATTTCAACAGCCAGAGCATACATATAGATAGTATTGATTACTAGCAATCACCACTGTCCAGGCCAAGCTTTTGGAAATGCTTGCTTTAACACATATGCTTTTGATATTTTTGAAAATATAAAAGACACTCAAGGTCATTATCTGATCTGCACGATCTCATATACAAAATAGATTAAGTGACTTTTCTAAGGCCATGCAGCCAAAGGTAAGAACGACATAACATTTATTAAGTCCTTATCTGCCAGGCTCTAGACTAAAGGCTTTAAATGGATTTTTTTTCTTTTGCCATTTATTCCTAACAAAATTCTATCAGGTAAGCATTATAATGGTCCCCATTTTATAGTTGAGGACCCTAAGGCTCAAGGAAATTGAGGATGGGGCCCTTGATCTCACGGCTGGTCAGTTTCCTACGTAGTGTGTCCCCAGAGCCTACCCTGTTAAGCACTGCGCTAGGCAGCTCTCAGCAGCCAGAGGTGGGGTTAGAGCCAAGCTTTGGTTTTTTGGTTCCCTAGGACTTCTTGGTTATGTACTACTACTGTCTGTGATCTGCTACTCTTCTTATTCTTTCAGAAAATTAGATTAATGACTAAAATGACTTTTTCTGTCTGGTATTGTTATTTAATGAACACTGCTAACCACTGTGCTTCCATTAAAATACAGTTAATTTGTCTGCAAGTTATGCAGGTATGTGTTATAGATTTCTTCATGAGGCTGCTTTTGCTTTATGTGAGAAGATATTTCATTTGCCATGGACATAGGTAAAATTTGAGGCTACATTTGTGTAAGACTAATAGGAATTTTTTTTCAGAAGTTAATTTTGGGTAATTGTATAATTACATATATTTGGGGTCAGTTTAAATTTCTAGTTCTCCTTCAAGAAACTGGTGTTTTTAAGATAGCATAAGACAAAAATATTAGGTCATTTAAAATGAAGCAGGGGGCACCTAGGTGATTCAGTCGCTTAAGCATCTGCCTTGGGCTTGGGTCATGATCCTGGGTCCTGGGATGGAGCCCTGCATTGGGGTCCCTGATCAGCTGGGAGTCTTCTTCTGCTTTTCCCTCTCTTCCTCCCCCTGCTCATTCTCTCTCAAATAAATTAATGAAGTCTTTAAAAAAAATAAGGAAAGGATCTTTGGTTATAGTATATAGGTTTATTTTAGGAACAATGTCTTATCCCAAAAGTTACTGTAATTTTTTAATTAATGAGATCACAAAGAATTTTAAATGTGTATTGTTATGTCTTTTAGATATCATTTGCGATTTCTGAAGCTAAAGAGAAATGGAAAAACGAGCTTGAAAATATGAAAAAAAGTGGCATACCTGGAAAAGAATTGGAAGAGAAGATTCATTCTCTCCAGAGAGAGCTTGAGTTAAAGAATGAGGAAGTCCCTGTGGTTGTCAGGGCTGAGCTGGCAAAGGCCCGGAGTGAATGGAACAAAGAAAAGCAAGAAGAAATCCACAAAATTCAAGAACAAAATGAACAGGATTACCGGCAATTTTTAGATGATCATCGAAATAAAATTAATGAGGTGCTTGCAGCGGCCAAAGAAGACTTTGTGAAACAGAAAACTGAACTACTTCTTCAGAAGGAGACAGAATTGCAAACATGTCTAGACCAGAGTCGTAGGGAATGGGCAGCGCAGGAAGCCAGGAGGATCCAACTGGAAATCTATCAGTATGAGGAAGACATCCTCACTGTACTTGAATTTCTCCTGAAGGACACCCAAAAGGAACATGTCAGTGATTCAGAGAACAAGCAACTCTTGGAACTCGTGTCAACTTGTTCTTCAAAATGGGTGTCTGCCCAATATTTTGAAAAACTAAAGGCCTGCATACAGAAAGCTTTTCGAGGTCTCCTCTCCCTAGCTATAGAAAATGCCAACTCCGAGTGGGAAAAGGTATGTTCCTGATAAATCAAAAGCACTATTAATAAATATCAGAGATGAATGTAGAAGTTGAATATGGTCTTTTTTCCTTTCTTCATTTTACAGTTTAGTAGACATGAAACTTGAGTTTTTAGCAGTGGCTTAACAACTTTTTGTAGTGAATCCAGAGGATTTCATTTCTTTTTGCCAAAAAGCTTTGCTTCTTCATGGTGCCACAAATATGAGGCAGAGCTTTTAGGCTGTAGACCTCTTTTTCCTAAAAAATATATGCTGTTCTTTGTAAGGGCCTGAGCTTTGAGAAACTGAATTAACTCTCATTCCTATTTTTGTTTCTTGGGCATGACCACTTCAAGAAATATGCATCATATTAAACTAGGGTTTCTTAAGAGCTTTTAAAGAGTTTGGAAGCCTGTTTCTTGCCCTCAAGGAATTTATGTCACAAAGGCAAAAAAATGCCAACCGAGTACAAAAAATGTTGTAGAACAAGCAGTTAGAAGTATGGCTCACTCATACAAAACTCTGAAGCCCAGTTTTGTTGCTCTACTGTATCTGTGCATGTAGAATGAGTTAATGATATTCTTTTAGTTGTCTAAGTAGTCTCTGATACTAGCTTTT
Source organism: Lutra lutra (assembly GCF_902655055.1). Lineage (NCBI taxonomy): Eukaryota > Metazoa > Chordata > Mammalia > Carnivora > Mustelidae > Lutra > Lutra lutra. The sequence goes on along the minus strand of NC_062284.1, from coordinate 67,771,694 downwards.
AGTTTTGGTGAAAGATCTGATGATTAAAGAAAGGAGATATGCATGAAAAGTCTAGAATGATATGTAGCCAATTTCAACATTTGGAATTAGAGGTAGAAAAAAATGCCGATATTATAAGTTTTGAGAACAGACATAAGAGTTAAGTTTCATTAAGATACCATGATTAATGATTTTCAAGGCAGGATTGAACATTTGATAGTAATACTTACTGGAAAGTTACAAGCTGGGAAAAAAAATCTGAGTTCCAGTCCTGCACTTGAGGATAACTACTCTGTTACCTGCGTAACTGGTAACTGCCAGTGTAACTACCTGTGTAACTATCTGCGTAACTGCTTATCTGAAAAAGAAAGTATAAATCTCTGGCCTAATTCCTTGGGTTTTGTAGGGTATAAATGACACGGCTTGGACTTTCTGCCTCCTGTGTTTGAGATAGTACAGAATTTTATCCCCAAAAGTTACCTGAAAGATCAGTTTACTCCATCCCAGTTCACCCCAGTTGATACTATTATTCTGATTTCGCAGAGATGTGAAAGCAACCAGTTAAGAGTTGTTTTCAATGTAAAAATAACTGGGCAAGATAATTTCCCATGAATAATACTTGTAATACTTAATTGAAAATTTTGGAAAAATAACTAAGAATTACTTAGAGCGAGTGTTAAGGGTGAGTAGAGATGGGAAAATCGTGTTACATGCTTTCTCGTTTACTTTCCTGAAAAGGCAATCTCTGCTACAAAGATCAGGAAAATATAACACCTTTCTTCTATCAATATACACTCAATTCTGGGGTCTCTGTATAGGGTTTCTGATTGTGCTAGCAGTGTTAAGATCATTTGGATGATTTATGTCATCCTGTGGAGACAGAATCATGTAATTTGGTTAAGAACTTAGACTTTTGTGGCTTTTGTTGGGTGGGATCAGATTCTATTCCTGAAAAAAAAAGGTGGCTTTGAAATGCCTCCTCTGGCATTTGTCATAGAAGAATACTTGATTGTCTGCTGTTCGAGATCTATCCCAGCTCAGGACTTTGAGGTAAAGCAATAATTGTAACCAGTGATTGTAAGTTTGCAATATAAGTGCTATTAACATGAAGAAATATGAATCATAGTTTATTAAATTTGTCATTTTTAGAACTGTTTGTGAAAATTAAACCAGGAAAAAATAATCAGTACATATAAAAAAAAACAGGTCCTTGTTTAAAATAACTTAGATGATCAAAAGTTTTTTAAAATGGACAGGATGCAATCAGTTAAAAAATGAAGTTTCCAAGAAAATTAATGCCTTATTGGAGTACATTAATACAATTGGCCATGATGGGGAAAAAAAAAAAAAACAAAAAAACGCAAAAAGCAAAAATATCAATTGGAACAGAAATTTCGAACAAATTTAAGGATGCTTGTTCTGTCTTTCCTTACCAACAATGTCAAGTTAAAACTAAGACAAGAAAGTTGCTGCTTCTGTTATTTTTGTCATCTTGGCTTTTCTCCATTTTTGAGTAAAATCTGGAAACATTGGCTACCTTACCGTTAAACTTTTATTACTCCTTTTGGCCTCCGCCTCATATCCCCTTGATTGCCTGGAGTTTGCATTTTCTATGTAACTGCTGACCTCTACTTCTGATGCACGTTGTAAGTAGGTTTTCCAACAGCCAGTTAAATGGGTTTCTTATAATCAAAACCAAGTCTTCTAGAATCAAGCTGATATGTCGGTTTTAAGTAATTAAACACGGTAGCTTTTCCAAGATCACCTGTACTGTTCTTTTGGGGTTCAGTAGTCATCTAGAATCTGAAAACACTGCCTTAAAAGAATGTTTCACCATTAATGGTTTTAGTAGCTGTATTGCCATAACAGGGACTAGAACACCGAAAGTGTTCAATAAATGTTAGTGAAGAAATAGTTTTGTGCAAAATGTTTAGGTTAGCTTCAGTTTCTCTAACTTTGGAATTCAACAGAACTTCCTTATAAGTTGACAGTAAATATTAAAGTATTTAGAAATGTAACATACTATATAAATGAAACTTTAAATTTGTGGGAGACAAAAGTTTGATATAGTTTGAGTTTGACCTCTGCTGCAGTGAAAATATTCTAGATTTCCTTTTTTTTAATATTCTAGATTTCTAAGAACAATTGTGATTTGACCACATAAACCATTAAAATATCTTAAATTCGTATATATGTGTGCAAACTGTATCTCCTATCTGTCTCATAGTTGGCCCACCAGACTTCTGTCAGATAATGTTCTAATTTGAAAATTATGGTCATGGTAGACTAGTTCATAGTAATGACCGTATTCTTGAAACACCCTAACAAAAATACTGGTGATGGTTTAAGCAAGATTTTTTTCAGGCAGTGTTTTCTTTTTATGTTTTTAATATGAGCATTTTAAATAGAGAATTGTGTAAAGATTTTTACATGCATTAGCTGTGAAGATACTCTCTTTCAGAGAAATATGGCCAAGATCTCTAAGGATCCTGCCACAGAGGTCACTGGCAGAGGAGACCCCGGAGTCCTGGCAGTCCTTCCTGCACCTACTTTTGGATGCTGTGCTCAGGCCTTGGCCTTGCAAAAAACAGAAGCAGAAGCTGGTAATGGGGATTTTATTCCTACTGGTCTTTGTTACATTCATACTCACAGTTGCAGAGGGTTGCTTTGAGGATAAAAGGAAGTCAAAGATGCATGCAGCTTTTATGAGTGAACAAGTCGTAGGTAATATTACTCCTACCTAATCTGTGTCTTCTCCCTGGATTTCATTTTGCATTTAGGAGACGGGGATGCTTTAGACCCTCTTAATTCTATTTTTTCATGGTCTTCCTGCCATTCATAAGTAGTTCTTATTATAAGGAGAAGAATGAGAATTTTAATAGAACAGTCATGTTTTTATTCCCTGGCTTTATTGGGAAATCACGGGTTTCATATAAAAGAATTGCCAAATAACTGGGACCTTTTTGTTCACGTTATTGAAGCTTATTTCAACCATTTTTTAATGGAAATCTTTCTGAAGAGGTATTTCCTGGTTTGTGAGTTTCTTGAGAGCAGGAGCAGTGTTTCATCTTTTCCTCTCCAATCCACGGCAGAGTGAATGTGCCCTTGAATATTTGGTAAATTAATAGCTTAATGTTTCCATAATGACTTACAGTTGTCATTATGAAAAAGAATTACTGTATTGTCCTGAAGCTCCTTGACTTACTCAGACCTCACTGAGGAATATTGATTGGGCTTATGTTGCCTAATCACTGAGAATTCTCCTCTAGGAACTGCCATAGCCTTTATTAGCTCTAATCCTTTTCAAAATACAGATCTCTCACAGATTGCTTCTGCCCTCCACAAACAAACATGTACCCACTCTTTCTGTTTGTTACCTGCTGTCTCTATTGCAACCTGGAAAAGAACTGTGAATTGCCAGAACAACTCATATGTACTAGGCTAATAACCTTAGTTGCCACCATTTCTAATTTAGTAAGTAATGTTATCAGAATTTTAGAGAACCTCTGCCTTTCCTAAGAAGCAGGTTGACAGTTATTTTCCTGATCATCCATAAGCCCTTTTTCCTAACTCCTAGATTCTGAGTAGTTGAGAGGATCTTATTGTTCATTAGGTATATGGGAATACTACCTTAATTTGTATTTTGTTTCTTACTTTTCAGTGTCATTGTAGATCTGTTTTTTTTGTTTTTTTTTTTTTAATTTATGAAATGGGTAGCAACAAGTTTTACATATTATTTGGCTTTGGGAAGCCCTATCAATATGAAAGGAATTTGTTTTTACTTAAGACAAAACAAACAACAAAAAGATTTTTCTTTCTTTAGTCTTTTTTCCCTCAAACCAAACACATTAACCAATTCATTAGAAAAGACTAAATAATCCAAAATATTTATTAAGTGCTATAGTCCTTTATAATATTACCACCAGAGACTACCATTGTTAACCATTTGATTATAGTCTCCTAATATCATTTTTTAAAGTAAGTTAAATATTATGAAATACTTGATACATAGAAAGAAAATATGTGATGGACATGTAAGTTTGGAAGCCTTCCAACCAGGAGCCAGTTCTTTGACTTAAGAACTAGAGTGTCACCAGTACTGTTGAAGACCCCTCTGGGTCTGACCACAGTTCCATCCCTGTAATTTCCTAACAGTCCAGGGTAACAAATGTTCTGATTTTTAAAAATTATTCTCTTGCTTTTCTTTGTATTTTGACCAAATACAGGTATCCTGCAAAAGCTATTGCTTTGTCTTCTAACATTTTAAAAATGATTTAATATTCATTGTAGTCTTTGTAACGTGCTTTTTCCCCACTTACCAGCAAGCTTCTGGTATTTGTCTATGTTAATGCCTGTAGTTCTAGTTGCTGTGTACTAGTCCATTCCATGAATATACTATAGTTTAGTCTCTTGTCAGTGGGCATTTGCCTGGTTTCTAGTTTCACCACAGTATCTTAAATGAAAAATATAAATGCTGTGTATGATACCAGTGTGATGCTTGATTAATTCTTTGATGCTCATGGACATAAATGGCACCATTCAAAGGAAACTAAAGTCAGGAAAGAGCTAAGAATAATTTTGCTGAACCAATGATTTTACATTAAGTTTTTGGGTATGGGCTTTTGATCTATGCCAGTTTGTGTTCCTACTTTATTATATCAATTATGTTAATAGTAATAATCTATTTTTGCATATAATTTAAATTTTACAAATTCTGTACATTACTAATAGCAATAGCTGTTACATATTGTATGCTATTCTCTGGCAGGTACTGTGCCACACAACTTTTATACATTTGTACCTCTTGATAGTTTTAAATATTTTTTTCATTTGGAGACAATTTTAAACTTATAGAAAAGGTACAAAAGTAAAAATAGTTACAAGTAGCACTCATCTATCCTTTACCTAGATACATTTGTTAATAACGTTGTATACAATTTTGTTTTTCTGTGCTTATGTGTATGTGAACATTTCATTTCCTCTCCTGAACCATTTGAGGATGTTATATTCATTGTGCCCTTTTACCCCTAAATACTTCAGTGTGTATTTTCAAAAAATAGGAATTTTTTTCTTTTATACCTTAGTATAGTAAATTAAGCATTTGATAAATATTGTATCGACCTGTTTGGATTCTAATTTTGTCAACTGATGCAATAATGTCTTTCATTATTTTTCCTCCTGCAGTACAGGAATCTGTCCAGGGTCAGGTACTACCTTTAGATGTCATCTTTCTTTAGTCTCCTTTAGTCTAGAATATTTCCACAGTCTCTTTTTGACTTTTATGACATTGACGTTTTTGAAAGACTTATTCCCCACTGCTCCACCCCCACCTCCGGCTTTTGGAAGAACTTTCCTCATTTTGAGTTTGTCTGATGTTTCTTCACAATTAGATTCAAGCTGTGTTTCCTTGCCTGGAACGCTGCATGGGTGATGTCTTATCACATGCGGAGGTGCACAGTGCCCATTTGTCTTATTGGTGACGTTCATTTGAACACCTGGTCACAGGGTGGTCCATTTTCTTAAGTGGGTTCCTCCCACCTCACAACTAATAAGTAATCTGTGGGGAGACACTTCTAAGACCATGAAAATGTCCTTCTTATTAAATATTGCCCTTCTATTTAGCAATCATTGATGATGCTTGTCTGATTCAGTCTTCACTGTGGTGGTTGCAGTATTATAATTTTTCTGGCTCTAGACTTCCCTCTACTTTTACCGGTTGGCACTTGGAGTGTTGCTATAATTGTGAGTCCTCCTGTTAGTTTGTGTACTTATTTATTGGTCTGTCTTTTGTTTATTTATCAATCTGTCCATCAGTCCATCTACCTACTTACCTATCAACTTCACCTACTTACCTATCTATCTATCCCATTATTGGTATGGCTCATGGATTTTTTTTTTTTAATATTTTATAATTCAGTAGTATACTTAGTGTTCAGATTGCCCCATATTCAGCTACTGGAGCCCTTTCAAACTGGCTCCTTTTTCCTTGTGACATTCCTGTATTTTTCAGGAATTTCTTTCTGGCATTGATCTTGTATATACCCCTGTCCCAGTACTGGAGCTAGGCATTTCTTGAAGATTCGTGGTTCCTTTTAGTGAGGAATGGTATTCAATACCAAGAGCTGAACATTATGTTTCATAGCAATTTTTAAAATAGATGGTATTATTTAATTTTACATGTTAAAAAACGAGGTCTCATATTACATAGTATGCTCTGAGCCACACTGCCAATAAATCGTATAAAGAAGATCTAAACCCAGGTCTCTCTCTCTTAAGCATTGCGTTCTCTTCAGTTGCACTGTTGCCTTTCTTTAGTCATGTCCCCTGGTTTCCTTCCTTCTTTCGTTCCTTAGTTCCTTTGTTATTCCTTTATTCCTTCCCTTTTTCAGTTCTTAGTCTAAACTGATATAAAAGTTTGCTGTCATTTAATTTTTGCAGATAAGAAAAAGATCCTTGAAATTAAAGATTCATGCTGTGGACACTGCTTCCAAGAACTTGAAAAGGCAAAGCAGGAATGTCAAGATCTGAAAAGAAAACTGGAGAAATGCTGTAGGCATCTTCAGCATTTAGAAAGGAAGCACAAAGCTGTAGTGGAAAAAATTGGAGGTTAGCGTTTAAAGTAGCACTACTACCGGTATAAATCTCTTTGATCCTTGAAATGTTCAAATGTGACATTTTAGTTAATGTAGGCCCCAATTCTCTTTGAGGATTAATGTAAACTAATTTGGACCTTGTTTTTACTGACCAAATTATTATTCCTGAACTACAAAGAGGAAAACTGGAGCTCTAATTAAAAGGTCACATTCCTTTCTTCCTTTTTGGATTGAATAGATATTGAGTCCCCAGTATGTGTCAGGCGGTGTTCTAGGCCCTAGGAACACAGCAGTGAAGACATCTGATGGAATTCCAGTTCTGCTGTAGATGCACAAAACTCTTATTTCCTTCCTTCAAGAAGCTTATCATCAAGTGAGGAGACTGAAAAACTGTCTAATAAATAATTGCAGGGCCGAGGTCTCCTGGCGGTATGCTTATGTAAACTTGGCAGAAAGGATGTGAGTGAACTCTTCCTCCTATTTGAGTTAAGGAGGGCTTGACTAGACCTGGAAAGATGAAGGCGTTTGCCAATGAGCACAGCATTCTAGGCAGAGGGGAAAGATGTGCACAAAGACCTATGGGCCTGGTCCGACATCCTTCTAGTCCATTCTTCACAGTGCTCTCAGGGAGATTGTCTGGAAGGGATAGCTTCCAGTATCTCCTCTAGCCCTTCTGCACCAGGGAAGCTACTGAGCTGCTTTACTAGTCACTTCTCTCCTGTGCTCTCCTGTGTGCATTTGAAGTAGTCCTCAGATTGCTGAGTGGGGCAGGAATTGTACTGTTGGACCTTGCATACAGTGTTGTCACACTATCCTACACCTTATCCTTCCATTCTCATTTGGCCTAACTCTTCCTCATCCTTTAAGGTTCAGCTGAGAAAGATGCCTTATCTGCAGAGCCCTTCTTGATTTTCCCGTCTGGGTTATTCAGGCTACTTCTGTGTGGCCCCATAGCACTCTGGGCTCCTACTCTCTTACCATTCTGAATTTAATTTTTTTGGTTACTTGCCTGATAACCCTTTCCAACCTATGCATTCCCTGAGAAAAAGGAATATGTTGTATCTTGTTCATCATTATAGTCATGATGCCCATTACATGCCAGGCGATAATAGACAATAAATGTTTGAATGAGGATTGAATGCAAGGGTCGCAAATAATTGTGTGATCCAGAAAAAAAACAGACGGATAGGTTCACTTTTTTCCTACAGTTTAACTTGATTGCTTGCCTGGACACCAGTCACCACCTTCCCTTTTCTGTTTCTAATCTTGCCCCTCCAAGCCATTCCCCATCAAGCAGCTCCAGTGACCTTTTAAAAAAGTAAATCAGATCATGGCACTCTCTTGTTTAAAGTCCTGTGGTTTAGCTGGTCCTCAGTAGGAAATACACACACTTTATTTAACATCATCTAAGAAGCCTTTCATGATTCACCGTCTGCCAGGCCCTTCGCCTTGTCTTGCCCCATCCCATTTATTCTCTCATTGGGCCAGATCATGGATTTCCGTCTCTTTTCTCTTGTCTGTTTTCATCTCCACTTACCAAACATGTCTTCTCACCCTGATTGCATTGCCTGGCTAACTCCTACTCCTCCCTCCCCAGTGCATGGCTTCCTCAGGAAGGCTTTCCTGACCACCCCAGATTTGGTTCGCTTCTTGTCTTAGACATTACCTGCAGCTCCAATGATTTTTCTAACATTATATCATGCTTGTAATTAATTTTTGTCTGTATTGTCCTTTGGAGTGTGGCCTTGATGATGACGACAAGGATCAAGTCCTGGCCTGGCACTTAGTACACTCGGGAAATAATGCTGGCTTAGAGGAGCACCTGCTTCACTCCCCCACACCACTTACCAAGTCTAACAGAGACAGATAATCCTTATTTTAAGACAAGACAGGATTTTAAGAACTTTTTAAGGATTTTAAGAATTTTAAGAGATAAAAATTTTAACAACTGTAATTCCCATGGTGTTGGCTTAGCTCTTTGATAGAGGCCAGAAGAGTAAATGAGCTATTTGTAGCTCTTGAAGAATTTGATGGAAATCAAGAATATGTGTTTTACATAATAAAATGACAAAGGCAGCTGGATAAGAGTATCATTTGTAAATAGTATGTAGCACCATACATTGTGATCATAGTTATTCTGCACAGTGCTTTTTGAAGCTGTTTTATGTAATCCATAGACTTAGAAATAATCCAAGAAGTTGGGACCTACCTCAAAACAATGGGCTGATAAAACGGGTCAGGGTCAGAATTAAGTCATCTGATAGTTTGGTTTCAGTGTTTGTCTTAATGTATATCCCTTAGTTGATAATATTTTTGCTATTATTGTTGCTCAATTCTTAAATTCCATTTTCTTCTGGTAGTATTTATTGAAAAGTGGTAGAGTAAGAGTGAGTGATTTAAAAATATACAAGTTATATCAATCACTAGAAGGAGTAGAATTACCCAACTTACAGAGTGTGTTGAGAGAGTGGCATGGTAAGAAACATGATGTATCCTGTTCATATTATTAAACCCTGGTATTGCCAAACTTTGTGTAAGGTGCTGTGCACTTAGGATTTTATTTCTATTATCTTAAAGGTAAGTAATACTATTTCCATTTAACATATGAAAAATCTCAGGTTCAGAAAGCATAAGTAGCATAAGTGATTTGCCTAAGTTGATTTAACTGATAAAGAAGCAAAGCTAAGATTTAAACCCATGTCTCTCTCACTCTGAAATTCATGATTTATCCTCCATTCCATATGAACTCCATTGGTCTCCTCATCCTCTTTTTATAAGTTCAAAGAATTGAAATCTTACATTAATTGTGAAGGTGGTATCTACTTAATATTACTTTTCTTTTTATTTTGTATAGCAGTGCTTGTTCAATGATTGTATATATGAGCATATATATGAGCATAGATCCAGGAGCAAGATAAAAGTAGAAGACCCAGTATGTTTCAACAGAGCTTCAGTCTAGCTGGGAAACAAAATAGATGCCTATCAAACAGTTGGAGACCTATTCCAGGGCAGTATGTAACCCAGAGCAGGATGTGGATATAACACAGATTTTAAGAGCTAAGAAACTGGAACAGGGAGTGGTCAGATGAGGACTTATCAGGAAATGAATGACACAGGGTGCAACTGCCAGTTCCACAATCTCCTCTATAAACATTTTTACTGGGAATTTCAGGGAGAGGAAGACTGAGGGGGAAAAAAAGATCGACTGACCAATATACCATTAATATTCTTTTTTTAGAAGAGAATAGTAAAGTTGTTGAAGAATTACTAGAAGAAAACAATGACATGAAGAGTAAATTGGATGAACTTAAAACACTTCATAAAATACCACCAAGGTAGACTTTTACTATTTTATTTTATTTTTATTTATTTATTTTATTATTTTTATTTTTTTAAGATTTTATTTATTTGTCAAAGAGACAGAGGCAGGCAGAGGGAGAAGCAGGCTCACTGCTGAGCAAGGAGCCCAATACAGGACTTGATCCCAGGACCCTGGGATCAGGAGCTGAAGGCAGATGCTTAACCAACTGAGCCACCCAGGTGCCCCTTATTTTTATCTTTGAATTTATTTTTGTTTATTTTTTTGAGAGAGAGAGAACATTTGTGAGTGGGGGGAGAGGAGGGAGAGAGAATTTTAAGCAGGCTCCACACCCAGCACAGAGCCCCACTCAGGGCCTGATGTCACAACACCGAGATCATGACCTGAGCCAAAATCAAGAGTTTAGTTAGTTAACCAACTGAGCCACCCAGGTGCCCAACTTTTACTATTTTAAAGAAACTTTATTTCTAAGTATTTTTTTTTACTTTGTAATACTGTTTAAATCAATAATACTCATACCAAGAGTATAAAACTTGTTATTGTTACGTGGCAAGAAATATAAAAAAAAAAAACTTCCAAAACTTTATTTCTAGTAGGTACCCTCTGTTAACCTCTTGTTTTTTATCATTTAAGCCCCTTTATACTCATATGTGTATGTTTTTAAAACTGAGATTGTCATGTAAGCTATTTTGTAAGCTTTTATTAATATGATGGTATAAGATAAACATTTCCATATGATTAAATATTCTCCTATAATGTGCTTTTTAGTAGCTGCATATATTTTCATTATGTGGATTTATCATTTATTTAAGTAACCCTAACATTTGTTTCTATTTTTTTCTATTTTAAATAACAATATAATAAAGATCCTGATATATAATTTTTTTTAGCACATTTCAGTGAGATATTACTGGAATATATAGATAGCTAGATATTTTTACTTAACAATCTCTGTATGCAATGTTTTGTTCATTTTTAGGTCGTTGTCAGAAGGGGCCATTGAAAATGCTTGCCTGCTGTGCAGTGGGAGGGCCTTGGAAGAACTTCGTGGACAGTACATTAAAGCTGCAAAAAAAATTAAGCGTAAGTCCTTGAGGAGAGTCCCAAGATTTTAAGGTGGTTTGAGCCTTTTTTATTACTAGCACTAGTAATTTGGAGTAATTTTCCAAACTATCTTGTTCTGAGATCTTATCTACTTTTAAGAAGAAATTAGTGGCACCTTTTCTAAATTATGCAGCAATGCATCATTTTGCCTAATATTTTTGGAAGTGACATGAGGGTAGAGTTATTTTTCGTTGTTAATTTTCTTGTTTCTTTTTTGGGTACTAATGTTAAACTAAAAATTTCAGAATCTTAAAACTTAAATAACTAAAACAAAATGTGATATGAGTTTTAAATTAGCAAGTATTACTTTCTACCATAAGCTTTTCTTTTCTTTTCTTTTAATATTTTACTTATTTGTCAGAGAAAGAGAGAGAACACAACCAGTGGGGGAGCAGCAGGTAGGGGGAGAAGCAGACTTCCTGCTGAGCAAGGAGCCTGATCTGGGACTCAATCCCAGGACCCTATGATCATGACCTGAGCTGAAGGCAGACAGTTAACTTACTGAGCCACCCAGGAGTCCCTCTACCATAAGCTATTAAAAACCATAGGAAATAGATCTAGCTAGGCATTATTCTGTTCTTTCCCATTATTTCGATCATGGATTAAGACATACATGTAAATTTATCAGGTCCTTTGCATTAAAAGGTGATGTAGCATACCATGCAGAGGATTTCTCTGGTTTATGTTTTCTCATAGGATATCTCTTGGTTTTAATTACAGTATTGCGTAGATTATATGTATGTCCCAGAACAATAACCAGTGTTGATACAGGAGAAATGTACGTTTACCTCTTAAAATCGCTTTTATTTTTAAAAAAATGAGTGGGAAAGGTCATAAGTTCCAAATGTGTTAGATCATCATAGTCTTGTGTAGATGTTTTGAAAATCCCACTCAGTATCAATAAAGACACTTTACTTCTCAGTTGTTGCTGGTGCCAATAGAGTACATATTACTACAAAATAAAGCAACTTTTTGTTAAGAATCCTATCAGTTGGGGGGAGGAGTCAAGATGGCGGAGAAGTAGCAGACTGAGACTATTTCAGGTAGCAGGAGATCAGCTAGATAGCTCATCTAAAGATTGCAAACACCTACAAATCCAACAGGAGATCGAAGAGAAGAAGAACAGCAATTCTAGAAACAGAAAATCAACCACTATCTGAAAGGTAGGACTGGCGGAGAAGTGAATCCAAAGCAACGGGAAGATAGACCGCGGGGGGAGGGGCCGGCTCCCGGCAAGCGGCAGAGCAACGGAGCACAAAATCAGGACTTTTAAAAGTCTGTTCCGCTGAGGGACATCGCTCCAGAGGCTAAACCGGGGTGAAGCCCACGCGGAGTCAGCGTGGCCTCAGGTCCCGCAGGGTCACAGAAGGATCGGGGGTATCGGAGTGTCGCAGAGCTTACAGGTATTAGAACAGGGAAGCCGGCTACAGAGACAGAGCCAAGGAGTGAGCTCTCAGCTCGGGGTTACCTTGAACCAGTCGCAGGCTCAGTCAGCTCGGAGCGTGGCCGGAGGCCAGGGTGACGGGAGTAAATGGGCGCTGTTCTCTGAGGGCGCACTGAGGAGTGGGGCCCCGGGCTCTCGGCTCCTCCGGGCCAGAGACTGGGAGGCCGCCATCTTCATTCCCGTCTTCCAGAACTCTACGGAAAGCGCTCAGGGAACAAAAGCTCCCGAAAGCAAACCCGATCGGATTACTCAGACCAGCCCGGGAAAGGGCGGTGCAACTCCGCCTGGGGCAAAGACACTTGAGAATCACTACAACAGGCCCCTCTCCCAGAAGATCAGCAAGAAACCCAGCCAGGACCAAGTTCACCCACCAAGGAGTGCAGTTTCAATACCAAGGAGAGAAGTGGAATTCTGGAGGAGGAGAAAGCAAAGCATGGAACTCATGGCTTTCTCCCCATGATTCTTTAGCCTTGCAGTTAATTTAATTTTTTTCTCTTTTTCAATTTTTTTTCCCTTCTTCTGCTAAATTTTTTTTAACTTTTACCCTTTTCTTTTTTAACGTTTTTAACTAGTTTATCTGATATATTTTTCTTTTTTATATTTTTCTTTATTCATTTTCTTTTTTTAATTGTTCTTTTTCTTTTCTTTCTTTCTTTTCTTTCTGAACCTCTTTTTATCCCCTTTCTCCCCCTTCACGATTTGGGATCTCTTCTGATTTGGCTAAAGCATATTTTCCTGGGGTTGTTGCCATCTTTTAGTATTTTACTTGCTCCTTCATATACTCTTTTTTTTTGTTTTTGTTTTTTTGTTTTTTTGTTTTTCTTCATATACTCTTATCTGGACAAAATGACAAGGCGGAAAAATTCACAACAAAAAAAAGAACAAGAGGCAGTACCGAAGGCTAGGGACCTAATCAATACAGACATTGGTAATATGTCAGATATAGAGTTCAGAATGACGATTCTCAAGGTTCTAGCTGGGCTCAAAAAAGGCATGGAAGATATTAGAGAAACCCTCTCGGGAGATATAAAAGTAATTCTGGAGAAATAAAAGAACTAAAATCTAACCAAGTTGAAATCAAAAAGCTATTAATGAGGTGCAATCAAAAATGGAGGCTCTCACTGCTAGGATAAATGAGGCAGAAGAAAGAATTAGCGATATAGAAGACCAAATGACAGAGAATAAAGAAGCTGAGCAAAAGAGGGACAAACAGCTACTGGACCACGAGGGGAGAATTCGAGAGATAAGTGACACCATAAGACGAAACAACATTAGAATAATTGGGATTCCAGAAGAAGAGGAAACAGAGAGGGGAGCAGAAGGTATGTTGGAGAGAATTATTGGAGAGAATTTCCCCAATATGGCAAAGGGAACAAGCATCAAAATCCAGGAGGTTCAGAGAACCCCCCCCCTCAAAATCAATAAGAATAGGTCCACACCCCATCACCCAATAGTATAATTTACAAGTCTTAGTGACAAAGAGAAAATCCTGAAAGCAGCCCGGGAAAAGAAGTCTGTAACGTACATGGTAAAAATATTAGATTGTCAGCAGACTTATCCACAGAGACCTGGCAGGCCAGAAAGAGCTGGCATGATATATTCAGAGTACTAAATGAGAAAAACATGCAGCCAAGAATACTATATCCAGCTAGGCTATCATTGAAAATAGAAGGAGAGATTAAAAGCTTCCAGGACAAACAAAAACTGAAAGAATCTGCAAATACCAAACCAGCTCTACAGGAAATATTGAAAGGGGTCCTCTAAGCAAAGAGAGACCCCAAAAGTAGTAGATCAGAAAGAAACAGAGACAATATACAATAACAGTCACCTTACAGGCAATACAATGGCACTAAATTCATATCTCTCAATACTTACCCTGAATGTTAATGGGCTAAATGCCCCCATCAAAAGACACAGGGTATCAGAATGGATAAAAAAACAAAACCCATCTATATGTTGCCTACAAGAAACTCATCTTAAACCCGAAGACACCTCCAGGTTAAGTGAGGGGGTGGAAAAAGATTTACCATGCTAAGGACATCATAAGAAAGCAGGAGTGGCAATCCTTATATCAGATCAGTTAGACTGTAAGCCACATACTATAATAAGAGATGAGGAAGGACACTATATCATACTCATAGGAACTGTCCAACAAGAAGATCTAACACATTTTAAATATCTATGCCCCTAACGTGGGGCAGCCAACTAGTAAACCAATTAATAACAAAATCAAAGAAACACATCGACAAGATACAATAATAGTAGGGGATTTAACACTCCCCTCAACTGAAATGGACAGATCATCCAAGCAAAAGACTCAACAGGAAATCAAGGCCCTTAAATGACACACTGGACCAGATGGACATCACAGATATATTCAGAATATTTCATCCCAAAGCAACAGAATACACATTCTTCCTCTAGTGCACATGGAACATTCTCCAGAATAGATCACATTCTTGGTCCTAAATCAAGTCTCAACCGGTATCAAAAGATTGGGATCATTCCCGTGCATATTTTCAGACCACAATGCTCTGAAGCTAGAACTCAATCACAAGAGGAAATTTGGAAAGAACCCAAATACATGGAGACTAAACAGCATCCTTCTAAAGAATGAATGGGTCAACCAGGAAATTAAAGAAGAATTGAAAAAATTTATGGAAACAAATGATAATGAAAACACAACGGTTCAGAATCTGTGGGACACAACAAAGGCAGTCCTGAGAGGAAAATATATAGCGGTACAAGCCTTTCTCAAGAAACAAGAAAGGTCTCAGGTACACAACCTAACCCTACACCTAAAGGAGCTGGAGAAAGAACAAGAAAGAAAGCCTAAACCCAGCAGGAGAAGAGAAATCATAAGGATCAGAGCAGAAATCAATGAAATAGAAACCAAAAAAACAATAGAATAAATCAACGAAACTAGGAGCTGGTTCTTTGAAAGAATTAATAAGATTGATAAACCCCTGGCCAGACTTATCAAAAAGAAAAGAGAAAGGACCCAAATAAATAAAATCATGAATGAAAGAGGAGAGATCACAACGAACACCGAAAAATACAGACAATCATAAGAACATACTATGAGCAGCTCTACGCCAACAAATTTGACAATCTGGAAGAAATGGATGCATTCCTAGAGACATATAAACTACCACAACTGAACCAGGAAGAAATAGAAAGCCTGAACAGACCCATAACCAGTAAGGAGATTGAAACAGTCATCAAAAATCTCCAGACAAACAAAAGCCCAGGGCCAGATGGCTTCCCGGGGGAATTCTACCAAACATTTAAAGAAGAACTAATTCCTATTCTCCTGAAACTGTTCCAAAAAATAGAAATGGAAGGAAAACTTCCAAACTCATTTGATGAGGCCAGCATCACCTTGATCCCAAAACCAGACAAGGATCCCATCAAAAAAGAGAACTACAGACCAATATCCTTGATGAACACAGATGCAAAAATTCTCGCCAAATACTAGCCAATAGGATTCAACAGTACATTAAAGGATTATTCACCACGACCAAAGTGGGATTTATTACAAGGGCTGCAAGGTTGGTTCAACATCCGCAAATCAATCAATGTGATACAACACATTAATAAAAGAAAGAACAAGAATCATATGATACTCTCCATAGATGCTGAAAAAGCATTTGACAAAGTACAGCATCCCTTCCTGAATCAAAACTCTTCAAGTGTAGGGATAGACGGCACATACCATCAATATTATCAAAGCCAGCTATGAAAAACCCACGGCAAATATCATTCTCAATGGAGAAAAACTGAAAGCTTTTCCGCTAAGGTCAAGGAACACGGCAGGGATGTCCATTATCCACCACTGCTATTCAACCTAGTACTAGAAGTCCTAGCCTCAGCAATCAGACAACAAAAGGAATTAAAGGCATCCAAATCGGCAAAGAAGAGTCAAACTATCACTCTTCGCAGATGATATGATACTCTATGTGGAAAACCCAAAAGACTCCACTCCAAAACTGCTAGAACTTGTACAGGAATTCAGTAAAGTGTCAGGATATAAAATCAATGCACAGAAATCAGTTGCCTTTCTCTACACCAACAACAAGACAGAAGAAAGAGAAATTAAGGAGTCAATCCCATTTATGATTGCACCCAAAATTATAAGATACCTAGGTATAAACCTAACCAAAGAGGCTAAGAATCAATACTCAGAAAACTATAAAGTACTTATGAAAGAAATTGAGGAAGACACAAAGGAAAGGAAAAATGTTCCATGCTCCTGGACTGGAAGAATAAATATTGTGAAAGTGTCTATGCTACCTAAAGCAATCTACACATTTAATGCAATTCCTATCAAAGTGCCTTTCATTTTTGCAAAGAAATGGAACAAATAATCCTAAAATTTGTATGGAACCAGAAAAGACCTTGAATAGCCAAAGGAATATTGAAAAAGAAAGCCAAAGTTGGTGGCATCACAATTCCGGACTTCAAGCTCTATTACAAAGCTGTCATCATCAAGACAGCATGGTACTGGCACAAAAACAGACACATAGATCAATGGAACAGAATAGAGAGCCCAGAAATAGACCCTCAACTCTATGGTCAACTCATCTTCGACAAAGCAGGAAAGAATGTCCAATGGAAAAAAGACAGCCTCTTCAATAAATGGTGTTGGGAAAATTGGACAGCCACATGCAGAAAAATGAAATTGGACCATCTCCTTACACAACACATGAAAATAGACTCAAAATGGATGAAGGACCTCAATGTGAGAAAGGAATCCATCAAAATCCTTGAGGAGAACACAGGCAGCAACCTCTTCGACCTCTGCCGCAGCAACATCTTCCTAGGAACATCGCCAAAGGCAAGGGAAGCAAGGGCAAAAATGAACTATTGGTATTTCATCAAGATTAAAAGCTTTTGCACAGCAAAGGAAACAGTTAACAAAACCAAAAGACAACTGACAGAGTGGGAGAAGATATTTGCAAATGACATATCAGATAAAGGGCTAATGTCCAAAATCTATAAAGAACTTAGCAAACTCAACACCCAAAGAACAAATAATCCAATAAAAAATGGGCAGAATACATGAACAGATATTTCTGCAAAGAAGACATCCAGATGGCCAAAAGACACATGAAAAAGTGCTCCACATCACTCGGCATCAGGGAAATACAAATCAAAACCACAATGAGATATCACCTCACACCAGTCAGAATGGCTAAAATTAACAAATCAGGAAATGACAGATGCTGGCGAGGATGCGGAGAAAGGGGAACCCTCCTACACTGTTGGTGGGAATGCAAGCTGGTGCAACCACTCTGGAAAACAGCATGGAGGTTCCTCAAAATGTTGAAAATAGAACTACCCTATGACCCAGCAATTGCACTGCTGGGTATTTACCCTAAAGATACAAACGTAGTGATCCGAAGGGACACGTGCACCCGAATGTTTATAGCAGCAATGTCTACAATAGCCAAATTATGGAAAGATCCTAGATGTCCATCAACAGATGAATGGATAAAGAAGATGTGGTATATATACAGAATGGAATACTATGCAGCTATCAAAAGAAATGAAATCTTGCCATTTGCAACAACGTGGATGGAAGTAGAGGGTTTCATGCTTAGCCAAATAAGTCAATTGGAGAAAGACAACTATCATATGATCTCCCTGATATGAGGAAGTGGAGCTGCAACATTGGGGGTTAAGGGGGTGGGAGAAGAGTAAATGAAACAAATGGGATTGGGAGGGAGACAAACCATAAGTGACTCTTAATCTCACAAAACAAACTGAGGGTTGCTGGGGGGAGGGTATGTGCTATGGTGAGTGCTGTGAAGTGTGTAAACCTGGTGATTCACAGACCTCTACCCCTGTGATAAAAATATATTATGTGTTTATTAAAAATTTTTGATTAAAAAAAGAATAAAAAAAAGAATCATATCAGTTGGGATGTGAAATTTTAAGCATTTTTTCATACTCATATCCTAATTTGTATGTATGTGTATTGTTTAACATTTTAGACATGGTTTGGAGGTTTTGTGTTGCTATGTATTCCAATTTAATTTGTCCACTGCAAATAATGAGAAGTAGTCTTTCAGTTAGTATTTTTTGCATAGAGTGTCTAATTTTCAGGACGAGCTTACTGATATTGAGGGAGATTCCCATATGAATTGAATCTTTAATATAACAGTGGTGGTATTCTAGAGGCAGGATTAGCCCTAGATTTAGTAAAAAGAAAAAAAAAAAAAGTTGACCTTAAGTAATGGTAATCTCAATCAAATCGTGTTGAATCAAAGATAAAAAGAAAACTTGAAAGCAGTGAACTATTTTTATTTTATTTAATCTTACTGATTTATTTATTTGAAGATTTTATTTATTTATTTGTCAGAGAGAGAGAGCACACAAGCAGGGGGAACAGCAGCCAGAGGGAGATGCAGACTCCCTGCTGAGGAAAGATCCTGTTGCAGGACTCTGGAATCATGACCTGAGTCAAAGGCAGATGCCTAACCTACTGAGACATTTTTAAATGTATATTTCAGAAGGCAACATTGGTCTCAACCTTCTCCCTGGCGTTTTGTACATATCCCTCATGGATTGTAATATTGTATTACTTGGGTACTCATAAGTGCTGCTGAAAGAATTGAATAAATAATGAAACAGATTTTCAGAGCTTAAGTAAATCGGAATATGAGTATCTCCAAGTTCATATTGCCTCCATCTTTCTGTGTCTCGTTCTTTCTTTCTTTCTTCCTTACCCTTTATATGTATCTTTTCCTTTTCTCTTAATCAGACAATACATAATTGAAATGTGAAAGTTTCTGTATTCTATGTTTTCCTAGGCAATATGCTGTTTCCTTAACATATGTGGCTACCATCATCTAAAAGGACTTTTAGATTATTTCTCCTTTGAGTCTCCTAAAACAGTGATCTGAAACATTCCGTTTTAATGATGGTAGAAAAGTACAATGTTTAAACTACGCCTCTAGTCACTTCCTCTCCCAGAAAATTGATCTGAAGTCTGCCTCCCCTATTTTTGAAAAAAAAACGGTAGTAAACATACATTTTGTGGGGATTCTTGTCTCCCCACCAACTCTCACCTTCCCACTAGGTGATATGCTTCGTTATATTCAGGAGAGTAAGGAAAGAGCTGCGGAAATGGTAAAAGCAGAAGTATTGCGAGAACGTCAGGAAACCGCCCGAAAGATGCGCAAATACTACTTGACTTGCCTCCAACAGATTTTGCAGGATAATGGAAAACAGGAAGGGTAAGTTCAATCTAAACAAACAGTATGTCCTGAGACTACCAAGACGGCATGTTGTCATTTTCTAAACATTTTCCTTAACCACAAAATTAACTATTTCTACATGATTGGCCATTAGGGGTTAAGAGAGGCTTATGTCTGTACTACCCTAAATATTGGCAGAACTAATAGGAAAACAGAAATCCTGGGGCTAAGGAAACTCATTTTTTCCTTTAAACTATTATTAATTTAATATTCTGGAATTCCCCACAGGGCTGAGAAAAAGATTATGAATGCTGCTAGCAAACTTGCTACAATGGCAAAATTGCTGGAAACGCCAATTTCTCATAAATCCCAGAGCAAAACTACACAGTCAGGTATGTCAAAATGAGTCACTTAAAGGGCTTTTTTCTCTCTTCTCAAATACTTAATATTTTTAGCATGGAAAAGAACAAGGAATGTAAGGAGAGAGATTTAATTTACAAAGTTGTGTCTGTGCTTTATTAAACTAAAAACTTTTAAAAAAGTATAGAGTTTTCAGTTTGAGTAGGCAGACTGAGCATACTCATCAGCTTCCTATAGTTGCTTTCCTTCCTAGAAATGACAGAAAATATTTTAGAAAAGTTAGTAGAAGAGAGGGAATGATAAAGAACAGAGCAGAAATAAATGAAATAGAGATTTTTAAAAAATAGTAGGAAAGGTCAACAAAGCCAAGAGCTGTTTTTTTAAAAAGGTAAATGAAATTGATAAACCTTTACCCAGACTCTTCAAGAAAAAAAAGAGATAGGACTCAAATAAATAAAATTAGAAATGTAAGAGAAGTAACAACTGACACCACAAAAATACAGAGGATTGTAAGAGACTACCACAAAACTCTATGCCAACAAATTGGACAACCTAGAAGAAAGGGATACATTTCTCAAAATATACAATCTTCTTAGACTGAATCAGGAAAAAAATAGAAAATCAAACAGACCTGTTACTAGAATGAAATTGAATCCATAATTACAAAGCTTCCAACAAACACAAGTCTAGAGCCAGATGTATTCACAGGTGAATGCTACCAAATTTTTGGAGAAGAGTTAATGCCTGTCATCCTCAAACTATTCCAAAAAATACAAGAGGAAGGAATTCATTTCTAAATTCATTTCTATGAGGCCAGCATTACCCTGATACCAACGGACAGAAAGATACTATTAAAAAAAAAGAAAACTACTGGCCAAATCTCTGACGAGTATAGATGCAAAAATCCTTGACAAAATAATTAGCAAACTAAATTCAACGGTACATGCAAAGGATCATTCACGATGATCAAGTGGGATTTATTCCAGGCATGCAAGGATGGTTCATTACTCACAAATCAATCTACATGATACACCACATTAACAAAGTTAAGTGAACAAACCATACGATCATCACAATAAATGCAGAAAAAGCTTTGGGTAAAATTCACCATCAGTTTACGATAAAAACTCTCAACAAAGTGAGTTTAGACGGATTATACCTCAACATAATATAGTCTGTATATGACAAACCCACAGCTGACATCATACTCAATGGGGAAAAACCGAAAGCATTTCCTCTAAGATCAGGAACAAGACAAAGATGTCCACTCCACCATTTTTATTCAACATAGCACCGGAAGTCCTGGCTACAGCAGTCAGATAAGAAAAATCCAAATTATTAGGGAAGAAGCAAAACTGTCATTTTTTGCAGATGACATGATACTATACATAAAAGACCCTAAAGACAACACTTAAAAATGACTAGAATTAATAAATGAATTCAGTAATGTTGTAGGAAATAAAATTAATGCATGGAAAACTGTTGTGTTTATATACACTAATAAAAAGTATCAGAGAAATAAAATAATTCCATCTATAATTACATCAGATAGAATGAAATACCTAGGAATAAATTTGATGATAGAGGTGAAAGACCTATCCTCTGAAAACTTTAAGTCATCAATGAAAGAAATTGAAAATGATGTAAATAAATGAGAGGATTAATATTGTTAAAATGCCCATACTACCCAAAGCAAATTACATATTCAGTGCAATTCCAATCAACTTGTTGATAGTATTTTCTGCAAAAATAGAACAAATAACCCTAAAATTTGTGTGGAAACACTAAGACCCTGAATAGCAGAAACAATCTTGAGAAAGAACAAAACTAGAGGTATCACAGTTCTAGATTTCAAGCTATATGACAAAGTTTTAGTAATCAAACTGTGGTACTAGAACAAAAATAGATACATAGGTCAATGGAAAGTGACAGAGTTCAATAAGCTCATTATTACATGGTCAATTAATTATATGGTCAATTAATCTACCACAAAGGAGGCAAGAATATACAATGGTGAAAAGACTGTCTCTTTAATGACGGTCATTGTGTGGCTGTGACTGTACAGCTACATGCAAAAGAATGAAACTGAATCACTTTCTTAAACCATAAACAAAAATAAACTCAACATGTATTAAAGACCTAAATATTTGTAAGACCTCAAACCATAAAAAACAGTAATAATAAAAAATAAACAGTAATCTCTTATACATTGGCCTTAGCAGCTTTTTTCTGAGTATGTCTTCTCAGCCAAGGGAAACAAAAGCAAAGATAAACTATTGGGAATGCAGCAAAATAAAAGTTTCTGCACAGCAAAGGAAACAACAAAACAAAAAGGCAACCTCCTGAATAGTAGAGCGTATTTGCAAATGATATATTTGATAAGGGGGTTAATATATGACTTCAACTCCACACCCACAGAACAAATAGTCCAAAAATCAAAAATTAAAAAATGGGCAGAAGACATGAACAGATATTTCTACAAAGAAGTCATAGATGGCCAACAAACATGTGAAAAGATGCTCGCATCAGTCATCATCAGGGAAATGCAAATCAAAAGTCCAATGAGACATCATCTCACACCTGTCAGAATGGTTAAAATAAAAAACAAAAGAAACAAATGTTGGTGAAGAAAATGTGGAGAAAAAGGGACCCTCACTGTTGGTGGGAATGCAAACTGGTGCAGCTACTGTGGAAGGCAGTATAAAGGTTCCTCAAAAAGTTAAAAATAGAACTACCTTACAGTCTAGTAGTTGCATTACTGGGTATTTACCCCCAAAATAAAAAATAAAACACTAATTTGAAAAAAATATATGCACCTATGTTTATTGCAACATTATTTACAATAGCCAAGACATGGAAGCAACTTAACTGCCCACCACTAGGTGAATGGACTAAGAAGACTTCATACACACACACACACACACACACACAGAGAAGTATTAAACAGCCATAATAAAAGAAAGAAATCTTACCATTTATGACAACATGGATGGATATAGAGAGTATTGTGCTAAGTGAAATAAGACAGAAAGACAAATACCATATGACTTCACTTATATGTGTAATCTAAAAAAACAACACGTTGAAGAAAAACAGTCTCATAAATACAGAGAACAAATTGATAGTTCCCAGAGTGGAGCGGGGTGGGGATGGGTGAAACTGGTGAGGAAGATTAAAAGGTACAAATTTCCAGTTATAAAATAGGCATGTCACAGGGTTGAAGAGTACAGCATGAGAAATATAGTCAATAGTATTTCAATAACTTGGTAGTAGATGTTAATTACACTCATTGTGGTAAGCAGTGTATATGTCTAGAACTGTTGAATCACTATGGTGTATGCTTGAAACTAATACAATATTGTATGGCAAGTGTACTTCAATTTTTAAAAATATATAATTTTTAAAAGTTACAACTGAAAGGCCAGAAGCTGTGAGAAATCCCTGAAAGAAAGACTGTATAAGACTGAAGATGGAAACAGTTCAAAACTGCCAGAAGATAACAGCTACACATAGGAGCAGTATCAAAACTGTTCCACAAATGAAGGCAGTATGTTTCAGGAGAAGTAGTAAGCCTAAGGGATACCAGTGAGATAATTATAATTAGCTGGTGTTCTAGAGCAACAGTAACCAGGTAGGGCCACCCTCTTTATTAATCATTCTCCTTTCCCTTCCCCTACTCCCAATATTGGGCTGGAGTAAGAGCAAGAGGAACCGAGAGTCTCAGAACAGGGCAAGGCACAAAGATTGGGGCGCCTGGCTGGCTCAATTGTTAAGCATTTGTTTTGGGCTCAGGTCATGATCCCATCCTGGGATTGAGCCCTGCATCAGGCTCCTTGCTCAGCGGGAAGCCTGCTTCTCCCTTTCCCACTCCCCCTGCTTGTGTTCCCTCTCTCACTGTGTCTCTATCAAATAAATAAAATCTTAAAAAAAAAAAAAAAGCACAAAGATTATTTGTGTAAATTTGGGAATGGTGCTGTGAACCTTGGGTGTATAAGATGTGGGGCAATTGTTCAAATGTCCCTAATAAAAGCAAACCCTTTTCATGATGTAGGGACCAAGGTACACTACTCTGAAGTCTGATTTCTCTGACTCTATGCTATGTTGCTGCTTTGCTTCTGAACAGATTTTGTGTCTTAGGTAGCTTAAATCAGAAACTCCATTCTAGCTTTTACTCTGTGTGTGTGTGTGTGTGTGTGTGTGTGTGTGTGTGTGTGTGCGTGTGCTTATGTAGGCATTGGGCGTTGGGGTTCTTTAGCAAATTTTCATCAGAGCAGAATTGGAAATGTTGCAGTTGGCTCTTGAAATGCAATATATATCTGTGGCAGAAAATAACAGATCAGATGTATAACAATGTCAGATTTTAATAACAAAATCGCTTCGCTTTATTTAATGTATATATGTAAAATAATATTTTTAAATGATGTATTTTCTTTGAGAATGATTAAAATATAAGCTTTCTTTGGAAATGTGTGAAACCGTAATTTTTTTCCCTCCCCTTTCAATGTTAAATTTCTCCTGATTTTGTTTTCCCCTAATTTTGTGTTCCCTTGTATTTAGTACTACCTCTGACTTCAGAGATGCTGACTGGAGTTGAAAAATCAAAAAGAAATGATATGAATCAGAATACACCATGTCGCACTGAAAGCAAATCAAACAGTATACAAACTATCCCCAGAAGTATATGTGACCAAGTCCCTAAGAGAAGGGCTGCTTGTAACTTAAGAAGGCGGTTAGAGGACACGGAGCATGAGGACATGAAGCACGTGGGTGCCAAAGGGTCACACTCAGGCTTCCAATTTGGTGATAATGATTATAAACACCCAGACATGTTGCCAAAAAATGTTTCCCCTGAGTTTGTTCCTTGCGAAGATGAAAAAGGCTTTGGTTTACACAAGAAGAAAGACCTCAGTGATACTGGCTCTCAATCACTAGGGCATTCTGCTGTATACCCCTTTCTTGGATCCTTTGGAAATAAACCCTCACCTAGGTATACCCCTAGTCTTTCTGAATCTGGATCCACACATACAACCTTTCGAGGTCCTAATGAAAGGCTTGGTTTGAAGGTGTATAAGTGCAATCCACTAATGGAAAGTGAAAATGCTGCATCTGAGAAAAGTCAAAGTTTGGGTGTTCGGGAAACTCCAGTGAAGGACGGAGGGGACCTGGATGACTCCATAGGCTGGCAGTCCAACAATGCCACTTTACCCTGCAACGAAGTGTCATTTCTACACAGTAGACCACAAGAAACTCTGGATATACCAACTGAAGCTATTAATTTCAAACAGTTTTCAGCAGCCAGTTGTCTTTCAGTTACAGAGAAAAATAAAATGATTTGTCAACCAATGAAATGTCAGAGTGGTCACACTTCAGAACTGTCAGAAGACACCCTTTGTTCCCAGCCAGAGATCAGTATGACTCTTAGACACCCACCTCATCATAAGGCTGATATATTAAAGTCCGATTTCAAAAAACTGAGCAGTACCGTACCATCATCTGTGTGTTGGCAGCCCTCGAGAAAATTAATTGCTCCTCTATCTAGCCAGCAAGATAGCGGCTTTGATAGCCCATTTGTCAATCTAGACAGTATTTAAGAAAAATCAATATATTGACAATACTGGAAGGGAAGACTTCATACTGAAAAAATTGTGGACTCTATTTTGAGATGTTTTAATAACATCTGTCGTATGAGTAAAGTGTTCTCATAAAATTATTTGAGATATTAATGTTGCCTTAATCTTCCAGAGGCCTGAGGGTGTATGTGTATTCTTCAGTGTGGTGCTTTATATTTGGTTTCTAAACCATCTATTTTTATACTTCTGAATTAGCTTTCTGTGCAGTGTTAAATTATTTAAATAAACTTGCATATTGCCCATTGTATTGTCATGAGTTCTTTTGCAGTTCATAATACAAAAATGTTATACTGATATGTTGGAAATTCATCCAGAATAAAATATAAAACTTGATGGTTTGTATGTATGATTAGCCAAATTCAGTATTTGACGTTAGTCACACTTAACGAGGATGTAGATTTATTTGACGTAATTTTCCTGGAAGTATCTACTCAAATTTTTGATCCTTACTCTCAACTAATGGAAAAGAAGTATTTCAAGGATTGCCATAAAATACATAGTTGTGTCCTCATTTCATTATTTAAAATATTAGTCTGAAATATTTTTAGTTAACATTTGCCTTATTTCAAATCTCATGTGATAGCTAGAGGCTTTGTCTTTTATGGTTTCATGCAGTCTTTCATCTGAAACACTACTTTTTATAAAATTGAAATAAACAGCAAAAGATTTTAAACTATTAGATTTTTATGCTCATGCATAGTACAGAATTGGTTAATTTATTAATGCTGTGGGTCGAAACTTAAAATTCTAAACCATGCACAAATGAATGTCCACCTAAATAACGTTTCTAGATGAATTTTTTTTTCAGATTCCTAGAGATGGATATGAAAGTTTTTGGTGAGTGCAAGTGCTTTTTAAAAACATTTCTTATAGCTTTCCCTGGTATCTCTTACCCTCAACTGTGTTATGAACTGTATTTGTGGATTGATTGAGTTATTTTTTTACCAGACTAAGTTGGCTGGTGGTTGGATGGGTAGCAGGGTGCATCGTCCTCCTGCTGATAACCATCTTTAAAAGCAAGAACCTAGAAGTGAACAGCACTGTCACCTTAACTGGTGACCTGAGGTGCTAAGCCTAAAATTTAGTCCTGGATTTCAGAGTATGAGTTGACATGAACTGAAGAAAGGAACACACCATCTCCTCAAAGTCTCACTTCTATTCCTGGTGACACAGTGTTCCTTTTCCAACAGTTAGGGTGTCATTTCTTCTAGGAAAACTACTTAACCATCCATGTTTCCCTTGGATCTGGTTGGTGATTGATAGTTTTAAGCTCTGAATATAATTGAACTGAAAATCTAGCTCCTTGCTCACCTACTTTTTCATCTTTGTTTTAAATCCTTGTCAGGTATCTCAATCCTCAATATCAAGGTTGAAATTGGAAATCATCTTGGTTTCTGCTTCTTTTATGGTATCTTCCATAAGTTCAGTAGGATTAGGTTACTTTATTTTGTCCACTCTACACACAACCATCAAAGAAGCTTTATACTGAAGGGACTGCACAGCCAAAGTGCCACTGGCAATTTGCATCAGTCTGAATGAAGCGTGACATCAGCACAGAGAGGAGGTTGGAGCCTCATAGATGTCATGGTCCTACTGCCTTACACTGGTTTTTCTTTTTTGTATGTTGCTGGATTTTATTTGCTGCTAATGTGTTAAGGATTTTCATGTGAGTGCTTGCAAGGGATATTGATCTCTGCTTTCCTTTTGATATCTTTATCTTGCTTTGGTAAAAGGGTAATACTGGTCTCAGAATGAGTTGGAAAGTTCCCTTGCCTCTATTTTCTGAAAGAATTTGTGTAAGATTGGTTCTTTTATAGCCCTTTTAATTTGCGTGGCTATTTATGTCCCTTCTTTCATCCCTAGTTTTGGTATTCTGTCATCTCTTGTTTTTTCTTAGCCTAGCTAAAGGCTTCCCAATTTTGTTTATTTTTCCCAAAGAACTTTTGGTTTCTTTGTTTTTCTTTATTGTTTTTCTGTTTCCACTTCATTGATTTCTTTCCCCTCTGATGTTTATTTCCTTCCTTCTGCTTGCTTTAGATTTAATTTGCTCTTCTTGTTTGCTCTTAAAGTGGAAGCTTAGATTATTTTTTTTTAAAGATTTTATTTATTTATTTGACAGACAGAGATCACAAGTAGGCAGAGAGGCAGGCAGAGAGAGAGGTGGAGGCAGGGTCCCTGCTGAGCAGAGAGCCCGAAGAGGGGCTTGATCCCAGGACCCTGGGATCATGACCTGAGCTGAAGGCAGAGGCTTAACCCACTGAGCCACCCAGGTGCCCCTGGAAGCTTAGATTATTGATGTGAAACCTTTCTTTCCTAGTATAGATATTTAAACTTCTAAATTTCCTTCTAAGTACTTAATAAGCTATACCTCATAAATTTTGATATGTTGTATTTTTGTTTTCATTTAATCCTAATATTGTCTAATTTCTCATTTCTTTTTTTGAAACCATGGGTTATTTAGGAATATGTCACTTCATTTCCAAGTACTGGGTATTTTCTGAATTTCTTTGTTTATTTTTAATTTATTTGTTGGAGAATATACTTTGAATGATTGGAGTCCTTTCAAATTTCTTGAGGCTTATTTTATTTTCTTTTAATTTTTTAATTTTTTTTATAGATATATAATGTATTATTAGCCCCAGGGGTACAGATCTGTGAATCACCAGGTTTACACACTTCACAGCACTCACCATAGCACATACCCTCCCCAATGTCCATAACCCCACTCCCCCTCTCCAACCCCCCTCCCCCTGACCCCCCTCAGTTTGTTTTGTGACATTAAGAGTCTCTTATGGGGGACGCCCGGGTGGCTCAGTTGGTTGGACGACTGCCTTTGGCTCAGGTCATGATCCCGGAGTCCCGCATCGGGCTCCCAGCTCCATGGGGAGTCTGCTTCTCCCTCTGACCTTCTCCTTGCTCATGCTCTCTCTCACTGTCTCTCTCTCAAATAAATAAATAAAATCTTTAAAAAAAAAAAAAAAAAGCGTCTCTTACGGTTTGTCTCCCTCCCGATCCCATGTTGTTTCATTTATTCTTTTCCTATCTCCCAAACCCCCCAAGTTGCATCTCCACTTCATCATATCAGGGAGATCATATGATAGTTGTCTTTCTCCAATTGACTTATTTCACTAAGCATAATACCCTCTAGTTCCATCCACGTCATCGCAAATGGCAAGATTTCATTTGATGGCTGCATAGTATTCCAATGTATATATATACCACATCTTCTTTATCCATTCATCTGTTGATGGCCATCTAGGTTCTTTCCATAGTTTGGCTATTGTGGACATTGCTGCTATAAACATTCGGGTGCACGTGTCCCTTCGGATCACTACGTTTGTATCTTTAGGTAAATACCCAGTAGTGCAATTGCTGGGTTGTAGGATAGCTCTATTTTCAACTTTTGAGGAACCTCCATGTTGAGGCTTGTTTTAGGTCTAGCATATGGTCTATGCTGGAGAATGTTTCACCTGCATGTGAAAAGAATGCATATTCTTCTCTCATTTGATGGAGTGTTAAAAAATGTCAGGTCACTTTGGTGACAGTGTTACTCAAGTCTTCTCGCTGATTTTTTGCTTGCTTGTTCTGTTAGCTATTAAGAGTAGAACATTGTAATATCTAACTGCAATTGTTGAATTGTCTATTTTTCCTTTTTTCCTTTTAATTCTGTCTGTTTTTACTTCATATATCTTGGGGCTCTGTTTTTAGGCATATATACCTTTATATTTGTTAGGTCTTTCTGATGTATTGACCTTTTATTATTATAAAGTGTCTCGTTATGCCTCTAGTGGTATTTCTTGTCTGAAAGTCCAGTTTGTCTAATATTAATACAGCCATTTCAACTCTCTCATTATAACAGTTGATGTGGCATATATTTTCTATCCTTTTTCTTTTAGCTTATCTGTGTCTTTTAAGTGGGCCTCTGGTAGCATGTTGTTGGATCTTGATTTTTTTTGTTTGTTTGTTTTCCTATACAATACAGCTTTGCTCTTGGATTGGAGTTTTTTGTCCATAAAATTTAATAAAATTATGGTTGGATTTATGTCTGCCATTTTGCTATTTGCTTTCTCTATATCTTTTTTTTTTTTTTTAAGATTTATATATTTATTTGAGAGAGCGTGAGCACAATGGAGTGCTCAATCCCAGGAACTGCAAACATAGAGCCTGATATGGATCTTAATCCCAGGACCCTGGGACCATGACCTGAGCTGAAGGCAGACACTTAACCAACTGAGCCACCCAGGCGCCCCTGCTTTCTCTATATAGTATGTCTTCTTATTATTGGGTTATTCCTTTTCTCCTTATTTTGTATTAAACATGGTTACTGGGGTACTGTTTTAATCTTAACTTTTTACTATTTTAAGTCATTTTCTAAGTCATTCTAGGTGTCATTTGTCATAATTTATTGCAGACTACTTCAGATTAATATTTACTAACTTCTGGTACAATATAGCAACTTTGTTCCAGCATACCTTTATTTCCTTCCCCTTCCTTTGTTCTATTAATTGTCATATATATTACATTTGTGTTTTATTTTATATATATCTACACACATATACATGCATACACAATACTGTTATTATTGCTTTAAACAATGACATATGAGGGAATGTATATACATTTAGAAATGTTTACTATTGCTGCTGCTTTTCATTTTTCCCATGGATTCAAGTTACTGAGTCTATTTATTTCATCTAAAGGCCTTTTGTTTTGTTTTGTTTTTAGCATTCCATATAAGGTGAGTTTGCCAACAACAGAGTCTCTGTCTTTATTTGAAATATATGTCCAATTAATTTTTGAGGATAGAGTTTGATGGATTTAGAATTTTTGATTGTTACCCTTCTACCCCAGCACTTTGAATAGGTCTTTCCACTGCGTGATTGTCACCATTGTTTTTGATGAAAAATTAGCTGTTAATCATATTGTTTTCCTGTTTGTGATGAGTTGTTTTTCTCCTACTGCTTTTAAGATTTTCTCTTTGGCTTTTAGCAGTTTGAGCATAGTGTGTCTAGGTGTGCATTTGTGTTTATCCTACTTGGGATCTTATGAGATTTGGGGATTTGTAGATTAATATTTTTATCAAATTAGGAGGTTTTTTGACCATTATTCTTTCCATTATTTCTTCTGCCCCTTTCTGGGGCTCATATGTATATTGATACATTTGCTGTTGAGCCATTCTTTGAAGCCCTGTACATATTTCTTTAATTTTTATTATCTTGTGTTTTAAATTGGATAATTTTTATTCATCTACAAGTTTGGTGATTCTTCTGCCTTCTAAATTCTGTTATCGAGCTTGTCTAGGAATTTTCAGATACTGTTTTTGACTCTAGAATTTTCATGGATTCTTTTTAATAATTACTTTTTTTTTTTTTAGATTCCCTGTTGATTCATTGTCCTATTTCTTTTTAATTCTTTAATCATTGTTTCCTTTAAGTTTTTAAACAAATTTATAATGGTTACTTTATAGTCTCCCTTTTTTATTGTAGTATGAACACTAACATGAGATCTATTCTGTTAAATGTTTTTTAACTGCACAAGACAGTATTGTTAGCTATAGGTACAGTGTTGTACAGCAGATCTCTACAGCTTAATCATCTTGCAAAACTAAAATTTTATATGCCTTGAAAAGCAACTCTCCACTTTTCCTTCTGTCAATTACTATTCTCTCTGTTTATAGGAGTTTGTAGATATCTCATATATGTAGTATTATGCAGTATTCTGTGAGTTGTAGTTTTTGTTTATTAAATTCAACATCTGAGCACAGTTTCTCTTGATAGTTTTTTTCTTCAGCATGAGTCACACTTTACTATTTCTTTATATGCTTCGTAAATTTGTTGGAAACTGGGATATTATGTAAGATACTATAGCAGCTCTAAATTTGACATTTGTTCCCCTTAGGGTTGTTGCTGCTTCTGCTGTTATTGTTGTTAATGTGTTTGCTCTGTAATTTGCCTGGACTTAATCTGAAAAATCTCTCTCCTGCTGTGTGTCTGCTGATTTCTCTTCTCAGTTATTTTAGTTTGTGTTTTTATTTTTTAAGCCTGGCTTTTAGAGGATGCCCTGCGTGTATATATCATTTTGTGGTCATCCAATAATTAGTCAGAGATTGTACTCAAAAACCTTGAGTCAGTAGCTCTTCCACCCTTTGCTGATATATCCATAGGTGTGTGGAGTCATGCATTCCAAGTTCAGACAATGTTTTTTTGTCTTCCTCCACTTTTACCTCCTCTTGAGCCTTTCCAGGTCTTCTGTGCGCATGTGTACATCCTCTTTGTCAGCCAAATGATATATGGAGAGCTTGGGCCCTTTACATCTTCCTTGTATATTCATGCAGCCTCCCACTCAGGGACAGATGCATAGAGAGCATATTTAGCCCCGCATTTGCAGTCTTCTTGCCAATTTTTTCATTAGTCTGCTGGATTCTGGTCTTAAATGGGACCACAGTCTCAGGCAAGCAGAGCTATATACCTTCCTTATTTTTGTCCCTCTAACACCCTAACCTCTGGGTGTGGGCTCCTTGCCTTCCACTCCAGATTAAGTCAGCTCACTCTGGAAGAGAAGCTATTAATTTTCACTACCATCCATGCCCTGTTAGCACTACCTAACTCATCAAGCTGGAAAGAATGGGAGTAGCCCCAGGTAAGAATGCCTCAGAGTCCCTTTTCCAAGTTGTTGTTTCCCTTTGGTTTATTTCCAGAGCCCTGAAAAGGTGGGTTTTGACAGCTTTTTGTTTGTTTGTTTGTTTGTTTCTCTAGAGTTATAGTTGTTTTGTGGGGAGGAGAGGAACTGCTGACCTCTTTTACTGCCAGAAGTTCTCTTATTTTTATCTATTCTCTGAAATTCTTTTCCATGTACTAATTTTTCCTTTATCTTCAAAATTTTTTATCTAGAAAAACTTCATAATCTGTAGAAAATAAACATCTGCATACTCTTCATTTAGATTTACCAATTGTTAAATTTCTACATTTGCTCTATATTTATTTGGAAACACACACATGCATAAATGTTATATAGGTTTTTACTCTTAACTATGAAATTTAGTTGCACACACCATGGCAATTTCCTCAAATACTCCAACATGCATCTCTCTTTTTTTTTTTTTTTTAAAGATTTTATTTATTTGACAGAGAGATCACAAGTGGGCAGAGAGGCAAGCAGAGAGAGAGAGAGGAGGAAGCAGGCTCCCTGTGGAGCAGAGAGCCCGATGTGGGACTTGATCCCAGGACCCTGAGATCATGACCTGAGCTGAAGGCAGAGGCTTAACCCACTGAGCCACCCAGGTGCCCCCCAACATGCATCTCTTAAAAACAAAGACCTTTTCCTACATAAATACAATTGTCATATTTAAGAAATTGTATATTGATAAGCATATACATAGTCTACATTCAAATTGCTCTAATTATCACAATAATGTGTTATAACTTTTTTTTTTTAGATTTTTGCTGTCCACCTTCAAACTGAGGACCCACTGCTTTTCTTCCATTATGAAAAACACTCAGCCATTAATTTTCATTCACTACAGATTTATGATGTGTAACAATTGCTTTTTGTTGTTCGGGGGGATGCAGCACTTAATCAAAACAGATGAGTTTCTATCCTCATAGCTCTCACATTCTGGTCAGGGAGACAATAAATACCCATAACTTACATAGTACGTTAGAAACTGGTTAAGTGCTATGGAGAAAAGTAAGGTCAAGTAAGGGCGCAGAGTGATAGTAGAGAGGTGGTAACAAGTTTAAATGGGATAGTGGGGGTAGTCGCTCTGAGATGCTAACATTCGGGTAATGATGTGAAGGAATTGAACACAGCTTCACCATTTCTTACATTCTCTACTTCAGGAACTCTTATCAAATATTACCGCACCCTCTGTACCTTTTAGTTATTCTTTTGTATCTTTCTAGCTGTGCTGCTTTGTGGACTTCAGTGCGAGCTTCCAATCTGCTAATTCTTTGTTTATTCCGTTTATGGAATTTTTAAAATTTCACTTTCAGGATTTCTAGTTGATGAGTTTATACCTGTATTTTTTGTATCATTTCTGCTTGTTTTGTTTAGTAATTTAAAAAAAATAGATTCTGTTTATATATTTAGAGACCTAAAAATACTTTACTTCTGGAGTAATTATTGATGTCACTTGGGAGTGGTCTTACCCAAATTGTTACTTTTTGGCATTTCATAGAATTCGTTTTGCCCTGCGTATGGAATTTTAACTTGCAGTGCAATGGTAAAGAGGACTTTTTTTTTTCCTTCTGAATTCTCTCCGTCCACCTGTCTATATTTTTGTGGTTGCCTCTGCCTGGACACTTGGGTCCCCAGTTCCAGAGCAGGTCTTTTTTTTTTTTTTTTTTTTTAAAGATTTTATTTATTTATTTGACAGAGAGAGATCACAAGTAGAGAGGCAGGCAGAGAGAGAGAGGGAAGCAGGCTCCCTGCTGAGCAGAGAGCCCGATGTGGGACTCGATCCCAGGACCCTGAGATCATGACCTGAGCCGAAGGCAGCGGCTTAACCCACTGAGCCACCCAGGCACCCCAGAGCAGGTCTTATATAAGTGGTTTCCAATCCTTTAGGGATATCTTAAATCTGGTCGCTGAGCCAGCAGGCAAGTTGGCCCCAGTCCTGGCTGCAAGACTGTGTCTGGATCCTCCTGGCTCTTTAGGTACATAGTTTTTACATAAGCTATGGCCTGAGGCAGTGATTTTTGTTCTCAGTCACCCCAGGGTAAGAAAGCTCTACCTGGGTTACTAGTTTAAACAGCTAGTTTTTCCTTTATCTCCTTTAGGTAGGACACTTTTTATCCTTGATATTCTGAAGAACTCCTGGCCACCTGTACTGCTTTTGGATCCAGAACAGGTAGTACCTTACTTTTCAAGTCCTCAGAAATATCTTGTTTTTTAATGTTTTTTGATTTTTTCTTTTTTCCATCACTGCTATATGTTGGCAGATGTTGGATACTCCCCGAGTATTGACTAAAAATGCCATCAGTGACCAAAAATCTGCTTTGCTGTTAACTCTGGCCTTTGGCTATTTTCTTAGCATCTCTGGGCCTCAGTGTCTGCTGTTACTAAGATTTAGGCATGTCTCACAACTAGTTATTGATTCAGGTAAACTAGATCTAATAGTATATGAAGGGGAATAGTGGGAAATACAGCTGGAAAGGTACAGTGAAGCTACATTATGGGTGACTTTGAATGCAAAGCAAAGAATGAGAAGTTTGGTTCATAGAAAATGGAGAGTTATTGGAGGTCAGGTAGCATGATGTGCAGAGGTTAGTGAGTCCATGCCACAGGAGGCCTTGGAGGAGCAGAGGAAATAGACAGGGAAGCCAGGAGGATGATGTCCTGGCACAGTTTAGATGGGAGCCAGGCCAGAGCCCAAGTGCAAGTGGTCGGAATGAAGAGGTGACAATGGTACAGCAGTAGGTTTAATGGGACTTGCTTCCTGATTGTGAAAGAGAAGTACTAAAAGGGATTTTTAGAACCTGGGTGATTGTAAAGATGATTGTTCCATCTATAGGTATTGAGAAATTAGGAAGAAACTAGGACATGATGATTTTAAGTGGCTTTGCTTTCCCCTGAGTACTACAATGTCCAGGCCTTTAGTGGGCACACATTAGTGATTATAACTACACACGTGTTAACTTCATGCTGAGTGTTGTGGCAAGCACTTCGTTAGCTCATTTAATCCTCATGGTAGTCTTTTGAAGTAGGCTCCGTATGGGCACTTTTTGGATCAATGAAATTGAGACTTAGAGGGGTTAAATAATTTGCTCAAGGCTAACACAGCTAACATGTGGAAGCCAGAAGTCACACCCAGGTCTTTTTTTTTTTTTTTTCCCAATAAACTTAAAATAGTTTTAGATTTACAAAAAAGTTGCAAATATAGTACAGAGAGTTGTCATATACCTCTCACTCAGATTCCCCTATTGTTAACGTCTTCCATTTGCCACAAATAAGGAATTGATTTCGTCTAGGGTTTTTGTTTTTTGGGTTTTTTTTTTTTAACTTTTTTTTTTTTTTTTTTTTTTTTTTTTAACTTAAGAGCCCATGGTCCTAATCCCTATACTGTCTTTATTTGACTTGGCTTATAGGTGAATTGGAATTTATTTTAAAGGAGAGTTCTTTCCTTTTCCATCTCCTTCCACTTCTCCCCTATGCTCCCAAGAAGGAAAATGAGTCCAGCAGGTTTCTCCACATGTGAAATCAGTTTAACTTGCTTTCTTGGTAGGATATATGAAAAAAAACAGGATTTACTCTTTAGGGAAGGTTTATGGAATAGGACATTATGTGGAGGCTATTTTGAAACTAGGAATTAACCAACATACCGGAAGAACCTATAATACAATAGAACTGTCTTCTGTAATTTTAAAATTCGACTAGTAATGGTTCATCTAAAAAGAAAGATTAAAAGACATTTAGAAATTTCTTAGCAGTAAATAGACCATTCAAATTTCTTGATATTATAACAACATTTTTCCTTAAGGACCAGACAGCAAATTAATTAGAAATCAAACTGGTAACTGTCTTTAAGGAGAAACTTTATTTTTAAAAATAATATAAATGGAATGGTTTCTCCCTTAAAGTTCAGCAATAATATGGAAACTTTGAGATCAAATTAAATTTTGTATTAAAAATGTTGTCTGATGAGTAAATTGAATAAAACCAACAAAAATGTGGTTTTTAAAATTGTTTTGTTTTGGTTCAGGCATAGTCCTTGTCTGAAGGATTTTGTTTCCTCACAAATTTGATTTCACAATTTTATTAATCTTTTGTGTACATAATGTACTAGACAATATTCTGCTTTCTGTATTTCCTCAACCATCTGAATCCCAGAAACAGTTCATTTGTATAACATTGGGTGAACCCAATTCATGCATTATATGGCCCTATAAGTGTTAATGGTTTCATGACTACCAGTTAGTTTTTCTGTAGATTTTTTAAAAAATGTGGTGCAGTTTCACAATCTGCTTTGCAAAGTCTCCAAGACTTTGATTGTTCATTAAATAGTTACTTTGATTCTTAGATGTTCAAGCATTCACGTAATTATGGTTTCTGATCTTCCCATGAATTCAGATTTCTGTTGTAATTGGTTAAAAGTTTTTCAAAATTCTTGCCTATTAGATTTCTTAAGGTTTGGGCTATGTATAAACACAAGTAATAGCATATGGTTTTGGGGTTATGTATAATGGGCCAATTGTCATATTAAGCTCCATACATATACTTTGATTTCATCTTTCCAAAGTGGATTTTTTAAAATCCTCATTTTACAGAAGAGAAAGGCGAAGGGACTGACGCAAGGATTCTTGCGCAGCTGATAAAGTATCCAGAGTGGCCATGGGGTCACTGCAAGGGGACTCTGAACCCAGATGTTCACCAGGCATTGTCTATAAACTCAAACCATTTATCTCTACACTGATGCTGCTTTTTTCCCCCAAACTAGATGCTACTGTATCATTGAGGGGAGGCCTTCTTACTAAAAACAGTTAGGAGTTGCTACACTGTCCCGAAGAAACACCTTCTTAAAATCAGATTAGGTCTGTACTGCATAGCTCAAATCCAGTTAGTACAAACCATACTTTTCTCAGTTTAGAATACTGAGGTAGTGATTCCGATCAGACTTTGGAATTCCGCCTCTGAAAAATGGGTATGTGGCTGTTGCTTGTGTACACAGCGTTATCACCCACTTCTTCCTTTTTGTCAGAGCAAGGAGAAGGGTGTCTGTTCCTTCCCCTGGTGACACTGTGCCAACTCAAGAGCTAACTCATGTTTAGTATGACCTAAGCACAGTGATCCCAACTCCTATTGCCAGTGATTGGTTTAGGGTGGGCATATGACTCTGTTCTGGACAATGTGATATAAGGGAAGGGCTGGAGGGCTTCTGGAAAATGTTCCTTCTAAATAGTATCTGTTACATTGGCTAGAACTGATGTGCAATGACGAGCATATAACCTCTAGATCAGAGGTGAGAGCTACTTTCTAGATGTCTTACCTATTAAAAGCAAATTATCTCCTTTAGGTCACCTCCTCCTGAATAAATAGTCTATGAAGTTTATTTTCAAAGGTCTTTTCCTTGGAGCAAATCAAATTATCGACATCTGTTTGCCCACTCAGAAGTAAAACTGGATACCAGAAGAAATGCTGAACATGCCCCAAATCAGAATAAGTAAGATAAACCCAAAGGGTCCTCCTTAGAAGAAACGAAAGCTTTATTGTTTTTAAAACAAGTCTTCAAAGATTTTAAAGCCAAACACATATGGATATGGGCAGTGTTGTGGGGTTGTGGAATGCAGTGGTCTAGAAAAAATTCTTGAGACGTTACATAAACTTAGTAAGTTTAAGTACTGTGGGGACAGGACCTGTGGGCAGAAAGAGCTGCACTTTTGCTGTATAAAGCTGGTTATATGCTTAGTGTTCAAGGGGAAGGAGATGTGCTGGGAGTATCAGATCATAAATGTCTTCTTTGAATTTCTGCTCTTAAAACTTGCCCAAGATTTCTTTGGTGCTTATCATTCTAGCTGGATATTCACTAGCAGGGAGATGTGTAAGCAGTCAGAAGACCCTTTAAGAACATAGGAGCCAGCCCCTGTTTGCTCTTTAATTGAAGCTATGCGGGGTGTAGATCAGCCTTCTGGACTATAGGAGAACATTTTTCTGCTG
The DNA here is from genome assembly GCF_902655055.1 of Lutra lutra. Taxonomy (NCBI): domain Eukaryota; kingdom Metazoa; phylum Chordata; class Mammalia; order Carnivora; family Mustelidae; genus Lutra; species Lutra lutra. The sequence continues at coordinate 67,733,412 of NC_062284.1, read as the reverse complement.
TCCCTCATCAGGCACCATAAGATTAAAACAAAACAGAACTCAAACAATGAAGATGTTTTGTTGTAAGTCCCTCAGAATAATTAACATGTTGCTGTAGCTGATAAAATCTATGGCCAGACAGAAACTTGCAAGTAGAAAATTTGGAATCCTCTGACTTCCCACCTCTTCCTAAGATCGTGAAGGAACAGCTGTTCTCCTCCCCGTTCCCATCAGACTTTCTAGAGTGGCCGGGTGGTATTCTCCCAGAAAAAGTGCAAAGATAGGTGGCAGAGGGGCCAAAATTCAATGCCAGACTTAGTTTTCAAGATGTTCCTAATGATGGAGGCTCAATTCAGAATGCTCAGCTGCCCAGAGAAAGGCTTTTGGATATGGCAGAGTGATTGACTTTCTTCAGTGCACAGTTTCAGGACAAATATTTGATTATGTAAAGAAGTTATGTCTCCTGGCACCCAAAGAACTGACTTACAATGACAAATGTGCAACTTATTAAGCAAATTCCACTGAGCCTGCAACACGTACTAGTTATTTTCTCAAGACACATAGTTGTTTTACCACCAAGAGCCCTTTCCTCAATAGTTCCAGCTGGCAAATCTCTCTTATTCGGATCTGTTACTTTGTAATCACACAAAGCTTCTCTGTGTGCTTTTTAAAATGCAAAATAATTTGATGTACTCTCATTCTGCTTTGCTGCCATGATCCTAGAGACCATGGATAATTGTTGAAGCTCCAAACCCATGATGTGAGTTTCTATTGGAGAAAGACCGGAGAGCCCCTCTGGGGCTCTTGTACTGTCTCCTCTGCGGTGGTGGGTGCAGCTTTGTTTTCTTAAGACGCAGGTCCTAAACAGAGATGCCTGCTTTCCATTTAAATGGGTATGGGGTGCCTGGGTGGCTCAGTGGGTTAAAGCCTCTGCCTTCAGCTCAGGTCATAATCCCAGGGTCCTGGGATCAAGCCCCACGTTGGGCTCTCTGCCCAGCAGAGAGCCTACTTCCCCATCTCTCTCTCTCTGCCTGCCTCTCTGCCTACTTGTGATCTGTTTGTCAAATAAATAAATAAAATTAAAAAAAAAAATAAAATAAATGGGAATAAAAATGTGCTCCCTTTGTTCTGGAGTGCTCACTTAAATTCATCCAGAAAACTTGGCTCCATATGTTATTGGAGTTTCTCCTTTTCCCATAAGGCACATGGGATGGATGGTTGTGCCAATGGAGAGCATGATCACTGCGGTCTGTTAGAGTAACTGGCACAAATCATGTGTTTGCTGAGGAGGGATATAATCCTAAGTGGGAATACCTCCATGGAGAGTATCACATCCCTGTCCTAATAGGTTAAGCATTGGAGAGGCTCAGGAAAGAGATAAGATAAGATAAGAGATAAGATAAGAGATAAGATAACAATGGCTGCCTACTGTATGCATTCTACTTAACATCTGAAGACATGTTGCAGGTGTAGCAGATAGAATGATCAGTATCTATGGTGATAATTCATAAGTGAGCTTTTTTTTTTTTAGACTTTTATTTATTTCACAGAGAGCACAAGTAGGCAGAGGGGGTGGGAGAAGCAGTCTCCCCACTGAGCAGAAAGCCTGATGCGGGGCTCAATCCCAGGACTCTGGGATCATGACCTGAGCTGAAGGCAGAGGCTTTAACCCACTGAGCTACCTGGGTGCCCCAAGTAAGCTTATATTTTTAAATTGTTAGTGTATACAAATAGTAAGCTAAACAGTATAAGAATATGTATTGTGAAAAGCCTCCTTCCCTGCTCTGTTCCCCAGATCCTAGTTCTCTCACCTTGAAGCAGAACCGTTACTCTGAATCTGTACACACAGGTATAGAAGTATATATAGACCTTATTTTATGTAAGTGGTAGCATATTTTACCCACTATTCTGTGCCTTATTTTTACATCAAAAAATTTTAAATGAGTGTATGAGCAGCAAATTGGCATTTTTTAATAGTCAAAATAGTGAAAACTGGATAAAAAAAAATGGTTAGTTACTTATAAGCATGGTGTGGTCTTTCACAGATAATTTATAACTAAAGTGTGAGGTGACCTAGTGAGGACAGCCTCCCTTATCCCAAGGAGATGATGGAGGCAACCTGACAAAAAGGGACAAAGCTGAACACAGGTGTCCCCTGCTACCTTCTTTTCACTGTCTGACTCAGTCCGTTCCTACAGATCTTCTCTGTGCCATCTTCCCAGGCTACCCATCCTGCCTCTCCAACCCTCTTCTTCCTATTCCTTCTGTAAATCACTCCCAGTTCTTTTCATCCACTCTTTCTACCTCCATCATTTCCACTTTCTGGGTTTCCTGATTACTACCCTTCCTTACCTTTGAGTTCTTCCTTCTTTGGTTGGAATGGAGGAGCTATCTGTGTATTGATGAAGAAACAATGAGTTGTAATAGGGGGTCTGGAGAGGTTGACTCTGAGCTGGTGATGGTGTGGAGGAAATAGCCCAGGAGCTGGAATCAAGACTGCCTTCCCTGCCTTCAGTACCTGCTCAGCTGCAAGAAGTAGTGTTATCAGTCAGGGTCCAATCAGAGAGGTAGAATCAATAGGAGGCGTAGGTAGATTGGTAGATAGATAGATAGATAGATACAAAGAGATATATTACAAAGAATTTGCTTATACAATTATAGCTGGATAAGCAAGTCCTAAGTCTTTAGGCAATCAAGAAGAGAAGACCCCTGATGGGGCTAGAACCCCATGGGCACAAAGTTATTGCCCACAGGCAAGGTCTCTGCTTTTCTTTTTCTATCTTTTCCTTCCTTTTTTTTTTTTTTAAGATTTTATTTATTTGACAGAGAGATCACAAGTAGGCAGAGAGGCAGGGGGAGGTTTGATCCCAGGACCCTGAGATGATGACCTGATCTGAAGGCAGAGCCTTAACCCACAGAGCCACCCAGGCATCCCATGGTCTCTGTTTCTTATAAGGCTTTCCAGCCCATTAAGTCAGGCCCACCCAGGATAGTCTCCCTAATTACATATTCTCATTAAGGACTTTACTTACATTTGCAAAAGTCATAGCAGCACATAGGTTAGTGTTTGATAGAATAACTGGAAGGGGACATGTGGAAGGAATACAATGAAATGGCTGCCATTTTCTTTCTTTTTTTTTAAGATTTTTATTTATTTATTTGACAGGCAAAGATCACAAGTAGGCAGAGAGGCAGGCAGAGAGAGAGAGAGGAGGAAGCAGGCTCCCTGCTTGAGCAGAGAGCCCGATGCGGGGCTCAATCCCAGGACTCTGAGATCATGACCTGAGCTGAAGGCAGAGGCTTTAACCCACTGAGCCACCCAGGCGCCCCCCATTTTCTTTTCATTCTCCAGTTCTTATAAAAAATATGTCTTATAGCCCACATTATCCAGAAACATACTAGAGAGGCAAGTTTAACCCAAACAAGTTGAAACACTACAAGGTCATCAGAGAGAGTTAATAAACTGGGCAGTTGGTGGGCAAATGCCCCTGCTCTTGCCAGGCTAGATTCATCCTGGAAGAACTCACAGCTAATTATTGCTCCACTGTTGCTTTTGTAGGGTCCTTAAAATGGCACAAACAGAAATAGGACATTCCCATATGCCCTTTACCCTGCCTCAGAGAGCTCCTCAACCCTTCAACATAGTTCAAGGACCATTTATCGAAAGGGAAGAGACTTCTGCTAAAAATATATATTTTCTTTTTCCATGCCAGATTTGGAAAATAAGCCAAAGCAGAGATGTTACAGAAATAACTTCAAGTCTCCTTATACTGGATATCTTTGGTTTGCTGATTCAGACTCTCCCCTCATCCTTGTCTACCTGTTCAACCTTGGGACTCTGACAGGTTTTGGCTGGTTTGGACTGTATCAACAGTGCTTCCTTCCAAACCCCTCCTGGCTTCCAATTGGATTGACCAATGGATAATATTTGTAGGACACGGGGATAATATTTGCAGGAGACGGGGAAAAGAACATCCAGGAGTTTAATTTCCTAAATCCAGCCCTTAGTTTACTCTGGGTTGCCTGAGTCCCTTCACTAAAGGGAATGCTCACTTCAAGTCTTCTCTATTCCAGTGCTTCTCAAACCATACATGGTGAAGGACCAGGTATGGCACAATTAGAATTTAAATTTGAATGTCAGATAAACAATAGTTTTTTAGTGTAAGTATGTCCCAAATGTTGCGTGAGATTCACCCTAAACATCTGTTTGTTGTTCATTGGAAATAGAAATTTAGCAGGGCATCCTGTGTTTTAACTGACAGTCCTGGTCCTTAATCTTTTCTTTACGGCCACGACTCAAGCTAGGGCAATCAGAATTTCTCGCTGGGATTTTATTTATGTATCATAGTTGAAAGAAAGAGATGCTGTCTTTCTGGGATGATGTCAGTTTAAATGTCCTCCATTAGCCAAGTGAAAGAAACAGAATGCTATTAGAATGACATACAGGGACTCCGGAATCAAAAGATAGACTTGATGATGTTGTATGCTTAATCTAATTTGAGCTAGATATCTGTCTTTTGTAATCAGAGTCCTGTTTCATATATTGTAACTTAGGAAAGTTTACATAAATAGTTCCATATCCTAAAGAAGTCAATCATTGATCTAGAATTGGTCCAACTGACTCCACAATGAATACTCTTCCTACTATGTCATTCTGCAACTATGAGGCAACTAAAAAATTATGAAACCCTCAAGATACAGAACTCAAAAAGTGTGTGACTGGGTTCTTCTAATGCCTGGCCCTCTGAGCTAGTTCTCCAGTGGAGCCCCACCAGGGCATCACCTTCTTTCTCTAGCCTCTGTCTCTCCTTCCCCTCCCCTGAAACTGTTTCCCTGAGAATAGAAACCAGAGGTCCAGATCTCTTTTTAAAAACTTTACTCTGAAAGAGAAGAACATGAACTAATTATATTAAATTGTATTTCTTCAAAGTAAAAGTACTAAACCAATGGGGCAGGGATCTCTAATCATCTTATACCCCCACCGAAGAAATCTTTTCTTCAGCCTTCAGGGTGCAAAAAACTTGGAAAACAGACAAGATTCTGAGGTCTCTTTAAATATTGAACTACCCAAGGAATGGGAACACAGGGGTTGCGCTGGCCTTCAAGTAAGAATTAGTTGTCAGGATGAAGCATCTCTTCGAATTAAGGATTAGGGAATTCTTTTGGTCACTATAACTCAGTTGTAAATGAAAACAAGAAATGGAATGGGCTGCTTTTGTTCCATTAGTGAGTAACCTTAAAGAGTACAAAGACTCCCTAGCCCCGGGCTTGGGCTTTATCCCACAGAGCAGAGGATTTCCACATAGGAATGGTGATTCCCTCACATCTTTATATTTTAAAGCTATTAAGTGGGATTGATCGGAAAGAATAGATGTTAGGCAACAGTTGGAAATACAACATAGGCAGGATACCCAAGCTGAGCTGTGGTAAACTCTCATCTAATGTTTTACTCCCCTCTAGTGGATTTTTTTTTTTATAGTACATGATACCCCAAGTATGATATAGCAGGTTTTAAAGGAAAGAATTTAAAAATACATTTAAAGCATGTTCATGTTCTGTAGAATTTCTGTGCAGTTCTGTAGAAATTCAAAGGTTTAAAAAAAATGAAGTTTTGTCGGTTCCCTTATTTTTCAGATGAAGAAGCTAAGATCCAAAAGGGGGAAATGACTCCTCCAAGATCACACAGTTGGTTTCTAATAGATCATTCCATTACTAATGGCAATTTTGCATGTATATACTTGTGGTTCTCATGGAAATAGACTACACCTGTCTACTCAGATGCTTGTCAAATGAGGGAAGATTTATGCTTTCAAGGAAATTGGAAATCAAATTCAGTAAGTGTATTATTGACTATGGATACTCTGGGAGGGAAGGGACTTGCACTGGGAAGGGAAGGCTAAGTACTAATAAGAATATCTACTGATGAAAATTGTGCCTAGATAAGCTTTGGTTTGGCTTCCTCTTGGTGCTGCTAATGGATGCAATAACTGCTCAGGGGATCCTTTGGCTTAGAGACTTTACTGTCTCATAGTCTGAATTCTTGTTGTGTAATTTTCAGCTCTGCTTCAGTCTCCTAAAATGTTCACTATCATTCTCCAAAGCATTTCTACTTCCCTTTATTCTCCATATAAATTTAGTCACATGTTTTGTATGAAAATTCTTAATTTGTGATACTATGCTAATATAATAATCTTATCATTAAAGTAACTCTTGTTCAATATGGACAATATAGGAAAGTATTAAAAAGAAAATAAAAATTTCCCACAGTGGTTGTTCATTTCAGCAATGTCTGATTAAGCACTTACTAGACTAATGCTTCCACAGATGACCACTATAAACTCTGGGCAAAATAAATGAAAAACAACTACCTGGAGTCAATGAAGCCTGAATAAAATTAAACAGATTATATGTAGAGAAGTTGGCATTTGGAAGGAGAAAATGACAAAGTGTGAGTTTTCTTTGTTTTTTTTATAGCATTTAGCCTTAAGGCAGACCACACTTGGCTATATGTGGCAATGCAAATGACTACAGAAAACCAATAATCTTTCTGGCCTGAAGAATCAGAACAGAGTTTAAGGCAACCAAAGCCACTGGAAAATGAGGGAAGAATCCTGGCAATTAGAAAGCCAGAGAAGAGAACCAAAAATTCTGTTAAAATTTTTGCTGATTCTTAAACTTTATATGTGGGTCAGATTCTAAATAACTTAAGACAAAATAACTGAATTGAGATTTGGGCTAGTGCCCAAGAGACTAGGGTTTAGAGTTTAAGTTTAACAAAGTTACTTACCTACTAACCCAATATTAAAAAAAAAAAAAAAAGTAATATTCTTCAGAGGAATGTAACAGAATACAGTTTCACCAGCTAATGTTCACAACCAGGATACAAACCAAAATTACTCAACATAATAGAAACAAATTCTGATCTATTTGGGAGGAAAATGGTAATAAACAAAGAAAAAAACCAATATAATCCAGCTATTGGAATTGGACAAGAATTTTAAAACAGCTATTATAGTTATGCACAGTGATGTAAAAGAAAATATGCTTACAATGAATGAAAAGATAAGAAATTTCAGGAAGGAAATAAACCATGAAAAGTATCAAACAGGTTATTGAACTGAAAGTTAAATGACCTTAAATGTAAAATTTACCTGGTGGGCTTAACAGCAGAGAGAGATGAGAAAAGAAAGAACCACTGAACTTGAGGACATATCAATGGAATGATCTAATCTGAAGTACAGTGAGCAAGAACACTTAAAATAGAATTTCAGGGATTTGTGGCACAGTGTCAAAAGGCTAACATATGTGTTATTGGAAGCCCAGAAGAGAGAGGAAGGAGCAAATGGGACGCAAACATTTTTACAAAAAATGGCCAAAATCCTGCCAATTTGATACAAATTACAAATTTACAGTTTAGAAAATCTCAACAAATCCCAAGTCAGAGAACAGTGAAACTGCTGAAAACTAAAGATAAAGATAAAATCCTGAGAGCAGCCAGAAAAAAAATTTTTTTTTCATATAGGGGAACAATGATTCGATGAGCACTCTAATCTCAAACAATGACAGAAGACAATTAACTAACATTTTTAAAGAACTGCAAGAAAAAAGAACAAGCATAACCTGTGAATCCCAAATTCAAAGTCAACAAAACTATTCTTCAAGAAATGAAGGCAAATAATAAAGACATTTTCAGACAAAAGAAAACCAAAGAAATTTAGACTAAATGTATGCATTTTTCAAAATTCAATGAATGTATATTTTAGATATGTACATTTTACCATATACTCAAAAGTACTATAAAGAGTATTAAGCTCTAGTTAATGATATGTATGCTAAAACATTTAAAGAGAAGTGTACTAATGTCTGCTATTTATGGTGAAACACATAAAAAATAAGAGATTAATGTATGACTAGAGGGATGGATAGATAAATATGTGATGAAGCAAGTATAATAAAATGTTATTGGTATAATTTAAGTAATAGGTATATCATTCACTGTAAAATTCTTTTACCTTTGCTATACATTAGGAAGTGTTTACTAAAAATATTGGAAATATGAGATTAAAATATAGTTATAAAGATTTGCATTAATATACTCTTATTGATTCTTTTTTCAATTTAATGATGATATTTTTTTACTGGTTGAAAGAGGACTTTGATCATGGCATTCAAACACTGTTCCAAATCCAACTCTAAAAATACAGGTTCCAGAAATATACTTGACATAGAAGTGTCTTAGTCAGCTTGGGTTGCTATAACAAAACATTTTAGACTGGGTGGCTTAAACAACAGACAGTTATTTCTCACAGTTCTGGAGACTGGGAAATGCAAGATTAAGGTCCTGGCAGACTTGATTCCTGGTTTGCAGACATCTGCCTTTCCCTGTGTTCTCATGTGATGTGGAAAGAATGAAGTTTAGTCTCTTTTCTTACAAGGATACTAATTCCATTATGGGAACCCTAGCCTCACAAACTCATCTAAACCTGATTATCTCCTAAAGACCTTAACTCCAAATATCATCACACTGGGAGTTAAGGATTGAACACAAACATTTAGCCCAGAACAAGAAATTACTAAAAAGGGAAGCTCCCAAAAGTTCATCATATACCAAGTGTCACTTTTGATATTTTTGTAAATTATCTTTCAATATTTTAAAACATTCATATATCATTTTATCAATGTGACCTTAGTATAATGTTGTGTTTTTCTAAAATATTATTTTAATGTCTAAATTGTATGAAGATCTCAAAATTAAATCAATAGTTTTCCTATTATTTGACATATAAGTTGTTTTTGTTTTTTCACATAAATGTGCACATTAAAGAGATCACAGAATAAGAATCAGGAGCCAGAAGGGCATCAGACCTCTCAGTTGCAATGAAAAAAAATTAGAAGACAGTGAAATAGTGCTTCTAAAATTCCAATGAAAGGAGATTTTCAACTCATACTTCAATACTCAGCCTGTCAGCATGAATAATGCGATATCTTTTAAAATTTACTTTTTTAAAGAAACTATGATGGGGTATACTTCACCAAAACAAGGTGGCAAATGAAGAAAGTGGAGGACGCAGGACCCAGAGAATGAGGACCCAATACATCACAGTAGATAAGGAAGGAAATTCCCAGGAAAGAGAGGAAATTCCCAGAATGATCATGAGGGGAAGTCCCAGTGGTACAATAAGCCCAGAGCACAGCTAATGGAAAATAATGGAAAAAGATGGAAATACCCAAGAGAGGTCAGTCTTCAAGAAAAACCTGTGGAGTACCTGATGAGTTTGAATTTGAGAGAGTATTTTTAGTGTGGTTGAAGAATTGTGGGTAAAGTACTAAGAGGTATATAAAAAAATGAGAAAATTTTTAAAAAGACAGTATCTCCTCTAAAGAAAACTAAAAGTTGCATGTAGAAAGTAATATTATTATCGTATACTATACACTCATCTCTAAATAATTATTTTAATAATGTAAAAACTTTATACTGATTTAAGTAAAAAAGAATAATAAGCTATATTGAGATTTTCAGGTGGGGAAAGTATATAAATGTAGGGGGCAATCAGGTTATATAGGAACTAAATCTTTAATTTCTACAGTTGGAAATAAAGAGATGAATTATAAAACTTAAAAAATTAAGAAAAATTAGTATGAACACATTACTTAGAAATTTGGAGGTAAATAAAGTAATTGCAGGGTGTTACTGGAATTGAGAATAGGAAAAGATGGGGTAGAATTGTGCTGTTTTTCAATATATGTGTGTTTCTGTACAAGTTTTAAAAACTCTTAATGGGAGATGTATATATATATTCTGCTGATCCAAGCTGGGGTACTTCAAGGTTGCAAGAAGCTCTGAGTGGGGCTTACAAAGTCTAATTACATTATTCTGAAACGCCACATAATTGCCTTGCACAGTTATACAACTGCTTTTAGTAAGCCCTGTCTCCTAGATCTAAGATCTGGGTTCTCGGTAGAATTTTTTACATCATCACCAGACCCATCCTGTGACACAGACTGTATGGTATTGAACTAGTTCGAGGTACAGTTGAATTGCTTCTGTGGAAAAATGACTCCACTGCGGCATGTGAGTTGGTGAAAGGCTGGGTGGGGCTGACATGATAGGGCTTCTCAAGGACCACCACAGTTCCCCACCAAGGAGAAGTTAGAAGAGAGATTAAGGTTTTGGGGGTATGTTCTGGAGACTTTTATATTAGTCCTATAGGTTAGCCATAGGTTGGAGCAGATGATCCTGAAGTCTCTCTATCCTGAGATTCTATGAAGGAGTTTCATTCTTATTAGAATGGCTGCTAGTTAGTATTTAGGGCAAGGATTAGACCCCAGGAAAAGGTATTAATTATCTCTTACTCTCCCCCCCTCTTTTTTTTTCTATCAGCATGATTTACACTTAATCTTTTCTCACTTTTTTGTCAAATGTTGTTTGTCTATTTTAAAAGAATATATGTTATCCATTTTGGAGTTCCACATTTCATATGTGATCATTTGATTAAGACTGAGAGAAGTGTGTTTAAATTTTCTATGTTCTTAAAATTCCTTGTTCACTCATTCTGCCAGTGTAGGAGGTATGTGAAATCTCTAACTAAAACAGTGAATTCATCAGTTTCTCCTTCTAGCCACTTCAGTTTTTCTTTACATATTTTGAAGCTGTCTTATGTTCAAACACATTTAGAATTCTTATTCCTTCCTTGTTTATTAAAACTTTAAAAAAACTACCTAGTGGCCTTTATTATCTTTAGTAAAATTTAATTCCCTTACAAGGGAATTCCACAAGTTACATATTATTATTATTTCTACAGTTGTTGTTCGTTAAATTTACCCATACTCTTATTATTTTTATCATTAGTACTTCATTTTTGTATTTCAAACCTTCCTTTTGAGATTTTCTTTCTTCCTGATTTACTAACTACTGAATATCCTTGAGTAAAGATGTCTTGGGGGGTACCTGGGTGGTTCAATCAGTTAAGCGTCTGTCTTCAGCTCAGGTACTGATCTCAGGGTCCTGGAATCGAGTCCCACATTGGGCTTCCTGTTCAGTAGGAAGCCTGCTTCTTCCTCTGCCCCGCTCCCCTACTCATGTTCTCTCTCTCTCTCAAATAAATAAATAAAATCTTTGATAAAAAAGATATGTTGGAATTTCATTTGAAAATCATGTTAAAAGAGAAATTTTCTGAGTTTGTAAATTGATGATTAATTTCATTCAGCATTTTGAGACACTATTCCACTGTCTTGCTATTATTGTTCTTGAGAAATCATTCTTTAAAGTCTAATTGATATTCTTTTGAAAGCAACCTGTTCTGTTTTTATTCTAGTTGCTCTTTTTAATGTTCTACAGTCTCCCTATAGGGGAGCTAGGTGATTTGTTTGTATTTATTCTGCTTGAGATTCATTGGAGGTTCCTGAATATGACAATTCATTAGTTTAGTAGATTCTGAAAAAGCCTTGGCTATAAGCCCTACCAAATATTGCTTCTCCCATTATCTCCTTCTGGAATTCTGGTTTAGGGTGTGGTTCAAACTTCTCAAACCATGATATATGGCTCATGATTTCTTTTTCTTATTTCCTGTTTCTGTCTCTTGAGTTGCATTCTAATCAATTCCTTCAGCCCTATTATTCACCTCACAAAATCTCCTCTGCTCTTTAACCTGTCACTGAATTTCTAATTTGTTTCTAGACATCTTATGTGTTTTTCAAAAATAATGATTTCTAGCTATTTTTGATAAACTCTTATTCCTTGCCAAATTTTTGGTAGCCTTAATTTTTCTTTAAGCATATTAAACATAATGGGGTTTTTTTTTGTATTAGTTTTTGATTATTCTGACATATCCAGTCTTTATTTATTGTTTTAAAGATTTTATTTATTTATTTGACAGAGAGAAAGAGCATGAGCAGGGGGTGCAGCAGGCAGAAGGAGGAGCAGACTCCCGCTGAGCAGGGCGCCTTGCCTGACCTGGGATGATCCCAGGACCCTGGGATCATGACCTGAGCCGAAGGCAGATGCATCACCGACTGAGCCACCCAGGCACCCCCATATCCAGTCTTTAAAGGTATAGTTCTGAAGTCTATTGTTCTGCCTCTGCCTCTGGTATTTTGTTTCCTTTTGGGTTTGGTGACTTTTTTTTTAAGGAGAGCCCAAGTGCCTTGAAGCATAAGGATTAGGGATACACCAAAGACTGGTTTACTTAAGGTTTGCTACTCTGCAAAGAATACTGTTTGCTTCTGCCACAAGTCTGGGGAGACTTTACAACCTGAGAAGAGTTTAAACAAAAAATTTGAGGGGCACCTAGTAGAAATTCAACCACAAGCCACGATTTTGGTTAGAACAATTTTTATTTTCTTTCACCTGAACCAAGAATGAAATAGGCAAGTTCCTTTATAACTTCCCTCTTTAGGGCTTTTGTACATTAATTTTCTATTTTGCCCACTATTTTGCCCAGCGTTACTTTCCAGGGGTCTCACTTTGTGTGGGAGAGTCTGATTTGACTCACCTTGCATGGGCCCTTATGCTTTTTCCTTCTCTGCCCCTTTCCCCACCGAGGGTACCAAGGCTTGCTGGGTTTCTCGTGCAAATTTTGTCTTAAGTACTGGCTGACCTTTCAATTCATCCTTTTTTGTGCTGGTGGCCTTGAAGGATTTTTCTAACTCTCTTGCCAGGTCAGCTCTTCATTTTATGACTTGTGGGTTAAAAGTAGTAATAATAAATAAATAATCTTTTATTCAGTATGTTAAAGTATATTGTACTAGGAGAAAATTAGGGGTGATATAGCTGACCATATTGGAATAGAAATAACTTGCTTCCTTTCACTTTTGATTTCTTTTTTAACATTTTCTGTCTCCCTTTCTTTATTGCCTTTCTTAGCTTTTTAATTATTCTTTATTCCATTTTTCTTTTTTGTCATTCTATTTTTCTTTTCACTTGTCCTTGGTTTTTTTTTCTCCTTTTTGTCTCTTTATTCTTGTTTCTTTACTTTTTTTTTTTTTTTACTCTTTCTTGCCTTTCCTTTCCTATTTCTTTCTGTCATTCATGCAATTTTTTAAACAAACACCAAACAATTTTTCTTGGCCTATGAATAGTATTTTAATCTCTTTTTTAGAAAATTAGCTTAGCTGTCACTAATTGAACAATGAAGTTTCGCGTCATTGGAATGAAATCAATTTATAATGCCTTTCACATAGTAAGCACTCAATAAACATTTTTGTTTTTGAATGAAACTTCATTAAATGTTCTAACTCTACTATGGTGAGCATACTGTGAGATCAAAATATTGCCAAGTAGACTGTACCTGTGACTCAGTCAAGTCTAACCCAGACTGACAGAGAAATTGATGGAATGTTAATTGATAGCAGCTGGATGACTGGCATGAGTACAGCCACAGGAAAGGGCCAAGGATCTCTCAGGGAGTATAAAATTTACATTTACTAAAGACCCCAGAGGCTTTTTAATGAGAATGACCTCTGGTTAAAATTAGAGTGAAGGGGAAATAAAGATAGTAATTTGGAGACTTTGGGTCTTAGCATATTTTCCACTTAATAGCCACTGACTTAGAAAATGAAACTCATGGAATTCTCATAATAGTAATGACTTAGCCTTAATGATTTAAAAAACCCCATTAGGTGGGTTCATGACTTGTTGGTTAGCAACACTGGAAAATATACTAAGTGGAGAAAACAGGGATAAGTCCTCAAATTTAAAACACTTTTATCAGTGTCTTGGCTGATAGAAAATAGACTGTGTAGATTGGGTCTCATAGAGTAACCTCAGAGGGTTTGTTTACTCATGGGAATTGAAAGATGCTCCAGATGATCTTGAAGAGAATATGACCAGAATTTTTTATATCACTAGCTGGCTGTACATCTGTAAAGATCCCCCACTATATGGAAATTCCTGAGTTGATATCTGAATGAGGTGACAAGACCAAACCTTACTAAGATATGTATTAGTGTATTAGTTCTAAAATATGTATTAGTGGAAGACCCAGTCACCTTTTGAGCTTTGAGATTTCCCCAAGAGAAATTGATAATCATCTTGTCCACTAAATGAGGCATCTGGTTTGTTAATATCAAGCTGGTTGATGCAACTAGATTGAGAACCAATAGTTTGACTTTGGGAATATTTGAAATGTTAAAGAATGATTAGTGTTTAACTCTATATTGATGAGTGGTCTTATTTTTTCCTCCCAATATACACCTTTATTTCCCGGAGTATTTTAAAGCAAATTCCTGACATTATAATATTTCATCTGTAATGCTTTAGAATCCTGGCTACTCCTGAAAACAGGGTCAAGGTTATATCTAGCTGGTCCAATAGATAAAGAAAGCCCAAAGATGTGAACCTGCTCCATGATACTTCCTCTTCACCTACTGAAGCTAACATGTGCATAGTAATTTCCATTGGTCTATGTGTGAATTGACACTGGAGGACCTTAGAAGGGAAAAAGCATATAAATCCAACTTATATTGGTATATACCACTGGGGGAGATAAGGTTTAGAGCAGTGATTAAACTCTTGTTGGACTGTTTCCCTAAATCCTTCTGTGCGGGAAAACTTCTGGAAATTACTGAGGGCTAGAGATTATTATCGTGGGGTGGGGTGGGGCTGAGGGAGGAGATACTGTATATTAAGGGTGGAATTTTCTGTAAACAGGTAGATATACCAGACGGTTCTGAAATGGGTAAGGCCATCTGGGAGAAAACACAAGTGAGAATTTGGCATGGAGTTGGCAAGCAACCACACAAAAGAATAAGTCTTTTCTAAAATATTCAAGAAATATTAAACAGGAGACTGGATGTCTTACAATTACCTGAGAAGGATGTTTGAATTATTTTACTTGCACATTTAAAAAATATCTCAGCTCTTTATCCATGTGTCATATGTATTACAAATATTTTCCTCAATTTGTTGTGTACCTTTTTAATATTTATGATGGCTCTTGTTTTGTTCTTTTATGGTTTCTACCTTTGGTGCCTTGTTACTATTCATATTTTTTCCAGATGAAATTTTTAATCATTTGGTTATGTTTTTAAAATGACGTTGGAATTCTGCGGGATTTTTTGATTAATTTAGGTAAAGTTGACATTTTTTCAGGGCTGAATTTTTCAGTTTGAGACCTACTACATCTGTCCTTTTAATTTTTATGGTTTTCAGAAAATTTTTCTTGTATTGCTTTTGTTTTCTTTACAAAGGTCCTGCATATTCCTTAAGTTTATTTCTAGATATTTTATATTTTTTGTTCTGTATTTCAATTTCCAATGAACAAATAATAGAATATAAGGAAATTGTTGGTTTATATGTATTAAGTAAAAGGATGGTTTCTTATTAGTTTTAATAATCTTCCAGTTACTTTCCCTGGTTTTCCAGAAAGGTAATCATCAGCAGTAAATAATAATGATTTTGCCATTTCCTTTTCCAAATATATATGTCCTATTTTGTTGGCATCTCTGATTGTACTGGTTAGCATTTCAAGAGTGATTTTAAATCATAATGGTGACAATCCATGCTTATCTTACATCTACTTGAAAAGAGAATGTCCTTGTTGCAATGTTTTTCAAAGTCTCTTCTGATAAAGTCTCTTCTTTAAAAAAAAAATTCAGTAGTCAAATACATTTTACAAACACATTAGTATATTAAAGACTCTGAAATATCTGTAGTAAATACTTATTTAAATTAATTTGATATATGCTTACCATTACCTAAAAGTATTTAGTAATAAACCATAAACATTTCATAACCTTTCTCTTTTTTTTTTTAAAACAGTAACTACACTCTTATCTAACTAGTGCTTTGCATGTTTAAAAATGCTATTGGATGTTGGCTTGAAATAATTTTTAAAAACACTACTTTACATAAATTTCTTTGATTTCTATTTTACTAGTAACTAAATAATAAATCTTATCAAATTCACTGTAGTAGTTAATTCAGATGATTGAAATGCATTTTTCCTTTGATCAATGTGATAAATTATATTACTAGACATGAAACTATAGATATTAAACTATCCCTGAGTTCATAAAATAAACCATTCCATGACCACAAAGTTTCATATTTCGGGGTTCTTCTGTATTTTAATTGCTAATATTTAATATTTTGGGGTCTATCATCACATGATATTGATCTCTAGTTCTCTTTGACATGATTGGTATCAGCCTTATGCCAATTTCATAAAATGAATTAAAGTCTTTTCTACTTTCTCTGCACCATAGGCCAATATTGTAGCATAGAAATTTTCTGTCCTCAGTATTTGAAAGAATTTGCAGGTGGAACACATCAGGTCTGATGCATATTTTAGAAGTAGGTCATTGACAACCCTTTTAGTGTCTTTAATGGTATATCCAGATTTTCTGGTTAGTCAATTTTTGTGGCAGGTTGATTACATCCGTGGACCCGATTAATGACCCTCTCATATCTATGTCCTTCAAAGTATGGTTTTATAGTGCTTCCATTCAGGTTGTAGATTTATTTTTTCTGCATCTTAAATCTGGGTTGCCTTGTGTCTTGCTTTGGCCAATAGAATCTAAAAGAAAGGACAATGTGTCATTTCTTTTTTTTTTAAATTTTTAAATTTTTTAAATAAATATATAATGTATTTTTATCCCCAGGGGTACCGGTCTGTGAATCGCCAGGTTTACAAATTTCACAGCACTCACCATAGCACATACCCTCCCCAATGTCCATAACCCCACCACCCTCTCCCGACCCCCCTGCCCCCAGCAACCCTAAGTTTGTTTTGTGACATTAAGAGTCTCTTAGGTTTGTCTCCCTCCCGATCCCACCTTCTTTCATTTATTCGTTTCCTACCCCCAAACCCTCAACTTGCATCTCCACTTCCTCATATCAGGGAGATCATATGATAGTTTTCTTTCTCTGACTTATTTCTTTTTTCTTTTTTTTTTTTTTTAATCTTTTTTTTTTTTAAGATTTTATTTATTTATTTGACAGACAGAGATCACAGGTAGACAGAGAGGCAGGCAGAGAGAGAGAGAGGGAAGCAGGCTCCATGCTGAGCAGAGAGCCCGATGTGGGACTCGATCCCAGGACCCTGAGATCATGACCTGAGCCGAAGGCAGCGGCTTAACCCACTGAGCCACCCAGGCGCCCCTTCTCTGACTTATTTCGCTAAGCATAATACCTTCTAGTTCCATCCACGTCATCGCAAATGGCAAGATTTCATTTCTTTTGATGGCTGCATAGTATTCCATTGTATATATATACCACTTCTTCTTTCTCCATTCATCTGTTGATGGACATCTAGATTCTTTCCATAGTTTGACTATTGTGGACATTGCTGCTATAAACATTGGGGTGCATGTGTCCCTTTGGATCATTACGTTTGTATCTTTAGGGTAAATACCCAGTAGTGCAATTGCTGGGTCATAGGGTAGCTCTATTTTACCTTTTTGAGGAATCTCCATGGTGTTTTAAAGCATGGTTGCACCAGCTTGCATTCCCACCAACAGTGTAGGAGGGTTCCCCTTTCTCCGCATCCTTGCCAGCATCTGTCATTTCCTGACTTGTTAATTTTAGCCATTCTGACTGGTGTGAAGTGGTATCTCATTGTGATTTTGATTTGTATTTCCCTGATGCTGAGTGATGTGGAGCATTTTTTCATGTGTCTGTTGGCCATCTGGACGTCTTCTTTGCAGAAATGTCTGTTCATGCACTCTGCCCATTTCTTGATTGGATTATTTGTTCTTTGAGTATTGAGTTTGCTGAGCCCTTTATAGATTTTTGATACTAGTCCTTTATCTGATAAGTCGTTTGCAAATATCTTCTCCCTCCCATTCTGTCAGTTGTCTTTTGGTTTTGTTAACTTTTTCCTTTGCTGTGCAAAAGCTTTTGATCTTGATGAAATACCAATAGTTCATTTTTGCCCTTGCTTCCCTTGCCTTTGGCGATGTTCCTAGGAAGATGTTGCTGCGGCCGAGGTTGAAGAAGATACTGCCTGTGTTCTCCTCAAGGATTTTGATGGATTCCTTTCTCACATTGAGGTCCTTCATCCATTTTGAGTCTATTTTCGTGTGTGGTGTAAGGAGATGGTCCAATTTCATTTTTCCGCATGTGGCTCTCAAATTTTCCAACACCATTTGTGCTGGGGAAAAAGAGGCTGTCTTTTTTCCATTGGATTTTCCTTCCTGCTTTGTTGAAGATTAGTTGACCATAGAGTTGAGGGTCTATTTCTGGGCTCTCTATTCTGTTCCATTGATCTATGTGTCTGTTTTTGTGCCAGTGCCATACTGTCTTGATGATGACAGCTTTGTAATAGAGCTTGAAGTCCGGAATTTTGATGCCACCAACTTTGGCTTTCTTTTTCAATATTACTCTGGCTGTTCGAGGTCTTTTCTGGTTCCATACAAATTTTAGGATTATTTGTTCAATTTCTTTGAAAAAACTGGATGGGATTTTGCTAGGGATTGCATTAAATGTGTAGATTGCTTTAGGTAGCATAGACATTTTCACAATATTTGTTCTTCCAATCCATGAGCATGGAACATATTTCCATTTATTTGTGTCTTCCTCAATTTCTTTCATGAGTACTTTATAGTTTTCTGAGTATAGATTCTTAGCCTCTTTGATTAGGTTTATTCCTAGGTATCTTATGGTTTTGGGTGCAATTGTAAATGGGATTGACTCCTTAATTTCTCTTTCTTCTGTCTTGTTGCTGTATAGAAATGCAACTGATTTCTGTGCATTGATTTTATATCCTGACACTTTACCGAATTCCTGTACAAGTTCTAGCAGTTTTGGAGTGGAGTCTTTTGGGTTTTCCACATATAGTATCATATCATCTGCGAAGAGTGATAGTTTGACTTCTTCTTTGCCGATTTGGATGCCTTTAATTTCCTTTTGTTGTCTGATTGCTGAGGTTAGGACTTCTAGTACTTTGTTGAATAGCAGTGGTGATAAGGGACATCCCTGCCGTGTTCCTGACCTTAGCGGAAAAGCTTTCAATTTTTCTCCATTGAGAATGATATTTGCGGTGGGTTTTTCATAGATGGCTTTGATAATATTGAGGTATGTGCCCTCTATCCCTATACTTTGAAGAGTTTTGATCAGGAAGTTTTGATCAGAAATGCTTTTTCAGGATCTATTGAGAGTATCATATGGTTCTTGTTCTTTCTTTTATTAATGTGTTGTATCACATTGATTGATTTGCGGATGTTGAACCAACCTTGCAGCACTGGAATAAATCCCACTTGGTCGTGGTGAATAATCCCTTTAATATACTTAATATACTTTAATATACTTTTTAAATATACCTTTTAATACTACTGGCTAGTATTTTGGTGAGAATTTTTGCATCTGTGTTCATCAAGGATATTGGTCTGTAATTCTCTTTTTTGACGGGATCCTTGTCTGGTTTTGGCCTCATAAAATGAGGTTGGAAGTTTTCCTTCCATTTCTATTTTTTGGAACAGTTTCAGGAGAATAGGAATAAGTTCTTCTTTAAATGTTTGGTAGAATTCCCCCGGGAAGCCATCTGGCCCTGGGCTTTTGTTTGTTTGGAGATTTTTGATGACTGTTTCAATCTCCTTATTGGTTATGGGTTTGTTCAGGTTATCTATTTCTTCCTGGTTCAGTTGTGGTAGTTTATATGTCTCTAGAAATGTATCCATTTCTTCCAGATTGTCGAATTTGTTGGCGTAGAGTTGCTTATAGTATGTTCTTATAATTTTTGTATTTCTTTGGTGTTTGTTGTAATCTCTCCTCTTTCATGATTTCATCTCTTCTCCTGCTGGGTTTAGGGTTTCTTTCTTGTTCTTTCTCCAGCTCCTTTAGGTGTAGGGTTAGGTTTTGTATTTGAGACCTTTCTTGTTTCTTGAGAAAGGCTTGTACCGCTATATATTTTCCTCTCAGGACTGCCTTTACTGTGTCCCACAGATTTTGAACCGATGTGTTTTCATTATCATTTGTTTCCATGAATTTTTTCAATTCTTCTTTAATTTCCTGGTTGACACATTCATTCTTTAGAAGGATGCTGTTTAGTCTCCATGTATTTGGGTTCTTTCCAAATTTCCTCTTGTGATTGAGTTCTAGCTTCAGAGCATTGTGGTCTGAAAATATGCAGGGAATGATCCCAATCTTTTGATACCGGTTGAGACCTGATTTAGGACCGAGGATGTGATCTATTCTGGAGAATGTTCCATGTGCACTAGAGAAGAATGTGTATTCTGTTGTTTTGGGATGGAATGTTCTGAATATATCTGTGATGTCCATCTTGTCCAGTGTGTCATTTAAGGCCTTGATTTCCTTGTTGATCTTTTGTTTGGATGATCTGTCCATTTCAGTGAGGGGAGTGTTAAAGTCCCCTACTATTATTATATTATTGTCAGTGTGTTTCTTTGGTTTTGTTATTAATTGGTTTATATAGTTGGCTGCTCCCACGTTAGGGGCATAGATATTTAAAATTGTTAGATCTTCTTGTTGGACAGACCCTTTGAGTATGATATGGTGTCCTTCCTCATCTCTTATTATAGTCTTTGGCTTAAAGTCTAATTGATCTGATATAAGGATTGCCACTCCTGCTTTCTTCTGATGTCCATTAGCATGGTAAATTCTTTTCCACCCCCTCACTTTAAATCTGGAGGTGTCTTCAGGTCTAAAATGAGTTTCTTGTAAGCAGCATATAGATGGGTTTTGTTTTTTTATCCATTCTGATACCCTGTGTCTTTTGATTGGGGCATTTAGCCCATTAACATTCAGGGTAAGTATTGAGAGATATGAATTTAGTGCCATTGTATTGCCTGTAAGGTGACTGTTACTGTGTATTGTCTCTGTTCCTTTCTGATCTACTACTTTTAGGCCCTTTGCTTAGAGGACCCCTTTCAATATTTCCTGTAGAGCTGGTTTGGTGTTTACAAATTCTTTCAGTTTTTGTTTGTCCTGGAAGCTTTTAATCTCTCCTTCTATTTTCAATGATAGCCTAGCTGGATATAGTATTCTTGGCTGCATGTTTTTCTCGTTTAGTACTCTGAGTATATCATGCCCATTCTTTCTGGCTTGCCAGGTCTCTGTGGATAAGTCCACTGCCAATCTGATATATTTACCATTGTATGTTACAGAGTTCTTTTCCCGGGCTGCTTTCAGGATTTTCTCTTTGTTGCTAAGATTTGTAAATTTTACTATCAGGTGATGGGGTGTGGACCTATTCTTATTGATTTTGAGGGGGGTTCTCTGCATCTCCTGGATTTTGATGCTTGTTCCCTTTGCCATATTAGGGAAATTCTCGACAATAATTCTCTCCAATATACGTTATGCTCCCCTCTCTCTTTCTTCTTTTTCTGGAATCCCAGTTATTCTAATGTTGTTTCGTCTTATGGTATCACTTATCTCTCAAATTCTCTCCTCATGTTCCAGTATTGGTTTGTCTCTCTTTTTGCTCAGCTTCTTTATTCTCTGTCATTTGGTCTTCTATATCACTAATTCTTTCTTCTGCCTCATTTATCCTAGCAGTAAGAGCCTCCATTTTTCATTGCACCTCATTAATAGCTTTTTTTAATTTCAACTTGGTTAGATTTTAATTCTTTAATTTCTCCAGAAAGGGCTTTTATCTCTCCAGAGAGCGTTTCTCTAATATCTTCCATGCCTTTTTTGAGCCCGGCTAGGACCTTGAGAATCATCATTCTGAACTCTAGATCTGACATATTACCAGTGTCCGTATTGATTAGGTCCCTAGCGTTTGGTATTGCCTCTTGTTCTTTTTTTTTTTTTTTTTTTTTTGTGGTGAGTTTTTCTGCCTTGTCATTTTTTCCAGATAAGAATATATGAAGGAGGGGCTCCTGGGTGGCTCAGTGGGTTAAAGCCTTTGCCTTCGGCTCAGGTCATGATCCAGGGTCCTGGGATTGAGCCCCGCGTTGGGCTCTCTGCTCAGCAGGGAGCCTGCTTCCCTTCCTCTCTCTCTCTGCCTGCCTCTCTGACTACTTGTAATCTCTGTCTATAAAATATATAAATAAAAAAATCTTAAAAAAAACTATTAAAAGAAAAGAATATATGTAGGAGCAAATAAAATGCTAAAGGGATGGCAAAGACCCCAGGAAAATGTGTTTTAACCAAATCAAAAGAGTCCCCAAATTGGAGGGAGAAAGGGGATAAAAAGAAGTTCAGAAAAATAAAAAAAAAATAAAAAAAAAACAAAAAACGTTAAAAAAAGAAAACAAATAAAGAAAAAATATTAAAAAAGAAAATATATATATATATATATTAGACTGGTGACTAGAACACGGTCAACCACTCAATTTTGGGAGTATTTTAGTCTCTTAGAAGAAAGTACCTCCCAAAATTTTAAAGAATGAAAAACATATATAAGGGTAGACACAATGAAGGGATGGGATATGCCTATAAAGATGAGAAAAAAAATTTTTTTTAATTTCTAAAAAAGGAGTTGATAAGTAAGTTGGTTGGGAGAATAAAGAAAAAGAAAGTGGAGAGGATTTGCTTGGGTTGGAGACTAGAACAAGCCCGGAGCTAGATTTAGGGTATATTTTGATCTATTAGGAGAAGTTGTACCCCATACTTTTTAGAGGAAAAAACCCTATGTGTATACAAAAAATAAGGTTAGATACAATGTAGGGTAAAATATGACTATAATAATGAAGGTTAAAAAAAGATTATTATTATTTTTTTGAAAGGTATTGTTAAGATAAACTAGTTAAAAAAATGTTAAAAGAGGAAAGGGTAAAAGAAAAAAAAATTAGAAGAGAAAAAAAAATTAACTGCAAGACTACAGAATCATGGGGAGAAAGCCATGGATTCCATGTTTTGCTTTCTACTCCTCTGGAATTCCGCTGTTCTCCTTGGTAAGTGAACTTGGTCTTGGCTGGATTTCTTGTTGATCTTCTGGGGGAGGGGCCTGTTGTAGTGATTCTCAAGTTTCTTTCCCCTAGACGGGATTGCCCTACCCTTACCAGGGGCGAGGCTAAGTAATCTGCTTGGGTTCGGGAGCTTTTGTTCCCTGAACGCTTCCCATAGAGTTCCGGAGGATGGGAATGATAATGGCGGCCTCGCAGTTTCCGGCCCAGAGGAGCTGAGAGCTCGGGGCCCCACTCCTGAGTGTGCCCTCAGAGCAAAGCACTCCCATCTCCCTGGCCTCTGGTTGCGTTTGGAGAAAAGCGCTCAATCGTTCCCATCTCCTTGGCCTCCAGCCACGCTCTGAGCTCACCCAGCCTGTGACCAATTCAAGGTAACCCTGAGTTGAGAGCTCACTCCTCGGCTTTGTCTCTGTAGCTGGCTTCCCTGCTCTAATACCTGCGAACTCTGTGACACTCAGACACCCCTTATGTTATACCCGAGTTTTCGCATCCGAGAGATCACCAAGGAGCCAACACCAATGCAATCACACGAGGGTTTATTCAATTAGCTTAAGCTTGGGCCCAAGTATACCCTACATAGTGGAATAGGGACTTGGACCCCAAGCTTAATTAAGGCAGGGGTATTTATGGGTTCCTGTTACTAAAGCAGGATGGGGCTTCCTGTTACTAAAGCAGGGTGGGGGTTTCTGAAACCAAAGCAGGGTGGGACTTCCTGTTATTTTTTTTTTTTTAATGTGGAATGCTTCACGAATTTGCGTGTCATCCTTGCGCAGGGGCCATGCTAATCTTCTCTGTATCGTTCCAATTTTAGTATATGTGCTGCTGAAGCGAGCACGGGACTTCCTGTTATTAGAGCAGGGTGGGGTTCTCTGGAACTAAAGCAGGGTGGGGGTTCATGTTACTAAAGCAGGGTAGGGGTCCTTAGAACTAAAGTAAAGTAGGGGAAAGTTCAGCCCTTGGGCACAGGGGTCTGAGATGGCTGCCAGAGCTAAGATGGTTGTACTTATGCCAAGGCTAAACCTGAGGTGGGATAGCCTTAATTGTTCCCGGCCTCCACACTGATCCTTCTGTGACCCTGTGGGACCTGGGGCCATGCTAGCTCCGTGTGGGCTTCACCCCGGTTTAGCCTCTGGAGTGATGTCCCTCAGTGGAGCAGATTTTTAAAAGTCCTGATTTTGTGCTCTGTTGCTCCACTGCTTGCCCGGAGCCAGCCCCTCCCCCCGCGGTCTATCTTCCCGTCACGTTGGATTCACTTCTCCGCCAGTCCTACCTTTCAGAAAGTGGTCGATTTTCTGTTTATAGAATTGCTGCTCTTCTTCTCTTCCATCTCCTGTTTGATTTGTAGGTGTTTGCAATGGATTGATAAGCTATCTAGCTGATCTCCTGCTACCTGATGTAGTCTTAGCCTGCTACTTCTCCTCCATCTTGACTCCTCCCCCCTTCTTTTTTTATTTTTAAGATTTTATTTATTCATTAGAACAGGAGCAGACGGAAAGGGAGAAGCAGACTCCCCACCAAGTGAGGAGCCCGATGTGGGATTCAATCCCAGGACCCCAGGATCATGACCTGAGCCAAAGGCAGACACTCAGCCAACTGAGCCACCCAGGTGCCCCAATGTGTCATTTCTTTAAAAAATAAATTATTTATGTATTTTAGAGGGAGAGAGAGACAGCACATGAGGCAGGAGGGGCAGAGGGAGAGAGCGAGAGAAAATCTAAAGCACACTCCCTACTAAGTCTGGAGCCTGATGTGGGTCTTGATCCCCTGACTCTGAGATCACAACCTGAGCTGAAACCAACACTCAGATGCTTAACTGATTGAGCCACCCAGGTGCCTGGACAATGTTTTCATTTCTAACCTTGGGCCTCAAGTGGACATGTGTAATTCTGCTCTTGTTCTTGGAACTCTGCCACCTCTATGTGAATAAGCCTAGTTAGCCTGCTTATGAGGGAATACATGGAGGAAACTGCAGGGTCCCATCCAGGATCATCCTAGACAAGCCTGTAGGCAGTCATCTTTTAAACATGTGTAATATCCCAATTAAGATTAGCAGAGCTACCTCATCAACTTGCAGCTGACTGTAAACTAATGAGCAAACCACCCAGCTCACACAGAGACTCATGAATAATAATAAATGTTTGTTGTCTTAAACTACTGAGTTTGTTATGCAGTGATAGTTAATGAAACAGTTATATTTCCTTAGAAAATCATCCTTTACAAGATTTTTAAATTTATTGCAATAGCTTTATATGGCATTCCTTTATGATATTTCTGTTTTTTCTTATATGTAGTAACACCTCCTTTCTTAATCCTAATGTTTTTACTTGTTACCTGTTGTAAGTATGTGTTTAATTAGTTTTGCCAAAATTTTGTCTGTTTTATTGGTCTTTTCAAATAATTCACATTTAAATATACTTTAATGCTATTTTGGTATATGATTCTCTTATTTCTTCTTATATTTCCTTCTTTGTACTTTCCTGAAATTTATTGTGTTCTTTTTTCTAGGTTTTAGGGTTAAATGGTTCATTTTTGTTATTTTTTTATTTTATGCTGTTAAGGCTATGAATTTTCCTCTCAGTTCAGCACTGGCAGAATCTCATGTCTTCAGATGTAATACTGTCATCCCTGTTAGGTCTTACTGTATCTGAACTATTAGTTTTAACTAGTTTTATTTCTTGTTTTAATACAAAATTACATAGAAAATGAATTTTTAGTTTTTAATTATCTTTGATTTTTTTTCTACTTATCCTTCAGTTATAAACTTTCAACTTTATGGCACTGTGATCAGAGAATATGATCTTTATAGCTCTGAGAACTTGAAATCTTGTGTGTGTGTGTGTGTGTGTGTGTGTGTGTGTGTGTGTGTGTGTGTCTATGACCTGATATGGTATTACTTTCTGGAAATAATCCTCTTGTTTTTTAACCAGAATAAATCTCTTGATTTTGTTTATGGATCAGTAAAATGTAAGACTATTTATAGGTTGGGTGTTTAGCAATACTTTGGATAGTTAATATTATATAGGAAAAGTACACAGCAAGCAAGGGGTAATGGAAAAGGAGCATAAGAAATATTAATGGAATTGTCAGCATGAGCAGAAAGAGAAAAGAAATCCTGGGTAGCCTTAGTCTTGGTGATTATGTTGTTTACTGTTTCAGTTCAGTAGTTTATTTAAAGAAGAAAGTGAGGGCAGGTTCTTCCACACACACACCCCTCCCCTGAGTGGGCTTTTATGTAGAGAGCAAAGACTTAAAATTGTGTAGATTAAGATATCCTGAATGTTGTCCCATCCCCCACCCCCACTTCTACTCATTCCTAGTTCCTGGAAATATATGGAATATAATTTTTAATCATGTGGAGAAAGACAACAAGTTTGCCATTAGGTACTAGTAGGTAAAACAGTCATGGAATGGACCTGCATGTGGGTTCCATCACCTGGGGAGAAAACTATGGGGTTCCCTAATTGGGTGGCTAACTGGGAAATCAGAGTTTATAATGAGAACAGCCAGGCACAAATGATCTAGGATGCATAGTTATAAGTAACCCCAAAACTCTTTCTAATGGCATTACCAACAATAAATATCCATGCCTAAATTCAAACTACTACATTATATTCAGGCTGTGTTCTTCATATATGCTATGATCCCAGTTATATATTTTTGCTGCTATTCACATCTTTTTAAGCAAAAGACTGGATGTGAACTTGATCCAAAAACCAAAAAGAATTTCACTTCTTTTCACTATCTAAAATACAATTCCTTTCTTATTTTTATCTCTGACACTTAAAAAAATACGTATTTTATCTAGTTTCATGCATTTTTAAAATTGAAGGTTAAGAGAAGGGAATTAGTTATGGTTTGCTAATAAGCATGGGGCAAATCATGCTTGTCAGATTAATGATTTAAAGAAGGAAAAGTACTTTGGGAGAAATAAGTATTGTGTAACAGCAAATCCTGAGAAGACTCTGAAATAGATAAACAGAAAATAAAATTATTCAGATTTCTTTTTTGGAGGAAGAAACACTGTTTTAAACATTTATGGAATAAACCACCAGGGGGCCTAGTGGTGTACAGGTTTGGTAAGTTGAAGTTGGAGGTTCATATAGCTCTATCCTTCCATCATGTGCTAGGATGCCAAGATCCCTTAACAACTGTAATGTTAGGGTTTTTGTTGTCTTGTTTTGTTTTTTCCTTTTTCTCGCTTAACGTTTATGAAAATGAAAAATAGCTAGAAAGCCAACAAACTTCAACAAATTCCTTTATCTGAGGTAGCAAATCAAAGTCCAAAGGGCTGAATTGAGGCTTTTGTTTCATAATGATTACATATATGATGGCAACTCTACAAACAAACCTACTTTAGATGTAGATTCAACTTCAATAGCATTTTTAGCATGAGTGATTACAACCTACATGACAATGAGCTTAAGTAACTAGTAACTTGTGAACTTTGTTGCTGATTATTTCTGTCAGGGATTAGTGCTTCACAGAAATCACTCTATAGAGGACCCTGTCCTCCATGTACTTTCTATAGGGGTCTCCGTCGATCCCTTTTAATGTTTCTGTGTGCCCTTCCCCCAATTTTGATAGGCCTCTCCAAAGGACTACCCTCGTGTTCCTGGAGTCACTTTGTCTATAATCATACGACATACCCTGTACTGGCCCATAGTCAGTGACAGACATTATGAGGGCTTGAAAACCCAGATGACTTGCCTCAACTTAGATCGGCCTCTGAGGTATAATTTATCCCCTGAGCACTTCAGTGGGACCTGGCCTAAGACTGGAACTATGCCTAAAATTACACCCTTACTTGGCTTCTTCCCTTTCCCAGTCCCACTTCCCCTGCCACCTTAACGGTTTCTCCAGGAAGCACTTCCTAACATATTACTTGCACATAAATCCTCCTCTCTGGGCCTGCTTTTGGAAAACCTGACCTGAGCTTACGTATTCTATGAAAAAAGATTAATACAGAGATTAATACAGGGAACTATGAGCTTTCAAAATCATTGAAATGGAGTAGGAATCAGAGGCTACCATTAAGCTAAAAAATATACTGCCATAGTAACAATCCAAGGAAAGATGTCACCACAGACACAACTACCTCTCAGCAGACAAAACCAGTGACTAGATAGTAGAACACTGTACATGGCCACTGTCATGTAGATGACACATCTTTAAGAACTTAATTCCAGGGGTGCCTGGCTGGCTCAGTTGGTAAGCGTCTGCCTTTGGATCAAGTCCTAATCCCAGCGTTCTGAGATTGAGCCCTGCATTGGGCTCCTTGCTCAGCAGGGAGCCTGCTTCTCCCTCTCTCTCTCCCCCTGCCTGTGTTCCCTCTCTCTCTCTGTCTCTCTGTTAAATAAATAAATAAAATCTTAAAAGAAAAAAAATACCTTGCTTCCAGCTGGAACCATCTGAAATGTACAGCAAGTTGGGTCCGATTCATTTTCAGCTTCCTAATCACGATACTGCATCTAACTTGCAGAGCTTATTTCAAATGTAGAACCTAGCTGCAAGGGAGTCTGGGAAACGTAGTTTTTATTTCCTAATCTCTGCCATACAGGAAGGTGCCCTCCAGGGAGGTGGAAACAGAAGCTGATTGCCAGACGATCATAATCACAACACTAGAGGTGAGAGGAAATGAATTGGTATACATTCATTTCAGGGACCTTGTGCATTATGCTTTTTTTGCCTGGGACATGTATTTTCTCCTCTCAATCCTTACTCTATCCAGAACTGGCTAATTGGTACTTATTTTCAGTTTTCACTTTAGATCCGTGTTTTTCAAACTGTTGGTTATCACTGACTAAAGAGACATAAAATTAATGTAGTAGGCACTTTTGAGCAAGGGGGGAAAATATAGAATTAAGTGAACAGAATAGAAAAATGTGCTGTTTCAGGAAATGTCTGTTTTGGTTTTGTGTAAATATGTATGTGTGTGGCATTGCACTGTAAATTTTATTTCTTAGTGTGGGTCATGGTCAAAAGACTTGAAAAATATTTCCTAAATATAACTCCCTCAGTTCCCTGGTATTCTGATTGTGGTACCTCTCCTGTATAGTACACAGAACTCTGTAATATAATTCACTCATTACAGTTCTTATTACAAACACACACACACACACACACCACACACATTCAATATCTGTTCTCCTCATTAGACTTCAGCTCCCAGAGGAGAGGTCAGATACTGTGCTTCTCTTGCTTTCTGTTACCTTGGCATGAGGTTGGTCACATGGCAGCTTTTTTACACATCTGTTGAATGAATAAAGGGAAAGGGATTATTACGGACTCTTGTATCACTTAGTGACTCCTAGGATTAATAAGATTCAAGACTCAGAGAAAACTTGAAGTGCATAAGCTAGAAGTAAGATTAACAGGAGAATTGAAAAAAAGTAAAAGATATCCTAACACAAATCAACCAGTAATATAGAACAAGAGTACCATGGAATTCACAGAGAAGGAATGGTCAGAGATTCCTCCTCTAGACTCACTGCAAAGGCTTGTCACCAGCTTCTTAGTGCAGGGGAATAGGAAACATGTGGGAATCATATTCCAAAAGGGGGATGTATAGTTCATTAGTCAGAGATCTCATCTGAGTGTGGGTTCATTTATTTTTAACAAGTCTTTATGTACTCCTCAGAAGTCTTGAATTAATGAACCCCTTAATGGCATTGAATGTAGATTCCTGTGCTGGGTGTACCTACTTAACCATAGAGTGAAGAATCTTGTGAGTAAAGCCAAAAGCCAGTCCCTTACCCCTCAGAGAATTCTGTTGGAGGACGTGTGTGTGCAACTGCTGTGTCACTTAATGAAATGTATTGATGATTAGTTGAGTAGTAGTATAACAATGTATTAAAAATACTAAACAAACGAAGCCAGGATACATGAATTGTTATTATGTGCCTGGGGCGGTGCTAAGAACATTATGTCATGTGATTTTTTACAACTCTGGGAGGTTTAAGGCATATTTTATAGATCAGAAAACTCAGACTCAGAGAGTAACTAACTTGCTCAAGATGGTAGAGAAAGTGGATGACCGTGAGGACTCAAACCCAGATCTGTCTCACCCCTAAGCCTGTGCTCTCAACCACTCTGGCAAAGCAAGTGGTGACTAATTGTCTAATCCTTTTTCTAGCCCTTAATTATTGCTTTCTGCTTCTTTGTGGCCTGAGATTATTTTAATTTTTCCTGTGGTAGATGGCCCATGGCATAAGATTCCACATTCGTATACTATAATTGCAAAAAGCTTATGTGTATGGCCAAGAAAAACTTCCTTTTCAGATTGCAATTCACTTGGAAGTATTTGCCTTTACTCTCTAAGCTTGCATTTATAGTTGGAATGCATAAGCATTTCTAGTTATTTTGTTTGTCCTTTTTTTTTCTTTTTTTTTTTTTTTTTAATTTGCTGGGGACTTACTATGGTCAGGCAGAATTCTAGACATTGGGGATACTGACCAAGTTTCGACTCTGTCAGAGTCTTTATTCTGCATAGATATTATCTCACTGGAGGAGATAGACAATTTAAATTTGATATATATAGCATAAAAAGTGGTAATAAAATGCCAGTAAGAGCAATTTTAGGAGATAGACAGTGACAGATGTGTATGTCTGTGTCTGTGTAATGTGTAATATATTTTTTGTAGGATTCTCAGAGTAGGCTTTAATGATGACAGTTGAGCAAGGACATGGAAAAAATGAGGGAGTGAGTCCTGCAGATATGTAGGCAGAAGACCAACAAGTATAAAGGACCTAGGGTAGAATTGTACTTGTCTTGTTTGAGAAAGAGCAAGTATGACTTGGGTGTGACTACAGTGGAGTGAATGAGGGGGAAATGGTAAAGATAAGAGTAAGATAGTATAGGGTTTGATGGGCTCTGGTAAGGACTTTAATTTTATTTAAAGTGAAACATAGAACATTGATCAGAGGAGTAACATGGTCTCAATTACTTTTCAGAAGGATCACTCTAGTAGCTGGATGGAGTCTGTGATAAAGTGAGACAGCAATGCAAGCTCAAAGCCAGACAAAAGAGGAAGCTCTGGCAGTATCTGAGGTATGACATGGGTTGGATTTATATGGTAGTGGTGAGGCTGGAGAAAAGAACTGGGAACCTTAATATAGTTTGAAGATTCATTTATAAGATACAGAATCCAGTTGAGTGGGCAGTGCTGGGGATACTTCAGGGGAGTTGTCAGTGTAGCTATGGAACTCCATGAGACATCTTAAGAGGGAAGAGGCCCTAGGATTGAACTCTGAGACACCATGATATTTAGAGGTTGGAAACAGGAGGAGGAACCAGCCAGAAACAATGGAGAAGGAGTCAACAGTGATAGACAAGGAAGACCCAAAAGTGTGGCATCCTAGCCAGAGCCAAGTGAAGAAAGTGTTTCATGAAGGAGTGTGGGATCAACCACCTCAAATGCTCTTGAGAGATTGAGTAGCATGGGTCGGATGATTGGGGGTTAACCATTGGATTCGACAACATTG
Organism: Lutra lutra; assembly: GCF_902655055.1. Taxonomy (NCBI): domain Eukaryota; kingdom Metazoa; phylum Chordata; class Mammalia; order Carnivora; family Mustelidae; genus Lutra; species Lutra lutra. Next base: position 67,702,146 of record NC_062284.1, on the reverse strand, counting down.
AAATTGTTGACAATTCAACAAGAGGAATAATGGCATTGAATGAAGGAGAATGAAGAATGAAGGAGAAGGGGAATGAAGGAGAAAAGAGAATGAAGAATGGAGAAATGAGAAGGAGAATGAAGGAAAATGAAGGAGAAAAGAGAATGAAGAATGAAGGAGAAGGAGAATGAAGGAGAAAAGAGGGTGTGGAGATAGCAGGCAGAGCTAATTTTCTGGGGGTTTTACAAAGAAGTGGGTTGGAGAAGGATATTGATAAAGAACTTTTTTTTGCATTTTTTAAAAGATTTTATTTATTTAAAAGATTTTATTTATTTGACAGAGATCACAAGTAGGCAGAGAGGCAGAGAGAAGTGGGGAAGCAGGATGTGGGATTCGATTCCAGGACCCTGGAATCATGACCCTAGCCGAAGGCAGAGGCTTTAACCCACTGAGCCACCCAGGTGCCTGATAAAGAACACTTGTTTTTGTTTTTAAATATGGAAGAAATGACAATATGTGTGTTGATGTGAATGATCCAGTAGAGCAGTAAAATAGCCTTAAGTACGAGTGTGATTATCCACCTTTGAAATAGAAGGGAGGCAATGTGTAAGGAGGGAGATGCAGGTTAGTGGAGGGGGTGCATGTAGATTTAGACTTCTGATTGCTTTTATTTTCTCAGCAAAATAATAACCAGTGTTAACAAATAAGAGTTTGGAGGAGAGCAGAGTTTTGGGAGTTTGAGAAGAGAGGAGAAAGGGAGAAATTGAATTGAACAGGAAAATGTAGGAATGCCAGACAGTATGAGAGTTCACTCAAGTTTTGTGGCTATGAATTCAAATGGAGGCTAGTCAATATGGTAGTGGGATTTTCTCCTGCTGTCCTGAGCTGCTTAGGTGCAGGCCTGGGGGAGCAGGAGGAGAATAGGTTTTGCCAGGACTGTTGTCAGCCAGGCAAGCACAAGAAATTTATTCCAGGCAGAAAACTTACAGAGGAACAAAAGGGAAGGGAGTTGGGTGAATATAAAGGAATAGTTATGATTATTCAAGGTGGCTAAACCGGGTAAGAGAGGAAATAAGAGTCAACAAGCTTTATGGACAAGACAAGGCTGACAAGGTTGGATGTCTTGTCCTAGTCCTAGAGAACGAACATAGTTGAGGTGCTAAAGAGAGGTACCTGGATGTATGGTTATGTGGTGCTCACAGAGTGGAATGATGAAGACTGGGTTTATCAAAAGACTCAGTTATTGGCAATGACACATACCTATAGAAACTGCAACCCAGAGGCTCTTGAATGATGGCCCTGTAATGTGGGAAGTAGTCAAACATTCCTTGGTTGCAGATAACCTACCACTTGGTTATTAAAAACTGCTATTTTATGAAATATTATATTATTGAAATAATGTTAAAAGAACATGAGCTTAATATTATGTTACTCCGTCTTTTTTTTTTTTTTCAAAAAGAATTTTACTTAAAATAATTTAAAAAATATGAAGACTCCCTTCGGGCCCAGGGATTCCACATCTAGAAGGTAATTAGAGATGTATACTAAGATGAGTTTTCACACTGTTCATCACAAAATTAATTATAATAGCAAAATTTGGGGAAAAGTCTATTGGGCATATATTGATTAACTATATTATGGAATATTTATATAATGAAATGTTATACAGACATTAAAATATGACAAGGAAAATATTTTTGGCATTGGAATATATTCATCACACATTACCAAGAGAAAAGCAGTATATATATTATGATATTCTTGGTAAACAACATAGGTCTGTTTGAATGAAAAATACTGCACAAAATACAGCAGTAATTAACTTTGGTTGGTGGCATGACAAATATTCTTTCTTCTTTTTTTTTTTTTTTTTAAAGATTTTATTTATTTATTTGACAGACAGAGATCGCAAGTAGGCAGAGAGGCAGACAGAGAGAGGCAGGCAAACAGGCTCCCTGCGGAGCAGAGAGCCCGATGCTGGGCTAGATGCCAGTCCCTGGGATCATGACCTGAGCCGAAGGCAGAGGCTTTAACCCACTGAGCCACCCAGGCGCCCAATATTCTTTCTTCTTTGTGGAAGAGGTTTTCACTGGGTTTCAAGATGTTTTAACTGAGCATGCACTGCTCTTGAAATCAGAAGATAAAGCAAACAAGAGTTGCTGTATTAAAAACTCTACCTTTTGTAGTAACCTATATCCGTTAACAATTATTGCCTGTTCATTACCTGGTTCTTTCCTTAAACTTGAGTAGAAGAATTCATCTTAAGTTATTCTTCGTTTGATTAGGGCTCCTAGGCCTATAGGTAGCTAAACTTGACATTCTTAGAGCAGTTATTCAGCTTCTGTTTCATCTGAGAGATTTTTAATGGCTATAAACTTTTTCACTCTTATAACTGTATCTGTTTCCATCTGTCACTTCACATGTAGCCTGAAAAAATAATAAAGTAATAATAATTTCAAGTCAATTCTAAAGGCCTGTCTAAAGTAAGAAATAATCTCATTCCTTTTGTAGACATAAAAAGATGTTTTTCTTCTTAAAAAAAAACAAAACATTTCCCTCTATCATCAGATATTTAGCTGATCAGTGTTTACTGATTAATTTCTCGGATATGAATGCAACTGGTATCCCTTGCCAACAGTGACTCCAGGCTTCCGGATCACTTCCAAATCGGGCTCTTAATTTAAGAGATCTGTCCCATTGTCTTTTCTGGAAACAAGCATTTAAAAACCATGTTTAATCAAAAACCAACCATAGTTTTATTTTCCGTTAAAAGAAAATCTAACAATCTCGTAACATTCTCATTGGGTTGTTGTAAGGATCTAGTCTTTTTTGTTAATGGCCTGGTTTGTTTCTGATTTCTGTCGCTTAATCTCCCCACGGCGTAGAGCCAAGTACATGTTTTCAACATTCAACTATTTTCTCTACACCCCAGGAAATGTGAAATGTGTGTCACATTCAATGAAAGACTGTGCTTCTACCATGGAGTCTTCTTCATTTAAGCAACTACTTTTGTTTGTCAGTGCTAAAATTCTAGTCTCTTGCACAATCTGAGACAGCTAAGTAGTTCTTCTGAGTCCCTTATTCTAATACTGGATTTTTCCAAGCCAAAATTCCGCTTACCGATGTACATTTCTAGATTCAAATATGATGTAAAATTTTTTACTATCTTTATGGCTTGGTTTGATATTTTTCCTGCATTGCAAGCAAGGCTGAAATAGATATGCATATGTCAGAATTTTCTTCATATCAATGGCTCAGTGGACAAAGAATGAAATTAAATTTGCAGAACATTAACCAGAAAGCCATCTATAATAAGACACTGAACTTTTTATGAAGATGATGTCAGATTAATAGTTATTTGGTTTGACAGTCTAACTTTTGACTTCGTGTGTGTGTGTGTGTGTGTGTGTGTGTGTGTGTGATCTCTCCCACCAGCTGTACATACTTCTATTTTTTTAACTATAAAAAGAATTCCTAAATAACAACCATTTCACTTGTCTGAATTCCCCTCCAATATTTACCCAGATGTATTAATTTTAGTAGAGCTATAATCATACACATATACCTTTTCAATTAATTGTGTACTGTGTCATCACTAAATGAAAACAAATTGTGGAAAACACAATCCTGAATGAGTGGAAAGTATGAATTGTAGGGTATTTATGGAACTTGTCTCAGAGGCATTGATTCAATCAAGGCTGCATAGAGTTGCTCTCAGAGGTTTTGCTTTACTGAGCAACCAAGATGGTTATTTATAATCAATTTCTCAAGGGCTTGTTAATTGTTCTCAAAGTAAGGAAGGGTGCTTAAAAAGGCTGTATTTCTTCAGTTGGGATCTGTTGGATCTCTGAAGTATTTGTTAAAATGCAGCTTCTATTTCCAGTTTTGGTTCTGACATGTAAAGAACTTGAAAGTTCTCACTCCTGCCTTTATAACAAGAAGAAGCTGAACAAACTGAAAATCAGCGTGATTTCTTGGACGACCATCAGAGAATTGCAGTTGCAGAACAAATCACCACCCTGAAATGTGGAAAGACCAGCAAATCTAGAGTCATAGCTGAGATCCACTCACTTTGGGGGAAGAACTACTGGAGTCATAGACTGGTATGAACACTTAAGTGGTCATTTTTGATAAATTAGCTAGAGGCTGATTTTTTATTAGCTTGAGAGTGAAAATCTCCTCAGGGCTATAGACTTGGAAGGGTCTGGGGGCAGGGTGTCTCTGCACTGCATGGGTCTACCTCCAGGAACCTTACCGTGTTCTCAAGTAAAGAGCAAAGAAAGATCCCTTCATAGCTCTGGCAGGGGGAAGGAAAAAGCAATGATTGTGACATATGACTAAGCACTCTCCATCACAAAAGCCTGCTGTCTGTGGGGGGAAACAATTACCAAAGTCTTAGCCTGCCTAGAGGAAGGGCATGTCTCTGACAAGAGCCCCCTCTACCCTTCCCATGTCACCTAAGCAGGAAAAGGGGGAGATAGGAAGCAAACACCGGTGAAGTTTCTAATGCAGAGATGCAGGCCCACTGAAAGACAGTGGAATCACCTGGCCACCACACCAGTGGGGCTCTGGTAGCTCCAGCTAGATTACAGCTTAAAAATCTGCAAGATGCAGACTCCCAGTGGGAGTTCTTAGGGAAACCCAAAGACACTAGGGGAGATGTAAATGAGGCCCCAGAGGAACTGGAAATCATTGGCAGCTATACTTACAGGACACATTAAACATAGCCCAGATAAACATAAAAACCTTACACTACAGGCTTATATACATTAGTTCCTATTAATCAATGTGGTTTACTTTCATCCAAAAATTACAATGCATGGCAAAAGTTAAGAAAAATCACTGTCTGAAGACATAAAGCTGGCATCAGAACCAGACTCAGATATGACACAGATTTGAAATGATCAGATAGGATATTTTATTTTACTTTTTTGGGGGGAAGGGGCAGAGGGAGAGAGAGAGAGAGAATCTTTTTTTTTTTTTAAGATTTTATTTATTTATTTGACAGAGAGAAATCACAAGTAAGCAGAGAGGCAGGCAGAGAGAGAGGAGGAAGCAGGCTCCCCGCTGAGCAGAAAGCCCGATGTGGAGCTCGAACCCAGGACCTGGGATCATGACCTGAGCCGAAGGCAGCGGCTTAACCCACCGAGCCACCCAGGCGCCCCGAGAGAGAGAATCTTAAACAGGCTCCATGCCCACCGCAGAATCTGATGTGGGGCTCAATCTCAGGAACCTGAGATCACGTCCTGAGCTGAAATCAAGAGTCAGATGCCTAACTGACCCAGCCGTTCAGGCACGCCCCAGATAGGAAATTTTAAATAACCGTGGTTAGTATGTTAAGGACTCCAGTGGTGAAAGTAGAAAACATGCAGGAACAGATGGATAATGTAAGCAGAGAGAAAAAAACTCTAAGAAAGAATAAAATAAATGTTAGAAATAAAAAAGAGCGTATCAAAAAAGAAGAATGCCTTTTGCGGACTTAGTAGTCACTAGACACAGCTAAGGAGAGTCAATGAAAGGAGATGGCGATAGAAATTTCTCAAACTGATATGCAGAGAGAAAAAAGAATGGGGGGAAAAAAAAGAAAAAAAACCCAAAACATAGCCAGAACAGAATATCCAAAAACTGTGGGACAATTTCAAACAGTGTACCATGTATATAATTGGAATATCAGGAAAAAAAGAAGAAATATTTGATTAATAATGGCCAAGATTTTTCCAAAACTAGTTAGAGACACCAAGTCCAGAGACCAAACGGGATAAGTAACAAATGACTACACTTTTACATATTATATTTAAATGGCAGGCAGAGAAGAGAGGAAAAGAACTCTTACCTATTGGGGAGCAAGGATAAGAATTACAACAGACTTCTCATCAGAAACCATGCAAGAAAAGAGTGAAGTACTTAAAGCGATGGAAAAAAAAATAAAAAATAAACACTACCAAACTAGATTCTATCTATATTCAGTGAAATTATCCTTCAAAAGTGAAAGAGAAATAAAGCCTTGCAGGAAAACGAAATTGAGGGAATTCATTGCCCACTGACCTGTCCTGCAAGGATGTCACAGGAAGTTCTTTCCGGAGAGGGAAATTGATACTGTCAGCACCTGGGATCTACATAAAGGAAGAGCATCAGAGGAGGAATAAATAAAGATATATGAAAATTATGTATTTTTCTTAATTGATCCAAAAGATAGCTGGTTGTTTTAATTAATGATAATAACAGTGCACTGCGTAATTAATACCATAGAATAAGTGAAAAGAGGGATGGGGTATCTTAGCAACAGGCAGGAGGCAGTGGGATACTCTGTTAAAAGGCACCTGTGTTACATGTGAAAAGGAATAGTGATTTTTAAGGGTGGACTTAGATTCGTTGTAAATGCATATCACAAACTCTAGGTCATATGTTAAGATTGCCTTTCAAAGAGGTATAATTGCTAGGTTAAGAAAAAAGATAAAATGAAATTATGTAAAACCTTCAATTAATACCAGAGAAGCCAGGAAAAGAAAGGGTAAAAGGAACAAGGAACAAATAGAATGCATCAAAAATAGTACAAGTGGTAAGTAAGTTTACTTTGTGCATCTTTAGTTCAAGTAAAATGTTTCAGACTTGGGGCTGCCCTGGCCTGTTGGAGACTTTTTCACCAGCATTCATCTCCGCTGTGAGGGCAGCTGCTGCATTTGTGTGCAACAGTGTCCTCAGTTTGGGTTCCTTTGCCTATTCCTGGGCCTCCTCTTTGCTGCCTTCTTTGTGCGATTGACTTGAATGGAACTCAAGGAATGTTATATCAGAGGAAAACCCTGACCAGAAGAGGCTCATTTCTTTGCCCCGTGGAATTCTCAGGAAAGATGTCTCACTCAGAATTTTTGGATAAGCAAATGTAGGTAGCAATGACAATAAACCCTTAGGGAAATATTCATATTGTTTATTTTCTGGAATTCCATGATGCCATCAAATCATGTGAATAACAAGCAAGTTCTGGCTCCCACCTCCCCCACTGGAATAGTGTAATTTCCAGGTAGATTTATCAAATGTTAGTTTTTGTAATAAGGCAAATACCATAAAGCTTCAAGACTTGATATTGATCTAACAAGCAGTTATTGGATATAGTTGACTGAAGTAATATTAAATTTGGGGATTCTATAGAGTAAGTGAAAGGGCCCTCACCATTGTATGGCGTTAGAAATATGTCTGTGCTCGGGGCGCCTGGGTAGCTCAGTAGGTTAAAGCGTCTCCCTTCGGCTCAGGTCATGATCTCAGGGTCCTGGGATTGAGCCCTGCATCGGGCTCTCTGCTCAGCAGAGAGCCTGCTTCCCTCTCTCTCTCTCTCTCTCTGCCTACTTGTGATCTGTCAAATAAATAAATAAAAATCTTAAAAAAAAAAAATATGTCTGTGCTTTTTCTTATCAAACATACCCTTCCCATCATGACTTTCCTCCTCATCCTCCTCTATTAAAATTCAATTTTAATCTTTATTTTTACTGTAAAATTCACATTCTCTGTCACATTAAAAAATATGCAAATGATTCGTTCACATGTTTATTTGTCACCGATTTGGGTCCCTTCTGCATGTCTTACCTAGAATTAGCATTTAACTTGATCACAATAAATATGCTTTCTAGTACTGAAAGACAGTTGCCTAGGGTGAAAACATCACCGAGTGACAATCAGTTTTTTTCTTTTTTTAAAAAGATTTTTATTTATTTATTTATTTGCCAGACAGAGATCACAAGTAGGCTGGGGGCGCGGGGGTCGGGGAGCAGGCTCCCTTCTGAGCAGAGAGCCCGATGTGGGGCTTGATCCCAGGACCCTGGGATCATGACCGGAGGTGAAGGCAGAGGCTTTAACCCCTTGAGCCACCCAGGCGCCCCAATCAGTTTTCATTGTTCAGCTTTTTCTAGGGATTCCAAAGGTGTCTACACAAAAAAAATAGGATCTGCCTTTATTTTCCACACTTAACAAATCCTGGTCAGTTTATTTGCCTTCAGATGTTTATCATTGTAAATTATCATTATAAAATTACTGCAGCTTCAAGCTCCTAAGAAAACATTTAAAATACTTTCCATATTTTAATGTACTCAGAGGCTTTCATACAATTAGACTAACTTTTCCTAAACTGATGTTCCATGGATGTTATAGCTTGCCACAAAAGTTTCTTGCTGAAGTATTTTTGAGAGAATGTATTAAAGTCACTTTAAAGGGTTTTTAACACATTAATATACATAGTGAATTGCTAGAAAGTGGTTTATTGTTAAATATTTGGACAGTGTTCATTAGGACCCTTCCTAGAAATCCCTGCATGACAAATTTAGCAGTTAGCAGGCATTTTTACTATTGATTTTGAGTAGACATTTTTCAAGAGAAACCATAAGTCTGAGCACACGTACGCAAAACTACCCTAGAAACTTGTTTGTGTTGGTTTTTGTGCATGAACCAATCACTGATTGTGTAGGGGCTGATCTTGAAGATGAGATGATGTTTAGGGTGCAACCAATATTCTGGCTTACTAGAAGAGATGAAAAGATTCTTAGGACCGATTCAGTACTTAAGTAGGAAGCCAGGGGTGGAGGTGCCAGTAGGAGATTATTGATAACGACCCTGGAAGTTGGAAATAGGTTAAGGGGTTGGTTAAAGGAAGGAGAGAAGAAAAGAGATGACATCCTTGAAGCTATAGAAAAGAGAAGCTATCCAGAGAAGCTGCATCTATAGAGATAATATCCAGAAATGAAGCACTGGCATTCCCCTGCTCCAAAATATTCAGGAGCCTTCCCAGGTGTTGGCAGTTTATGGAGTTCTTTCATACCAGCCTGAGGAGGAAGAGACACATTCATGGGAACTGGTGCAGACTTCTTCCTGAGAAGACTAGAGGCAGCCAGAGAGCGCACACACGTAGTAAATAGGGAAGAAAGCATTTCTCCCAGATTACGTTTCCAAAACAAGATGGTCAGTGCTAAACCGAGTCACTGCTATTCTGCAGGTTCACGTGGAATGAATTACATTGCCTCAGGAGACATGGACTGTTTATCTAGTGGTTGCATTCCTGAGAAGGAAGCTAAAGGGCATGTAGCAGAAAATAATGAGCTTTGGAGTAAAAAATCTGGAACCCAATCCTAAAACTGTTGCTCATAAGTAGAGTGATTTGGGACAAGTTAGCTTTCCTAAATCTTAGTTTCTTCTTTCATTTCTAAAACGAGAATGATGTCTACTTCTTCAGAACATATTAATATGTGTAGAATAAATTGCATATAGAAGCAGAAGCATTTTTGAAGTTCCAATATATTTAATTCAGCTTTGGTTAAAGTGAAAACTAGAGGCCCACAAGTCATTTCAAGAAAGAAACTTTAGAGCCCAAGAGGCAATGTGTTTTTGTAAAAAATATAAACCTGACCTTCTGGAAAAGGAAAATCTATGGAGACAGTTAAAAGATCAGTGGTTTCTAGGGGTTGGAGAGGAAGGAGAGACAAATAAGAGGATCACAGAGGATTTTTAGAGCAGTGAGTATATTCTGCCTGATGCCATAATGATGGCTACCTGCCATCACATGTTCATCCAGATCTGATATATAACACCAGGAGTGAACTAGAATGTAACCTATGGACTTCTGGTGATAACGTGTCCAATGTAGGTTCATCAATTGTAACAAATATACCACTTGAGTGGGTGGGGGGGTGTTGATAGTGGGGAAGTCCACATATGTGTCATAGTAAGGGGTATATGGGAAATCCTTGTACCTTTCTCTCAATTTTGCTGTGAACCTAAAACTGCTCGAAATAAAAACTTAAAAAATCAAAGTGCTAGGTTAGTCATTAAATTTTGTTTAAATGGAGAAAAGATAGCAAATAGTTATAAACCAATTATCTTAAAATTCATTTTAAATCTATAATGTGACATCATAAAGTTGGGTTTCCACTTAAATCTGTTTGCAAAGATATTTTTGTTTTAATAATTTAAGGACTATTGTGACTGAGTGTTTGCTATAGGAAACTACAGTTGTTAAAATGTACAGGTAGAAGACTGTTCACTTAAAATGATAACCATTTCTTAAGAGGTTGATTTCACCCACCAACCTAGTGAAAATTAACCCACTAACTGTTCTTTGAGTGGTTTATGGTATGAACTACCAATATAAAAAGACTGTTCAGACTCACAAAATTATGAACAGATCTAAAGGGTTTTCCTTTCTTAGAAAATGTATCTTACATATAATTTAAGAAGTGGCTAAAATGCATTAATTTTAAAATAGAATTTTCCTCGACACATACAAATATTTGTCTTAATCAGCTAGGTCTGCAACTGTTCCCTATTCCTTGAAAACTCATATTCCACATAACCCACAGTCTGGCCAAACCTCAAGAATTCTAAATTAAATATTTCAAGTTAGAGATTGAGGACAACCCTACCTTTCCTCATTATGACCTTGCTTCTAAGGAGTTCTAACCTACCTGGATGGCATGCTTGCTGGTTAAAGAGTCATTCTAACTTAGCTGGGAGATGAAGGACAGGGGAGATACACAGGTTCTGAACAGTCATAGCCATTCTACACTTTTATAAAGTTTTTGTTACCTCTGGGTTGACTGCTGACTCTGTTTTGATAGCAGTCTTCTATATTGGAGGTGTGTGTGTATGTACAGCAAGAGAAAGAAAGAGAATGCTAAAGCAAATTCGCTGAAATGTTTACAATTAGCAAATCTAAGGTATATAGATGTTCTTTGTCCTATTATAATTTTTTGACATTTAAAATTATTTCAAAACAGAAAGTTAAAAATAAAAAAAGCATGCCTGGATTTTCATGGAAGAATCTCCCCACATATCTTATGCTAATTGGGAGTTTGGTTTGCACATAGAAAACCTCTAAGAGGTGGTGCTGCCTGACTTCCTTTTGTCAGTTCTGACTCAGCTGACACCGTGTTATATGTAGATGAAGAATTAGTAACCTGGAAGGAAAAATGATTTGCCTAAGAAGGCATCCTACATCTCTGGTTTTCAGAAAAATTGGGGACATGATCTAGGTTTCCTGACCCTGACTCTGTGAAGGTGTAATAACCAGGTGGTAGCCTGGACCATTTTTCCATAACAAGCCTAGCCTCATACGCTTAGTACAAAGTCCCAATGCTCATGTTTCCTCCTGACCTCTCTCATCTCTGCCATACTCTTCTTTTAGGAATAGTTCCTGACTGTGGAGCATTCCACACCAGCATGGCACAGGTCCTTATACCCTGAATGGCATGAAATGTCTCTTAGGAGCAAAAGTAAGCCAGGGCCCAGACAGGGACACATGTCACGGCAGACTCCAGGGCTGGAGTCTGGATGTGATGCAGGGAGTGAGACAGCAACATGGCAGCAGGTGGCCTGATGAGCCAGATGGATGTTCTGCATGTGCTCATCCTTCTCAGCGCACTGCCAGGAGAGCTCTGAGCAGGACTACCCCCTTTCTTGGAACGAGTTCCAAATTGGCAACCAAATTTGGGCTCAAATTTGACCAATGCTTTAAAATATAGTGTATTAATAGAAAATCTGGGGTATGATAAGACCAATATATCAGGAAGTGATTGCCATAGAAAAGATAGTTTATTACTCAAAGTTCCCAAGAGGGGAGGGCAAGCCATACCATGGGTGAGGACACATGGGGAAGCACAGGGCCATTTAAGAGGCAGAGGGAAAGGGAGGAACTATTGCTGGCAAAAACCTTTATTGTGGTTTCTGCAGGGATGGATTTAAAATTTGCATCAAAAGCATTATCATATTCTCCATCTAACTGGACAGTTGTGTTATAATCCCATTACATCCATTGGTTTCTCGAGGCACCATAATATTAAAAAATAGTGTAAAAGATTCTAATGAATATTAGAATTGTTAGCAACAAACCCAGATGCTATGGAAACCTTGATGTAAAGGTGAGATGGCTTTGACTATTCAGAATTGGCACAGTGGCTGACTATGAAAAGAATTTGGGGCTTTCTTTGAAGTTCAGAGAAGGTAGAGTTCAGACTTAAGATGATAGACTTGACACATTTGTGGTCCCCACAGAGTAAAGCTAGATGTAAATGAGAGTTTGAACTAAAGTAACTCTATACCCCATCCAGCTCCAGGGACCATAAGATAACGGATGGAGTAGTTCAAGGAGAGAAGACAGTAGGCCCCCTTGGACTGGATTCCCAGTCCAAGTCTTGGTTTCCATCTCCTGAGTCCCAGACCACAAAGAGCTAGGCACCACTCCTGGTCACAGTAGAGCCAGAATACTTGCTGTCCTCTCCAAAGGGGTAAGTCGTTCCTGACATCAGCCCCAGCATGTCTTAAATCAGGTACTCAAAGGCCTCCAGGACAGGGCTAGCTGGGAACCTGTATGGGGAATGAGCTGCACTGGAAGGCAAAGAGGCATCAGACAAATGCTGTAGGCACAGAACATCCCTAAACAATGAGGGAGAGGGTTATATTGGTGTCCCTAACATGGGACATGTACTGTGGTTTGCTGTTATTCATGTTACTGCTTCTCTTTCTGCAGCATTTTACAATGAAGAGAAGGCTGAACAGAGTGGTGAGTACCAGCCTAAGCGTTTGCAGGCATGACCTCTTTCTTGTGACTTTGTGACTCCTTGCCTTGGATCCTTGCCATTTTGCCTTCCTCGGCTGCCTCCTAATGCTTCCCAGTTCCTCATATTTCCCTAATAATATCTGACTCATAACTGGCTCTCTGGAGAGTTTGAAGTGCATTTTATATTGAGTGCCTGCATTGGTCACCTCTGTGAAATGAGTTGGGGGCTTTGCACTATTGGATCATTTGTTTTTATGTTGGGCCACCTTCGAGGGCATTGGCTATACTGATATTTAAATTTTCTTTTTCCCCTGTGATGTCTGGTTTCAGCCTTCTTGTGATACCTCAGTGTATATCTCCCTTACATGTGTTTTGACCACCCAACTGCCAGCTAGAACCAGGGCTTAGATATCCTGGGTGGCAAGATTTAATGAGTAGCTTTTATTAATTCCTAGGTAATAAAATTTAAAAATAAGTCTTCAGATGCATTTAAAAATGTGTCATGTGTTATTTTAGGCATGTGAGCTATGAAATAATGGCAATAATGATGTGTTTAAACCCATTAAATCATGTAGCTGGCTGAAAGTGTTCCATAAAATAGAGTGGGAGTAATAACTGTAGGTCAAATTGAATTCTGAAAGATGACCACACAGGGACCAGGCAGGCTCAAGAACATGAATATACTCTGAGGCAGAAATCATTTTAATGGAATTTCCGGTTTCACAGAGAACACATGCAGTTCATAAGACGAAGATAGCACGGAAGGTGTAGATATTCAATAACTGATTCAGACATCAAATAGGATGGCCTGCTGGGATAGTCCTTCCATAAGTCCATGAGGGTTCAACCAGTCCTATGTGTAAAGGAATCCGGTAGGCATTGAGGAATTCACGGTTGATTTGTTTTAAGGTGCTTTTCTCTGCATCTCATTCAGTTTTCTCATGACCCCTAGTGAGGCAGGCAGAGCAAATAGTTGTCTCCCCATCTCACAGATGAAGCACTTGACCCTGTGGTACCTCTCCAACTTTAACACACATATGAAACCACTGGCGCCTCTGTTAAAATGCAGATCCTGCTACAGTAAGCCTAGGATGGAGCCTGAAATGCTGCCTTTCTAACAGATAACCCGAGGATGCTGATGCTGCTCTGTGTGGTGAGATCCTATGGGACTGGAATGATTCCAACTGGTCTGGCCAGGAAAAATCATTTCAAGGCATAACTACATGGACATGACATGTTTGCTAAGTTATTTTGCTGATACTCTTGGCTAATCGTTAAATAGCGCAGATCTCCATGGTAGAACTTACCACGACGAATTGTATTTTACTGCACACTGATCTGCTTCCTCAAGCAGATTCCTCGAGGAGAAGTACAGGTGGTGATGGTGGTAAGGGGGTGAGGTGGGAATAAGTAAGGACGAAGAAGATGATGATCCTGAAAGGAAAGCTGAAATGTACTGAGCACTTACCTTGTGTCAGGCATTGCACCAAATCCTTCACATTCCTGTCCTTAATCTTTACCACCGTCTTCCCCATGGGATAAATCCAGTCATATCCCTAACCTACAAAAGAGATATTTAAGGGCTAGAGAAGATCAGTAGCTTGGAGCTGGTTTTCAGACCCCGATCTCTCTTGTTCAGGACAGGGCCCTTACCTTCCTGGTCTTTGTCTTTTGACAGCTGGCATAGAGCTGGTGAGGGGTGGCTTTTGTTTTTGGGGAATGGACATTTTGGGAGTCTAGAAGAAGATGGGTTCCCTCAGAAGTACCATAGTAACAGAACGGGCTGCCCCGGTGGAGTGACTGCCCTGATTCTAGGGTGGGCAACTGTACTAAGGTGATTAACACTGTGTTTTGCTTCAGAGATGACCTGAATGGGGAAAAATACAAGCCTCAAGGGCAGTCTCTGTCTGGACTGTCCTCAGCATTTACCAGAGTAGCACTGTTCTATTTGATTTGTAGATTCAGATTCTTTGGGAGATGGTGTTTGAGTAAAGCTTACTGATGCTATAAACATATCCATAGTCTTTAGACCAGATGATCTCTTATGATCTTGTCTAAAGTTGACATTGTTTCATTTGGTCAAGGTCTTGTGCTAGTGAGTACTGGAGCTTGGACAAGAATCTGGTTCTTTCTTCTAATCCATGCTGTCCTGATGGCTAGACCTAGTAGGCTCTTCCTCAGACAACTCACTAAAAAAGTTAATTCTTTTTAGGCCCCGTAGTTTAGGGAAAAGAACTGATAGTTGCATGACTTTGGTACAACACCTGACTCCTCCACTAATTAGCTATAGAATCTTGAGCAATCATTTATTTACCCATTAAATATTTATTCTACCTCGCTATGGACCTGGCAGTGTTTGGTGCACTGGACATATACTAGTGAACAAGGAAGACAGAGTCCCCGCTCTCATCAAACATGCATTTAAAGTGGTGATACACTGGGGCCATAGATAGCTCTGTCAGTTGAGGGTCTAGCTCTTGATTTCACCTCAGGGCATGACCTCAGGGTACTGGGACCTAGCCCCGTGTGGATTCCCACATCAGACTCTCCGCTCAGCCGGGAGTCTGCTTCTCTCTCTCTCTCTCTCTCCCCCAGTCCCTGCTTGCATGCTTGCTTGCTCTCTCTCACACAAATAAATCTGTAAAAAAGAAATAAAAATAAATTGGTGATACAGAGAATAAGAAGCAGATTGGTAAACAAGATAATTTCTCCTAATATGAACCACCACACAAGTGAAAAAAATATAAAATGTAAGATCATACAGGGAAGTGAGAACTACAGAATGAAGATCAACCTTGGGCTCTAACAGGGCTCTTGATGAAGAAAGAGCTCTTTACTTTTCCACCTTCCAACAGAAGGAAAAATTCTCTAAAACAAACCCCCCAAAAAAGAAAAACAAGAAACTGAAACAAAACAAGGAGATCCATGTCTCTTCCCAGTAGGATCTATCCTTTTGGTGTTGGGTGACCTGTACTCCGTATAGGTCATGAAGGGTCTGAAGACTCCCACCTTCAGAAGGCTTGCCTGGGACACACAGGCACTCAGCACATGCTTCAGTAGGAGCGAGAAAGCCCGACATGTGGCACCCAATTGTTCCAGGTCTCCCTCCCCCCTTGGTTTTCACAGTCTGCCCAAGCAGTGAGCAGATGTCATAAGAAGCCAACACGGGTTCCCAGGTGTTTTTGCTGTTTCCTCCTTTAGTCCTGTCTTGGCAGGCAGTGTGTATTAGTGAAAAGAAAGAACACTCTACCAGGAAACCTGAGCTCCAATTAGAAATCTGTCACTAACCGGTCAGGTGACCTTAGGGAGTCTTAGAATTTTAGAACACAAGATCTTAGGGAAGTTATCCCTTTTATAGACAAGGAAATGAGATTCCGAGGAGTCAATCTTATTTCAAGGTCATTTGGTGTATGTGGACAGGTCTAGAACCTCGGGTCTCATGATTTCTAGTGCAATGCTCTTTCTGTAGCAAAATGGTCTCACTCTGTCTCTGGACCTCATGTATCTCATCTGTAAAATGAAGGGATTGACATGGCTCAGGGCCTAATCAGTGCACAGATGTGCTTCATCTGGCTAGCATGGGCCTGTCAGGTCCTTCAGTGTGAGTCCATGGAGTGGGTTATCAAGTCTCTGGTTGACACAGATCCTGTCACTCCCATTCACCATTCTCTCTCAACTGCTCGGCCCCTGTTTGCATGAGTTTAGGATGCTGGACTAGAGAATCTCTTAGATCCCTTCCAACTTTGAACATGTCTGATCCTGAGTCTTTTCCTTTCACACTTTCAGACAGCAGACAGAATTTCTGATGGGAAAAGAGAATCTTTTGGACTGATGTTGTCCCTTTCTGGCAGAAATACCACCCATCAAATCAGAGAGGAGTGAGAAATTACAAAAGTTTAGTCATCTCAACCCAAAGAAGCCAAAATCTGACTAAAGACAGCCTTGGCTTATTATAAATTTAACTCATAGAAGACCACCTGGCAAGATCAAGAGGTGAACCCCTTTGGGCTTAGGAATAAAGAGCCCCTTACAGCTAAAACTCCACCCTTTCAGGGAGACCCCTGCATCACACATGCAGAAAGTATGTGAGCCTGAAACACCATGTTTTCTGGGATGGCGGGATCCCCAGTGGATCCAGTCTGAAGCTTAGTGCTGGGAGGAGCAATGTTGGCTACAGATATTGGCCTTGAATGAAACAATGACTATGCATGCTTCAGGGAATTTTACTAAGTATGAGATCACCCTGGCTGTGCTGGGCTTTCTTCACACAGCCTGTTATCTATAATTGGGGAGTTAGAAAAAGCAAGGACTTTAAATATCCCAGGGAGCCTATCCCCTGCCCTACAGAATGAAGCTCCTTCTCTAGCTCTGCTAGCCCCCTGCCCGCAGAACACTGGTCTCGGATTCATGGAGGCTTTTACCTCCAGTCAGTCTGCAGTAGAAATGTACCTGCATGGTTTGCTCTGTCAGAGGACCTGTGTGGCCCAAGTGACAAAACATCAATTCCATTATGCCTCATCTTCCTGATCTCTCCATTCCCCTATTTAACCACTTATTCAATAAATGTTTATTGAATATTTGCCTACCATGTACCAGACATTATTCTAGTGCCTGGGGCACCTGAATGAACAAATCAAGTTCTTGTGCTTGTGTTGCTTACATTCTATCTGTGCAATAGGTGATTATTCTGGATGGATCCTAAAAAGATCTAAGGTTTTATGAGTACCTTCTTAGTTGCCAGACAGGCTATTTGACGGTGTTTTAAGGGATCCTAAGGGTCTAAGACATGTTTTCTTCATTCACTTTTCTCCTCACACCCACAAAGGCTGTGAGGAACAAAAATATGATTTCCCAGATTCCGTGGCTCTTTTTCTTCCTCCAATCCTATAACCATTAGAGAGTCTCAAGGCTTAATTATCACAACCTGAATTCCCACTCTATATTTCTAAATGCTGAAAGTGGGTTTTTAAAGATTTTATTTATTTATTTGACAGACAGAGATCACAAGTAGGCAGAGAGGCAGGCAGAGAGAGAGGAAGGGAAGCAGGCTCCCTGCTGAGCAGAGAGCCTGATGCGGGACTCGATCCCAGGACCCTGAGATCATGACCTGAGCCGAAGGCAGCGGCTTAACACACTGAGCCACCTAGGCGCCCCTGAAAGTGGGTTTTTATTTTATTTTTTATTTTTTTTTTATTTTTATTTATTTTTTTTTAAAGATTTTATTTATTTGTCAGAGAGAGAGAGAGAGGGAGAGAAAGCAAGCACAGGCAGACAGAATGGCAGGCAGAGGCAGAGGGAGAAGCAGGCTCCCTGATGAGCAAGGAGCCCGATGTGGGACTCGATCCCAGGACGCTGGGATCATGACCTGAGCCGAAGGCAGCTGCTTAACCAACTGAGCCACCCAGGCGTCCCTGAAAGTGGGTTTTTAAACCCCTGCTTTATATTTAGTTTAAAGACACTTCTTCTTGGATCCCCATGTGGAAACTCAAGATGTCTATAAATGAAATTGTCTCTCCACGACTGGCTATCCATCCTCGTTTTGATATCTCTGTCATCAATACCAACTTTTTTTTCCTTTTCCTCTCATGTTCTCAGTTTAAAACCTTGTCTCCACTCACTTCTGATATCTCTGACACTCAGCTTATCTACTAACTTCTTTCATCTTGTTCCCCATGTCTGTTCTGTTTTTTCATTGTCACTCCTCCCCCCATGCTCATTCTTGGGTGGGTACATCAGCCCTTGCCCCAATCTCTCCTGCACGTTCACTCCAGACAAATGTGCCTTAAACACAGCTTTTATCTCACCACTCCTTGCTCCTATCAGACATCTAAATCCCTTGCCAGTTTTCTGAGGCCCTTCACTACTCCTTTCTACTGATCCAACAGCTTTTTCCATTTTCGCATTTTCCTCTACATGTACGCTCTGCTTTTAGTCAGGTGAGTCTCTTAATGTCCCTCAAATGCGCAAAACTCATTCTACTTATGTTCACACTTCTTATTCTCAGCCAGGACAGCCTTCTCTTCTTTCTTCCTTTAGCCTAAATAGATCACACACTTTTTATTTGGAATAAGTCTAGTGTTACTTCCTCCATGGAGCTTTCACTGGCCAATGAAGAACCTCTGCTGTAGGCTTCCACGGGTCTATAGTTTGCCCATGGCATTTAGCAATCATTTACATTAGTTGTTAAATGGTTTGTCCATTGTTTCTTATATTAATCTTGTCTCTCCAATGAACCAAAGTTCCTTGGTGAGAAACTATAGACCATATCATAGCATATACAGTCTATTGTACTACACTATACTATAGAATTTTGTGCCTAAGCTTTTGACCCTAAGCTTTTTGGTTGATTGTTTTTGGTAGACTCTACCCACATTTCCCCCATGAAATAGGATGTTACTGCCCTTCATTGTCCTTTACAACGTTTTGTGTCAAAGATAAAACTTGATTTTATTAAGAAAAAATAACTGGCCATGTTTATCCCATCGTTGAGTATACAGGTATGTTATGTTTTGTGGCACAGGGTTTATTCTGCTGTTCTTGGCCATATCTTTTATATTAAATCCCTTACTTTTTTTTTTATATTCTACTCACCTGATCTCATAGGATAAAAATAATATTAAGGGATACTAGAGATGTTTGTGTACTTTTTTCTGTCAAAGAGCTAAGGCTTTATAATCAATTATATAGAAGAGAAGTCACTTTGTGCATGTCAACATGAAAAATAATTTGTCTAGAAGAAACAGGACTATAGCTGTTTATCCTCTGGCAATATATGCAGCTTCGAACTCAATGAGCTAAAAATCTGTTCTTTTCGGAATATAAATCAACTGTCAAGAATCTGTGTACCAAATGACTATGTGTTGCATATTTCTCTCTTAATTCATGCACACCATGCATTGTGTAACATTACCTCATATGCCGTAATCATGTGTCACATGCAGGATACATAAAATACGTCATGAATGTCCCACTAGATATCAAAGCCATCCAAGTCTAATTAACTTATTTTACAGGCTCTAGTTCCTGTCCCAGAACATGCAAACATCAGAAGTCAGTCTAAATGTTTGAATACCTTATGGTAGTAAATCATTTACTACCATTATGGTAGTAAATCTTTTACTATTCTTTGGTTATCTGTACATTTAGTCTGGATTTCTTTCAAGTATAGTTCTTATTTTTTAACATCACTTTCATGTGATTTTAAAAATTTATAAACAAGAACTCCTTTTATATTGAGTAGGTTCATGAACTGTGAATTACTGCATGTGGCTCATTTACCATTTTAACCATCTGTAGGTTTTTCAAGAGTCAGAAGTTTCTATCTTGTTTCACAGCAGAGCAAAAATTATTCTTTTAGGTCAAGAGAATCCATAGGCCATTGGAAAATCTGCAAAAGAGAATAGAGATGCTTTTCTTCCCAAGCCCTGTGGACATATTGAGGTTTATAGCCATTTGGGATCTGCGCTACCTCAGAGGAAGATAATATCGAGGATGTGAGGGCACAGAAGGAAAGTACGTGGTGCAGTTTGGCCTCCATTGTCTTTTCAGTGCAGATTATTGTATCCACAGAGCTCAGACAAAAGAGAATATGAATTTGTGAATGTGCAATATTCATCAAGGGCACAAGCCTTATAAACCCTTCCTCCACCCCACATCCATTCCCCTCTTCTTCTGACACATACGTTATGCACCCTCTACTTCTCCATATGCATCAGGATCTGGAACAACATAGTGGTAGCATGGGCTGGACAGTGTGGGAAGACCCTGTGTTAAGAACTGTTATGCTTCCCCTGCCTACCTTGGAAAAAAGAGGAATTTTTCCTCTTTCTTCGGGAAAACTTTCCTCTTTCTCAGGAAAACTTGCCACATTCAAACAAAAAGAAGTAAGAAATAAGAAGTAATCCTTACTCCGTAGAGGCCCTCATCCATTAATATTTTAAAAAACAAGACCTTGTGCTCATTGAAACGGAACCCTCAGTTACGGGTTAAAACTTGTGGGTTCCAGCAGTCCGAAGTTCTGAAGTTCACTCGGATACCTATTGTCATCAGGAGTCAGCGGCTGGGTATCTGGGCTCTGCAGTCGTCTTCCCTGGGGCAGCTGGCCCTTTCCAAATTCATCCTGGTCAGGCCTGCTGGTAAGATCCCCAATCTCAGGGTGGAGGGAGCCCTGAGCCTTCCCAGAAGACCACAAAGGAAAGGAAAATGCTAAGAAATCTTGCCAACTTGGATTGTAATTTCAGCACTTTTATGACAAATTCTTGTAATGTTTACTCATTTTCCCATATTTTTTTTCCCAGAAAAGGGTATATCTCTGCCTCCCAGGGTTTTGCAAGTAACGTTGACACATTTTTGCAGCAGCTGTCATTGAACAATGCTTACTTTTCTCCTAGTTTTCATCATGAACTTAGAATTCATTGAAGTGGGACATAAGAAGTATTGTTTTTCTGTGGTTTTGAGACCATATTGAAGCAGCGGCAATAAAGGAAATGGGTGGGGAATTGCTATTAACTCTATTGGACTTGAGTGTTCCCAAATTGAACACATTATCTTTCTAGAAAGTTACTCTGGGCTTCCTAAATACTGAATTCCTTCCTTTTTGTTCTCTCCAACTTTATCTCCTCTCTTTTTAACAAATCTGAAATGTGAATTATTTTTCCTGCTAAATGGCATAGAGTAAGTATGGAACAGTGCTTTGCAAATAATAAATAGTCAATAAATGTTCCAGAATGAAAAAATCTATTGTGGTTTTAACTGTCATGCCTAGGAGTGATGAATTCCAACAAATCATTCTTTTCCTACCCTTTAAAGTAATGTTTACTTCTTTCTAATGCATATTCTTTGTAGTAAATTATTTGTGGTATAAATGATAAAATAAAAGATCACTCAAAATTCCCTCATTAAAATGATAAATTTTTTTAAAGATTTATTCATTTATTTTAGTGGGGGGACATGAGGGGCAGATGGAGAGAACCCAAGCAGACTTCCTGCAGAGTGCAGAGCCCAATGTGGGGCTCGATCCCAAGACCCCAAGACCATAGCCTGAGCCAAACCAAGAGGTGGGTGCCCAACTGACTGAGCCACCCAGGCACCCCTACAATGATAGTATTTTGTTGTATATTTTCTTTTTTTTTTAAAGATTTTTATTTTTTTTTATTTGACAGATCATGAGTAGGCAGAGAGGCAGGCAGAGAGAGAGAGGAGGAGGAGGCAGGCTCCCTGCTGTGTGCAGAGAGCCCGATGTGGGGCTTGATCCCAGGACCCTGAGATCATGACCTGAGCTGAAGGCAGAGGCCTCAACCACTGAGTCACCCAGGTGCCCCTGTTGTATATTTTCTTTTGGCATATATATATATATATTTATATATTTAACTTTCTATTATACAGTCAGTATTTTTCAAATTATTAAGGGTGTGATTTTTTAAAATTGTTTTTATTTTTTTATAAACATATAATGTATTATTAGCCGCAGGGGTACAGATCTGTGAATTGCCAGGTTTACACACTTCACAGCACTCACCATAGCACATACCCTCCCCAATGTCCATAACCCCACCACTCTCTCCCGACCCCCCTCCCCCCAGCAACCCTCAGTTTCTTTTGCGAGATTAAGAGTCTCTTATGGTTTGTCTCCCTCCCAATCCCACCTTCTTTCATTTATTCTTTTCCTACCCCCCAAACCCCCCCACGTTGCATCTCCACTTCCTCATATCAGGGAGATCATATGATGGTTGTCTTTCTCCGATTGACTTATTTTGCTAAGCATAATACCCTCTATTTCCATCCATGTCGCTGCAAATGGCAAGATTTCATTTCTTTTGATGGCTGCATAGTATTCCATTGTATGTATATACCACATCTTCTTTCTCCATTCATCGGTTGATGGACATCTAGGTTCTTTCCATAGTTTGGCTATTGTGGACATTGCTGCTATAAACATTTGGGTGCACATGCCCCTTCAGATCACTACATTTGTATCTTTAGGGTAAATACCCAGTAGTGCAATTGCTGGGTCATAGGGTAGCTCTATTTTCAACTTTTTGAGGAAATTCCATGCTGTTTTCCAGAGTAGTTACACCAGCTTGCATTCCCACCAACAGTGTAGGAGGGTTCCCCTTTCTCCGCATCCTCGCCAGCATCTGTCATTTCCTGACTTGTTAATTTTAGCCATTCTGACTGGTGTGAAGTGGTATCTCATTGTGATTTTGATTTGTATTTCCCTGATGCTGAGTGATGTGGAGCATTTTTTCATGTGTCTGTTGGCCATCTGGACGTCTTCTTTGCAGAAATGTCTGTTCATGTCCTCTGCCCATTTCTTGATTGGATTATTTGTTCTTTGGGTGTTGAGTTTGATAAGCTCTTTATAGATTTTGGATACTAGCCCTTTATCTGATATGTCGTTTGCAAATATCTTCTTCCATTCTGTCAATTGTCTTTTGGTTTTGTTAACTTTTTCCTTTGCTGTGCAAAAGCTTTTGATCCTGATGAAATCCCAATAGTTCATTTTTACCCTTGCTTCCCTTGCCTTTGGCGATGTTCCTAGGAAGAAGTTGCTGCGGCCGAAGTCGAAGAGGTTGCTGCCTGTGTTCTCCTCAAGGATTTTGATGGATTCCTTTCTCACATTGAGGTCCTTCATCCATTTTGAGTCTATTTTCATGTGTGGTGTAAGGAGATGGTCCAATTTCATTTTTCTGCATGTGGCTGTCCAATTTTCCCAGCACCATTTGTTGAAGAGGCTGTCTTTTTTCCATTGGACTTTCCTTCCTGCTTTGTTGAAGATTAGTTGACCATAGAGTTGAGGATCTATTTCTGGGCTCTCTATTCTGTTCCATTGATCTATGTGTCTGTTTTTGTGCCAGTGCCATACTGTCTTGATGATGACAGCTTTGTAATAGAGCTTGAAGTCTGGAATTGTGAAGCCACCAACTTTGGCTTTCTTTTTCAATATTTCTTTGGCTATTCGAGGTCTTTTCTGGTTCCATATAAATTTTAGGATTATTTGTTCCATTTCTTTGATAAAAAATGGATGGGATTTTGCTAGGGATTGCATTAAATGTGTAGATTGCTTTACGTAGCATAGACGTTTTCACAATATTTGTTCTTCCAATCCATGAGCATGGAACATTTTTCCATTTCTTTGTGTCATCTTCAGTTTCTTTCATGAGTACTTTATAGTTTTCTGAGTACAGATTCTTAGTCTCTTTGGTTAGGTTTATTCCTAGGTATCTTATGGTTTTGGGTGCAACTGTAAATGGGGTTGACTCCTTAATTTTTCTTTCTTCTGTCTTGTTGTTAGTGTAAAGAAATGCAACTGATTTCTGTGCATTGATTTTATATCCTGACATTTTACTGAATTCCTTTACAAGTTCTAGCAGTTCTGGGGTAGAGTCTTTTGGGTTTTCCACATATAGTATCATATCATCTGCAAAGAGTGGTAGTTTGACTTCTTTGCCGATTTGGTTGAAGGGCGTGATTTTTTATAGAAATATAATAAATTCATGTTATTCTATCGAAGTATGTTTAACTATTATCCCTTTGTTAGTCAACAAGACTGTTTATAATACTTCAGTATTATAAATACAGAGATGAGGATCCTATGACCATTCATATAAAAATCTGTTTTTTAGTTCTGAGTGTTTCCTTAGGGTTGATTTCTGGAATTGAAATCACTAGGTAAAGGTATATCGGTATGTTAAGATATTTTTGTTATGGACAATTTAAAGTATAAGGAAAAAGGACAGAAGGGCAAAGTGAACCCCACACACCCATCACTTAGCTTCAACAATGATCAATTTATGGGCAGTCTCACTTCTCTACCACTTCTACCCACAGTTCCCTTCCCCTCAGAGGTATTCTGAAGCAGATACCATGCATCTGGCCATTTGGCCCCAGAATTAATCCTTGACTTTTTCCTGTGGTCCCCCACACCAACTATCAGCACATCCTACTGCTTTTGTCTCTCAATATACTTTGTGCCCACTCCTCTCCATCTCTGTTGGCATCACTCCAGCTCAGGCCACCACTCTCTCACCTGGACCACTCCAATAATCCCCTGATTGGTTTCCCTGCTTCTACTCTTGCAATTTAGCCTAAGGTAAAGATCTAATACATCTAATAACTATTTTAAGACTAATTCCTGTAACAATGCATAATAAATTTGTTTAATTCTTTAAATTTTTATGTTGAACATGTTCTTTTCTCAAAGGATTGCAAGAAGTGTTCAACAAGTAATCTCTTGATAGAGGAGGTGGGGGAGAGAGGGAGGGAGGGAGAGCTATACCATAGATACAGATATATTCAGAAATATATAGATGTAATTATATATATGTAGATTATGAAAACAGATATATAGTTAAAACCAGTCACTAAGTGATATCTAAAATTGGTATATCTGAACATCCTCTAAAAAATGATGTATTTTGATTTCAGTGGCTGAGGGATAGTTCTGCCTGGAGAGAGGAGGTAAATTAAATGAATATGAATTAAAGTTTCTTCTAGATATTAAATTCTTTGAGTCTATGACTTTTTTTTTAAATTTTTTTATTTTTGAGTCTATGACTTTATTTTTTTAAGTAGTCTCCACACTTAGCATGGAGCCCAATGTGGGACCTAAACTCATGACCCTGAGATTAAGACTTGAGCCTGATATCAAGAATCAGACAGTTAGCTGATTGAGCCATCCAGGCACCCCATGACATCTCCTGATGTAGCATAAATACCTAGGTAAAAACTGAACAAGAAGTGTATTACTTTTGAAGACATGCCAAAGATGTGCTATCAAGTTAAAGTCAAGAAGAGTGTGATTAAGTAAATGATGCTGATGCTTACCTACTTATTAAATAAAATATGTCCATTTATATCTTATCTGTCCTGCAGTTCCTGAAGCCACTGTTGTCATGGAAAGTGTCAAGGGACTGAGATATGATAATTTATAACCGTCTGGAAATTTGATTGTGCCGAGCCCTCAAGCTAGAAGATCTAGTTTTCTTCCTTCCCTGCCCTACCCTGCCCTTCCCCTTCATTTCCCCTTCCCCTTCCTTTCTTTCTTCCTCCCACCCTTCCTCCCTCCCTCTGTCTGTCTGTCTTTCTGTCTTTCCTTCTGAGATAGAAAGGGGGCAGAGAGAGAGGAAAAGAGAATCTTAAGCAGGCTCCACATCCAGCACAGAGCCAGATGCAGGGCTCAATCTCATGACCCTGAAATCATGACCTGAGCTGAAATCAAGAGTCAGACATTTGATGGACTGTGCCACCTAGGCACCCCTAGAAGACTCAGTTTCTATCACTTCAGTATTTGGAGCTCAGACTATGTCAAACAGCTCTTACACAACACTTCTGATCTCTCTGTCTCACCAATCTGGGCAACCCCCTCCATGCAGATGCCCTCCAGCTTCATGCCGATGTGGTGGTACAGCCTCTCCCTCAAGAAGGTCTCAGAGCTGCTTCGTGTGCCTCTCACCTCCTGCACACACTTTCTTCCCAGGAAAGCCCATTCTAAGCCTGTGTTGAAAGGAATGAGAGTTAATTGCTTTGTGGGGGAAAACTTAATGGATCTATGCTCCACCCCTTCCTTTACCTTCCCTTCCCTTGTCCCTTTTCCCCTCCCTTCCCTTTCCTTCCCTTTTTCCTTCCCTTCCCTTTTTTCCTTCCTTTCCCTTTCCCCTCTCCTCTCCT
Organism: Lutra lutra; assembly: GCF_902655055.1. Classification (NCBI taxonomy): domain Eukaryota; kingdom Metazoa; phylum Chordata; class Mammalia; order Carnivora; family Mustelidae; genus Lutra; species Lutra lutra. The sequence continues at coordinate 67,675,967 of NC_062284.1, read as the reverse complement.
CTCTGCTCCTCTCCTCTCCTTTCCTGTATATGGTTCTGAGAAGCATTTCATCGTGCTCTGTGTCTGTTTGCTAACACATCCTGTTATGACTCTCCCTCTTTCCCTGTGCTGGGCAGCCCCCCTACTGTGGTAGGCAGCCAATCTGTGCCCCCTGAGGTCCTGCCTCATGGTATACACACCCTTGGATAATCTTCCCTCCTTGATCGTGGGCTCGACCTAGTGACTATTCTAAAAACAGAATATGGCAATGATGGTAGAATGTCACTTCTGAGATTAGATTATAAAAAGACTCTGACTTCCATCTCATTTGCCCTCTTTTGCTCTCTCTCTTCCTCTTGGAGCCCTGGTTCTAGAGAAAGCAGCCTGCCATGTTGTGAGCCCTGTGGAGAGGCTCATATGGCAAAGAACAGATGTCACCGACCAAGAGCCAGTGAGGACGTGAAGACTGCAAGTGAAGTGGGAGCTTTCTCCCCTAGACCACCCCCAAGGGACCTTCATTGCACCTTGTCCAATCGCCGCCTAAGCAAACACCTTGTTGCAGGCCTGGAGGGGACTCTGCATGAGAGGCACTGGGCTCAGCTACTCCTGGATTCCTGATCCACAGAAACTGTGCGATAATGAATGTGTTGCTTCAAACAGTAAACTTTTGGAGTATAATGGAGCATTTGTGACACAGCAATAGATAACAAATATATCCTATACCCTACATCACCCCTTTCTTTCACTTCTGCTCCCTGGGCTCACACTACCCAGTAAAGTGCTCACAAATAGGATTTTGTTTCACATGACTTTCTGAGGAACCCTGACTAAAACATATCTTCTTCATGTTCTCTGGTATTTATTTACTCATTCTCTCTGGGACGTGCAAGTCTCCTCTTATTTATTTAGCATTAGAATAAGGTAAATCCTTTTGATTTGCTCACTCTCCTCTTTTTTCTTTAATGGTATTTTTGGCTGCTATTTCTGTACCAGGTTTTCTCATTTTTCTCTTGGGAGCACTCACAAGTTTTTGGCATCCGTCTCCCTTTCCTGTCCTCCCTGTTTGTTACTTTCTCTCTCATCTCTCTTTCTGAAATTTTTTTTCCTTTGCATTCTGAAGCATGTTCTCATATTGGTTTTTCACATTTCTGATTCAGTTTTCAACTAAGTTATTTCTATTACCAACTTCAAATGATAGTGACTTCTCAAATTCTTTTATGAAAAACCCTTAGATATTTTAAATTATGTTTTACATTGCCGTTTGGTTGACAAATCTATTTTTGAGATATAGAAGATTCTATTAATAACCTAGAATCCTGGGGGACTAAGGGGAGGGGCAAATCAGTGCAGGACCAGGGGCGTGGTGATGACTTGAGGACAATGTAAAGAGAGTGAAGTAGGGTGTGTTTATTACCTTGCTTTAGTAACAAGCCCAATTGTATTATAATCAGCCTACAGGTTTCCCATGAGAAGTGCCAGTCAGACAATACCATGCACTCATGTGTTCCCCCAAGGCTGCACATTGCCTTTCTCTTGATTTCTTATCTCCTTCAAAGTTATACTTAATATTCACTTGAATTACGTTTCATCTATATCAGAATATTTAGGGTGGGACCACACTACCATGATTTGTTCCAGGAATGGCCTTGGCAGTAACCAAGCAGTATCTCTATTTCACAGCTGGGAAAACTGGTTCAGAGAGAAGTTAAATAATTTATCCAAGATCAGAAGTGTGGGGAAAGAGCAGAAAACATTATAACATTCTTCTATTTTCAGAAATTCTTCATTTTAACAATTACGCTGTTTTGAAATCAGATAATTATGATTTTTTTTTTTAATTTGAATTGGGTTTTACTTTTGGTGAAATTCTCAAAATTTGTCTTCGGTACATACAGTCTTTGATTTCTGTGGTCTTTTTCTCCTTCCATCTTTTGTCCATTTCTGCTTATCTATAATGTTTCAGCCAAGGATCCCTTATAAAAAACCTGGTCTTAGCCAAGGAGTTGAATATATACCCTCATACAAGAAAGGTATTTGTTAATGTTTACGATATTCTCCAGATGAACTACAAATAAATGAGTCTTGTGGAATTTGGGGGACTCAAAAAGTTAGAATGGAAGGTGGAGGAACTGAGGTGAAGAATAGGGAAAGAAGTGTGGAGAAATTTCTTTTCTTGGCTCATATAGCTCACCAGGTAAGTTCTCCTTACTTCTCCTTGCCTTCCGACACAGGGACTAGTAGGATGTGCCAGGCAGAGTACATCAGGAATAGTTATCTTGCTTGGTCAGGCTTACATAGATATATATTTAAAAAGACTTTATTTTATTATTATTTTCTTTTTAGTTCAACACAGGGCTTGAATTCACAATCTTGAGATCAAGACTTGAGTGGAGATCAAGAGTTAGACGCTTAACCAACTGAGTCACCCAGGTACCCCCAAAAACATTATTTTTGACAGCAGTTTTAGGTGTATAGCAAAATTGAATGGGAAGTCCAGAGAGTTTCCATGTATCTCCTTACACTCACCTCTCCCCACAGACTTCCTTACTGCCAATATCCTGTACCAAAGTGGGGTATTAAAACTGATGAGCCTACATTGGCATAATAATAATAATAATCTCCAGAGTCCATAGGTTATATGAGGGTTCACTCTTGGTGTTGTATGTTCTCTGGGATGGAACAAATGTATAATGGTAGGTATCCATCATTTTAGTATCACACAGAATAATTTCACTGTCCTAAAATTCCTTTATGGTCTACCTGTTCATCTCTCCTTCCTCTCTAACCCCCGGAAACCAGTGATCTTTTTACTGTCCATAGTTCTGGCTTTTCTAGAATGCCATACAGTTGGAATCATATAAAATATAGCTTTTTCAGATTGACTTTTTTAACTTGATATTAACACTGATGATTTCTCCATGTCTTTCAATGGCTTGATAGCTTATTTCTTTTTAGTGATAGGTAATAGTCCATTGTCTGGGTATACCATGGTTTATCCATTCATCTACCAAAAGACATTTGGTTGCTTCCAACTTTTGGCCATCATGAATAAAGTTGTTGTACACATTCATGTGCAGATTTTTGTGTGGAGTAAGTTTCCAAGTGGAGCGTGATTGCTGGACTGTATGGTAAGAGTATGTTTAATTTTATAAGGCCAAAACATCTTCCAAAGTGGCTGTACCATTTTACATTCCTACTAGCAATGAATGAGAGTTCCTGTTGCTCCACATCCTTATCTGCATTTGGTGTTGTTAGTGTTTTGGCCAATGTCAGAGGTGGGTAGACCTATCTTGTTGTTTTGACTTGCAATTCCCTGATGACAAATGTCACTTAGCATCTTTTCATAGGCTTATTTGCCATCTGTATATCTTCTTTGATGAGATGTCTGTTCAGAACTTACACCCATTTTTAAATGTTTGTATTTTCTCTTACTGTGAAACTTTAAGTGCTCTTTGTATATTTTGGATAAAAACATTTTTTTAAAAGATTTTATTTATTTATTTGACAGACATCACAAGCAGGCAGAGAGGCAGGCAGAGGTGGAGGGGGTGGCAGGCTCCCTGCTGAGCAGAGAGCCCAATGTGGGGCTCAATCCCAGGACCCTGGGATCATGACCTGAGCCGAAGGCAGAGGCTTTAACCCACTGAGCCACCCAGGTGCCTGGGTAAAAACCTTTTATCAGATAGGTCACTTGCAAATATTTTCTCCTCGTTTGTGGCCTGTCTTCTCATGCTCTTGAGGTTCACAGTTCTATCAGGTATCTTCCATTCTGAAAGTTTGCATTACCACACTTCACCTCTACAAAAGACCTACATTAATACCTGCTTTCACTAACTTAAAGAAACCTTAGGATTTTTGCTTTCTTATTTTTTTAAAGATTTATTCACTTATTTTAGACAGAGAGTGCAGGAATGTTGGGGGGAAGGGCAGAAGGGGAAAATCTTTAAGCAGATCCTTCCCCAGCCCACGCTGAGCATGGAGCCAGTCTTGGGGCTGGATCCCACAACCCATGAGATCCTGACCTGAGCTGCAACTAAGTTGGTGGCTCAACACACTGAGCCACCCAGGCACCCCTTAGGATTTTCACTTTTATGAGAAAAGGTGAAAGCAAAAACAGTGTTCAGCATTTGCTTTGTGGTGAGCAATTACAGAGGCCGCACACCCCCAGCAGTGACAGTGGTACTGCCAAGCTCCTTTTCTGGGAACTATACCCAGCATCTCAGCACCGAGTTGCCATAGCTTTGAAAGTCTCTGTGAACATCTGTCCTTTATCTCAATTTACTTTGTGCATCTGCTAGCAAGATGTGCCCTAAAATATCAGAAAAGCCTAAGAAGAAGCTATTTTTTGGGTCTGGGAATGCTCAAGTTTTTTCTTTATAAGTTAATGGTGATTGCTTCTTTGTTTTACTCCATTTTAGCTTTGGAGATGTTTCATAGGAATGCTCTACTTTTGGATAAGGAGGGCAACCTGTGTATGGGAAGAATAGTTTGTTTTCATGTTCATTTATTTATTTGTTTCTGAGAAGCAGCCAACATTGCTGAGGTGATGAGAAAAGAACATTATGTTCTGGTATCCATGGAGTAGGGAGGTCCTAAAAAAGTTAATTTCTGCCTGTTTTCAGCTGCTGGGTTGCATATATCTCATCACTAGAAGCCATAAGGAGATTAAGGAATAGAGTATGTGCCATCTGGAACTGAGGTTTACCTAGAGATTTCTTCTATATTCTTTGGCACTTTAGGGCCTTGTTGCTCTTGGAAATTAGAGATCCCAAATCTGTGTCATATTGGCTGTAGGATCAGCCCTGTCTCACATGGCTGCTTATCAATAAAACTATTTAGGTCCTCCAGTGTATAGTGATCTCACTGTGGTTCTAATTTGCATTTCTTTGGTAACAAATGCTATTGAGCATATTTTCATGTGCTATTTATATACTTTTTTGTGTAATTGAAATACTGTGTTCATTTTCTAAAAAATGGGTTGTTTTCTTATTATTGAGTTGTAGAAGTTCATTACAATTTTTTTTTTTTTATTGACAGAGAGATCACAAGCAGGCAGAGAGGCAGGCAGAGAGAGAGGAGGAAGCAGGCTCCCCGAGAGAGCAGAGAGCCCGATGCGGGGCTCGATCCCAAGACTCCCGAGATCACGACCTGAGCCGAAGGCAGCGGCTTAACCCACTGAGCCACCCAGGCGCCCCAGTTCATTACATATTTTGATATAAGTCCAATGTCAGGTATCTATTACAACCCTTTCTCCCTTTGTCTTTTCTTAATAGTGTCTTTGATGTTTTTAGTTTTGATGAAGTTCAACTCATTATTTTTTTCCTTTTATGTAAGTGCTTTTGTTTTCCCTATCTAAAAAGATCATTGCCTATCCAAAGATCACAGAGATATTTCCCTCTATTTTTAATCTAAATTTTTTATCAGATAGGTCATTTGCAAATATTTTTAATAAAAATATTTTTAATTAAATATTTTTAATATTTTTAATTTAATATTTTAATAAAAATATTTAAAATTTTTATCTTCTACATAGGTCCCTTAGATTTTCTGTAGTGTTAGAAAAAGGTCAAGGCTTACTTTTATTCATATGGCCATTAGTTTTACAGCATTATTTATTGAGAAGACTGTCCTTTCTTCATTGACTTACCTTGGCACTTATACTAAAAATCAATGACTCATGTACATGTGAGTCTGCTTCTGGAATCTCTAATTTATTTCATTGAGCCACGAACTATCCTGTCACTGCACTGTCTTTATTACTTTCTTATAGCATAAATCCTCTAACTTTGTGATTTGTTTCAAGTGAACTTCTGGTTCATCTCAATGTGTAGCTCTATTCTTCCTCTTACAACTAAAAATCCTTTAGTTTGTATCCTTTAGTTAAATCCTTGTGCATTTAATGCAACCATGAGCTCAGGAAGTTTCTAAAGGTAGAAAAAAGAAGATGGGCTGCCTAGGGACCTCAGGACTTAAGGAAGAATAGGTGGTGAGTTTCTGGGTTTCCCTATAGCCTCTCCTATATCTTGAACCAGGAGCTACAGAAATCTTCAACCCAGATGGCCAACAGGTCAGACACCAACAGCTCCCAACATTCCCCTGGCAAGTAAGTAACAAACAACTCGGTTTCCCCTTGCCAAAGTTTGGAAAAGGATGGCCTAACAACAAAATATTTTAGCCAATACAAGCCCTACTCCATCCAAACACCAATGGAAAAACCACACACCTCACCCCTACCCCACAAAAACAAACTATGTGCTCCAGTCCCCTCACTGGATATCAGCAGGGCTGAGCAGGAAGGAGATCTTCCATTTCCTGCCCTGGGGAAGCACGTGATGCTCTGATTTCTATGCCAGGGTGGTGTCTACAGAGTCCAGTGGTCAACTGAGTCTCCATGACCACCCAGAAGCCACAAGAAATAAGGAGGCAGTGCTAGTCACCAATAGGTTGAAGGGAGAGGTAGACACATCCGTAGTTATAGTTGGGAATTTCAATATCCTACTCTTAGCAATTGATAAAATTACTGAACAGAAAACTCTTTTGGCTTTTCTTAGTCTTTTGTATTTTCCCTAAAAATTTTGAATCAGTCTTTCAATTTTTCAATAAACTCTACTGGAATTTCAGTTAGGATTTTGTTTATAGGTTGTACATCTCTAGACCAATTTAACAAGCATTGACTTATCAATATGGAGTCTTTCAATATATAAACTGGTGTCTTCCCATTTATTTAGGTCTTTATTTTACTAATGTTTTATAATTTTAGTGTGCAGATCTTACACATTTTATTAAGCTTATTCCTATTATTTCATATTTTATAGTATTTTAAATGATTTATTTAACAAAAATGTATTTGGCCTTGTAAGATACTTTTTGCTGGATACAGACCTTGGGGCTGACAATTTTTTGTTTGTTTGTTTCAGCACTCTAAAGATATTATTCCAGATTTTTCTTACCTTAATTTTTCTGTTAAGAGGTCAATATTCACTTCTGTTATCGTTCCATGGTACATGTGTCATTTTGGTATCTCCTTTTAAGATTTTCTCTTCAGGAGCGCCTGGGTGGCTCAGTCATTAAAGCATTTGGCTTTGGCTCAGGTCATGATCCCAGGGTCCTTGGATGGAGCCCCGCATCAGGCTCCCTGCTCAGTGGGGAGTCTACTTCTCCCTTTCCCCCTGCCTCCTGCTCCCCCTGCTCATGCATGTGTGCTCTCTCTCAAATAAACAAACACAATCTTTTTTTTTAAAGATTGTATTTATTTATTTGTCAGAGAGAGAGAGAGCGAGCACACAAGCAGGGGAAGCGGCAGGCAGAGAGAAAAGCAGGCTTTCCACTGAGCAAGGAGCCCAATGTGGGACTTGATCCCAGGAGCTTAGGATCATGACCTGCGCTGAGGCAGTCACTTAACCGACTGAACCACCTAGGCGTCCCAATAAACAAAATCTTTTATAAAAAAAAAAGTAAAAAAAAAAAGATTTTATCTTCATCTTTGCTTTTCAGCAGTATCAGCATAATTTTCTTCATATTTATTCTTCTTGGGATTTCCTGATTGCCTTCAATCAGTAAATATAACTTTCTCCAAAACAGGAAAATTTGTGGTCACTATTATTCAAAAATTTTTCTGGTCTCTTGTCTCTCTCCTCTCCTTACATAATTTCAAATACATGCATGTTAGATATGATAAGGCAAATCCTTGAGGCTGTTAATTTTTTCCAGTCTTTTCTCCTGTGACCTTTATATTATATAAATTTCTATTGGTTAATAGGCAAGATTCTTGACTCTTTTCTCAATCTTCTCAATTCTATTGTTAAGTTCATCTGGTATATTTTTAGTTTCAGATATTTACCAGTTCTTGAATTTCTTTTTTTTGCTTCTTTTTTATAGTTTTTCTTTCTCTGCCTTTTTTTTTTTTAAGATTTTATTTATTTGACAGACAGAGATCACAAGTAGACAGAGAGGCAGGCAGAGAGAGAGGAAGGGAAGCAGGCTTCCTGCTGAGCAGAGAGCCCGATGCGGGGCTCGATCACAGGACCCTGAGATCATGACCTGAGCCGAAGGCAAAGGCTTTAACACACTGAGCCACCCAGGCGCCCCCTCTGCCTTTTCATTATGGCATGCTTTCCTTTACTTCATCAATCAGAATTATAACACCTACTTTAAAAATTCTTGTCTGCTAATTCCAACATCTGGAACATCTCAGGGTTTGTCTCTATTGACTATCTTTTCTCCTGAAAATTGTTGCATTTTTCTCTTTCTTTGTGTGTTGAATATTTTGGATTGTATCCTGGACATTGTGAATTTTAAGTTGTGAAGACTCTCAATTTTATTGCATTTCTCCTGAGAGAGTTGCGGTTTTGTTTGGTTTAACTGGCAGTTAATTTTGCTGGACTCAAACTATGGACCCTGTCTCTTGGGCAGTAGTTCAAATTGCAGCTCAGTTCTTGTATCCTTAACTGGGCTGGTTGTACCCTGTCCACCTATGCAAATTCAAGGGTTAGGCAGACATTTGGGATGAGTACATACACAAAATGTGTAGCTCCCCATCTCTGTGTTCTCCTTTTGGGATTCCACTCTCATTTTTAGCAACTGAGTTCTCCAAACTTTGTACTGTATCTTTAGTCCTGAGAGACCATGACTTTTCTCTTAAAGGTTTAGTCACCCTGGACAATGCTGGTTGCAGTCTGTCTTCAGACCTAAAGTTGTAAGAAATAGGGTATACACCCTGTGCCATTGCCTTCCTTTAGGTGTCATTTTCCCTCCAGAACCTGCTTTTGCTCACAGTCCCGTTTTTTAGATAATTCTGATGTTATTATTGTGGTGTTTTGTGTTTATGTCCCCCTCCACACAGAGTTTATTGCTATGACAGAAGTGTCCAGTAAGAGGTTACTCAGCCAAACTAAAGGTATAGTACCAATGGTATTGTTAAAATTTTTTTTCATCTATTTTACAATATTTTTTGTTCGCAGGTAGAATTGCGCAAGGCCTGTGCCCTGCGTCCTTGCTGAATTCACTTTAGAGTTGTAGTCACTTATTTATAGATTCTTAGAATATTTTATGTACCTGATCACTTTGTGGCAGTTTTACCAGTCTCTCTGCAGTCTGTCTTTCATTTCTTTTTTGTACCTAATAACATTGGTTCCAACTCCCAGCAGGTTGGATCAAAGTGGAGAGATCAAGTACCTTACCCTTGTTCCTTATCCAAAGATGACGGTATTTGGTCTTTTACTGTTAAATGTGATGTTAATGTAGCTTTTTCATAGATCCCCTTTATCAGGACATTCCCTTATATTCCTAGTTTTCTGAAAGCTTTTATAATAATTTGGTGTTTAATTTTGTTAAATACTTTTTCTGTATCTCTTGAGACAAGCATGTGAATGTTCTCTTTTAATCTGTTAATATGGAGATTCACGTTGATTTTTTAAAAGATTTATTTATTTATTTTAGAGAGAAAGAGAGTGGGATAGGAGCACAGGAAGAGAAACTCAAGCAGATGTCATGCTGAGCACAGAGCCCAACACAGGGCTTGATCTCATGACCCTAAGGTCGTGACCTGAGTTGAAATCAAGAGTTGGATGATCAACTGACTGAGCCACGCAGGTGCCCCTACATTGATTTTTGAATGTCCAGCCAACTTTACATTCTTGGGATAAACTCCACTTGTTCATAATACATTTTCCCTTCTATATATTGCTTGGTTCAATTTGCTAAAATTTTGTTAAAGATTATTGCCCCCACAATTCTAAAGAATGTTGACCTGTCCTTTATTTTCTTGTAATGTCTTTGTTTGGTTTTGGTATCAGGACAATGGTGAGTTTATAAAATGCATTGGGATGTGTTTGCTCCTCTTTTTTTTTTTTTTCTTAGTGAGTTTTTGTAGGATTGTTAATATTTCTTTCATAAATGTTTGATAAAATATACCAGCAAAGCTATTTGTACGTGGTATTTTCCTTGTAGGAATATTTTAAATTATGAATTTAATTTCTTTAGTAGCCATAAAGTCTCTTTAAGTTTTTGATTACTTACATATCAGCTTCATAATTTATGCCTTTCAAGAAATTTCTCCATTTCATTTATGTTGCCTAACTCATCTACATGAATTTATTCATGATTACCTTTTAATGTTTGTAGGATTTTTAATAATGTCCCCTTTTTTATTCCTGATAGTAGTAATTTGTGTCTTCTTTCCTTTTATCTTGAAGAGTGCTGAATTTATATTATCCGTAGCAGGTTTTTAGGAAAGTTGAAAATATTGGACTACACCCTGGGAAGGAGGTGGCACCTTTGGCTGCGTGCTTCCCTGTGGCCAAGGTAATGTTCAGTTATGGATATGGCTTTTCACTGTTAGCATTTAACATTCCTGGCAAATGGAGGATGGGCACATAGGCTCAGAAGAGGAGATCTTGGCATAGAATAGCATTAGCCACTTTGGAAGAGAAAATACTTACTTTTTAAATTTTTATTTAAAAATTTTTTTTAAAATTAATTATATTTTATTTATTTGACAGACAGAGATCACAAGTAGGCAGAGAGGCAGGCAGAGAGAGAGAGAAGGAAGCAGGCTCCCTGCTGAGCAGAGAGCCTGATGTTGGGCTCCATCCCAGGACCCTGAGATCATGACCCAAGCCAAAGGCAGAGGTTTAACCCACTGAGCCACCCAGGCACCCCAAATTTTAATTTTTAAATTTTTTTCAAAGTAATCTCTACACGCAGTGTGAGGCTTGGAGTCACAACCCCAATATCAAGAGTTGCATATTCTGCTGACTGAGCCAACCAGGCACCCTGAGAAAAGACATTTTGAGTGTAAGATAAAGTTTGAGCAAAAACAGGTGTTAAATAGCAAGAGATTTGCAGAGCCAACATTGTATTTGGTGAGGGCCAAGAGGAGAGAATAAATGCGAGAAGGGCCCAAACAGTATCCACTAACTTGGGCCCCTGGGTTCCTAGGGGCCTAGGAAAGTTGTAATGTCTATCCTGGAAGCAGTGTTAAGTCTGCTAATGATATTCAACTTTGCTTTCTAATGCTGGTTATTTTGTGCTGATGGGCCCCTAGACTGATGAAAATGGATATTCATTCTTTTAAAATATTTTATTTATTTATTTGACAGAAAGAGAGAGCAGGGGGAGTGGCAGACAGAGGCAGAGGGAGAAGCAGGCTCTCCCAGAGCAGGGGAAGCCCAATGTGGGATCAATCCCAGGACTCTGGGATCATGACCAGAGCTGAAGACAGGCGCTTAACAAACTGAAATACCCAGGCGCCTTTGGGTATTCATTTTTACTCAATAAATATGAAGAAAATCTTTCAAGTATAGGTATCTGGTTAAAAATTAATGAAAGGAGGGGTGCCTGGGTGGCTCAGTTGGTTAGGCATCTATCTGCCTTCCACTTTGGTCGTGATCCCGGGATCCTGGGATCAAGTCCCACCTCTGGCTTCCTGCTCAGGGGGGAGCCTGCTTCTCCATCTTCTCCCCACTTGTGCTCTCTCTCAGTATCTCTGTCGATATTTCTGTCTCTCCCTCTCAAATAAATAAATCTTTTTAAAAAATTAATGAAAGGAGACTTTGGTGGTAAAAAGTTGGAGGTCAGTGGTCTGGAGCATCAGGTGAATACATTCTGGTGTAAAATCAACAACAGGAATATACCTCTACATTCCTGATCAAGAGAATAATTCTAAAATATTCTCAAATCTTAAGTCAAGAGCTACAGATTTAACTCTGGAAATGTAAATTTGTTTTTGCAGCTTATAAGCAGGTTTTATTTTGATTTAAAATTTTTATTTTTTTCTTTCCAAATTTTAATTTAAATCCCAGTTAGTTAATATACAACATATGCATTAGTTTCAGGTGTATAATTTAGTGGTTCAACACTTACCCCCAGTGCTCATCACAAGTGCCCTCCTTAATCCCCATCATCTATTCAACACATCCCCTACCCACCTCACTTCCAGGGAACCTCAATTTGCTCTCTATAGTTAGGTGTTTATAGTTTGCCCCTCCCCCCCATGTTCATTTGTTTCCACACATGAGCGAAATCATATGGTGTTTGTCTTTTCTGACTGACTTATTTCCTTTAGCGTAATGCTCTCTAGCTACATCACATCATTGCAAATGGCAAGACTTCATTCTTTTGAATGGCTGAGTAACATTCCATTGTGTATATACCACATCTTTATCCATTCATTGGTCAATAGGCAATGGGCTCTTTCCAAAACTTGGCTATTGTTGATAATGCTGCTATAAACATTGGAGACAGCGTTTATTTTTTTTTTAAAGATTTTATTTATTTGACAGAGAGATCACAAGTAGGCTAAGAGGTAGGCAGAGAGAGAGAGAGAGAGAGAACCAGACTCTCTGCTGAGCAGAGAGCCCGATATGGGACTTGATCCCAGGACCCTGAGATCATGACCTGAGCTGAGGGCAGAGGCTTTACCCACTGAGCCACCTGGGCACCCCTGGATACAGGTTTTAAACAAATAATTGTCCTCTCTTAAAAGAATAAAAAACATTTGCAAAGCTTTCTTTAATTGATGTCATTTGAGTATCCACATGCAGTTTTAATATTTATCATTCACAAATTATCCAGAAGTGAATGAGTGTAGTTTCTTAGTCATTCCCAAAATTTTGACCACAAGTGGAGGTTTGCAGGTCTATTATTTGCCAGGGAAAAGTCCGTTTCTGGTATTTAGAGGGTGTCCCTCCTTTCCTATTTAGTTACTCAAAATTCCTACCCTCCTTGTTCTAAGAATCTGTTCCCAAGAATCTGAAATTCAAAGGACAAATGCTGGTTAACAATAGGGTTAACCCTTCCAGGCCAACCTGCATGTTTATTAGAAACCAAAACTCCAAACTATAGGAAAATGCAATTTTAATTACCCGGTAAATATAATTTCTCACCAGTCTAAACCCCCAGTCTCTCCAAAACAGCCCTCTGCATCTCCTTTGCCTACTGGCTACTCCAGCTCAGGTGAGCTGTCTTTAGAACTGCTACATGTAAGAAGCATCAAACTCACCATCTTCTTCCTCCCACGTTCCCAATTTCTCTCCTTCTCCGGTCTCATTTCTGTTCATCCCCCATCTAACCAGTTTCAGGTCTCACTCCTCTCCATTGCTTTTCATATCCAGTCATTTCCCCAGCCATGGTGGTTCTAGCCTAAAGTCATACAGTAATTTTTCTATTTTGTTTTAATGTTAAATTTAATGTTTAATTTAATGTTTAATGCTGCCGACATCTCTGGAGTTCACCCTCATCACTGAGACCCAGAGGCTGCATTAGCTTCCTGACCTCCTTTCTTTTTTAAATTTTTTTTTATTTTATTTCTTTTCAGCATAACAGAACTCATTGTTTATGCACCACACCCAGTGCTCCATGCAATACGCGCCCTCCGTAATACCCACTACCTGGCTCCCCCAACCTCCCATCCCAAAACCCTTCAAAACCCTCAGATTGTTTTTCAGAGTCCATAGTCTCTCATGGTTCATTTCCCCTTCCTGACCTCCTTTCTTAAAAAATTTCTGTTTCTCAGTTCCTCCAGCATAGTGACAAAGAATTAATTTTCTAAATTGTGTCACTCCCATGCTCTATAGTCTTTAATGAGTTATATTTCCTTAAGTCCTCAATCTTCTGGCTCCACTTCCTAATCTCATCTTTTACTCCTTTTCCTCTTTATAGGTCACCTGGTTTTATCCATTTTTCTCAACGGGTGGTATACTTCCCTATCTTTGGCCCTCCCTTGTACAAGAGTTCTTCTTCCCATGGGAGAGAAGGGCTCTACTACTCACCTGTAAAAGATTGTCCCAAGTTTTCAACCCTCGCCTTATCTCTTCTTTTCTCCATGGCCTTTATGGCATAGAGTTCACACTTTCTCCTTTGCACATCTAGATCTCCAATTCTCTACCCACTTAGTTTTTAAGTATGTTTTTCCATATATTATTGGTTCCATTTTCTTAGTGTACAGGTTAAAAATACTATATTAGACGTATCTATGACCCTGTGTCTCCCAGGCGAACCCTTTTCTTTTGAGGAACACTTGGAAGAAGCTGAGAGAAGGGAGAAATAACTCCACTTAGCAAAGGGCTTGCGGACAGGGAGATGGGCTGAAGAATGCCAGGAGACAGTGGAGGGAGGAGAGGAAGAGATCCCAAGTCAGGGTAGGTGAAGTGGTTGATCTGAGAGATTTGGAGACAGAGAAAAGAGGAGTGGAGGGGAGAGTTTCCACAGCAGAGAAAGCCTTGCCTTGTGTGGTGTGGCACAGTTTTCCCTTTACACCTCCTCCAGAGAAGTTCACTAAAGATTTACATAACTTCTTATTGAAGATTGTGTCAGGTGTTTTCTCATTAAGTCACGTTCTGTTCTGTGTGTGTGTGTGTGTGTGTGTGTGTGTTATGGACTGAATATTTGTGTACCCTCAAAATTCATATGTTGAAGTACTAACCCCCAGTGTGATGGTATTTGGAGACTGGATCTTGGGCAAGTAATTAGGGTTAGGTGACATTATGAGGATGGAACACCCATGATGGGATTAGTGACTATAAGAAGAAGAGAGTGTTTGCTCTCTGCCACATGAGGGTGCAGAGAAAAGATCACTATCTGTAACCCAGGGATATTGCCCTTACCACTGAAGGGGAGCAGAATATACCACCCTGAAATATGTCATTTTGGCATATATTTTAAATTAGAGTTCCTTAAAAAAACAGTTGGTACTAGGGCACTCTGACCCTCCTGAGTCCCCTTACCACCAGAAATAAGGAAGTTAGGGTTGAAACTGTGTAAACAAACTTGTTGCTTCTTCGCTTACTTAGTATCCCAAGTCCAAACTTCTTTGTCTTGTCAATTCTTCACAAATTCATTATTTGCCTAAAAGATGTAAAAGCTGCCTGCTTTGGTTGCTTCTTTGAATCTCATACTTTTTAAAAAAAGATTTTATTTATTTGAGAGAGAGAGAGAGAATGAGAGTGAGAAGGTTAGAGGGAGAAGCAGACCCCCTGTGGAGTAGGGAGTCAATGCGGGCTCGATCCTGGGACTCCAGGATCATGACTTGAGCTGAAGGCAGTTGCTCAACCAACTGAGCCACCCAGGAGCCCAAGTTTCATATTTTTTATGCTGCTCCCATACATACAAAATTAAATTTATTTTTTTTCTCTGTTAATCTATCTCATGTGAATTTAATTTTTAGACCAGCCAAAGAACCTGGAAGAGAAGAAGGGAAAGTTTTCTGCCCCTACACCAGGAACTAAATAGGCTACTGCTTTAAAAATGTACTTATTTGTTTTTAAATTCCAATCTAATTAACATAAAGTGTTATATTAGTATCAAGTGTACAATATAGTAATTCAGCAGTTCTATAGATTCCTCATTGCTCATCAGAGTAAGTGCTTTTATTCCCTTCACCTATGTCACCCATTTCCCTATTCACCTCTCTTTTTTTTTTTTTTTTTTTTTTAAAGATTATTTATTTATTTATTTGACAGAGAGAGATCACAAGTAGATGGAGAGGCAGGCAGAGAGAGAGAGAGAGGGAAGCAGGATCTCGGCTGAGCAGAGAACCCGATGTGGGACTCGATCCCAGGACCCTGAGATCATGACCTGAGCCGAAGGCAGCGGCTTAACCCACTGAGCCACCCAGGCGCCCTATTCACCTCTCTTTTAACAACTGTCAGTTTGTTCTCTATACTTAAGAGTCTGGTTTTTTGTTGTTGTTGTTGTTTATTTCTTTTTTCCTTTGTTCACTGGATTTGTTTCTTAAATTCTACATGTGAGTGAAATCATATGGCATTTATCTTTCTCTGATGGACTTATTTCAATTAGCAGTTTATCCTCTAGATCCATCCATGTTGTTATAAATGGCAAGATTTCATCCTTTTTTAATAGCTGAATAATATTCCATTGTGTTCATGTACATATTTATATATATATGTATTATATATATATTTATATGTGTATAATATACCACATCTTCTTTATCCAGTTATCTATCAACAGACACTGGGCTACTTCCATATCTTGGCTATAGTAAATAATACAAATAATGCTGCAATAAACATGGGGATGCATGTATCTTTCTGAATTAGTGTTTTTGTTTTCTTTGGATAAATACCCAGTAGTAGAATTACTTGATTTTATGGTAATTCTGTTTTAATGTTTTGAGGTAACTCCAAACTGTTTTCCACCTGGCTGCTTGGGCTAGCACTTTGATCTTGGACTTGCCAGCCTTCAGAAGTGCAAGATATAAATGTCTATTATCTAAGACACCCAGTCTATGGTATTTTGTTGTGGCAGCTTGAAAAAATGAAATGTGGCACTATGTTGAGATTGGCTTTCAGGTTCAGAGAAGATGGGCTAATTCTTGTGTGTGCACACACGCACACACACATATACACATATACTCTCATCTAGTCTCTAAGTTCTTCTGGGCCAATATCTTTTACTTCTCATTATTCTATGCAATACCAATCAGTACTGTGAATATAATGTCTTTAGTATTCCTGGACCTTTGTGGCTCTCTACGCAATTCCAATAGACTTGTCATAGTCTCCCATGGGTATCCCAATAAGGTGGATGTGTTCCAGTCACTATGCAAGGAGATCTATTAGGGTTTTGGAAGAAGAAAAAATGGATAAAATGGAATTTCATGATTATAGGAAAAATATATTTTGTCAGTTAGGTTACCAAAATGTATTTCTCATATATATTTGGTCTTTGTCCACAGTTCCTGGATCACAGCTTCAAAAACTCTCAGAATTTCCTGAGTGATGAGAGCAATGGGAGCATCTTTTGTTGTAATATTTGGTCTCTTCCTCAGTTCCTGAAAAGCTTCAGAGGCAAAGCGGTAAATGGATCTCTTGTTATTCATAACATGTACCTTTCCACCACAATTGGGTTTATGTTAATGAGAAGACTTTTGGAAATCGCCTAAGGATGGGGACTCCTTGCCAGTAGAACCAACCAGGAATAGAGAGATAGAAATGTGGGTCCCAACCCCTGATTCCTAGGGGAGAGGAAATGGGCTGGAGATTGAATCAATCACCCACCAATTAATTAATCAATCATGCTTATGCTATGAAGCTTCCATAAAAACACAAAAAAATGGAAAGGATTTGGAGAGCTTCCAGACTGGTGAACGTGTTTAGATTTAGCGAGAATGGTGTACTCTGATATAGCATAGGAGCTCCACCCCCTGTCCCCTGCATCTCTTCCATCTGGCTGTTCACAGGTTATCTGTTTTTGTAACAAAGCTGTCATCTAGTAAGTAGAATGTTTCTTGGAGTTATGAGCTCATTAATTAACTAAACTCAAGGAGGGTAATGGGAATGTCTGATTTATAGCCATTTGGTCAGAAGTACAAAGGACAAACCTGACTTGCGACTGGCACCTGAGGACGAGGAGGCAGTCTTAAAGGAGTGAGCCCTTAACCTGTAACCCAAGAGGGAGGCTGTTGGAACGTCCAGTCTGTAGTTGGTTGGTCAGAAGCACAGATAACAAAACGGGCATGTGATTGGTGTCTCAACTGGAGGGCAACCTCATGAGACTGAGTCCTTAGCCCTAGGAATATGATGCCATCTCCGGTAGATAGTGTCGGAACTGAGTTGAATTATGGGACACCTTGCTGGTGTCCAGGAACTGCTCCTTGGTGTTGTGGGGAAACCGCCACCCCACACACCTTGGAAATTGTGCATAGAACCCCTTTATGCATATAAGCACACATGCAAAATCATTCTATACATTTTTAATTTTTGCATGTTTATAAAGTCCATGCGAAGTAAAACTGGCGTAAAACACAAACTGCCAATTATAGCACAATTATAGAATTGTAAATTTCCTTTGAGAGGGTAAAATTAAGGATTTCTATACCTGGATATATTTCAGGGAGCTGGTCACTTTAGAAATACAGATTCCTAGGCCGTATCTCAGACCTCCTGAATCAGTACAGTGTGAATATTAGGGGCAGGAATCTGAAGTCTGACAGACTCCTCAGTTCATCTTAAAGCAACACACCCATGGCTCTGCTTTCCACTGAAATTTAACCCCCTCATTTTCTTGAAGAGGAAACTGAGGCTCCCAGGAGTAAATAAAGCAAGTTGCCAAGAATGCAGCAGGTTAGGAGTGAAGCCCAGACCAGGACCCACATGTGTCTTCTAATCCCATGCTTGTCCCATCCCAATTTGTGTGGTTAACATTCAAACTATAGGCATCATTTTCTAGAGTTTCCCAGACTCTCCTTTCTCCCATTCTATTACTTTGGACACTTCCCAGGGTTTGATTATCTGTGGAAAGTTATCTAATATGATGTCACAAATATTGTTGCTAGCAGAAAATCATGTAGAAATAGAGGAATTTCCTGCTACAGCATGTTATGTAGAACAAATGGCTTGATTTCCAAATGGAACACACAGGAGGCAAATTTTAAGCTTACTAAGTCCTATCAATTGTGATTGGAAAATACAAAACATCTGAGCTTTTGTAGATGCAAGAAATGCAAATGCAGGATGTCTAAGGAGCCCATTGTAGGCATAGGTGAGTGGCTACATGGCAGTCCTGGCAACAGAAATAGAGTTTAGGGGAAGGAACAGGTTTAGGGAGTTGGCTGATACATCAGTTATCTATTTCTGTGGAATGAATTAGTTCAAAATTTAGTGGCTGCAAACACCACACATTTATTATCTGTTTCTGCAGGTCTCTGTGGACACGGCTCAGTTGTGTGCCTCGGACTCCAGGTCTCTTGCAGCAGCAATCAAGTTGTTGGCTGGGGTTGTGTTCTCAGTGGGAGGCTTCCAGACTTACCTGTGGTTGTTAGCAGAAGTGGGTTGACCCAGGACTGTTGTACTGAAGGACTCAGATCTTCACTGGTTGTTGGGGTCTCCCAGTTCCTTGCCACAGGTCCTCTCCATAGGGCCGCTCAGAGCACAGCAGCTGGCTTCCAGCAACATGAGCAAACAGGAGAGCAAGAAAGGGCAAGCAAGATGGAATCCAAGTCTTTCTGTAACTTGATATCACAAGTGACATCTCAACACTTCTGCCACCCTTTAGCTGCTAGAAGTGAATCACTAGTTCTAGCTCACATTCAAGGGGAGAAGATTACCCAAGGGCATGAGTACCAAGAGGTGGAGATCTTTGGGGATGATCTTTGAGGCTGCTGCCCAGCCTGTGGGAGGATGAGGTGGAGACACCCAGCAGGAACTTGGGCAACTAAATTTGAAGCTCTAGGGAAAATCTGGGCTGGAGATACAGATCTAGGAGTTAGAAGCATTTTATGAGCAGGAGGTGAAATCATGGGAATAGATAAAGTCAGCCAGGAAGAACATTTTTTTCTTAAGGTATCCCCTACTTACTAGTAGCTACTCATTACTAACTTCTTAGAGAAAATTCAGATTGGAAGTAAAAACAAAAACCTGCGGGAAAAAATAAATGCCACTAAGCAAAGCTACTTGTCATTCCTAACTCAATTCAAACTTTGAGACTGGCCATGAAACTTTGGGTTAGGGCATGCGACATTTCCTGGTATGATTAGAATATTATTAAGATCCTGAGAAAAACTAATTGTCTGCAGAAATTCCTTAAAATAGGTGACTAACTGAAACCTGAACAGTCTCCTGATGAAGAAAAATAAAGTCTAGTTTGTGCTCTATCAATTTTAACTACCGATCCGACGGAAATGTGTTTCCAACAGGTTTGGGTGATGAATACTATAGATATTCATACAACACGATTAATCATGGTCCTCTAAAGGCCTCCTCCCACAAGCCCAGGACCCCTCCCCTCCATCAGCACCCGGCCCAGGGCGTGTCACAGAAGCCTTGGAGAGCTAGAGATATGTCACAGTGAAAGATGGGGAAACACCTCATAGTCTCCTTTGGCCCATGATCTCTCCTCCCTGTGTGCCTTTGCCTCATGCTCATCAGTTCTGCTGGAATGTTCTCCCAGACTGTTTTAGGCAGCCAAATCCTACCCTCCCTTCAAGGCTCTGCTTAAATCCCATCTCTTCCATTAAGTCTTCCTGACTGGACAAGCCCACCCCACTCCACCCCACCTCTCTCCTCCCTGGATTTCTGTCTTGGTGCCGCCCACTTTGCAGGCTAATCCCCAGCCATTTTCTGTGCTTGCTTTTGTCTTATTCATCAGGGGTTGGCAAACCACAGCCCAAGCCACGGGCCTAATCTCATCCCACTCGCTGTTTTCATACGGCCTGCAGGCTAAGAATGGTTATTGCACTTATAAATTGTTGAAATACTCAAAAGGAGACTAGTATTTTGTTTCATGTGAATATTACGTGATATTTAAATCCAGTGCCTATAAATATTAATTTTTCTCAGTAACTTTTGTGGAAATTTGCTTTCTTTTGCCTCTCTGCCCACTAAGCCTAAAATATTTGGCGCCTGTCATTTTATGGAAAGTTTGCTGACCTCTGCTATAGACACTTGATGTCTCCCTCCCGCGAGAGGGTGTAACCTTTCTGGGAGGACCCAGGGCTGACCCTTCATGGTAGCTCCTGTGGGGTCTACCAGAGCATGGAGCACAGAGCTGGTGTTTGGCAAATGCTATTGAATGGGGCTGAGAGAGAAGGCGTTTTTAATTTGTGATGGATAAAACGTTATGTCCATTCTTGTTGTCCAGGCCTTTTCTCTAGTCTCCTCTGCTTTTGGGCTGGTATCTGTTATGTCTGGTGGAGAAAAAAAAATGACAGGGAATACCAGGGTGGATCACAGAACTCATGGCTAACACAGATGAAATGAAGTCTGGGAAGCAGAGCTTTTGTTTTGGGTGGGGAGGAACTGTTTGCTTTGGGGGATTGAGGTAATGAAAGTTATTTCAATAACATAATTTAACAGTTGTGCATGCTTTCTGCCAGAAGTACAGCTAGGCAAACCTCACCCAGAAACAACTTCTGCAAAATGTGAAGATTAAACACTGCAGTGCTGAGTAAATTCTCTCCCCTGTTTGGCAGGACCTGAAACTATACACATGCACACCTTGGTTAGACTGTGTAAATTGTACCATATGGACACAGACTAGAGAGGGAAGCAAAAAAAAAATAAAACAATTGTGTGAGGGTGGTGGGATTATGGGAAAATACATACCAAAAAATGCCATTTTCTTTAAATAGGTCAAATATTTCTACAATAAAACCCCTGAAAATAATTAAAATGAAAAAAAAAATCACATTCCTTCTCTAGCATGCATACATTTTAAAGTTTTTTTTTTTTTCACTTTTCCCCTTCACAAAGCCAGAATTTTACATTGAGGAATTTTTAGGCGCCTGAATATAAATACACAAACATGTACAACTTTTCCTTAAAAGGAATATCTATTTATGTCACCTTAAAATGCCCTTCCTTAAACTCAAACTCTCTCAAACTGTAAAATGGGAAGAACATTACTAACTTCCCACTGAACACAGTGCTTGCATAACCCAGTCTTAAGAAATGGTAGTTGTCATTAAAGGGGTCTCTTCCAATGCCCTAGACCTTATGATTCTCATGGGCAGATACAGCAGCTCCCTCACAGTCAAATCCTCAGCTTCTGACAATGGCTAGCATATTGTGACTGACTTTCAACTGAATTCGGTTAAAAGAATACATGAACTAAACAACAACAACAATAATAATAATAAATGGAACATATATAGTACTTCTATTTTTATTAGATAATTATTTTTATTTTGTTATTTTTTTCATTTATTTATATAATATATAACATATATATGTATTTACATATTAATTTTTATTAATATTCTATTTTATTAGATAATTATTTTTATTTTTATTAGAAAATTCTATGATTTTATTATTTATTTTATTACTACCTTTATTATTATTGTTGCTAGTAAGCAGGCAAGTTAACTCTACCTTCAGTTCTTTTTCAGTGCCCAGAGCCATTCATTCCTATTATCTCCCAGGATGGAACATCTAAAGCACAATCAGGCAATGTGACGTGGCAGGGCTCCATCAATAGCTGTGAGCCTTAAGGCTTTCCTCAGCTCACAGAGTGATGAGGAAGAATGCATGAGGTTTATAAATTGCCATCATATCACCATCTTGAAAGGAAATTAACATAACTGCATTCAATAACTATTCATTGAACACCTGCTATGTACAAGGAATTGTTCTTTGTGAAGGGATGTGAGCAGGAACTGGAAACTAAAGTAGAGAGGCAGGGAAGTTGACTAGAACAGCTGTTATGATCACCCCACTTCCTGGGGAGATCTTTGTGACTGTAGCATGGAGTAAATGGAGCTCTCACATAGGATGCAGTGTATGTTCAGACTGCAAAGAAGCTTGAGGAATGAATTACGTAGAATAATACCATTTGTTATGGTTACTGGGGGTGGCTCCCATCTACATCAGCCCTACATCTTAACTGGCATTTTTGTGGCAGATGGACAAGGTAGTGCTGATGAAATGAAAAGTACCCTTGACTTGTTGTCAAAGGCATGGTTCAGAACCTAGCCCTGCCTCTAGTACTAGTTTTGTGAATGTGAGTGAGTTTCTTGACTTTTCGGAATGTGAGTTTATTTGGCTATTGAAATTGAGACAGAAATAGTCCCCCTCCTAAGTTTGTATTAGTTATCTCTTCTTGTATAATAGATCACCCTAATAATTAAGAGTCTTAAAACTACAATGATATCTTTATTCTGTGAGTTCACTGGGCAGTTCTGTTGATCTACTGGGTTCACACTAGTAGCTGCATTTAGCTGGCAGCTTGGTGAGGATCTCAGCTTAGTTCAAACATACTTTTTCATCCTGGACTCACTCTTTCTTTCTTTCTTTCTCTCTCTCTCTCTCTCTCTCTCTCTCTCTCTTAAGATTTTATTTATTTATGTATGAGAGAGAGATTGAGAGAATGAGTGGGAAAAGAGGCAGGGGGAGAAGCAGACTCCCTGCTGAGTAGGGATTTCCAGGCAGGATTCGATCCCAGGATGCTGGAATCACAACCTGAGCTGAAGGCAGATGCTTAACCCACTGAGCCACCGAGGTGCCCAACAGCCTCCACTTCTTAATGGAAGATGATAAGAAATATTGTGCTCATATTTTTCAGAAGTTGTGGTGAGGATTAGAGATGATGTGTGTGATTGGGTGTTGTTTTTCTGATGTAAGTAGGTATGGTTCCTGGTAGCTGTCATGTATGCTTTCTGTTTTTGTAACTTCAAAATTCTACAATGTGAGCAGTATTGCACTCTGAGTCCAAAGCTAGTTTTTGATGCTATGACTGGTTGTATTAGGAAAGATCTATTTGCCACCATTAACGGAGAGAATTGGGGTTACATGAGAGTCTAGTTAACTCATTTCACAAAGTAATGCTTTAGTTTTCAATAAAAGACCTAGAATCTGATTTTAGAATATTCTTCTTAGGCTCTTGGAAATGCTCGTTCTCAGTAAACGCTAAACATCTTTGAAAGTTCTTGAGGTGGTACAGGGAACAACCAGACGTGTGTGTGCGTGTGTGTGTGTGTGTGTGTGTACGTGTGTGTCAAGCATCAGTGCCCCCAGTTTTGGGTCATAGTGTTTTGGTCATCCTTTATGGAGTAACCCGTTTTCCATAACAGGCATCTTGTTAGGACTGTGCACCGGATGCTCCATCATCCCCTGACTAGGATTGTGGGCAGATTTCTTAAACCAGCTAGGCCAAGTGGACCCTAGTCTTTGAATTTGAACCCTAAGAGAGGTGGCAAAAGGACTAAAATAGTTGGAATTGAGTCACCAAAACAGTCTTACCTTGAAGAGTTTCTCTATTTATTTCTGCTGCCTCTACCCAGAACTGCATTAGTTCCCATTTTATTCCAGAGTCAAGTTCAGTGAGCCATCTCATAACCTGATAATACACAAAGCAATTTTTTTTTGTTTGTTTAAATTATCCAGAGTTGGTTTTCTTGTACACAAAGACTGCTGACACAGATATTTATTCAGGAGATATAGAGTAATGAGAGTGGCCTGGAAGCAAAAATAGAAGACTAAATGATCAAACAGCAGCTGACAAAGTAGTTCTCTTTTGTAACAGTTTTCAGTACATGGTACACATTTCCTTGAATAAGGAATACAGCCTTGTCCTTAAGGGTCCATAATCCAGCTAGGCAGAATAAGTACAATAATTACAGAAAAAAATTATAGTTCACCAAACAATATATAAATATTCTAATTGTCAGTGCCTGACATGGTGCTTGACATACAGTAAGCATACTATAATTACATATTACAATTAATACATTATTAAATGAATGATTCAGTTAGGTGCAGTGAAGTTCGAACAGGAGAGACATCATGAGCAAAAATTCCTCATGAACAAAGAGGAATTTGAGTAGATTATCTTACAATGGGTAGAATCCTTTGAAATGAAGAGGAACAAGGGAGTTCTAGCCTGGACTTATTTTTCAAAAAGTGTTATAAACAGTGGTAAGTTTCAAAAGAGGGGGCTCCTGGATTACCTGGCATCAAGAAAACCTTACTGCAAAGACATGGTTTTCTGTATCTGTTACCAAATTTTGTTATTGGTTGTATGCTGCTCTGTTATATGTACATTGCCTAGATAATGGGGAATATTTCTTACATATTTAAAAAATGAATTTCGCTTCCAGTGATCAGGTTTTTTTCTCTTATCCTCTTTTGGTTAAGCCATGAGACTTATTGCCCAAAAAGGTGTTTTGTGGGTTCTAGAGCTCCCAAGCAATATGAAGAGGAAATAGAAAGTCTTTGCTCTACTGAAGGAGGGGGCCAAGGAGAAAAAAGGAGGAAAAAAAGGGCAAAGGCCAGAAGCAAGCTTTAATCTATATCTCTCCCTTAGAGATAAAGCCCAGGATGGCAGTTTGGAGTTGAGTTAGGAGTACCTAATAGAAATGTTCAGAAATGTTGGAAGGAGGCTTGCAGCATACCAAGATTTGTTTTTTGTTTTGTGGGCAAAAACCTTAGAAAAGCCTGTGTGCAGTTGCTGCTGTGCAACATGTCACTGAGTAGAAGATTCTAAGAGAGACTGCAGTGTCTCACATGCTGTTGGAGTGTAGAGAAAGTGGGCTGTTTCCAGATTCTGCAGAGGGTGTAGAACAGTCCAGAATATTGTGGGACCTTCCTGGATCCCCAACAGCCCTGCTGCTCCTGAGCAATGACTCCTCTGCTTAGACCACTTTCCCTGTCTGAAACAACTCCCTTCCTTTCCATACCTGGGAGCTTTTAAAAAAATGCCCACATCGAGGTTCCACTTGAGGCTATTGAAGTCAGAACTCTGGGGGCTTATTTGTGCTGTCAAAAAAAAAAATTTTTTTTTTAAATGGTCCCAGGTCATTCTACTGTATAACCAGAATTGAGAGCCGCTACCATAAGTCAAGTCTAGTTATGTGTTTGAACGTAAGTTAAATATCACTTCCTCAGGAAAGCCTTCCCTGATCAGTCACAACCTAGGTCAAGTACCCCTTGTTACAGATCTTCCAAGCAAGCATCCAGTATTCCTTCCTCTTGGCACTTAACAAGTGGGTTTTTTCAAGTCAAGTTTCCCTATAGATTATCTGCTGTGTGAAGGAAAATACATCTGCCTCTCTCACCAAGGAGCCAGGTTCAGTCATGAGCAAACTGGTACATAGGTGGTGCTAAGTAAATTTACATCTTGGATGAATATCAACCAAATGTGTGTGACCAAGCCACCAACTCAAAGATCCACTAAGAGACGTTTTACAGGTGAGATCTTAAGCTACCACATACTTCTAGAACTATAACTTTAAATGGGCACATATTTTTGACAGTTTCACTGTTTTCATTCTTCAAGTTCACTTGTCATTGTTCAGCAGGCTCATCATCCCCATGATAACTGGTGTGGTCAACATTATTATTTCCATCTGGCAATGGGAAAGAGGTTAAATAACTTGCCCAGGTCCCCATACCCTATTATCTAGGCACAAACAATTGCAAATAAGGAAAGCCCCCTTCAACCCAATTCCTGTTTGTGCTGAGCTCTTACTTCTGGCTTGACAGCTGTGGCTGCTACATGGGGATTTTCTGGGGTCTCCAGTTCCAGCGGCCAGGGCCCAGGGTGTGACTTCCTGTTCTCCTTATAGAATATAGGCAACACTGGGCCTTATCCATATAAGGGTGCCATAAATACTTCATTCACCAAAGTCATTGTGCCTTGCTTGTCCTGGAGAAGCAGAGAGAGAGAGGGAGAGTGTGTGTGTATGTGTGTGTCGGGGAGGTGAACTAGGATTGTCTAAGAGAAGCCCAATCTTAGTTAGCTGTAGGCTGGCCAGGAGGACCATCCCTTCACCCCCATCCCAAATCTCAGCTTCTAACATTCACAGGCCTCTGAATCAGAAGGATCCCACTCAGGCATTTGCAGCATCTTGGATCAGCCTGGGTAGCTTGACCTGAGCCTCAGAAGAGCAGGGCCTCAGAGTGGGCACCCGACGCTTAGGGGGCAAGTGGCAGTGGTGGAGACCCCTTACACCACTACACACCAGCCTCTGCAGCTACGGGTGCCGCCGTGCGCAATGCGCCCTGCCGCAGCCTCCAGGACTCTGGTCTCCGCTTGGTGCCGGGCGGGAGAGTCGCAGTGAGGCGGAGCCAGGGAGGCAGGGGCAGCCAGGACGTGACTCCCCTCGCGCGAGGGTCGCTGGGGCCTCCGTGGCCACCGTCTCCAACGCGCATTCTTGGTGCAGGTGGCACAGCTTTCCGCGCCCGCCGGGCTTCCCAGATCACCGGAGAGGCTAATCTCGGGTCTAGACCTCCCAGCGGCGGAGAGAGCTAAACCGCTACTCCACTTTTCCCCATTCCCCCAGCTCCTCACCCCAAAACGAAAAATCCCAGGCCGGACAGAACCTGATCACCTCTGCCTCCTCCCAACTGCGCTAATCCTGTGAGCGAGGGAGGCCCCTGCGCCGAGGCGGTGGCTGGCAAAGGGGAGTGGAAAGGGAGGATGGATGGGGCCGAGGGGTGGGGTGGCGATGAGGGGGATGTAGGAGGGGGTGTCATTTTCTTTTTCTTTCTTTTTTTTAAAAAAGTATTTCTCTCGCGAGAAACCGCTGCGCAGACGATACTTGAAGAGGTGGGGAAAGGAGGGGGCCGCGGGAGCCGGGGCAGAGACTGTGGGTGCCACGGGCGGAGAGGCGGCCACAGCTGGGGCAGCTGCGGGAGGAGTAGGGCAGCGGCTGCCGCAGCCGGGACGGAGGAACAGCCGCCGCCGCCGCCTCGGGAGCCGGAGGCGCCGCTTCTCCAGTGGGTGCAGCCAGGGTCCCCACAGGGGTCGGGCGGCCACCGGGGCTGTAGTTGCAGCCACGGAGGCTTTTGCGTTTGCGCCGCGCGCAGGGCAGGGACAGGGACTGGGTGAGGGGCTGTCCCGGAACGTCCACAGCTGGCGCTGGCCCTCCCCTGCCTGACAGCTTCCTGGCCCGGGGCTCCCGGTGCCGGGCTCCGCGTCAGATGCTCGGGGGGCGGTGGCAGCGCCCGGAGCCGGCCGGGGACGGCGCAGCGGGCTTCCAGCCCCGCGGCTTGGCGGAAAGGACCGTCAGGGAAGCTGGGGCGTTCAAGCGCGCATCGCGCACATTTTGTGCCATTAAAAAAAAACAAAACAAAACAACAAAACCTAAACAAACAAACTCAGAGAACTGGCCCCGGGGTTTAGAACTGCTCGGGATATGGGTACTCTGCGGAGCGCTTTTCAGGCAGTGTCTGGGAGGCCGAGAGGTTGGCTGGAACCGCGGCCGGCGGGGGCCTGGGCTTTCCGGCCAGCCGTGGACCAAACGGTCTTCACTTACCCAAAGTAACTGCGCCACGCTCAGGCGGCGCTCGGGCTGGGCTTGGGAATGGGGACCCCAAGCTTCAGCATCCTGATGCCCTGAACGTCTCCCCTGCCTCGGCGATTTGTCTGTTGCAGCTGGCAGGGGCCGCCTGAAGTGGGAGCAGCGCCTGGAGAAGGCGGGAGGAGCCCGGCCCGGGGGACGGGCGGCGGGAGAGCGGGACTCCGGCGGCGCGGCGCGCTCCAGGGCGCAGCGGCGGCTGCGGATCGAGCCCGGGGCGCAGCAAGAGGCGGCGGGAGCCGGCGGCCGCTCGGCATCATGCAGCGAGGAGGGCTGCTAGAGGTCGTCCTGGGATTTACCGTGCTCTTAGCGTCCTACACGAGCCATGGGGCGGACGCCAATTTGGAGGCTGGGAACGTGAAGGAAACCAGAGCTAGCCGGGCCAAGAGAAGAGGAGGCGGAGGACACGACGCGCTTAAAGGGTAACAGAACAGGCCAGCTCCTTTGGTGTGGGTCTCACTTCCCTCTTTTCCCTAGTATCAAGATCCCGAGGGAACTGACAGGGTTGATTCTCCACACCAGAAGGATCCTTGACAAGATCTCCAGGGGGCACCTTAGAAGTGCAGGGGGTGTCCAGCCCTTGCCCCATTCGAGGCTAAACCACTTTGCTTCCGCTCTTTAAAGATTTCTGCGTTAGAGGGGATGCCATCGTTAAAAGGACTCTTGGGCCATTGTCGAGGCCGATTTTTGGAGGCGAGAAGTGTTCTTTGAGGAAGAAGGGGAGGAGCTGCGACTGAAAGACACAGAGAAGCCAGTTCCTTTCCCTTCGTACCAATTCCGGTTGTGTGTAGGGGAAAGTGCTTGCCTTGTGGGCACCTTTGCAGATGCTCTCTTGGTAAGGGAGCAAGGAAAGAAAGGAATTCTAACGACAGAGTCAGGGAGGACACATTCAAGGGTTGGCTCTCCTCTGAGTTATGCTTCCTAAAATTAGGGACTGGATTTTCTGGTTGATACTGTCTTTCCCATGTCTACCCTGGAGGCAGAGCAGGGCAAATTTTTTGAGAACTTGTGTTCTTTTGGGTTGTAAGGGGGCTCTTCATTTCATTGGGGGCACTGATGCTTCTGTGGCCGGCCTTAGAGGGATGTTTTTAACCGGTGTTTATGTGTTATGTACATGCAATTGAGCATTTCACTGGCTTCCTAGTCGCTATTACAGGAAATGTTTCAGCAGGAAATATTTAAATTAGGCAGGTTGACTGTACAAGGACTGTCCGTTCCCTGAATTGAAGAAGGGTGGGCATATATTTCCCTTAAAATCGTTCAGAAAGAAAGAAAAATTTGTTTTTGTGAGATTGTTTAAATTCAAGCCTCCATAGAAGCAGAAAGCTCAACTGTAAATGATCCATTTTATGTCCTTGGAGGAGTCTGTTAAATGAGCCCAGACAGTATGCATACACAGAGGTTTTTATTAAGTTCTTTTCATTCTCGTTGTTGCTCCTTTTTGAGAAGTTCTGTAGCTTGATCATATGATCCTGAATCACCAGTCGATGATGTCCTATCTGATTCTGTGGCTGAACATTTCCTTTATTCCTTTTTGTTATGGGCTGTTTTAACTATATATGGAGTAAAATTTATGTTTGTATGGCCCAGGCACAGGAAGAAAAAGTGCAGTAAACTGAATGGACCTGTTTTTGAGTCTTGGTCTAGACCACGGAGGGACAAGGTGATGGTCAGGGCCACACGCTTGGGCTGTGGTAAAATATGCATGATTTTCTGGCCCCAGGAAATAGTTACGATTAATTTAGTTCCATCTTGGCCTTTGTGGAAAATAAGTCCAGGACTCCAACAGTGTTGGAAAGGAAATTTGCTTATCATGTTAAGCCTGATTCTGATCAGGCAGCAGACATTCATTGCTGTGTGCAGGGCCCATGCAAGCAAGTTCAACATATGAACTGAAACTCTGATTTTCATATGTTCTTCAAAGGACCTGAGTTAGTCTAGCATTCTTCCTTAAAATGTATGTATTTCTGCTATATATATTATCTTAATAGCTAAGCTTGATGGCATTGCTCCTGTAGAAAGAGAGGAGGTGGGGCTTAATTTGGGGGATGAAAATCTGCAGAGAGATGTTAGGCCCCTCCAGACATTTGTCTCATCTCTATGTGCTGTCACCAACCAGCGCTGTTTCTTCCGGAAGCACCAACTCAGTGTGAAAACAGAAACTAAGCTTTACTTTGTCGCTTAACAGAATGTCTCTAGTTTTACTCACACCAGCACTTCTTTCTCTTGGGTTTTACTCTTTTATGATTATAGGGAAATACCTCTCTGTGTTCCTTGCAGCTTTTGGTCACTGACATAGATGTTATGCTATTGCAAATGATTCACAAAGCCTTCCTAAAAAGGTGTTATTAGTGGATAGTAATTATGAGTATGTCTCGCCCTCACATTATCTATAAGAATTTACATATATATAAAGATTAAAAATATAATTAACGTTTACAGTATAATATATCATATACTAATATAAAAATGAATCTTTCTAATATAAAGGTTTTTATTTTTTGAATTCTCATGTTATCTATAAGGACAGATATATATGTGTGTGTGTGTGTGTGTATTTGGAGAAGTAAAAAATAATATTTAAAAGGACATACAATTAAAAAATGTCCCTCTTACCTCTCAGACGCCATTTTCATGTATATTTTTGTAGACCTATTGTAGGCATCTGTATCCATATACAAATATATATACATAATATATACATACACATGTACATGTATATGTATAGCATGTGACCTATTTAATTACATACAATATATTGTACATTCTGTTCTAAACCTTGCTCACTTCTGTATACCTTTTGTGCATCCACCTGTTAATTCAAATGGATGTACCTTGTGCATCCTCTTGGTGTACAGAATCCCATAACATGGCTAAAATTGTTCCCTAATGATGGCTCTCTTGATTATATTAATTTTTTTCCCTCTTCCCCAATTCTGCACACCTATTTGTGTAGATGTGCAAATTTATACGTGGCACAAATTAATAAAAGTAGAATCTCTGCATAAAAGGTTTTCCCATAGATTTTAAACCAAGTACCAATTCTGATTTTGGATTTGAACAGCATTTAAAAGGCATTTTCTGCTTATTGCTATTATAGTCTCACATGAATAAGTCTTTTAACCATGCGCTGCTGTATAAATCATCAAGAAAAGCAGTTGTGTGTAAAGTTTTTCCATTTATTGCTTAAAATTTCTGTTTTTGCTAGTTAAAATATTACCAGCTTCAAAACTAACCTCCTTGACTACAGTAAGACCTGTTTACCATTTTGATGGAAATGCACAGTTTATGAAGTGAAAGTGATTTGTAACCCCAAGTATGCCTGATGCCCAGTTGGTGGCAGCAACTTTCAGCACCTCACTAATATTTCCTCTAGTTAAAAGGTGCTCTAAAATCACCAGTGTCCACCATGTACTGTTCTCATCTCTTCCACAAATACTGCTTTCTTGTCTTTCTCTGATATGATATGACAGGTGACTGCAGAGTTTGCCTTGGTATTCTTCTTGGGACATATATTCCTTTCCCATCAGCACCCCTGGTTCACAGACTTAGGGACCTGCTTCATTTTTCCTTCTCCGGGAGTACAGTCCTAGCTTGTCGTCTTCTCTCATCTTGTGGCAGGTGGCTTTTTGTTGTTGTTGTTGGTTTTTTTTCCTTCCCACTGGGGAGCAGAAGTTGTTCCACAGTGGAAATTTAAGCATCCTCAAGTTTCTTCCCAGCTTTCACTGTATTTTCTTAGACTAAATTGCCAATTTCTGTTTTTACGGGAAATCCTTCTTTTATGGAATGAGTGTGGTCCCCATTCACTCTGCAAAAATTGCATTTTTTTCTCTATTTTGAAATGAGAATTTTGCAAGTTTCAAAAATTTTTTCAAATAATAAATGTATAGTAGTTTTCCTTTGACCAGGCACTGTTTAACATATGTGAAATGACTTTATGAGAAATAATAAAGTCCTAATTTTATTGTTCAAATTTCAGTTCACAGGAGTTTTTCTCAGCTGAATTCTTAACTTCTGTGATTAGGCAAAAAGTGTAGGAGACAATTCAATTAAAAAAAAATACACAGCTCAGGGCGCCTGGGTGGCTCAGTGGGTTAAGCTGCTGCCTTCGGCTCAGGTCATGATCTCAGGGTCCTGGGATCGAGTCCTGCATCAGGTTCTCTGCTCAACAGGGAGCCTGCTTCCCCGCCGCCCTCTGCCTGCCTCTCTGTCTACTGTGATCTCTCTCTGTCAAATAAATAAATAAAATCTTAAAAAAAAAATACACAGCTCTACTTGAATAGCAGTAGTTAGGAACCATTTATTTGAAATTGCCTTATTGTCTTAGTCCTCAAATAAGGAAGTATTACAGTTTCCTGTCACAGGGAAAAAATTCTTCAGAGTGAAACCCCTTTTCCTCAAATCCCTGATAAAGTAGACTGAGACTCTCTATCCTTGTTGCTTGGTTTATAAGTGTATGAGAGATGGGGTATATGTCTCACAATCTGTGCCTTTGTGTATGTTTGTTTTTTTTTTTTTGGTCTTTGTTTATTTGTTTATTTTTTCCAGAGGTCTTGTTACCAGAAAAATACACATGGAACCGTTTGTACACAGGGTAGATTATGTGATGGCAAACTCCAAGGGATTAATTACACAGAAGTCTGTTATTAAAATAAAGAACTCTAACGGGGAATGCAGAAAAAGTTTTGTAGAGTTTATGAAGTCCATTTATTTTACAAAGAGGACTTTAAGACTTCATCCGAAGTCAGGTAGGTTAATAATTAAATATAGGGAAAAGACTCCTGTAGTGGTATGGTTTGTTTTTGTATTTAGTGAAAAGATTAGGCTAAAATATTGCAATATCATTAAAAAAAAAAGACAGTCTTTTTAAAAAAGATTTTTGTTTATTTATTAGAAAGACAAAAAGCCCACGAGCATGTTTGAGTGAGTGGGAAAGGGGACAGAGGGAGAGGGAGAAGCACAGTCCTGAGCAGGGACACAAGCTGAGCAGGGAGCCTAAGGCAGCGCTGGACCTCAGGACCCCAAGATCATGACCTGAGCCGAAGGCAGACACTTTACTGCCTGAGCTACCCGGGTTTCCCCCTCTACCCCGCTCCCCCAAAGATATTGTTAGATAGAAGTTTTAAGCAATTGCACTTTTTAAATGAGAAGATGCAGACAAAATATTTATTTATATGACTTACTTTTTAGCATTTAAGACAGAGATTGTTTACCAAAATGCCTAAGTTGTTGGTATCACAAATGAATTTAAAACATCAGCCTATGATGAGATGTGGTTGAAGGTGATAGAAATGGAAGCACAGACATCCCTCCAAGCTTATTAGGAATTTTAAAGAACATTGAAACAGTCCCTTGTTGTCTTGTGTAGCTGATGATTAAAAAGATTGGAGTATTATGCCAGTGATGCTTATCAAGCAAAATACTGAACAAGATGTTAGGATATTTCCAGAGAATTTGTTTGCCTTTTCTTTCAACAAACCAAATAATGAATTTATGAAGTCTAGCCTTTGTTTATAATGTGAAAATAAGATTTTAAATATTTTCTCAAGATAGAAAGAAGCTATATTAACAATTTCTTAGCTTCTAGAAACTAACCCACCAAATGGGCCTATTCAAGCAACTTAGAATTTTTTTCCATGAAATTTTTTTAAGAAAGCGGAAATCAATTAATATATCAGGACTGAACTATATGGCAGGCCTTGTTAAGCTTGATTTTTCCCATTAGATTACAAAATCATCAAAGGCAAGAAAGAATCCAATCAAAAACATTTTAACACTGACTGATCATTAGATGGGATTTCAAAGAGTTCATTAATTCAGGAAGCCTTGATTGAATGCCAGCCTGAATTTAGCTCTGTGGGATGCCAGAGACATCCAGCCTGTAGCCTGGAGGGGAGGCTTCACATTTGGTGGGAGAATCTGATGCATCATGGGAACTGGGATTTGATGGAAAGGTAGCCGACGGCATGGGGTGTAGGATTAAGTAAGAACAAATGACAGCAATAATTGTAGCAGCGATAGCAACTTCTAGGTGACATTTATGCAGCCGTACTGCTCTCGGTGTTTTACATATGATAACTCATCTGATGCTCATAACATCTCTATGGGCTGGGTTTTTTATTAGTGTTCACAGCAGTAAGAACTGAGGTGCACAAAGGTTAAGTTTTAAGGACAAATTCATAATATTAAATGTCTTTCTCTATTAATTTTAGTTATGGTTTTGGTTTTTCATTCCACTGGTCAGAAATGCAGGACGAAGACTTTGGTAAAGTTCTACTTAAAGTTCCTAATATTCCTTCATGTTAGTTGACACCTCCCAAGTTTGGCTAATGATATACTAATATTTGTCAAACGAGAAACTTTCCCTAACATTTCTACAAAGATGCTAATAAAACACAGAAGGAATTATAGGATGTCAGAGTTGGTGGGGTTTTCGAATGGCACATGTATTTTAGTGTTAGACCCTGAACTTCCACTGAGGCTGGCAGGTAACCATCACAGGTACCCTCCTTCTGCATTGCCCATGTATGTCTCTGAGCGGGATACGTTCCTCATGATGTCATTCAGAATCTCTTGTTCTCATGTCCTGTGTGAAAACTTACAGACTAGAGCTGCAAGAGATGTTTCTCTTTTTAGGGGAAACAGTACATGTGTTAAGTTTTTACCAACATGACAAGTTATTTAATTCTTCCTGTTTCATTTTTTTACCTTAGCCACCTATCTATAAGCTCAGAGCCATTAATATAATGTAACTTTACATTAAATTGCAATAATAATGGTAAAGATTAGCAAGCTCTGATATGTCACTCAGTAGTACTCTTTTCATACATTAATTCATTGAATGTGTAACTTCTTTATGAGGAAGATTATACCTACTTGCGCATTTAACGC
Source organism: Lutra lutra (assembly GCF_902655055.1). Taxonomy (NCBI): domain Eukaryota; kingdom Metazoa; phylum Chordata; class Mammalia; order Carnivora; family Mustelidae; genus Lutra; species Lutra lutra. The sequence goes on along the minus strand of NC_062284.1, from coordinate 67,641,343 downwards.
GTGAGGAAACTGAGGGAGGCAGGGTTTCAGTAATTCCTCCAGGGACCTACACTAGTAAGCATTGGGAGATCTGGTCTCATAGTCTGTGTTCTTAACCAATCTATCTTGCTGCTTCCCAATTATAATAAATCTTATACCTGGGAAGTTTTTTTCTTTCTCCCATACCATACTGGTATCTTCATTTCCCCAGAATCTTCTCCCATCACTGCTGTGGGAAAGACTTAAGATCTAGTGAAGGCAAATGCAGTCACATGGCAAGGGAAGCCTCCCTGTGGGAAGAGGATTCTTCAGAAAAGCCTTCACAATGAGAGTCTATCAGGGTTGGCCAACTGTGGACCAAGCTGCCTGTTCTTATAAATGAGATTTTACTGAAACAAAGCTATGCCCATTGGTTTATGTATTATCTATTTCTGCTTTCATACTGCTGTGGCAGGGTTGAGTAGTGGAGACAAAGTATGGCTGAAGAAGTTAAATTATTTGCTACTTGGCCCTTTAAAGAAAAAGTTTGCCTACCTCTGGTCTCTGTGATAAGTAAGTGACCATCGACTAGGTCTGAGAACTTTCTGAAGACAGAGTTCATGTTTTATTTATCACTAGAGAGACTGAGAAACTGGACACACAGTAAGTGTTCAATAGACAATTTTTTTTAAAAGAATTTATTTATTCATTTGACAGAGAGGGATCACTAGTAGGCAGAGAGGCAGGCAGAGAGAGAGAGGAGGAAGCAGGCTCCCTGCAGAGCAGAGAGCCCGATGCGGGACTCGATCCAGGACCCTGAGATCATGACCTGAGCCGAAGGCAAGAGGCTTAACCCACTGAGCCACCCAGGCACCCAATAGACAATTTTTGACTGACCAATTTTGCTTGGGTGAGGTAAATGATATAAATTATAGCTTGCAGAAAATAGAGGAGAGAAATAAGGAAAAATCTGAGTGTAAAAAAGTATATAGTGAAAAGTGTGAAGGCGTTAAGGGACAGTGAGTACAGTTGGGCAAGGTTTGCCCTGCACAACTTCATGGGGAACAGTTTATAATGTAGCCTAGGAATATAGTGCCCCCTGGAGTTGTGCAGTATGCAACTCTGTGTGCCTGTCCATAGATCGTGACACTGTCAGGGGTGGAAGAGGGACTGAAGGACACAAAACATCAATCAATATCTGAATGTTGTGGAAGATGAGGATGAGGAGCTAGAAAAGGATTCTAGGATAGGAACATATCAGGCCTTTGCAGCTCTGGTGAAATGTGTGTGGTTTAGAGAGTAAGGAGACCAAAGGCAGGGAGGTTGGGAGGCTAATAGAGGAGTCATGGTGAGAGTGGATGGTGGCCTGAATGGTGGAGGGGGTGAAGACGAAGATCAAGTGGTGTTCCAGAAATAACATGAGCAGTGCTTGACCACTTGGTTGGTCAAGAGGAAAGGTAAAGGGGAGGCATACCTAGGATGCCCCCACCTCTATGTACCTTAAACCTTATTCTACCTAAAACCATTACAGCACCGTGAATGAGAAACTAAAGAGAAATGAACCATTCCTAGTCCCTCTACTACCAGGAAAAAAGCTATTTTCATTTGTGAGTGTTTTGATTTTCTTATTGCTACGTAACGAATTACCCCAAACTTAGTGGCTTAAAACAACAACAATTTTATTATTTCTTATGATTCTGCAGGCCAGGAATTTGGACAGGACACAGTGGGGAATCTTGTCTCTGCTTCCCACAATGTCGGATGGGGCTGGAGTGGGCAAGATGACTTCTTCACGTGTATTTCTGGTTCCACGGACTGATGCCCACAGCCCTGTTTACTTTGGTGTGGTTAATTTAAATGGATGGACACAGGAGGGGAATAGAGGGAGCAAAGAGCCACTTGTCAGGCTGTGCTGGGCACTTTCCAGGTTTTAAAGCTCTCCTATGCAGTCTCCTGCCTGGGCCTCTCCCTGGAAATAGAGCCACTGAGGGTGTTTTTAAGAATGGAGAAACTGAGCCCCAGGTACAGCGACCAGGCCTTGCTCAGAGCAAGTGTCCATCGGAGCAGGATTTTGAACAATAACCTCTTGATCCCTGGTCACATACTTTAACCCCAGTGTTGCCTACAGAACTGACATGAATGGCTGACGGCTAGCTGGAAGGGCTCAGATGGGCTCATGTGTTATCAGTGTTGGCTGGGTTCCTCAATTCTCCATATGGTCTCAGATTGTCTCCCTTTCCACGCGGCCTCCCCATAGGGGCTCTCCAGCAGGGTAACCACACTTTTTACTGTATACCTCAGGATTCCAAGAGCACAAATGTGGAAGCTACCAGACTTTCTTTGACAGAGCATGGAGTGGTATGACCTGGAATTCCATGCAAGTCACAGGCCGTCCAGATTCAAGGGCATGGACTGATCTAGCCTGCTTCTTGATGTGTGGAACAGTGTGTGTCTGCAGGGAGGGGAGGCATTTTGGGGGGGACATCTTTGGAGACTAGCTACCACAGTAAGGGAATAATAGTTTTTTGAGAAGGATGATCAGATGTTTTAATCCTACCTCGATCTAGTGGGATTGACTGACTTCTGCATCCAAGATACTGCATTATATTTTGCTACCATAATTTCAGAATGAAAAATGCGACATGACCAATGTGTCTTCACAATCTGTTAGATTTATGTTAAGGACATTGTTCTTAACTTTTGCACAGTTTTGCATTTAAAGAACTCACAAACTGCATGAATAAGATTATAGTCCCTAACAAACTGGCAAATTCTGTTTTTTCAAATATAAGAATTATAAAGCACTTAACATTCCCCCCCATTTTTCCTTTAGTTTCTAAGATAGAGACCAGTTTCATGCATAATCATTTTAATGTATTATTATTATTTAATATTATTTAATATATTAATATAAAATTAATAAACAATATATTATTAATATATTATTTAAATATTTGGTGTGTTTTGCCTTCCTTCTGATGGGATTTTGCTTTCAACTTGTATTAATAACCCCATATTTATATATCTGTTGGTGTAATTTGCCTCCAAAACATTTTGGGGGAATCAGGGATTATAACTGATCATTAAAAATAGATATGCAGTGGTGCCTAGGTGGCTCAGTGGGTTAAGCCTCTGCCTTCAGCTCAGGTCATGATCTCAGGGTCCTGGGATCGAGCCCCGCGTCGGGCTCTCTGCTCAGCAGGGAGCCTGCTTCCTCCTCTCTCTCTGCCTGCCTCTCTGCCTACTTGTGATCTCTGTCAAATAAATAAATAAAATCTTTTAAAAAAATAGATATGCAATTGCCAATAGACGGTATTGTAGTGAATTGAACTCTGTTATTTCTGCCGTAAATGGAGTAGCCACATTGTTAATAGGATAAAATTGGATTAGGAATACAGTCAAAGTTGGATTGTGGAGCTAATCCTCTATTATAACAAATCCTACTTTTAAGTTCTTATGACTTTACCACTTTCTCAAGTGGCCTTTTTTGTTGTTGTTGTTGAAATTATCACTAAGTCTATTTATTCAGCCCTTCAGAGGGGAAGGGAGGGAGGAAAATTCCCTATGTCCGCCATTCCTGGCTGGAGATGCATTCCAGACAGCAAGCAGGTTCCGAGTTAGGAGAGCTGCTCCATTAGACAAGTGATTTGGTTCAGTGTTTTGAAGGGTTGTGAATTCCTAGACTATCAGTCATACTTACATTCATATATAAGTATCCAAACACATCTAAGTCCAAATATAGAACAACCATTTTATGATGTTGGTGTTGGGAGACAGGATTTATGGGGACCCTATGGGCACATTATGTCTACTGTTAAGTTCGTGGTTTTGAACTGAAGCATAGGAATATCTCCATTAATCACAGGAATGTATTTCAGGGCCAGGGTTTTGTTTTGTTTTGTTTTTCTGTTTCTTCTCCTTTTCCTCCTTCCTCTTCCTCTTTTTCTTCTTTCTCATCACCATTTTCTCCTCCTCCTTCATCTTTTTCATCATCATCATCACCATCTCATTTTCCTTTTCTTCTTTTTGTAAGCAACTTCAGAAGTTGAGCTATAAATAAAATAGGGGTAACAGGAATACCAAATAAGAGTTAAGACATTGAGAAAAATTAATTCTAAGTAAAATATTAGATTTTTACTTGGAAGTCTCAGGATGTTGGAAACGAAGATTGGAGGTAAGGATTTTGTTAGGAGAGGATAGGAGAAAAAGGAAGTAGGAGGAGAGAATTAGGAGAAAGTTCCAGGGTGGAGAGTCTTATCAGCCAGGGATGTAGGCTAGACAGAACAGGTGCAGGTTTCTGACAGATACAAATGTCTATCCCCTCAGGTGACCTGTGGCCTTGACTAGCCTCTTAAGGGGACTGAAAGCTTTTGGAGGAGTCAGGGCATGAAAGAAAGACACTTGGATATCAGAAAAGATTCCTACACATTGGAAAAAGGAGGTGAATCCATCATGTGTGATGAACCTGGTGCCGTGTAAAGTTTGGTGCATCCCCCTCTTCCAATGGTCCACCATTTCTCCTACCCATTGGTACTAATTTATAACATTGTGTAATCAGACCCTAATAGGTTGGTGCCTTTGATGAATGACTTCTAAAATCTCCTCTTACTTGAAAATTTTTTTGGCATGTGTAATCATGACTCAGATCTTCCTTTATAGTCAGTTGGTCTGTCTTTACAAAAGTATTATAAATTAGCATTATAGGGGCTGCCTGGGTGGCTCAGTGGGTTAAGCCTCTGCCTTCAGCTCAGGTCATGATCTCAGGGTCCTGGGATCGAGTCCCACATCGGGCTCTGCTAGGCAGGGAGCCTGCTTCCTCCTCTCTCTCTCTCTCTCTCTCTACTTGTGATCTCTCTCTCTGTCAAATAAATAAATATCTTAAAAAAATAATAAATTAGCATTATAGTGAGATAGACTTCAGAAACTTACAGATGCTAAAACCAAGGTCCAGAGAAAGTTCATTAAAAAGTGCTCAAGGTACATATTTTTTTCCACTAGAAGGTAGAAGGTGAGCCACACACAGTGACAAAAGACAGTTGAAGTAGGATTGTTTTGTCGGGCACAAGATTACACCTCTTCTTTGTCTTTGTTTCTTAGAAAGGGTGACTGGTATCTCTAAGTCCTCACTTATGCTTCAAATAAGCAAACCTCCTGTACCATGTGGGTGTGGACATTCGTCTTGTCCTTGTTTATTTGGCCTTATGTGGTGCCAGCATTCTCTCAGTGGTCAACCCCGATGGGAAGCTGGGCACTAGCTCTTCAGTGCTACCTTGATGTCGGTGGAAGCTTCTATATTAGGTGTGGTTGAATAGGATGGGGCTTTCCAAGGGAGGGAGTTGCCAGTTAGAGTAGCAGGGAGGGGGTGGGAGAATGAGAAGGGGGAATCTTCTCTGGGAGTCTGAAGAGTAACACCCACCACCACCATCATTGTTGCTGCATTCACACTTGTAAGCTTGTAATTGGCAATTAGAGTGTCATATGTCCAGGGATGGGCCATGGCAATTCCACGTGGTGGAAGCTCGGACTCTTGTAATTTCCTGACTCAGTTATCCAGACTACTAATTTACACATTTAGATTCCATGTAAGCATTATGCCAATGAAGAAAAAAATCTTAAATTTTTGTCTTTTCTTCTGTATCATCTACCTCAATAATTTTGCAGAACATCTGCCTAATCCAAATGACAACTATTTATTGAGCACTGTGTTTTAATTGGACCCGATGTTTAACACCCAGAATGAACATCCCACCTCAAGTCTGTTGATATGATTATATTCTTTCCAATGGTTCTAGGCAGAACCACATGTGGAGTATCTTTCTCTCCTTTTATGGATGGGGTTAATGTCCAAGGTGGTGTGGACACAGTGCTTTAGAAGGAGGGACTTGATAAGCAGCGTTCAAGCTGACAAATAGTTTTTAATCTTTCACAGGCTGCTGCTGCTTCACACCCCAGAGGTTAGGCCAATGACCTCAAGTTTGCAAATTTTATATCCCATTACCACCCTGTGAGCTTTGTACTCCCCAGGGCCACATAGCTGATGTTTTAGCTGGAATCTGAGAAAGTGTCTGAACATTTCCTGAAGAGTTGGCTAGGAGTGATCTGGCAGTTCAGCCGTAAAAACCCAGAGCGAGTGGCTGGGGTATACATTATAATGACCTCACATGGTTTCCTATTTGAGCCTGGCTGTGGGTAGCTGGGTACAGTGGTATTGCTTGTGAGACTATATTTTAAAGGACCAAGGAGTCATTTTCAATGAACACTAATAACCATTGGCCATGTTTTTAGGGAGACTTGGAAGTGTGGACACAGACATGCCTGGAGGCAAATCCTGGCTCCCCCACCTACTAGGAAGGAACTTCACACAAGTGGTTTGACCTGTTTGACTGTCAGTTTCTCCACTTGTAAAATGAGATTATAATACTCACCTTTTTGGGTGTTTCTAAGATTCAAGGCGATAATGCATTTCAAGTTTCCTAGTATAGTGCCTGATGATTTAGCTATGGTGATGAGGATGATTCGAATTCTGTTAGGGATAAAGGTAAAGAGGTGGTGGGGTCATACAAAGAGGCTGGATATTTGTGGCCAAAGCCAAAAGTTAAATAACCATTAGTATCTGGAGACCGAGGTCTCAACTTCCTCATTGATTATTTTCAGAAACAGAGGGAACAAACTTGAACTGCAAACATTTAAAAATGATCATTTTAATATAAACTCCCTTTGTGGAGATCTGGTTATACCTAAAGACAGTGTGCTGATAAGGCTTTAATTTTTAAATTTCCCCTTCCTTTAAATTGTGTTACCTTTACTGGGAAATAAACATACTGAGTGCAATTCCTTATCCATACACCGCCATCAACTCCTCCAGAGAAGTTTGTATTTTTTTACTGGTAGCTCTGGGAACAGGACTTTTCTCCTTCCTGCTGATCCCTTCTTTTGGTGCCACTCCTGTCACTGTGTCCATCACTGTGGCCAAAGAAATGGGGCACTTGTGTGGCCAGGCCTAAGTCATGTGGAATGGGTTTTAAGAAGTAGAGGGGTGTTAGATGGTTGAATACAGTATCTGCACCCAAACTGTGGAAAACTCCCTTTCCATAGACCCAGAACTCCTTCAACTCACTCTGTTATTACTGTTCCCTCTGGGCACTTTGTGGGCAGGCCATCTTACGTGATTTGAGGCTAGGCTGACTGAGATTGGCCACCTCTGAGAAGAGCCATGGCCTTTGCTCTCCAACTGAGCATTCCCTTCCTTTGGCTTCATGCCCTGCAGCAACGTAATGCTCATTCAGTACAAAGGATTCTTATTTGTCGTTGTTTTTCTTCTGTGCCCAATTTCTCTTGAGAAACTGAAAATCTTATTTGTCATTTTTATTGAATGATTCCTATTTCGATTCTAATGAAAGTTGACTTTTAAGAGATATTCAGCTATTGAACATCTGGGAAAGTGGAACAAAAACATACATTATCTTAACTTAGGCAGGGCTTAGGTAGAGTTCCCATACCCTGCACCCTACCTAACAACCTCTTGTTAACTGATTGGCAATAAACCTAGGAAGTTGTGGTTGCTTCATGTTCATTCACAAGCTGTAAAAATAAGACTGCCTTAAATAAGGAATGGTTTAAATGGATAGTAGTTATTTTTCTGTTTGTCATTACAAATGTTCCAATTACCTAATATCTCTCATCTCTCTGGGGTAAGTCACACCATCACCAATACAATCAAAGTTTACAAAAAAAAATATAAAAACAAACAACCAGGTAGTTTCTCTGCTCTGTTAACTTCTCAGAAAAGAAAGAAACCCCAAATAACGAAATAAATTTTTTCTTTTTAAACTTTTGAAAACCTTTTAGGAATCTGACAAGAATATATGAGCCATTTTTTCTTTCTTTTTTTTTTTTTTTTTTTGGTCAGCAGTTCTGACTCTGTGTAGACATTTTTTAATATCTGACAATTCTAGACGACAGACTCTAAAATACGGTTATTTTTCTTATTTTTGAGGTTTTTAAAAAAAGATTATTTGAGAGAGAACACAAGAAGAGGGGAGGGGCAGAGGGAGAGGGAGAAACAGACTCCCCTCCCAGATCCCAGGACCCTGAGATCATGACCTGGGCTGAAGGCAGACGCTTAACCAGCTGAGCCACCCTGGCGTCCCTAGGCAAAAGTCTAATTTGACCTTGGACTGACTCTTTGCTCATTTGCATTTGGGTCCCCTCCTTAAATATAGGTCATTTAACACACGTCCTCACATTTTGAGGAGTCAGAAAACATACCAGGATTCTTTGCTAAATGATTTTCTCCTTCTGTTTCATATTTCCCATGAGTATAAGAATTCTTCCATTTGTGAACAGAAAAGCCAATGTTCAGCCCTTTGATGGATTGGATACAAATTATTCCCTTTTCCCTCAGTCTCATCTTTTGTTAACTGATGGGTTTATGTTAGTCATAAGTAAAGACAAGGTATGCTGATGAAAATGAATCATGCATGTCAAAAAGCAGTTGTAATGCCCAAGGAATCCCACCCCCTTGGGCTAACATGCTAAGTTATTCGCACAAGTGTGGTTAAGTCTTTTGTTCTTGGATTCCTTGTCTAATGAACGTTAACTTTCTTTAGTAGCTGCAGAGAAACGTTTCAGTTAGTTCTTGCTCCTTGTTTTAGATGATAAACATCTTGGGATTGGACTGTTATTATTTCCAAATGGGGATCCCCATCCCACTCAAGAATGTTGAGTTGTATAACAGATAAAAGTCGCTCTTCACCTCAATGAAAAATAAGTCTATGTGTGTTGTCATGGTGGCATTATAGGAGAGGGGGGTTATCAGAATGAACTAGACCGCCTGCTGCTGCAAAGTCCTTGTTTTAACTTTTTAATATGGGGAATTTCAAATATAGACAAAACTAGGTAGAATAATGCTGTGAAGCTCCAGGTTTAACCCTTACCAGTTAATGGTCAGTCTTATTTTATCCACTTCTTTCCCCCACCACAGATTATTTTGAAGTAAACCATGAAAAACTATTAAATTTGTTGTGAACATCTCAATACGTACCTCTAAAAGATAAGGACTCATCATTTCCTTTCTTAGAGGTTGAAGTTTTGTCCTGGGATTGAGATCCCACTGCTTAATTATAGCTTGCTACACGAATACTGTCACACCTTCCCCAGAACTTAAAAAGTTTGGAGAGGACAGTGCTGGCATCACTCAGGCTGAAAGGGAAATCTTTTGGGTTGGATTTCAAGGAAGAGATGTGTTGGCAGTTGAAATGTGCTACCTTCTCCATGTAATGGACAACATGTTGACAGCTCTATGAATTGTCATAGAGACCTGAAACTGGAGGGTTTTTTAGAACATCATCTGGGTCACCCTGGTCTTTGTGCCACTCATTGTCTTCCTGAGCCAGAACAGAATGCCTACATGGTCTGAAGGTTTTCCTTGAACTGACTTTTAAAAAGACAAATCACATCCATATTCAATTACATATGTAAAATGTATTCCAGTGGCAGCTTTGAGTAGGTTTTGAATTGTCCACATTTTGAATCTCTACCTTGCTTTTCACCCCCTCACCCCCAAAACACTGAACATATTAACAGCTGACTCATATTTTCACTAGAGGGAATGGGATAGAATACCCACTGCACAAAAGTCTATAGGTATGAGTGTTTCTGAAATGTGTTCCTTTTACCATTGCTTTCTTTTTCCAATATGCTTTGGAAGATCTGTCTTAAAATGTTTGTTTCTGTAGACCCAAGAAAAGAAAACCAAAATACAAAAAATTAAGCATAAACTAGTTTATATAAATGAACACATTCTTGCTGGTGTATTTATGGAAACATCTTTCTAATCTAAAAATCTCTAGTACTGACCTTGGAATGTTTTATTAATAAATTCTTTTTTGTTTTTAATTAGTGATTTATAACATATTTCCATTGTGTGACCTTTGAGCAATTACTTTGCTTCTCTGAATTTCACTTTCCTCATCTGAAAATGGGCATAGCAATGTATTTTCTTGATAGGACTTGGAAGAAGAGTCACATGATCACTTTGTAAATTATAAAGCTCTCTGAAAATTGCTAATTATTATTTTTAGTCTATAGTGTATCTTCATATGGACTAGATAAATTCCCAATTTCATAAAATTTCCTCAAATTTAAATTAACCTATTCTTGTTAAAAAAATTTCCAGAGATCTAAATGCTTAGAGATAAATGCTTACAACTTTGCCTCAATTGCCAAGTTAAAAAAAAGTTGTCAAGTTCTTTGTCCCTAATATTGTGAATTATTAATTTCAATGATATAGTATCAGTGACTGTATGTTTTTAGCTGACTTCTTCTGACTTTTTAGAAACCTAAATTCTATCAATGATTTATTTTCTATTTCCTTGTTCCTTAGCAATAGTGTTGCTTCTGTTCTAATGAAAAAGTTTGGTAGATAAATGTTTTAAAAGACTCATTACCTCTTGACTCCTATGAAATAAAGTGTGAGGCACAAGGTTTCTGAAACCTTAATAGCTGTAAAATGTTGCTAAGTGATTCATCTGAAACACGGAAGTATTTCACTCCTAGACCCCAGGAATTCTCTTTATGGGTCTCTTACGTATTTGACTTTTCATTTTGAGTTTTTCAAAATAAAAAAAGCAGATGAAATGATATTGATTTCTTAGTAGTAATTATCCTTTTCATTATTTTGTTATTTAATTTCTTCTGAATATTTACCTTTTCAACAAATTAAATGCTCACTACTCTGACAGAATTCGCTCTCACTTTTGTCTTTGTCAGAGGTGTATATAAAACCTAAGCCTTCATTTACCATGAAGGGGTGCTAGGGGCTGGGTTGTAAAGATAAATCTGAATTTTCTATCTTTTTTTTTTTTTAAGATTTTATTTATTTATTTGGCAGACAGAGACCACAAGTAGGCAGAGAGGCAGGCAGAGAGAGAGGGGGAAGCAGGCTCCCTGCCGAGCAGAGTCCGATGAGGGTCTCAATCCCAGGACCCTGGGATCATGATCTGAGCCAAAGGCAGAGGCTTTAACCCACTGAGCCACTCAGGCGCCCGTGAATTTTCTATCTTTAGAGAGCTCACATTGCAAAAGAGAGGGTAATTATTGGATTCCAGGGGGATCTGAACTGCTTGAGTAACTGGAGTATGAGGTTGAGGCCACCAAATAGACTTCAAAACTGACCTGCTTCTTTGCTTCATCTGGAAGCCAGTCTTCCTGGAAATGGTTCACCGAACTCTTGGTCTGTGAACAGTCCAGAATCCTGATCTCATATTATAGTTGCTGGCGCGGTGGAACCTTCTGGTCTTTAAAGAAATCAGGTGTATTAAGGATTAGAATATCCAGTTACTCCCCAGCTGTTGTTGTTATTTGAGTACAGTTGACACACAGTGTTACACTAGTTTCAGATGTATACACAGTTTTTTAAATCCCTGATTTATTGACCTACTGGATCTGCCCTGTTGGCCCTGACAGGGGTGGGGGATGGCCCTGGGCCTGGGTCTGGGCAAGCTCCGATCCCAGCTGCCCTCTCAGGACTGTGGCGTGGCCTGAGTTTAAGGTGTTCGGTTCTCACAGCTCACTGGCCAGCTTGCGTGTAGCTGCAGGGACCATGAGTTTGAGTAGCCAAGTTTCCTTCTGGTTGCCTGCCGTGGAATGTGTTTTCCCGTAGAAACAACATTTTAAGTTGTGGTCAGGTTCCCAGACCAGTCTACAATAGCCTATTTAGCTGATAGAGACTGCTGTTTGCCTAGCCTAGGGACCAAGCCACCACCTATTAACACTGTTTCTTTTGGAAAAGCTATTCTGAGTTTTAAATACCAATAGAGAAATGACATGTTGGAGCTCTGTTTGTCCAATTGGGAACTCCAGTCCTCAGAACTAGAGTACGGAGTCTCTGTGCCCTACCAGTTCCTGAAGGACCCCATTCTTCCCCTAAGCCTGACCCCATTGGTTGGTTTTTCTGTCTTTCGTGGGGCTGCCAGGCCATTCAGAAGATATTATTATCTCCCTGGACAGAGTTCTTGGTTTGAGAATTTCTGGGAAGTAGTGAGAATCATGGTGTTTTTTTTTTTTTTTTTTTGCTGGTGGTAAAGATGAGGGAAGGGAACAGTTGGAACTGAAGGGAACAGTGAATTCCCCAGACACCATTCTGCCTTTCACCATGGTGGGTTCTGGATCACCTCTTTAGTTCACTTGTTTGTGTTTCAGTCATTTCTATGATTTCATCTACCCTTTGGTGAAGTGCAACGTGGGTTTGGCTTGAGTAATGGAGCAACAGCCCAAAGCAAATGTCGCCATAATCCCTGAACTCATAGGTAAAGTCAAGGGGTTGTTGAGTTCTGGGAAGCAGTTTTCTAGATGCATCATGTGTTTTCATGGTGTCATTGGTCAAACCTTCTCAGATGTGGGCAAGATGCGAATTAGAAACAGGCTCAGTATTTGGTTTTGAGGCAATCCCTCCTCATCGTTACAGAGTCAAATAGTAAAGTTCCCACCTCAGAAACAAATCCATCTCTCCCGATGTGCAGGTGGGAGCACACCTTTTATACAACCATCCAGGGGTTCAGTGATGCCAGCCAGGCAGACACAGTTCTCCCTCCCTTAGAGAGCAGTCGGTTCAGTGCAGACTATGACAGCAAGTTAGTCCAGTCGTTGCCTTTAGAAGCTTGGGAGCCACTTGGATTGTTTAGTGGTCAGTGCAGACTTCTGTGTTCTAGAGTTGTTTAATCCAGAGTTCCAGAAGCAGAAAGTACTCAGTGCCTCAGAAGGATTAGGACGTGCTGTATAGAGCAGTGCTTCTGGTCTTTGGGTTCAATGTCTAGTTTCTTTTTATAGTATACCCTGTAGCTTTAAACTCTTCCTTTTCTTCTCCTTGTCCTTCCTCTTCTTCCTCCTCCTCTCTTTTCTCCTGCTCCTCCTCCTTCCAAGAAAACCACACACTCCTGTACATACACTGTTCCAGTCACCTAGAAAAGATTCCAACAGGATTTAAATTGACTGCCAGTCTAAAATGACCTCCCAGATTTGGGGCACTGTCTTTGCACCTTTCTCTTCCTTCAGTTGTTGTAGGTTGTGCATGTTTGTATGTGTGTGTGTGTCCCTGATATGGTGACCTAAATTCTGGGGCTTTTAAGTTCTTGGACTATTGCTTTTGATCAACACAAAATCCCCACAAAAGCACAGTTTAGGGAGCATAGCACATGAAACTGTTGATGCAACCCCCTCTCCATTGTGCCTGTGCTATGAGTTACCCCACTCAGCAGAGAGGAAAGTGATCCCCCAAGTAGGAGATCTTTCATCGCTGCCCTGTGAACTTCATGACGCTTGTCTTTAGGAATTGGCCACTTATGGCTGCTGCCATCTCTGGCCTTGATCAGTTGCCACAACCTATCATGGTGAAATGTGTACCGATTTGTGGCTGAAAACCTTTGTTTAGTTGCTTTGAGATTTTTGTTTTCTTTCACCAAAGAAATGAACAGAATCAGTTATGCATATATGAGTTTTGTCTGCATTGAGTACTGAAGGAAATATAGTGATCCCTGAATTATAAATATTGATAACTTCACTGATCGCAATAAACAAACGATCAGCACATCAGCAAAATAACCAAGGTATGAAACCAGTATCCATGACTGTTTAGCTAACGATAGCCTTTCAAACAGGTAGGAATATTTTTCTTTTAAACAGATTAATTTGTAAGAAATAGTTTTATTAGACAGTTTCCATATTAGTGGCATTTACAAGTGGCCTATTTCGGACATCAAAGACATAGTATTAATCTTAATTGTGCTTTGTACTTACTGAGGCATTCAGTCAATGTTGTCTTGTATGCTTCTAAATAAACTCCAGGATATTCTAGGCATGACAGACATCATTTCTCTGCCTGGAGAACTACTAGTTTTGGAACAGAGTGGGTAGGGCCAGTTTCAGGGGTGAGAATCTAGATGTATAATTAATTAAAAAACATAATTACAGTATAGCATATGTAGGTTTTTGGGAGATATGTCTGAAATTGTGTTGGTGGGTTGAAAGGTGGTTGGAATTAATTGAGGAGGAGGGTTATCACTAGAGGGGGAAATGAAATTATACATTAAAAAGGGAACAGGGAAGAAGCCTCTGGATTTAGCATGTATGTTTGGAGGAGAGGTGAATGCATGAGTGAGGGCTGAGACGTTGAGGGGAGGGAGTGGGACCCGGAGGGTGGAAGTTGAAGGTGTAGGTGAAGATGAGGGTAGGCTAGTTAGGCCTACCTGGCAGAGATCTGAAGCTGATAGTGAGATTTTCACATCTTAGGAAGGGTGAAGGTCTATGTTTGGAAGTTAGGAGTACAGAACTAAGCATGGTAAACGTGCAAAAGATACATAGCTATATTGTTCTAATGAAATAGAGAGGAAGGAGGAAGACAGGGAAAAAGAATATGATATCAGAGTAGCAGTGAAACACCAAGATTGAAACAAGAGGTTTGCCTGAGGGTTGCTGGAAGGAGGTTGGTGGGGAATGGGCTAACTAGGTGATGGGCACTGAGTGTTCAGTGATGAGTCTCTGAATTCTACACCTGAAACCAATTTTACTATATATGTTAACCAGAATTTAAATAAAAACTTGAAATAGAATAATGAACAAGGGGTTTGGTAATGGAGTTAGAGAATTTAAGAGGAATTTCAGCAGTGGGATGGAATGAAACTAATGACTCCTCTTAGCAAGTGGGAAACAGCAACTCCTAGCTCAGAGAGGTTTCTGCTGAGCCTGCCCAGGGTGATGGAAGAAAGTACCGCTGTTCTGGACTCCCAGCTCTCCAGGCTGACCTTGATGACCATGTTTTTACCTGCTGTATTGACACTCTTTGCATATTTGCCTGTCTTCTTCCAAGAGCAAAGACTGTGTCTCAATCACTATTAAAACCCTGAAGAGTATATAAGTGCATAGTTGCAGTATTATTATTTTACAGTTTTAAGAAACTTTTCACTATAGGACAGTTTTAGATTTACAAAAAATCAGGAGGATAACTTCATGAAGTAGGATGGAGAGGCTGGCTGGCTTATGCTTTCAAGGGTCCCAACCAGAGTTGACCCAGACAATCCAGAAAGGAGTCCCTGGGTCTGCAGAGCTCCCATGGAAGCTTAAGGAGGCCATGGAAGCCATTTTCATTACCAGGATTTGAAGTTTCATTACTTGAGATGTTGTGACTGGCAGATGGGCTGGAATAGTCACATGTGGTATTCAAATCACTGCTAGTAGATGTGACATCTGCCTTTAGCAAAAAGGGGCAGAATAAAGGCAACTAAGTAAGGGTGGAGCTCTTGCAAAGTTTATTGGAGTAGTAGTAGATCCCCTCATCTGATAGTACTTGGTTTTTTTTAAATTTTGTTTTTCTTTTATTTCTTTTTTTTTTTTCTTTTTACCTGGATTAAAAAAAATCTGTCAAAAAACTATTAAAGTCATGATGTATGGTTCACAATATATGTAGCTCATTTGTGTATTATAGTTTTTTCATGATCATTCACATTTTTTTCTTTTTTTAAAGATTTTTTACTTATTTGTTTCACAGACAGAGATCACAAGTAGACAGGCAGGCAGAGAGAAAGAGAGGGAAGCAGACTCCTTGCTGAGCAGAGAGTACAATGAGGGGCTCAATTGCAGGGCCCTGAGATCATGACCTGAGCCAAAGGCAGAGTCTTTAATCCACTCAGCTACCCAGGTGCCCCTGATCATTCACATTTTTTGACAGTGAAAATTATCATTTTTAAAAACTGGAACAGTGGAATATTAAGATATTACCTTCAGGCAGGTTACATGAATAGTTGAGCACCCTTTATTTTGTGGGGGCATAGGCCTTTTGAAACCCCTCCACAGTTACACTTAAGAGGACTAAGTCATCATTCTTCCCCTGACAGCTTGGAAAAGCAGGCAACTCTCGCATGGAGTAGGGTCAGCCTCATTAACCTTTACCTAATGCTTAGTATTTTTCTTACCCAAGGATTAATCACTTTACATGCATATGAAATAAGAGTCCCCTGAACTTGTTTTTATTATCCCAGTCTTGTCTGAAGGGGAATTTGAACTTGGGATAGGAAGCAGAAAGGCTATCTTGCCTGTAAAAGAGGCCAGACTTGCAGAAGTGGATTCTGGCTAAGGAATGTGGACACACTGCAGACATCTTGCACAAAGGCCAATTCCTGCAGTGATGTGGTCAGACGTGGCAAAGCACAGCTGTTTGCTCCATGGAGAGGGGCTTTTGCTTAGCCCACAGGATCTCTGAGTGCTGTCTGAATTGGATCCGAATATTCAGCCTGCTGGGGCTCACCCATTCCCCAGAGAGACTGAAGGTAGGTTGTTGAAGAGCACTGTATGCAAAGCAATTGGTAATAGAAGTTCCAGATAAAGACTTAGCAGTTAAAACAATGTAATATACAGTGGTGAAATGACTCTAAATGTATCCCCCCTCAGCTATTAGAACACAGGTAAAAACAATTTATGCTTTATTAGTGGTTTATTGATGGACATTTTGTGGCCTTTGTTACTCATACCTTCATGAATGCTATTGGGTAGAATACCGTCTTGCCCCCAAATGCACCTCTGCCTTAACATAAGGGTTAAGAGTGTACTCTGGCGTCAGGCTTCCTGAGTTCAAATCCCCACTCTTTACTTCCAAACTGTGGGAACTTGCTGGTTTGTTTAACCTTCCTAAGCCATAATTTCCTTAATGTTAAAGACAATGATAATAGAACTTACATCAAAGGGTTGCTATGAGGATGAAATAAAGTAATGTATCTTTAGTACTTAGCATAAAGTTCTTTTCTCTTTGAGTTTTACTCGTAATTTACCAAATGCTACTGCCACTTGCACAGAGCTTTAACTCTTGACTGTTTTGGTGGTGGGTTGGTGGGGATGGCTGACGAAGTGACACAGAAAAGAAAGGTGAGAATGCTACGCTTTCATTTACACACAAAAAAATAACTTCATTAAAGATTTATCTTCTTTGTTATTTGTGGAGCATAACAAATAGCATGGAGGACAAGGGGAGATGGAGAGGAGAAGGGAGTTGAGGGAAATTGGAAGGGGAGGTGAACCATGAGAGACTATGGACTCTGAAAAACGATCTGAGAATTTTGAAGGGGTGGGGGGTGGGAGGTTGGGGGCACCAGGTGGTGGGTATGGTAGAGGGCACGGATTGCATGGAGCACTGGGTGTGGTGCAAAAATAATGAATACTGTTATGCTGAAAAAATAAAAAATTAATTAAAATGTCAAAAAAAAAAAAAGATTTATCTTCTTTGTTAATGTTTTTGTGCTGAAACCTTAGGATAAAATCTTTTATAATGGAAATAATCCAACGTGTCTACTTTAGACTTTACATAGCTTTGTGCTTTCCAACTTAAATAAGACATTCCTTTATTTCTAGAATTAGAGCTGTTTTTCCTGTGTGTAAGTAGAATAAATGCCACCCAGCTTGTTTGAATGAGTGCTGCTAGTTTGCAGTTCTCAAGACCAGAGTTTGCAGAGGAGAAATCTTACATCTTTCTACTATCTTGCATTAAGCCAAATAACCTAGTAGTATTTAGTGTGTTAAAGAATGAATGGCAATGAGATTAAAGCAGTCATTGTTTGAGGACGTTAGTTGAAACACTTGAAATGAAATGATGTATTAGGTACTATAAAGGATAAAGTTATTAAACTCAAAAAAAAGATCAGAGAATACAAAGAAAAATAAATCACAATTAGACATTATGTAGTATTTTAGTAATGCAGTGAAGTGAAAATGCCATAACTAATGAAATGGAACAGTGAATGAATGAAACTGCTCCTAGAATGAAGCAGAAAGTACCCCATTTATGAGAGACGATGTTAATACTTTTTAAAATTAACATATAATGTATTATTTGTTTCAGGGGTCCAGGTCTGTGATTCATTGGTCTTACACAATTCATAGCACTCACCATAGCACATACCGTCCCCAATGTCTATCACCCAGCCACCCCATCTTTCCTACCCCCCTCCACTCCAGCAACCCTCAGTTTGTTTCCTGAGATTAAGAGTCTTATGGTTTGTCTCCCTCTTCGGTTTCATCTTGCTTCATTTTTCCCTCCCTTCCCCTACGGTCTTCTGCCTTATCTCTCAAATTCCTCGTATCAGTGAGATTATATAATAATTGTCTTTCTCTGATAAATTTATTTCGCTTAGCATAATACCCTGTAGTTCCATCCACATTGTTGTAAATGGCAATATTTCATTTTTTTGATGGCTGTACAATATTCCTGTGTGTATATCTATACATCTTCTTTATCCATTCATCTGTTGATGGACATCTAGGCTCTTTCCATAGTTTGGCTATTGTGGACATTGCTGCTATGAACACTGGGGTGCAGGTGCCCCTTCTTTTCACTACATCTCTATCTTCAGGGCAAATACCCAGTAATGCGATTGTTGGGTCGTAGGGTAGCTCTATTTTCATACTGTTTTCCAGAGTGGCTACACCAGCTTACATTCCCAGATGTTTATACTTTTTAAAGTTATTGCTTTAAATAAAAGAGATGGTCAAAATGTAACAATGCATATTTTTAAAAAATGAACTGTTTTGAATGAGTATTAGGTGAGAATGCAAAAGATTTCTCTTCATTTTCCCAGATCCTCATCTCTTGAGGCAACCAATTTTAACCATTGCTGGTTTTGGTTCTTCTCATGTTTATCTTCATGACCATGCACTGTGCTTGTACCTCTATTTCTAGGTTTACACATTACCCATTGGCCCCTTGCCATGAAAGATGGAGCTGTAGCTCACTGAGATATCTCTACCTTTTCTCTCTCTTTCCTTTCCCACTCTTTTTGTAATCATAGCATGAATTTCAGTTATTGGTTATTTTAAAACATTATATAATATACGTGAACCTCTATTTCTTGGATCATCTATTTTATTTCTTTCCACACATGTCTTTCCCACTTGTTTCCTGATTTACGACAGCTATACCATTACTTTTACAGGTTCAGGTTTAAAACATTTACATTTTGTGTTGCAATCATTGTAAATCATAATGTCTTCCATGTTTTGTATATAGGTTGATTGTAAACATTGAAAAAGCAATGAGGCATGCTTATAGTACTGTGATTTTTTTTTTCAAACCACTTGGAAAATCTTTGGGATATCTTGTTTTGTAGGATGAAATTTTATTCTGGACTCTTTTTTTTTTTTTTTAAAGATTTTATTCATTTATTTGACAGAGAGAGATCACAAGCAGACAGAGAGGAAGGCAGAGAGAGAGAGAGAGAGGGAAGCAGGCTTCCCGCTGAGCAGAGAGCCCGATGTGGGACTCGATCCCAGGACCCTGAGATCATGACCCGAGCCGAAGGCAGCGGCTTAACCCACTGAGCCACCCAGGCGCCCTGGACTCTTTTTTCTTAGCTTTTTCACCATGTTATGTGTGTTATTACTCCATAAATACACTCATTCTCGTCAGAGAGTATGTCCTGATTTTTGTTTTGAAGACATAGTTATTCTGACCGCAGGACACCTACAAAGGCTCAGGGGGTCCTCTGAAGCTATTCCAGGATTGGTTTGGGGTTGGACTGGATCCAGTGGAGTTGTAATGAGCTGTTAGTGAGGAGGGTTTGAGGTGGTTGATTCTGGCTTGGATTATCATTTTCAATCTGGAGAACTTCTATGGAGTTTGGAAGGTTCAGTTGCTCCCCCAACTCTAGCTCCCTATCCTAACTTCTTGTCTCTGTCCCCTTTCCAAGATTCTGACTTGCCCCAGCAAGTTCTGGGTACCCTGAACTGAAGTTTGGCGCACTACTTTGTCACAGGAGGGGCACAGGATTGAGAACTCCTGACTTAAAATTTGTGATAAACTCTCTCTTCCTTAATCTTTTAGAGTTCCTTTGGTTGAGTCACTAATGAAGGTCAGGAGGTGATGCTACATTGTGTTCATGTCCATTATTTCATCTGATAGATGGACACAAGTGATGTGGGGCCGAGGCAGACGTTCCATTATCCCAACGCGTAGAGACATAAACTAAGGCTCAGGGAGCCCCTCGCATCAGGCACATTGTAAGTCTCTATCCAGTCATTTTCTAGGTGGCTTTGGAGATACCTAGGACTGTTGGGTATGGATGTAGGGCCCTTTCCCGAGCTCCTTTAACTTTCTTCCTATTTCTCTCTCTGACCTCGGCATCAGTCAGTGGGAAGTATGCATTTTGCTCTGCAGTGTTCCAGGTCCTCTGGGGCCGTGAGAGGAGCACAGGACAAGTCAAAAACCTTACCTTGGTCCCCTGTCCTGCTTCTCCTTGAAGTAGTGAGTTCAGAGGAGATGCAGCAAGCTTCTGTGCCATTACGCATGGTGGGCACAGACAGGGAGAACATGTAAGCACACCCTAACCAGAAGTACATTTTAGTGACACAGTTGTTCTTAAAGGTTTATTCTGATGGGACGGCAGGATTTGTACCAGAGAGGCTTGGAATAGCTACTGTTCGTGAAATTGATTGCAAAACATTTGACCTTATTCATCACCCCCTGAACCTGAGGAAGTAGTGTCAAGGTTTAGGCCCTCCGATGTGGCATAGTGAAATGAATGGTTTCTTTGGGGTCTCCATGTGTTCAATCTTCTGCCTTAGTTTCTGCTACAGAACCAGCTAGAGTCTTCCTTACCCAGTGGCTCCCTTAACTTGTTACATGTGGACCATCCGGATTCTGAACGGAGGCTTTGCTCCAAGAAACCTGATGAAATAGCTGTAAACAAGAAACCCAAAGTTACATGGACTTTATTTTCCTCTAACTGCTGGTATCAACTACTGTGTTTCCAAACTTTGGCTAAAGAAATATTTACATTTTTTGGCTTTTATTTTTTCTTACTAAGGTCAGAGTTTAGATTCCTGTAATTCTAGTGAAAGGAAGAATATGGTTACATTTTAGGGGTGAGTTGGGTAATTGAAAAAACATATGTACAGCTTCAATGAGTAGAAATTTAGAACTTTATATGCAGATTTATGATGATCTTTCTTAACTAGATTGGTAGGAATTTTATTGTTTAAATTAGACTCATATAGCCCCATAGATTTTTATATCTATGCCAAATGCAGTGATAGAATGCAGTGAATTTGGTATCTCTGGTTCTTATTTTTCTGATGTATGCATAGATGATATTAAGGTATTATTAGTATCATTACATTAAAGAGTCCCAAACTACTAAGCCATTATTGAGGCCCATGAATTAACCTTTTTTTTTTTTTGGTCTGCAAAAATTCGTCCCATTCTTGCAACTCAGAGATGGTTTTTTTTTTCCTTTTATTTGGGCACGTGTGTGTGTGTGTGTGTGTGTGTGTGTGTGTTTTAAGTATGGAATTCTTATGATTGGATTTTTTTTTTTTTTTTCCAGACCCAATGTCTGTGGCTCACGTTATAATGCTTACTGTTGTCCTGGATGGAAAACCTTACCTGGTGGAAATCAGTGTATTGTCCGTAAGTAAATAGATGGTCTGTCATTCTTCATGATCTTTTGTTGTTTTGGTTGCATGGTGATTCTTAGTACTTGTAACTTCTTGTAACTGCATACCATTAATATGTTTATAGCAGAGCCTTCCAGCTCTCAGATTTTCCTATTTCCTCTGAATCCAGATTGGGAAATACACTAATTTGGTCAAATGACTGTTAGACTTTAGGTCAGTGACTTCCTTTATAATATTTCTGTCTTATAGGGAATAGAGCCACAGGGTTACTTTGCTTAAGGGTACACATGACTTGGATCCACAGACTATGTAATCACTTTGATGGGATTTTGGAAAAAAGGATACCGTTGCTGCTTTCCTTATTGAATCTCTAACTCTGTTGGCCTCCCACAAGCGTACTCAAACCTTGTATATTGAATCTGGGGGGTCGAGGCCAAAGACAGACCTAGCTCTTACAGAGGAAAAGGAGTGGATAGAGTATTAGATGCAGATGAGTGGAAAGTTGAGGAAAGAGTTCAAACAGTACCAGAAATTCCTCCACTGACTCTGTGGCCACAGCAAACCTCCATATTCTCATCATATCCCACAAATGTGGAGTGACAGACCACATGCCAGGAAAGGTGCTATTTAATGGAGGTACTCTGTCAAATTGGTTATAGCTTCTGTCCTTTATGAAATTTTACTGTCCTCATACCTATGAAGTAATTTCCAGTTTTCAGAAAGCTCTGTCAGTGTGATGGGAAAATTTAGAGCTGAAAGGACATTAAGGAATTACTCCACTTTCTCTCTTGGCCTAGAGTAGTCTGTGCAGAAGAATAGAATATTTCAACCATTGTTCTCTTGGTGATCTGAAAAAGTTAATCTCTTTCTCAATTCTTGATTTTGACCAAAAGCATCTTCTTCATTTGGCACATCATGCTTTATTTAAGGATCAAAACCTAATCACTAAGAGAGGTATAGAATGGTTTTTAGAGTTTTCTAAATGAACTTAACAAAAGAACTCTCTCCTGATGTTCTATAGAATCTCTGACAAACACTGCCTTCTGGTATTTAAATAGGTATTTATAGGATCTTTAACAGTTTATTTCTTAATGGTTTTTTCAATTTCTATTCTAAGCTTTTTTTGATGTTTGAATGCACTTTCTATCCAGTGTGTTATTTTTAGCCTTGCACATCTCATTTGCTGCTTGCGTTTGAGAAAGGGATCATGCCTTTGAGTATAAAAAGTAGTGGCCTGCTAATATATATAAATCATTTACCATTTGAACTTGTTCTTCAGGCCACCAGCAAGCATTTGGTACCAGTACAGTAGTCTCTCAGTGGCATGAAAGTGTTAATATTTCTCTGAAGGATAAACAGCTTCTTGACTATAGAATCAGTGCTATTGTAATGGAGTCCATACTTCTTCTCTCAGGCTGTTGATGTTATTGAGAATGGGACTTAAATGTAGGATAAAAGCTGCTCCATAGATTATATGTTCCTGGTGGGCAGGATCTGATGTAGAGAATTAGTCTTAGCAGGGCTCAGGATTTTTATAAAAATTATTAAGCAGTAAGCTTATAATAAAATAGGCTCCCAAGAATCCTGCTACAATTTTTATACCATTAAATGTTAAAATTAATATAAAAATAAAATGCTTGTAGGCCTTTAAGTATGTTTAAGTGCAGGACTTCTGTTTGTGTTTTTTCCTCTAAATAGGATGTCCTGGGCTTTTGATAGATTGGGGGCTGCGTGGACTAAGCAGAGAGGTTGAGACCACGGATGGGGAATGGGGAGTTACTGCATTTTGCCTCCAGACCTTATTTAGCGCAATGTATTTGTTTTGTGAACGCATAAACCTGAGACCGAAGGTCACATAAGTCATGAGAGCAAAACTAACAGGGAAGCTGAGAGTCCAGATTTCCTCATTGGAGGGTTGGGTTCCTGTAACGCGCCACATTCTGAAGCCATGTACTAACACATCTCTGGCTTTATTCACAGCCATTTGCCGACATTCCTGTGGGGATGGATTTTGTTCTAGGCCAAATATGTGCACTTGCCCATCTGGTCAGATATCTCCTTCCTGTGGCTCCCGATCCAGTGAGTATAACATGTTATTATATATAATATTATTTTATGTGGTTATGCCCTATTTTCTCCTAAATTTGCTTTTGGCTTTTCTCTTGCCTGCAATATATATATATATATTTTTTTCTTTTTTTCCTTTTTTTTCACTAGAACATCTGCCTTCTCTGTTCAGCCCAGAATACTTGGACTAGCTCTCCTCAATCTGGCCTCCCATTTTCCTTCTTCACTCTTTACGGGGAAATTACCTATGGGACATAGTTACTATGAATATATAAAGATTATGACCTCCTTTGTAGGTATTGCCCTATTCATCTTTGTATCTCCAATGTAAACGCCATATGAGATGCTCAGTGGAATGATTGTTTAATGAACATTTTTGGCTCAAGAAACGAGGCATTTTTCCTTGTACTGAAATCTGAGTCTGATTAAACACTTTTTAAAAACTGAAGACCCCTGCCTTTGCAAGAAGAAAATGTGAGAAGTCGTTATGGCAGTTTGGGAAGTGATTTTTCATGAAACACAAGCCTATTTTCCCTCTCACAGTTTTACCACTTCATTCTGTGATACCAAATACATACCCACAGTTCATTCTACAGAGCCTTTGCTTGCTTGTTCTATTGTTTTTTTTTTGTATTTTTCTTTTTGGGAGGGAGGGTGGTTATTCTTTAAATATGGTGTCCTCAGCAATGAATTCGGGGAAATGCAGGGGCTGGGAAGAAGGTGAGTCATTATACGTCGTTAAAACCGTTGAAGCTCATGCCTGTATAAACTGCCCCTCAACACCTTGAACATTACCAAAGTGAAAAGTGAAGTTCCTTTTCCATTTCCCATTTCCAGTGAGAAAATGATTTCCCCTTGTAGTGTGTTCCATTTCTGACAAGGTTTTCGAGAAAAGTATTGTGGAATGAATGTATTCTCTTTTGTCTCTTGTAGGTAGAAACTTCAGTGTAGTCAAGGTTGATTACCTATTAAGGGTCCTGATATTTAGTCATAGCTCTCCTGAGCTGATTAACTGGATAGGACACCTTTTGGTGTCTGCTCACATACCTTGGCATTCATGGTAACTCTGCCTTAGAGCTCTGTAAGATTTTTCTGACAGGGAACGTGCCTGGTCTGCATCCAAGGCAAGCTGGAAGTGCTAGAGGACGGGTAACCCTAGAAACAACTACCAACTAGTGACAGACAGAGCATGTTGGATATGTGCCCCAGCTTCCTTGTCTCTCAGTTTGTAGAACTATGGAGTGTGTTCGGAACTGTCTCTTGGAGTTTCCTAGTGGACTGAGCCCCAGCTGCCCCTTGATCGTGGATTCCTCATCTTGATCATCTTCCTTTCTCACCTCCTCACTCTCCTACCAGTGTTTCCTGAAGTTACTTCTAAAACAGACTACTTGCATTTAAATTACTATCTCAGAATCTGCTTCTGGTGGAACCCAAATGCCCGCTACTGGTAAATACGGTCGGTTGTTGATGGGGATAGAAACCTCCCCGTGGGCAGGGAGTCGTTTGCTTATTGCACTGAGAATAGCGTATTCTTATTTCATCTCAGCTTTGTTTTCAATGGCATCTTCCAAGCAACAGCAGGTTCATCGTACAAATCAAGGGTACCGGAGCGGGAGGAAAACAGAAAGGTAGAGAAGTCAGTGGGTGGCTCTTCTGGGAGCCTGTGGGACATCTCTGTCTCCATCAGGCTTCCACGGAGAGCTACCTAAGGGATGGGGAAGGAGTCTAGATACCAAGTTGGGAACAGACCCCATCGCTCAGATTGGCCCTTGAGCCAGCCAACAACAGAGTGCTCCTCTGGAGGGGATGAACTATAGCCGCATAATAAAACTGGGTATCCACCTGGGAAGGTCTTCAATACGATAGTGAGAGCTGCTGCTGATTTCTCTGTCAAGTAAAAACCGTGAGATGTAAAGATAGGATGTAAACAAGTTGATCTGGTAGCATTCAAGCTAACCTCGAGATGGCAGTATAGTGGTAGGTGCTGTAGGCCAGATTTAGGTTAGAAACTTATGTCAAAGACTTATGGGTGACGCTCTCTGAAGAGGTTTGGGTCCACCTATGGTACCTGGACCTTGGACCTGAGTAGCTTGTGGATAAGAGTGGGATGAGAAGGGTGATCTGGTGTCATCAGGATCTTTGAGGCACTTGGAGCCTTTAAAATCATTGGCTTGAACTCTACCTGAATTAATATTGTCTAAACATCTTGCAAAATTAAAGATGGCAGAATATTTTAAATTCAGTGTAGTTGTGATAATCAGAATTTATTTCTGATCTTTTGAAGTATTATTCTAGGGAATAGCTGTGTTATCCTATAGAACTTTCTGGCCACAGTATGCTTGACAATTAATATGGAGAGATCACTTTTGCTAACTTTCCTGCTAATAAAAGGATAACACAGCAAAATATTTGCATTTACTACCAGTGGTTCTACCAAAAGGGGACAAATTTAGATCATTTCACCAATATTTCTTATGAGAACTTTTATACTTGCTATGTGATAAGGATCCAGAGGCCTGGGAAAGTTGTGGGGCCTCTGAGGCCTTACTTTTTTCATTTGACAATGAAAAGAATAAAAGGAAGGATGTTCTTTCAGGCTGTTTTCCACTTTTGAGTGTCCTGGGACTCAGAATAGGAAATGATCTCTTAGTGGCCTGAAGAAGAGATTGCATTTCCAGAAGGTCCAAACTGCCAGGCAGCAATTCCTTTGGGCACTAAGAAGACAAGGCTTCTCTTAACCTGTTGGAACTCTTGCCACTGGTCATGGGCATTGCACCAGAGCAAAAAAGATTGGCTAGCCAGAGTCAGAAAAACGGGTTTTCTGAACTTTTTCTTTTTTTCTTTTCTTGAGAGAGAGAGAGAGCGACTGTGAGCGAGAAGGGAGGAGGGGCAGCAGGAGAGGGAGAGACTCTTAAGCAGGTTCCACATGGAACCCAACATGGGGCTCGATGTCACGACCTTGAGGTCATGACCTGAGCCCAAATCAAGAGTGGGATATTTAACTGACTGAGCCGCCCAGGTGCCACCCCAGGTTTTCTGAACTTTAATTTCAAACCTATTTGTACTGTTCTCTGAGTACTCTGAGAAATCTTTCTGTCTCTGAGGCTGACAGGGGACCCTAAGCAATTCTAATTCTCATAATTGGGTCACAGTAGACTGATTCATGAATTTACTCAAACTCTTCTTTAAATTATACATATAATATAAAATATATTATTATCTTCTTTAATAATATGTATTATTATAAAACTTGTTCCTTAGGATGCCTGGGTGGCTCATTTGGTTAAAGCATCTGCCTTTGGCTCAGGTCATGATCCCAGGGTCCTGGGATTGTGTCCTGCATTGGTTTCCTTGCCCAGCAGGGTGCCTTCGTCTCCCTCTGCCTACCATTCCCCCTGCTTGTGCTTTCTTTCTCTCTCTCTGACAAATAAATAAAATCTTTAAAAAAAGAAGTTGTTCCCTGAATTTTATATTTAAGAATTTGTAGGTCAAGTTCATACACATTCTGTTTTATTCTTTGTGCCTTTTCAAAGGATTTTAAAAACTAAACTCTTTTTTGTTTTATAGATTCATATTGAGTTGTGAGAAATAATACAGAGAGATCCTGGGTACCCTTCACCCGGTTTTCTCATGTTAACTTCCTGTGAAACTATAGCATGATGTCACTACCAGGATATTGACATTGATACAGTCAAGAAACAGAAGAGGTCTACCAGTGCAAGGATGCCTGCTGTTGCCCTTTTATAGTTATTTACCTCCTGTTCTTATGCTCTCTTTAATCCCGGCAGCCACTAATCTGTTCTCCAGTTCTACAGTTTTGTCATTTCTAGAAAGTTATATAAATGGAATCACACTATAGGGAACCTTTTGGGATTGACTTTTTTCATTCAGCATAATTCCCTGGAGAGTCATCCACGTCATTTCATGTATCAACTGTTTGTTCCCTTTTATTACTGAGTAGTGTTACTTGCTTTGGATGTATCACAGTTTGTTTAGCCATTCACCAGTTGAAGGACATCCAGGTTGTCTCCAGTTTTGTTGTTGTTGTTGTTACTGGAGCTGTTCTGAACATTCATGTACAGGTTTTTGGGTTTTTAAAAGATATTTTTATTTATTTTGAAAGAGAGAGAACATGAGCAGGGAAAGGGACAGAGGGAGAGAATTTCAAGCAGACTCCATGCTTAGCGTGGAGCCTGATGTGGGGCTCGATCCCACGACCCTGAGATCATTACCTGAGCTGATAGATGCTTATTCCCAAATTGCTCCCCTTGTGCTTGCCAAGACAGTGGCAGGTCTGTAGAATCATTCCTAACCTCATGCATCCCAAAGGAAATGGTTACTTTAGCCCTGCATCTCTCTCATTCCCATAGCATGCTCAAATTGTTCTCTACTGGTTGGTCATTTTATGAACTAATTTGTATTGGGCTATCCCCTAAAGGGAGTTTCTTCTACTCTTCCTGGGGCCTGGCAAATGGAAGGCATTCAGTAAGTATTTATTGAATGACTGAAAGATTGACTGAATCTGGAAAAAAACATAACATTTATTTGGGATCCTATATAGATACAGGTAAATGGCAGCATTTTCTGCTCCTCCCAGAATGTTGAAACCCTTTGAGTCTGTCTTCTCATTTTCAAGGGGGAGCCCTCATTGGGTTTTAGGGTTCTCTGAGTTATCTGCATGTAGCAGCTTGGACAGTGACACTTAGTTCCCTAGTGTTGTCAGTTTCTGTTAAACTCTTAACACAGACTGAGTTTAGGAATATATTCAGGATTAAAGTATTTAGGGCATCTAAAACATTCACAGCATCCTTATGGATTTAAGTGGAGCTTTGGCTTTTTCTAGAGATAGAGAACTTGGTCTTGTAATCATTGGACATCTGGGATGCTTGTTCAATTCAGTGTAAATTTAGAATACGCATCAATGGCAGGACTCGATTAAAAAAAAACAATTTATGTACATATACTCTCCAAATTGTTCCTGCTGTAGTGAAGCTACACATCTAGTTCCTTTATTTCCCCACAGAAATCCTGAGTGATTGTTCTAAAGAAATATGTTTCTCCCCTGAGCATCTGAGACTCACAAAGAATGTGAAGTTTCTTTGGCAGACATGTTTGTGGCAAAACAGACAGTTAAGATCCAATTATTTTTTATTAAGCATGATCCCCCAGCCCAAAGATTCATAGTTCGTTGGTTTATTGGGATCAGTGGACTAACTATGCTGTACTGTTTCACAAGTCTGACCAAGGAGTTTTATTTTTTCAAGGGAGACAGAATATTTTATGGAAATATTTTAGATCTGGAAAAGGTTTACCTGAAAGACAGGATAGGAAAAAATATAAAAGGAAATCAGATTTTTATTATATTGCACTTAAATGTAAATTTATCATTTTTCCTAAAAGAATTCATTCTATTTTTCAATTTGAACAAATAATGTAAATTCACTATTGGAACTACTGTTAGCGTTTTATCTCAAAGTAGCTAAATGGCTTTGTTGCTCATGTGGGAATGGAAATTAGCTCTTGGCATGAACCACTTTAATTGAAATCAGTTTGTGGGTTGAGTTCCTATGCTGCTTGACACATGACATCATTTCCTGTGCTTTTCCCAATCCTCACTGTTTTTCTAAGATAGGATGAAGCTAAGTTTAACTTCAAATTTTAAAGCAACTATATACATTTTCCTGACCTACTTAGAATATTATCCAAATTTTCACCAAGTCATTCCTTTTGTATATTTGTAGATAGTTTTTTAATTCAAAAGCATTTTGGCTGAGACATTTTAATAGAATCAGAGGAGCCTAAAATGACTGTTTTAATCAGTTTACTAGGTTGCTTGACTTCTATAACAATGCTCCAACAAAGGATTTAGTTCTGCTTTTATACATGGGGAAATGAAGATAAAATATTTTTAATAGCAACCTACTTAGGGCTGTGTAATAGCCTGGGACATAATGGGCAATTTCTCAGTCTTAGTTTTTTTTGTTGTTTTTTTTTAAAGATTTTATTTATTTATTTGACAGAGAGAGATCACAAGTAGACAGAGAGGCAGGCAGAGAGAGAGAGAGAGAGAGAGAGGGAAGCAGGCTCCCTGCTGAGCAGAGAGCCTGATGCGGGACTCGATCCCAGGACCCTGAGATCATGACCTGAGCTGAAGGCAGCGGCTTAACCCACTGAGCCACCCAGGCACCCTCAGTCTTAGTTTTTGAGGATAGCTTTTGATGTCATTATCTGGTGGTGTGAGCTAAGTAAGTGGAAATTACCTTAGTAAAGTTTTGTACCACACCTATAAGTAGGCAAGGTACTATTCTAGGTGCTTAGGGGGTATAATTAATAACCATGATGTCTTCCACTCAAGAAGCTTTTGAACAAATGGGTCGAAGACAGGAGAAATTAAAAAAAAAAGTTTTAGGTTATATATATTTCAAAAAAGAAGCATAAAGTACTCTGGAGTCAGAGAAAAGAGGGCTCATATCTAGTGGGAGAAGGAAGAGAGAACAGGAGTCAGAAAAGATCAAAGAAAAGAAGATATATTTGCAGTGGGTCTTAGAGCTAGGTAGGGATTATTTGCTAACAGCTGTGTGTGTTGTATGCTGGGGATTAAGGGTAAAGGACAAAGAGGTTAAAGAACAGATTCTACCAGGAAACGAGACCAATGTGTTCGGCATTTTGCATGGCACACAGGAGGTAGTGTTGAGTGAATGAATGATCAGTAGATCGGGGACTGAGGCATAGAACATACTAGAAGTCTGCAGAGCAGCCCTGAAAGGCCCATGGCCATACTGAGAGAGGGAGGAAGTTCTTAGCCTACTAGAGACAGGGAGCTTCTGGTGGTGCTTCAGTAAGTGTGTGACAAGTTCCTGAGAAAGTGTATCCCTTTCAGCTTGACTCAGTTAACTCTTGTTTCTCTGTGAGGGCATAGGAAATATTCACTTCTGCTATCTCTTCCCCTTTGTCATGCTGAAATCTGTGTAGCTCCCTATGGAAAATGGTCCTTTCTCTAGAGGTCCACAGCCACTCTTGATATGGCACTGAGAGTCCTAACCAGGTCTACCAAAGAAGGTGGCTGCTGTGAGGTGCCCTCTCTCTACTCGTAGCGGGTTTGGCTCCTATGCTCCAGGAAGGCTGAGTAGCTGATTGTTGTTCTTGCACACAAGAGGAGGACTTCTCTTCTCCCTCTGTAAAACTGTGGAACCTTTTTCTGTAGGAATATTCTCCCATAGCTTGGAGAACAGGTCAGAGTATGCCAACTTCCAGTGCCCAATCCTAGTCTCCTTGTATGGGGTTGTGTCAACAAGGATTAATGACGAATTCAGTCAAGCCTCTGTCTTCTCCAAGTAAGGTAGTTATTGTTTCCAGAGGACAAAGGGACAGCCTGGGATTCTGACCACTTCATTTTAGCATCCTAAATTATTGAACTAGAGAAAGCCTACCACTAGAGAAGGGAGAGCACGCGTCATACTGTTGTTCCCCTTCACAGGCATCTGTCACTCCAGTTTCTTCTAACATCCTGTCTCACGTCCAAGGCTGCCTGCCCCCCATGGTCCTTCCGCCCTGAGTAAAGTCACACTTCTGTAGGTGACAGGGTGACAAAGAGTGGGTTTCAAACACTGCATGTCTTATTTAGTTTAAGGTCTTAAGCAGCTCTTTCTGAGCCCAGGTTGACTGCCTCCCTTATCAGGCAGCCTTTTATTAAATGCTCTTGTAGGCAGTTTTTTCTCCTTTTTGCTGTCTCCAAAATTTCTTTTAACAAAATTCCTTGGAATTTCTCCCTCAGACCGTTTTCCTGGCCACCTACGTTGGGACTCTAAATCTTGTAACAGGAAAACTATTGCCATTGTAATCTTGTCTCATACGGTTGCTCAAGGCACTATTTTCTTGTTGGTATAAATTACAGAAATGACATTGAGTGGAAAGTCCTGCTAAATTAGGGAAGTCATTTAGCACCATTAAAGTAAATAGCAAAGAAACAATTGCACTGTAATTGATTTTATACTCACACATTAAAATAACACATTTTGTGTTGTCAGGTTATTTCTGCACAAGTATGTGAATCTTGATAAACCATTTCATTTTCTCTCCAGATCACTACAAATCAATTCCTGTAATGTATTGCAATCTACCTACTTAAACTGCAAAAGTAAATCATTCTTTTTTTTTTTTTTCTCTTCAAGTCCAACACTGTAACATTCGCTGTATGAATGGAGGTAGCTGTAGTGATGATCACTGTCTGTGCCAGAAGGGGTACATAGGGACTCACTGTGGACAACGTAAGTAAACCATACTTATAAGTATCTTACTACATGCTACACTATGTAGACGAATGTGTAGACAGATAGTAGACAAAAAGAATACAGAACTCAGTGCTGATGGAGTCTCTTTGGTTACGCGGGATGTGGCATTTTTACAGAAGTCCAGTGAGTCTCACGGATGATCAGACCACTGACCTAATGCGCTTTGCACCAGATTTCTGACTGGAACCTTTGGAGGGCTGGTTTGACTCATTTTCTTCTCTTTATCTTCAGCACCCCACTTACCTCATCCCCTTCAGGATTCTTGTTTGTTCCAAACGTATACCTTCCATTTGATTGCTGAATATGTCCACCTGACTTTTGAAGAAGCATCTCAACGTATTTCAAAACTCAACCTCATCTTTCTCCCCAAACATGTCCTTTTTCTTGATTAATGGTAGCTGCATCTCTCTAGTTTCCCAACCTAGATTCTGCTACTGTAATACTTAAACCACATGGTGTTCGCTTCGCTGGTTCATTCATGAACACTGTTTATTGCGGGTCTACTCTCAGTCGGCCCCTGCAGAAGAGGAAAATTCCTTTAAGAAAGCTTACTTTTTATTACACTAAGATGAATATATACACCCAGCAGAAAATTCAGAGAAGTGAAAACAATAAAAGAGAAAACAATAAAACAGTAAAATTCTCCATAATCCTGTCATTACCTTCCAGTCTTTTAATGGATATTTGGTACATGAGATCTTATTGTATGCATAATTTTTCATACTCCTTTTTTATGTAATATTTTATTAGAAGTATGTTATTATGTATTATGTATATGTATTATGTATGTTATTATGTATGTATTAAACATTTTAAAATGCTTTAATGGTTGCAGAATATTCCATTATATGGATGTTTTATTATTTATTTAATGAATCTTTTTTTTTAATTTTTATTTTATTTATTTATTTATTTGCTTTTAGGGGACTAGGGAGAGGGGAAGAGGGAGAGGGTATTTAATGAATCTTTAATGATGAAGGTTTATTCCTATTTTTTCCAGTCTTTGCCATTGTATATATATATTTGCTATGATGAATAATGTTATTAGAGATAAACCAACATTTATATAATGCCCCCAAGACTGTCCATGCACTGCAGTGTGGTAAGAATAATGACTGAGTTTTGGGTAGCCCACAGCAGTAGTGTGGAGAGCGGAGACACAGGACAGCTTCTCCAATGTGGGAGACCCTTGAGCTGAATCTTGAAGGATGGGGTGGAGATCCCTTGTCAGATGATGAGAGGTGGGCTTCTCATGCAGCTGGCACACCCTGGTGGAAACACAAGATCACGGCATAGGACAAGCCGTCAGACACAGCACGTGTTTTGGTGTTACTGAGGGAGGTGAGGGGAAGGGAGATAAGGTCAGAATGGAAGCCATGGACCAGGTTTTGAGTGCCTTTATGAATACTGTGTTTGCATCCACGACAGAGCCAGGGAAGAGGAATGGGTTAACAGCCAAGAGCATTCCTCTGTTGAATGATTTACTCTCCATTTACCATATGGGAAGCACATTTTCAAACTCTTCACATGCATTAACTCATTGAATAAAACAGCAGTCTCCTGAGTTAGAGGTATCTTTTACCTCTAGCAGATGAGGAGGTAGGGCACAGGGACATCAGTGACTTGTCTAAAGTTATATGGGGAGGGACTGGCAGAGTTAGGTTTTGAACCCAAGCAGTCTGATTTCTTGGCCTGTGCCTTTATTGCTATGAAATGCTGGCCTCAGGCACTTTACTTACAATGGTTTACAATGAGAAAGATTTCAGTGGCCACAAGTAATGCTGTAATTGCAGGGGGAAGAAACAGGAAGCAGGAAGACTGGTACCGGGGCTGTGGCTAGAGAGCTGGTGGGAGGGGGTGGAGTCAAAGGCATTTTTGGAAAAAAAATCATGAAGAGCTGCTGGACATCTTCCTGCTCCCTTTGGTGCTCCTTGAGGGAGTTTAGCCCCAATTCTACCACATGACAGGCATTTAGTTAACACTAGCAAAGTTAGAAAAACTTTCCCAGACCTTACTTTCCCAATCTATACAATGGGATGGTTGGCTTAGGCCATCTCAATATTTCTTTTCTGTTTAAAATCTTCTCCTTCTCCTGACTGTAAATCAAGAGGCAAATCAAAACAATGAATATACATAAACCTCTCTAATTTGATGATGAGAAATGGGCTTTTACCATAGTTCTGGCTATAAGAGATTGTGTCAGTTCAAGTCCTCTGATCCCAAGCAGATGCCAAGACAGAACTGGATATACAAGAGATTTATTGTCGAAAATAACCTGTAAGGAAGAAAGGGGGAGAAGGCATAGGAGGGGAGGGCCTTCAGACTGTGATGTAGGTCTCACCCCCGTGCAAGGAGAGAGGGACTGTGTAGGTTGTATAGAAGGTGCCTCAGACCAGAATGAAGCCTTGGTCAGGCCGATGGTGAGCCCCGAGCAAAGATCTCCCATGGGGAGAGTTCCATGATGGGAGAAATGCTCAGTCTCTGGTACCCCGCTAAGCTTAGTCATTGGATGGTAGCAGCCAGTCAAGGGCAGTTCTGCGTCCTTGGTGTGAACATGAAGCAGGTCTGAAGGTGCAATGGCTGGGGGCTGTCAGCCAGCTAAGCTCCTTACAGTAGGTTTTCTTGGAAGGAGATCTGAGCGGCTCAACTCCATGACTGCCATGAGGATACAGATAAAGTGTGCAGGAAATACATGAAGGAGGAATTAATTCAAAAAGAGGAGCTATTAGGGAAGCCTCATGGTGGAATGAGATGGGAGCTGGACTTTGAAGTATGGGTGGTATTGGCAAATTTGGCTCAGAAGAGCCTACCACCTATGGATAAAAATGTCTAGAAAGAGGCCACGCGTGAAGGAATTGCAGGAAATTGTACAGAGAAGAGTTGTTCGGGGCACGAGTTCTCAGATCCTATTTTAATGCCTTTTCTGGCAAGTAAATTGTCCCTCGCTCAAGCATCGCTGGACTTATCTCGTGAATAGACTGTTACAACAGTCAGTTGGGTCTTCATTATGGCACATAAATATGGTCGGAATTAATGTTTGATTATTTGCAGTTAATTGTGTGATTTAACATGCCGTATTTCTGTAACAGTGACAGAGGCCAGCGTTTTCCCTCACGGGAGCCCGCAAATCATAAGCAGAAGAGTCAGCTTGCTAAAATGCAGTTCTCCTCCACTGACATCTCCTATAAACCACTATTTTAGATACAGAACTGAAAGCATTGCTCAGCTACTTCCCAGAATGAAGCTGCCGCATCAACATGGGTTTAAACTCACTTATTCCTGGCAGTTTAACCCGAGTTGACTGAGGAGCATATGCAGAGCTGGAACTGGAGCAGACCTGTGGAAAATGAACACCAGGATGATTATTTAGGTTTTTTATTGTTGTCCCTCAGGGGATGGTAAGTGTTACGTCATCAGCATCTGCTTTCAGGTAATGGCTCTCAGCTCCTCTCTCCTTCCCTTCCAGCTGTCTGTGAGAGCGGCTGCCTCAATGGAGGCAGGTGTGTGGCCCCGAATCGATGTGCCTGCACTTACGGCTTTACCGGACCCCAGTGTGAAAGAGGTAACTTTTTTTAGTGGATTACTATAAATATATTCTGGTGGCTAAAGCTATTCCTGACTTAAGCACGTGTTGGCTTTATAGAGCTCCTGCATGAATTTTGCTGAACTTTAAGGAAGTTTCTGATTTGTCATTGGGAAGGTTCCTGCGATGACAAGACAGTGGCCCTACATCTGGGCATGTTATTCTATGATTCTTGCCAGGGGCCTGCAGGACTCACTAGTGCGCCTAGGCGTAAGCACCAGTTGGCAGGCATCAAGATAAAAAGGGGAGAATTTTCCAAAGGGGTAAGGATTGAGCTCCTCGTTGTTCTAGTAAATGAGAGAAGTGGCTCCACATGAAACATCTCTATGGAAAGGAAAAAATTTTGAGTGAAGGAAAATACTCTTAAAGATCTGTGAGGACCTACTGGGGGCCATAGTGGCATACAGACGTAGCATCCAAAATGCACTGGAAATGTCAGTTGCGGAGGAGCTGGGCTTTCACATACGTGGTTTATCCAGTACTCAAGGCAGCCCTCTGAAGTGCATATTCTTATGGAAAGACCAAGTCTCCGGGAGGGCAAGGGATCTGTGTAAGTTCACACACCTGATAATAGGCTTTAATTGTAATGTAGGTTTTCTGCGTCTAAGTCTGATGCTCACTGCTGCGCCTAATTGAAAGAAATGTTCTACCTGATTTGCTTACGTGTATATGCAAATGTGATATTGAGATATATTTAGTGTGACATATTGTTGAGTTTTCCCTCTAACCCCCTGCACTTTGGCTTTATTGATAGTCTTGTCTCTAAATTCATAGTTGTTTCTCATCGTTCTGAGTTTTATGGTGAAGGTGTGGGAGGTTTATTTCATACAAAACTGTACAAATAGTCATGAAAACACTCGTTAAAAATACTCATGAATCTTTTAAACTACAGTCATCACTTTTTATCTCAAGTTGTATAAAGGTTTTTTCTGTTCTGAGATGGAAAGCTAAGATTCAAGTAGCAGATGTTGAACGTATGTTATGTTATGAACCAAGAGCAGAGATCGGTATGGGAGAGATTATTTTCTGCTTCTATTTTTACAAGTTCATTTAAACTCGGTTATTTGTTGATAAAGCAATAATACCTATTTTTGTAGGTTGTAACTAGGTCATTAGTAATTATAACAAGGGCCTAGAGTTACTAGGTCAATTACTATTATTACTGGATAAATTATATTGTATCTTAATTCAGTACCACTACATGGTGTGATGAGTAATGCATCATGGGCTTTTAGCATCATTTTGGAGTCCCTCTTTAAAAGTGTTTCTCTGTATAACCTGAAGTATTTTTATTGATTTGGAGATAATATATCTCTAACAGTGTTCAGAATCGTAAAGATACCTCTTTCAGTTAGCTAGTATCATTCTGTGGCCTTGTTAGTACTCAGTGAAGATGTTGTGGGGTTTAAATTGTTGAGATTAAAATTGCTAGTGTGTAACTTGAACAGTGGTGTGTGAAAATAATTCCTCAGATGATAACCTTGGGCTTAATTTATTTTAGAAAAATCACAAACAGGAGGAAGTGATAGGGCATTTTACCTCTAAGAAAGTGGTTAATGATTTACTATAAAGAATATTGATGCCCACAGTTCAGGCATCGATGTTAATACAGTCTAAAATAAAGGGGATGTGATATTTTACCATTCCACAGTTATTTTTTCAGATAGTCTTTTTTCAAAAGACTTCACCTGTGGCCAAGATTAAGAAATGAAGGGAATGCATTGAGTTACTAAAATTCTAATAAAAACTGGCATATTATTCAGGGATTTCTCTATACTCAGAGTGTCTTTAACTGCTGCATTTCATTATTGCTATCCTGAAATTTGCACTAAGGCATACATGTATTTTGGTCCCATAGATCTTTACAGTGGGGATTATCTAAATAAAATTAATCCCAAAATCGCAGATTTTCAGTCATGTGCAGTAGTGGAGGTTGGGTGGGAAACAGGCTCTCTTTCATTGTTACCCTTTGCCTGTTGTACCCGTGAATACCGTCCCAGACCTTCAAGGGGACAAAGGAAACACAAGTACAATTTCCCTCACCACATGGGAAAGAGGAGTCTTTTCGATTCCAGAATTGAATTTCCACTTATACAGTCTTCATTGTTTTCTGCTGTTATGGAAGTCATCTGCTTACCTCTTTAAAGAACTAGGGGCACTATATCCCTTTATTCAAATGCATGCTCATGATTTCAAGAGTGATTAATAAAAAGGTAGGACCGAGTCAGGACAAATCTATCCTGAGGCACGGGGAAGTGTTCAGTGTGACTTCTGAAGGTGGATTAGTATATTGGTTAATTTGTTTATCACTTAAGTTGTTTAACTACCTAGGCTAGTAACATTATGTTTTAATTGGGATATGGCTTTTTATTTTTAAAAAGAACTTCCAGGAACTCTTTACTAATCCCCTTTCTCCCTTCCTGGAGGCTGAGCCAAGTGCTCCTTCTGCATTCTCCCTTAGCACACTCTCCAGGCCTGTTTTGATAGCGCTCACCACATTATGTTGAAACAGCAGGTTCCCATGCCTCTCTCCTTGACTAGGGTATAGCTCTTCAACATTAACTATGGTTTCCTCAGCTTTTTAATTCCCACATGAAGTTCAATGCCTAATGCATAGTACATGGTCAGTAAATGTTGAACTGGACTTATTTTAAAGCACCAGAAAATCTGGAGATATGATTATCACATTGAACAAGTATCTCCTAGAAGTAATTGCTGTTTACCTATTTGTGGATAGTCCTGGATACTTATCACGTTTCATTTTAAGCAGAATTTACAGTGTTGATGACTACTTGAATTTGGCCCCATCTTTTACAAGTATGATCTTTTAGGGCCACAAGACTATTTTCAGTTGGAAAGGATGCAGAAAGAAAGGGACATTTTGACTAAAACCAGGTGGCAATAAGCAAATAAACAACTTCCTATCATGATGTAACACTCATGGAAAGGACCTTTTCAAATCTCAGTTACTAGTACCTCTCAGGATAAGCAGCTTTGTCCCCGGCAGATACTGGAACTCTTTACATCTGTAACAACCTCAGAGAGCCGATGTAAGTATGGGATACCCTTTGCGGGTGACACTGGCAAGATTTGGATCACTTTGAGCCAGTAAGTGAATCTTAATAACCCATGAAAATAGTGTTTGGATTTGTGATGGAGACAAGCGGTGGATCCATGCTTGAATTGCAAACCAGAACATTCATTCAACAAATGCAATCAGAACATGAAGCAAATTTGTCTCACTTGTGGCTTTTAGTCAGTAAAATAAATAATGTTTTAAAAAAATATCTAGGCTATTCTGTATTATCAGTTATTTCTTTTTTATGAAACCAAGTATGGAATAAAATTGCCTCAATACAAATATATATATATAGTAGAAATATATACAAATATATATATTTGTATAAATATATACAAATGTATATTTGTATAAATATGTACAAATATACATTTGTATATACATTTGTACATAATTTTACAAATACGTATATATCTTAGCTAGTTAGCTCAGCAGGCAGGTGGCAGTGATACTGTTTCCTGTCTCTGTATACAAAAAGGAAAAAAGGAAAAGGAAAAGTAGAGACCTATGACTTGCTTGGCCTGGGGTGTTTACTTT
The DNA here is from genome assembly GCF_902655055.1 of Lutra lutra. Lineage (NCBI taxonomy): Eukaryota > Metazoa > Chordata > Mammalia > Carnivora > Mustelidae > Lutra > Lutra lutra. The sequence continues at coordinate 67,602,399 of NC_062284.1, read as the reverse complement.
TTGAAAACTGAATATGAATACCTTTAGTTACGTTTTCCAGTTTGTCACAGTCTTTACCACTCCCTATTGTGATGCATTCTGTTCACTTCATCCATTTTTAGTTTGCTTCCATGTAGGTTTGCTGCTTAGCCCTCATGGACACTTCAGTCTGCCACCTACTGTTACATTTACATAAAGTATAAATTGACACATAAGGTTTTTTGGATAGCTTCTTTCCTCACTCCCCTTTGCTTTTGTCTTCTCTCTGCTGGGGTCTTGTGTAACTTAGTAAAACTTATCTTGCCTACCCTCAGTGGTATAGTATGTTAGCATTTCTTTCTTTTTTTTTAATTAGGATTCCTTTTTTATTTTATTTATTTATTTGGCACAGAGAGAGAGAGAGAGCACAAACAGGGGGAGAGGGGGAGAGAGAGAAGCAGGCTCCCCACCAGGCAGGGAGCTTGAAGCAAGACTTGATCCCAGTGACAGGAATCCCACCAGGACCCCGTGATCATGACCTGAACCGAAGGCACATGCTCAACCCACTGAGCCACCCAGGCACTCCTAGGATTTCTTATTAGATTATGGAAATGAGATCAGTGCCTATTTTGGCAGTGACAACACAAACTAGTTGTGTATTGTTATAGGTACCGCCAACAAGAGTATACGGAATTGCATTTTCACTTGCCATCTTGCCTCAGAATGTTCACTACTTAAAATCTTATTAAATGCTCTTATATTAAACACAGTGAATCATGTGAGGGGATAAGACTTCTCCAGGTAATGATAAAAGAAAGGATGAGGGGAATAGAGCTGAAGTTGGAGATGGGGAAGGGATAATGATGAATAGGCTTAGGGAAGAAGAGAACAGAAGGTACATACTAAGAAACCATGAGGAGAAGCAAGAGAACCAGGAGAGCACTGAGCCAAAGAAACTAAAAGCAAGGAGTTTAAGAAGTAGCTTGACAGGGGCGCCTGGGTGGCTCAGTGGGTTAAGCCGCTGCCTTCGGCTCAGGTCATGATCCCAAGTCCTGGGTTCAAGCCCCGCATCGGGCTTTCTGCTCGGCAGGGAGCCTGCTTCCTCCTCTCTCTCTGCCTGCCTCTCTGCCTACTTGTGATTTCTCTCTGTCAAATAAATAAATAAAATCTTTAAAAAAAAAAAAAAAGAAATAGCTTGACAATTGTTAGACTCTTCAAAGGATCAAGAAAGAATGAGGATCACAGAGAGGCCCTTTGATGTAGCAACAAGTGACTTGTACTGGGTTCTTAGCATGTACCAAACAGCATACTGAACACTGTACTTGGGCAATTTGTAACAAGCTTATAAGCAAAGTCCTATAATGAGTCCCTCTTTACAGAGGAGTGAACAGAAGCAGAGAGAGGTCAAAGAGCTTGCCCAAGGTCAGACAGCTCATAAGAGGTGCAATCAAAAAGCTGAAACCAGGGGACGCCTGGGTGGCTCAGTTGGTTAAGCAGCTGCCTTCGGCTCAGGTCATGATCCCAGCGTCCTGGGATCGAGTCCCACATCAGGCTCCTTGCTTGGCGGGGAGCCTGCTTCTCCCTCTGCCTCTGCCTGCCATTCTGTCTGCCTGTGCTCGCTCGCTCCCCTCTCTCTCTCTGACAAATAAATAAAATCTTTAAAAAAATATATATATATAGTCAAAATCTGTTAGTCCTTCCCTTTATTTCTAAAAAAAAAAAAAAAAAAAGCTGAAACCAGGGGTGCCTGGGTGGCTCAGTGGGTTAAAGCCTCTGCCTTCAGCTCAGGTCATGATCCCAGGGTCCTGGGATCGAGCCCCGTGTCAGGCTCTCTGCTCTGCAGGGAGTCTGCTTCCTCCCTTCTCTCTCCTTGCCTGTCTCTCTGCCTACTTGTGATCTCTCTCTCCCTGTCAAATAAATAAAATCTTTAAAAAAACCAAAAAAAACCTGAAACCAGCTAGACTGGCTTAATAACCACTGTGCTATATTTGGGTCTCACTGGGAAGAGCTTGTTAGTAACAAGAAAAAATTTTTCTGAGGAATCATAAGAAGAAATCTAGAATTATAAGTTTTAGCATGGAAGTAATAGTTTTTTTTTAAAAAGCACTTTAAGAAATTCAGCTAGGAAGAAAAAAAAGAAATTCAGCTAGGTAAATAGTTTCTCTCCCTCGTAGAGCTGAACTAAGTTGCTTTTAAATAATTTCAAAAGCCAAGGGAAAGGAGTCTAGAGTATTGCTTGGGTGTCTCTAATATGGGGACTTGGGCTATTTCTGTTTGCTTGATTTTGATATTTTAAACATAAAAACCCACTCTTGGAGAAAGTTAGTAGCACATGTAAATTTACTCCAGAGCACTGAACCAACATTCTGAAATGTAGACACACAAAATGAATATTGTTGTTTGTGCAATTACCATGGAAAGAAATATAGTTTACCTATGACATTACAATTCTTCAAATCATATTTGGAAACTTCTTTGGAATTCTCTTTACAGAGTCAGCAATAATTTGAATGAGTATGTGAACATTTGCCGTCATTTCTGGGATGCGTTTAAATTTTTAGAAACAGTCTAAAATAGGGACTATAGTGGATAGTCAAACACTTAAGTTGCTTGGGTTCAAAAATTGACTTAGCTTTTGAGACTCTTAAAGCACATGGAATTGGATTAACATTCTAATGTTAGTTTTGATATGAGCCAGAAGATGAACCCTTTTGGAAGCATAAATGCTAATAATGAGATATTTTCTATTGTTACCCATCTGGAGATTTTCATCATGTATCATCTGAATGTAAGCATGGACATGGATTCTTCCCTGTCCCAAATCATTTGTTCAGTGTTAAATTCCTACCCGAGTCTAAACTGTGAAGACAATGCTTGGATTTTTGCCAAATCAAAAAAGTCTGTTGGCTGTTCTGCTGGTTATTAGTTGATAAAATATAGGAGAAATCATTACTGAACTGATAGCTCTAAGAAGAATGAACAATGGAGGGCAAGTGAGTAGAATAAAAATGAAAATGTGGCAATAATTTATAGTCCACAGAAAAATGTGACCAGAGAAGTTGAACTAATCTTTGTTCATCATACTTGCTTCCTTCAGGGAATTGCAGTGCTAATGGAGCCGGAAAAGATGTTTAGGGTTTTGTTTGTTTGTTTGGGTTCTTTGTTCGTTTTGCACAACAGTGGAAATAGAACAGAAGGCAGATAGGTTGGCTATAATTCCAATTCATTCTCTCATGTGCGGTGTCTCTGATGATACATAAATGATGGTTTTGCCCAGAGATCCTTTTTAATGATTTCATTGAACAATTTTCAAAAAAACAATCCTGAAAGCAATTAAGCCTTTATTTTGTAAAATCCAGGAAAGCAGCATCTGCGGTGTGTTTAGTGAATGGAAAGGGCTAACATATAATGACCCCAATATTTAATAACCAGGTAGTCTATTTTGGATGCATTTGCCTTATAACAAGAAAGTAGAAGCATGACCTACTTTCAGAGGACTGCCTAGAATGCTTCACAGAATTAAGAGCTGATTTTCCAGTGCTTTTTTCTCTGGAGTTTTTCTGGATGGTACTGATGAAATCTAGACTCCTTTTTCCCTTCTGTCTCTCTAGAAGTATGGTTAACACTCCATTTCTGATACTAATTTTTACATATTAGGTGGCTGTTATTAAAGTCCCCAGGATAAGGGTCACAAGCTAACTTTATTCTCAAAGTGCCTTTGGAATGCAAAGCTCTGTGAACTATGAATTTCTTTTTCCTAAAATGTAAAAGGCAATGAACTACTCTTACTGAACTATGTTGAGGCACTTGTGAGCTTGCCTTTGGAATTCAGTCTAATGGAAAGTAAATGCGCATGTGTAGATAGCAGGGGCCGAATGCCCTAAATGTTACCATGCATCTGAAGTGGTATTGCAATATTTGGCAGTTGGTTGATCATCGAATAAACTTGATCTTCCTAGAACATTTCCATGAAATGCATCTGTTGAGCTAGACATTCAGGTTTGGTGGTTGAGTAACCATATGCACATCGGGAACTTAATCTACCATGCCCCGGAATGCTCCATGTGCCTGGTATGAGCAAGTAGGACTGGTGGGAGGCCATCACAAAGCAGTTTAATTTTTGTCTCCACTTACTAGCCCTCTCAGCCCACTCAGTGGGCTAGTTTTCCCCAAGCTGGTGGATGGCATTTTCTGGTCCATTTCAGAATGTCTCCCCTGTGGGTCCCTTATGTGAGTGAAGATGTCCGTATTCTTATTGGTTGCTTACATTTCCTCCCTCAAGCCCTGGATATCCAGTGGTACCTCCTGCCATTTGGGACCTCTTTGTCACTCCACCGCAAGTAGCCCTCTGGGTGCCTTGTCTTGTGAAGGGATCTAAGCCCACTCCACACTCAGCTTTCTCTTGCTATAGTCCACAGTGATCTGCTGGAAAACATTCATGCATTGTTGTTGGGTGTTTTTTGTTGTTGTTGTTGTTGTTGTTGTTGTTGTTTGTTTCTTTTTTTGCCACAATACATTTTCAGAGTGCAAACCAACTTCAACACAATAGCAACCTCCCCCTTAAACCATGTCAGGCATCTGGACAGCCAGTTTCCTGGCATTAGATGGCTCCCAATTCACAGTGTCCTCCAAATTGCAGTGGATACATATCATGCACTCTGAATAGTCTCCTGGTAGCCCCTCTCATGACTTGTCATCATAATGTGGTCTCCCACCAGCTTCCTAGAAAGCTAGTGACAGTCCAGCTCTCTCTCAAGTAATCCCATCTCTGACTCCTTCAGACATGTTTATATTCCTGTTAGGCATGAGGGTTTAAGAGCCCTATGACCAGATTGTCATCATCTCCTTTGCAAATTCCGCATCATAGTGTCACACTTGACTTAAATTGTGGCATCTTTTATCTTGGCACTTCAATTGAAATGTTCATTTTAACATCCTCTAATATCAAAATGAGTCATTTAATACAGTTCTTAAATTTGAAAAAAATAGTGATTAAATTTGATATAAAAATTTCATATATAGTTTCATCTTCCAAGACAGTTTGTTTCCAAATTTATTGTTTTTTTTTCTTTTTAAAAGCTCTTATGAACTTTTAAAAAAGATGAAATTAGTTTTTATAAGTTAGTAGCTTCACTTAATATTTGGATCATTTTTTAGTCTTGGATACTCGAAGTATTATTGCAATACTGACCAAGAGAAATACAATGTGAGCCACATATAGAATTTTAACTATTCTAGTATCCACATGAAAAAGTGAAGAGAAACATATAAAACTAATTTTAGTAATATATTTTTGTTTAACCCTGTATACCTAAAAGTTGTATTTTAATAGTACTACAAATTATTGGGATATTTTGCATTCTTTTTTCCATCCTAAGACTTTGAACCTTTATGCATATTATGCCACATCTCAGTCTAGGCCATCTAAGAGCCAGCTGTGGCTAGTGGCTACCATATTGGATAGCACAGCTCTAGAGATTTGCTTCTAATATTACACATCAACACTTCTCCTAAGGTCTCTATTAAGTCACCAGTTTTCCTTCTTCCCATTGCCTCTTCTCCAACTTGTAAGAAAACAGAGAATCAGAACCTTTACTGATATTTAAAAATAAACCAATGTAAAAACAAAACAAAACAAAACAAAACAAAAAAAAAACTAGAGGTTTTAGGTTAGAGTCTAGTTTCTTAGGAATTTCTAAGTTGAATTTTGCTCAAATATAAGTGCTGAGCAAAATCTCTTGTAGTCATGTCAGTTAGGTTATAACAACTATAGCAAATATTTCATAAAGGCTTAGGCCTGAGCTAGGCACTATGGTGGAATCAGAAGGAAATTTATGGTTCTTGTCATCAGGGACTAAAAATCATTTTTTAAAAAGTTAGAAATGCATATGCAAAATAGTAAAATAACCAAAAATGTCAAATATTTAGTTATGTACAGTAGATGAAAAGTACCACAGTTGAAGGGAAGAGATAGTATAAAGACGCAGAGGCTGGAATTGACCAGGGGAAAATGGAGGGCAAAGTTGCCCTTAGGAAGTCCTTGCTATGCTAGCATTCTCAGTGTTGGAGACCTATGAGAAAAAAAGGGGGTATGATATTAACTTGCTCAGCTCCAAAGAAGGGAAGGTCTATTTCAAATCTCTCTGTGGTGCCCTTCTGTTCTACTGAACTATGGCTTCTGCACTATTTCTGTATAAGACTGGGTATTGGGATTTCAAAAAATTTATTTTACATATAAGTTAGTGGGTGGACTGGTCTATTTCTGAAACTCTTTTAGCTTAATGCCATGGATAGCAGCCTGGAGACCCTTACCAATTTTATATGTTCAGTTGAAAGTCCTTGAGAATGCTTAGTGTTTATGTTCCCTAGTTCTTATGGCCTCTAGAGAGTCTGTGCTGTTTTTGGTTTATGAATGTATATTGGACAAATATATGGGACTTCATGGTCTAGATGATGTGCCAAAGTACTTTTTGTAGAACATTAGTCCCATGGGGGCTCCATGAAATGAAATTTCCATGGATGGTCAATAGCATTTTGGAAACTCTATACCATGTCCTCTTTTGGAGAGGCAGTGGGTGTATTAGCATGTTAGCTCTTGGGAGCACTTCAAGAAGGTAAGTGTTTTTACTTAGTTTAACTCAGCACTTCTAAATCCATGAATTTTAGAATCCCCATCTCACCCCCCCATCCTTTTCTCCATTAAATCCTTTAACATCTTTATCCGGAGGATCTGGATTCTGATTATTTTAGCAGTTATTCGGAAAGTCACTTGACATACCTGACAACACCTTTGTGTTCTATGTAGATATTTTAAATCCATATGTGATCCTTATCTGAAGATGAATAGTTGTCTACTACATGTCTAGAGGTTCTTGGAGGAAGATTTCAACATGTAGTAACTCACCTCTTGTGTTCCTGAGAGGATTCATTTGGCCATACACTGAAGTGCAATATGAAACACCCATTCTCAGGGGTTTGGTTTTCAAACATTCTAAAGTATCACCTAGGCGAGGTGGTGGGTGGGTTACTGGCATTAAGTAGAGATAAACACCTGGTTCAGAAAGGTTTGATGGGATCAGCATACATGCCCTTTGGTATCTATCAGCATTGGAGGGTTCTACTTACCAGAACTGGAAGAATCGGTTGTTTCTAAAGCCAGAGTTTCTTTTTCTAGATTGGTTAAATTATTTTCTTTCAAGGTCAACTTTAAGGCTTACTCCTCCAGTTCTTTCCTGACCATAGGGAGCGCCAGCTCCCAACTCCATCAGTTACCAGGCAACTTCACTGACATCACTCGCTTTGGCTGCACAGACCTCCTCCATATTTCTGTTTGATGGTTAATGTGTGCATTAAAGGTTTAGTCTTTGTCATTCACTTTAAACCACATTAGCCATTTTAGTATTTTTATTCCTCTAATGAATTCTTTTTTTTTTGTACTTCATTATATTTTTAAATAAATAAAGGACCCAGTCCTTATCTTTGGATATGTATGTATGTATGTATGTGTGTGTGTGTATACATATATACATATGTATATATATATATGGTTTTTAATGATGTTTATTAGGAAGTAAGGAATGAGCATGTTCATAGTGTGAAAAACTTTTTTCCATGCACATTTACTGATGCTTGCACTGAGACACTTATATCAGCATAAAAACATCTAGAATCCTGTTTTGCCTTTTAGGAAGCCTTATAAATAAGTCATAATATTTTAAGTTTTCTTAAAAGTATTTTCTTTACTAAATGAAACATAAATGACATATTAATTTTAAAATATGAATAAATGTATATACACAGGCATGAATATATATGTGAATACACACACATATATTTTTTAACTAGTGTTTCTTAAAAAAAATTAAATTTGACCTATCAGATCCCATGATTTGGGAATTATCAAATTTGGTGATCTAGTTCTAATTTGGGGGCTAATAAAATGCCGATTTACATATAGTTTTCTAGTTGGGCTACAATGCTTCCTATAGACCAAAGAACAAAAATTATGTCTCATTGAGTACCGAGCCCAGTTCTGTGAGGAGAGCAGGTATTTATTAAATCTTTGTTGATTTACTTAATTTAACTATGGGATCTTGAAGTTGTTGAGAGATATCATTTAAATATTAAGTATACTTGTTTAATTCAACATTTAAAAAAAGTATTCTGAACAATAGCACCTATAAATGCCTCTGTATTTCATGTGGAAATATGAGTACAGATATTGATAATTAAAATGTGTGGGAAGTGAATTATTCTGTGGCACACATGAAAGGAAATGTTCTCCAACTTCCGTACCGTATTCCCTCAGCAGCAATCCCTTTTCTCTGAATTGTTTCAGAAGAGCTCTGTAAGTAAACAGTAGATTGCGATATTTATTCCTCAGGAAATAAAGAATGTTCTAATGGTTCAAATCATAAAACAGACCCATTTCTGTCTCTGTCCCTGGAGATCCCTTACCTCTTGTCTGCCTCCTCATAGGAGACATTGTTAACCTTCATGGTTGTAGGACACTCAACTAGGTCAAAGAGAAGGCTTGAGGGCTTGGGGGCAAGTTTTACCCAAATTGAAAATGGTTTTTATAAACATACATTTGCTCTTAGGGATTATTTCTTTCCTAAAGTCCTAATGGAAAAGGCTTATATTCTATTAGGGATTCCAGTGATTTATTCTTTAAATTCAAACTAGTGAACATTAAAAGACAAAGGCAAAACTATGGCTTTCCAGAAGTAAATTTTGATTGATTCTTTGTATAATGATTTGTAAGCTTCATTTGCAAAGTGAATAATATTTTGGAACTTTTTTGTTGTACTATGGGAAAAATAAAAGGCAGAGGCATACATACCTTTAAATGATAGAAAACTGGCTTTGGATAACAGTGTGTAATAGCAATTTGAACTGCCCTCTTTGAGGGAAACAACCCTTAAACACCATAGAAAATTCTTTAATTTAAAAAAAAAAATAGCACAATTTGGAGTTGGCTAGAGCTATTTCTTTTCAGACCTTATTTAGGCTTCATTTCTTTCTACAGTGTTTTTCCACACTGCCAAGCAGAACAAGCTATCACATACCCAAACAAAAGGCAATGACTGAGGAGTCTTTATAGCCCTTTACTGAGCCAACCTGAAGACTGCATGAGGCTCGTGTGTTCCCATGACTCCTAGGTTGTTATTCTTGATTTTTCATGAATGAGGGTAAATGATAGGAAAATTATTTTCAAAACTAAATTTTATTCCAAAAGAACCCTCATTCCAACCTATCACTATTACATGACAATAATTTCAGTGTTTTAATTTAAGATGCCTAATTAGGAGATTTTATGTTTTTTCAATTGCCTGACCTTTCCTAGAAAACTGGTTAAGAGCTCAGACTTTGGGAAAAAAAATCCTATTCTCTGTATTTATGGGTCTGATTATGCTTTTTGTTTGTTTATTTGTTTGTTTTGTTTTTTAGATTCCACATTTAAGTGGAATCTTATGGCATTTGTCTTTCTCTATCTGACTTGTTTCACTTAGTATAATACCCTCTAGGTCTATCCAGATTGTCTCAAATGGCAAGATCTTATCCCTCCTTATGGCTGAGTAATGCTCCATTATATATTCATACCACATCTTCTTTATCCATTCATCTGCTGATGGACACTTGCATTGCTTTTATATCTTGGCTATTGTAAATAGTGCTATAATAAACACAGGGGTGCATGTATCTTTTTGAATTACTGTATTCATTTTCTTTAAGTAAATATAAATATAAATGTAGTGGAATTATTGAATCATATGGTATTTCTATTTTTAAATTTTTGAGGAACCTCCCTACTGTTTTCCCCAGTGGCTGTACCAATTTACATTCCTACCAACAATGCTTGAGTGTTCTTTTCTCCTTATCCTCACCAAAACCTGTTCTTTCTTATGCTTTTGATTTTAGCCATTCCAACAGGTCTGAGGTGATATCTCATTGTAGCTTTGATTTGTATTTTTCTGCTGATGAGTGATATTGAGCATCTTTTCATGTGTCTGTTGACCTTCTGCATGTCTTCTTTGGAAAAATGTCTATTTAGGTCCTCTGCCTAGTTTTTAAATTGGATTGTTTGTTTTTTTGGTGTTGAGTTGTGTAAGTTCTTTATATATTTTGCATATTAACCCCCTATTGGATATATTCGCAAATACCTTCTCCTATTAAATAGGTTGCCTTTTTGTTTTGTTGAAGGTTTCCTTCATGGTGCAGAAGCTTTTTATTTTGATGTAGTGCCAGCAGTTTATTTTTGCTTTTGTTTCCCTTGCCTTAGGTGACATATCTAGAAAAATCTTGCCAATGTTGTCCAGTGGCAGGGTATTCTAAAACCAGGCACTTCAAACCTCCGTTTGGAGTTCAGTTTTGTTAAATGTGCCCCTAAAAAGCTATAATATGAAGCTGGAAATGAAGTGTTCAAGAAGAGATGTGAGTTTATCCATTGTATTATCAGTCATTTCCCAGGCACTGTGTTAATGACTGGAGATGTGCAATAATGCCTGAAACACACTTACCTCTGCCTTCAGGAGTTACACACTAATGCGAGAAGCAGAGATTATAAAAGTAAACAGAGAAACAGCAAAGTACCAATGTGGTGAAAGCCATGAAGGAAAACAGAGGGTTTGAGAGCAGAGAATAATGATGCACGTGGACTGATGGTCAGAGAATGAGAAGTTGCCAGCCATGTGAAGAGTGAGGGGAAGCTTTCTAGGTGGGAGGAAGAATGTGGGTAAAGGTACTAAGATGGCAAGCCCATGATGAAATGCAAGAAGCATTTATGGACAGAGTTCAGACAGTAAGGAAGAGTGACGAGAGATGAGGTGGGAGCAGGGGTCAGGAGAATATTGTAAGTGAACATTGTGTGCAGCATATTAAGACATGAGCAGTGATGCAGTGTCACCCACATTGAAGAATGAGAAGAACACTGTAGATTTTTCTTTTAAGATTTTTTTTTTATTTGACAGACAGAGATCACAAGTAGGCAGAGAGGCAGGCAGAGAGAGAGAGAGAGAGAGAGAGAGAGAGAGAGGAGGAAGCAGGCTCCCTGCTGAGCAGAAAGCCCAATGCAGGACCTGATCCCAGGACCCTGAGATCATGACCTGAGCCGAAGGGAGAGGCTTTAACCCACTGAGCCACCCAGGCGCCCTGTAGATTTTTCTATGTTGCATTAGAAGCTGAGGGCTTAGGTGGTCCCTGAGAATCTGCCCGGAGGAATCCCCCAATACTGACCTAGTTAAGGTGGGAGAGTGCTTTTTGTAGGTTTGAAACCAGGGGAATCTTGAGTTTTATGTTACTTACATTGCTTCTCCTCTAAGCATTGTGTTTCTGTTAGGACTCTGACCCCTAACATTCCCTTAGGAAAGTAATTAAACTGGAACTTAGATGGCTTGAAAAATACATAAAACAAGTACACCATGAAAATGGTTTGCTGAGGCATCAAGCATGTTGAGATAATTCATGTGTTTGAGTGGATTTCTCCCCAGGGAACGCCTTTGGATGTCCTAATAGCAGTTCTGGTATCAATAAATCATTTACTGTTTGGACAAGTCATGGCCACCACCTCCGTCACTAGATACATTTGTAATGGTTTATGTGAACAATAACAATAACCACCTAGCAACATACTGTTTGGTCATGTCATTCTTATAATACCACATGTGGTTTTGCCAGCTTTGGATGGATCAGCTCTTGCTGTGTCTAAAATATATATTGCAAGTTAAACAGCAAATATTGTTGGAGGCCCACTGTGTAAGGTACACGACATGCCGCATGGTTAATGGCTTTACATAAGAATGACACATTGGTGTTTTTTACTAATTTTTTAATGCTTTCCCTGCTGCATGAGAGAAGGGACTGTATCTGTCTTGTTTCATCATTTTACTTCCAATGTTAGGCACCTAGTAACTTAGTATTTGCTGACTGGATGAATGAGTAAGTGAATAGTTTTTAGGCACATTTTATTTCTCATAACACAAGTAAGAAATGAATGGTCTGCTATCTCTACTTTTAATGGATAGTTTTCCACTTGACCTGTCAGATAGCAGGCTAAGTGAATTCATTCAAGTGTTAATACCTCAGAAAAGCCAAAGTTATGTGATCTCCTCCATGCATGCAGTACTTTATAGACATATACACAGCCTCACGTGGTCCTTAGAGCAATCTTGTGAGAATACTCATATTTTATAATCAAGGAAATAGATTGGAAGGACCCTCTGTGTCTCACATAAGGCACACATCAAAGAAAGAAATCTGTTTTCTACCTCTGCCCAGACTATGGCACACCCACATTTCCCAACAAATATTTGCCTGGATTTTAGAGCTACAGTCATCTGTAGGATTACATTTGTTATTATTAATTATCTTTAATTTAGCTCTACCTTTCTTCCTTTCTCTCCATCCCATGTACGTCTTTGATTATCAGTTGGCCTGCTGATACTTGCTATTTCCATTCTCTCTGTCTCTCAGTCTTCAGACCAAGTTTTTAAAATACTAAATTTTATGGGACTAGGCAAATCTTTGCAACTGAATTTGTTAGGGAGGGCTGGTCTTTAATTATAAGCTGATGCTGTATGATGAAAATATTTTTGCCTAGGCCAAAGACAAATACGGTGATGGATGTGGGAGCTTAGCTGCAATTGAGCTGTGAATGGAACAATGTAGTCCCAGTGGAGCCTGAGAACGCACAGACTCAGAGAATCTGGATGTATGAATGGATTGCTCTGCCCTGGTGTAATTTATGTAAGCGTGAAATTAGACCAGGTGTAATGGAGTGTGTATTCAGGGAAGGGCTGAGAATTGGTTTTTCTTTTACAAACAGTTTGTTTCCTTGATGCACATGTCAGGGGATTTGCAGCTTTGTTCTTATAAAAATAGCTGGGGATTTAGAGTAGAATAGTCTCCTCTATAACCATGACCTCCATGAGAATGGGGATTTCTGCCTGTTTTATCACGATGCCTAGCATAATGACTGACACCTAGTAGATGCTCACAAAATATTTGTTGACTGAAAGAATGGATCTGGCACGCAACCAGCCTCTCACATTTAACAACAGGGCTGCGTTCAGAGTGGACTGAATGATTTGCAAATGTGTTGCCATAACAATGTCTTGAACTGACTTAACTCAGTGACAGCTCAGACTGAATCAAGGTTGTTGTTTGATGCTTGTCTGCCCCACTGTACCAATGCAGGCAGTTTTAGCCACAGTTTCCAGGGGGTAGCTTCCTACACCCTGACTCACTGTATTTGATTTTGAAATTATAATTAGTTGTAACTAAACTCTATAGGACACAATGGTAACTTTAGCTAATCTGTGGCTGAAAATGGGATAAGAATGAAAAGAATTAAAATGGATTGCTTTGGATAGTCTAAAGTGACATGGATTAATATGCTATCAATTTTCTTCCCCTGAGAAACATTTGGTCACAAGGAGATCTGGCTTTCAGAAGAAATTCAAATTTGGTTGTGTGGCTCTTGGCATGGTCTAGCATCACTGGAATGGTCTAAGTAGATTTTGTTTCTTTTTTCCCATGCCTTGCCATAGTTGTTCAAAAAGACCCAATCCAGTGTCTTGACTGTAAGGTTATCTGTCAGCCATAGGCTGAGCATTATCCTGCCAAGTCTCACTGAAAAGCCAGTAAACGGAGTGCACTTGGGCAGTATATAATTCTATGCAAAGCATCTCTGAAAGCTTGAGAAGCTAATATTAGGGAGAATATAATGTGGAATTTCCATGAAGGAACTAAGAGAGAGAAAAAGACTGATTTATTGATTGATAGATTGAACTCCAAAGAACAGGGGCTATATTTCATGTTTCATAGTGCTAGGAATCTACAGACTTTTAACAAATGCCTTTCAGTTGCCCCAAGAAAAATGAATGTCATGTTTGTTAGATTTTCAGGAGCTAATGGTCCAAAAGACTCTGTGTTTTCTTTTAGCCATGATGCGTGCATAGTGGCTGTATGTTTTTCTTTGATAGCGTCACGGTATGGGTAGGTATGAGGATCTGTTGGCTGAAAAACAACAGGAAAAAGTGGAAAGGAGGAAAAGAAAATTAAAGTAAGATGTTGAATTGAAAATAATAAGAATGGTGGATATTTCAGGCTTTCTTTTTTAACTTCAGGAACTGCAAAAAAAAATCTATCTTTTCAATTTCAAAATTTATGTTTTGTAGCTATTCATTGATTCCTGTTTCTTCTTCAAACTCTATACAATATTAAGCATATTTCAGGAACTTCCTCTTCACTAAATAAATATAAAATGTTAACAAACGATTATGCTATCAAAGCAAGGATTCTCATCCAAAATAATTTAAAGAAATGACAGGGCAAGCCAATCACTGTCTTGAGAAACAATGAAGAACTTATTCCTTCATCCATCACAAATTTTTCCTTAAATTCTTATTATTTGGGCTCTTTTCTCCTGCCTTTTAATTCATTCCATTTTAGAATATCATTCATCTCAATATAGAACTGATTTTAGAATAAATAAGTAATTTATTTAATGAGTTCCTTTTTTAACTTCAGGAAGTTAATACAAATGATAACTCTCAGTCTTAATGGTTGTTCAAAAACATATGATCTCCCTGATATGAGGAAGTGGAGATGCAACATGGGGGGTTAAGGAGGTAGGAGAAGAATAAATGAAACAAGATGGGATTGGGAGGGAGACAAACCATAAATGACTCGTAATCTCACAAAACAAACTGAGGGTTGCTGGGGGGAGGGGGGTTGGGAGAGGGGGGTGGGGTTATGGACACTGGGGAGGGTATGTGCTAAGGTGAGTGCTGTGAAGTGTGTAAACCTGGCGATTCACAGACCTGTACCCCTGGGGATAAAAATATATTATATGTTTATAAAAAATAAAAAATTTAAAAATTTAAAAAGAAAACATATGCACCTTGCCAACCTTAGGGCATTCAAATGAGTTGGATCTAAACATGGATGCGTTTCTTTAAGTATGGAAGAGGTGCTAACAGATTAGGAACACTTCCTAGGACATGGAGCCTGAAAGGACCTGACTTATAACTTAATTTTTCTTTCCTTGACAGTTTGGGAAAGGATAGGACAGAGCATGCTCTTTTCATACGTAGTTCTCTGGATCCATGTGGACTGAGATAAGAGGTAGAGTCAAAAGAACGCTACCTCTCGGTCAGAAGATTGCTCAAGTATTCTCATCATTGTTCACGTCCTGAGCTCTTCCAAACATCCATAGCTTTCAGAAAGCTAGCTCTAGGCAAGTTGAAACTTTATAGAATATAAAAAAATGAAAAAATACCAACTCTTCCTTCCCTGCTTTTTTGAGAGAGTGGTAGAAATATATGTTCAACTGTATGTAGTTGAAACCACAATATAAAAAGAAAAAAAGAAGGGCTGTTGTTGCTTTTTTTTTCTTTCTCCAAATCTTTAAATTCCAGTTAGTTAAAATACGGTATAATACTAGTTTCAGGTATAGAATTTAAGACTCATCACTTACACGCAACACCAGTGCTCATTGCAAGTGCCCTCTGTAATCCCCATCACCCATTTAGTCCATCCCCCAACCCTCACAGCTCCAGTAACCCTCAGTTTGTTCTCTATAGTTTAGAGTCTGTTTCTTAGTTTAACTCTCTCCCCTTCTGCCCCCCATCGCCCACCATGTTCATTTGTTTTGTTTCTTAAATTCTACACGAGTGCGAGCATACGGTATTTGTCTTTCTCTGACTGACTTATTTTGCTTATTAGCATAATACTGTCCAGCTCTATTCATGTTGTTGCAAATGGCAAGACTCCATTCTTTTTGATGGCTGAGTAATATTCCATTGTATATATATACCACATCTTCTTTTTCCATTTATCAGTCAATCAGCACTTGGGCTGTTTCCATAATTTGGTTATTATAGATAATACTGCTTTGAACATTAGGGTGCATATATCCCTTCAAATTAGTACTTTTGTGTTCCATGGGTAAAGACCTAGTAGAGTAATTGCTGGATCATAGGGTAGTTTTATTTTTAACTTGTTGAGGAACTGCCATACTGTTTTCCAGAGCAGCTGCATGAGTTTGCATTCCCATGAACAGTGTAAGAGGTTTCCCCTTTTTCCATGTCCTTGCCAACATCTGTTGGTCCCTGAGATGTTAATTTTAGCTGTTCTGACAGGTATGAGGTGATATCTCATTAGAGTTTTGATTTGTATTTCCCTTATGGTAAGTAATGTTGAGCTTCTTTTCATGTGTCTGTCAAGAAGGGCCATTGTTAAAATTAAGCAACAGACCTAGCAGTAATCATGTAACTGGTTTGCTTCATACATGGAATTTGCCATAAGTTCAATGAATATGGTATTTCTAAGAATTTAGTTTTGCCAGAAAATTATCCATTATAAGCATGTGAAGAAAAATTTCTCATTCTCTGCTATAATTATTACATTCAGGCATAATTAATAATAATATAATTAATAATAATAATTAATAATATAATTATTACTTTCATCAAGAAATACTTTGTAGTGTTCTGGGTTCCATCTCTGGCCCTCACATTGCATTTGCCTTGCCTGCCCTCCCTTCAAATCTGCGTTCACCACTCAGATGCATAGTCACCGTAAGTGTCTACAAACTTTCACAAGTTGGAGATGCATTTTGCAGCTGGCATTTTTCACTTAAAAATTAATCACAGGATACCCTTTGGAGAGCACAGGTCTAGGAATGGAACATTAACAAAGGATCATGACCTGAGCCAAAGGCAGAGGCTTTAACCCACTGAGCCACCCAGGTGCCCCTATATTTCTCTTTTAACAAATGAGGTAAAAATGAATTTGAACCATTTGCCAACCTTTGAAGGTTTGATTTAAAAAAAATATTTTTTTCTCAAATATTTGAACCAATAGAATTGTTCTTGATTCTCTGCTCCATCCATCCCTGGCTAAAAATATATACTCTATTCTTCAATTTCTTCTTATAAAAGAAGAAATTCTTCTTCTTTGTTCTAACTTTGTTTGTTGATATAAAGAGCAATAATATATTAGTAAAAACAGCTGAATAACAGCTTAATTTTTTTGAATTGAATTGTTAAGCTGCCTAAATCGGTCATTTGGTGTCAAATGAAGACTGCTTTTACAGCAAAATATATGTTATAAATATACTAAACTTAGTGATGTATGCCATCTCAGACCTTATGGGAAGGGGTTGCAAATAGGATGGTCATGCTGTATTAGCCAGCTCACTTCCTAACTTTTTTTCGTTAATTCATGCATTATGGAGAGTCACCAGCACACAAAATATTAAAGTAAAAATGATACTGTTGAGTAATCGAAACTGTTGACTTTACATTCTCCAGGGAAGGAGGGGCAAGGGGCATTTTTTGGACCATTTAATTCAAGAAAGAACAGGCTTTGTTTATTTAAGAGGGTAATTCATCTGTTTCCTGATTGCATTCTTATTGTGCAAATGCCAAAGTATATTATAATGGATAAAATGGGGGAAAAATAAAGTATAATTTAAGTGGGCCAGGAAAGAGTGGTGGTAGATGTTTGAATGTTCCCTTGGAATTAATCAGTAGTTCATAAACCTAAAATACCTTTTTATCTTGAGTTTCTGATTCAAGTTTCACAGAAGAAAATACTAGTTGGCTTACGAATGGAAAAACCTTGGTTCACATAAATTTGTACACAGATTCCTTTACATGGGAGAATTCTAATTAGGGATTCAGAATCTTGAGAACATGATAGTGACCTCGTTATTCCTGTACTGCAAGTCCTCTTAGGAGGTACTGGCTAGACCTGAAAATAATGAATTAAGAGATTCCAGCTGGGATATGATGAAAGCATTTTTGGGAATCTCTGTATCTTGGCTGGATCACATGGGTTATAACTTGGAGAGGCCCAACCTAGTAGTAGTATATGACAGATTTATAGCCCAATTGATGTTGGGCATCAGAAAAAAAGGCTGAGGTTAAAAACAACGACTTGAAAATTATGAGCTTTAAAAGAATTGCCATTGGAAGAGAGGCTGAAGAGGAAAGCATGCATTCCTTATAAGAAAGAAAATAAAAATAATAAAGGTTGAGGGTGAGGCATTGAATGGGAAGCATGGTGGTTTGTTTTTCATAGCAACCCCCCCTTCTAGGACCCCTTAGCCACCTTCTCTGCTTCATGGCTCTCCAAGCCACTCCTCTACCTAACACATTATATAGCTCTTCAGGATCTAGCTTTTCTACTATGCTACTGACCTTCATGAGGATAGGGATTACTTTTCTGCACCACTCCCCCCAGCTACTTTGTTGTATCCTCAGCTACTAGAGTGGTGTCTGACACATAGTGGGTTTTCAATAAAAATGTACCGAGTCAATGAAAGAGTGAATGGTGCAGCTCTAAGCCCAAAATTCATTTTAGTCTGTCTTTCCTTCATCCCTTCCTCTTTCCCTTCTTCCCTTCCACCTTCCAGCAAGTACTTATTAGGATGTGCCAGTACACAAAGACCAAGAAAACAAGATTCCTGGACTCCTGGAGCTTGTAGTCTGTGGACACAAATCCAGACATGCCAACGAGGGTATAAATGAGTAAATGAGGGAGTCCAGTCCAGGGTAATGGTCTTGTGATAGACATATGCACAAAGTTGATAAGAGTAGAGGGAAAAATGCATATTGACTGATAGGTCAAGGAAGAGTGTTTGAAAGAAGCAAAAGTTAAGGGTTTGTAGAACCTCGAAGGATTTGTATGAGCTGCTGCGGGGGGCGGGGGGAAAGCCTTGGCCAGGAAGAGAAAGAACATCATTTTCAGGGAAACTGGAGCTAGCTCATTTTGAATGGAGACATGGTACTAGAGCAAAGGGAGTTTGGAGGTAGGCAAAATGGGTAATAATTTAAAAATCACTGTCTTTTCAAGGTATTTTGGTATTTTCACTGAGTCGAATATACCGGGACTTCAGAATGCTTTAGACAAATGGGTGAGATCATTCACTCTGATCATCGTACCTTTTCTATGTTCCAGCTTCCTATTTACCCCTTCCCAACTTGATATCCTAGGCTAAGCATGAAGCAGAGCTCTAAAGCAGGGTCGCCGTTCCCCTGCCAGCACGTTATTTGGAGTGTGGAAACTTCATTTGAGCATAATTACTGGTTGCAAGGCTGTGAAGTCTGTTAGGACAATGGCCCTTTCAGGCTAATCTTGTTATCCGTGGTTATGGGCAAGAGCTGTGCTGAGAGAGTACTCGTGGCTCCCATGTTATTTACACATGAACGATCTCCAGTCTCTGATCTCCTAGCGTTCTCTTCTGGAATCTCTTTTTGTGGGTAGCTCTAGGAATGCCTACCTGTGGAGTAAGGTGGTAGTTCTGTGTTAATTTGATCTACTGTAACCTCCGAATTTTAGTAGTTTTAGTCTTACTATCTTTACATGTGGTGGCTTTGTCATCCATATTTATTCATTTAAGTTGATATGTAGGGGCACCTGGGTGGTGGCTCCATCAGTTAAGCCTCTGACTTCAGCTCAGGTCATGATCTCAGAGTCCTGGGGTTGAGCCCTGCATTGGGCTCCTCCCTTGGTGGGGAGTCTGCTTCTCCCTCTCACCCTCTCCCTGCTTGTGCTCTCTCTCTTCTCTGTCTCTCAAATAAATAAATAAAATCTTTTTAAAAAAATCGATGTTTAAAATTAAATGAACTATGCAACAAGAAATTTGTTGCTATTTTGTGTCTTACTTGAGTTTCCAAATGGGAAACTCCTTATTGTCCTGATCTGATGTCATATGGAAACCATTGCATGCTCTTGACCTTTCTCACATTCTTAATCTGCTTGCATTTCTTGGAATATTTTCTAGCTCATCACATTTATATTTTTCTTATTTTATAATGATAAAAGGAATGGGAAATGTTTAGGCCATAGATGTATCTATACATGGGGCCTGCACAAAGTAGAAGTTTAAAACATATTTGTTGAATGGGTGAATGAGATAATTGTAAAACCTACATCTGATCATGAGCAGCTTCTGCTATCTTTAGGAAAAAGTCCAGGCTCCTTTTCGAGAGCTCCCAGCCCATTTTCAATCTGGAGCTGGTAGACTTTTTGGCTTTTTCTCTTTGCTGTCACAACCAACAGTTCATGTTGTGCCTTATGCATTCACAGCCCATGCCTTTACTCGTTCTGTCCCTTCTGTCTAACACATTCTTACTGATCCACCAGATGTGAAAATTTCCCCTAACTCTCCTGCAAGAGAATGACCCCTTCAGTATTTCCAGATCATCTCATATACTTGCAGGAGAACCATCGTGTCATTTTGCTTGATGGACTCGTCTCCTCATCTGGGATGTGCATTCAAGACAGAGTCTCTATCTTACTTACCTTTGTGTCTGAGGGTCTAATGTTGTGCTTCTGACCATAGCAAGGACTCAGTAATGTGTTCTGAATGAATAACTGGGGGGTTGGGCCAGGGCCAGGGCTTGAAGATCACCTAGTTCTACAGCCCATGCTCCACACCATGAGGATAAGAGCCCTGCAATCAGGACAAGGCAGACAGGGCTAGCAGGCTAAAGAGGCCTAACTCTTCGCCAGGGCATCTGCAGGGAGGAGTGACCGTGGCCAGCTTCTAGAAAGCCATGGATTCTGGCCTGTCTGCCCAGCTGGCCCTCTTCAGAGAAGAGTCCTTGAATGGTGCTGCCCTTGCTGCCTTGCCGGCAAAGCCTTTCCCGAGAGATCTGGATCAGTCAGAAGCCTGAAATCTGGTTCACAGAGTTTCTTTAGTTGTTTGCCAGGAATCTGGTTAAAGGAAGTATGACAGACTTCAAGGGACAGACGAGAATCTGAGATCTCCTTGTTGGGCCACAAATTGTATTCGAAAGCCATATCTTTGGAGCCTAGTAGAGATTATTTTCCTTAGAACTATGATTTTACATTTGCTGAAGCTTATTTTGTAGTTAACTTTCCATCCACTTAGCCTTATAACAGCTTTCTGTTTTATAATAATAGACATTGTGCTTTCAATTTTTATTACATAGTAAGCCACATTATTTAATTTACAATTCATGGGATTCTGTTAGCATATAATGAGTAATAGTGATGTTTAGTACAGAGATGTAATTAGGTGTTGTTCCTTGTGCCATATGAGATAAATGTGCTTCATCAGATGAGCCTCAGATGTGCAGTTCCAACATACAATTTGAATTGTTTTGTATATTCTGGATGATAACTGAGACAATATCTATATAAATATAAATGCAAGAAATACAAACTTTCAAAAATCATTTGAGATAATCCCAAAAGATAGATCTCAAAGGGGATTCTTTTCTTAGTTGAAATGCTTTGTTAACTTTTTTTTTTTTTAAGATTTTATTTATTTATTTGACAGAGAGAGAGCACAAGCAGGGGGAGTGGCAGACAGAGGGAGAGGGAGAAACAGGCTCCCCGAAGAGCAGAAAGCCCAATGCTGGGCTCAACCCCAGGACCCTGAGATCATGACCTGAGCCGAAGGCAGTTGCTTAACCAACTGAGCCACCCAGGCGTCCCCGTAACTTTTGTTTTCAGTTTGTATTCAGACTCCTTACCCTGGCACCCAGGCCTCTTATGACCTGGTCCTTCCCTACCTTCGCAGCTCCTTTTGCATTTTATATGTTTTGCCTCTGTGTGAAACAAACAAACCATAACTTTTCAGATAAAGCTGATGTTTCTCTCTTTTTTTCCTTCCTAGTTCCTTTGCCATTCCCTTCTCCAGAGACTCCTGTCATTATGCATTTGTCATGTATTTTTTCATCTCTACACTTCAGTATATAGAAGAGCTCTTGGCCGTTTGTGATAGTGTAGATTTTACTGTACGCTTTCCCAGAGTTTCAAGTGAATACTAATGAAGACAAACCTGGGGCTGCTCCCTGGGAACTCATTGCACTTTGTGGTTTGAAGGTTCTTTGCTTTGTTTTGTTTGTTTTCTAACAAATAAATTCAATTGTTGCCTTTTTCTTTTTGAAGTTTTCTAAAATTTCTGGTCTGATGTTTTTTCAGAGATTTTGTGAAAGTCTTAGAGATTTTGACTCTGATTTGTCACTGCATTGGATGGCTGGTGGATCTTTCCTCTTACAATCTTTCTGCCCCCACACCACAAATATGAATATTAATTATGTATAATTTCTTTTTACAGAAATCATATTACCCTTCCATTAATTTGGTAGCTTTAGCAATGAGACTCTTTCATTTACAATGTTCAGAATTTTTGTCAAACACCTTTTAAAATTTTAGTTCTTTACTTAAAAAATATCCTGGTATCAAAGTAATACATGTCCATAATATACAATGTAAAAAGCATTTTTTTTTTAAAGTCCGTAAAGTACAAAGCAGTTGGAAAAAAATTACTTATGGGTCCCTGGGCAATTACTATTAGTATTTAATATGCTCATTTAAGAAAGTTTGGGAACTAGGGGCAAAAACTACCTACAATACTAATATAATCTCAGTTAATATTTGCTTCGTGTTCGGGGCACCTGCGTGGATCAGTAGGTTAAAGCCTCTGCCTTTGGTTTAGGTCATGATCTCAGGGTCCTGGGATCGAGCCCCACATCGCTCTCTCTGCTCAGCAGGGGGCCTGCTTCCTCCTCTCTCTCTCTGCCTGCCTCTCTGCCTACTTGTGATCTCTCTCCCTCTGTCAAATAAATATAATCTTTAAAAAAATAAAAAAAAATTGCTTCATGCTCTTCCCTTCTAATTGTATTTGTCTTACATAGCTATTTACTTTGCAGTCAGGACATAAATGCAGTTTGCATCATATGTTTATCTAAACAAAACATTTTTTAAAATATCATATAATCTTGTGCTCCTGTTTTGTTGGACATTTGAATTCTACCTTTAGCTTTTATTTTTTTCTGTTGTATCACCATGTTCAACATTTTGTGCATGGAGGTTATCTGTATTTAGAGGAAAGTGGAATTATGGAAACTCTTGAAACTTATTGCCAGTGCGGTCAACATGTGCTTCTGAGGGTCTCTGTCCTGATTTCTCCTCATTCTTACCACTCTTTCTTTTTAAAATAATTAGAAAGAAAATAAGTTTTTGCTCATCCCTATCAATAGCCATCAGCTCTTTATAGAATTAAGTTCTTAAATCTTTATCTTATCTACCTTAAATTTTTTTCCAGATATTTCTCTTTTTTATTAGCCTATAGGTATTTTTGTTTAATGTTATTCATGGATCTTTTCCTTGTGGTTTCATCTATGGCTTTTGAGATTAAAGAACCCTCCTACTTTCAAAAATTTGATAAATATTTTTATTTATAGTCTTTCAATTTTTTTATGATTTTATTTTTATTTTTTTTAAGATTTTATTTATTTATTTGACAGAGAAAGATCACAAGTAGGCAGAGAGAGAGAGGAGGAAACAGGCTCCCTGCGGAGCACAGAGCCTGATGCAGGACTCGATCCCAGGACCCTGAGATCATGACCTGAGCTGAAGGCAGAGGCTTAACTCACTGAGCCACCCAGGCACCCCCAATGATTTGATTTTTAAATACATTTGATGCATTAGTCCAAAATGAAATCTTTCCATTTGAAATGATGACGTGGATGGAACTAGAGGGTATTATGCTGAGTGAAATAAGTCAATCAGAGAAAGACAATTATCATATGATTTCTCAGATATGAGGAATTTGAGAGGCAGGTGGGGGGGTTGTGGGGGGGGTGGGGGGTGGGGGGTTGTGGGGGGGTGGGGGTAGGGAAGGGAAAAATGAAACAAGATGGGATCAGGAGGGAGACAAACCATAAGAGACTCTTAATCTTACAAAACAAACTGAGGGTTGCTGAGGGGAGAGGGGTATGGAGAGGGTGGTTGGGTGATGGACCTTGGGGAGGGTATGTGCTATGGTGAGTGCTGTGAAATGTGTAAGCCTGACAATTCACAGACCTGGACCCCTGGGACTAATAATACATTATATGTTAATAAAAATAATAAAAAAAATAAAAAAAAAAACCACCAAAAAGCAGGTGCTGTGTTCTGCCATGCCTAGTTTAAACCAGGGCTAAATGCAGTAGTGGATAGATAACAGTCTAGGATTCATCTTGCTTTTTTTTTTTTTTTTTTCTTTTTAATCTGACTGACTCTTGTTAGAAGTGTTACTTAAATAGATGGGTGTTACTAAAACGTTGGCCAACCGTGGACTTCCTCTACTTGTGCTGCCCCTCTGTGGCTCAGTGGGGATCTGGCACTTGTCCCTGAAGGATGGATGCATTGCTCTTATTTTCTCGTTGTCCTCCAGCTAGTTCATGCTAGGTCTCTTGGACTTTCCTTTGGGCTTGTGACTCTGCCTTTCAGTGTTTCTCAACAAACCCATTTTCCTTAGGCTCTGGAAGGCCTAAAACACAGGGTCATTCATCTGACAGCAGGATCCTTTCCAATCACCTTCCCTCCAGGATCTGCTCACCCATCTCCAGCAGACTGGTCGACAGAGGCAGTTAGCCTGGCCTGACCAGCACGCTCGGGCCAGCTCTTCCTTTTTACTGGCTGAAAGGCTTTCTTTTCTAGCTCCCTGCTTCGGAGTAAACAAACATTCTGTTGATAGCAACAACATTGTGCGTGTGTTTCTAAAAGGAATGAGTATGGAGCAAGTGATTCAATAACTGATCAAAAGCTGACTTTCAAAGAAGCTAGACTTTGTGGGTAAGACAGCTTTTGCAACTCCCCAGGTTTAATGTGGTGAGCTCCTTATCACTCAAAGTGCTCAACAGACATGGGAAAACATTTAAGAAATGGTGTACAGGGCAGTCAAGCAGTTCTTCAGGATAATCTCAATAACCTTCTCACCCTAGGGTTCTAAAGTTATATGAGCATTTCACTTTCCACTTCTCTTGTTTTTCTCAAAATTTTCCCATGTTTATAGTAGCAGAAGCACAAAACAGATTTTAAATTCCAGGGCCAGCTTGGAAAATATGAAGTTTAAGGAATATAGGAAAAATTGGGGGGCATCTGAGTGGCTCATTCAGTTAAGCGTCTGACTTCGGCTCAGGTCATGATCCCGGGATTCTGGGATGGAGCCCCACCTCGTGCTCCCTGCTCAGTGGAGAGCCTGCTTCTCCTCTCCTGCTGTCTGCCTCTCTGCCTACTTGTGCTCTTTCTCTCTCTGTAAAATAGATAAATAAAAATCTTAAAAACAAAAACAAAAACAAAAAAACCCTCACTCACCTACTAGGTAAAGCAAACCACACATACACAAAAAGAACAGCAAGCCTGGATAGCTAAGATAGAACCAAGCATCTAACTGTAGGTTTGGAAGGTTCAGTATATGGATGTATCAGCTGATACGTGTGTCTTTTAGGTAAAAGTAAGAACTGATGAGCCAATTGGGTTTTTAAAACACTTTATGGAGATATATTTTACATACCATAAAATTCAACCGTTCTTAAGTGTACAATTCAATACTTTTTAGTAAGGTTAGAATTATGCAGCTATTGCCACAATCTGTGTTTTAGGGTGTTTAGAACATTTCCACCACCCTGCAAAAGATCCTCTGTGCTTATTTGCAGATAGTCCTTTGCTTCTATCCCAACCCCACTCCAGCAACCACAAATCTACTTTATGTCTCTGTAGATTGGCCTTTGCTGGACCTCTCATATAAATGGAATCTTATGTATCTAAGACTTGTACATAGTCTTTTCTATCTGTCTTTCTCTACTCTGCATAACATTGTAGTAGGTATAGTATTAGTTCGTTCCTTTTTATTGCTGAAAAATATTCTATTGCATGAACACACTACATTTTGTCCATTTACCAGTTAGTTGACAGACATTTGGATTGCTTCCGGGTTGGGGCTATGATAATAATTCTGCTACGAACCTTCATATACAAGTCTTTGTGTGACTGTATGTATGCATTTCTCTTGGGAAGATACCTAGGTATGGAATTGCTGGGTTGTATGCCAAGTTTAACTTTTTATGGGACTGCCAAATTGTTTTCCGAAGTAGTTGTATCATTCTACATTCTCATCAGCAATGTATGAGGGTTCTGGTTTCTCCATATTCTTAACCACCATGTTTTATTTTCTTTTACATTGTAGCCAATCTAGTGAGTGTGAAATGGTATCTTATTGCAGTTTTAATTTATAATTTCTTCGTGACTGATGATGTTAAGCACATTTCATGTGCTTGTTCATATATATTTTTTAGTGAAAAGCCTTTTCAAATCTTTTGCCAGTTTTAAAGTTCGGTTATTTTTTTTTTCATTATTGAATTGTAAGAGTTCCTTGTGATTTTTGATGCAAGTCCTTTATCAGATATTGCAGATATTTTCTCTGTCTGCAACTTGTCTTTATTTTCTTGGTGATGTCTCTTGAAGTATGAAAGTTTTTTGTTTTGATGGTATAAATTTATCCTTCTTTTTCTTTAATGAATTGCACTTTTGGAATTGTATATAAGAACTCCTTGTCTAACCCAAGAACCTAAAATTTTTCTTTTATATTTTCTTCTAGCAGCTGCGTAGTTTTAGCTTTTATATTTAAGTTTTGATCCATTTTGAACTAGTTTTTGTGAATGTTAAGCAAGGGTCAATTTTGTGGGGGGAAGCATTTGAAAATCCAATTTTCTTAGTACCATTTGTTAAAAAACTATTCTTGTTGAATTTCCTCGACACTTTTGTTGAAAATCAATTGACCATAAGTGAGATTATTTCTGGCTTTATTGTTCTGTTCCATTCATCTATGTCTCTATCCTTACTCTAGTACCATAGTCTATTGAGTGCTGTAGCTTTATAAGTAAGTTTTATAGTTCTCCAATGTTATTCTTTTTCCATATTGTTTTGTCTATTCTGGATCCTTTGTATTCCCATATATATTTAGCTTCAGCTTGTGAAGTTCTGCAAAAAAATCCCACTGGGATTTTGATAGAAGTTGCATTGAATCTGCAAATCAATTTATGGAGAAAGGTCATTTTAATGATTTTAAGTTTTCACTTCCATGAACATGGAATGTCTATCCAGTCTTTAATTTCCTTTGGAAATGTTTTATAGTTTTCTGTATGAAAATTTTGTACTTATATCATTAAATTTCATGCTATAAATTTTATTTTTTATATAATTGTGAGTGGAATTGTTTTTTAAATTTCATTTTTAGATTGTTCATTGTTAGTATATGGAAATATGACTGCTCCTCATATATTGATTTTGTATTTGATGACCTTGCTGAACTTGTTTATTATAATAATTTTTTTTTGTAGATTCTTTAGGCTTTCCTACATACCAGATTATGCTGTTGGTGAATACAATTTTACTTCTTCCTTTTCAAACTGTATGCTTTTAATTTCTTTTCTTTGCATTACTAGCTTGAAACCCCAACACAGTGTTGAAGAGAAATGGCAAAGCAGACATCCTTGCCATGTTTCTGGTCTTAGGAAGAATATATTTATTGTTTAACTGTTATTTATGATGTTAACTGTAGGTTGAGGGAGTTCACTTATATCATTTATATTTTGTTGAGTGTTATAATGAGTGGACATAGGATCTTGTCAAATGCTTTTCCTGCATTTGTTGAGATGTCATGGTTTTTGTCCTTCATTTTATTAATGTGGCATTTATATCCACTGATTTTCAGACATTTTAAGTGAAACGTGCATTCTTAGGATAAATCCTACTTGGTCTGAGTAGATCATCTTTTTTATATATTGTTGGATTCAGTTTGTTAGTATTGTGTTGAGGAATTTTGTGTCTCTGTTCATAAGGAATATTGGTCTGTACTGTTGTTTTCTTTTGGTGTCTTTGTTTGGCTTTGTTATCAGGGTAATACCGGCTCATAGAACAAGTTGGGAAGTGAGCTAAGTGATGTTTGTTTTATAATTATAGTCAGGACGAGGGAAGGATGGTGTAGAGGTCTATCTTTATCTGTGGTGGTATTCCATCTAAATGTCATTTTTAATCTGTTGTGAACCAAAACTCTGATAAAATATAATCAAGTATATCACTAGAAAAATTATACAAAAATATACAAATAAAAATGTCATTTATAAAATAGATTTAGCTTATATAAAATAATTATGTCAAATTGATACAACAGTTTCTAGAGGCTTATTATTTTTTTAAATTGCAATAAATGAACATATAACTTTATATTGGTTATAGGTGTACAACATAATGATTTGATTTTTATATATATTGCAAAATGATCACCACAAAAAACCTAATACACATCCCTTACCACATGTAGTTACCATGTTTTTTTTTCTTGTGATAAGAATTTTAAGATTTACTCTCTTAGTAACTTTCTTTTCTTTTTTTAAGATTTTATTTATTTTTTTGAGAGAGACAGAGATAGCAAGAGAGAAGAGCACAAGTGGGGAGGAGAGGGAGAAACAGGCTCCCTGCTGAGCAGGAACCCGCCCCCCCCCCCCCCCCCCCGCCCCGACCTGGAGCTCCATCCCAGGACCCTGGGATCCGAAGGCAGACACTCAACTGACTGAGCCACCCAGGCACCTGTCTCTGAGTAACTTTTAAGAGGCTTATTATTACCCTTAATTCTGTGCTTACTTCATCACATTCTGGTTACAAACAGTTCTCTCAAATCTGTCAGCCACCTTTGAGTAACACTTGGGTAGACTTATGCTTTTCAAACATTAATGTGCACAGCAATCACCTGAGAATTCTGGAAGAATGCAGATTCCGATTCAGTAGGTCTGGGACAGGGCCTGGGGTTTTGTGTTTCTCTCAGGCTCCTAGGTCATGCTGATGCTGCTGGTCCACAGACCACTCTTGGAATACTAAATTTCTGAAATATAATGCAGGTTGCAAGATGGATGTGATTTCTCTATAACCCTGTCATAAATTGCTTTGGGACATATTTTCGTTTTTCAAAGATTGTTGGATTGTTGCTCAATGGTCACGATACTCTAGAAATCAGTTGTTTTTCTTGACCTCTACCCTCCAGCTGCTCATCTATAAATCGAGGGACTTGAACTAGAGGATCTCTGAAGTCCCTTCCAGATCTCACAGTCTGTGATTTTAAACATGCATGTCAAGAGAGAGTTATGGCTGCATTTGCATTTTCTTTTTATATAAACATAATAAAATAGGAACCCCAAATCTTATTTTACCACACTTCTCAACAGGATGTTAAAAACTAACAATAAACACACTTTCCCAAATTTTGGATGATACAGGAAGATTAATAACAACATTCAAGGATTTTTCCATGTTGAAGTCTTCGAAAAAGTGGGCGGGGGTCTTGTTTAACCTTATGGTTGGAGATGGAATAAAAAAATAATTGACTTGCCTCAACTGTGGAGAGACAAGTAAAATAGGTGTTTATATTATGAAATTCAAGTTGACACAAAATAGCCGAAAGTCTTCAATTTCAGCCAAGTTGAAATGATCTCATTTTCCTTTATATTTCATTTTATTTACTGAGATACTTGAAACATTTCCCCCTGTTGCTTAAGAGCAAATGGAAAGGGTGCTAAATCAGTGGTAGAAACGTGTTGTCAAAGCCTCCAGGGGCTGTATCCTCAGTCTACAGCACGTATTAGTGTGACTCTGCTATTCTCACTACAGATGATTACAGCAAACTCTGCCATGAAGGGTGGAGACACTTGGTCAGCCTCCAAAGAGAGTGACTAATAATTGACCTAATGTACAGAGCACATGAATAACATATTCTTTGGGTAAAAAAAAAAAAAAAAACATGGTTTACGGGGTGTACGAGAGTTCACATCCCTCTTTCAGTTCTTCCAAAAGATTTAA
Source organism: Lutra lutra (assembly GCF_902655055.1). NCBI lineage: Eukaryota > Metazoa > Chordata > Mammalia > Carnivora > Mustelidae > Lutra > Lutra lutra. The sequence goes on along the minus strand of NC_062284.1, from coordinate 67,572,780 downwards.
GATACTAAGCTGCTTTATGAAATTCTTAATCCCCCAGTCCTATGCAGATTAGGCATTAGATGCCACTCTGCAATTCGAGAACATACTCTTGCTCCCAGAGTTTTCTTAAAGTAGTTCCTTAGAATTTTGAAGAGAAGTAGTATCGATTTTGTTACATTAAAGTTTGCAATGGCCTCACCCTGTAAAACAAGTTTATTTTAGTTTTGCATACCATTAAGCAACTGTTTCCTATGGTGAAGAGATTTGAAGTCTCTAAAAAATATAGTTTTTATTTGCTGAGGAGATGTGTGGAAAGTTTAGAATTTTCCTTTTCTCTTTTCATTTAACCCACTGAACATCACTTAAATAATATACTTACTGTATTTCTGTTATTTTTGGCTTGGCTGCAAGATATTTTATTTGGTGGATTTCCTTTTATTCATTTAGTAATAATAGGGTCAGCTCAGCAGACCTTTTTATTTTTAATTAACTAACCCTTGGTTGTGTTATGTGCTAAGACACATCCATTAATGTTAGGAGGGACACAGATCAAAACATTTTACAGTGGTTCTTTCTGGGGGAGGGGGTGAGGTTAGAGTTGAATTTTATTTTCTGCATTCCAATTTTTAAATATTCTACAAAAGCCATTTTTTTAATTAAAAGACTACAAGTATAAAAAATTAACAAAACCTAGGGATTTGTCACTTTATTTCTCCAGCAAGAGAACTTTTTGTGTATGTGTTTAATGTGCATTGTGCATCTACTAGATGCTAGGCACTTTGGTGAGTTTGTAGCAATAAGGCCACTGAGACTCTGCTGTTAACTCCTGAAGGAGCTCAGGCTCTAGTCCTCATCTCATCAAATTATGGTCAGGGGGACTGATCAAGGGCAGCCCCCAATATGTCATTACCCCCTGTAAAGTGCATTAGTAATGCCATGCCTCTCCCTTGGGGCATTAAAGAGGATGAATTGAGGTTGCATATGTTGGGTACTTGGTCTAGTAGCTGGCACAGTGAAGGCTTTGGTTATGATTATCGTGCTTTGAACCCTGAACCTGATGGAGACGTTGTTACCTCCAGAGGCAGCCCGGTCTATCGTTGGACATGTCAGGGAGAGAGTGAGAACCTACACCCAGGTGAAATCAGTCTCAGAAGGGCCTTCACCCCTCCTGTAGCCGCTGTTCCACATGGCATCCCTTTACATATTATAACTAGCATTTTGGGTTATTAGGTTATTCAAGCCAAGTTGTGGCCATGATGTTTCTGAGCAGTCATCTCTATTCATGTCAGGGGGGATCCTGAGAGACAAGGATTTATTTTGTCGTTATGCAACTATAGGTTGTTATTTTGTAGATATGTGAGGACCACCTGGGGTTTTTACTCTTAACTAAATTAGCTTTGTTTTATTAGTAGAAAATAAGCATTTGGGAAGACAAAGCTATAACTAGAAAAAAAAATAGGTGCTGGACATCTGAAGCAGTTCAGATGAAGGCGCTGAATCCAAAGACTTCAACTCCATTCCCTCCAAAAAATATCTTTTCTCTGACCTCACAATGCAGCACACATAAAACCCCATTGGCTTTGTATCACAGAAATGCTTCTCTGTCCCTGCAGATGATTCTAATAAGTTTGCCTTATTGATCTAGTTGCAAGGGGGTGCTGCTCCAACAAATAATCTTATACAATAAAAAGCCTCTGGGGATCATTTCCTAGCCAGGGTGGTGTTGGTGTCTGCGTGATGAAGAGGATTATGGGCGAGTGGAGGTCAGCTAATCACAGGTTTATTATTCTCTAGTTAAGCAGCCACAGCGCCACTTTTGAGCTTTCCGTATGCCTGCCTCTCATACCAAACATTGCAGTCTTTCCCTAAAATTTCCAGACCACCCACTGTAACAATATAGTATGTAAAAGGATCCAGATGCTCAGAAAGAGAACGGGTGAAGTGTTGAGCACGCGTGATACCTTCTAGATTGTGAGCACTGTTTTTACATAGCTGGCTCCCTAAAGATATCAAGCTTCATCTCTAAGTCTCCTTTCCAGAGCATTTACGAATATATGTCAGGATGAAATGTGTCACAAAAATTTTAATGCATTTTAAGCTTGTACTTGATTTGGGGGTCTCCTTGCCTTTCCTGCTTTGCACCTCTCTTTCAGCATTTCCTGGAGAACAGGGGAGACCCAAATTATAGGGTGTGCACCCACACTGAGTTCTAAAGACAGATAAGATGTGCCCAGTTCCATGTAAAAGAGCGATAACCCTGAGGAAAGCGTACCGAATACCAGTGGAGTCGACACCTACATTACAGGGAAAGACGACTAGCTCCATATTACAGTTTAAGGCCTTGTTGCGTGGAAGGTTTCGAAGTGCTTTTATTCTATACCTGTTTTGGAAATGAATATACATTTGGAACTTAGCTTTGCAGTGGTTCAGTGGTGGTCTGTGGCTTTGCAAACCTGATTTGTTCAAAAACAGGTTTCACAGATGTGGCTCACTAGCCTCCAGACCCCCCCCCCCCCCAAGCACAGGACAGGTGACTTGTAAGGAAGAATCTTCTTCACAGGAGACTCACGAATTAATTTATGTTTTAACCCCCCTATTTCCTCTCACCATTCTGTCTAATGTTGCTTCCCCCATCCCTCTTTATCATATTACTGTGTTTAAATAAAGTACTCACCTAGAATGTTATCTCTTCCTTTAGAAAGGTAGCTTCAGGAAGGCAGGAGCTGGCTGCCTGTTTTTTGCTGTAGCTTTAGAGTCTAAAAAAGTCCCTGGTATACAGTAAGTGGGTTCTCAGTAAGGACTCATGATAAAACTTGGCCCATCAAGGAACTCTGGACAGGACCATGAGAAAAGATCTTCTTGGTTCATTTGTTCATTCATTTATTCCTCAAGCATTTGTTGACGACCTGGTATATGCCAGAGATGGTAGTGCTAACTAACTGGGTAAAGCTTGTTCTAAAGGGATTTATAAATAGATAAAAACGCATCTATAATTCAGTGCAACCTCTTCATTAAAGAAAAACAGAAACCAATAAACATGGATTGAAAAGGCTTTATTAAGAATTTTAGAGTCTTCAAAATCTTTATTAAAATAACAAATAAATTTCCCCTTCTAACTTAAATGCTATAGTCAGATCATGAGCATAGGGCTTGTGTGGGCTGCTGTCTGCCTGATGTAGATCAGGGGCCCCCACTTGTAGGCAAGATGCTTTCCCCAAACGTTGGGCAGAGATTTTCTGCCTTTTTGCAAGTTGGCACACCAGTGTTTGGTGATCCACCAGTGGGCCATCACTAAGTGCCATCTCTAAAAATAGCAGAACTTTATCCTTGAAAATGAAAATGCTTTGGTTTTAAAAATATGTTTCTGTTTCTAATGAATCTGAGGCTTCAATCTGCTTAAAGGCACACACATTTCCCTTTGCTGATGGCAAAGAACAAAACATTCATGCCCAAGCGTGACGGGCTGTTCCACATAGAGTCTCCTGACATTGACCCAGTTCCCCATTTGTAATACACAACTCGCCCCAATTTGACAAAATGTGTTATCTGTAGGGGATGTGTTCCAAGCCTCCCAGCAGATGTCTGAAACAACAGAGTACCAAACCCTATGTGTACTATGTTTTTTTCCCTAGACATACATTCTATGTATGTATACTACACTATGTATTATATACATGTATGTTTGTGTATACTATGTATGTATACTAAACATTCATATGATAGTTTAATTTAAAAATTCGGCACAATAAGAGAAAATAACTAAATAAAATAGAACAGCTAAAACAGTATGCTGTAATAAGTTATGTGAATGTAGTCTTTCTCTCCAAATATTGTCCTGTCCTTGCCCTTCTTGTGATGATGTGACATGATGAAATGCTTACTTGAAAAAAAAAAAGAAAGAAATGCTTACTCGATGGGATGAAGTGAGATGAGTGATATAGGCATTAGGATGTAGCTTTAGGATACTACTGACTGAGGATAATCTGCTTCTGGACTACACTGACCTTGGGTAAGAGAAACTGTGGAAAGTGAAACTATGGATAAGGGGGATGATTGCACATCAAGTTTCTCTGAAGTAGGTGCATCACAGTAATCCATGGTGTCTTTGTGCCCTACTGTCCATCAAAGTTGACTGAGAAGTCACAGTATCACAGCATGGACTTCTAGAGAGGAAACTTATGACCATCTGGCTCAGTCTCTGCCTTTGTGGAGATGCTATGAAGGGCCAGTGAACCAAAGTTACTAAGTAAGGGAGCTAATTGATGGTAGTCTGGATGTGGACCCATTTCCCCTAACTTCCAGTTTAATGTTTCTCAGATGTGGTCTGCTGAGCATTTGCATCAAAATTAGTAGGATTGCTTAGTAAAAATGTGAATCCCCTTCCCCCAAAGGAGTCAGAATTGTTGGGGCTTGGGGCGCCTGGGTGGCTCCATGGGTTAAGCTTCTGCTTTTGGCTAAGGTCATGATCTTGGGGTCCTAGGATCAAGTCCCACATTGGGCTCTCTGCTCTGTGGGGAGCCTTCTTCTCCCCCCCACCGCAACCTGCCTTTCTGCCTACCTGTGATCTCTCTCTGTCAAATAAATAAAATCTTAAAAAAAAAAAAAAAGAATTGTTGGGGCTTTGTCCCAGGAATTTGCATTTTAATAAGCTCCTCAGTTATTCTTATGTGCACTAAAATTTGGTCTTAAACCAAGCAGCTTGCTTGTCCAGAATGACCTGCCTTCATATTTTCACCTACTCAGTAGGTTGATTGTATCAACCATTTGAATACTGTTTCTTTTATTAAAATAAAGATTTATTTATTTATTTTAGAGAGAGAGTGATCGAGCAGGGGTAGGAGTAAAGGGAGAGAGATAATCTCCAGCAGACTCCCTACTGAGCATAGGCCTTGTGTGGCGTTCTATCTCAGGACACTGAGATCGTGATCTGAGCTGAAATCAAGAGTCGGATGCGTAACTGACTGAGCCACCCAGGTGCCCCAAATATTAGTTCTGATAACCTAAGAACGTGACTGTAGTTGGTGAGGTGAAGCCCCTAATGTAGAGAGAGATTCTTTTTCCATAGTGTTACAGTGAGACAATTTTCAATAGAAGGTTATTGATTCAGTGGCTCGATTGGAAATTGTTAGTGAACTCTAAAAAGATAAATGTGATGCTTTAAAATTTTTAATTGAATCTGATGAAGCTTGAGTTGACCTTTAATATATTTACATCTGCTTGTGTTTCCACAAAAACCTTTCTGGATGAATGTTTTGGGCACTAATAAAGCGGTTACCTATTTGGTTGGGGGAACTGGGCACAAGGTAAGTGAAGAGGAAGAAGTGAATACGTTCTGCACTTCTTAAGCTTTGAATCCTATGAATGTATTGCCTATTCTGAATTTTTAAAATTATATAAAGCTTTAGAGAGTTGACATTTACTGTAGGACCTTAGCAGGTGATTGCTCCGATTCTACCCAGGCTAGATGAACACGTGCTTAGGACTCTAGATCTCCCTGTAACAGGAGGTAATAAACATTCTAAAGGTCAAGGCCAGGAAGGGAAAAACTGAGATTCAGCTAGTTTTAAGGAAATCACTAATTGGCTTGAAAAGATAGGTCACTGTGATTGCTCACTTATACCCATGATCTCAAAACCTCTCCCCAACAGACCATTCTTCACTAGGAATTCAGATGACCTTGGGAAAAATCACTCATCCCTCTTGAGATTTCATTTTCTAGTTTGTTATAATAGTGAGGAAACCTCATTGGTTTTCAATTTTCCAACTGTATCTAAATACATTCTTTTATTTAGCCTTCACAACAACCTTGTGGGTGGGTGGTGTGGTGCCATCTCTATTGTTCAGATGAGGAAATTATGGCCCAGAGAGCTTAGTTGGTTTAAGAAGGGTCACATAAGGGTGGAGTGTTTAACTTCATTACGAGATTCCTTTTACTGTGAAGTGGCACAGATTGGAAAATCGTTAAGGCCTCTTCTAGAGTTAAAGTCTTTGAGTATATTAGCTATTATAGCCCGGGAACTTTTGTTGAAGCCTTTTGGAGAAATCTGAAAAAAAAAAAAAAAAAACTGAAGCCATGGGCCCTCACTTGTTGGAGGTATTAGAGTATCAGAACAGTCTCATATGAAGAAGACCAAGGAGTACTTAGAAATCTAGTACATACCAATCATAAATTATAAAAATGCTAGAAATTCTCATAGCACATAGTATACAGTCTGCATGTAACTACCCAGAGGGTTGGGAATTCCGGTTCCCAGGGAATAACATTCAAGTCTCTCATCTCCTCTATGAATAATAATAATAATAACAATCACAACTGCTCTTGGATCACCTACTAGGGTAAGCATTTGTTATGTATTATCTCATTTAATCCTCACCATAACTCTCTGAGAAAAGTTATTATCCAGCCTCTATAAATAAGGAAACCAAAACCTAGAGGTCAAGTGGTTTGAACAGCCCTCTTGTAGATGGCATAACCAGGTCACTAGCCAGGGTCCTTTCCTGGTTTTAGGTATGTGAGCTTTACCTCACGGCTATTTAATCTTTATGTTTGGGAATGCGTATAGGATGCTTTCAGATAAGGGTATATTGTAGAGGAAACGTAACTGACTCCCACCAATCAACAGCAGGCTTGATTTCATGCAATGGCAATGTAAGCCATGTTTCGTGTATCCATTAGTAGAGAAGAGTCCATGAATTCTGCACTCTTACCTCAAAACTCTTCTTATATGAGCCTCACTTCTTCTGCCTAGCATCTGTTACCTTGTTTTTGCCTCCTACATATATGATGTAGGAATAGATGAACTTATCCTACAGATAATGGATGACTGGAGGCAAATGATGACTGTACTAAATGATTTGACAGGCTTTGTCTCTATAAAAGAAGGGTTTTGTGGACAAAGTACATTCAGTCTTTATCTTCCATATATTTTGTTCATTATTCTTCTGCTATCAGATATGAAAATTTCCTCTGTCATTCTCACCTTCCTATCTGCCATCATCTCTTTCAGTCCCTCGTTGGCCAGAGCAAATCCATTCTGTACTTGAATGCTGTGGAAATCTCTTGGCAGTTCAAAGTCTTAACACTCACCCAGTCCTTCTGGGAAGCAAGGAGAGTTTACATTGTTTCCTTAGTTCATGTGGAGGCAGGCAAGTTTCATAGCTTGCCTGGGTTGGCAGACAGTTTTTCAAGATTGTAAAAATTGTGCTTTGCTCGGGACCCTGGCTGCTCACAGAGGTCTGCCTGCCTGTCCTTGGTCTGTGTCCTCGGCAGGCCTTTTACTCAGTCAGACTCTTCTAATGAGAGAGTTCTTGGATTTCAGTCTGGGGGAACCAGCCTCCACCCACCAGACTTCCTGGAGAGCTCTCTGCCGATGCTGAAAGTGCCAGGCCTTGAGGATTGCATCAAGCTCCCTTATGAAGGGGTCTCAACATTCCTTAGACATAATTTATTTGTGCCTACAATTTGTTACAAAAGGAACCATGCTATTCCAGCCAATACATTGTCAAAGGAGCACATACCTAAGATAGAGAAAGTGGCTTGCAGTACAGAATCCTTATTTCCTTTTCTAGTGCTCTGTATTCAGTATTTCCAATAACTTTAAGTACAGCTTATTTCCAAATGGACCCCTGGTTTCTGCTCCTTGCATTTACTAAAACCCTTGGAGCATATGTTGAGTTGGGGCGGACCTCTTTACTCACCTGTTTCCTAGTCTGAGCTTCAGATAATCAGCACTTATTCCCCGTGTGAATTAAAAGAGCTCTGAGACAGCTCTCTTTAGGGGAAATCAGCTAAGTGGATGTGTCTGTACAGTACTACATGGGCTTGAGAATTAGCTCTCATCAGAAAGTCAGAGCTATGTAGCACCTGTGGCTACTCCCGTATTTCATCAAACATCATCCTGGCTTTATTTTTTATAAAACTAGCCACCAGAAAAACAGACCCAGCACACAGGCTTTGCTTCCTTGAAAATACTCTTGATGTCCATTCCTATTAATCTTCTCTCTGAATCTGATCCTTCTGCTACTCATATATCTGTTTTTACATTAGTATATACTATAGCCAGATACCTTGTGAGGGTTCTTTGGGATTTTTTTTTTTTTTGCCTTTTTATAAAATTTCCTTAGCTACTTCTATGGTATAAAATTAGGTATAGAATTTCCAAAACTAGTTGTCAATGTGCCAAAATCACCTTTACTTTAGCAAAATAACTTTCTGCATTGCTTGACTGGGCTAGGAGATGACTTAGATAATTTATATTTCTCTTTACCACACTTTAGGGAGTACTTGCTTAGAAAGGGTTTTATATCCTGGCTTGGAATAGATCTAATAATTAAAACCCTCCTTTCTGAAATTACCAAGCAATCAAAAAACTAAACCTCACAGTAAGAATGTCTAAATAATATTCAAAATGATACTCAAGATTTATAATTTCTTTATATCCTGAAGTACATTATTTAGATAAACTGGGAAGAGGTATTCTGGAATGGGAAATAGTTGGAGAGCAAACAACAGTGTGTGCACAGAAATATATGAAATGTGTGGTAGAATCAAAGACAGAGAAGTTTTGATGGAGCAGAGAGAATTCCAAGAGGGTGGTGAGAAATGAGGTTGGATGCTAACTTAGCCTAACTGAGAGAGCTTGGGGTGCAAATTATTATTTGTGTCCAGCCTGCTTAAGAGTTTTTCTTTCATAAGAAAGCATATTTGGATGGGGGGGCAGGGAGCCACTCTAGCTTGTGACTTAGCCGATGAAAGGGAAGCCTGGTTATTCAGATCTCAGAGCCTTCAAAGTAACAAATTCATGACCAAGTGGTGGCTTAATTATATTTTAGGCATAGTGTTTCAGGTGAGGGTTACATTTTATTTTCAAGTGAGAACATTGCAAATGCAAGCATATCAAATGACAGTCAGTGTTATAAGGAACCTCCACAAATAGCTAATTATGCTTGGAGCAGCCCTGCTGGAAGAAAGATGCTGGAAAGGCGAATCCCAGGTGTCTGGTCCCTTTCCTTAAACCTTCACCTGAGTCTTTTCTCTTCTCTTCCCCAACCTAGACCCATCTTGCCTAGCCTTCTCAATGAATACTTGGCTTGAACTCTGTTCACTCAACTTTGTTGCTGACACACCCGTTGTTCTGACGGAATCCTGGCTTGAATGGAGCTTGCTCAGCTGTGCGTTAGACAAACCCTCCTGGCTGACCTGGTTTAAACCTGGCTTTCTTGACGCCATCTCTGGCATGTTCCAAGGTGAAAAAGGACTCTGCTGCCCTTTCCATTGCTCCCCTGGAGGGGAAACTGGGTTGCCACTTGGCACCAGAGTTTATCAGGCCCACATCCAGAGTAGTAACATGATTTATTGAGAATAGTACAGGGCTAGAAGGCAGGAAATGAGAGTTCTAGTGCTCTGCTTTTCAGTAGCTGTGTGATCTTGGGCAAATCATTTCCCTGCCCTAGCTCAGTTTTTTCATCTGAAAAGAAAGGTTAGGACCTTTCTGATCCTAAAAATCAGGGATGCATGTAATGTTAACAAACTCTTGAAATGAATGGTGATTTGGGTTCCGCGTGCAAATGAATCTTTCTACCTTCTACCCTGCCTCTTTGCCCCAAACATGTGTCCTCTCTATTGTAGTTTTGTAGTGTGGACTCAACCCACCTCTTGGCCTTGGGCTTGGGAACCTCAATCCTTTTGTCCCTAAGATGAAAACTCTCTACTGGGGATACTTCCAGCTGCTTCACATGTCATAGTTTACCTCAACCATCCTTAACAACTCTGGAAGGGGCTGTTATTACCTCCGCTTGACACATGTAGGAATTGAGGTTCTTTGAAGTTATACAACAGCACAGTGCTGGTAATGGGTGGGACTGGAATTCAGGTCAGATTCATCAGTTTCCACAGCCTGAACTCAAGCACTGTCTTCTGTATGAGAAGGACTTGCCGTTGACATACAAAGTACCTGGCATGTTGGGCAAGAGATCTCAAGGGAACCCCACTTGTTAAGGTCACAAAGAAAACGATTTCTAACTATATTTCAGATGCTTAGAATTTATGCTTTGCCAAGCACTTTTCCACTTAATTTTAAATCCATGGGTATTTCAAGGGGAATTTAACCCATATGTTTCTGTTTCCCTTGTACTTAACTCATCAAAGAAGATTGTTTTGTAAACCTTAGCCTCTTCTTATGAGCACTATTGAGCTCATATTTGGCTGGCATTGGCTGGATTTTGAATTTGACTTGGTTGAAGTTTGATGTTAAATCCTTCTTTCCAACCACTATTTCATGGTGGTTTCATCCTGTGAATGGCTAGAAATTGAAGGTGAATTATACTCTTCCAAAACTGCACCAAGATTCCACTGATAGAAAAAGAGAGTCACTGACGTTTGAAGTTTGTTGCACTCACCTAAAATCTCACCCCATTAAGCTGTTGAACTTTGCATGAATATGTTCTATAAGGGTAAAAAATTAAATTCATGGGTGTTCCATTGCTCTCCTGAAATGAGGCAGAACAATATTGTCTTTGAGAGATACGATATTTGAGAAGTTTAGGTATATTACTGCTTTGGAAAAGCCTTTTAGCTTAGAATCTTCTATTTGGGAAATATTCGAGTCATACAGAGTGTGGAAAGTTTCTTTCAGAGACCACCATTAGAAATGTAGAAGGCAAAATCCTGTTTATTATCTTAGCATGTAGATTAGTTAGGTACATTCAGTTCTGGTGTCCTGTTGAGTTGGAGAATTAATTGACTTCACATGAGCTCATCTAAGGAATGTGTATAATTGTAGGTAGTTGTGCATGACCCAAAGGAAAGTGAGAACAGTTTTTGTGTCTGGTTAAAAGTTGAGTTTGACAGATGTATATATTGAGTATATATTGAGTGTCTCTTCTGTCCCTGGTATTTGGGGATAGAGAATGAGAGGTCAGAGGCAAATGGAGGACTGTCCCACCTCCTAGGGAATTTACCATTCAGTAGGCTATGACCTGTATGCTTCTGTCTGTACATGGGCCAGATGGTGTAAGTACTGGTGTAAGTAAGTGTAAAGACACTGCACCACAGGAGATGATGTTCATTTTGACTGATGAAGTTGGACAGGCTCCCTCCAAAATGAAGTTTGGGCTTGAAGGATGAGGTTCTTGAAGGGGGCAAGACATTCTGGGATGAGATAACCAGACATGTTCTTGGATAATATAGACAATGCCAAATAGTTTTCCCAGATTTCTGCCCTGTGTGTAGATGTGGGGTGGGGTGAGTCTGTGGAGGTGGACCAGAGCTCTAGAAGCTCAAGCTGGGAATGGGGATTGTGCATGTTCCTCATTAATGAGCACCTAGTATTAGCATGACAGCCTTGAACTGGGCACAGATTTTCAGTGCTAGGAGCCTTTAGTCTTAAATCAAGGAGAGAACCTGGGAAAGTGGTAAGGAAAGGAACAGGACAATGAAGAAACAATATGTGAAATTCACATATTGTAAATGACGTGTATAAGTGAAATTTACGTAGCACATTAAGTAAGGCCTTATGTTTGAATAGTGCACAAATGAGGGTCAGTTCTTTCTGAAGGAGGAGAAACCAGTCAAATGATGCACATTATGTGAAAAGAGCTTCTCTATCCATGGTATCATTGTCATGGAACTATTATACATAAGATTAAATATTTTACATAATTTATCTCCTGTCATTCTTACAAACACCCTGGCTATTATTATCCCTATGTATAGTTAAGAAAACTTAAGAGCTGAGAGTAAATGATTTGCCCATGGCCATATAGGTGTATAAGGTGTGTCCTTCTCAGTTTGCAGAGAGTTACAAAGGTAATAGAAGAATATATACCACTGGGCGCCTGGGTGGCTCAGTGGGTTAAGCCGCTGCCTTCGGCTCAGGTCATGATCTCAGGATCCTGGGATCGAGTCCCGCATCGGGCTCTCTGCTCAGCAGGGAACCTGCTTCCCTCTCTCTCTCTCTCTCTCTGCCTGCCTCTCTGTCTACTTGTGATCTCTCTCTCTGTCAAATAAATAAATAAAATCTTTAAAAAAAAAAAAGAATATAAAACACTTAGTGTAAGCACTAAAACAATGCTAATACCTATTTGGACTTTCCCATCCCAACTCCTGGAGGTAACTAGGTCTGTTGTAAATTTTAACACATACCTTTTTCAACTGAGACCAAGATTGCTTTTGTGTTTTCATGGTTTAGGGTGTATATATTTTCAAAAACAGAATTGGAATAATTTGCATTTCATGCAAACACTCCAACACTGCCCTGAGGGTTTACAGATAGCTCCAGATTTAGGAGTAGGAAAAGTAGGATCACTGAATTTAATACAAACATTGCTCGAATCTTGAGGGTTGAGATTTAATCCTGATGAACAGAAAGACAGAAAAGTTGTACCTAAGAGGAGGTATGAATATGAGGGCCTGACGCAAGGTTTAAGAAGTCTGCATTCTAATTCCATCTGCTGTTGATTTGCTTTGTGACATTGAGAAGATCAATTCATCTCTCTGAGTTTTAGCGGACCGTTGTATAAATTGTATGATCTCTTTGAGAAAGGCAAAGTAGTAAGGGAAAAGCACAGATTTTAGAATCAGAAATACCAGAAACAGAATTTGCATTCTGCCACTTAGCCTGTGTATGGCTTGGGCAAGTGTCTTAACTTTACTGTGAACCTCAGTTCCTCTTCTGTAAAATGGGGGTGGGAGAGTCTCCCTCGAAAACGCTGTGAGAATTAGGTGAGCCAGCATGTGAAAGTAGCCAGCACTACACTCTATTATGTGTGCTTTCTTTCTTCCATCCATAAGCTTCTTTCCAATTCTAAAATGAGAGATTCCAGTGCTCATCTAATACATAAACTTTTGAAGCACAACCCCTCGTAATTATGGAATTTCTGGTATTAAGGGGCTAAGCACTTCTCTCAAATCAGACTTGTCATTAGAAGACTTTCCAGGATCTAGATGAATCTTTTCTTTTCACATTAGCAACAACATCTGGGATTTAAAACAAACAAACAAAAAACCAGCTCCTCTCACACAAGCGTTAGGGTCAGGGAATGGAAAGAAAAGTGTGATAAAGTTCATTTACCACCCTTTTCCTTCCCCTTCTTTGAGCCAAAGCAGATTAGGAGGCTAGACTTTGTTTTTATTGGTTGTAGAGACCATCTGTGCCTGCGAAGGGTATCAGCAAAGCTACCCTATGTAAAGATGAATAATTCCTCACGCTGATGCAAATGCAGTAATACCTTCCAGTCTCTCCCTGCCCATGGGCCTCCTCGGCATTTACATCGTTCTTTGCTTTTCAGTCCATTCTTATTGACACATAGTTTGAAATTGCCACTGTTTGGCAATAGCTCCAGAATTCCATTAGTTCCAGATGTCTACTGTATTTGTCTATATTTTTATGATTGTTATGGTAACAAATCAAATACCTATACTAATGGAGAACTTGTGGGGGAGGGGATAGTGGTCTTTATTTTCAGTTAAGGGCCGTATGTGGGGCCTATCACATTAAAAAATAGCCCAACTGTTTCGAAAATAGAATAGAGAAACAAAGGTATCGGTGACCTTATTTTAAAAAATGGAATGTATTCCACAAATGAGAACTGGCAGTTGTATTGATGCATGTGACTCTTTCTACATTAGTTAATTTAAAAATGTGTATGCATTAAGAGTAGAGTGTTAAGGCAAGTTAACAGAGGCTAGTCATGTCCCAACATTAGACACCTTATCCAGTTGCCAGAAAGGAAAATTAAGTTGCTTTTTAGACTATGAGTTTATGAAGGAATAATATCTGGAATTCTCCTTTGAATTTGGGTGAAATTTATTTATGCACTTAATCCACTTTGCTCAATCTTTTTGGTTTCAGTTTTTAAAATATATGCTACATAAGAATTTCAGAAATGCAATATCTTATTCTTGGATCATTTACTGATATATATATCAAATGATAATAAAATCCACGTACTTGGTGTTTCAGTTAGGAATGAGTTTGAATGAATTAACAAAAACCCCTACCACGGGGGCTTAAACAAGTAGGGATTAATTTTTCTTATGTTACAAATGAATTTGGAGGAATCAAAAATATCATCAAGGACCATTGGCTCTTCTTCCTTACTGCTTTACCATCCTTCATGCATGGGCTTTTGTCCTCATGACTGCAGGTTGGCTGATGGACTTCTAGGCATCACATCTTTATAGAAGGATGAAAGGATAAAGGTCAATGGTGTTATCCAGGTGACTGTGTCTCACTTTATCAGAAAATGAAAAGCTTTCCTTGACTCTCCATCTTGTAGGCCTCCACTTGCATCTTATTGACAGACCAGGGCACATGTCTACTACTGACTGGAAGGTAGCTAAGGACAAAGGGACTGTAGAGAGTGGGGCAAGGCAGCTATCCACCTGTGCCTTTCAGCTTGCTCAGAGCAAGAATTAGGCTTGACTTGATCTTTATGGCAGCCTTTACTCTTACTCTATTTTGCAAATCCTAACTGTTATTCACAAGAGGAGGCCAAGCCAGAGAGTAGAGCCGATTCAGAACAAATCCGTCCGCTCTACAGAACAGATTAAAAGGTACATGTCCTGTGGTCTATGGGTCAGCGGCGTCATCTGTTTTAAAGAATATCAGAATATCTCAGTAATCGGTAACCATAGTGTCTAGTGGGAAGAAGGGGAAAAAAATGGAAGAACTAGGAACTCTGGTAAATATTGTAAATACATGCTTTCCTGTACTACTCATACTACCTGCCTGGGAAGGCGACCCCAGGGGGCCAGAAGAAACTGACTCACGTGTGACTGCTCACTGCCACACTGATCATCATAGTTTAAGGATTCAAGTCAGATGGGTTAGATTAAGGGAATCACAAGTAGTTAATTATGGCTTGGCCAAAGGGAATGAATAGTACGCAAGATTATAGGTTTAGACTAACGGGAGATATGTAATTTTTCATATTCATTCATTCATAAATACTTGAGAACTTATTATGGATCTATAAACTAGTCTAGGCTCTGGGATATAAAATTTAATGAAATAAAATATTTATCTTTAAGGCTCATGGTCGAATGAAAAACAATCATATACATCAGCGATTATGATGGGGTTTAATTAGTGCCACAGAAGAAGGAAGAGGAGAGTGGTCAGGGCAAGACTTCTGGAGGAGAGATTTGCTGGAAAAATAGGGGAGGAAGCACAATCCAAGCAGAAGGGACATGAGTTGAGGAACCCTAGTCCTTTCAGTGTCACCAGACAAGGACTGCACCGAGGCGAGTGGCAAGAGATGAAGCTGGGTAGGAACCATTCCACAGAGTGCCCTAGGTTCTAACCCAGTTAGGTTCACTACCAAGTGGTTAGAGGAAATGGGGATCCATGGCAAAGCAGAGATGGTTGGGTTATAGAAGAGGGGCTGATTAAGAAGCTGTCAGGTGGTATATTTTACAGGGTTTGCAGGGATGACTGAGTGTGGGGTGTGAGGACTTCTGTAACACCTCCTTCTGGTTTGTGGACTAGATGATCTGGGCCATGGTGATGCCCTTCACCAAAATAAGAAGGGTGGGGGGCTCAAGTCTGGTGAAAAAAGTGAGCTTTTGGGGCGCCTGGGTGGCTTAGTTGTTAAGCGTCTGCCTTCGGCTCAGATCATGATCCCAGGGTCCTGGGATTGAGTACCGCTTCAGACTCCCTGCTCGGCGGGAAGCCTGCTTCTCCCTCTCCCACTCCCCCTGCTTGTGTTCCCTCTCTCACTGTGTCTCTCTCAGTCAAATAATAAAATCTAGAAAGAAAGAAAGAGAAAGAAAGAAAAAACGAGTTTCTATCACACTGCCTTTCTTGGGTGATGAAAGTGACTTTCTCTCCCTACCCTCACTGGTACGTCCTGGCTCAGGCCAGGTGAGAGGCCACCAGGGCATCTGAATGGTCCATGCCTCGGCTGCTTGAAGTCCGTCAGACAGACAGAGCATCTGACTCAAGATGCACAGCAAATTAGTTGCTAAGCCAAGACTGGAAAGCAGGCCTCCTGACTTTTTAGGCCTACTGCCTTTCCAATCGACCCCTAGAGTGTATTCTGCTTAAACAGGCAAGGTAAAAACATCCACAAATGCCGGGTGCCATTTGGGGAAAATCAGTTAGAACTTTGCATGTCACTAAGAATTAGCTCCTGACTTCTATATGGCTGTGATAACTTCTCTGCAAGTGTTTGTTCTTAATGCGGCCCCTGTTGAGTTACAGTCTCGGTAATTGGGTAGCTGCTCAAGTGGTGTGTGTGTTTGGGCTTGTGTTACCAACTGGGAAGGGGTTTGTATTTTCACTTTTCTTTGAGAATGACAAGGTACGTATTTTACAAAACTCCTTCTGGCTCATGGGGACAAGTTATCTAAATAGGGCCCCGGTCTTATTCATTACTTACTAAGTGGTACAGAGGGGTAAGCCTATTTTGAGCCACGAATACTTTGAAGAATCTGATGAAAATGGTAGACTTTCTTCCTTCAAAAAGGTATAAATGCATACCCTATATGGGTCAGATGCAGTTGGTTCCAAGCAACAAAACTGGCTGAAGCAGAAAAGGAGATTCGTACTTGGGATGTCCCAGGACCTCGAGGGCCGTATGCACCAGGGCTTCATTGAGGCCTGGAAGCAGGAATCAGCCACCCTCTCGGCCTCTTCCTGAGGCCACCTGCTCTCTGTCCTTGCTCCTCTCCTCAGACATCATCTTTCCTTCATGGAAATGACATGCTCTGTGCTTTCTTTAAATACCTATTGGCCTAGAACCCCAGAGGTAACCTTACCTGGGGTCCTGCCCCCTGCAACAATGAAGACCAGTACTTCCCAATCCCAGTTCCAAATTTCTTGAAGAGAACATGTGATTGCCCCACTTGGATCAGGTACTCAGAGACCAGAGCCACTTCACTGTGTCCAGCTCTGTCAGACACATGACTTATGAGCAGCATCTGGGCACTCTTGAACCTCTGGGGTCCCCGTTAACTGTGATCATCAAGTTAAGAATTGCAGACCAGAGAAATTGGAATGCTGATAACCCAAAGGCACTACTTTTGGCTGTAAAACTACTGCAGAAAATGGAACATACGTTTGAGTAGAGGATGTTTGCATGAGCAAAAGCCCTCAGAACGGTTGCTCCATGCAGGAGCTGTGGGTTTTGAGTATCAGTAGTTAAATCCCAGGATGGTGAATGTGTTGTAGATTGAACTATAACACTCTCCAAGGTCACTGATATTATATTCCTAACTTTTACCCTTAAAGGTTTGGAAATTCAATTTTAATTATTGTTAACATGCTTCGTAAATATCCAAGGGAATACAATATAGACCTGTTCATACATCCAGAGAGCCAAAATCTGGCTCAAGTTGTTTTTTCTTCCACAGTTGGAGAAAATTGTGGTGTTTGGCTTGCCTCTTGGGGCATGTTAAACCACTTCTAATGCTGCCTCTTATTATTTTCTGACCATATGCACTTTCCACACATATCTAACTAGCTGCCTCAGATGAAACCCAATGTCTGGCCAAGCTGATGTAAATCTTTAGTAAGTGGTAAGAGAGAACAGAGTGACACAGTGCCCCTTTAGTGTTCAGACAGTACACGATTTAATAGTTGTAGACCTCATAGTCTCAGGAGCAACTTGAGATTTTCTTTCCAGTTCTAGAGAATGGAAATTTCTGAGCTGTCTTCCCACCAACTGCATGAGGTAAAACTTAGCTACAGCTGGATTGACCCGTTGCCTGTGAAGCAGAGCATTCACCCTTAGCTCCTCAGGTTATTTACCTGGGGTGAGCAGAACATAATTTTTACTTCCAAAGAGCATGCTGCTTACTGTGCAGTTATTTGATGCTTTAAAACTGTTGTCACCTACGCAACATACATGTCCCAGAACATCCAAACCTGTATGTTACCAGTGAAGCTGCCAAGAGGCCAGGAGCGGCCATGATTGTCCAGTTGGTAACATGTTCTCAGTCCATGTGGTAGATCTTAAAAATAGATGACTGTGAAATAGCAGCAAAAATGTAGTTCTAAGGTTCTAATGCTTTTACTCTTTGGTTTCTCAGAAAATCAGTGTTCTGCCATGTTTTGATATCTGAGCATGCACAGATTTTTAATCAGGAATCTTCTTTTGTTGATAAAGCCAATCGACCTAACCAGGATTTGGAACTGTGTCCTCTCCCATTCCCTCAGCTTCCATGCCTGACTTCGGCACAGTTCACTCACGTGTTCTGAGTAATCCTCGTACTTTCTTCCAACTTGTCTTTCTTCAGTTGAGTTCAGTGCCAGACCCGAGCTGGAAACAGTCTCAGGAAGTTTTCATTCATCAGACATTTTCTTCCAAAGAAAAATTCTGAGAATAGGAGGGTCATCTTGAGAACTACCTGATAATATATTATCATAGTTCAGTGATTGTGTGTGTGTGTGTGTGTGAGAGGGAGACAGAGAGACAGAGACAGAGAGACAGAGACAGAGAGACAGACAAGGGTGGAAGAGAAGAGCAGCCTATGTAATCATGTACCCATAAGCAAATGAATATTTGGTAAAAAGCCAGTTCTAGAAATAACACTTTTCAACCAATTTATCTAAGCCATCTCACTGTCATATATCTGTCTTGATGGTACAGAAAGCCCAATTTATATGATACATTTCTCAGTTGTGGTTAAATAGCTGAACTTTTGTCCTCCCCTTAAATTTTTCACCAGATCTCTAGGAATTGATAATATCATCGGAGTGTGGTATGTATCAATTTCCTGTAGAATGAACTTAGGGCTGGCAGCGAGCATACTAGTGGTCTTGGATTCCCTTGCCCTGTCATTTTGTAGAAGCAGCAGTGAAGTTTCTCTGGAGGAAATCCCACCCACACGCCAGGATTCCGTCACATATTGTTGGTCTGAGCCATGTGTACTTAACACTCGGGTTTCTGTGAGAACTGGCCAAACGTGTTTGAAGGAAGAATTTCAACCATATAGTTTATACATCAATATGTGAATGTGATATGACTATATGCTTGCTCAAAAAGAGGAAGGGAAGGGCAAGAAATTTAGTGTAAAGGCTGAAATGCACAGACCAAGATGTAATTTTATTATACGTAAGTTTTATAACATCAAGATGTACAGATAATATTATTTTATGCAGGGCCAGCCTCATCCATTCAAGTCACTTGTCCTATACTTGGTACTTTGTGAAAGCGTGAAGACCTTTCATACTGATTATTGATAGTTTGAGCCTAATCTTTTTTAAAAATTAACATATAATGTATTATTTGCCCCAGGGGTACAGGTCTGTGATTCATCAGTCTTACACAATTCATAGCACCCACCATATCACATACCCTACCCAGTGTCCATCACCCAGCCACCCTATCCCTACCCTCCCACCAGCAACCCTCAGTTTGTTTCCTGAGATTAAGAGTCTCTTATGGTTTGTTTCCCTTCTCGATCCCATCATGTTTCATTTTTGCCTCCCTACCCTGACAACCCCCCACCCTGCATCTCAAATTCCTCATATCAGAGAGATCATGTGATAATTGTCTTTCTCTGATTGACTTATTTTGCTTTGCATAATACCCTCTAGTTCCATCCACGTTGTTGCAAATGGCAAGATTTTGGGGGTTTTGATGACTGCATAGTATTCCAGTGTGTGTGTGTGTGTGTGTGTGTGTGTGTGTGTGTGTGTGTTTACACCACATCGTTAGCCATTCATCTGTTTTTTTTAATCTTTTTTAAAAATTATTTTTATTAACATATAATGTATTATTTTTTCAGGGCTACAGGTCTCTGAATCATTAGGCTTAAACATTTCACAGCACTCACCATAGCACATACCTTCTCCAATGTCCATGACCCAACCACCCTAACCCTACTCCCCCACCCCCCAGCAACCCTCAGTTTGTTTTGTGAGATTAAGAGTCTCTCATGGTTTGGTTCCCTCCAGATCCCATCTGCTTTCATTCTTTCCTTCCCTACCCCTACTACTCCCCGCCCTGCCTCTCATATTCCTCATATCGGAGAGATCATATGATAGCTGTCTTTCTCTGACTTATTTCCCTCACCATAATACTCTCTAGTTCCATCCACATCATTACAAATGGCAAGATTTCATTTCTTTTGATGGCTGCATAGTATTCCATTGTATACATATATACCACATCTTCTTTATCCATTCATCTGTTGATAGACATCTAGGTTCTTTCCATAGTTTGGCTATTATCGACATTGCTGCTATAAACATTCAGGTGCACGTGCTTCTTCAGATCATTACATTTGTATCTTTAGGGTAAATACCCAGTAGTGTGATTGCTGGGTCATAGCGTAGCTCTATTTTCAACTTTTTGAGGAACCTCCATGCTATTTTCCTGAGTTAGCCATTCATCTGTTGATGGACATCTGGGCTCTTTCCATAGTTTTGTTATTGTGGACACTGCTGCTATAAACATTGGGGTGCACATGCCCCTTCAGATCACTACATTTGTATCTTTAGGATAAATGCCCAGTAGTGCAATTGCTGGGTCACAGGATAGCTCTATTTTTGACTTTTAAAAAAATTTTTTTAATTAATATATAATGTATTATTAGCCCCAGGGGTACAGGTCTGTGAATCGTTAGGCTTTCACACTTCACAGCACTCACCATAGCACATACCCTCCCCAATGTCCATAACCCAACTACCCTCTCCCTACCTCCCTCCCTCCAGCAACCCTCAGTTTGTTTTGTGAGATTAGGAGTCTCTTATGGTTTGTCCCCCTCCCAATCCCATCTTGTTTCATTTTTTTCGTTCCCTACCCCCCAATCCCCCATGTTGCCTTTCAAACTCCTCATATCAGGGAGATCCTATGATAATTGTCTTTCTCTGATTGACTTATTTCGCTCAGCATAATACCCTCTAGTTCCATCCACGTCATTGCAATTGGCAAGATTTCATTTCTTTTGATGGCTGCATAGTATTCCATTGTGTGTATATGTGTGTGTGTGTGTGTGTGTGTGTGTGTGTGTGTATGTATATATAATATACCACATCTTCTTTATCCATTCATCTGTTGATGGACATCTAGGTTCTTTCCATAGTTTGGCTATTGTGGATATTGCTGCTATAAACATTCAGGTGCACATGTCCCTTCGGATCACTACATTTGTATCTTTAGGGTAAATACCCAGTAGAGCCATTGCTGGGTCATAGGGTAGCTCTATTTTCAAATTTTTGAGGAACCTCCATGCTGTTTTCCAGAGTGGCTGCACTAGCTTGCATGCCATCCAACAGTGTAGGAGGGTCCCCCTTTTTCCTCATCCTCACCAATATCTGTTGTTTCCTGACTGGTTAATTTTAGCCATTCCGACTGGTGTGAGGTGGTATCTAACTGTGCTTTTGATTTGTATTTCCCTGATGCCGAGTGATATTGAGCACTTTTTCATGTGTCTGTTGGCCATTTCGATGTCTTCTTTGCCAAAATGTCTGTTCATGTCTTCTGCCCATTTCTTGATTGGATTATTTGTTCTTTGGGTATTGAGTTTGATAAGTTCTTTTTAGATTCTGGATACTAGCCCTTTATCTGATAAGTCATTTGCAAATATCTTTTCCCATTCTGTAGGTTGTCTTTTGGTTTTGTTGACTCTTTCCTTTGCTGAGTAAAAGCTTTTATCTTGATGAAGTCCCAATAGTTAATTGTTGCCCTTGGTTTTCCTTGCCTTTGGTGATATTTCTAGGAAGAAGTTGCTGCGTAGTTCTAGTCTAATCTTTTCTCAGATTCCCAATTTTGGTGAGTGGCTGGCCACATATCCAGCTTCTGGAGCCAGAAACCTGAAGTCATCCTTGTCTTTTCAGTTTCCCTCACCCTTCACATGCAAACCATCTTTAAGCACTGTTGGTTCTCGGCCCCCACAGACACCCCCCAAAGACACCCCCACCTGCTGGCAGCTCTCCACTTCTGCGTCACCACCTTTGTCTAGCCATCACCATCTTTCCTCAGATCCTTCAATAGCCTCCTTGCAAGCTTCCCATTTCCACTCTTGAACCCTCTATGCAGTATGCTTTAAAAATAACACGTGTGTTTTCAGGGGCTTCCTGCTGAGCTTCAGGCCGAATCCAAATTCTTTACCATGGCCTGGAATGTGCTGTGTAATCCAGTCCCTGCCCAATGTTCCAGCCCCGAGGCGTGCCTCTTTCCCCTTGCTCTTTGAGCTGTGGTCACAGTGGCCTTCTCTCGTTACTGGAGAAGCCAGGCCCTCTCCTAGCTCGGAGCCACTGTTCTTGCTGTGTCTTAAACCTCAGAATCACTTACTCTCACTTTGCACAGTTGACTTGCTCTCATCCTTTAGGCCTTCATATAAATAACCATCTTCTCTAAGAAGTCTTCCACGGTGGGTATCCCTAATTATTCTCTATCATGGCAGTATGCTTACTTCATTTGTATATGTAATCACAGCCTCAAATCTAAAATGATTTTAAATGTATTCACCTATCTGCTGACTACTTCCCCTGCCAGATGGTAAATTCCATGTGGTCAGGGACTTTCTCATGCTGCTCGCTGATACAGCACGGTAGCTCAGTAAATATTTGTTGAATGAAGAAATTCTTGATTACATTTTACAACTGTAATGCTTACCCATTGAATCTGATCATGGAAGTCGGAATGTCTGATTTTATTTTATGCAGTGGGATATTTTAGTTGTGGTAAAATATACCTAACACATAATTTGCCATTTTAGCCATATTTAGATGTGTGGTTCAGTGGCACTAAGTACACTCACATAGTGTGCAACCACCACCATCATGTCTCCAGAACTTTTTCACCTTCTTGAATTGAAACTATACCCACTGAACAATAACTCCCACTCCTTGCTCCCCTCAGCCCCTGGCAACCACCATTCTACTTTGTCTCAATGAATTTGCCTCTTCTAACCATCTCATATTGGTGGAACCTACATTGGAATAACACCAATCAGTTAATTTTTATTGTCCCTTTACAAGCATAGGCCTTTATTCTCTAAATGTGAAAATCTCATTTATAATTATGATTTTCCAATTTTAACAATAAACTTTCCATTAGAATTCTTCAGAAACCGAATTCCCTTCAGATAGATTTTGTATTTGGAAATTAAGCAATATTACAAGGCACTTTTAAGATACACAAGTTGATCTAAGAATATGTCAGCCCTGAAAAGTTATATTTAATATCATTGATCACAGGGCCCTTTACTCTTATGTTATTAATCTTGCTTTTGGAATGTAGGGGATGTTTTATGCTTGGTGGCTTTGAAGAAAATATAAAAGAACAAATAAATCATATGGTTATATAATACTATTGTTTTTGTCTTGCTGTTCAATAGCTGATTCTCTATGGTGAAACTGCAGTTTGGTTTTACACGGCGTTCATGCGAGCCGTTTTCAAAGTGCATAAATCAGAGCCAGCTGGTTCTTGAATGTGCAATTTGCAGACCACAAAAAATGAAGACCCTCTATGATTTTATTATCTTCATGGTAAATATATCACCCAACCTAGAATTTGAGTTCTATCCACCCCACCACTCTTTTTTTTTTTTTTTTTTCCTAGTAAAGGTGGTTTGGCGATAACATTGGGGGAAAGTGAGAATCAGTCAGAACTCGTAGGATGTACGGTGAGGGGACAAATGGTGTCAGGTTAATAATTATTCAGACATGAGATATTCTCTTCTCTGAAAAGATTGCGTATTGTTTTCTTCATCATGGAACGGAATAAAATGTGGTAACAGTCTTTTGTGGTTGAGTTGCTGCTGCACATAATCAGGTTCCAGAACTATGGTCTAGATTTGGTCAACTACTTAGTCTGCATGTTAGAATTAAAAGGTGTACATCACCTTATTTCTGTAGTTTTGAATGATATTTATATTAAAATGTATACTGGTTGATACTTTTATAATTAGAGAAGTTAAAAGTCAGCAAATGTTAACAAAAGAGTTTTGTGCTTTTTCTTGTGCCCTATTTCTAAAATTTTTTTAAAAATTAGTTAATAGTGAAGCTCCATCTCAGATACAGTTACTAAAAGATAAACATTTTGCACAACGTAACTTAGTAAATTTTGCCAAAAGCTCATATTCTTTAAATAACATTGTGGAGACCGTATTCATACTCGTATCTTGTATGTTGTATTTTATAAAAATGTATAGATTAGAAAGTATATTTGAAATTTATTGTGTCATTTAAAAAAGAAAAACATAGCTTGGATGAAATGAAAGAGACAATATTGCATAGGACAAGTAGCCCAGGAAACAATTCTTATGCTCTCAGAATTTTGATTATTAAACACTTACATTACACAAACTTACATTAAAGTTGAAATAATAATATAAAATATACCCATATACCTTCTACCTGCATTAAATATTTAACATTTTTCCACTTCTATACACATAATATTCTCTATGTGCTTATTTGTTTATGTGTGTATTGATATTATATAATATGTATTAAATATTCGTACATAATATATAAATGTAATTATATATTATATATTTTTGACATCTAGGTATATACTTATATATATTTGTTGTCTGTTTTGCTGAATCATTTGAAAATTAAGTTGCATACATCACACTTTACTTCATAGATAACCAAAATACCATGAACATATCTAAAAGAACATTTCCACAGTATATAATACATAGATAAAATTTCCCCAGTTATATCTTCTTGAAACAATCCAATTAAGGTTCAGTTATTATGTCTTTTTAATATAAATAATTCCTTTACCATCTTTTTTTTTAAGAGGGGGATCATTTATTTTTGGAAAAGTTCAGAACAGTTGCCTTTGAAAATCACACGTTCTAGGTTTTCTGAGTGTTGCCTTCTGGTGTCATTGTCTTGTTGTTCTACCCCATATGTCCTCTCTGCTACAGATAGGGTCTGAGGTTTGACTATTTTTGGCATAAACTTCACAGATGATATTTAGTACTTTCTATTTAATGAAATCAGGAGTCATGGAGGTATTTCAAGGTGATCTATAATAGTGCAATTCTTGAGGAAATTAAAAGTTTAACTTTTGGTGTTACTGATGCTAGCTTTGATCAATGTCTTTGGAACCTGGGTGGAGAATCCCCCTGGCATTTCACTCAGGTACCGTGTCTAGCACTGGGCAGGGCAGTTGGAAGTGGGAGCTCCTGGTAGTGGAGTGATGTCATGTATATAGATGTGCTTTGTAACACTGGGAGGGGAAGAGCTTAGAAACATGAGATCAGTTGACTGTTAGGACAGTGGAGCAGTGGGTGGTTAGCCTTCTTAAATTTTGATTTGTTGTTTGTTTTAGTGAGCTTGTGGTTGGTATAATTAATAAAGGACATAGTGAAGTGCCTCATAATCAGTCAACACTATGGAAATGAGCACAATGGGATTGGACTATATTGAGTAACAGTGATCCCAGCTCATGGGCTTTTCACATTTCTAAGATTAGACCTTCAGGTAAGCAGTCAGCTATCTTGCAGACACCTCCAATTAATAATGGAACATAAGCACTTCTCAATAAAAGTTGAGAGAGAGAGAGAGGAGAGAGAGAGAGATTGAACTTAGAGCCCTAGAGGGCAAAATCATTTTGGGGGGCTTATGGAAAAGGCAGATGCCCAGGTTCCGTGCCACGTCTACTGTATTGGATTCTAGGGGATGAGAATGGGGCGGGGGGGGCTTTGGGAAGGCCGGGGTGAGGCCCAGGCATTAGTATTTTGCCAAACTTCCCCAGGTGATTTGGTTATGTCCTAGGGTTAAGAATAATTGGAGAAAGAAGAAATGGCATCAGTTATGAGACTAATGATGATCATGGAACTTCTTTGCTTTGAATTTCCACTGACTGAAAGTTCTTGAACTCTTTCCTCAGGAGGTTGCATTGATGTTCCACACGTTAGCAGGCTAATGCATCCCAGGCCAACCTACCTGAAAGGAAGAAGCACGCTGTGACCTTGTCATGGATAAATTGATATCTCATTCTTTTGTTTGTAATTTTTATGAAAAGAAGGATTTCAAGTAATTGGAGCCTACTGCCCCAAATTATATCCTTGTGCCTTCCCTGTAGTTTGTGGTTTAGTGACTGGGCAGGAGTGACAAGAATTCGTTGTACCACAGAATATTCTTTCTCTGTGCATGATGCCTTTGCTTCAGGGTGAAGTCTGGTTACAAATGAAAGTGAGGTACCACTGTGGGTCCCAGCATTCTGAGCCACAGCTCTGGGAAAGGGCTGAGGATCCAAAGCCACACATAACACGTTGGTCAGATCCTAAGTCTTGAGGCTAAATCTATGAGGACGGTGAAATAGCCTTGGAGCCTCAACCACTCAGAATGGGAACACGTAGATGCAGAATTTCCCATGAACAAGCCACACTAAAGTAAGCCAGTTAAAAGCAATTAAAATTGCATTTTAATTTGGGAGAGGCTTGGCCTGTTGCCCTAGTTCATGGAGGTCTTATGGGGAAGTGAGTGTGGAACAATTTGCAAACAGAAAATATTTTTAATACTATATTTTAGTTGCATTAGGAGTAATGATTTATGTTAGAAGGAATGAGTCAAACATTACCCAAGCATTGAATTAGGCACATTCCCTGTCTCGTGCTGGGACTATCTGAAAAAAAGAGTATGTAAATTTAGCCTAGTATCACGTAAGTGCTATGGGAATAATTGTAAATAATTGGATTATTAGTAAGGAATTGGGAGTGTGGGCAGTTTTTTTTTTTTTTCCTGTGGTTAAAGTATTGGACAAAAAACAGCATAACTTTGGCAAGCGAAATGAAGCACAGGACAGAAAGCACAGGCTGCCAGAACAGAATGACATTTGAAAACCACGTTAATGGAGCATTTACCTTCCAAGAGGTTTTTTGATCCAATTCTGTTTCATCCAGATTATGCCTCTCTCTCTGCACTCAGCAATTTTTATTGACAATGTGGCCCTACAAATACATTTTATGTCCACTTACTAATCTGCACTGTCACATGGTTTGGTTTTCTATCCATAGCATTATTTAAAAATGTGTTAAGTCTAGATTCTGTTATACCTACTCCAACTGTTTGCCAAATATCCAATATATTTAATAAAGTTGGGTCCCTATGCATTCTAGAGATGCCTAATGAAAATTGTCAGAATTAACTGTTGCCATTTCTTTCTTTTTTTTCTTTTAAGATTTTATTTATTTATTTGACAGAGAGAGACATAGCAAGAGAGGGAACACAGCAGGGGGAGTGGGAGAGGGAGAAGCAGGCTTCCCGCTGAGGAGGGAACCTGATGTGGGGCTTGATCCCAGACTCTGGGATCATGACCTGAGGCAAAGGCAGATGCTTAACAACTGAGCCACCCAGGCACTCCAGTAGTTGCCATTTCTGTTCCATGCATTTCATATTGAAATGAGAGTAAAAAGTCATTGACCCTGGAAAAGTCTGAAGGTTATTTTCTTTTTATGAGGGTGTCCCAATGAGGAAGTCGTGTCTGAAGTCATGAGGCCGTGTCAGATAGGACTGAATCAGATTGTTTTAGTATTTTGTAGCATGCCTTGATTTTGCTGGTATCAGTCTCAAAACATGTTTTACACCTACCCTAAGTCTCTGCGATCCTCATATATAAATCTTTCTGGTAGGCTATCTTGACAAATGAGCAGCAAAACCAAATCCAAGCAGTGTCGAAGAGAGGACTGTAAATTCAAATTCATGTTCCATTATGCTTTTTAAAGATTGAAAATCTTTAAATCTTTAAATCTTTTAAAATCATGCCACCATGAGTCTGTTTGATTCAAGCACTTGCACTTACCTCCATAAATTAAGAGAAGAAACAAACTTATATTTCTTTCCTTGTAACCTAACACAGAAGGCTTTATTTATTTTTTTAAATAAAAGATTATGTTGCTATGATCTTTCTAGCCTGAGAAATATAATATGCATATGTAGTTATAAAAATCTTGGTGGCTGTTTCATGAGACTAAACATTTTTCATCCTCAAGGAGTTCATCAGTGATGTATGGTGAATGCTGTGTGTAATAATGAAGAATTGGAAACAATTTAAATGACACACAGTAAGAAAATTATTGAATAAATTATGTTATAATTTGATGGAAAATTATCCATCAAATACACCCATTAATGCAACAATTAAAATCATATTTTGGAATAGTGGTTACATGGGAAAATGCTCTGGGCACAGTTAATATTCAAAATTATAGATTTAATATAATTCCTATTTTGTGATAAAGAAAAAAAACACATGTAAAATTAGGTTAAGATAATATAACCAATATGTATGAAAGATTTCTTTAGGTGGAGCTACATGTGATTTTTATTTTCTTGTTTATGTTGCTACCTTTTCCTAATTGTCTGAAATAATTATTTTTGAATCACAAAAATATGTAATAAAATGTTAAAAAAAGAAATGCCATATGTTAGATAAAGATGTATTAAATGCCTATAGGTAGTATTTGGAAGAATTGAGCCAAATAATGAAGGATTACAGCATTTGACTTTGCCCATGTGTTTACTGCCTTTAAGAGAACTTTTGCTGCAAACTGTCATTGTGTTGTCATTTTTCTTTATTGACAGAATGAAATGAAGGTGGAGATCTATTCAACGGCATTTAATTTTTGTATTTTTTTTAAAGATTTTACTTATTTATTTGACAGAGAGAGAGATCACAAGTAGGCAGAGAGGCAGGTGGGCGGCGGGGGGGGGGGGGGGAAACAGGCTCCCTGCTGAGCAGAGAGCCTGATTTGGGGCTCGATCCCAGAACCCTGGGGTCATGACATGAGTAGAAGCAGAGGCTTAACCCACTGAGCCACCCAGGCGCCCCTAATTTTTGTATTCTTGCTTGAATTCAATGCTATGTAAGAAAATAGATTTTGAATAGATCTGACATATTTTGAAACATAGTAAATAAAATATACCTAGAATTTGGCTATATAAAACTGAAAAATAGGGGCGCCTGGGTGGCTCAGTGGGTTGGGCCGCTGCCTTCGGCTCAGGTCATGATCCCAGGTCCTGGGTTCAAGCCCCACATCGGGCTTTCTGCTCAGCAGGGAGCCTGCTTCCTCCTCTCTCTCTGCCTGCCTCTCTGCCTACTTGTGATTTCTCTCTGTCAAATAAATAAATAAAATCTTTAAAAAAAAAAAACTGAAAAATAATCAGTAGGCTAAAATAAACGCACGAACAAAGTAAAAAGACAATAAACTGAGAAAGCAACGAGATAAGCTAGAAAGGTGGGTGGGGCCAGGACATTAGAAACTCAAGGGAAAGAAAGGTATAAGGTTAGTTTTTTGGACACTGGTCGTGTTTACATACAAGCTAAACAACTTTTTGACCTGTCTGCATATCCTGTACCTGTGTTTACTTAATATTTTTCTTTAAATTGAGTTAAACTTTTTAAATTCATCCTCACATAGCAAATGTATTTGTGAAATATGAGTCCGTGATGGTTATGATTTTTAATAATACAAATCATAATTGACAAGTGACTATTAAACCCTGACCATCTAAAGCCATCTTGCATCCCATCAGCAATACACACAGCACGGTTTGGCAAGCACTTGCATGGAAAGGGAGATGTGGAGATGGGGACTTGACATTTTGAGCATGCTGTCCGTCTCTCAAGTGCTACCATAATTTGGGCCTCATCCTCTTGCTGAACTTGAATGGGTGACAAGTGAGCTGCTCAGAAAGCTCGTCTTTCCACATGGACATTAGGGCAGCATGGGCATGAAGGCAGTGCAGTTGAGCACAGGAGGCTCATTCCAGCAAGAAAAAAGTGAGAGTGAGGAAGAACATTTAGTGAGAGGGAGCTGCTGGGTCATAACTGCAGCAGAGCAAGCAGGAGAGAATTCACCGAACAGAGGCGTGCCTACCTCCCTAGAGGAAGAAAGAAGAAAAGTCAAAACCTAACCCAGAGGTTTCATCAGCACACATGGTGACTTTCATAAGCTGTAGAATTCAGTGGTGAAAGGAACTTACTGGATTTATTTATTTTTCTACTGGATCCCTGGACTCATAGGAAACTACCTATGCATTTCTGAAAATGACATGGGGAAGCATGCAGTTTTGGGTAGTGGGTAGACACTCATGGGTCTTGTCACAACTCAGCTTCCCTTATCTGTCAGATATACAGAAGGAGATATTATGGTCTCGATTTCTCTCAGAGGCTGAGGACAGCCTGACTTTGGTCTTCTCTGCTCACTATGTGTTCATCTTCCTTGTTTTTTGGCTGTTCAATCCAGATTGACTTTCTCCTTTTAGCAAAACAAAACAGAATAGAACAAAAACTGAGGCAGACTTCTTTTAATCCAGTGAGAGTACTTGGAAATTCTCCTGTGGCCTTCACCTATCGCTGTCTGCTTGACGATGGACTTTTGCCCAAGGGTTACAATGATTTTGGACCAATGCCCTTACTCTTTACCTTAAATACCTAATGTCTTCACATGGGTAAATATTTTAAAATGCTTACTTATTTGTTTGCTTTCTTATTTTTTGTATTTGAAATAGGATGGGCCCAATCCAAAAGAAATGAGTAACCCATTTCTTTTGTTCTAGGAACTCCCAGGAAGAAGGTGCCATGACTTGCCTCATTGCAAACTTTGAAATTTTTTGCTTTCTCTAGCATGAGTAATAATAGACTGTAATCTCCATGAGGACAGGGATTTGATATCTTTTAATCATTTAAATTTCCACATCAAGCACGGGGCCCGATTTATAGTAGGCACTGACACATATTTTTGAGTGGATGAATGTACGTTAATATCATAATGCTGTGTACGTATAGGACCCCACTGTTTTCCATTCACTCATTTGATCTTAAAATGGTGTCTTCACAGTGGGTAGGAATTGGTGCTTTTATCCCCATGTCCTAGGTGAGGAACATGGAGGTGAGTGATAGAACGGTCTGCCCAAGGCTTCACACAAAGTCACTGATGTGTGGTTCCATCCCTGAAGACTCTTTCCCAATTTAGAGTCACGCGAGATGGGGCACAGCTGTTCCTTTGTGTGATGGTTCCTGCTTTTCTGGACCTTCATGGAATTCTTCCTTATTTTCAGATTACAGGACAGGCCCGTGTTTCACTGTGGTCAGCAACCAGATGTGCCAGGGACAGCTCAGCGGGATTGTCTGCACCAAGACACTCTGCTGTGCCACGGTGGGCCGAGCCTGGGGCCACCCCTGTGAGATGTGCCCTGCCCAGCCCCACCCCTGCCGCCGAGGCTTCATTCCAAATATCCGCACGGGAGCCTGTCAAGGTAAGCCTCTGGCCCATGGCGTTATTCATGGATTCATCTTATTTGCTCTGGAGAGCCATTCTCTAGTGAAGTTGGAGAGAACGGAAAAGCGGTGTCAGAGACATAACTTTATGATTTCGCTGACGGCATGATATCCAACTTAGGCATGAGGAGCGTGGCTCAAGAGGGAGCAGCTGGTCTCTCTGGAGTTTTCGTTGCCAGCAGTTCCCCCTCCGACCCCAGAGGTGTTTCTAGGGGCTGGTATGATTCTGTTTGCAGCAATGCTGTGTGTTGTAGCAATGCTGTGTAGAAACACCAAGCAAAATCTGTGAACAAGGTAGTTTGTTTTTCTCAATTTTTTCCCCTTCGTTTGATATTGTTGGAGTTCCTCTGTCTCATGGGTTGTACTTAGTTGACCTCAAGAAAATTGTTCCTCTCTCCATTCTACATGCTACATTATGGATTTTTTTTTTTACAAGTCAGAAATAAATTAAGATTTGTTTCACAGTTTTAAATATCCCCAGATGTCGCCTGTTCGCTTCTTCTCCTGCCTCCCATAGAAGCCCTTACTCTGTTTTTGGCTTTGATTCCTGTTCTTCCAGCTGTACAAATTCTTTTATTGTCTGGATGTCTGGCAGGAAACAGGAGGAAGTGAACGGAGGCAGTTCAGCACTAAACTGATGGGATTGAAAACTCCCAGGCTGTATCTGTTTCCTTTAGACATCTTCAGGGCTTTTTTTTAGCAAGTTGCAATATTTTCAGCAAATTCGGGGTACGCTTTTCTGAAGCAGACACATCCTAGTTTGGTTTAATTCTATATGTTGGTTCTAAGGCTAATAGGCAGTAAAACAGAATTTGGGTTTAATCCCACAGGTCTGTGGGTCTCCATTAAATTATACTTCCACAAATTCCACTTGTGATAAGCACTGTTGGTCCTGGCTCCCAACTACTATGTAAAATATAACATACAGCTCCTTTATGTGCCGTTCAACTTGTCCTTCTACATGTCAGGAGCAGCAAGAAGTCACTTCGGAATGAAGGAATTACAGAGGAGTCTAGTGTGTGATTTTAGAAAATAAAAAGTCAGTTTTATTCCCCCTTTCTCAGGCACCTTCTTTATTTTTTCTCATCCTTAGAAAGTCCCAGTGAGTTTTGAAGAAATTCTTGGTCTTGGTGTCTTGAAGGCAGCTACGACCCATGAAGGCACTGACTTAGACCAGAAAGCCAGAAGTGGTGTCCATGAGTCCTTGTCAGAGGTTGACACACTAAGAGAATTGGGGCAAAGAGAATGAAGAGGGAGAGGGAAGAGCGACTGCTCTGTGGCTTTAGTATGCATTTCCTATGGTCTCGACTTATCCAGGATTTTCTTTCTGTCCCTTCCCGACTCTGCTATTAGACATCCAAGGTGGGGGGGGAAATATTTCTATCAGAAATTTTGTGAAATGCATGAAATCAAAATGGTAGTCATATTGCCAATTTGAGAATGAAATTCGTCGTGTTTGGTTGTTTTTTTTTCTGAGTGATTCTGCTATTGGCTTGGGAGCTCTGTCCCTTTGCTGTTGTTTTCAGACCTTGAGCCTGATGTGAGGGGCCTGTGGGCAAATGGGTTCATAAAGGAGCTTATTCTGTCTTCAGTCTCGGAAGGTATGGCCTGCAGAGAAGAGCCCTCATTCATATTTCCTCTTGGCCAAAAATTATGACCAACAAGACTATCAAGTTTTGCTTATATGTATCATCAATTTCAAATAACATTTTAATAACTTATTCATGTATCAAGAGAATGGAAACTTCTGGTCTAAGACAAAATTGAGATCAGCTATAAAATATAATCTAATTATACTCCACATGTAGTGGTTCATTTGTGGGCTGGGACAGTCCATTTAAAACAGTGACACTTTTCTAGCAAAATAAATTGTTGCTCCTTTAGTATCCTTTCCTTCGTGTCAACTTTTCTCAAGAACACAGGTTATTAGAGATCTTAAAATTGGTGATCACTCTCTTGCTCATACAATGAGGAGTAAAACAAGAGAGTACACTAGGTTTCCAGATTTCTTAAAGAATATCCAAAGTGAGGGAAAGAAATGTTAGACTGCCTCCCTGGGGGTTCCTTTATTAAACTAGTCCTTTGTGTGTGAAGAGATGGAAAGAATGTACATCATGTATTTTTTACAATCTTTCTAACTGAACGTAATGAGCCTGGAATGATTGCTTTTGTTCCTAGGGGGTTCATATTTGGGGCTACATGTGGGACCACAATTATTAGGTGCCAGGGATATAGCTGTGAACAAAACAAAGAACCTGCTCTCTGAAATTTGCATTAAAGACAATGGATTTGTGAAACAAAACAAAGCAAACGAGTATTTATCAGGTTGGCTGATGATTCATCCTATGGAAAAAAAATAAGCAAAAAGGGTGGTGAATGGTGGCTATTGCTGTTAGATTGGCGGGAGAAGGATCCACAGCCAGAGTGGAACAGAGACCTGATGGACAGGACAACATGAATCTTTATGCAGCTTTATGGAGGGAGAATAATTCAGGTAGGGGGGCACTCCTATAAAGCCCCAGGCAAGTGCATCCTCGGTATTGTTAAGGAATGGCAAGGAAGCCGGTGTGGAAGGAGAAGAGTGAGAGAGGGAGGAGGCCAGAAGTGAGGTCAGAGAATAGAGGGAGCAGATAGAATCTTCTAAGATAAGGGCTTGAGTTTTGAGCTGGGAAGGACACACTCTGACTTACCTTTAAAAAGGTTCCCTCTGGTGGCTGCTGTGCCAGCAAGGTGAGTCTGCAGCTGAGACTACACATTCATCTGGGGTGTCTCTCACTTCTTAGTCCGATATCCTGGGTTGTTTAAGTTTTACTGTACAAGGCAATTATACAGAATGGAAGGTGAACATCTCCCATTTCATTTGCATTAAAACATTCACTGTGTCATGTGATCCAAGTGATCTTAAGTAAATTCTGTTTTAACTGAATCATTCAATATAAGTCTTAGAGACAGTTTTACTATTGAAATGTGTTGCATTATGATTTTGAGGATTTCTTGAATAACTCTAGTTATTACTGTCCGCCTTTTAATCATTGTATCCCAGTAATTGGCAGCATGCATAATAAAATCCATAAAAATCAGTGTTAATATTCCCCCCTACATAGGGAAGACAGAAGGTAGGAAGAGTAACAATATTTGTGACTTCTTATAAAACATTATTGACCAAGTTATGCTACTCAAATAATTGATTTTACAGGTAGTTGTAGGAAAGTTTCTCACATCGTATTCCAAATATTGTAATGGACAAATAACTCACTGACATAAATATGGTAATATAATTGTAGACAAACTATCACATTTCTTCTGCAGTGACTTATATGAATCTCTCCCTCTCCTCTCTCTGTCTCCTGAAATCTGACAGATGTGGATGAATGCCAGGCCATCCCTGGGCTCTGTCAAGGAGGAAATTGCATTAATACTGTTGGGTCTTTTGAGTGCAAATGTCCTGCTGGACACAAATTTAATGAAGCATCACAAAAATGTGAAGGTAAGAAATATCATGCTTTGCAGTTAAGGGGTGGAGGGAAGGCAAAACCCAAATCAATGACAAGCTTTATTGCAAATTGTTCCAAAATCCTTCTGTCTTTGTCATTCCTGTGAATGTGTAAATATCGTATTCTTACCAGAAATAATATGCCTTTGTGCTATTGAACCAGAAAAACCCTGCAGCTTTTTCCACTTTTATAGACCCCAAATAAGAGATCCAGCTGAATCAAATTAAATATTAAAACATGAAATATTTTTGAACCAATATTTGGGTTAAAATGTTCAAGACACATGTTTTTGCATAGTTCTAGAGACATGAATTTAAATTTAATCATTAAATATTATTCAAAAAGACATCTTTTGATGTTTTTCTAGTTAAAATGTATGTTTGATTTTTTTTTGAGAGATTAACTCTTATGTTTATGCTCCTGACACAAATTTAGTATTTCCTTTTCTGCCTATCAAATGGAAGCCTTTTAATGTTAATCAAACAGAAAAATAACGAGGTAAATTTGCATATTTGTATTTAGTTTACAGATTGAGCTCCTGAAAATGTGTGTAGAGAGAATGTGCTCGTATTCACCACTATTGCTACTTGCCAAAAAGACCCTGGCATCCAAGGCCATAATAAATGCTTTTTCCATAAGAGGGAAATAAGTAGGCAGCATCAAACTCTCTTTTCTTTGATGAGTGCACATGTAATGTCTGGCGGTAATGTAAGAAGTTATCTGTCACATCAAACTCAGCAGAGCAAACTTCATTTTCAGCTCTACTTGGTGGGATACAAAGTTTCATTTTGATTCATATGCACTGCTGTTGTATCAACTCCTAAACCCCAGCAAGGAGGACTAGTTCATTCTAAGTCACTTGTCTGGGATTGGGTCTGGGTCCTTAGTCTTCTTTGTGAATAACCACAGTATATCATATGTGGGAAAGACAGCATCTGATTTCAGGTGCGGTTCATAAATTACACAGAAGTTTAATATCTACTTGCCCTGAAACTGAAAAATCAGAAATTTGACTCTGCTCAAATTATCTTTATGGGTGCAAATTGTTTTGAAGTTATTTATCATCATAGAATTTAGAATGATATGTTCTTGAACATGCTATACCTGGTTGAGGTAGCTGTGAAAAGTACTCCAGTTCTAAGGAAGTGGGACCTCTTAAAAACATTTTAAGTTTCAAAGAACAATAAAGTTGACTCTTACAGCCCGCTGTATTCTAGAAGTTATATTGTAGATCTATGTCAGAAGCAGAGAATGTTAATACTGAACGGGATAAAGAACATGACCAGTTGCACACTTTCAAACTAAATGTTTGAAGTCATTTAGATAGTGCTAAAATTCCCTTCTTTGGATTCCCACTCTGGTACTTGTTGTACTATGTTATATTGTCTTCTCTCCTAGCTGTAAGCCATAACCTCTAATATTAACATTTAATAATTATATTTCCTAATATTTTGAAATTTTCAAAATATGATAGTATAGGTTTTCAGATACCATTATATATGTCTCTTTATGCCATTAAGAAGCTGTTAGGTTTATAAGAGCGTGCAAAATCCACATCAGCAGTGGGTCATGTATATATTTTCAGGCTTTCACAGCTTGATAGATGCAGCTCAGATGGGGTCAGGTTTAAGATTTACGGCAGTATGGTCCCTATGATTTGTCCAGTCTTCATTGTTTTCTGGAATTCCATAGCTTCCAGCTTAGAGCAAAATTTTTTCCATTGTCCCTTGCCTTTCCCTCAGACCTGTCAGTTAACATGGGTCATAATCGGTCACCTTGCACATTTGTGAACAAGACAAAAGATGCACAGATTTAATACTCAGACTGAAAGAAAACTCATTCAGTATCCTCTGTTAATGCTAAGAAGCCTATTATGGTGGTGTGTCCAATGGACAAAAAAAATTCAGTCTGAAAATTACTTAATCCTTTTTCACAAATATTTTTTTTTCCAGCTACATATTGAAATCAGTAGCAAGATAAAAACAGCATACTTTTGGCTAGACCTTTTTTTTTCCTTAGCCATCTATGGTTACATTAAATTCAGATGATGGGGTTTTTTCCCCCTCCCTTTTTATTTTTTTATGCAAAATTGATACTGGAAGAGAATACCCTGTTTGTACTATGTGTACTCTGGCCTGGAAGCTGGTTTGGGTATTGTTGCCCTGTCTTACTGGGGTAGGAGAGTAATCAGAAAGTCCTCCAAGAATGTCTGGTGAGCTGAGTCCCCTCCTTCAGCTCTCCCTTGCTTTTCTCCATTTCCATGCCTCATTATGGGAATGTCGTGACTCTGGGCATAGGATGATTGATAGGATGGTCAATTGAAGGAATGCCAGAAAATCTAGCCCACACCACTGAAAGGATGAAGAGAACATCTGTGTGCCCTGGGAAGATGGTCAGGCCACAGTGGGATTCTGTGCCCTTGTGAAAATTGTTCTGGCACCTTTGCCATTACTCTGAGTGGCTTTTTGAAATGCATCTTCCTCTTGGAAAGGAAAGAACTGGGTACCTGGAAGCCCACAGTAATTTATTTAAAAAACCAATTCAATCAAAAATTGGCTTTAGCAAATTTACAAGATGTTAACCTTCATTCCCTCAGTGATGGTAAGAGCAGTGTTTTTGTGAGATCTTCCTTTCGCAGAATTCTCCCTTCTTAAAATATCCCCTTCCCTGAAACTTAAAAAAGTCATAGACCAAGTTTTATATCAATGCATGTAATTTAGATTCATTTGAAATGTAAGTTAACAAGCTGAAGTTGTTAGATAACAATTATTAGAAGAACAGATTGAGATTTATAGCTGTGATTTGAGAAAAAGGGAAACAGAGTTCATGCCCACCTTCCCTGTTGATTTTTCCAACGACTCTCGAGTGCGCGCATTGAAAGAACACATGAGCCTTTTCTTTTCGGAAACCAAGGCCATATTTGCATAGGTTACTGTGGGAGGAAATTAAGAAATAAAAAGTGTAATTAAAGGATTAAGTTTTATTTCTGGAAGAAGTCCCTTGGATTCCTAATTAACCACTAATATTTTGGGATTTAGATTATCGCCAGCCCAGCCTTCAGCAATTATAATAGCACTGCATGATGTGAAAGACTTTTTAAAAATGTAGCTCTTAAGCCTGTGCACTCCCTAATGCATGGCCAAAGCCCTGGAGAATTCTCCTTTCTAAAAGAATGACATATTTATCTGATGGCTACTTGCTCTCAGGGGCTCTTATCCTCTCAGGCACCAAGGAGAATTACTAGGACTACTTAGTCCACTGGTGTAGCTGGAGCTGCAGTCTGTGCAGCTGGTTGTAAGCCCTTGACTCCCACCGTTTAAGGTCACCAGCTCCCTACATGTTGCTGAACAAAATCTCTGTGGCGTAGACATAAGAGCACTAGGCACGAGGCAGACTCAGTCCTAGTCTTGGTCATGTCCCCGGTCTTCTGTGTGAAGTTGGATAAGTCAGTCACCAGCTCTGAGTGACTTCGACTTTCAGATGAGGAGTTTGAACAGGAGAGGATCTCTGGGGCTCCTTTCCAGGTCTGTAGTCCAGACTCCGTCCTCACATTTCTCATTCTTTCCCAGCTGTGATCAGAGAGCAGGTGCTGCCTAAGAAACCATGCAAGTCGACATCTGTGGTATGACTTAACATAGCATGGCTGGTGTTTTTTTTTTTTTTCAATGTGACTTGAAGAATTAGCTTGTTTGCTTTTTAGTCACATATTTTACACTAGATTTCATGTGTCCAGAAAAGCAATGTTCGTCTCACAGATGAACAGGACCAGCAAAGCTGGAGAGAAAGGGTCTGCCATCCATGTCCCTTCTTGGGCTCACAGCAAGAGACCAGTAGCTCTGTCCTCCCAGCAGCTCTGCCTCACCCTCCCACCCCAGGGAACCAGGGAGAAGGATCCAGAGCACAGAAACAGCTCTTCCCAGACAAGCCCTACTTCCCACCAGGCCTCCAAAACTGATTTACTTTATGGTTGGTGCATGATATAAACTGATTTACAGAAATGCTAAGAAATCCACTGATCTCAAATTCCCTCCCACATGGGATCCCTGAAATTCTATTAAGAGGAGATAAATGCAATGTGCTAAGAGCCTGGAAAAAAATAATAGATTGGTATGAATGAGTTTCAGAGGTTAAGTGGTTTCAATTCCAGGGCTTTATTCTGGCCTTTTACTGTGGACGGACTTCACCCCAGCCTGGTCACGAAATCAGAACTGCTATTGTCGAAGCAACGGGGCTGAGAAGCAAGGAGGTTAGCAAAGTAGAAGGGCTCTAGACCCGAGAAGAAAAAAGGGTTTGTCACTGAGGAGAGGGCAGTATAGGGAATTCAGCACCACTGAGATTCCTTCAAATCGAATAATTTAACCCAGTTCAGTTTTATCTTTATCTGGGTGAAATTGAGAGTGGTGCACATGACAGTGTGTTTCCTGACTTCCTAAGCTTTGGGGGAGAGCAGGCACCTGAGTGGGAGCCCTGCCCCTCTCCCCACTGCCCAGCGCCTGGCACTTACACTTGGAGACTGGGGTCTAGTATCACTTTGTAAATGAGCCTTTTTGCTCTTACTTCGAGTTTTACTCAGGCTGGTTTTCAGAAGGCTTCAGTGTAAAGCAAGAGTTATGCCTGGGCACCAGAATTCTAGAAACCAGCCCTGTGCTCATACTTACACCGTGAGGATTAGATGACTTGACACACACGAAACCTTTAATCGACGCCAGAAGCTCAATACCTGTCCGTGCTCCTGATTATTGTTGTTGCTAGCATCTCGGTAAAAGGGCCAAATCTAACCTAGCCAGCATGTGGAACAGGTCTCCTCAGTCCTGCCAGTTCTTTCTATTTTTTAAATAACTTCTTTTTATATGTTTTGTCACTTAAATAACCTCTTTGGTTATTGGTGTAAGTGGTCTTGATAAGGATGGTAGTAGTCATTTATACTAACAGGTAGAACATTATTTCTTTTAATAGACACTATTTATTCATATGATCATTGGTAAGAGTTCGCTGACCCAAACATCAACCTTTAGGGACACTTTGAGGAAGGTATGTTCTTCTTAAGACCTCTGTGTTACAGCGATACATCCTCTTCTATCCTTAAATGAGGTTGTTGAACCCTCTAGGCTAAACATACTGGGTTTTGTTGTTGTTGTTGTTGTTGTTGTTGTTTGAGAGAGAGAATGTGTGTGCGTGCTGGGGGAGGAGCGGAGGTTAAGAGAGAGAATTTCAAGAAGGCTCCACAGCACAGAGGCCGACGAGGGGCTCGATCCCAGGACCCTGAGGTCATGACCTGAGCTGAAATCAAGAGTCTGACATTTAACTGACTGAGCCACACAGGTGCCCCTTGTTAGTTTTTAAGTAGGAGTGTGGCTGGTAAATGTAGGAGGCCTGATTGTCTTAAAATGTGTCTTCTGATTTTATGCTAGTTCTAGAACCCTAGACTCCGTCCTTGGCTGTTTCTCAGCCTTTCACTGACTCCAGTGAAATGTCTATCCATCAGAATAGAATATACATCTTTACCATTATACAACTTCACAATGACAATGCTGTTTATGTTAGCATTGACTCTAATATAAGCAGGGAAATATTGTTTGCTTTAGCCTCTAGCCTAGTATAGAAGAATGAGGATTTTGCTTTTAAAAAGGTGAAACTGCACGTAAACAATGTCACTGTTGCCTTTTTGACTAACAGGGTGAACTTGAGTCAGAAGACCCTTGAGTCTGGTCCACTTAGACCTCTATTTTGTTTTACAAGTGAAGTGTGGTACTTAAACTAGAGAGGAAATATCCTTTGTTTCTTTAAATTTAGGGCTTTCCAAGTGCCAACGGTATAGTATGGCCATTGCAATACTCGCAGAGGGCTTGGGTTAAAATGCCCCTGTCCATAGGTGAGTGCAGAAAGTCCATTCCTCTTGGGGTCAAGGTCATGCAGATACCATGTGCTCTGTGTTTACTTATAGTCTAAGCTGGAGGTTGTCCATTTCCTTTCTCCCCTCACTGGTGCCACATCTATTGACAACTGTCAGTGTCTGAAGCTGGTTCTTGAAGAGCTCCCCTTGAAGGAAATGGTTGGATTTGTCCTAAGGAAATTTTAGTATGTCCTTGGAGGAAACCAGTGGCCTCAGGCCTTTAGGGCTAACCCTGACTGTGGCCTCCATTGACGTCCCAGGCTATTTGGGAATTGGAATGGTTTTCAGAGCTTTCCCTGCCGGGACAGATGACCAGATCATTCACTCATCTCCAGGATCAGTCACTGGGTATGGGCACCCAAGCTGGGTGTAGTCCCCAGGGGAGGTGGCTCTCTGCGGCTCGAGCAGTCCGAGGAGGAGCTGAGAACCGAAGGTCATCTAATGAGAGTGTCCCTCATGCTAAGACAACAAGCTCTCCCTTGAGAGGGATCTGGGTGGAGTGTCCCAGTGTCCCCCACAAATCACTCACTGAACCCAAAGAAAACCATCATCATGGCCGTTTGGGTGCTTCTTAGGACACCATGATGGCCAAGTCTTGGTCCTACTCAGACCACATGCTCTTCTCGATAGGATTTCAGTATCTGCTTGTGGAAAATCAGATTGAGAAGAAACACAGGAAATGATGCAGAATATTGAATAAACATAACGGGAGCCTAACTCAAGGCAAAACATGGAGAGAACAGGGAAAACCACATCTTAAGCTAAATGACATTTGGAATACTAGCATGCTGTCATTACTTGATAAAAGAGTACATGGTTTTATATTTTACAGGGGACATTTCTATTATTTTGCTCTAATCTCTTGAGCTTTGTAAGTTCCATGGGTAAGCCTGAGTTGAGAGAGGAAACACCCACCGTTTGAACTCTTTTATAGGCAGGTTTTGTTCTGTGGAGATTGGTTGGATCGGTGTGATGTCTGAGCCTTGTCATGGTAACAGTCTTGTACTGTGTTCTGAGGATGCTAAACTCTTCTTTATGTTCCAGATATCGATGAATGCAGCACCATTCCTGGAATCTGTGAAGGGGGAGAATGCACAAACACGGTCAGCAGTTACTTTTGCAAATGTCCTCCTGGTTTTTACCCGTCTCCCGATGGCACCAGATGCGTAGGTGGGTATACTTCTAAACAGCGTGTCTGATTCCCATCAATCGGTTCCTCAACAAACATCTTTGGAAACACGTTTGTTCAAGGGGGCTAATAATTTCTCACTTGATGTTAAATGTAATTTACATCTTTTTAAACAGTTGAGCACTCTCTTTAAGAAAAGAGGCACGTTGTGGTCTTGTATTAGGACTTTACCTCCCAGAAAGAGGGAGGATCCAGGAGCCCATACAGATATCCTCAGCCTATAAATTAGCTTTGCAGTTATGCGAGGGTCAAACCTTCCAACATTTCCTGGGACCTGTTAATTTAGGTCTGAAATTTTGCAATAATCTCTTAATGGGTCTCCCTACTTCCTGGCTTCTCTACAATCCATCTTGTCAGATTTATCTTCCTAATATAATGCTTTGATTAAGTAACTCTCATGCTCAAAAACCTCTGGTAATTTTCCATTAGGATTAGGAAAGGAGGAGTTTTTTAGTCTGTGTTGCATGGATCTTTCAGGTACAGCAAAGGTCTCCGGAGCTACAGGGGAAAAGGGCCCTGCCTCCCACTCCCTGCCCCTCACATGCACAACAGTCCAGGCAACTCTGCTTTTACCTGGTGGTGTGCTGGCTTCATCAATTAAATATCAATTAAATAAGGGACTTTGTTGTTTAACCAAAAAAAGTTTTGATAACTGCTGGGTTTAGCGATTGCTAAGACTTCCTCCAAAGTCCAGTTCTCTAGAGTAAAGTTCAAGTTCTGGAGTGTGCAGGGCCTCCACTCTCTGACCTCTCTCAGCCTTGCTGACTTAGCAGTGCAGTCCCTGCATCTCACAACTCAAACAGGTCATTTGTTTTGATTCCTTCCTGCCTTGAATCATATCTATGATACCACTCAGGTTACTCTTCTTCCCAGCTCAAGCCCCCTTTGATGCTTCTACTTGGGTTCTCTGTCTTTGAAGATGTCCCAGATCAGCCTACCTGAAAGCAGTTTCTCCCTTGCCTGAGGATATGCTTCTCATAAATGGTCTCCTGGGGAAATGTTATGTCTGTATGTCCTTATCTCCCTAATTAAGTTGTAAGCGCTCCTTAAAGCCTAAATAACTGCTATCCTCCTACATCACTGGTGGTTTCCGGCATGATTCCTTGCTTGTCATAGACACTCAGTTAAGTATTTGTTGAATATCAAAATGAGCACTTCCTTATTGTTTGGGCAAAGCTAGGGAAGCCTATGGCACATGGCCTCGGAGAAAAATGAACACAATCTTTTGATGTTTTTTTCTGGCCCATATTTTCAAAGACACTCAGCTTCACATCCTCACCACAAGGCATGAATTTCAGAGCCAAACTGAGTTGCACTTGAAATTCTGAGTTCCTTTGTACTTAGTCACATATAATAAAAGCTGAGGGTGGTCTCTTAAGTTGACATTTGAATAAGTACAAGCAGTGAGGGAAGCATATCTGCACTTTTCCTTAGAAACAACAGTGATTGGGGCGCCTGGGTGGCTCAGTGGGTTAAGCCGCTGCCTTTGGCTCAGGTCATGATCTCAGGGTCCTGGGATCGAGCCCCGCATCGGGCTCTCTGCTCAGCGGGGAGTCTGCTTCCCTCTCTCTCTCTGCCTGCCTCTCTGCCTACTTGTGATCTCTCTCTGTCAAATAAATAAATAAAATCTTAAAAAAAAAAAAAAAAAAAGAAACAACAGTGATGCCTGGATTGCCAGATTTTCCAGGATCTCTCCATCTATGCTGGCACCACAGGGAAAGAAATATCCAGTGCAATTCAGGAAGCCCTTTTTTCTCCCCAGACTGTCCCAATTCACA
Organism: Lutra lutra; assembly: GCF_902655055.1. Taxonomy (NCBI): domain Eukaryota; kingdom Metazoa; phylum Chordata; class Mammalia; order Carnivora; family Mustelidae; genus Lutra; species Lutra lutra. The sequence goes on along the minus strand of NC_062284.1, from coordinate 67,529,250 downwards.
TTTGACATCCTGTAATCATGCGTAGCAGAGAGGTAGATCAGAAGTTCTTTGCTGGCCAAATAATAGGTAGTTTGGTTTTTCCTCCCCGCCCACCTTCCAAGAGAGCCTTGGATTAAAGTGATTAAAGCACCTTTACATATCAGATGGTTTACATTTTTATCAGTCTTTTACCATATATGTTCATGCTATTTACAAAGGAAGGGGAGGAACTAGGATTCAGGGGTGACCTCCTTGGTGTGAGGTGTTTTGGGGAAATTATCTGACTTCATGTTCACAACCACACTGTAGATGGGAAGAAGCTAAGGTTTACAGGGCTCAGATAAGTAATTTGGTTCAATTGTTTAAGCAGGTAAGATGTGAAGGAGCTGGAATCCCAGCTTGGGCCTGAGCCCACAGTTGCAAACCCTCTCATTGCTCCCTCCCAAATGACCAATGGACACAGTAAACCCCTTCTTACTATATACCTAGACCAATACACTTTCTTCTTCTTGGGAACTTTATTATACCCACAATTAAGACTTTGTTATAAAAAATACTCCAAGTGACATTTCTGCCTTCCCTAAGGCTGATGTCTCCTGCCATGGTAAAACCACAGAGACTCCCCCAAATGATCCCTAGTGAAAAGAAAATACATGTAGTCTCCAACTTACAAACAAATCTAAGGTTCGTTGGTCAGTTGGCTGGTTGGAATTAGTTAATCTAACCAATAGAAAACCCCGCCTGCAGCCAAGGGTCTGTCGTATCTTCCTTACACATCTCTTAAGCACGAGGTTCCACTTGTTACCTTCGGTCACCACATACCAAGGCTCTCAGACCTCCATGTCCCCAGCATCCTCTTTGCTCTGTAAGCTCTTGAAGTATTTTTATTTTTTTGTTCTGTGATCATCCTCTGGCACTTTAATAATACCTTGTGTAGGATAGTCGTTTCATGTCAGGGTGTTCTGTCTCATCGATTCCCAGGAATCCTGCTGACATCCTGTACCTAGTTTGGGCCTCACAGCTCCTAGCTCCTGGGTGGACACAACGAAGTTAGTGATTGGTTAGGAGAGGCCTACTGATAGGCTAGGATGACCTGCAAACATCAGGTTTTTTGGGTGCAAACACCCAAAAAAAAGATAAGTTTTTTCCTTAATGTATACTTTTCGATATTATGTGGTTTCTGGGTTCTGAAAGGGAGGGGTCCAAGTGATTCAGAAGGGGGGAAGGAAGAAAGCTTTCTACTCCTTTTCTGCCAGATGTCTCGGCCAGAGCAGATTCAAAATAGAAAAAGGTGTCTACACTTCCTCCCACCTCCCTTCTGTCCTCCAAATCCTAACATTCTTCCCCCTCAGCTTCCACCTTAGGCTCTTTGCAAAGTGATCCAGCCCCACGATGGCTTCCTTCTCACTTCCCTGGGCACCACTGCCTGATGGCATGGGATACTTGGGGCTGGTGTGCCCAGGGGGTGATGGCTCCCAATGGCTCCCAGTTGTCACACATTTTCCCTTCCTTAGTAGCCCGTAGGTTTGCTTCCAAATTACAAGTTGTGTCAATGTGTGTATTTTTAACCAAAGTTCTCCTGCAAAAAGAGAAATTAGCAAAATGCTTACTGTAGGTGCAGGGGCCATTTGTACCTCAGAGTCTGCCCTCAGCCCAAATGTGGCTGGTGCGGTTTTTAGCCCCAACATTCACCATTTTGATCAAGAGTTTTCTCACTGCTGATTTAACATGTAAGTGAGCCAGCTGGGCAGTAAAATAGTATCATAGTTAGTGTGTGAAATAATAGACATTAGCCCATTAAGAGTTTGCAGCTGGCAGCTGTAGGTTCCAGTTTTGCTCCAAAAGATAGCCCGCACTGAAAATTATATAGACAAATTTTGGTCAAGTGTTTATATTGAATTTTGAGTGCCAAATTCATCTGAAACTGGGATATAAGCCAATTTTGAACATTTCTTCCCATTCTTAACAGTCTTTGGTTTCCATGCCCCATTTTCTAATTGCTGAGAATATAAATAATTAGTGGCTTTAAAGCCATGAAAAGGAGAAGTAGGAAGTTCTGTTGCTCCTTCTTCTTCATAGGGAAGGTGCCACCTGTGGCTTCACGGAGCCTAGCCTGTCTGCACTCCTCTCTCCAGCCATTTACCCTGGACCAGGCTGGAAGGAAACTTGTTCTGTCTCTGCTGAGACTAGTAGTCTAACTGGAGATGTAGGAACGGGGCCACAAAAAATCTCTAGAAAGCACACTTATACCTGCCAGTGGTTTTAAGTGTTTTTCAGAAATAATCTTGTTTTCTTTAAAGATGATCCAGAATTTTATTTTATGGTTTGTCTGGATTTTTTGTAACCTTCTTCATGGGATATTAGTAATTTATATGTTTCTAAATTAGCCTTGCTTTTTATTTCATTTTATTTTTTGATCTATTGCAACCTTCAAGACCTGAGAGGTCAGTGTTCTTAAGTACGATGTACATGAAAACAATCTTAGGTATGAACTTCTTTGATCAAACTTGAAGTTTAGGGGTGCCTGGGTGGCTCAGTGGGTTAAAGCTGGGGATCCTGGGATCGAGCCCCGCGTTAGGCTCTCTGCTCAGCGGGGAGCCTGCTTTCCTTCCCCTCTCTCTGCCTGCCTCTCTGCCTGCTTGTGATCTCTGTCTGTCAAATAAATAAGTAAAATCTTTAAAAAAAAAACCTTGAAGTTTAGTGTTTAGACTTACAGGAAACATAGGGATGAAGTTTTAACTGTAAAAAAAGAATATTTTATAAAAGAATTTACCACTTACATTTCTTCCAATGACAAGCACATTTAAAATATGACTTGCTTTTTTACTTTATTGTATATGGACTATGCAGGGATATGCTTTCCTTAAAGAGAGGTACATCATCAGCATGTCAGGGGTAATCAAGCTGTTCTGTACTTAGCTACCTGTGTCGCCTATTTCACTGTGGTTCCTCAAAGGCCCATGAAGCAGTTAGGTTTCTACTATGTCACAGGCTTTTTTTTGATAGCCTAGACTTGCACTTCAGTGTGTCAATGTTACATCAGTCAGACATGATGTAACCCAATAAAAAGTGGTATATAGAAATATGTCTTCCCCTGTTGCTTTGAGAAGATACCTTTCTGCCAAAAAAACAAAACAAAAGAAAACAAAAAACCAACCTTCAAGAACCATTGTATCCTATAGGACTAAGAACTTGGAATCACATACATTTGGAACTTGTAAATAATTTGTGCCTTATAAAATCTGTTAGGGCCCCAGGACAAAAGGAAATCTTGATTAACAAGCATTGGATCTGACTGCAAAGTGGCTCACTCCTTTAAAAAAAACAAAAAAAAAAAACAAAAAAAAACCCAAAACCTCACACGTCTGACTCACAGTTACAGTCTGAAAAGTAAGAAAGATCTTTTAGAAATGTAGACTATAGTGCAGACTTCATGTTGTTTTAAAATAGATTTATATCACTATTTGCCTAAAGTGGCTCGAATTAAGTAGTTGGAAACCAAGGACGACAGTCTCCCTTCAGTATAGAGACGTGGCTTTATAACTAATTAACTGTCATTGCCAGTGATTCTCTGAGACTCTCTTTTCCTATGGCACATATGGTTGTAATCATTTGTTCCCACCTTGGGGATGGAATGTGGGACTTGGGCCAAGTGCACCAGCTCGCAGGGGCAAAAGGTGTGAGACGAAGGGAGCTCTGACCAAGCATTGTTCCTGAGCCGCACACCCAGCTTTCCTTCTGGGGGCTGATAGCGTCAGCGGGTCCCGCCAGAGCCCAAGTGTGAAGCACCGAGGTGCTGGGGCAGGAGGCTGTTGTTCCGAGTTCCAGCTCAGTGATGCCCGTGTGGGTGTGTTTCTTTGTTCTCTCAGATGTTCGCCCCGGATACTGTTACACGGCTCTGGCAAATGGGCGCTGTTCGAACCAACTGCCGCAGTCCATAACGAAAATGCAGTGCTGCTGTGATGTTGGCCGATGCTGGTCTCCGGGGGTCACCGTCGCCCCTGAGATGTGTCCCATCAGAGCCACGGGTAAGAGCCCTTCCTGTCATCTGCAGAGTGTCCCAGTCCCAGTACCCACAAGCCCAGTGGCGATGTGTGTGAGGCACATCTGGTGGAGATCCAGGTAAGTGAAAAAGATTCCGGAAAATAAAAGCGGCGACTCCAAGGAAAATTTCCCCAGACGATGACTTGGGAAACTACAGAGGTCTGTACAAATAATACTGTTTTCTGGTACTGCTTCTTACTGAGCTTGCTTATCACCACAGAATAGCAACCTTCTCCGGAGGACTTGTCCTCTCTTCCTCTTGTGTGTTTCTTTTGGCTCTCAAGGAGTTCTCCAAAGCTCTGCTGAATCAAACTCACTTATCTCCAAGCCTTCCAGAGTTATGCCGGGTACATGTCTTCTCCTTCTTCCTTAACACTTGACCTTTCCTCTTCCTTGGTGCCAATTGTTGTTGACTTCTTTTTTTCTTTGTAATACCTCTTACGTCCATCAGATTCCTTCCATCTACACATAAAGCTCATTTTCTCTTGTCTGGACCATGGGAGTGGCCTCGTAACTCGTCTCTATGAAATCCACAGCTGCCATATACGTTTCCCAAAGCATAATTCATCTGAAGTTCAGTTAAGAAAATTATGGCGGGGGAAAAGGTAGGGAAAGATGTCCAGAAAAATTTTCCCAGGATAAATTCAGGCGTTATCTAGTGGTCCAAGTCACGCCAATCCTTGAAAATAAAATTTTACTAGTTGGTGGACCAAATACCATCCTCATTTCTTTCTTTTTTTTTTTTAAGATTTTATTTATTTATTTGACAGAGAGAGATCACAAGTAGGCAGAGCAGCAGGCGGGGGAAGCGGGGAGCTGAGCAGAGTGCCCGATGTGGGGCTCGATCCCAAGACCCTGGGATCATGACCTGAGCCGAAGGCAGCGGCTCAACCCACTGAGCCACCCAGGCACCCCCATTCTCATTTCTTTTTTCTTTTTTCTTTTTTTTTTTTTAAAGATTTTATTTATTTATTTGACAGAGAGAGATCACAAGTAGACGGAGAGGCAGGCAGAGAGAGAGAGAGAGAGAGGGAAGCAGGATCCCTGCTGAGCAGAGAGCCCGATGCGGGACTCGATCCCAGGACCCCGAGATCATGACCTGAGCCGAAGGCAGCGGCTTAACCCACTGAGCCACCCAGGCGCCCCTTCTTTTTTCTTTTTTAAAGATTTTTATCTATCTATTTATTTGACAGAGAGAGATCACAAGTAGGCAGAGAGGCAGGCAGAGAGAGAGGAAGGGAAGCAGGCTCCCTGCTGAGCAGAGAGCCCGACGCGGGGCTCTATCCCAGGACCCCGGGATCATGACCTGATCCAAAGGCAGAGGCCACCCAGGTGCTCCCATTCTCATTTCTAATCCCAGTTCATCTTTTAATTCTTCTTCCTTATGATGGCTTTGTTTTTCTAGTTAAATTAAATGATCAAGCTTTCCTCGAAGCCAGTGTGAGGATCTCTAAACTCAACTGTTCCTTTTTCCTAAAATGTCTCTTCAGTGCAGGTTCTTCCTCCCTACTTCCTAACCTCTGCCACCTTGCTTGTTGAATGACCTCTTGTTCGGTAAGGATCCTAACATGATTCCTGATACAACTAATTCCTGGATGTCCCGAGATAACCACGGCTGGAAGGGTTGCCTTCTGTCTCAGGGCTCCAGGTGTTTACTGTTGCTTTGGCACAAATCCCACCCACTCTGCCGTGTGCCAGTGTGTTCATGTCTTACTCTATTACTGGTTGATAAATCTCATTAGGAGGTCTCGTTCATTCTTATAGTCCCATATTCCTTATGCTTTCTTAGCACTTCCACAGTAGTTAGCAAATTCTGGTCCATAGAAGGCATTCAGGTGGAGTGAACAATTTATTAAGTGACATCTTTCCCACCAGTTCTAAGTGAAAACTGGGGTTATACTCGTTCTTAATCTGATTCCTGAACAGGGGGTTTGGCTCAAGAGAACTGTAGCAGAGTGAATCAAGGTGAGGTAGAATAAACACAGAGTTAATGGACTATGGCACAGTGTTATTCGCAGAATGTGAATTTCCCATTGTCCTGGGCTCTACACCTGCTCGCAGATGTTACTATAAAATTTCTGTTTATTGCTGAGTATTATGTGTGGATTAAAGAAGCAATAAAAATCTTTCAATACATTTTAACATATAACAAGTCATATATTTTGTCTGATTTTCTTACTGCCTATGGCCTAAAAATATAACCCACTATCCTTAGTGCACTAGGGGGACCATTTAGTAGGTCACGGTTAAGAAGTACTTGACATCACACTAAGACGTGGGGCTTGCATACCAGGAGAATGGCTTTTGAAATATATAGTTAACTGAGGAATCCGCAACATTGATGCAGACTCCTTTCTGTGCTGAGGCCTTGCCTTGAATAGAGGACAGAAGGAAGGCAGGTTGAGGTTCCTGAAGATCTGCTTTGGAATGCTTGGAGTGGAAGGCCCTGTTTCCCTGTGTGGCTCTGCACGGAGCTGCTCCTTCCACTGAAAGACCCACAATCTCCACAATTTCTCCACTAAAATACCTGCAATCTAAGATAGGCCCAGGGCAAGGCAGACTGACAGATAGAAGCTAATTTGCAAGTGGGTGTGTTTGTTTGCTCAGATGTTCTCGAAGCAGTGCTATAGAGCTCTAGGCTCTTACCTTATGGAGAGTGATTATATATATGTATATAATATATGTATAGTCTATGTAATATATAATTATAATATAGTATTATATATAATAAATATATATGTATGAAGGATTATTTAGGCTCTTACCTTATGAAGAGTGATTATATATAATATATATTATAGTATATATATTATAATATATATAATATAAATATATATGTATAGAGATGAAGGATTATTTTAGAGTAGTCAGCATTTCACCATGTAAAATATATCAGCATTATCTGTGGGTTAAATAGAAATAGGAAAGATGGACATCAGTTGAACAAAACTAGCCCCAGTTTGCTGATCCTGAATGCAAAGGGGCTCATGGGAAAGTTATGAAGCCGAAGAGAGCAGAAAAGAGTATAGGACCCACTCTGATACACTTTCCCAAGGAGGTTAAGATGAATTTAACAGCATGCTTGAAGTCATATACTCACCTAATTATCAGAAATCCTGATAAGCTATTCAACTTATTTTATACAAATCCCGAAAGACTAAAGAAAAAGAAAGGCTGAATTGGTGCTTGGAAGCAAAATGATTCCCTTAGTATAATTGTTATCCAGTTAAATCCAGCCCATAGTTAATGAATTCCTCTTATGTACAATTTGCAGGGCTAGGCTCAGAGTAGGAATTAGTCATGAGTCAGATAGAATCGTTGACTTCAAAGACTATGCACAGTCTTGGTGGTAGAAATTTGGTGGAAAGCAAGTAGCCAGGAAATGATACATATGGGACATCCAGGTGATAATTCTATAAGAAGGATCACTGGGGTTTCATAAGAGGGATTGTAGCATCCTGATTTGGGGAAGCATAAATAATATGTAAATCTTTTCCAGATGCAGTCAAGTGCTACAGAGTTCTCTGAATACATAATGTTAACCCGAGTGGGAAATGCCAAATATGACTGGAGAAAGTTTAATAATGGACCAACAAGTAAAAACAAGGTACATGGTACCTAGGTATATTTAACCACATGTAAATTGGCAGATTTTCCCCATGAGGTTGAATATGAATGTATTTCCATTTAAGACATATTATGGTGCCTTAGAATAAGTCAGACTTAGTGCACAAGCAAAGAGTAATATTAGCCTAATTTCTATTAATGGATAAAACTAGTATAGAAAGTATCTATGGGAAAATCCCTGTGTGGCAGTGATAACAAAATTACCAATATTCTGACAAGAAGGAGAAAAGGAAATTTTAAAAATCACATGATTAGTTTACATATAGAAGGAGCTATAACAAGATGTGGGCATCTGTAAGAAACATGAAAATGTACTAGTGGGTAAGTAAATACATCTCTGGAAACCTGGATACTGTCTTAAAGCATCTTTTTGGAAGCTTAGGGAAAAAATGTGTCACAAATCTAAAGATGATTTATCCAAATAAAGACCCGACATGAAAAATGGGAATTAGCCTATATGTGCCGTCCGAGGGAAATCCTTGATTAACTCAGGTGTATAAGTTCAGGGAACTGTTATGCCCCATTAACAACATACTCACCAGCCCTGGTATTCTTCTGCCCCACGGTGCTGCTTCTCCAACACTTGGTTGTCTTTTTACAAATAGGTATTCCTCAGGACTCTGTCTCTGTACACTCTTCTCTTCACTTTCCACACCTTCCCAGGTGAGCTCCTTCATCCCCTTGGCTTTACATGCCACCCACCTACTGATCATTCTGAGACTTCTATCCAGCCCTGGCTTCTCCGCTAGGCTTCAAACTCTCACACAGCTACTATGGGACAAATCTGCTTGGATATCTGCTATCTCAAAATACATATGTTCAACATGGAACTTGGCTTCTACCCACTAAACATGCTCTCACTGCCGTTTTCCCCATTTGGTAAATGTCACCAACATCTACCCAGTTGCTAAACCAGAAGACTATGTCATTCTTGATTTCCTGTTCCCTCTGTTCTGATATTTACTCCTTCATGAAGCACTACCCACTTATCTCTAAAGTATGTTTCAAATTCATCCACTCCTGCCCAGTTCCATTGCTGCCTCCCTTGTCAGCCAAAGCTTTCTTGCCCTTGGTGTTCTGTAACAGCCTTGCCTCCCTCCAGCATGTTCTCCATGTGTCAGCAAGACTGATCTTCCAAAAATGTTCAGTTGATTACATCCCACGTTAATCTGCTGAAGACTTCCAGTGGCTTAAAATAAAATCCAGGCTTTTGGGGTGCCTGGGTAGCTCAGTGGGTTAAAGCCTCTGCCTTCGGCTCAGGTCATGGTCCCAGGGTCCTGGGATCGAGCCTCGCATTGGGCTCTCTGCTCAGTGGGGAGTCTGCTTCCTCTCTTTCTCTGCCTGTCTTCTGCCTACTTGTGATCTCTCTCTCTCTGTCAAAAAAAAAAAAAAAAAATCCAGGCTTTTTAGAGCTCTGTGGGATCCAAAATTGGGACTGAGTTGAGAAAGTGGCATTTGATTCTTCTTTGAGGTAAATTATGACATAGGTAAAGACTTCCTAAATTTTGGGAGAGGTGTGTGATACACACTCTGGGGAGTTTGGTTTTGGTTTGGAGTACTGTTTTAGTATGGTTGCTACTATAACTGTTAGGATGGGAATGAAGTCCGTTGGCTTTTTCTCTTTTCTCCAACTGATCTTTGTAGTCTGATGATTGATTTTATTCAAAGTTTCTTTGAAATGTAAGGGTGACTTCCACAGGTGTATGACTTATGCTGCAACTCAGCTTTTGTATTCTGTTGTGTTGTGTTTTTCCAGAGGATTTCAACAAGCTGTGCTCCGTCCCTTTGGTAATTCCTGAGAGACCAGGATATCCTCCCCCACCCCTTGGTCCCATTCCTCCAGTTCACCCTGTTCCTCCTGGCTTTCCTCCTGGACCTCCAGTTCCAGTCCCTCGACCACCAGTGGAGTATCCATACCCATCTCGGGAACCACCAAGTAAGGATTGAAAAGTCATCTGGTTATTAATTTTTTTACATTTATCAGTTAACTTTTTTGTTGTTATTTACACTGCGTTAGTCATTAAATGAGTATATCAATTCTCAGATTAACTGCTTGGGTTGCATAGTATTGTTTTTTTTAAATTTTTTACTTTTTTATTAACACATAATGTATTATTAGTCCCGGGGTACAGGTCTGTGAATTGCCAGGTTTACACACTTCACAGCACTCACCATAGTGGATTACATAGTATTGTATATAAGCTTCTCATATTCTCCTGATGAATGTCCTGTGGTTATTGACAACTGTGGGAGAGCTATGGGAGAGATTTAAATCTGATTCACAGGATGAAGTCATAGAGGAGGTATAAAATTATACATTGAGCTTTATATAATGCAAAGCAGTTTTGCAAGTAATTACCAAGAACTCATTGCCTTTGTCATTTACCCAAACTGGAGGCTTAAGAGTAGAGCAGAAAAGAGGCAGGGAGAAGCAAGCTATGGTGATGGTGCAGGACCTGGCTACAGGTGATCTCTGGAAGTGGGCACAGACATAGACTTTACTCGCCCCAGATGACCTTTGTCCAAAGAGTTGGGCCAATCCTTTATGATTAAGCATCTTGCCCATGATTTTAATGAGATTTAATGTTATTCCTTCAGGGGTGCTGCCGGTCAATGTCACTGATTACTGCCAGTTGTTTCGCTATCTCTGTCAAAATGGACGCTGCATTCCAACTCCTGGGAGCTACCGGTGTGAATGCAACAAAGGATTCCAGCTGGACCTCCGAGGGGAGTGCATTGGTAGGTGGCTCCTATGGTTAGGTCAGCCTGAGCAGCCATGGCAATTCCCTCCTGTGACTAGATGAGTTTTCTGTTGCAGCTATAATAAATCAGCTCAAACCTAGTAGCTTAAAACAACACAAATCTATAGTTCTGTGGGTAAGAAACCCAACATAGGTCTAACTGGGCTAACATCAAGATGTCAGCAGGGCTGTGTTCCTTTTGTAGGCTCTCACAGAGAATCCATTTCTTTGCCTTTTCCAGCTTCTAGAGGCTGTCTGTATTCCTTGGCTAATGGTCCCCTTCTCCATCTTCAAAGCCAGCAGCATAGCATCTTCAAATCTATCTCTAATTCTTTGGTTCTCTCTTCCAATTCCCTCTTGCACTTTGAAGGACCTTTGTGGTTAAATAGGATCCATCTGAATAACCCAAGAAACACTCCTCACCTCAAGGTCTGATGATTAACAACCTTGATTCTCCTTTGCCACATGACATATTCAGAGGTCCTGGGGATTAGGACGTGACTATATTTGGAGACAGATACCATTCTACCAGCTGTAGTGACTTTGAACTTTCATCATAAATAAATTCAGGTCATTGCTGCTTAACTTCAACGTATGTCATCTTATCAGAAGTCTGACCATTAAAATAAAACAGTAAAACTCTCCCCAAATTAAGAAATTTTGCACATCTGACTAATTTAAGTGGATAACTCACCAACTGTCTCTAGTTAATCATTAAAAACTGAGGAGAGAAACTTTGAGCTGTTGACAAGTCGTTTAAGTTAACAAAAGGAGGAAATGTAACACAAGGCTAATTCATTTGTTAATTGGAAAAGAATACCCAGTTGCCATCTAACTTTTTAAAAATATATTCCTTCCTTAGTTCAATTCTGTAATCATGAATCAGGCAGAAATAAGGAGCTCTTAGTTTCTCACACTGTGTAGTTTCCTGGTGATATGAATCCCCTTCTAGCACACACTGATTGAGAGAGTCATTCAGTCCAGAGAGGTCATCTGGAGTGGCTGGAAGGGGACATCTAGCTCACGGTGGGGGAGTGGACCTGCAGCAAGGAGCATGTGAGTCTGGCTAGGTGGGCTATCTTCCAAAAGCCTTAGTTTTCTCATCTTTACAAATAGGGGAATATAAACCAGTTTGCTGTTAAATAGACTGATAGTTCTAGACAAGTATACGACCTACAGGAGCCTGTCTGGGGATGAGGCTTGGGGAGCAGACTCTGTAGTAGGTGAGAATAGCTCTTGAAGTGACGACTGTTTCGTGTCTTGTTCTGATATTCTTAGTGGAACGCAGCTGCCGATGCTTAGATAAGGTTAGGCCTCCTTTTTATTGAAACAGGGAGCTCCAAGAGATACTCGAAATTCTACTTAGAAGCCACTTCTGAAATGTTGGTCTGTTCGAGTCCCTTAGGCCAGACTGAAGGCAGAGAAAATGTTTATCAGCTTGGAGTGTGGAGTTGCTACATGTTTGGTATTTTTCTCTGAAAAATAACACAGGAAAATAAGACACTTTAACCGCTCAACCCGTTTTCAAGTGGCTGGGGACATGGTACATTGTAGCAGAAAGACAAAAGATCCTTTTCATTGTTCTAGTTATTTCTTATGAGGAAAGTGTTTTAACATGTAAAGGAGGCCAATAAAATGCTCTAAGTTACGAGTTATTGCTGTCTAACTTCTTACTAGAATATACTGTATTTTGCAGATGTTGATGAGTGTGAGAAAAACCCTTGTGCTGGTGGAGAGTGTATTAATAACCAGGGCTCGTACACCTGCCAGTGCCGCCCCGGCTACCAGAGCACGCTCACCCGGACAGAATGCCGAGGTATGGTCCTAGCTCGGGAGATGCCAAGCAAGGGGACATACATGCTGAGGGAGAAGTTTGCTTTGAAGGAATTTTTAGAGTTCGAATAACCTTTGCCAGGAGAGGCTGATAGGACTTTGTTGCTTTTTGCATTTAATTTCAGATATTGTCACTCCGAAGAACAGCATCATAAAATCCAGCAGACATGCAAATCATTTTAAAAGACGCTCCTGTTCTTATGGGAATATCTTATTTTTACTACTTTTTGCCTCATCACTCTTGCTCTTAATTTTTAATCTGAGAGCTAGGGAATGGGGGTTATCCCTTGTTGACACAGAAACTGAGGAAAGTTTCAGGTGACATTGCATTGAGTTGATTTCTTAATGGAAAGGTCTGTAGGGAAAGAAGGAGTCATGGTGGTCCCAGCAACATCACCTGGGAGCTGATGGGAAATGCAGAATCTCAGATCCAACCCCAGACTCACTAAATCACACTCAGTATTTGAGCAAGATCCCCCCCAGGAATCCATAAGCATACTGAAGTTTGAGAAGCATCACTCTAAAAGTTTGCTCACAAAATTTTCTCTTTGGGTTTAGTAATTTATTACACCATCCTATATGCTTTTTTATCAGATGACTGATATACTAAGTTTCTGGGACAGAAATAAGTAAGATGTACTTTCAACCCTCGGGGAGCTAAAATACCTATGTCTCCATAAGTTTGGCACATGAGGTATTTCCCTGATTCAGTAAAGCCAGATAAAAGCAAGAGAATTTTGTGTTAAAATTAAATACAAGGAAAGGTCAAAAGGTTTGTATCACTTAAAAAAAAAAAATTCCAGCTATTGACAGGAGTTAATTTTATTTGCCCCCCCCCTTTTTTTTTAGTGGAAGTTCTTCATGTGAGTTGAAGACATACAGTTTTTACTTTTTCAGTGACTGGTTGCAGAGGCTTTGAATGTGGTTCTGGCCTAGAGATTTTTTTGCCATTGGTATATTTTAGTATATTACCTATAAATGGCAGTGTTGAGCAGTATATCAACTTGCTAATATTTCTATTAATGGCCTACTTACTGAATATAAATATAGTTTGAATGTTTCCTTGAATTTACAACATTGTTAATATTGTAACTATTGTTTACGATATTTAGCATGCATGGTGTATTAGGCATTTTGAAGTAGTAGAGAATAAATGGACACCAATGTCTAGAATTCTGCGCTATTAAATAAGCAAATAGAAAAGATTATTGAATACTCAGCAGGGGCGAGGGCCAGCCGGTATCGATGAGTGGTGGTATTATCACTCGGAGACTTAACTTATTGGAGACCGAGGATTACCTAAAAGCCTCAAATATGATCGTCTTTAAGAGCTAGTGCTAAGCTTATCTCCAACATAAGGAGTTGATGACATATTCATATTTTGGGGAAGATGAAAGTGGCCACAAAACAGAAAGACTGTGTACTTAGCTGAGGAAAAGTACATGACAGGCTGAAGAGAGTGGGACAGAAGATGCAGAGAGAAACACGGTAGAGAACTTTGAATGGCAGGCTTCCAGTTGATCCCGTGAGGCCGCGCAGGCAGACTGATGGGGCTCTGAAGTTAGTGAGGAGAGAAAATGCTCCATTCTTTATATTGTTTATTTTATGCTTGGGCCTCAAAAGGTTATAGAATCCTAAAGAAAAAAATTCTGCTCAAGAGTATGTGGCTTTTACTATTTTTTGGAGTGTGGAGCAAGTCAGATTTTTGCAAGGATTAAGAAATAAATGAGAGAGAAAAAGAGCGTAGGTTGTTGGCACAAAGATCAGACAGAAGAAAAGCCCAGACTGCCTCAGCTAGTCCAATGACTCGTGTGGAAACCACTGCTGGATCTGCCCAGAAAGAAAGTGCGTCTGAGGGTCAACCACAAGACACCGTGCAGACGCAGGGTAGACAGAGTAACCAATGTGCCATGAATGCACATTCTTGTCGTCCAGAGGATGTTTTGGGTGCTTGTACTCAGGCCCATGTGGCCTCAGCTCTGTATAGATAGCTCTGCCCCTAGGCACAGCTACGTGGTTCCCTGGTCTCTGTCTTCTGGGGAATAGGCTCTGGCAAAGATTCTATGCTATGTAGATGAGGCAGCGTGTACTCATCCTCTTTGGTGTTCATCCAGGTATCTAGCTGAACAGATAATCCAGGGTACCATGTGGTCCAGTTTGAGTTAATCATTGATATTTAAATGAGGGATCAGATACCAGTTATTTGAGTGATTGTCCTTTTTTAACACTTCCATAACAAGCTCTGTTGTTTACTTTGGCATAATATTAAACACAACAGAAAGAAGGAGAAATGCCCCCATATTTTATTTGGTAGATAGACTACTTATGAAGTTATAAAAGAAACTAAGGCTATGTAAACAATAAAACTGTACTTGGACTAGAACTGCCATAAGGAAGGTAAACATTTCATGGGATTGCTGGCTTTCAGATGGAATTAAAAATTTTTAATAGGATTTTTGTTTTATTGTTCTGATGTAGCTATGAGATCTGCCTTTTCAAGCATGTGTTGAAAGATGCCAGCCAAAGTTTAGTATAAATAATGGTATATACTGGCTCATTAAATCAGCTAGGAAAATGAAGAGGAATCTGTTTTGTGTATACAATTGAGATTTAGGGGGTCTTATTAGAAATTAGAGTTAGATCAAGTGCTCTTATATTGGCATTCTTTTTACGTCTTGCAAACTCTAGTTAGTCATCTAAAATCTCACATTATTGGGTATCACGTTTATGTTGAAGAATATTTAGTAATTAAACCCTGAGACTACCGTCATGGGTTTGGAGATGGAGGGAGGGAGGAATAAAATAATTGTAAACCCACCAAGTAAAGCTATTTCTTCTGTTTTAACTTTAATTGTAGACATCGACGAATGTTTACAGAATGGCCGTATCTGCAATAATGGACGTTGCATCAACACAGATGGCAGTTTCCACTGTGTGTGTAACGCGGGCTTTCACGTGACACGAGACGGGAAGAACTGTGAAGGTAAATGAGAGCAAGATGGCAATCAGGGCAGGAGGATAATATTCATCCCCGTCTTCCATCATGGTTTCAATACCAGAAGTTTTTAACAAGGGAAGCCTGGGTGGCTTGTTTAGTTGAGTCTCTGCCTTTGGCTCAGGTCAGGATCCCAGGATCCTGGGATCGAGTCTCATATCGGGCTCCTTGCTTATCAGGGAGTCTGCTTCTCCATCTGCCTGCCACTCCCCCTGTTTGTGCTCTCACTCTCTCTCTCTCTGACAAATAAATAAATAAAGTCTTTAAAAAAAGAAGTCTTTCATAAAACCAAGTCAAACATCCAGTGAAAGGTCAAAGTAACAAATATATTTCACATATTGTTACAGGGGAGACAAGCATACTTTGCAACAATTTTCATAACTTTAATTATATTTCTGTGAGTCAAATCACATTTCAGATATATGAGGAGAGCTTGTCCTTTAAAGATCTTGGGTGATGATGAAACTTCTATAAACATAGATCACTACTTCCTAATTTTATACCATTAGAATTTCTATGTGTTTTTTTTTTAAATGGGACACACCTAATCTCCTGTATTTCTTTCTCAAATTTTTAACTGAACTATAGGTGACATGTGCCATATGTTTTTTTTTTTTTTTTTACATTTATAGTCCTCTGTTTAAAGGGTCTGTCTAGTAAGAAAACACTGCTGAGTACCTGACCATGTAAAATTTGTTTGAGACATTGACAATTGAGAAGCAGCCGTCTTGCCTCTTGAATTAATCACCTCATTTTGAATTGGGCTGTTTCAAACATTTTGTCTTTTTCTCTGGCCATTTTTTCCTGAATTGAAAATATGACCATTATTGATGAGTTTCCACTTCTTAGACCTTTAGCAAAAAATGAAGAATGCTTCTTATCGTCTTTCCCAATGTCTTTGGGAAAGATCCCAAGAATCTATTCATACGTTAAAAGAATTTCAAAATTGTTCTTAGAAACATTTTTGGCAGAATATTATCAGTGATTCAATTCAAAGACTTAATGCCAGAATTCTCGGTTGGGATAGAATACTGTTTAAAAAAAGAAAAAAAAATCATAAATTACATTGGTCTGACTAAAGCCTGTAAGTGAAAACACACCATGTCTAGAAGAACAAATACCTCCAAGAGAGCTCTAGTATCAAATAAAATAACGTATTGATGAATTTAAAGAAATAACCCTATGATCAGGGAATCCTAAACGTTAGCTAACAGGGCTATACTCCATAGCCAAGTCTTGCATTTTAAAAATACAGTTTTTCCTACCCCTATTTAAAATGCTTCAAACGGCAAACTGTCTTCTGGTTTCTACTTTATAAAGAATCAGGACATAGCCTAAGTACATTTTAAGTTCCATCTTTCTTAGTTTTGATTTTTGATTTTATTTTGCAGTGCATTGGAAGTAATATCGGTGAAGCAAATAAAACTATCAGGTTGTTAACACACTTGTCACTTTGTACACTGCTGTTTTTAAAAACTAGTCCTCGTAGCTTCCACTGAGACAAATTTCATATACACAAACATGTGCACACGTGCAAAATGTGTATATACGATTATCTATGAATTTCATATCTTTACACATACACATATGTGTACATATGTATACACGCAGCATATATACAGTATGTCATAAAATAAATTTAGCCATAGTTTGCATGTACATGTCAAAAATGGAGAACTTAAGAATACATATTTTATATGGCCCTTCTTCTTAAATGCTATAATTTGGAAGACAATTAGCCTTAGACTATAATTTAAAAAAAAAAAAAAAAACAGAAGAAATGTGAAGAAAAAGAATTATATTCATTCAGGTTGGATTCCCCTGTGAGCTTACTCTTCTGGTCATAAGAGAACATATCTTTTTGTATTTTTCAGATATGGATGAATGCAGCATAAGGAACATGTGCCTTAATGGAATGTGTATCAATGAAGATGGCAGTTTTAAATGTATTTGCAAACCTGGATTTCAGCTGGCATCAGATGGGCGCTACTGCAAAGGTTTGTGCTGTAAAACTCGAAGCCATATTCTTCCCCTGCTTTTTTTCCATTCTATATTTCTTAGAGATACCACTTTTCCCTATTGATTCTCTGCATTTAAAGTCCTCCTAGTTTGGTTTAGGAAACCCGACTGGACCTCCTTCTTACGTCCAGCGATCCAGAGAGCTGTGGCTTAGGCTCAAGAGGCTGTTCTGACTTCAGAAAGGGTGTTTGGCCTCTTCTAAAGGCACCTGAAAGACTATGTAGCAAATGAATGAGAAGCTAAATTAACAGTTGGTCCACCAACAAATGTGAGCATCTTTTAAAAGAAGCTGAATGCTTCCTCTTCCTTATGTTTGGGGAATAATGGTAGTTAGGTCTTTTGATGGCTGTTGTTTGCTACCTCTTAACATCTCCCCCTGGACAAAATATTCTAGATGCTTATTGCAGTGATCTCTTCCCCATAATTTCCTCCGGATATCTTAAAGAGAGAGGAAGTTTTTCATAGATAATTTATTTAGGTATTATTGAGTCACATAAGCATGAAGGGAAATAGAATGAAGCAGAAGAAATTAACTAAGAGCCATTGTTTAGCTTGGTAGCTTTTGAAATAACTGTACTGCTCTGGGTATTGAAACAAATATGAAGATATTTATTTGTGCTGTTGAAAATTGGAGTTCCAAGAAGAGTTACTGAGTTAAATTTGTGCTTGTGTCTCTTGCCTTATGTAGTCAGGGATGAGAGATTATTGCCTTTGGGTCCAAGACTTAAGTTGAAACCATACTTCTCAAGGAACCTTGTTTCTAAAACAGGTCCAGGAAATCTGCTAAAATACTGCACTTAAAGCCTTCTGCTCATCATTTCAGACAGGGAAGGGCAGAGTGTTAAGCTATTCAGGATTAAGAAAACAGAATAAAGTCCTATGGTACCTCTTCTCCAGGTGCCTGTGGTAGATAGTTTCGGTAAAGGTACCATGGAAGCAAGCCTTGTATTAAGTCGTTGGCAAGACAAGCATTTTTCTCTAGGCTTAAAAGAGCTTCTATCCCTTGGTTGTTTTCCTACGTTCTCCATGACCTTCACATCAGTGGCTCTTAATATTGTGCAAATCTGTCTTCATAGCAAGAGAAAACATTTGAATTTTTAAAAGTTGAACTAAGAAATAAGTTTCTGTACTTTTGAGCCCTGTGCTGGGAGGAGCTTATCATTTGGAAGACAAGATTAACACAAGGAAATATTGTACAATGTAAAACAGAATACAACAAAGTGCCAAATTGTACAGATTAAGTGCTGCACAAGTAAAAAGAAAGGGGAAGGGAATGATTGCTGGAATATTTGGAATTAGGCTTCCAAACAAAATAACAGAAGGAAATGTGAAAGCCCCTTTGTGCACAGACCTTTTGCAAGAACACATTCTCCCCTTGCCTATCCACAGGGCATGCCGAGATTACTTTCAGTGCCTATAGGCTGTTGGTGACCCAGGTCACACCCTCTCAGCATTGAGTATGACCAATAGATAATACTGATGTAATTATCTCAGATGACATTATGACCTCATAGATGAAACTAGGTTTTGTAACTCTTCGCAATGGGTAAAAAAGATGGAATACACACATTAGACTAAGAATAAAGAAAAAAATGTCTTGTGTGCTGAATTTCTTCTTTTCTGCAGCTTTTCTCTTGACATCATTGGTTAAGATTTTCTTTTAGCTCTGAGTACTTAGTTCTGAGACCACAAAGATGTGACTGTTCAAAGCTAGAATAAATAATGCAAATTTAATCCCTACAGTTAACTAATCTGATGACCAGTGTGGCCTCCCTGACCACTCACTTTGAATCATGCCCTCTAGATCTATGTTGTATCTCTGTCCCCGTTAAAAAGCCTGTGTGTCCCTTTCTAGGCTATAGTTGTCACTGTTTTACTGTAGATCTCAAGTTGAACAAAAAGATGACCTGAATTACTGAACCAATTTGAGTTCATGTATTTAAATATAACTGCTCTTTTAAAATACAATCTGTACATGGAATCTTGGACCATCTGAAGAGATCTTGTGCCAAATAACACAAGCTAAGTAAAATCTAGAGGTGTTTCAGTTTCAATTTGCCTTCTTAAGGTCAGAAAAAAGGAAATAGTTACATATACTAGTTATATATTATAAAAGGAGTTGTTATAAAGTGACTTGCTTAAAAAACTAAAATGACTTGCTTCTAAGTGTTATACGTTTTCCAAAACACAATTTTGGTGCCATTTCTATTTCCCGCATATTATTTTTTTTAAAGATTTTATTTATTTATTTGACAGAGAGAGATCACAAGTAGGCAGAGAGGCAGGCAGAGAGAGAGAGAGGAGGAAGCAGGCTCCCTGCTGAGCAGAGAGCTAGATGTGGGGCTCGATCCCAGGACTCTGACCCGAGCTGAAGGCAGAGTCTTGAACCCAGTGAGCCACCCAGGTGAAAAAATTCTTTCCTATTATTAGTCTGTACCCAATAAAGTCTTTTACCAGACCTCCCTAAGCATATACATATGATACTAAAAAATACCTGTAATACTTAAGAAAGATATTTCTTTGCTGGGTTCCAATTGCTTACAATGCTATTGTTGTCTGGAAATGGTCATCAAAATCTCCTTTATTCATTTTTCATTTCTTTTCTATGGTGTTTCATCAGGGTTTCATTTCTCTGTCTCTTAATGCCATTCTAGTCATGTCAGAGAACTAAGGCATGAGTGATATTGGAATGGACACTGGTCTGATTGTTGGATGCCAAATGGAGTTGCTTCCTGGCCAGGTCAAAGTTACAGTCTATTATCAAGTTAGGTTTCTAGTTCTGACAGCGCTGTAAGAATCACCATGTGAAATGTTCAACAAGATCCTTTGTCTGTTAGCTGTTACTTTCCTTCTTCCAATTCTGTTTTTGCTTTTGTGATTCTTATTTTGGATAAATAGATCTCAGGAGAATATGATTGAAATAGCCTTTTCTGTGGTAAAAAAAAAAAATCATGTAGTTTATGTCAATTTTTGCTACCCTTCTCTCAAAGGACAATGAAATGTATCTCACTGAGCTTTTATGGTTGGTGCTGCATATTCTTTTCATCTTCCCCATTTTCAAGTGTTGTAAAAGAACTGTAAACATGGTTTCATATAAATGTCACTCCATTTTTAATAAGTGCTTTTCCCTACCACAGATATTAATGAGTGTGAAACACCTGGGATCTGCATGAATGGGCGCTGTGTCAACACTGATGGCTCCTACAGATGTGAATGCTTTCCTGGACTGGCCGTTGGTCTGGATGGACGTGTGTGTGTTGGTAAGATAAAGCCATGGCTAGACATATGCTAGAGATCCACCCTCTGTTGACCCACAAACCCCACCAATAACAAATGCACTCTACTGTAACAGACAGGACAGAATAGTTGTGGGGGAACAAACCAACGAGATCAGTTCTCTTCTTACATGAATTGGATATTAATCTAAGAGAGAAAGATGAGCTGAGATAAATGAAAACCAGGGGAATCCCTACCTCTTCTTCCCCTTTTACTTTTCTAATCATGTAGATGTCCTCAATTTTCTCCCAAGTCTCCTTTGTTCGTAATGGTCTTTGAAATTGGCCTGTGTATGCTCATTATCTCTAGTGAACATTTTCAATAGGGAGTTAAATGTCCAAAGGGAAGTATAGAATGCAAAGGAGGAGATGGATGATGAAGAACTTTATGTAATATTTTTATGTGGCTTTATAAGAAGTTTGAAACTTGTTGAAAAATGGATAGTAATTTTATCTAAATTATTTTCAAGAAAGGTAGTCAATAAACCTTTGAATTGGGCATAGTTGGAGACCTGCTCCCTGGTGGTAAAGATAACACTACTTGGTAGACCAATGTCTACAGACCAGTACAGTGAACCTTTTATAGATTAAACTTCCTCCTTTTTCAAAGTGCGTTGAATTTAAACATTCAATAATGGCATGTTTATTTTGAGGTAGGCCACACTGCTTAAGAAAGATCTTCTTTATCGTAGGGTAATATCCATTACCGCTCATCCATTATTCAGTTAACTTGTATTAAGTGCCTGTTCTAAACAGGTCTGGGGAAGACAAAAATGAATGAGACAGAATCTCAGCCCTTAAGAATCTCACAGTTGGATAAACCATGGTAGTCTAGAAAATGGAAAGGCTCTGGCAATTGTTTCCAGTTCCTGGAAGCTGAATGCAGTTTGTTTGTTTGTTTTTTTCTGTTGAAATCTAAGACCAGAGGCATCTTCTGTGAGTTAGAACAGGGATGGGGCTAAACAAAGCCAGCTTCAACTTTGACCTGGGGAGTTCTCCTCTGTTTGGAGTGATGGTGTGATGACAGATGCGTCTTCTCGTTTAGACACACACATGCGGAGCACATGCTATGGTGGATACAAGAGAGGCCAGTGTGTCAAACCCTTGTTTGGTGCCGTTACTAAATCTGAATGCTGTTGTGCCAACACTGAATATGCGTTCGGGGAACCTTGCCAGCCATGTCCTGCACAGAATTCAGGTATGTGGTGCAGGGGAATGCCCTCATACTGCCAGCCTCTTGCCTCCATCTGTAGTCTTTGCACTTATGGATGATGTGATGCTCTCTGGATACATCCTGTGCCTGCCTGGGGTCTTGGCAAGGCTACTCAGGGTCTGATCACACATTCCTCACCCAATCGCAACAGTCATTGGGAATCGGCAGCACATTTGGGAACCCCCATCCCAACTCCTCCACCTTAATAATACTCATGCTGTCTGGAGTTCGTGCAACTTGCCTTGTTCTCTAAGGTAGTTTCACAGTGTTTGCATTTTGCAGGAACTATTATAAAAGCAGAATTTACAGAGTGTAAAAATAAATAATTTTCAGATTACCTGAATTATTTCCAGCTTTTTTCCAAAAGGCCATGTGTAAATTTTGCTCAAATTCCTCATGTTGATTGAGGTGCGCTTCTCCTAAATGATTTTATTCAACCTTGCGGGAAAAGTATTTTTCTCAATTTGAAGTGACATGGCATAATGAAAAGAAAACTGGTCGGTGAGTCAGAATTCTTCCAGGCCACCGGCAGGCAAATTACTTAACTGGGGGGGTTCAGTTCGTTGTAGGATTTTGTTTATTTAGGAATTTTGCTCACCTGCTTTCAAAAGGATTTAAGATGGCTTATAATAGTAAACAGTTACAAAATAGAATAATATGGAAAAGGGATCCTTAGTTTTCTCATCTACAAAATGAATCATCTTAGATAATCCAGAACATCCTCTCCAGTTGTAAATTATTTCTATATGTAAGGCAAAATAGTTAATTGAAACTAAAGCAATAAACTGTCGGCATTTGGAAACTTGGCAGTTTCTTTCAGTGTTCTAAAATAAAGTTAGATCTAATAGAGAAAACATGTAGTTCTGATTGGTTTGATTGACGTCTCAGATCTAGTTAGTCCATTTCCGGTTTAGATACAATCAATTAAAGATTAACTCACAATTTTTAAACATTTGCTATTTTAAAAGCGATAATGTTTGAAATTAGAGAGTTAGAAATTAAAATACGAGAAAGAGAAAGTTAAAGGGAAGACTTTAAAAGAAATGAGGGATGCAGGTTAAAGAAGAAAGCTTTATTATGGCTGATTACTTTACAAATTACTATTTTTCTTTAATTTAATTTTTTTCAGTGTAACAGAATCCATTGTTTATGCACCACACCCAGCTCCATGTCATACGTGCCCTCCATAATACCCACCACCTGGCTCCCCCAACCTCCCACCCCCCCGCCCCTTCAAAACCCTCAGATTGTTTTTCAGAGTCCATAGTCTCTCATGGTTCATCTCCCCCTCCAATTTCCCTTTTATAAATGATTACCAATCAGTTCAATTCATGCTCACAACAATACTTCAATTATATAGCATCTAATATAATCCTATCCAGCAAAGATGCCTCCATGTTACTTTATAGCTGTATATTATCAATACTGTCCTTTTGTATGTTACTTTAACTTTTCAAAGTACTTTCTTGCATACTTTGAATTTACCAGATGGAGGAATATCATGAAAACTGGTTCACAAGAGTGGAGATGATGTGTTTACATCTTCAGTAAGTGGAAGAACCAAAAGTTAGAATCTAGGACCCTTGGTGCATAGAGGTCTTTGTTTTTACATTTTCCTGTGGACCAAGTACATCTCCAAAGAATTCTTCTGATACCTCAGAAAATGAAGGGATCTTACAAAAGGATGACTTACAAGAGACCAACTTTCTTTAAGCAGTAAAGCTGAAAGGGGGTTAAATTTGAAGCCTAGCCCTACTAGCCTCTGTTCTGTATTTGAATGCACTTGCACAGAAGAGGTACACCTGTGGACGTGCTTTCATTCTGCTTGGTTTCTCCTCCTCTTTGGTTGACGAAAATGCCAGATCATGAAGGATCTAAGTGTAGAGTATCCCTTATTTCAGGAGACAGGGAAGATTTTAAGAGGTACTGAAAATATCCAGAACATTCCTTCTTTAGTCAATTTAATGAGAAACTCCAACCCCATCACATCTAAAGTCCGTCTTTGTGCTCTGGAAGGAAGCCAAGTGAGCTATCTCTGAAGATCTTTCTCCCTGGCAGCTAAATATTTACTCCTTGCAGTAATCCGTTAAACCCACTGAAGTGTAAGTATTAGGAATTTTCTCATATGTCCCCATACCAGTGTCTCTGAGGCACAACACTGAATTAGCTCAGCAGTACCCACCATTTACTAAATGCATGAGCTATGCAAGGAGCTGTGTTGAGCACTTTCTCTGTTCTCTTGTGAAATCCGTAGAACTGTCATGTGAGCTGAGTATCCTTGTCTCCAGTTTACAGAGGGGAAACAGAAGGGGAAGGGGGAAACTATCAGAGGGAAAGGGCTTGCTCCCAATAACACTGTCATCAGCATTCAACCCAATGATGAGAGCTGATACGCAGAAGATAGTCTAGGACCAGATTCTACCCAAATGGAAAAGAACAGTGACAGTAATTTCCTTCCACTCAGGCCAGGCATCAACTAATTTAGCACTGACTGTAAAACTGCTTTTTGCAAAACTGGCATGATTTTTTTTTCTATTTTGTTATTTACAGTATTTCGAAGTGTTTTAATTAATTGCTGGTGTGAGAGAATAATGACAATGCATTTCTTTTTGCTTCTAATCCCAGGCTTTCAAACACGCGAAGGCAGCCCCCTTCCCAATTGTTCTTTTTTTGGTCCCATTTAGCAGGATTTAAAAATTAAGGAATTTCACCACTTTTCTCAAATTTACATTTGCACAAAGGCGGAGGTTCTGAGGGATTCAGCCTTCCTTTTTTTTTTTTTTAAATCACTGTAATTCCTTTGCCTCCACTGTCACCAGGAATACAATTTTCTAGCATGCAGAAGTATAAGAGCTATTTGCTTCCACAGTGAGGTGTGGTTGGCCTTGGTAAAAAGGCCTATCCCAATATCCTGTTCCCCTGCCACTTAAGCACAAATGATTTGCATTTGACCACGGGACTCCCTGGTTGCCGGAAACTGTGGGCAACTAAGAGGACACTTTAGTTTGTTTTCCTTGGATAAAGTGTGATTCCAGTTAGTTCTCCATTTTCATCATTCACTCTTATGTTCATCTAAATCTTGTTGGAATTGTATGTGAAACATTGCATCAGTTTTAGGAAATAGAAATCTGATTGGGAACATATTCTGTAAACCTCAATTTCTTACTAAGATCTCAGTTTTAACATTATGCAATACTTGGCTTATGGATTTATCATATAGAATGATTCTAGTGTCCCGATGAAAATGAACTTTAAAAATCCACTTAAATGCAAGTGCAGATACTTTTGTTTTTCTTCTGAGTGGAGGCTAGAGAATTTGCAGAGAGAAATGAGAAAATGTTAAGAACTTGATTGTATTAAATGAAAAGAAAAACAGTTCACACTAAGAAACAAAATTATTCCCAAGACAGTGGGAGAAGGTTTTATTGACAGTTAAGAAACCACATTTTAACAGGCACATTTCACTGTAAGTGTAAAGTGTTCCCTGCTGAATAAAATCAAATTATAGTAAAAACACCTTTTCCGAAACCGCTTTGCACAAGGAATCGCTATAACTTGCCTGTGTCCTTCCAAGTCATTTTCCACAGTGATGCAAGCCTTTAAAATGGGAGCCGGGTGTACCAGGGACTCCCTTGGGAGATGCCTCCTTTTCTGTTACCACTTTATTTCGGTTCCACTCACTTAGGAGGAAACGAGGTGTGCAAAGCCAAGTAGAGGATCAACCTGTTCGGCAAACAAGGGAATCATTGACTATCTGTTAATTTCTTGCAGCCGAGTATCAGGCGCTCTGCAGCAGTGGGCCAGGAATGACGTCCGCAGGCAGTGGTAAGCCCTTGTTTGAAAGTCGCTTCCTTCAGCATGTGCAGAAGCTGCACTGCTAGGCCTTCCTGTGGGTTTCCTGTGGGTTTCAACCAGACTGAGGAGGTCTGACCCCTTCTCTGGCCATAACTGCATGTGTACCTGGGACCCCTAGAAGCCCCCCAGGAGCAGAGCAGCTATGGCCCACTGCATCCTGGGATTGCTGGGTTTGGGTGTGAGGCTTGGTACTGAAGGGGTGGGCGCTCTCCCAAGGTGCTCGATGGAGGGATACAATGACTGTAGTCTCTCATTCATGAGAAGAGGCAGTCTGGTCCTCATCTGGCTCTTCCACGATCAAGTACAGTTCAGGGTTACTGAATTGTTATCCATTCACATGTTGAATGATTTATTGACTGTCGAGTGTTCAGTCAAGATAAGATGATATAGGGAGCTCTCTTATATTTTGTAGCAAGCAGCGATAGCAATTAACTGAGTTGGAAGAGAATGAAATATTTAAGTGTAGGGCTTAGCGCTAGAGAAATATCAGGACCATAAAAGGATTAAAGTTAAAAGGGAGAATTGGAACAAGGGTAAAAATAAGTGACAGGAAAGATGAAGGGATTATTTTATAAATACAAAACTAAATGATTCGATTATAGGACAGTTCTGAAAAAAAAGTAGATGGAATTGTCACTTAATTCTCATGATGAAGTTCATCACTGTGTGTGGATGAAGGTGAAGAGGAGATATTTGGGGGTAATTTATAACAAATAAAGAGTTAGTGGAGACTAAATAAAGTTGTGATAGGGACCCAGAGAAGGAAAAACATAACAACCCTGACTTATAGAAGATTTAAGACCAGCCATTCACTGATTGCCATTTTACATCACCCTTGACTATAGAGCTCTCCTCAATCTGTGGGCACACAGAAGAGAGAGGACCCAGCCCCCTCTGGGCTTGGCAGCAGAGGATTTTCCAGACCAGGTGGTGTTTGAATGGGCTTTGGACCAATAAATAGACCTAGCTCCAGACATTCGCAACACAGAGCAGAAGAGCATTGTATGTTCATGGAAGAATGAGGAATTTAAAATAAGTAGTCAATTTAAAGTAAAGTAAATAAAGTAAAATAATGAGAAATTCAAAATAAATAAAACTAAATAGAAATTTAAAGTAAATTTAAAGTTCATATTTTAATTTAATCTTGAAGATATTTTTGAAACTACAAAAGTTTGAACCATGAGAATGACATAGTCATCCTGTTTTTAAGCTAACTCTGATGACACTGTGGAAGGTACACTGGTGAGGGATGGGCTGGTGACAGGGAGACCACTTGTAGGGACTGGGGCTCTGTGGCGATACACTTTCCCATCTTGATACTTGAGGCAGAAGACCAGGGGTTCTCCTTCAGCCTGGTTACGGATTGGTAATCTTGTAGTTCCAACTCAAATGCCAATTCTTCTCAAGGACTGATGGAAAGATTTGAAGCAGAACATCTTTTTTTTTTTTTTTTTAATTGTGTTATGTTAGTCACCATACAATACATCATTAGTTTTTGATGTAGTGTTCCAAGATTCATTGTTTACGTGTAATAACCGGTGGGGCATGCAATCTGTGCCCTCCTTAATACCCATCACCTGGCTAACCCATCCCCCTCCCCTCTAAAACCCTCAGTTTTTTTTCTCGGAGTTCACAATCTCTCGTGGCTTGTCTCCCCCTCTTGTAGTAAGAAACAGTGATCAAGCTTTCTCATCTAAGTGAATCTTTGTTTTTATGAGGTCCTAAAGTTGTTACGTTTCCTATAATGTTATTTTTTTTTTTATAATTCTTTGACCTTTCCTTTAGAATGTTCCTGATACTGAACTTTTTATCTTGTGGTGCAGATATAAATGAATGTGCATTAGATCCAGACATCTGTCCAAATGGAATTTGTGAAAATCTCCGTGGGACCTACAAATGCATATGCAATTCAGGATATGAAGTGGATTCATCTGGGAAAAACTGTGTTGGTAAGAAGTCTCACCTGTTTCCTAAGACATCTCATGCATCATGCATTCTTTCTTTGTTGCTTGGGGGAAACTGCTTTTGCATAGCCTAAAGGACTGGGCAAATGCACGGCCTTCCCTTTGGATGTCAGCATGGCACATACATGTCTTAATTAACTAAAAGTTACATACCTGAATCCTGATCATTTATAAGTAGTCAAGTGTCATGTTCACTCCAAAAGAGAGAGGCTCCTTAGATGTATGAAACACAGATTGTGAACTGTTCTCATATGGCTACAAAGGCATCCCTACTTTTACTGAGAGAAGCAACTCTTCTCCCAACCACTTATTAGATTTCATCAAAGAAAACCCAGCTTATTTTCAGTAAGAACTGCTCTCTGTTAAGTTTAGCAAACACTGTATTTTTTTTAAAAGATTTTATTTATTTGAGAGACAGAGCATGAGAGAGAGCAAGCATGAGCAGGGGAGGGGGTGCAGAGGGAGAGGGTAAAGCAGGCTCCCTGCTGAATGGGAATCCCTAAAACCAAGACGCAGGGCTCTGTCCCAGGATCCTGGGATCATGATCTGAGCCAAAGGCAGACTCTTAACCAGGTTAAGAGACTCTTAACCAGGTTAACCCAGGTGCCCCAAGCAGACACCATATTTGATACTTTAACAAACCTTAATGAAAGTACCAGCCAGTAGCTAAAAAAAACTTTGGTAATAAAATGGTCAACATTGGGCGCCTGGGTGGCTCAGTGGGTTAAGCCGCTGCCTTCGGCTCAGGTCATGATCTCAGGGTCCTGGGATCGAGTCCCACATCGGGCTTTCTGCTCAGCGGGGAGCCTGCTTCCCTCTCTCTCTCTCTCTGCCTGCCTCTCCATCTACTTGTGATCTCTCTGTCAAATAAATAAATAAAATCTTTAAAAAAAAATAATAATAAAATAAAATAAAATGGTCAACATGGACACCATTATTTTTTTTTTTTTCAACTTTCTCCAGTTGCCTAGACTAGTATTTTCTGAAACATAACTGGCCATTCAATAGTGCAGTAACATACTGACTTCTGAGAAATGAATTCTTCCTCTGTCACACCCTTAATTTTAAGGCTTCATTTTGGGGAGTACAGTTGTGATTTGACTACACATGGTATTTTCAAACTACATTAAACTCAAAACAAGTGTTACTGTTTCATTTTTCTGTACGAGCCTCTTCTCTTCAGCAAAAATCATCATTTATCTGAACAGGCCCAGAGAGACACAAAGATGTTTTAGCTTCATCCCAAAATCACCCCCATTTGAAGCAAAAGAGAGAGTTCAGGGGGCAATAGGGATTCTTTCTTCAGTGCATTAGTGCATACTCCAAAGTGGGAATAATTATCACCAGGTCAGAAGAATGTTCAATTCCAGATTATGTTTAGAGATAGGAAGTGAGCAATCAAGAATCCACCACAGCCATAGTGCTCCAGGGAGTGGCTATTTCTTATATTAATCATCAATTCCTCACTTTAAGGTTCCAGATCCTTCTGACATCATCAAAGTTCAAGGACTGCAACAGCGACTCGTTGGGGAAGCATTAGCATTCCCTGTATCATTTTCACAGAATTCTCACCGTGTCATTTCCTCATACAGTAACATAATTGTATACTTAATCTTCCATATTTTAGTACTTTATAAGGCTATTTATAATTAAGTATATTTACTACTGTGAGCCTAAGCAGCTCTCCAGTGCTGAATCTGTGTACCCTTTATCTTAGGGCTGCCGGATTGTCAAGTAACGATCTAAGCGGCATTTTGCAATGTGTAAGAAATTCCTCGTGGACGTATAGCCTCTTCTGTGGGGTGTGTGTTGTCGTTTAACCCAACTGTATATAACATTTCCTGAATTACCTAAGTAACACATACCAAAACTTAGATTTTGCCACAGACCTATTATTCACCTGAAAGTAAGGAGTTTTTCTGAGCTCTCTGAATCTCAAGTCTGAAATTCCTCATGAGAATTATAAACTCTACAGATTGCTTCATACTCTATAAACACAACCAGAGGCCATTGCAGTTATTCTAAAGAAGAAACACCCAGGCTGGAACTAACACATGTTAAAGATGGGCCATACTTTATAAATATTTATTTAGTTCCTTAAATCAATAGGATTAGTTCTTTTAATTCTGGCAACAATGAACAGTTAGATAGATTAATGATTCCCAGCAAATCCAGGTTTCTTCCTGTTCGAGAAAGTGAATTGCATAGTAATTGGTGACTTTAGACTTTGCAGACACCGAGTAAAAATAATCAGATGAAACCCCTATTTTCTTTAAGTTAGGTAATTTAGGCAAAAGTCAATGGTAGATGAGTTTTGCCTGTTTGCTTGAGTTAATCATATCATATGACCTTAAAAAATTAACCTGAAAAGGCAGAGAAATTGCATGCAAGGAAGGAGCTCCTCTAAAAGTTCCTGTTTGTTGGTTTTCCAGATATCAATGAATGTGTCTTGAACAGTCTACTTTGTGACAATGGACAATGTAGAAACACTCCAGGAAGTTTTGTCTGTACTTGCCCCAAGGGATTTATCTACAAACCTGACCTAAAAACCTGTGAAGGTAAACTGTGTTTTTCTTCTTATAGTATGTACTTTACTTTTGATGTGCCGCTGAAAAACCATGAGAATAAGTTAGAGTCACTTCTCTTTTAGACAAGTATGTCATTGTAATTGAGATTCTGCGGTCCTAAATGACCCTTTCATGCGCTCTGGAAGCTACTGATGGTACTTACCTACAGCTGACATTCTATTTGCCATCATGTAAAAAATGAAGAAAATAGCACGTGGTTAGTAATTCAGAGACCACACTTCATGTTTGCTCCAGACTTTCTGAATAAAAAGATTCAGCCAGATGCCAGATTCTGTGCTATAGAGATATGCTCAATTATTATTTTTACATTCCATTTGGCCTTGAAAAAAATCTATCTGGGCCAGATTTACTCTCTAATAAAGGATATGTGGTAGCAATTGAGGCCAGGGTTTAAATATTCTTTCATGCCCAAGACTAGGTTGTAGCAGTAACGTGCACCTGTTCTTGTTTCAGACATTGATGAATGTGAATCAAGTCCTTGCATTAATGGTGTCTGTAAGAACAGCCCGGGTTCTTTTATTTGTGAATGTTCTTCTGAAAGTACTCTGGATCCAACAAAAACCATCTGCATAGGTATTTATCCTGCTAACCAGTACTGTGTTTAATGTCCACTTTTAATGCAAAAGAGTTTATTGCAAAATAGTGTAAGTATGGATGAACAAAATTTTAAATGACCATTATCAGTTGTTT
Source organism: Lutra lutra (assembly GCF_902655055.1). Lineage (NCBI taxonomy): Eukaryota > Metazoa > Chordata > Mammalia > Carnivora > Mustelidae > Lutra > Lutra lutra. The sequence goes on along the minus strand of NC_062284.1, from coordinate 67,498,427 downwards.
CATGTGTCATTCTTGCTGTAATTCCAATGCACGTTTGAACTTTTGATATAGATTCTATTATGTATGTAGTAAACATCGTCTCCTACCTCCCTGCAGAAACCATCAAGGGCACTTGCTGGCAGACTGTCATCGATGGGCGGTGTGAGATCAACATCAATGGAGCCACCTTAAAGTCTGAGTGCTGTTCCTCCCTCGGTGCTGCCTGGGGGAGCCCATGCACCCTCTGCCAAGTTGGTAAGAGAAACAGGCTCTGTGGCTCTGGGCCCCTCCCACTGGTCACTTTGCTTAGAAAGAGGAAACCCGGTACTTACTTTATTTAGGTTCACCTAGGAATTCTAGATTTAATTCTGATGACTTCATTGAAACATATTGCTGAATAGGAAACTAAGGGAAGTATCAAGGACAGTAATTTCATGTGATTTGGCATCTGGGTTATTGTTTTCTACCACCACACTATAATGTGGTTACCCTGGTGTGGTTTTCCTAGATCAGCAACTCCTATGGGCTCCCTTGGATCCTCATGATTCGGAGTCCTAAGCTTTTTACAGGCACAGATTATCTTCCCAAAAAATGTATTGATGTAAAGGAGCCAGTATTCATGACTTAACTTCTAAATCTGTTGCAAAGCTGAGGTTTGAGAACCTTGCTGATGATTTTGTTAATTCAGTGTTTGGGTATATGGATATGTAATCTGAATGCTACAGGGCAGGCGATCTTCAGATTCTAGACTTTCTTTTCCATGTTCATGTTCTAGGAATCATATAATGTGATTCCAATCTTAGAGCTGATAGCAAAAGAGAGATCTAGCCAATTTCCTTCTTAGTCATCACCTTAGCATAATCTTTAGGGTACCTTTGGGTTTTTCAGGACCTCTCAGAGCAATTGAGCTTAATTCAAGGAACATTTCATTCTTCTTCTTCATCTATGCAATTGCAGAAACACCTTGTCATCTTAGACTTATTGATAGCCACAGAATCTAATTCCTGTCCAGGTCCTCTTTTGTGTTTCTTATACTATTTCAGAAAGTCTAGATATTGTTATCTCAAATTTGTTTTTCTGTTTTTTGATTTTTTTTTTTTTTTTGCTTTTTTACAGATCCCATATGTGGCAAAGGCTATTCAAGAATTAAAGGAACCCAGTGTGAAGGTATTTCTGTGTATTTATAAACCATAAATTTTGGTGTGCTTGAAGAGTGCTTGTGTGAACTTGGATTGGATAAAGTTGTCATGTAACTTCCCAATGAGAAATATGCAGCAAAGAGGGAAATAATGAGAACTGCAGAACATAACAAATGTTAATTTCACAAGCATGTATATGCTGTTGCCAGTGTTGGATCACTATGGCCACAGGGCAGGGTGACTGAAAATGGTTAGGCTGACCATGGTTTCAAGCAACTGCACTTTCAAAATACTATCATCAGGAAGAGAAAAATGGAAGTTTTCGATAAGACTATAAAATTTGCATTTTTTTCTTCATTTGCCCTGGCTTTTGTTTGTTTGTTTCATGTCATGGAGGATTCAGAAGGACATACTCCATTGTCTCATTTTTAAAAGTCTACGTGGATTCTCTCCAGTTTGTTGTGATTCTTTCTCACGGAGTCCCAGATAGACGTAGGTCAGGGTGACTAACACAACCTGACATGACACAGCAGCTGAAAAATTTTAAAAACAGCAATTAGTCCCATATGTGGGATGAAATGAAGTTTTTTCTTCCCTGCTAAAATAAAGAAGAATGCTACAACCCCCACCCAAGTTCTTTCTTTCCAAATGATGACTGAATCCTTTGGCCTTTCTCTGGTCCAGACCCACTGTTAATGACTTATCTGACCTCAGCAGCACATTTTGGTGTAAAAATGGCCCAAACGAAGAACCCAAAAAGGTAAATTTCCCCCTCCCCACTTATATCTCTCGGAAAGAGAGATTTCAAATATTTTTTTCTAACATTCCTGGCTTAGAAAGTTATTTTTTCCTAATAGAGACACAGTATGCTCGTGTTCCCCTTCTTTTGGCATTGGCAAGTGCCTTTCTTTAAATTAACTTGATGATGAATATTTTTCCAAATTAAGTGCAGGGAACATACTATTTCTTATTAAACAAACTAACTGGAAAGGACAGGTATATTTGAGAGCGAGTGGGTGAATGATAAATGAATGAACGTGAGCATCTTTGGACTCTCCCTTACTCAAGCTGTGACCACCAAGGCTTTGACAAACAGTCTGAGACTGTTGCTGAGGTGGAACTAGTTACATGCTTTCTGGGGACATCTCAGCATTTTTCAGAAGACACTGTTTCAACTGGCCCCAGCTATTTCTCAGTAGGATTTTTTTTTTTGTCAAGCTGTTCCTTCTTTGCTAGCTTGAAAGGCCAGGTTTCTGTTATTTGCAGACATCTGATCTCATAAAGCTAACTCTGTGGCTTCTGGTAGCCCTACCTGAGACGTCCGTAGCACCCAGAGCTGTCCCCAAGAACTCATACCAACTCCCAGTCTCTATAATTCAAAAATTACTCCTTAAGACCAATGGAGAAACTCATAAAGAGAAACTTTGGGAAAAGGTGGACTCAATCTGCTTGTGGTTCAGAGTTCCCAGGAATGCTACATGAACTATTTGGAAGTAAATTAGTTTTACGAAATTAGTAAATTTCGTTCAAAATGACCTTTTCTGTTGTGAGACTAATTGTGACTCCAGGAATGAAACAGAGTAGAATGATGTTATACAAATATTTTAACTTCATGGTTTTTTTTTTCTTCATAGATATAAATGAGTGTGAAGTATTCCCAGGAGTATGCAAAAATGGCTTATGCGTTAACTCTAAGGGATCATTTAAATGTCAGTGTCCCAGTGGGATGACTTTGGATGCCACAGGGAGGATCTGCCTAGGTAAATCCTGAGCTCATTGCTTTTTTAATTGTTGTTTTTTAAGGCTTATTAAAAACTCAGTAAGATAAAGCTGAATATTTGGTTCCAAGTACAGTTATACATATCTCAAATTCAGCATTTCCATTAGGATACATAGTAGTTCCCTTGACAAATAGCCTTCCTCGCTCAAGCTCTTCCTTTATTCTTTATAAAAAAGAGTAGAGAACGTGTTAGTGAAGAGAAACTTCAGTTCTTTATTGATTTGTAACTATCCCTTAAGTCATTACCATCACAGTCATTATTCCAGAACTCTTAATTCCGCCCCCATATGCCACCAACTATAGGATATAAGGTGAATGGTGGGGAGAACAATTTTGCTTGATTAGAAACTGTAGCCCATGCTTGCTAGGCATGTCCTGCCAGTGGCCAGATGGACAGGTCCTTGCCCAAAACCCTAGTGGATGTGAGTGAAGAGAGTCACATTCCTGAATGGTGAGCCTAAAGGAGCCCAGGGCCACTGTCACTTCTAATCATGGTGGGATCCTCTCCATGCCATCTGTGAGAGCCCAAGTGGCCTTGATATGGAAGACACTGGACCCTGAGTTCTCAGAAAGCTGCCCTGTGGGCTCTTACCAGCAGCAGGTTGGAGATCCCATCTGGCAGACGTATTCTGACCCTACTTCTGTGGCTTCTGACTGCTGGGACTATGTCTCTTGGATCACTTGTTTCTGAGTCCATGGCTCTGAAAATGATGCTCAGGTACATTGTATATCTGGAACCATATTCCTCTGAACATTATCCTTAGTGAAGGACCACTGCAGGTGGTTAAATCAGTAGTAGGAGGTTAAGAGATTTGGATCATTTATGAATTAGAACTAACAAAACCTGAAATACAGAACTTAAAGGTGTATAATGTAAGCAATATAGAGTAGAGAAGCTGGAATCCAGAGGGCAGAGTCTTTTCGTAACGATGGTTGTCAGTTAATCTCATTTTGAGTCCGCTTTCTTGGTTTAGGAGGAATCGGCATTTAATGAGAACCTTCTTCTAGGTTCTTCAGTTGAAAGAAGCTTCAGTATTTAATTTAGAAATCATTTGAAAAGTATCCATGCATCTCGTTAGAGGCAACCTGAATGTAAAGTTGCCCAGAAGGCTTTCGAGGCTTTCTAACATTAAAGGAAGTTCAGGCATGTAGGTGAATGTTTAATGACCACATTGGGAAAGAAGAGAGAAAGGGAAGATAATGCCTTAGGTTTTAATTACACTTTATGGTTTCCAGACACTGAATCTTTTTTTGTTTTTAAGATTTTATTTATTTATTTTTTACTAAGATTTTATTTATTTATCTACAGAAAGAGAAAGAGAGAGAGAGCATGAGAGGGGTGAGGGTCAGGGTGAGAAGCAGACTCCCCACTGAGCAGGGAGCCCAATGCGGGATTCAATCCCAGGACCCTGGGATCATGACCTGAGCCAAAGGCAGACACTTAACCGACTGAGCCACCCAGGTACCCAAGACACAGAATCTTATCCAAGCTTTATGGTACCCCCTTGGAGATGGGTGCGACATCGTTTTATGGACTTAGAAACTCAGGGTCAGGGTTAGTATTTTGTCTAAAATAAGCAGCTTCTTGATTGCGGAACAAGACTAAGTTCCAGATCTCTTAACACCTGGTATATCACTTCCTCTGCCCTTCCTCACGATTCCACAAACTTGGAGTTGGAACTCGATTTATCCCACGTGTACCAGAAGAATGTACACATAAGCACATGTAGAAGTGAAAGAAATACTTGAGAAGAGGAGCAAATGGCTTTTCTTCACTTGTTTTTCCTCTTCAGTCTCAAGTAGGACATTCTTCATTTTGGAATTTAACATTGCACCTCTCCAAAAATGAAATGGCTGTGAGGAAGAAGTGCTGGAGCTAGCTTAGATGTTCTCCAGTGAGAAAAAGCGCGGTTTCCTTTTAGCGCGAGAGGAGGTCATGGCATGACAGAGTGCATATATTGGTGGTAAACATGTCCGTACAGGGAGAAAACATCTCCCCAAAGAGCTCTGCGGGATTTCTCCGAATACTGTTCTTTATGTAGAATTATCAGAAAATGCCTAAAATTGAAAGGAAAGTTTCCAGGAATAAGAGGGGCAAATAAGCAGGAGCTGCCAAAGAAAAGAAAGTCTTTTATTAGGGGGGAATACTCATCAGAAAGCCTGGACTCCTTTTGAGGAAAATTATTCCAGCCACTAAGTGCACAGCAAATTATGTACATTGTACCTTGCCTGACCCAACTGGTCGGCAGTTTGGGGCAGTGGAAATAGGGTAGCTCTCCTCAGCCTCCCTGTGTTCCATCTGGCAGATATCCGCCTCGAAACCTGCTTCCTGAGGTATGAGGACGAGGAATGCACTCTGCCCGTTGCCGGCCGCCACCGCATGGACGCCTGTTGCTGCTCCGTTGGGGCGGCCTGGGGTACTGAGGAATGTGAGGAGTGTCCTGTGAGAAACACGCCTGAGTATGATGAGCTCTGTCCCAGAGGGCCCGGTTTCGCCACAAAAGAAATTACAAATGGAAAACCTTTCTTCAAAGGTACTGTGCTTTCAGTGGCTGACTGCTCTTCTTTTTAGACCAAGAGGAGAACGAACAGCTGACAGGAGAACTGCAATGAGTCCCATCAGCCTGGCCTTCCCTCAGTCGTCTCCACACACATTCTTCACTTTCTGAGTGACAGCAGGTGTTCACTCTGGAGCGGGTTGGCTTTTCCCACCATTCGGGACTTCCTGAGGCCAGTTGCTTCTCCCATTAGCCACTTGTTTAGTGTTAAAGTAGATTTTGACACTACCCTCAGCCAAATATCAACAAAAAGGAAATCTTTTTGAGGAGTTTTTATTCTGTCTGCTAAAGCCATTAAGACTTGACCTCTTTTCTGCTGGTTTAATCCAGGTCACTGCAGTTTACCTGAGGATACCGTAGTAGAGGTGAATGGCATGACAAACGCAGTGGCAGATCCTCTGTGTCCAAAAACACTGAAAGTCATTCTGATGGCAAGCACATTCCAGTGACTCCTGATAACTTCGAACCTTCTTTCAGTTTACTAGGCCATCATCTAAAATTCATGTAAAAAGTGTGAAGTTACAGATTTAATCTAATTCCAAAACTGTTTTAACTTTTTATACACAAGGATACAAAACTTGTTGACTTTAGCATACGGGAAAATCATGACTGGTTTCTGAGAATTCCAGTTTTTCAGAGAAGCCCAGCTTGTGTTCCTGGTGTAGATTTTTGTCTTGGTTGCTCATTGTGTCTGGGCCTAGTTATTATACTCCATAACCAAATGAACTTATGAAAATGGGAAATGAGTATATAAATACTGCGTAATTATCCATATGTAGAGGTGTTTTTGGTTTTTTGTTTTATTTTGTTTTATATTGAGTGTTTGGTCCAAGATGCCCTGGGAATTAAAATTCTGTCTAGAGAGACAGTTTCTAGATGACCCTCTTAAATGTCTCTTAAGTAAATTCAAAGGAATTTGAATGATTTGCTTCCAAAAGCTGTGGCAATCCATTGCCACAGAAGGACTTGTTCTTGTGATTTAATCTGCTGGTTCTGTCTTTCACGACCTTTTGTAGAAATGAACTTGTATTTCTTGAGTGTTAGGTCCTGTTTTAGAAAAGCCCTGGAGGGAGATCACCCATGACATTATGCAGTCTCCTAGTGTACAAGAAACTCTTGTAATTATGTTAATGAAACCTTAATATCAATTGAGAAAATATTTTTAAATTGTACACATATTTGAGAAAATATTTTAAATAGTATCCACTTATTTACAAGGCATTTAAATTTTAAATGACGTCCTTTTTGAAGTTCTTAGATTTTAGGTGTATCCAAGAAAGCACCAAATAGCATAGCTGAACATCTCATCCCACTGTACTCTCAGCTGGTTGCTGTGGGGTAATCTGTTCCAATCATCTATGTGCTTTCAGTATGGATGCTAATGGTTTAGAGGGTCTGTTCACTCGTTCAGCAAATACTGAAATGTTTGGTACGTATCAGACAATGGGCTGCCTATAAGTCCAAAAATAAACGCACCTCTCCTTCCCTAATAATGCTTTCTAAAATACAGAAACTTAAAAGACTAGAAATGTTTGGAAAATCATAGTTCTCATGGATCCTTACACATTCTTTAAAATGCATATTTCCAAGATCTTAAATCAAGACCCTCCAGCCTCCTGGGTTTAAAATAGAGGCACTGAGAACTCCTTACAGGATGCTCATTTTCTTTTTGTGCTTTCTGCCCATTTTCTTCTTCCTGAAGATATCAACGAGTGCAAGATGATCCCCAGCCTTTGCACCCATGGCAAGTGCAGAAACACCATTGGCAGCTTTAAGTGCAGGTGTGACAGTGGCTTCGCTCTTGACTCTGAAGAAAGGAACTGCACAGGTCAGTGACCCTGTAGAGCTCTTCCCCTTTCCCACACTGCCCCAAGAAGGAAAGCTGTCCTGAGACTGACACACTGCCGCTTGCATTCAGACATTGACGAATGCCGAATCTCTCCTGACCTCTGCGGCCGCGGCCAGTGTGTGAACACCCCAGGGGACTTCGAGTGCAAGTGTGACGAAGGCTACGAAAGCGGATTCATGATGATGAAGAACTGCATGGGTAAGCCTGTGACCATCTGATCCACACAGGTAAAAAGGGATTCCCCGGGGCTTTGATGACTCAGAGCCTCCCTCCCAGGCTCCTCCTGCTCCCCCCCCAGTGCATGGGTCTCCTCACCAGTGTGTCCAGAATCAGTCTGTGGCAGAGGGAGACTGACATGAGGAAAGCAGGAGGGCTTTCTTGCTCTGGGTTGGTGGTGGCCTAGCACACCGGTTTTGGGTCCCAGAGAAGTGAGTTTAACACTGGAAGAGACACCCCAGGGAAGAGAAACAATTCAAACATTAGCTATATTTGAGGTCACATTATTATAGGGTTTCTGTCCAACATTTCTAGAAGAAGAGAGCGATTAAGCTGGCTTCAATTAAATCAGGTTCCGTAGAAAGAAGCCTGAGATGGAGATTTTTTTAAGGAAGAAGCTGTAAAGAAGTGAGGGAACTAACAGGGCAGGGGAAGAGGCTTCTTAGCCTTAACCTGATCCCACAGAGGATTCTGGAATAGACATGGTGTTAGAGAGCTGTCCCACCTTTCAGCCAGGCCAGATAGTACTCTCCCTTGTCAGCCACGGGCAGGCCCCATTATTTGAGGGGGATGTAATTCTTACCTCGACGGCATTTCTGAGTGAGGTGAACAGCCGTTCTCCAAGAAGGGAGCCGTGAGCCCTGAGCTGCCAGGACTCCCAGCAACTAGGGGCTCTGAGGAGTGCACTGGTCGAGGCCCCGGGCAAGACACCACCACCATCTTCCACATGAGTCATCGCCATTTTGCAGATATCGATGAGTGTCAGAGAGATCCTCTCCTATGCCGGGGAGGCGTTTGCCTAAACACAGAGGGAAGTTACCGCTGCGAATGTCCTCCTGGTCATCAGCTGTCCCCCAACATCTCAGCATGTATAGGTAAGGAGGAAGACTTTCAGACCACTTATTGGTGGTCAGTCATTCAACCCATGTCTCTCCCACAGTCAGAAGCTTCTGACTGGATGTTGGCTATTTTTTATTTTCTAAACAGACATCAACGAGTGTGAACTGAGTGCGAACCTCTGTCCCAATGGCCGTTGTGTGAACCTCATAGGAAAGTATCAGTGTGCCTGCAACCCTGGCTATCATTCAACCCCCGACAGGCTGTTCTGTGTGGGTAAGTGCTCTCTTCTCTTTTATATTTTATTTTATTTAGTTTCTTTTTCAAAACACTCCAACAATGTTCTCTGAGTTCTGTTTTCATCACCAGTTACTTTTCCTTCATCTTCCTTGTTTTCCTGTAAGTAAAATTCTTTTCATAGTGGCTCACGGTCTTTGGATATCACCTCTCTTGTCTGTTTAAAGAATGCTGTAAATGAAGGATCTGAAATGTTTCAGCTCTAACAAGTCTGATTGGAGCCCTGCTGCTTGGAAGAGTGAATGATAGCACGGGCTTTGTTTATGCACCTGCCTACGCAGGTGAATCAGCAAGTGAGTGCTAACACCTGTAGTGAACAAAGAGTGGGTTCAGTGAGAAAGTGAGAAAGACAAAAAACAGTGTCTGCCCTAAGGTGGCTTAGATGAGAATAATTATCATCAAGAAGACCATGTTCTGTTCCTACCTTACACTGAAATGGAGGCCAGGTCTGGCACTCCTTAAAGATGGGGTTTTGTGGGACAAGCATTTTCCTTTGTAGCTGGCCCTCCGTAGGTTTAGTCGTGCTGGGAAGAGTGGCACAGAAAGCCCTCTGGGTTTATTGTGCCCAAAGTCAAAGTGAAACTGTAAAAACTGCCAGTTTTTGCCTGGTTTGGGGTGTACATCATGTGGAACTGCCAAGTCTTACATGGTTTCCACCCAAAGCCATAAATCAGCCCAAAGTTTTCTGAAACATGGCCCAGGACAGCTCAGAATTCCAGCTCAGGTTCTTGAAAAGGACTGGAACCTCAGCCAATCAAACTGAGTGTCAAATTTATAACTGAATATATGACCCAGAGAATTTCATCCACGTGCCCATTATCATAACTGGGATGATTCCTTTAGCCCTAGCATTTCTCCTTCCTGGCACGTGGCACCCCATGTATCGTTTGACTGACTGTTCGTCTAACTCCCAGGTTGCAACATAAGCATTATGAAGGTAGGGATAGGGTCTGTCTCCCCTTCACAATTAGATTGTTATCTCCAGCACATAGTAGGTTTGTACTTTATATTTGTTGAAGGAATTGAATGATGCAATGACTTCCATTTGCCCTAGGAGTTTCAGTTGCGTTTTGTTTTACTTTGAACACTTTGAACCTGTGCCATAATCACAGACACAAAGAAAGGTGATTTTCTTTCTTTTTTTTTTTCTTTTTCTTAGACATCGATGAATGCAGCATAATGAATGGTGGTTGTGAGACCTTCTGCACAAACTCTGAAGGCAGCTATGAATGCAGCTGTCAGCCAGGATTTGCACTAATGCCCGACCAGAGGTCATGCACTGGTGAGTAGGTTTTAGCCCCCTGTGAAATTCTCAGGAACAGCTTCACTCTTAGAGTGGCCCAGACTTCGTAGGCAGATAGTCCTGAGATCAAAATTTTGTTTTGTCACACATTTTAGCTGTGGATCCTTGATAAAGATCCTGAGCATCAGATTCTGCATCTATAAGGTGGAGTTAAGATTGCCTGTGTGGGAGAATGCACACAGCACTTTGCACACTTCTTGGCTCATGGAGTGTAAGATAGAGTTTTGAAGAATCTACTCTTTTGGCTCACTTCAAGGCTACTCAGAGTGTGTTCCTCTACCAGCAGCATCCACATCACCCATAACACCCAAGAATGTGTTAGAAATGCAAAATCTTGGGTCCCACCTGGACCTACTGAATCAGAAACTTCTGGGGATAGATCCCCCATAATCTATTTCCACAAGTTCTCCACGTGATTCGGATATGCGCTGAACTTGAGAACTGCTGCTCTAAGTCACACTTCCTGTTGTATCATCCTGGGCTAAAAGAGCCATGTCTCCAACTAGAGAAGAGAAAGGAGGCTGGTGATACAGGTTTTCATTTTGGTTTTGGTTAAGAAGAAAACTTGGGTTTAGGGATCAAAATTACTTTATCAGAGCTAGAAAAATCCCTCCAAAAAACCTTAGATATATATTTGACTATCAAAGTCAAATGTTGAAAATAATATAAATATTTTTATCAAAAGTGCATCTAAATAGATATGCTTATTTTAAGCAAGTTTCACCTTTACAATATCAGTAAGCCAGAAGATGATCGACCTTAGGCATTTATGTTTGACAATGAGAAAAATAAGGTAAAATTCATAATCACTGTTAAATGATTAAACGACTGGTATTAACAACATGCTATTGTTGGCTTTCTTCTCTGCAGACATTGATGAGTGTGAAGATAACCCCAATATCTGCGATGGCGGTCAGTGTACGAACATACCAGGGGAATACAGGTGCTTGTGTTATGACGGGTTCATGGCGTCTGAAGACATGAAGACTTGTGTAGGTAAGCGAAGAACACAGCGTTTCCTATTTTGTCTGGTTATCCCTAAGCACTGTTAAATTACATAAACATTAGTTTGGGAAGTTGATAAATGGCTCCTATTGGAAAAGTAAGGATATTTAAGGGCATATTACTAATATTCCAAAGCCAGCCTTCCAAAGGGCAACTTTGTCGTGACTGTGATACAATATTCTTGTCAGATATGTTCTGCAGGCCGAGCTGACCATCCCCACAGGGACACTTGTTTCATTTCTGTACACTTAACCCTTCTTCTGCTGTGACTAGAATTTGGGCTTTTTAAATATTTTACTAAAGGCAAGCAAAATTTGTTTCTGACAAGAATGCAGTGGACTCTAGAATTGATTATATTGACATATTCTATTGCTATGTCTTCAAATTTATTGTACTTTTCTTCTGCAATATCTAATCCCATTCAGTATCTTTGTAATCTCAGATGTTGTCGTTTCATCTCTAAAAATTTGATTTGGGTCATTGTTTATATCCTCCCTGTCTCTCCTTGATGGGTTCAATCATTCCTCTAGCTTTTTGAGCCTATGAAATAGAGTATTAATAACTGCTTTAACATCCTCGTCTACTAATTCCATCACCTCTGTCAGTTCTGGGTCATTTCAGTAAATTGACTTTCTTCCTCATTGTGGGTCATATTTTCCTGCCTCATTGAGTGCCTGATAATTTTTGATTGGATGCCAGACATGATAAATTTTGACTTACTAGTTGCTAGATATTTTTGTATCCCTAGAAATATTCTTAGGCTTTATGCTGGAACCCAGATAAGTTATTTGGAAACAGATGGGTCCTTTCAAAGTCTTGTTTTTATGCTTTTAAGCAGTGGTTACTCTGCCCCATGGCAAAGAGACTTATTTTGCCCCATGACTGAGCCAAGACCCTTCTGAATTATGAGATTTTCCAGTCTGACCAATAGGAACAGGCACAATTCTGGGCCTTCTGTGAGTTCTGATTATTGTTCCCTCTAATTCTTTCGAGTGGTACCTCCCCTAGCTTTGAGTAGTTTCCTTACATGAATGCATTGATCACTACTTATCTGAATACATGATGGGGACACTTTGCAGATCCCAGAGCTCTCTATGTAGCTTTCCTCTGTCCTTTATTCTGCCTTGTGAACTCTACCTTGCCCTTCCATGACTTCCAGCTTTATCCACTCAACTCTGGGACACTACCCAGCTCCATCTGTTATCCCCTCCCTCAGGTCATGGCCTTAAAACTGTCCCTACACCATAATCTGGAACATTCATAGAACTCACCTCGCTTGTTTTCTTTCCATCAGGCATCACTGTTTTCTGTTGCCTCTGTGGTCCTTTTGCTGGTGTTTCACATGGGAAAATAAATTCCATCTCTATTACTCCATCTTGGCCAGAAGTGGGAATCTACAATTGAAAATATTTAAATTCTGTCACATTTATATCTTAAATATTTACCGAATATTTATGAAGTGAATGTCATAAAAAGTAGATAATTTTTAATTTGGGAAAGAAGTGAAGTTTGTAACTATCTTCCCTAAGATTCCTAGTTCATCTATAATTTCTTTAAAATTGGAAACTAAAATGTTGGCAGTCACAGACTGAATTAAAATTTTTATCTTGCAACAGAATATGCTGCTTTAAAAAGTTTTCTAAACTGTCACATAACAGGCTCTAAAGGCAGCCTAGAGTCCCTCAGTTTATTTGCTTACTCGACCTCCTGCTCATGGCCCAGGTAAAGAGCCAGTTGGCCTGGTTAGACTGCAGGAGAGAAGGCAAGTATGAATTGAGCTCTGTAAATATGATACTTTTTTTTTTTGAGTGAAAACAGTTCATCTTTTCTAATTTATTTGTCATCGTTGTTTTCTCTCAGGCAGAAAGTTTTCAGTGGTATCAAACAGTTATATGTATTATATGTATTATATTATTTTTATTATTTATTTATAATATATTTATTTAATATATATTATATATTTATTATAAATAAATAATATAAATATACAAATATATTTATAATTATATATTTATATATAATTATATATTTGATTATATATTTATTATATATAAATATATAAATTAATTATATATTTATTATAAATAAATAATATAAATATATAAATATATTTATAATTATTTATATATAATTAATATATTTATTTAATAATATAATATATTTATTATATAATATATTATATTTATATTATATATGTATTATATTATATGTATTAATAATATCTGTATTTTACAGATGTCAATGAATGTGACCTGAATCCAAATATCTGCCTAAGTGGAACCTGTGAAAACACCAAAGGCTCATTTATCTGCCACTGTGATATGGGCTATTCAGGCAAAAAAGGAAAAACTGGCTGCACAGGTATGCATTTTCAATTTGAACAAAAAGCGCTTGGTAATTAAGAGACTACTACCAGAGTAAGACAAGTTTTAAAACTCCTAACATTTTACTTACTTTATAAAGCCATTAACTTCGCCTGTCCTTCGTTGAAGCTTGTCATACTTTGGATCTATGTGGAAGCTTTTCTCTTTACCTGTGAAAAAAGGCATATTGGATGAATTACCACCATAACTAACACCATAAATATCACATTTTTATGAGGTTAAAAATCACATTTTTATATCAAAGTAGTTAACGTGCTAATTACCAAACATTCCTATCCCTTTATTAAAGCAAGCCTCCCTTGTCAACATTTCATTTAAGGTTTTATAACTAAGGTTTTAAAGAAACATCCTACAGTTTGTATTTTTCATCAGTTCCCATCAGCCTTCCAGTTTCTTAAATTAGTGTGCTTTTGATGTATTCAGTTGTTTTAGCCCAGATCATTCCTGGGGATTAGCAGATCTTATGAGATGATAATCAAACCATTTGTAATTTTGTTTGCCTACTACCAGTTATCCATAAAAAAATCTTTTCACAATATTTGTAGGAGCTTATTTTATTAAACATCAAATAAAATCATTTTGTATGGAAGATATTGTTATTAAGCATTTAGTTGGTGTTTTCAAATTTGAGGCCATGATCGTAAGTATGTGGAATAATATAATAAAGTTTTACTAGAGTTACTTATAGTAATATAACAGATTATAGGATATAACTATTTAAAACATAATGGAGATCATGGTGAGCTTGAATTAGGTAATGGCATAATTTCTTTACAAATAGCAGACTTTAATTCCAAAAGCCAGTTTGGCAAGCCCTTGTGACTTGAAATGAACATTAAAATATTTGCAGATTGGCAATGTGGTAAAGGTCCTTTTCTTAATTATATCAACATTATTTTCAAGAAAGTTTGCAAGGATATTTATTATCATTCCAAACTGTCCAATAATGTTAAGTTTCAAATTTATAGATATACAAGATAATGCCAATAATATTACTATTGGTTCAAAAATGACAAGTTCTAGCCAAATTATAAAAAGAAGCATGAAGCTAGAATGCCTTCATGCTCACTATATTACTCTTCATATGAAGCATGGCAAGGGATCCATTCTAATAAGTAGAACAGTGTTTAAAATCTCAACTACTGGTCTCTGGGGTACAAATGATGCTTAGCTCATTATGTCTATGGTTCATGCTTTATTGTAAGCTTTCAAGATAAATATAGGACTTGAGGTAAGGGATGGTGGTCTGGCACTAATGTAGGGGAAGGTAAGGTAGTTCCATATTGCATTTTACCCAATAGAGGCTAATACCATTGTTTGGTTCAGTTGCACTCACTGAAATTCAGCCCAGAGAACCAAGAGGCTTACAGAGGGAGAAGTTAATCTAATGGGACAGTTTTCATTCCCTATAAGAAAAGGATCTCTAGAATTTCGTGCTCCAAATTCCAGTTAACAGAAGCATGTGGAGAGGCCAATTATTTTAGGTCTTTCACCATGAAGAAAGCTTAAGTTTTCCTACAATATCAATATCATTTTAGGTAAATGAGACATAATATATATAATGCCCTTGGCACAGTGCTCGGTATACAGTAGCTGGTCAATAAATGATAGTTATTATTGTCATTGTAAAATGAGACTTACAGACACAGTATATCTAGAAGCCACTTTGGTTGAAGATGCAACTTCTAGTTTGGCAAAATTCTATACTACGAGTTACTGATACATGCTTGAAATCAGTTTAAACTCTGAATATGAAAAGGCTTGTTTTTCATAATTGAGTTTGCACTGTGGTATTGAGAGCTGTGTACTCCGCATTAGAGAAGATGACACTGGTTTTGCACTGAAACAGCAGTCTTTTGGTAAATTGCATGAACAGAAACTTAGATTGGAGGTCCAAGAAATCCTTTCTTCCTTCCACCCCTACTTTTAAATTGTAGCCTAAAATGACTTTTCAGTTTCATCGGAGCCAGCCAGCACTGTCGGGAGAAGACTGGAGTTTCATAGCCCCTTTGATATCATAGCAGCACAGGCCATGATAATTTCTTGTGTGAAGTCGCAGAAATCTGGATTTTATTGCTAGTTCTTCCTCTGGTTCATGAGTTTGAACAACTCACCAGGGTGCCTTGTAGTTAAACAAGCGTTCCTCTTGGTTAAGCACCCCTGCGGTAAGGTATGGAGAGAGGGGGTGCATCAGTGAGGGAAGAAAAAGAGGTCCTCTGTAAATACTGTTATTCAACCAAAAGTATCACGTTGGATTGGAAATGACTTACACAAACAGGAATTGGCAGAAAGTTTGGTATACTTAAAAACAAGTTTTTAAAACCCCGAGCCAAAATGTATTTTTAATCCCATGTAACTAGGGCTCTTTTAGCCTGCTTTTAGTTTAAAATTGGTGTCACTCCCAACTTAGAATACCATCAGGTTACCCTAGTGATAGTCATGTTAAAGACAAGTGTTTGTAATGTCCCAGGCAACTAATGTAAATAGAGATATGCATCTTGCCTAATGGGATAAAGCAAGCCACACCACAAGTAACAGTGAAGAACAAACCTGGAATGATGTTTTTGGTGATATATGTAAATATAGTTTTGTACATATATAATATGTATACAGACATATGATGTGTGTATTTATAATATGTATGTATATATACATATATGTGTATATATATTTGAGTACCCTGTAAATGAATTACAAAAATATGTATGCTATTTCATAGGGAAGAACTTTTTTTCATGAGAACTCAAAAAATGTCCTCTGGGTTCCATTACAGCTTTGTCTAAATATTTTAGCTCCCTTGTCATTACTGATTGTTTCCATTTTAACAAATAAACATGTTTTTTTTCTCCCAATCACTTTAGCAGTGCTCAGAATCCACCCACTGACTGACATTCCCATCCCACACAGATGTTAAGGGTTTCTGTTTTCTCCTTAAGCTTTATTCAAATCATGGGTATTGCTGAGAAGAATGTTCAATTTAATGGAGGGAGAATGTACATTTGCTTAAAATCTAGAACACGGCTCTTCTGTCCTTAGCTTAAGGGGGCTGGATTACTGTGTTTTTCTGTGGCCCACATGCAAGCCTTCTGCTGCTCATTCTACGTCATCGTAATTAGACAATGATTGGAGGAAGGAGAGCCAGGTTGCTGCTAGGTGCCATCCTTGGTGGGTCCTGGCTTTCACAAATGAGTTTGTAAGAATCTACCCACCCCCCCCACCATGTGCTCACTCAGTCAGTTAGTAAGCAAACATGCCATTAAAATCAGAACTGTTTTCGGTTAAAATAGCCATATATCTGGGTAATTCCATTTCTCAAACTCTCTGCTTTTTTTCACATGAGAAATGTTACTCATAGGTCTTAGTCCATGATGGAGAATCATATACTTCAAAACCATCAGATCTCAGGGAGAATTTGTGCCCGTTTCCCTCCAGCTTCTTATCACTGTTAATTGTCCTCTACTGGCTGTCAGCCTGTGAAAACTCCGTGGGTGTTCAGTTAAATAGTTTTGGCTCAAATCTGGATCCATATTGAGAAACCCAAGCCTTCATGTTTGGCCTCTCCATTTATTCTACTGTCCTCTTCCCCAGTGCCCAATCGAGGTCTCACAGTGTGTCAGCTCTGCTGCGACTGAAGCGCAGTGACAGGAGGGCAGGTGTGTGGGGGTGATGCTGCTTCTCCTTGTATGACTGTCAGAGGCCAGAGAGGCTCAGAAAACAAGCCCTTACTTGAGTGTCAGGGGGACACACCCAGAACCTGAGCCTGGGGTCGGCTTAGACCACACCCTTGCCTGTCAAGACAGCCACGCGAGTAGGACCTTTGAGTCTTTGTGAGGGAACTTTGGTGGGGTTAAGGAGGTTGCTGTGTCAGCCCTAAATTTGAATTTCCTTGCTTTTCTTGGCTTGGGCTTATTCTTAATCTTAAAAAAAGAATTTTCTGTCTGGAGCAAACTTGTGGGGGAAAGAGAACATTTGTGCCGAAAGAGATGTTCTTGGCAAACATGTGCTATGTTTCCTTCACACTGTTGAGGAGTAAACGTTTGAATACAGCATTTTGTTTGCTTGTTTTCCTTATGGCTCAGTTTCCCCTTCTGTTTGCTTTTATAATGAAGTACAGTCTTAGGCCCAAAGCTGACATGGAAATAATTAATAAATAATAGTCGGCAATAGTATGCATGCACATATACATACACGCAAGGAGCTTTCCTCAAGGATGCCTTTACACCTTATGACCAACTCTTTCTAATTCACTTGTTATATACCGAGAGTAAGTCATTGAGATAATGACTTAAACAAATATTCATAAAATGGAGAGTTGGATATTGGCTCCTGAGTATCATCTCCTAGTATCCTAAAGCCTACAATACATGGCTTCTCACAGATAGAATTTCTTTTCACCTTGAAAACATTGCAGTAAAACTACATGTATTTTCTTGAGTTAGAAATTTATATGAGCATATTACTGATTTAAAAAGGGAGGGAGGGAGACTCCTTTTAAAAGAAATGTCCGTTTTCTTAATTGCAAGATTAAGTATGGAAGGTATCAAGGGCCTTAGAAAGTTGGAAAGAAAAAGATTACAGAATTACTAGGTGGACAGGCTATGAACATCTCTGAAAATTGTACTTAGTAGAAAAGATTAGAGAAAATTTCTGTAAATCTGTTAATGCTCACAAGGTTTTGAAAACTCCAGAAACTGAGATTTAGAATAAAGTCCTCATGTGATTGAAGAAATCAGCATGATTCAGCTGCTGTGGCCCAAGGGAAAGAGAGCCAAGCAGTGGACAGGGAAAAGAGTTCTAACGGACTCAGAAATGAGTTCTGCCACTTATTGGTCTTGGGTCCCTTGAAAGTCCCCATGTTCTTGGGGACCACGGTATCCTCCTCTGAGTAACTGACAATTAAGAAAGTCAAATTCTGAGTTTTTTCCACTTAGAAAATTCCTTGACTTTTATAACATTAAGAAGCTTCAATACTTAGGCAATGGAAGCTCATCGTTTCTACCCAACTCAGAGATCAGGACAAATAAAGGAGGGAAATGAAGACAGGACTCTGCAAAAGTGGTCCTTAACTCTGAGGGGAGTGGTTACCTGAGGAAGAAAGAAGTGTTGAAGGTCCCGCTTGGGAGCCCGTGAGGTCAGGCTTACTTTCTTGAATTCCCGTGCATACTTACCACTGTTATCCCTGGGCTGGCCTTCCTCCTTATTTCCTTGGAATGTGCCGTGCTCAATTATTCAGTTGGTTAAAGCTTCCAGTCACAAGTCTAAAGCCGCCTGGTATGTGCCTCCCTTGACCTGTTTTAATAACTCAGGAGATGCACGTGGCTGCCAAGGCTACATTAAAATTCACCCATACAATACGTCGTAATTCCAAGAACTTTCTTCCAAGCATGTTTTCATTTTATAATCTTTAGTGATGTTACGAAGTATTTTTGTAGGAAAAATATCATTATTTTATTTTGTGTTTGCTCTAGAAGTTATGAAGAAGCCAAAGATGCCAGGACCATTTCAGGGCTTCAGATGGAACATTTGGCAAACAGCATGTTTCCAAACACTTTCAAATCATTTAATTGGGCTTCTTAAGTAAACAAAAGGGTAAACACAAGTTGCTTGCCCAGTTTTTCTTTTCGTGCCACTTTTCAAATGATCACTGAAAATTCTTGCAACATTTCACATGCCAAAACTATCCTTCTTGACCTAAGTTTTGTGCTAGACATTGGTTTCCATATAGAGTCATAGTATCCAGGCTTACGAGTTCTTAGTTAATGAAAAAGTTGTTATAAAGTGAAGTACCTGTCTTTCATTATGGATTCATTTGGGGGAATAAGGATTCTGGACCAATTTTAATTCCGGTCATTAACAGTGTCTTAAAATTCAACTCAATTCCGATGACAATATCTACTCAGAGATAGTGAAAAATTTCACTGGTCAAGGACTCACTTACACAAGACTGTCCTTATTTCAGATGCCAGTCACAAGTCCAGGTTGTTATCTGGGCTTTTGAGTGACTGGCTGTTAATCCTATCAATTAGAGGTTCCCACCAACACTCTATCCCATCGCAGAGCCCAGGAAACCAGTTTCCTTATTAGATTACCAGTTTATTATAAAAGGATACAACTTGGGAACAGTACAGGGGAGGGAAGGGATGCACAGGGCAAGGCATGGGACAGGGGTGTGGAGCTTCGAGGCCATTCTATGTGAATCTCTATATGTTCACCAATCCAGAAGCTCTATGAACCCATCTTTTTGTGTTTTATGGAAGCTTCATTACATAGGCGTGATTGATCAAATCATTGGTTATTGGCTATTAATTCAACCCCTGTCCTCTCTCTGATGGAGGTTGGTGGGGTGGAACTGAAAGTTCTAGCCCTTGAATCACATGGTTGATTCTCCGGGTAACGAACCCCATCCTGAGGTGAAGTCCAAAATTTACCTCATCAATATTATAAAAGGACATCTTTATGCTCTTATCACTTAGGTAATTCCAAGGGTTTTAGGAGCTTTGTATCCGAATCAGGGGAAAAAAAGTTTATTTCTTTTTTTTTAAGATTTTATTTATTCATTTGACAGAGAAAGAGAGAGGGGTCACAATGAGGCAGAGAGGCAGACAGAGAGAGGGGTGGGGGAAGCAGGCTCCACGATGAGCAGAGAGCCTGATGCGGGGCTCAATCCCAGGACCCTGAGATCTATGACCTGAGCTGAAGGTGGAGGCTTAACGCACTGAGCCACCCAGGTGCCCCCAAATGTTTATTTCTCATTATAAGTCACAATATCACAGAAAACAAAACATTTCACTTTATATTTTATAGCACTTTTTATAGTATAGAATCTGTCTTGGCCAAATTTGGAAATGGAATTTTGGAGAATAGAGAACTTTCAAAAATTTGAAGTCTTTTAGTAGTATTAAAAATGAAATTGAACTGAGTAAAATTTGAAGATCTTATTGGCTTTATTCCATGACTTATGCACCCAGCAGCTTCCCATCTGGTGAATACAAAGGAGCTCCAAGGAGCTGTACAAAGTGGAAGGTTTTTCTGGTAGAAGGGGCCAGAGAAACAAGGAAAGAGGAGATTGTTTCAGGCAAGGTCACTTTCCTATGGGGACAGAAGAGGTCTATCAGGTAGATTACCTCTCAGTGCTAACCAGGTAACTCCAGATTGACTAGCTAAAAGTCTCGTTTCAATTAAGTTAGGTATTAAGCAATTAAGTTAGGTATTAAGCCGTGGTTTGCTGATACAGGGCTTAGCAGAAGTGACTCCATTTTAGGCCTGTTTTCTCTTTTTGACAGTAATGCGACCTTAATCTGGCTCCTTTTACAGAAAAATATCCATTGGATTGATTTGAGTTTTACATGAAATATACAAGGCGCCTTGGGTCTCCAACATGCTAGAACACTAAGAAGCTAGAGGAAAGATGGTTCACTCACTGCCTGAAGGAAAATTCCCTGCAAATGTTTGAATTAGCAATGCCTAAAGTAAAACTTCTTTAAAAACATAGCATAATTAAATAATATATGTCCATTGAAGAATAAAATATATTTAATACATGATGTATGAGTGAAAAAGTTTTCTAGTATGCCAACAATATTGTATTCCTTTGTATGAGATATGATAACAATGTGCACCATTACTCTGTAGTTGACTTAATAAAAATACTGGGAATAGAAAAGTGTGACCATGTGTTTTAATGCCATGGAACGTTAGGCAAATCACTTTTTAAGTTCTTCAACTAGAAAGAGGTCCATTTTGTTTTGCAGGGACTAGATGCTTACATTAAAGTAATGGGAGATAATTAGAATTAATAGTAGCAAGTAGCATCGTATTGTCCTTTCTTTATAAATTAAAATTTAAAGCTGTTCAATATATGTAGAGTCATATATGTAGTCACCAAACCAATCTATATTATACTACGGAAAGTGTGAAAGTGAGTCAACTTTTGAAGTTGCTACCTGCTATTGCTAAGTTACTTAAAAGACCAAAAAGGCATCTGTGCTAAACTTTTTTAAACCACGGGTGATTTTTCCAGACATCAACGAATGTGAGATTGGAGCACACAACTGTGACAGACATGCTGTATGTACTAACACGGCAGGAAGCTTCAAGTGTAACTGCAGCCCAGGATGGATTGGAGATGGCATTAAGTGCACCGGTGAGTTGAAAAATAGATGCTTCTCATGAGCTGTGTAGATTATAAACTGAAAATACTAATTCTGTACAGAAAAAATGTCTATGCTACTGACTCTAAATGTGATGCTTTTTGTTCATATGATGTGACTTTTTTCCATAAGATCTGGATGAATGCTCCAATGGAACACACATGTGCAGCCAACATGCAGATTGCAAGAACACCATGGGCTCCTATCGCTGCCTCTGTAAAGAAGGATACACGGGTGACGGCTTCACTTGTACAGGTAAGCTCATGCTAGGAACAACTGCGTAAATGGCAACCAGAAAAGCCAGGTGTTCCTCCGTCTTTCAGACTGTCGATTCTTCTGGTCCATTATAGTCAACTTTGAACAGAGATGATTGGTTATTTGAAACTACCTCCCCGTGGAATGGAAATTTGGAACCAGGTCAATTAGAGAGACCTCAGAAGTTAAATGTAGTTAGTTATATAGTTGGTATGGGTATCACTGTATGCAATGATGTCCTTACTTAAAAAAAAAAATCACACTTCCATTTATAATCCTTAGCCTTTATATTTTTGTGCCTATCTTCCACTGTTGACTTGTTTTCTGTACCAAACCCAAGGGTGAGCTTGCTGTAGAAAGCTATGTGAGGAACAGGAATTCAGACGTTCTAGAACATAAGATATTGAGGTCTGTTTCATGTGACTTGAAAGCATTTATGTATCCTGAAAACTTCCCTCACAAGACTCCATTTAAACATAAAGGAAACTGAGGCTCAGTCAGTTAATATACCTGGAACTTTTTCAACTCGCTGAAAATTTTTATCGTATTTGAAATTGTTTTTGTCCAACCCAGTGAATTTTTATTGTCATAAACCTCCCATTACTCCTTAGAAAATATTTAGAGTTTTATGTATTGGGCATATATGGTTCATATGTTTGATATTTAGTGCCTGTGGTTATTAGCAAAGCTCAGGAGAGATCTAGCAGACAGGAATGTTTGGCCTCCTCCATAGTTGGTGTTCTAGGTCTTTTGCTGCCCATCCGAGCCAAGTCTGAAACCTGAGAAATGGACACAAGTCATGGCACATAATTTCCTGTCATGGATGCGTCCTTCTGTGCACGACCCTGCTCACGAAAGCCTTAATTTGAATGATGCATTGGACTTATTCTTCATTTTACATCATTAGGGATAATTCAGCATTCAGGATTCTGAATCTGAGCCCCATATTCATGGATTAGTCAATACTAACATTCAAAGAAGAGGAAAAAATGGGTTTAAAGGTGTCAAATAGAAACTATGATGAGACCTCACTACACTCAGGAAGTTGACAATGATTTAAAAAAAAAAAAAAATGAAAGACGTGGGGAACCGGAAAGCTCCTAACTGGGGAAGAGTAACTTGTGTGTCTTTCTGACTGTAGATCTTGATGAGTGCTCGGAGAACCTGAATCTGTGTGGCAATGGCCAGTGCCTGAATGCCCCGGGAGGATACCGCTGTGAATGTGACATGGGCTTTGTGCCCAGTGCGGACGGGAAAGCTTGTGAAGGTAACTGAAGGGGAAGTTGCCGGGGCCCTTGCAGGGCCTGAGAAGCTTAGGTTATTTGAGCATTCCTGATAAATATATATTATATATTACATGTTAATTTATTATTATATATTGATATATATTATATATAATATTTATTTACTTATTTATTTACTTATTTATTTATTTACTTATTTACTTACTTACTTACTTACTTAGCTATCTACTGACGTATGTTTTGGCTTCAGATCTGAGGTGGTCCGTTCAGTCTGTGGAGGTCTTGGGTCTCTAACTGGACCATTTCTCTTCGTGCAGAGAAAAATCTCAGCTTTCTGGCCACAAAGCTGCATACCCAACCTTGGCCAGATGATCTACACGAGTACACCCCTTGGTCTTAGGAAAAAGAGAGAGAGAGGCTAACTGAGTGTGGTCAGATCAGTGTAACCTCCTAGGGGAAGGAGCTCCAAGTACCAGACCCCAAATCATGTCCTGTTGAAGGATTCTCTTTAAATATGTTTTTAATCTCTGCTATGGTTTGGTTTCTAGAAATAAAAGCTTTAAAATAATAACAGAGCAGATAATCTTCTCCATATGTAGAATAATGTACTGGGCATGTCTCACATGGTCTCTAAGTATCTAATATATGTGAACATGGAAGAGTCCTTTGCAAATCCATTCAGTAGGGGGCCCCTAGGGATAATGTTGTATGTCATGCTGTCTCTTAGCTCAAGACTCTGTCTTCCAGAGGTGTTAGTCAGACAAGAAGAACCCTAGGAGCCTGTTGGCTCAGGAGGGCTCCCACTAGGAAGCACAAGGTTCTTCTCTTTCCCCACACTTGTCAAGTCTAAGTACATTATTCCTCACAGAGAAGAATTAGCACGTCTACAGTGAACTAAAAAGATTTCAGTAGAAATAAACAAATGATAACCATTGATAGTAGAAGTTTAAACAAGATGCTGATTAATATCTTAACTAATAACTGTTGCTTGTTAATAGGACGTTAACTTTCACTAGGACATGCATACTCATTCTCTCATAGAGTTCTCTGTAAATACTTTTCTTTGTTACGGAACCATTAGGTGTTCTTTAAACAGTTTATAGTAACTCTTCAGAGTTTGATATATAAAATTCCTCTGAGGCAAGAAACCAGATTATGCTCTTGACCATGTGCCTAATGCCTTGTTTACTCTTGTTACTCTGAACATCCAACCAAAACAGGGTCTCTGCCACCTCTGGTAACATAAATAGTCACAGTCAAAGTTTTGCTTCTCCCTGTGCTATAAGGGAAGGTTATGTTTGTTTGTTTGTTCTTAATATAAATCATTGCCAGCACAGCGATTATGGCTATTTAAAGCCAGTCTCGAGGCTGTGCTTGCGGCTACGTGTCCATTACCCAAGCAGGAGGTTAGCGTGAGGGGAGGACCAGGGCCTGAAAGAGGCTTCTGCAGTTTTTAGATCTCCATCCACAACAGTAAGCACCCAAAGTAGCTCTAGGGATCCAGAGGATTATAAAACTGATTATAAAAGCTACCACAGAGCCTTTGCGGTTTGTAGAAATTAAACCCACGATAAGAACAGTGACTGTATAGATAAGAACAACCAAAGAACAGGGTCTAAAGTAGCCTTTTAGACTCTTACTTCACAAAAGGGACATGAGCCCGTGTGGAACAGCAGAAACTGTACATGTGTGATGCTTAGCTTATTGCTTGGCATGTACTGGGGGCTGAAAAAAAGTAAGTTCTCACCTAAGAGGCTTCACTTCCATGGTAGCTGATTTAGTTACAGGAGAAGCACCTAGATTGAAGTGAGATAGCCTTCATTTTCTTAATAGCATCGGGTGATGACATTAGGCAGTTCCTTTAGCCAAAAAAAAGATAAATAAATAAATTTCCTTTCTCCCCCTTTGTATCCATCCCCAAGATATTGATGAGTGCTCCCTTCCGAACATCTGTGTTTTTGGAACTTGCCATAACCTTCCCGGCCTGTTCCGTTGTGAGTGTGAGATCGGCTACGAACTGGACAGAAGTGGTGGGAATTGCACAGGTAAGACATCTGTTCACATCAGAATCTGCTCCCAACTGTCCTGGAGACCTGGCTGTTGGGGCCTCCCTGGGACCTCGCAGGATTGCTCAGTCACAAAAGGAAAGCGGGGAGAAGGCAATAGGAATCCCAGAATAAATTCCTGGGAAATGGTTACACATAAGGACACAAAGGGAAGAGCAGCAGGCAGCAGAAGAAGCAAGATCTGTAGTCTCAGTTGAGCTCATGGCCGCAGAAGAAGGTTCTAGGAGTGCACTGGCTGTAAGGCTTCCCAGCTATTCCTTTTCTCCTTAGGCACATTTGCGTAGAGTTTCCTTTTGAAAGGCACGCACTGTGCTGGGATTTTGAATTTTCTCCTTGCACTTCTCCACTGTAACTCCCACCCCTTGCCACCCTGGCCTGTCTCTGGTCACCAGGGAATGTGATACAGAGAACTCGCCTACCAGTTTCTAGCATAGAGGTTGTTTTCTTGTGGAGCAAGGAATTCTCAGGGAGCATAAGGAAAAAAATGAGAAAAGCTATAGGCCCTCAGTAGACCATCACTTGGTTCACTTAGGCACTGAGTTAAGACTTTGCAAGAAATTTGCAATTCTCTTTCTGGACAGGCCCAGGATTTCAGGGGGAAAAATGTGTTGTTGTTTTTTTTCCAGCTACCTAAATAAGCTATCATTCAGTGGCTCTCTAGACTATGATGACCACCACCACTATCACGACCCCCTCCCTGAAATAAATTTGGACCAGGGTACTCTTCCCCAGGCATTCTTCTTCTGCTTTTTTCTGAAAACTGTTATGACACCAAGCTGGACATCCAACATACCTGAGGAAGTTGCCTCTCCACAGCCCATACTCCTTCCTCGGGACCACCAGATTACCATCAGCTTCATTCTGCCTACCCTCCTTTCCCATTAGTCTGCCCTGTCCCTCCAAGTTCACAGGCAGTCTGAACAAATGAATTGTCTGCCGTGGAACCTGCAGGAGGGTTACCAGGTCCAAGGTGGGGTGAGAGGGAAGCCCAAGGAGAAGGTATCACCCTCATTCCCCATCCTCCTCTCTCTGAGTCAGCTTGTCTGTTCTTGAGTGTTTCATGAGTGTTCCAAACAGACAAAAGGATTACACAGAGTGCAGTGTGCCAAAACCCATGTCCTAAATATGGAATTCTGCGCATATTTTTGGAATAGAAACTGAAAGGGAAATAGTCCACACAGCACCAGTGATGGGAGAGTGACTCTTAGCAGGCTTGAAGGAACATGCTAAGCCTTGTGCACGCATTTACGCTCATACTCAGCAGCACCAAGGCGAGCATGCCCAATTGGGGAAGCGGCAGAAGCTGCCCGCTCCTAAGGGTTCCCTGGGACATCTTGCTCTAATTTGATGAAATAACAAGCCACACATATTAAATATATTTTCTTAAAACCTGTGTCTGAATTTTTGGTTGACCGAGGTCACAGTAGTGTTTTGCTTTCAGTTACCTTGACTGGAATATTTTTCCTAGTTCCAAAGTTCTATTTTCTCCTGATGACAAATTTGAATGCTAAATGTGTTCCAGGGGAAAAAGACCAAAGACGATGACATATTTCCTTCCTGAGGGGTTTTATTTCAGAAGTGGAAGACTGTATTTCTAGGTGTAATTATAACTAGTAACTCTTAAAATTCTTGTGGGGAGCCCCAGACCCAGTGCTACCGTTTTATGGTGATGTCTGCCCCCACATTGGCTGATAATTGTGCCCCTCGCTGTTTGGTTTTAGACGTCAATGAGTGTCTGGACCCAACCACATGCATCAGCGGGAACTGTGTCAACACCCCAGGCAGCTATACCTGTGACTGTCCCCCCGACTTTGAGCTGAACCCGACTCGAGTCGGCTGTGTTGGTAAGCTCTTAAAACTTCTTAGAGAAGGATACTTTTATTTTTAAAGCAGCCTTGAACATTCCACACTCAATTTTTTTCTTAAAAAAAATCAGTTATTTTTTTCTATAGGTCAGAGTCCCAGTATATGTGTTTGGGCACTTTTTAGTTTCCTAGTAAAACTAAATTCTGGTTTTTAAACAGTTTCTGAGATGGATTTGAATTTTCAGTCCTCACCTAGATGGAATCTTCTGACACTCTTTTGTCCGTATATGGTAAATAGATACCCGCTCTGGGAATTGCTATCTGGATATTCGGCCTCGAGGAGACAACGGAGATACAGCCTGTAGCAATGAAATTGGAGTTGGTGTCTCCAAGGCTTCCTGCTGCTGTTCTTTGGGGAAAGCCTGGGGTACTCCGTGTGAGCTGTGCCCTCCTGTGAACACGTGTAAGTGTACATCCTCCTGCTTTTTGTTTGTTTTTACTTTCTTTTTCTTCCCTTTTTAAAAAAATTTCTTTTTAGTGTTCCAGAATTCATTGTTTATGCACCACACCCAGTGCTCCATGCAATACGTGCCCTCCGTAATACCCACCACCAGGCTCACCCAACCTTCACTCCCCTCCCCTCCAAAACCCTCAGTTTGTTTCTCAGAGTCCACAGTCTCTCGTGGTTTGTCTCCCCTCTGATTTCCCCCAACTCCCTTCTCCTCTCCATCTCCCCATGTCCCCCATGTTTCCTTATGCCCCACAAATTATTATTAGTCCTGCTCAGGCCAGCTGTCCATTCTAGATCCACAGGATAGAAGCCACAGAGAGAGCGAGCTGCTACCAGTCTCTACTGTTTGGTCAGGGAAGGAAGATCAAAACTCTCAGCCCTGTTGAGGGACCCCACTCCCGATCTGGGTATCAGAAGTGTCCCCAGTTGGCTTGTACTAAAAGGTCAGGTGGGGCGGGCCCACACTTCACTTCTTTCTGAGTGAAAAGCCACATAGCATTATTTTAAAGATTTTCCAGGCTAGGTTACTTAGAGAATATTGCTTAGCTTCCAAGGAACACAATGACTGATCTCTCCTGTCGTCAAGAGATGATTAGTTCGTTTTCAAAAGCTCTAGGACAGACCAGAGTGTCCCTGGGTGAAAGAGAAGCAATTAGTCAAATAAATATGAAAGGGAAGACTATTTCTACTCTTGTGATAGGACTTGAAGGAAAGCTTCAGAATGTGATTTTATGGACATAAATAAGTCTTCTAAAAATATAAAAGGCTTCTCGTTTTTCGAAGTGGGCTTTGTTTTAGGAGTTAGACTCAGATATAGCTTCTTAGGCAAAGGTCAGTGGTGCTGCTAATAATATATATTGGGATAGGTATGGATTCTTTCCTTGCTGAACGGTCACTTACTCACTTGTTCTAAAATTATCTGTTGAGTGCCTTGAGTGTGTGCTTTGGGTGTGCAAAGATGAATTAGACTGGATTCTGTCCTCCAGAAGTGTACAGTCTAGCAAGATATGATCCAGACAGAAAAGCTATAATTCAGTGTACGTCTCAAGAAGGGAAGAAAGCACAGGCACAGTGCCATGAGCAGGGAAAGGAGCACTCCTGGTGCCACTTAGGACTCTCTCACTCGCCACCCATGTCACTGTGGGTCAGTTACAGTTAGCAAGATTGAGTTTCCTCATTCCTGTCATGCCTTATAGGATTAAAAGAAGTCATTCATGTCAAGCACTCAGCACAGGGATGAATACTTTCTTAGCAGATACCTCCTTCTCTCCTCTCTTAAGAAAGGCAAGCCAGTTCTCAATGGCAGAGGTAGTGATGACTTGGGTGTTTTTAAACTGTCCTTAAAGGGAGGGTGTGACCTGAAAGAGAAGACTTAAAAAGAATGGGTGTTTGTGGGAAGAGGAGGAAGGAACAAAAGAAAGAGGGGGATAGCTAATTTTATTGATGTTGAAAGAAACAAGCCAAGATGTTTAAGTAGGAGAGTCAGCTCTATTGATTAATAGTGATTGGCAAAGCGATAGAGGTCTACACTACCCCAAACTGGGTCAGAGCTAGAACTGGAATACATACATGTATACGTTTAGGCATACACTCATAACATTTCAGAAAGCCAGGAGAGGGATTATCAGATTTGGAAAGACCGTGATGATTTTGAAAGAGCTGATTCTTATCGAAGCTCACCAGGAGGACACAGCAGATTAGTTCATTCTTATTCACATGTACCTGTATGTATTACACTGCTGGTGCATGGCACTGAAATAAATGTTTTTGCATGAAATACTTGAATGACAGAATTCACGGGAGGGAATCAAAGGACGCTGTAGAAAGTTGGTTTAGGAAACCAGGAATCAATCCTGCCCTCAGTAGAAACAGAGGGGCAAGAAAGATCTCTAGGCATTAAAGAGAGAAGTGGGACAGGAGGGGTTCCTGGGTGGCTCAGTCAGTTAAGCGTCCTGATCCCAGGGTTCTGGGATTGAGCCCCGCATCAGGCTCCTTGCTCACCTGGGAGCCTACTTCTCCCTCTGCACCTCTCCCCAGCTTGTGCTCTCTCTCTCTTTCTCTCTCTCTCTCTCTAACAAATAAATAAAATCTTAAAAACAAAAGAAAGAAAGAAAAGGGAAGGGAAGGAAAAAAAAGGATGGGAACCAAGAAAGAACAAGCTTTTCCCAAGGTTCTGTTTGGAAAGCATTTTGGAGACAAGCTGATTAATATTAATAAGGAAGGGGGGCGCCTGGGTGGCTCAGTGGGTTAAGCCTCTGCCTTTGGCTCAGGTCATGATCTCAGCATCCTGGGATCGAGCCCCGCATCGGGCTTTCTGCTCAGTGGGGAGCCTGCTTCCTCCTCTCTCTCTGCCTGCCTCTCTGCCTACTTGTGATCTCTCTCTCTGTCAAATAAATAAAATCTTTAAAAAAATATATTAATAAGGAAGGAATTACAGCCCTACAGAAGAAGTAAGGCTGAACAAAATATAAAAAATGGAGGAGTTTGTTAGAAAATAAAAAGGAGAAGAAAATCTGTACAAAGAAATAGTGACAGCGATAGGGAATAAAATAGTTCCCAAGACCATGAGGCCAGGAGAGTAGGTGGAGGGTCCAAAGTCTAGGGACACCGGGCTAACACTTATTTGGCACACATAGTAAAAGCCATTTGAAAATAATATGTATATACAAAGTTGTTGACTTGCTTAAGACGGGTGGGGTAACTGTTAAAGATTACTGAAAGTGAATATTTTCAGCTGGATATGTCAGTCTTTCTCTTGAGAACACTATTTCTAGAAATTTTTGGTTCAAAAGAACTCACTTTTTTTTCCATTTTATTTTATTTTATTTCTTTTCAGTAGAACTCACTTCGATTTTTTGTTTCAATAGCTGAGTATAAAATTCTTTGCCCTGGAGGAGAAGGTTTTCGGCCCAATCCTATCACAGTTATATTGGAAGGTAATTCTGTATCCTTGACCTTAAAGTACGCACTTTTTGAACGTCCTCGGGGTTATTGACAATGCTGAAGAAATGCCATTGTTTTCATTGTGATAGACATCGACGAGTGCCAGGAGCTCCCCGGGCTGTGCCAAGGTGGGAAATGTATCAACACATTTGGCAGTTTCCAGTGCCGCTGTCCAACCGGTTACTACCTGAATGAAGATACCCGAGTGTGTGATGGTAAGGAGGAGGAGTTCTTCCAACTTGAGACCTGACCCCCAAAACCAGCATAGAATCACCAGAAAAACTAAGAATTTAGCAATATAGCACAACGGTCTAAACATGAAGATAGCCCCTGCACATGGGGCAGCTTGTATTAATGTTACTGACGTGCTATCATTTCCAGTACATCCCAAATCTTCCTCTTTTTCTAAGAAAGAAAAGTGGAGTTTTATTATCTTGGGCCATAGTCCCCCTTATGGCTCTGGTTTTCTGAGCACTTTAGAAAAGCCATTTCTGTTAGAGTAACACAGGACTCATTTCAGTGACTTGTATATTCTGGGAGGTTCTGAGTTCCTCTTCCTGTTCTTCACAATTTATCATCTGTACGACTGCGCCGAAATGAGCTTCCCTTAAAAAGGCAGGCTCTTTGGTTTTAGGATGGAAGTGATAACTCCTATATTGGAAAGATGGAGACCACTGACCACTTTTGGCTTTCAGAGTGCTTGGACCACAGACCAGGGTGGAAGCGATGGTTTTCATCTATATGCAGGAGTCACACGACTAGTTAGGGAAGATACATCCTTGTATCCTGGAGGAGAAATATTCCTCTGGCTCTCCACAAGTCTTATCAGGTGACCTTGATAAGTGACAACCTCGCTGGGTATTAGCTGAGTACCACAATGTATATGACATAGCTCTAAGACCCCTGGAATTAACAAAGACTAGAATCAACTCCTATGTTTGGACAGGGGTGTGAAACATCTCCTTCCATACCACCTTACCCGCGCAGACTCATGAAGCCCATTGTTGATGACTTCAGGGTGTATATATCCTTCCACTGATTTTGAAAACATATGAAGTATTAGCTATCTTTCTGAAGGACAGTTGAGAATTATAATTTGTCCACATTTCCATCTCTGCATGCCTTTGAGGATGTTACAGTAAAATAAATGTTACTTATTTATTAGGAACTCGTATCAGAAGGCAAACCTCTTTTTCTGGAACCTCCTTTCTTAAAAACACACACACTGAGCATAGATGGACACTGATGAATTAAGGACACTGATGAATTAAACATCTATTTTTCTTATCCAGATTTCCAAGTGCCCCTGTGGATTTTCTCGACCACTGTCAGCATTTACAGGGACACTGAGTCTCAGGTTATTGCAGAGAGTGGAGTCTTCATATTCACATACCACTTTCTCTTTGGATTCCAGATGTGAATGAATGTGAAACCCCTGGAATTTGTGGTCCGGGAACATGTTACAACACTGTCGGCAACTACACCTGCATCTGCCCTCCAGACTACATGCAAGTGAATGGGGGGAACAATTGCATGGGTGAGTCCAGGCTTTCCTGACTCATGCTGGTTGAGTCCTCATCTGCAAGCCCAGCAGTTGGTCTTCAGTGTTACTTGACTCATCCACCGGGTGCTGCCTGCCACCCTTTCACTGTCTTTGCAACAGAGCCTCCTCCCTTGTAAACCATAAGCTTGGCCTTTTTTCCCCACCTTGTGTGGGTGGTTGGGAGTTTTCTTTAGAATGTGATGTTGGAAAATCCCAAACAACAGTTTCATAGTACTTCTTTTGTTTGACTTTGGGTGTATCTTTATACAATTATATTTACAGCACTGACCTACAGCATTAAAACATCATGAGTCGGAAATGAGAAAAGTGTTGCCAAATAGCAGTGGAGAATTGTTACTGAGAGACTGGGTGGAGAGTTGTGTAAAGTTTATTAATTCTGCAGCTCCATAATGACTTCGTTCTGTGGCACAAAATGCCAGGGAATACGTTTCTCAAAGTCCCCTTTCTTACAGCAGCATATGTGGATAGAAAATTGTGTAAGGGCAGGCTGTCCCGGCTCTCATCAAAGTCGAGTTTCAGTAAAATCCAAAAGAAGGGCACTCCTTGAGCATCCCCTTAGAAATCTGTCTTGCTCTCCTCGAGACATCACCAACCCCTTCCCTCTAGATATGAGAAGAAGTCTGTGCTACAGAAACTATTATGCTGACAACCAGACCTGTGACGGAGAACTTTTGTTCAATATGACCAAGAAGATGTGCTGTTGTTCCTACAACATTGGCCGGGCCTGGAATAAGCCCTGTGAACAGTGTCCCATCCCAAGCACAGGTGAGTTGCGCCATCACCAAAGACATAGGTTGATAAATTACCCAAGGACTGCTGGGGAAATGAGTGCCTGCAAAGGAAGAAAAGGGTTCACTGTTGATCTTCCTAAGCAGAAATTTGCTCACAAAGGCAAATGTTTAAATTCACAGTTGATTCTGGTCCTTCTGGCTGAAAATTGAGTCACAGAACACACTTTCTAATGTGTACACTAGTTCATTCACCAGACTTACAGACTCAGCATATCATAAAACTATAAACATTATTTTTGTTATGGTGTTCACGCTGTAGCCAAAAGACTGGAAACATTAGGCAGAACAATAGGACAGATAGGTGAGCCATATTCCTATTATTCTTACTTATTTATAACTGGTCTTATTCCAAAAAGAATCTAAGGCAGCCCACAAAGATTTCAATGTAAAATAAGAAGGCCTAAGGCAAATGGCAAACAAGGGTAAGAAACTTGGAGCAAGGAGCGAGGCTAATATGCAAAAATCCGAGCTGGGAATTTCTACACACTTGCCAAAGATGAGCAATAAGTTTGGCTCCAAACTTCCTAGCAGCTCATATAAAAAGGGAGCGATAATCAAGTTTAAGAGTCTCGATGACTATAAAGCAAACCTAACACCATGCAAAAGCACAACCCTTCTTGAGAGAACTTTTTTCATATATCCTCACAGAGAAAAATCTATATGATGCTATTTATTTAAAAAAAAAAAAAAACAAAAACCTAACCCATGTCCTTGGAGTAAATGAAGCGCATTGGTGCATGGTTCTTACATCAGCAGGTAAATGATGACATTACCATTTAGAGTGAAGGAACTGTGAGGCAGGCGTGATCAGAACATTCTGTAGTACCTACTCCACTCCCCACAGTGATCTGGAAGACATTAAATCTCTTGTCTGGTGCTCTCTGACAATGCATAGGACAGAATATTCTTTTTTAGGGAAATACACCAGTTCATCCGTTGTTTACTCTAGAAATAATGTAATCATCACCACTTAGAATTACCAAGAGTTATCTCCAGTCTGCAGGATGTCTCTAGACCAGGGGTTGGCAAACTACAGCCCATGGACCAAATCCAGCCAGCCACCAATTTTCGTATGGCCCAAAAGCTAAGTGTGGCTTTTACATTTTCAAAATGGTTGGAAAAAAAACAAAGAATAGCAGGTCATGACCTGAAAAGCATATGAACTTCAAATTTCTGTGTCTCTAAATGAAATTATATTAGAACCCAGCCATCCCAATCCGTTTACTTATTTTCTATAGCTGCTTTCATAGAATAGTTGAGCAATTTTAATAGAGGCTCCACAGCCTACAAAACCTAAAATAGTTACTCTTTAGCCCTTTAGGGAAAAAAAATTGCTAACCCCTGCTTTTGACCAATGGTCTTCAAATCTTTTGATTACACATACCTATCAGCCCAAAATATGGAGGTTACATGTACTTGGTGTGTGTATTTACATATAAAACTCTATGTGTCTATGTCTATATATTTTTTAATTAGATTGAAAAATACATTTATTATTGCATGTATTGTTTTCACAAAGTGTTCTATTTGAAAACACGCACAAAAATTTTAAAATTAGATTTTACAAAGAGAAATAAAAGTTTTTGTATTTTTAAAAAATCTTAATGGATCACTGTTCTCCTACAGGCTGCCTTGGAAACCCCAAATAAAGACTATCATTTACTTTTAGAAATATCTGAGTTTTTAAGAACTGAAGTATTCTAAATATAAAATGCAAGATTTCTTCTTCATGTTGAATCTTGGCCAAATCTAGTCATGGCTTTTCATTAGTTATATAGTCTGCACACATTTTGGGAGTTCCTGAAATCTGTCTGGATGACCAGTATCAGCTGGCACTATACTTGTTAGAATCAGGCACTCAGATATCGAAGAAATAAAGCACTATGGGAAGAACATACTTCATTTTGATTAAAATACTTCCAGAAACTTTTTCTAATTTTCAGCAGATTTGACCAACAAGGCAATGGCCACTTTGAGCTTAGATTGAAGCCACGTTCTGTCAGTTACAGTTGGGATCTGGAATTATAGGACCTCAAAGTTAAAAGGGACTGCAGATGACACTTCATTTGTCCTTTATTATCAACTTTGATGAATTCGGGCACACGTGAGGAAGATAGAGGGTCGGGAGAGGGAGTGAGTAAAAACGAGAGAGCTGCACCAAATGAAATCCAGTTCCCTAAATTGAAGTAATGACATAAGTTGGTTGTTTGAACTGAATTAGTCATTAATAGACCTGATGTCAAGAACTTGGCTAGATTTGCTGTGGTCTCCCCCGATCTACTGAGGAAATGGCTTTTGTAAGCATTCCTCAAATCCTAGATCCCTTAATGCGAGTGGAAAGAGGCACTCTTGCCAGTCCCTGGGTTCAGAGCTGAACAACATTCTTCGAGAAACCCAAATTCCTACAGCCAAGCTCATACGAATGCGTGGGCAGTGATGTGGAGACCTCCGCTTCTTCCTTAGTAATACGTCAACATGAGCTCACTTTTCATTCAGTGTTTGCTTTAAGGTCAAGGTTACAACATCTGGGGGAACTTTCAGGTTTTTTTCTTATTTTAAATTCTTCAAAATACAGAAATATTTTTGAAGATGTTTACAAAGTAAGTTCTTTCTGCGCAGTCATGGCTCTTTGCTGACCCTCATTCTTGCCCCTCCCTCCCCATCTTTGGTTCATCATTGCAGATGAATTTGCTACGCTTTGTGGAAGTCAAAGGCCCGGCTTTGTCATTGACATCTACACTGGGTTACCTGTTGGTGAGTCATGGTGCCAATTGTTGGAATTTTCTGTTTTTGCCTTTGTGTTTAAGAACGGAAATACATACCCATATTTTCTCAGTTTGCTTTTTTTTTTCTTAGAAGGAAAAAATAGTTAAACTGTGCCATTTAGCTTTACTGAAACCCTGATTCTTCGTTTGAAACGAAGTGCACATCCCCTGTGTGGCTCCGCCTAATGGGCAGCCGCATTTGTTGCTCGTGATTCAGGGGGCTGGAAAGCTTTTCACAAAATTACAATCAAGTTTAGTTAAACCAACCCTAAGCATCAACAAGAAGAGAGATTCTGGGAGTGGGGCCAGTTGACGTTTGATTGGACTATAACTCCCAATCTTTCCTTCTGCCTGAGACATGAGTTTAATGTGACTTTTCATACCAATCTTTATGTGTAGATTGTTCACATAAATCCCTTTTGGGGATCAGTTTTATCTCACCTGGAATCTCCTCAGGTCCTCTGCTTTGGGAATTTCAGATGTGAAATTTAAAAAAAAAAAAATCTTTCCAGTCAGAGGCCCCATCTGGTAACTGGAGCAGACACCACTACAACACTAGAGATGCTTGTGCAAGATTGGGAAGTATTGCACGGCGTTCAGCCAGCGGAGGCAAGGCCTTTGTGGTTTAAAAGCAAATAACATAAAAGCGGATGGAAAGCTATTGCTTTCTCGGACTCTTTCCCCAGTGTGATTTATATGCATCCTTAGATGCCCCTCTTAAGTCCGAGCAATTGTGTCTGGTAGCAAACATCACCACTTGCTTTGTTCCACCTTATTCCTAATGAGTAAACTGAAATCCACACCAGCCTTTCCAATGACCTTGTTTAAGAAAACAAGGGTCTGGTCCAGCAATCAGCCTGGCTCCCCTAGTGCCAAATCCATATGGCTCCACAGTCTAGTCAACGTCCAAAGAAACTTCATGGTTTGGAAGGAAAAGCTGCTAAATGACATTGGCATGAAACACCTGGCCCTCGCTGCTTTGTTTTTCCCCTTCCCAAAAACAGATCTTTTCATCTCCCTAGAATCCCAGATCCAAAGATAAGTGGTCTTTAATAGTAATATTTCTCCATGGACAGACCAGGCGTGTCCTCCAGCAAGGCCTGCCTTCCAAGGTTGGCAGCGGGCAAAGATTCGAAACAGCATCAACACCGTCCTCCAGTCAAGCTGGAGACATCTCAGACATCATGTAGTTCCAAACGCATTGCTTTACAGCTGAGGGGACAGAGGCCCAGAGAGGGGAAGGGACTCGGCCGAGGTCACCTAGCTAATTAATAACAGAGCCGGGACCCAAATCCAGTCCTGACTCACAGCTTGCTTTGCCTCAAGCTCTTGAAAGCTGGAAATGTGATAGTTAGCAATATCCTTATTGTTACCAAATTCCACCATGACAAAATATTTAGATGACTGTGAAGCTTTGTTTTATTTGAGCTTTATACTCTCCTTCTGAAAGGCCTTAAGATTGTTGGCACATAGAACCCATTCTGTATGGGGTTAAAACTATAGCAAGTTTGTTAATCTTGTCTTAAAATATAAACTTCTCCAAGTTGAAGTTCAAATGAAATGCAGACAGGAAAAGAAAATACAATTTTTAATATATCTTTTTGCTATTTTATGCCTGACAATGGCTAGAAATTTGACGCCATCTGTTACTGTTAAGCTTGATAATACATCACTTATATTTAAAATAAATGAAGGTGAATATAATGTTTCATGTTTGAACTAAAAGAATGTCATCTGAATTGTTTTTTTGTTTGCTGTAGGCCTGCAGTTGTGATGTTACTTTGCATAGGCTTTTAAGAACATGAATGACAAATGTGTGAAAAATCCAAAAACATAATCACCTATATTTAAAATAACAATATACACCAAGCTGTGTTTTCCATTAAAGAGATCAATTTGCCTTCAAACAAAATCAAACCTTTCAGAAAAGGGTCTAAAATAAACCTGTGGTCTGTCGAATTTCTCCCCCAAAGCAGGCTAACTTTAGAGCATGATTATTCTGAAACTGTGATAGCTCTTGTGGGCTCCTCAGGCAGCTGTGGCTGTGTTCCGGTGACTTGGGCAAACAGATCCTTGCAGAGGTTCCTGACTATAATATGTCAATGGAAGTATCTCAACAGCATGGTAACAGATACCTAGTGAACTGGAAAGACTGGAGCGTTACATCCCCTCCCAGCTTCTTCTTTTCTATTGTTGTTTTTTAAAGTATTTATTTATTTATTTA
The DNA here is from genome assembly GCF_902655055.1 of Lutra lutra. Lineage (NCBI taxonomy): Eukaryota > Metazoa > Chordata > Mammalia > Carnivora > Mustelidae > Lutra > Lutra lutra. The sequence continues at coordinate 67,460,762 of NC_062284.1, read as the reverse complement.
CTTATTTACTTATTTATTGGTCAGAGAGAGAGAGAGAAGAAGAAGCACAGACTGCTGCAGGCAGAATAGGCAGAGGGAGAGGGAGAAGCAGGCTTCCCGCTGAGCAAGGAGCCCAATGTGGGGCTCGATCCCAGGACCCTGGGATCATGACCTGAGCTGAAGGCAGGTGCTTAACTAACTGAGCACCCAGGGGTCCCCCTGCCTCCCAGCTTCCGAAGTGCTTTGTGAAACTCCAGCAAGGCATGGTGGAGGGGTCCTCCAGGATTTGATTATGGTTTTGTGAAACTGTGACCTGAAGAAGCCTGAGGGAGGCAGGCTAGCCTGTTAGCAGGTTCCTGGTATCAGATCTTGACTCTGCCTCTCCTTAGCTCTGTGGTCTTTGGCAAGTTCCATCCGCTGTCTTGGCCTCAGTTCCATCACCTGCACAGTGATGGTAGTCACGGTGCCTGGAGACCATCTCCTAGAGTGGTTTTGATGATTCAGTGAGTAAATCCAGGCTGAATGCTGAGAAATAGGCCAGGTATACAAGAGAGACACTGTTAACATGCCTTCTATGGTTGTCCTCAAAGATACTGAATGGTTGGGAGTTGAGAGCAGGTTAGGCAGAGAGCGGACCACCATGACCATGAGGAGGTGAGACCTGCCCACAAGGCCACCTCACCAGCTGGCCAGCCTGCTTTCAAAGCAGCCTGTGTTCTGGTTCTGCTATCGTGCTTACTCTGGTCCTGCTTTAATGCTCACCAATCCAACTTCCAGACACTGGTTCTTAATCTACCAAATTTTAATGGACTCAGGTGACATGCTGGGGACTGGTAAAGCAGTGACATCACAACCAGCCCCTGGTCTTAGGAAGCCACAGTCTAAGGCAATAGTCCTTCCTCAATGCTGGCCCCACAGTCACCATGGGCCCAGCTTACAATCTCAGACCTAACTTACCCACTTTTCAAAGCCATGTGAAGGAGAAAGGGGGTGTTGAAGGGGAATTCGAAAGATCTAATTGTCTATGGCAATGGGTTCCTCTGTGCTTCACCAGCTCTCCTTTCCTATGTTAGCCCAACACCACTGTATACTTTGGACTGAGAGGCCCCGTACTCTCAAAGGTCCCTTTATTCTACTCATCTGGTACATAGTGCCCAGTGGGTACCAAGATGTTTCCTACCTAGACAAAGCTGATGTTCTGAAAAAAAGCCAAGAAGACAGACACTACATCCAGATACTAAATTCAGATCAAGTGTCTGAAAAGCAGTTTATTATTTCAATTTTATATTGATTGACCTCCTCCATTTCCATCACCACCACACCAACACACACCTCCTCCACCCAAACACCCATGTACTTTCTCTTATTTGGCTTTGGACCTTATGTAAACATTGAAGTTAGAAGCTGCCAGCTTTCAGCACCCATTTACCCTGCGCAGAGATCACGCGCCATGATGTCACTCATGTGTGGCTGCTCTGCTTCCAGATATCGACGAATGCCGGGAGATCCCTGGGGTCTGTGAAAATGGAGTGTGTATCAATATGGTTGGCAGCTTCAGATGTGAATGTCCAGTGGGCTTCTTCTATAATGACAAGTTGTTGGTTTGTGAAGGTAAGCGATGTCACTATATCACATCCAGAAATGAGCCAACTGACAAGCTACTTGCCCACACAGACTTGGCCAGTTCATAACATTGGGATTTCAGAAATCCAACAAGCTCTAGCAATAGTGTAGGGCAGCATGTGGAACATCATTCTTTCATGCAAAAGAATTCCCTAACTCCCACTGGAAAAAGCAGGACGTGCATTTCCCAGCCCTGTCCTCCCCACCCCCCGCCCTGCCCCACGCACAATGTATTAGATTTCCCAGCTGATAGCAGAAAGCCTTGAGTTCCTGGGTGTGTCGCAGAGATTGCTTTTGTTTCACATTGCTTGAAAGTGAGCATGAGTGGTGGGCGGTCATCTGTACTCGAATCTCAAAATTAGTGTTCTCTTCCACACGGAGCCTGTGCTACTCCCAAGTGAAAACAAGGTTAATGCAAATATTCCAAATGCATGAGAGAATTCCAAATGGCAAGAACAGAAAATTTGATTTTATATGAAGAATGCTGGCATGTGTGCAAGTGGTACTTTTTTCATTTTCGAATCGCCTCCCCTTGCCATGTGCGTGTACTGTGATTCTGTGCATTCCTCAGAACACTTCGTATTTTTCCTACATCTGGGGAAGATAGTGGGGAAGAAGTTACTAAAAGGGACATTACTGGTTATTAAAGATACCATGTGCCCTCGGATAGCTGGAATAATTGTCTATTTAATATTTAAAGTTGAGGCCTCTCATGGAGTTTTTGTTCATGTCAGAAATGGTTTTTACGCCTTAGAGCATGCGTTAGAGCACATATGTCAACATTTTAATGTTAAAAAACCTTTTTTTTCCCCCTAAACTAGGGACAGACTCACAAACCATGAGTAAAGTTATGGTCCTCAGCTCTTGCTTGTTAAATTCTCTTCACCAAGCTTTCAGTTACTGTGGCCAAATGGGCACATGTCCCTGACTCTGCCAGCTGTTGGCAGAGGGTGTGGGGAATGGGGTAAGAGCCATTCATAGTCTTCCTCAGGAGATAGTCATCTCAGGCCTTGGCTCTGGCCCCTGTGGTTTGGAAGGCCATCACGGATCAGGTGTCTGGAGAGGAAGCATGAGAGGAAGCGTGATGCAGAAGAAAAGAAAGGAGCCCACAGCCGATGAACAGATAATCTAACATTGGCTGTCTTCCTCTTAGCCAGTCTTTCCCCTTTCATAGATGCCTAGGATGTCTGCCACCTTCCTGGGGCCTCTTTTGTTGTCTTCCATTTAGAGATCCCAAACCTATTGGCATGGCTCTCCATGACTGCCAAGTCAGCCTAGCCCTTGCTATCCACACGAGGTTGAAAACCCACAGGTATACCCACATAAGGCATTTTGCTGTCGAGGTGACAGTCAGCGGATATGGGGATTACAAAGCACCCCAACCTTTGGGGTCCGTTTCACAGGATATGCATCGTCAGGGTGGATGTTTCATCCAGGTCAGCTACTTCCCAGCACACTCTTAGCTCTCAGAATTGGAAAACAGGTTGAGTTCATACACACCTCAGGAACCCTGAAATTAGAATGGATTCCAGAAGAGATTTAGGGAATATCCATGCATCTATTCTCTCCAAGTATGCATATAATCCCAAGCAAGGCATCCGAGGCTCCACAGAAAGGCTCGTCTGTGATACCATTTGGCTTCTCCAGAGACTGGCTACGCTCTGTGTTTCTGTAAGCTCATAAGATTGTGGCAGACCTGCTTGGTGAGGTGGTGCTTGTCTTGGGTCCACTGTAACCCAAAGCAGACATACTTCTGCTCTTGCCCAGAGAGCCTCACCCCACAGAACCTCCCATTGACTAACAATAGTCCTGAGGTTTCCCGCCAAGAAAGCATACACCTGTGAGGCATCAGCTGCTGTATTTGCCGCCCCCTTGTGGGAACTTCTTTGGCGGAGCCCACTTGGTAAAACCCCAGTACTAGTGCTCAGAGCCAGCTTCCGCCTGTGTTCTGGGCTATTCTGTTTTCCAGACTGAGCCCAAGTTAGACTGTTTCGTAAGAGCAGGGACTGGGAACACGTATCATGCCCCGTGGCATAGCCTGGACTATGCAGTAACTTTCACAGTGCCATGAATTTGAACTATATTGCTACCTGGTTAAAAAAAAAGAGCCAAATAACCCCCTGAGTATAGTCAAAGCTCTGAAGCACACAGTACCCATTTATTCTTTTCTTTGATAGTGAGAGTTGGGTTGTTCTCAGTAGTTTTATGTGCAGCCTCTTACATTGTTTCCTCTATTTGACCGCCATGTGGCAGTAATTTAAGCAAGAGCCTCCGTAGCTCCGTAGTTCAACACACTGTCTGTGCATCAGAAGAAGCATTTGTAAAGCTTATTGGAAATGTTGCATCTCAAGCCATTCCCCAGACACTCTGAATCAGAATCTGCCTTTCAACAAGACCCCAAGGGACTCGTATGTACATGAAGTCTTGAGATGCTTTGCTTACAGAACTTAGAACATTTGGGACGAAAGCAACCTGATAGAATCATAAAACCCTGGGGGCTTAGAGCAAAATATGACATTTCGTACATAGGATATTTTAGTCTAGACCATGCCAAGTCCTGGTCCTAGCAGCTGAGTTTCATGACTTTTTTTTTTTTTTTTTTAAGACACAGAATCATTAGAGTCCATATGTGGTCATAAACCAAGTACTCGCAGTTATGAAAAATATTAGCAAAGTGGGAAAACTAGAAAATATGTCTCCAGTGTTCCCTTGTCTGTTCAATAGAATGGATCAAAATAAGGAAAGAGATATTTCTGTGAGAGGCTTCAGCTTCTGGACCCTTCCCCTGCCCCCATGCTGTTCCCCTTCTAACGAAATTCTCTTCTGCTTGGAGATATCGACGAGTGTCAGAACGGCCCTGTGTGCCAGCGCAACGCCGAGTGCATCAACACAGCGGGCAGTTTCCGCTGCGACTGCAAGCCCGGCTACCGCTTCACCTCCACGGGCCAGTGCAACGGTGAGTGGCCCCGGCCGGCTGCCTGGGCCCACCAGGGGCCGAGCTGCATCACGCCTCACATACTGGGGGTTTTCTGAGAAGGTCAGGTTGAAGAATACACGAGTTATGGCTTGGACTGCTGAGTTCCAGTAGCTAGACTAGCAAAAAGGAAAATTGTGGAAATGTCTAAACACTCATAAAGGTGATGTTTTTAAAACAACAAATATATCAAATGCCTACATAGATTTCCTATTTGCCTATCTCCCGCCTTGCTGCAAACACCTGTTCCCACAAATACACACAACACACAGAGGTGCTTGTGTGCACACAGACACAGACAGACAGACAGACACACACACACACACAGTCCCCTGATCAGTATTCGGGGCCAAATACTTTTTTATTTCCTTTTACATAATCCCTTGAGCGGAGTTTGATTAACCTGCATAAACCAAGCAAAAAGGACCAACAGCACCACTTTTGCTCCTAAACATCTAACAGAATTGAGGGCAGCAAACATTAACAGCCTTTTATTAGCTATAAGTCACCTACAGTCAAATGAGAAACCATCCCCTAGAGGATAGATTGTTGTTCACTTTTGTCACAGAGGAGGTAGAAATAAGACAGATGAGTTAGCTTAAATGGATGGTCAAGTTTTAAGTATCTGATGGCATCTCTAGCCAGTGGCACCAAAATTAAAACAGCAGTGTCTCAGCCCAGAAGCAAAACTACACCTCAGAGCACTTTTCATGTGAGTTTTTGAGTAATTATAAATCTTTGTATATTTAGCACGGAGGGCAGGAAGAATGTGTTATTTTGCTATGGTTCATTTCCCAAGGAGTTTCCTGGATATTTTATGCATTTGTGAATGAAACAACACACGGGAACGTGGTCAGATTTTCCTTGGATTTCCTTGCCTACCAGTGATTAAGTGGTAGGAAGTGTACTGTTCTCTGTAGGGTATTTTGCATTGTTTTATTAGACCTTGGTGGGAAGAGGGTGTAAGAGCAGAACAAAAACTCACTTTGAGAATCAAGGCTTATTTTGTTGGGTTTAAAGGAACATGTGTAAGTGTTTAGCATTTTGTCAACAAAGCAGTTGTTATTCGTGTATTAAAAAAACAGGACAGGAAAAGTGGGGACGTCTCTGATATGAGTCACAATACCCAAGTGTAACTTGGCATTTATACCACTTCCCTGCATTTTGCTCTTAATTTATATTTCTTTGAAACTGGGCAGAATAATTCCAATCAAAATAAGGAATTGCTGATAATATAGAACGTGTCATTTCACACCATTTCACGCTCAGGCGAGAAGTGGGACAAGCTATTTATACATCAAAACAACACGTCCAACCAGGGCCTGCTGGGGCTTAAGCCCTGCCATATTTTCTTGTAGAACATTAGCACCAATAAAACTCATCCAGCAGTAATCAGGGATAAGTACTGTGAGTGAGTGTTGTTTGTGGCCAACGCTCACATTCCCTCATTCATTGGAATCCTCGGAAGAAAGGGAATGTACTTGAGTTTTGCAATTATTCAGCCTCTAGGGCTGAAGACTTCACTCTGGAATTATCTTCATCTGTACCTTTTAAAATCTGTTAAAATGTCTTCGATGCTATCCTATGCGTAGCATTTTTTCGAGCACACTGCAAAAATACTCCTCTTGTCCTGTGTTTAAGATGAAAAGAACCAAAATTCCTTTTGCAATATTAGGTTTTTATTTGAACTTGTATTTGAATTTATTTGAAAAGTACATCATTTCAAACCCCAAATCACAGCTGGCCATATTACCCACATTGCTGAGAGAACGAGTAGGTGTCTAAGCTCAGGATTCGCGTCCAACCCGAGGCGCTGTATTTTTAGAGCAAATGCAGCCCCTTTGTGAATGTCTTGTCCAGCTAAAGGCAGGAGACATATGCTTCCCCGCCACTTCCTCGTGATCTCTGTCTGCTATATTTTTCCCCCTAAAATTGTGTTTAAACCTCCTATCTCTGTCTCAGACATAATTTTCTGGGAGCTCAAATCCTGGTGCTTGTAGAAACCTAGTTTTCTGGTCTCCAAAGTGAACTTCACAATTAAATTCTCTAAAATTGTAACTTGCTATTTTATCATTAGAACCTCAAAGTGCTTCACGTTTCCTTTTCTTAAAACCATCATGAAATAGGCAACGTGGGAAAGAATTTTCCTAATTCCTTCTCCAAGAAGACCCATAGTGCACTCCATTTCCTGTGGGCCCAGGAGATAAGACAGACCTGGTCCCTTGCATTCTTGGAGATTCAGTAATACCCGAGGGTACCCAAGGTTTGGTCCAACTCTGGTAGGTTCTGAGACACCCTTCCTCAAAACCAGCTCCCTTTATAGAGCTTAGCAGTGGAAATGAATTTCTTCTGCCTATCCAGTTTGCTCATTTTAAATCCATTTTCCCCAATGGGAATGATCATAATTTGTTAGGTTAACAAGCACTTCTAGATAAGCAAGCAGTAGCTTCTAAGCTGCTGTGTCCCAGTTTCTCCATTAAGATGATATATTCAAGCTCACTTGAGACTTTTAAATTGTATGGTGATTCATCAAGTCTAATGTTCTGTATATTGGAAGGAGGGAGTCATAAAAATGGCAACATGGGCACATGAAATAGAGCACAAATCTTTCTTCTGGCAAGAGTACAACTTCTCTGGGCAGCAAAAAGTGCCCATTCCAGTTGTGGTCTTCTCCGCAGCTGACAGCAAGTTTGGATTATTCAGACAGAAGCAGTGCAATTGCTGTGCTTTATGGATTCTATACTCAAGTTGGCATTCTGCTATTGCCTCTCTTTTATGACAGGAGGAAGACCAGGATGATACAGTGCTCTTCAGATGACATGGGTCCTAAATGTAGAGTCCTGAGACCTTTAAAAAATTAAATTAGAGACTTAAGTAGGCATGCAATTATGTCATTTGTAGATTCATATAATAAATTCCACCCCTCAGATGATCCGATTTCAGGAGATCTACAAAGATTCAGTTGATGATAAATATAATTTAGAGCTTAAAGACCGGCAGAGGCAAGATGACAGGGCCTTCCTCTGAGTGAGTGTGAATAAAAAGAAACATCATCAGGATTGTCAAGGGCTAAAAGGAGCCATGTGCAGACCTGAAGACTTGGTTGAGATGGAACAAAAGGTAATAAGAGTAAGACAAAACAAGTGAAACTTGAACAAGGGACAGTGTGGGTTTTCCATCAGGAAAACCTATCTTAGCAATGGGATTAGTTTGACTTTGATATAAATTTCCAAAGGAAGCCATGAAGTGTCCATGACTTGAGGCACCAAATCTTGACCAGACAAGATACCTAACTCATTCCACAGTCTATGATATTGCTTAGGTACACAATCAAATGGAGTATCTCCCAGCTTCGAGTCTTCTTCCTCATTCTACTTCTAAATTTTCTCACCTTTCAGGACATTTTTTCCATCCCTTCATGAATTGTTAACATACTCTGAATGTGTCCAGTGAATGAGAGTAACTTTAACTAATTTTGAGGTAAAAATAAATATAATGGCAGTGTCTGTTCTCCTGGCTTGGATTAGAGCTAGGACCAATCCTGAGCATGACCTAGAAGTAAATTACTTAATGTAATTTTGTCTCCTAAATTCTACCTAAGATACTTAACTATACTTTTTGTCCACAGATCGCAATGAATGTCAAGAAATCCCCAATATTTGCAGCCATGGACAGTGTATTGACACAGTTGGAAGTTTTTATTGCCTTTGCCACACTGGTTTTAAAACAAATGCTGATCAAACCATGTGTTTGGGTGAGTGTGTGATTATTGTTTATGAATTTGAAAAATTCATTTGCATCTGAATACATAGAGAAGTTAATACTAAACCTCCAGTATTAGTTTTACTATTTTTAAAATAAAAATACAAGCAGGGCTGTAGCATTAACCTCCTTTGGTATTTCATCTTTGGCAATCTGAACATAATAAACCTCTTCCTCGATACTCATTTGGCTGCAAGGTCAGAAAAACTTTTAACTAAGGTAAAAACTGAGAAAAATATTAAAAAATACAAAAAACACTTGTAAATACTTTGTAAAAATACAAAAAAAATAATTTTTATTAATGTTAATAGCCTATTACTTTATGAAATCGGTGTGGGTTGGCCTTATTGGAATAGAGTGCAGCTTTTGAGTGTTTGAATATGAGCATTTTTTGAGAAGCATATATAGTTTGTACCAGATCTTTAAAGGCAAACTTATAGATCCCACAAAGGCAAACAAACTAACAAACAAAATAAAACAAAAACAAACAAAAAAATACCCACATTTCTCTAGGGGAAAAGAGCTCAAGATTTTAAATCCCTTTCCCCTTGCTTTCAGTACTAAGCCAGGATGCAGAATTAGAATAAATACCAAATATTAATCAATCATTTTCTCTCTTTTCCTCCTTCCTTTTTCTACTTCCAAGCAACATCCACTAAGTCTTTGGGGACTTCATGAACATGATTCAGTTTCACAGCTGGAAAAAAGAAGAATCAATAGAGTAATGTTTTAAGAGCTTAGCTTTTGCTGTAATTGGGTTCATCCATTAGGGCACATTCTTATAAAGTTTTGTCTTCTTCAGAACAGATAGCAGGTTTTCAGTTAAAGGACTATCATCAACCCTGCTTGCTCCTGGGAAGCTTACCCATGCATAGCAACGGCACCCTGCGTAACAGTCCTTTTTCCTCTTCCATCTGGATTTTCTGGAACCCTCTACCAAGGAGGCCGTCCTACAGAAGAATTTCACTAGCTTGGCTAAAAATGAATCAAAGCAGCAGCTCTTGACTACTGGCAGGGTGACTCATCCAAATGTGGTCTTCAGACACAGACGCACACATTGGATCCCTTTGGGGTCAGCAAAAGCTTTCTGATTTAGGATCACAGATCACTTGTCTTCATGCCCAGAATTCTAAAGGAAAGGAAATCCTAACTCTAAACACTGCATCTGGCTAACCTGAGCCGTTGTCTTTCACTCCCCAAATCTCCCTCCCTGCACCCTCGCCCTCCTCGTTCTGCCTCTCCCGCAAACCAGCATGATCAACTTTCTTTCATTTTAATTTTTTGTTTCCTCCTCAATATAACGTACACCTGCTCTAAAAGAAATATGTCAGTTGCTGGGGCCCGATGCAAAGATAAAAAAGATGCCAAAACAGCTCTACAAAATAGTCAAAGAGAAAAGTCAGAGACCAATAAAAAGACAAATAACGCAAGAGTGTAGCAGAAGAGCCCAGTGCCATCACTTTGGGGTAGTTTTTAAGAGTGAGATAAGTCACCACTAGTGGGAGTAGTCATGGGTTTTTAGGGGTGGACTGGAAAGAAGGAAGAGATATAGAAAATATCAGGTGAGTTAGAAACCTCATGTATTTTGTTGCTGATTTCAGGGTACTATCAGGTGACTCACTGCTTTTTGGTAAACTGGAGTGAGAAACCTAAAGGCTGAAGTTTGCCAAAGGTGGCAGCAAATCAAGACCCAGATGAGCACAGAATTTTCCATTTCCAAGTGAAAATATTTGAGAAAAGTGGCAAGGGTGTTGAATTCTAGAAGTAAATAGAGTAAAATAATTCTTGTCCAGTTCTCATGTCCTTAGCTTGCCTCCTTCAACATGCCAACCAAGGAAATGGCTTATGCCCGAGGTTTAGATCCTTGGCTCTTGCTGATGACTCATGGAGAACTGCCAATGATCAAGATGTTCTTAACCTACTCCTGATGCACTGTGAACCCCACAATGCCCTGAAGTCCCAGATAGCCACTCACCTCGTCTTCTGTTAACAGCCATGTTCCTCTGTGCCCGTTGTTCCCACTAGACATAAATGAGTGTGAGCGAGACGCCTGTGGGAATGGAACTTGCCGCAACACAATTGGGTCCTTCAACTGCCGCTGTAACCACGGCTTCATCCTTTCCCACAACAATGACTGCATAGGTGCGTATGCAAACCGGTGGGCACTGAAGGAAGGATGTTTTATCTGCACTCTTTGCAATTAGCAGCCTGTCTGGGGTGCCAGCCAGTGTTCTTAAATATATGCCCTCGAATGCCTAACAACTGGCAAGGAGTTGTCAACTATAATGTCCTCAGTAAATGTCGAATAGAGTAACTACAGCCATGACTTTCATTAAAATGTCTCATTAGCAGCTATAAGTTTTATATGTGCCATACTGTGAATTCAGTACATTTTTAAATAAATTGAACTGACGTTTTAAAACATATAAGAGTGATTCTTTGTATAGAAATTGCATAATTCAGGAATGATGTGGACCTACTTGTCTCGGTGTTTCACTATAGCCTCTCTTAAAAGAAGTCAATTATTGAATCTATAAATCCTCCCTATAAAACATACTGTTATTTATAAGTGAGATTAATGATCCAAATTTTATATCATGCTAGAGGCTAATTTTATATACTTCTAATTAGGAGAATACTTAGTCATACCCTCAGCTGTATTGTGTACTAGGTTTTTAGCTTTTAAAAATGAAACATAAAGGAAGATCAAGGTAAAACTCATATAAAGTTCTAATATAAATTATCAATTTCTAATTAATAGAATAGTGTCATCTTGTTGGGTTTTGATAGGGGAGTAAAGCCAGCTGTATTGTTACAAACTAGATCTTTACTGGAATTTTTAATGCTTGGCTGAGCCAACAAAGGCCACTGAAATTTAGAGTAAGTATTTTTCCCTTTGAAGGTTTTGATCATTGCTGGAATTATGACATTTTCTTTGGAATATATCAAAGGATTTTTTTTTTTTTTGGCAGATGTTGATGAATGTGCAACTGGAAATGGGAACCTTTGCAGAAATGGCCAATGCATCAATACAGTGGGGTCCTTCCGGTGTCAGTGCAATGAAGGCTATGAGGTGGCTCCAGATGGGAGGACCTGTGTGGGTAAGTGCTTCCTCCGAAGGACCCTGCAGATAATGCTCTGAGGGTGAAAGGATCCTGCAGTCCCTATCACCGTCCTTCCTTCAGAAGTCTGGAGGGAGAAAAATCAGAGTAGAATTACACTAATCCTACCTGTAGACTCTGGTGTGTGTGTGTGTGTGTGTGTGTGTGTGTGTGTGTGTGTGTGAGAGAGAGAGAGAGAGAGAGAGAGGACACACTTCTCCATTATGTTTTAAAATCAAGTTATTATTATTTAACAGAAAGTTAAATTGTTCCATAGCAATTGTAGTTTGCTTTCTCATATATTTTTTTTCCTTTAAAATAGCTTTGTGGAAAGCTCTTGTACAATCTTTTAGGTGTCCTCAAAAATCTGCATTTCCACTGACTTCTCACATACTTCACTTTTCTTGAAACAACTGATTTGTGATAGGTCACATAAAATGTGGTTGTTCTACTGCACACTTTTGAAAGCCGATAAAGCTTCTTTTTACGGAGTCATTAATTTTTCTCCATGGTGGTTTTATGTATTTCTTTGATTTGATTCCAGTTTTTTGAAATGTTAATTGCTTGGTGGAAATCACGCCAATGGGAACCTCTTCTTTCTTTTTCCCTTTTCTTTGCAGATATCAACGAGTGTCTTTTGGAACCTGGAAAATGTGCACCAGGCACCTGTCAAAACTTGGATGGGTCCTACAGATGCATTTGTCCACCTGGGTACAGTCTACAGAATGACAAGTGTGAAGGTAGGAGTAGGAGGACTAGCAGTGTTTAGAAGGAACCGTGTTTGTTTCTCCACTGGCATTCTCAAAGTCAGTTTTTGTGACGATGTGCTGGCGTCTTCATTTTGGAATCCTTTATAAGAAACAAATCCAAGAGCAGAGGATCTGACTAATGTTCTTACACTCAGATGATGAGAAAAGAACATCCAATTCTCATGCTCATATCTGATGACCCTGTTTTGCTCTGTGCATATGGATGGCCTTATGACCCTGACTCTTTTCCAATGTGCTTTTATGCAACTTGTAAAAAATCCTGGATTACATGTTTTTAAGTGCCAACAGGTTGCAACTAAAAATAGCTTCCTGATTCCAGCTAAAATCTTTAAGTGACCATATTAAAGGTTGGAGGACTGTGGCTATATAATTTGTCTATGTTGTTTTTACCTATAGAGCAGTGAAAGTATATTACTATAAATAAATTCTCAGCAAATTTTATAATACTACATTCCTCAATACATATGTCATTGAATTAAATGAAGGACATTAATTGCCAGGACTTCATAAATAAGTAGGCTGAAAGGATTTTTAAGAAGTCACCTAGTCCATATGCCCACGTTTAAATAGGTCTGATGTAATCCATAATGAGTAAGGATTTTCTCCACTTTTAATACTATGGAGAAATTTTATTATATATCCAATTTAAATCATAGTAACTGATAATATTCTAAATGGAAACAGTTGATCAAAATTAGGCCTAAATACAAATTATTATAGGTGTTATTTTACTCTTACTAAAGATCAATTTTATTTACTCCATGAGTAATGCAAAATTTCCCTAAGATGAACAGAATGGAAATGTATAAGACAGAAAAATGACTTCTCGAATACTAAATAGTGTGCCCATTCCACCATCCTTGTCTCCATCCTTACGAAGCCATCACCTGTAGGTTAATTTCTACCCTAAGAGAAAGAATCCTCACAACAGCAATAATAAAAACAACAACAAAAAGAAATACTTGAGCATTTTTACAAAAGTTGGCTTCTCTCTTAAGAAAAGGTTGGACGTGGGAATAGAGGGCACGTGGGAACGGAGTCATTCATTCATTGGCAGCAGCTCAGATGCATTAAAATGGCACAAGCAACATGGTGCAATGATAAAGTCGTAACATAGGAGTGATGAACAGGCTGATTTTGCCCTAAACAGGAAGATAATCGCTTTGAGTTGCACATCCCGAGAATACCTATTGTGTGGTATTTACAATATTAAGTCAAGATAATGGAATTAGTTTCCTAACTTCCTCTTACTTGGACCTTGTGGAAGGGAACTCATATAACATGAATACACTTCGATGTAGCTAGAACTCTTCGCACAAATGCAAAGATAAAGTGCCCCATGATACAAGAGATACAAGTTTTGTTGCAGAAAAAAGAAAAGGTATTTCCATAAAAATAGCATGGCTCAGAATCAAGACTTAGCTCTTTTTTATTACAAATTCCTGCTGAAAATCAGGGGGAAAGATAGATAAGTCTGTTGGAAAGAGTGGCCATACTTTTCCTGTACATAGGATGATCATGTAATTTATTGACCAAACCAAGACAGTTTTAAGGAGGGCACTATTAATAATGAGGTCAGTACAACAAGCATAAACTAGGACTCTCCCAGGAAGACCAAGGCATATGATTGCCCAAGTCATTCAAACTTCACTGTAGACCACTTTTAATCAGCCCTTATTAGGTTAAGGTATATTCATATGCTAAAGGATACTTCATAATATGAGTATATCAAATTCCTATTAGGTATATGATCAAAGGAAAAACTGGTCTCTACAAGAAAGACATTTTTGTGTCTTGAGAAAAATTAACGTGCAAATGAGACTTAGGAACCCTATATTCTGTGATATCTTTAGTTTACACTGCACAAGATTATTTTCATGAATATTATTATTCTTGTAAAACTCAGAGTTTTAGGGATGTAGCACAGGGTTTTGGGGAAAGCACTGCAGATGGATGGAGGGGAATAAATTTTTGTTTCAAAGGTCTAGATTTCTTACTAACTTATCGTCAGCATAATTAAAATTTCAAGCTTCTGCTTCCTATGCAGTGGGGAAGTCAGAGGCCGCAGTTTCTTGTTTTTCTCCTAGCATAGGATAGTAGAAAATCACTCTACCTTTTCTAATTAGCCAGGCAACTGAGTCTAGGTAAGAAACCGTTCTCATTGTATCCCTTAGAAGACATCTGCAGATTGCATTTTTATAATAAGAATTTTCAAGGTTAATTTTTAAAAAGATGTCACAGCCTAGAAGTCCACTCACAGCATAATGATACAGGAAAAATCTTCATTATTGGAAGAGTTTTGAAACTCACTGGCACTTTGTACTTCCACACTTTGCATTTGGTGAGACATCTGATGGTGTCTCCATTGTGTTTTGACTTTGACACATGTGATTCTTTTAGATATTGATGAGTGTGTTGAAGAGCCAGAAATCTGTGCCCTGGGCACATGCAGTAACACTGAAGGTAGCTTCAAATGTCTGTGTCCAGATGGGTTCTCCTTGTCCTCCACTGGAAGAAGGTGCCAAGGTAACTTCCTTTGAAGACTTTAGACTTTCATTACTCTGTTTATTTGTTGTGGTTTCATTTTCTTAAACATGGCAAAGCTTTGCTTCTTTGTGAAAGAGAAGATGGAGAGTTTTCATTCACCCAGAGGTCTAATGATTACCATATGTCAGAAAGTTCATTTTTACTTTTAAGGTTGAAAACTCATCCATCACGTTCTGGTTGCTTATATAACAACTTCCCTGGGCACTTAAACCTCTCTCACCCCCTAAGAACACAGATGCTGATAGGTCTGTCAGTGGGGGACCTGCCATGAGCCACTGAATCCTGGAAAGCCTTGGGAAAGTTCAGTTCCATGGCCTCTGCCTCTCAAGAGGTAACTTGGTATAAATGTGGGCCAAAATCTAGACTCTCAGTCAGAAAAATACACATTAATCCATATGCTTCCAGGATAGAGTGCCCACCCCTGACATCACAAATTTTCTAAGAAAACAGGAAAATAAATTTGAACTGACCTGGACTCTTGCTGGGATATAGTCTTGTTTTCAGGACTAATACTTGTGAACTTAGAAAAGAAAAAGAAAAAGAAACCTGAACTTATGCCTAACACAGTATATCATATCCCAGAAACTATCTGAATTTTAGTGAACAATGCAATGGTGTGTGTCTATCCATTTATACATACTAGTTTAACGAATTTAGAACAAAAAAACCCCATACAAACTCCATACATATTTCCCCCCTCTACCTCTGTGTTCTGTTGTTGTCGTTTTATTGTTCAGGGTTTTTTCTTGGTTATTTTGTTTTGTTTTGGTTCAGTTTGGTTCTGTATTACTAAATAAGAGGCAATGGATATCATTTCAGATTCCAAAAGTTGGGTTTGGGGGTCTCAGCTCCGCCATCCATAGCCTAGGGCAAGTCATTGGATCTTTTGGAAGTTCCATTTCCTCATTTTAAACAACCATAATAATACCTGCCCAACCAATCCTATTGAATAGGTAACAAAGCTTTATTAGTTTCTTCTGCATTGTTCATAGATCCCTGTTATTCTGTTGATTAACTTTGCCATCAACTGGTCTTTTTGCTACCCAATATTTACAACTGTGAAGGGGGAGTTGAGAATTCTCTGATTAGTCTGATCTCATAGATCAGAAGCTGTCAGAAGCCCAGGCGGATTTCAGGCTTGTGGGTGGGGTGACACTGGACCAAACAGATACTCTGTTAGAGTACAGACCAAGCCAGATAAATTCTAAGTTCAACTCCTTTGTCTCTGTGTGCCTTTGACTTGGCCCAGGTTTGGAAAGAAAGCAGTGAGAAACCAGGTGTGAATCTGCCGATGTGGCAGGCCAGAGGAAACTCATAGGCTATTAATTCGATTTGCACTGGCCTGTCACAGAGCAAGCTAACGCTGCAGGAAGAATCAGCCCAGCTGTGAGCTGCCTTGCCACATGCTCAGCTCCAAGAGGCAGAGCCAGGATTGAGGAATGTAAGCAGGGAAAGTGACTTTTGTAGTTCTGATGAAATTTCAAAGGTCATTAAGGGCTCTTTGCACATGGACTCGTAAACAGGCATCCTAGTGAGTCCTAGCTCCAGTGTGTGGGCAAGCAAAGCTCTCCATCCCATTGCAAGACACCTTTGATTAATAAACCAAATTTAGAGAATCACCACAGGCAAATGTAAATCTCCCACAGGGCACAAACTTCCCTGAAGCCATGGAATTAGGAGCTGGGTTTTACTTATAAAGACAAATTAGGAGTCATGCTTCTTTTGCCCATGAAATGAGAAAATCCCACAGAACCACAGATAACGTTTTTGAGGGAACAATTGTGATAAGACTCAGGTGAACAGATCTGGGTACCTGAAGGCCACAGATGTAAATGCACCACTCCCACTTACAAAATTCAGTAAAGGGAATTCGTCACTTAGGCTCACTGTAAACTTCATGTGTTTGAGCCTGTGTAATGTCTAGATTTTTTTTTTTCTTTCAAGAGGCGGGATGGTAGAGTAGTCCTGGAGAGACAGGGCTGGTTTATGGAACAGGGTCGATGATAAAAGGAAAAGAGAATCTATCTAGATTTAGAAGAAACATTATGAGCTGGAAGACAACAGAGACCACTGAATTTTAATATATTTGTTGAGACATTTTTGTGAATAGTCCCCAAATTATACCTTAAGACAGTTATAGATGTAAATAATAAACACAGAACATTGTATGTGACAATGAACTTGAAGAATAAAGCAAATCAAAGTGTGTCCTTCGAGAAACTATAATCTGTTAAATCTTGAAACTTCTCAGCAAAGCGAATATTTGGAAGGCAGACATGCCACAGGACGCACACTGGCTTTTTTTGCACTTGACTTTCAGAAGAGTAGTTCACTGAAAGGTGACTGTTAGGTCCCAGCTATCACAGGTGTGGAAGGAGAGTAAAAACTAGCAAGAAAATGTATCTGGAAGAATTAGTTGAAAAAGGCAAACAAATTCATTTGGGGAAAAAGGCCAGCTGAATTTGACTTACTAGGGCCTGGTAAATATGAGTGATGGATTGACTGGTTATTATTTTTACTTTAATTCATGAAAGTATTTCTTCTGTGATCTTTGGCAACTCAGTTATTCTTACATTGTCTCCTTTGTCAAGAAATAAAAGCTGTGAAGTTGTCTTAGCAGAAATGCATTGGTGGCTATAATAATAGGTCATAATGTGCCACCTAGGGTTGAGAAACAGTGACAGGAGAGAGCCTACCTGGTCCTAAAGAAAGAAAGGGGAATTGTACAAAATGGGTATGAAAGCATTTCCTTAAAGCCTGCAGATTGTAGCCTCTGTGTAACTAGAGAGGAGTCCGCAGGGCTTTGGATGTCAAATTTGAGGGAAAACACTCCAGGCTTTTGGATGAGCCACCCCGTTTGCTCTATAAGAAACGGTAGAGTCCATTTCCAAAATTATGTCAAGCAGTGTTGGAGAATTTTGTAGCAACTACATCCCATCTTCTATGTTGTCACCAAAAAATAATTGAGATAAAAAAATACATTCTTTCAGAGAAAGGTTATCCTGCCTCTTATCCACCCACCTCTCTGCCCCCCTCTTTACCTTCTCTCTCTCTCTCTGTTGAGCTAAACCACATTCTGTATCTTGCGTGTGTGGGCACGCGCGCGTGTATAAAATCAGCAGAAGGCACCACAGGCATTTTGTAGACAGAAACTACATCAGCAGCTGCTTCGGCAAATGACCATTATTGTATTTTTACCACTCCACAAAATTGCCTGGGATCTCTATGCCTGGGATCAGGGGTTTTATTTTGGTTTCTGGGCTTAGGGGACAGCGAATAAACAATACAATGTGATAGCACAGTAAGTACCAGAACCGTGAGGTCTACCTTAACCTAGTATGCTTGCTAAATGCTATCCAAAACACACAAACACAGCTATCAATGCAGCGGTCTTGCGAATGACTGCACTTCTGAATGTCCCCACCCTGAAGTCACTGATGATGTGATACTGTTGGATTTTGTCATTCACATCAGGTTATTTTGGAAAATTGGCTGAAATGAGAAAGTGAAGCCACATAGATGTATTCGTCAGATCTTACTACAAAAGTCACCTATGACTTTAAATATCTGAGCCCAGTTTCTGTTGCAATCACTTAATTTTACAGAGTGTTCCCACTCTAAAGAAAAGGGCATACGTTTAACAGGATGTACAGTAACAATGTAGTAGGAAAGGTCTGAAGGGTCTCCTGGATTTATGCTGCAGATCTGCGAATGAGCTACTGCTATGCAAAGTTTGAAGGAGGAAAATGTTCATCGCCCAAATCCAGAAATCACTCCAAACAGGAATGCTGCTGTGCCTTGAAGGGAGAAGGTTGGGGTGATCCCTGTGAGCTGTGCCCCACTGAACCTGATGGTAGGTCCACCATCTGCATTTCTCTTTGGGCCCTTCATAGGGTGGACTGGCCATGAAATAGGAAAGATTGTATGTAGGCCTTCAGGAAATATAAGACAATTTAATTTAATTGTAAGTCTACCTAGAATATTCATTAAGATTATTTTAACTTGGGAGCTGGGCAGTTATTTTCTTCTGAAATGTGCTATGAATCAGGGCTGCCCAAGTAGTAGGCACACCAGATCTGGGAGCCTTGTTCACTTTCCCTGGTATCAGGGCTTTTCTCGTCCAGTGTCCCGATATGCGCGGCCTGTGGCAGTCTAGCCACCACACATTGCGTGGGAAGCAGCCTGTAGCTAATCGCCATTGGTCTATCTATTAACAAGTGTTTGTCTCTACTGCAGAGGCCTTCCGCCAGATCTGTCCCTATGGAAGTGGCATCATTGTGGGGCCTGATGATTCAGCAGTTGGTAAGTGGCCTGCACTGGCTTCTCAGCATTTCTTAATATTCTTAACCAGCTTCTTTCCTGCCCTTTCTCCAGCTGTTCCTCCTTTTATTTTTTTTTAAAGACAGATTTATTTGTTTGTTTATTTATTTGAGAGTGAGTGCATGAGAGCAGTGAGGAAGGGGCAGAGAGAGAAGGAGAAGCTCAAGCAGACTCCCCGCTGAGCACAGAGCCCAACATGGGGCTCAGTCTCACAACCCTGAGATCATGGCCTGAGCCAAAATCGAGAGTCAGATGCTCAACCACCTGAGCCACCCATGGCCCCTCTCCCCAAACTGTTCTTATTTCTCCATATTTATCTTGTAAAATAAAGCTCTACTTTTCATTTAGGTACCAATTATATTATCGTACTGTATGGCAATATTGTATTGTAATATTAGATATTTCATTGATCAGATGCTGAAATGATCATAGTTTACCTTTTTGTTTTTGTTTTTGTTTTTAAAGTACCTTGGGGAGCCTGGGGGGCTCAGTCGGTTAAGCGTCTGCCTTCAGCTCAGGTCATGATCCCAGGGTCTTGGATTGAGCCCCGTATGGGGCTCCCTGCTCAGTGTGGAGTCTGCTTCTCCTTCTCCCTCT
Source organism: Lutra lutra (assembly GCF_902655055.1). Lineage (NCBI taxonomy): Eukaryota > Metazoa > Chordata > Mammalia > Carnivora > Mustelidae > Lutra > Lutra lutra. The sequence goes on along the minus strand of NC_062284.1, from coordinate 67,441,089 downwards.
GCTCCTCCCCACTGCTCATGCTCTATCTCAAATAAATAAAATCGCAAAAAAGATTACTAAAAACAAAAAAAGTACCTTGTTAGTCACTGTTTTATTTCTCCTTTACAAAAGATATGGACGAGTGTAAAGAACCTGACGTCTGTAAACATGGACAGTGCATCAATACGGATGGCTCCTACCGCTGCGAGTGTCCCTTTGGCTACATTCTGGAAGGGAATGAATGCGTAGGTGAGTAATAGGTCGGTTTCTTCCACAGGGATTTTACAAGTTAGAAATTGGGCCATGGAGCATTCACACTGGGAAGTGTGAGTAGTAGGATTGGGACAAGCATGTTTTGTGCACTCATTCTGGCACCATTCATCTGCAGTACTAGTTGCACACCCCATGTCTCAGGCTTTGTGGCTACAGCAGTGACCCAAGCCAGTGTCTTTCTTCCTTGCATGGACCTCACAGTCTAAGACACTGGACACATCTGAAGATGTGGTGGAAAGGAGGACATTATCATGTATTTTTTTTAAACTTTTACAAAAATTAATAGTCATCATCTTATTCTCTTAATATGTAAAATACAACATTCAGATTTTATTAAATTTAGTAATGTGAAAAGCTACATACACAGTATAAACTCCTCTTGTTTTTGCTCTCTTAAAATTTCTAAGAATGGCTATGCCTGACCTTTGACCTCTTGATGCCTACCGATGCAAAATTGAATCCAAGTATTATGCCTGTTCCTCTAAAATTTCACCCACAGCTATGACCATGAAGTGTGTAAGCCAGTTCTTTAGTCTTTGTAGGCCTCAGAATGTCATATTATGCAGATGGACTAATTTATTCCTAATTGCTCTGCATCTCTAAAAATCAATAATGTTGTGACTTTTATGAACTCAAAAGAGATATCATATTCTGGACAGTGAAATGCCATTTCACAGCAGAACAAAAGCAAAGTTGTCACTGAATTCTCTTCGAGATCCTCAGTTAGTGCTCCGGTGTGCATGCTAAATGCTAAATGCTAAGCCCGCTCGCCCAGTCTCTCTACCACAGCCTCTTGCCTTCACCATTTGACTCAGAACCCAATAGAACGTATAACCCCGATGATAGTCCATCACTGTTCCATGTCCTAGAGAACTAAAATGACAATGTTATTCCTCAAAAAGTTCTCTTTCCAAAAGGAAGATCCTCTCCCCCAAGAGATGTGTCAGATTCTAGAGGGAGGGGTTGGGAGGCATAGATATTTTTTAGACCTCCTTGGTAAGACTTGTTCTCTCTCCATAGTTGTTTACAGAGATCGTACCCTAAACATTTCTTTCTAGCTTTTCTTCTGCCTAATGTAAACCATCTGGTTTCAACAGAATCATCAAGAAATCTTGAATCTTGATTTTATCCAGCGTATTAATTTTTCCTAACCTCTGGTCCCTCGTTTTGTGTAAGCTTTGTCTTCTATTTTATATCTGGCAAAAATCCATCCTGTTTAAGGCTTCTTGGAGAGTGATGTAATGTAAGGCCAGACTGGAGATATATTTCTAGCTTTATATAAGTGAAAACTTTTGACTGGGGAGAGCAGCCTGGTTTTAACCCTTGGGGCATCTATTCCCGGTCGATTTAGCTCTTCATACCTAATACGAGAGGCTGGAGAAGCTCAGGGGAAGAGCAGTAGGAGGGCTGGAAGCCCAGATGCTGTCACTGTTAGTGCCACTGCCACTTAGTAGGTCACATTTGACAGTTATAAATCTGTGGAGATGAGACATGGGCATTCCTTTCTTATAAAGGCAGAATGAGGATAAAGCAAGATGCCACAGAGCAAAGTGCCCTGATAGAGTGAGAGGTATGATTTGTATCCAAGCCCGTGTTTGTCTTCATTCATCATGTTTTGAAAACACTCTTGGTCACTTGCAGATACTGACGAATGTTCTGTGGGCAATCCTTGTGGAAATGGAACCTGCAAGAATGTGATTGGAGGTTTTGAATGCACCTGTGAGGAGGGATTTGAGCCCGGCCCAATGATGACTTGTGAAGGTAAGTCTCTTCACAGAATCGTTGGTTCCATGTTCTGATCACGGAGACAGCAGTGGACTGATTACAGTTTTTTTTTGTTTATTAACATATAGCGTATTATTAGCCCCAGGGGTACAGGTGTGTGCATCGCCAGGTTTACACACTTCACAGTGATTACAGTTCTTGATATTAAATACCACTCAGGGCGTACAGGCGAAAGAACATCTAGGCCTAATGGGCAATACCATCATTCTCCCGATTCATGGCACAAATCACCCTGTATAATATGCAGAGTTCTTGCTGATGTCTCCCCACTACAAGTATTTAGATACAACTCCTGTCTTGTTTGCTACCTTCTTTATTTTCCATTTTCCCCTGTTTTTCTTTCTTCCTCTCCCATGCTCCCTCTCTTTTTCTTTTTTCTTTTCTACTCATAGAAACCTCTGCACACTGACATAACCAGCAACATCCTATGGCCATCGGGGGGCAATCGCAGCAAAAGGTGTTGTCTATACTCTGTAAGCATCTGCCAGAATGCCTAGTAGGATAGTTGTATGGTGAGAAAGGAGGGAGAGGAAGGTCTGGACCAGTGGGTCTCAAAGGGTGGTCCCTGGATCACTCACATCAGCATCACCTGGGAACTTCTTAGAAATACAGATTTTCAGGCCTCATTCCAGACCTCCTGAATCAGAAACTCAAAGAGTGGAGCACTAGCAGCCCTCCAGGTAATTCCAATACACTTCCAAATAGTAGAGACCACTGGTCACAGAAGAGAGTGAAGGTGAGGTGAAGGTAGAGGATAAAAATGGTATGAAAGTGAGCTTTTCATTAGAGATATGTTCTACCACTGCACTGTCCTAGTTGTTGCTTAATCTTTAAAGGCTATGACTAAATATGATCTGGGGTCCCATTCTCAGTCAGCATCACCGGGCTTAGAAAGAAACATGAGAATCAAGATGGTCTGTTTTAACCCTGCTTTTCCAAAACATACTTTGCTGGTTCCAAACTATGGAATCCGTAGAAATCACTTTTATCTATGAATGGTAAAGTCATTCCTATTTAAGGCGTAACTTGGCGTCAGTTCACCATTTGCTTGGGCACGAGAATCACTGTTACTTCACAGGAGCCTCTTTCCTAGGGGGAAGAGGAGGCGGTTCACACTAGTGGATGGGTTTGCTTCTGTCCTGACCCCCATTGACTTGACAGCTGTTTTGACTGAATGGGGTAAAACCGATTCCCACCCTGTGTGACTATCGGGAAGGGCAAGTGGTCAACTTGAGACTTGAAAGCCAGAATTTCAAAGAAGCTCCCTATATGTAGGGTGGTCTACAATTTTTCCATCTGTCTCAATAACATTAATAATTACACCAGAATAATAAGCCAGAACTGGGCCTGTGCTAGGAGAACCAGAACCCACGATCACCTTGCCTATACCAATTATAAAATAACCAACTCATTTTATGATTCATTGAAAACCAGAGATTGCTTGGTGCATCCATGTTAATGACAATGAAGCATTTCAACTTTTGATCAAAATAGACTCTTTTTTGGTTGATGCCAATGATCCATTATTTTCGTGCTCCCTTCTGCTACAGATATAAATGAGTGTGCCCAGAACCCTCTGCTCTGTGCTTTCCGGTGTGTAAACACTTATGGGTCATATGAATGCAAATGTCCAGCGGGATATGTCCTGAGAGAAGATAGAAGGATGTGCAAAGGTGAGACATCTGTGTTAAAGTTCATCTAACTGGGGGGCTGTCACTCTATCTATGATGGGAAATGTGTCTCCAAAGCTTCTATCAGTAGAGAAAGGCTGGGAATCAAGGAACTCTGCTATAGTCCTTAGATAATATGGGGGTCATCATTGCCTATAGTAGGATAATATTAAATAATATATTTTTTAAAAATCCCCATCACTAAGGGATGTTATATCCTAAGAATGGAGATAGCATATGGAATTTGTTAAATAATTTGCTTTAAAAATGCGTACTGAACACCTGCAATTACTGTGCCTCTGGACTAGGCTCTGCTCTACAAAGTTAGGTAAATCATGGGGCTCCTTGAAGAGCACTGATTTGCTCCTCCAGAGTCTTAAATGAGCAGCTCTTTACCCTCTTCAGATGACTTAAGTAGGATTTTTCTTGAAGGCGAACAGATTTCCTAACTACGAGCTCTACATCATCCAGGATAAACCCAAATTTCTCAGCTCAGACCACATGAAGGAGAAAGAGAGAGATAGGGAAATGCAATAGGACAAGAAGGATATGAGGAAGCCCTATCCACACCAGAAAAAAGGAAATGAAGGAAGGAAGAACCAGGAGAGAATATGATATTTGTGAATGTTTGTCTTTTCCTCAAAGTCTAAAAACTAAAGTTTTCGTTATATAATGATTATTTTAATAATAATAATGATAATCTAACCATATACTAATATTACAGAAAATATCATCTTATGTTATTATAATTGTTACATAATGGAAGCTTTGGCTTATTATATTGTAATATAATGCTGTTATTATAATTATATTATGAAAGTTTTATAGAAGACCTTTTTAGGTAAATTCATCAAAAAGAATTAACACTCACACTTCCCACCTTTGAATGGGTTACAGTTAGTTATGGAATAATTACATCATCAAGTTCAAAGGTGGGACAAAACTCCTTCCCAATCTGAGGCCAGCGCCCACCATACAAAAGGAAACAGGTTAACACTGAAATAAGTGTACAGGAAAATTGATTGCTTGACACCATCTCATGCTTAAGAGGCAGGAAATTAGTGCAGCTCCATTTATAATTCATGGTTGCACGTTCCTTCCAGACGAGGATGAGTGCGAAGAGGGCAAACACGACTGTGCTGAGAAGCAGATGGAGTGCAAGAACCTCATCGGCACGTACATCTGCATTTGCGGGCCCGGCTACCAGCGGAGACCCGATGGCGAGGGCTGTGTAGGTAAGCAAGTCCCGGCCCAAGCAGCTTCAAGGGAGTCCGGTGACAAGGGGCAGAAGGGACTTGGAGTCCCATTGGGTGATGTGCTCTTCTGGGCCAGAGCCATCTTCCCTCTCTTCCCTTATGTCATGGTTTCCCTGGAGAGCCCCTCGCCTCTTGCTTAACTCTCAGTTCCAGAAGCACCATCCTTCTGCCCCTCTGAGTGGGTCTTTGTCTACCTTCTCAGCCCATGTTGCTGCCAGGACTTGGCACCAGGTATTTCCTCTACTTCTTTCCTTGGCTCCTATACTTTTTGTTGTTTTGGGATAAGTTCTCTTCACACCACATTGGAATGTCTTTCTATTGTCCCAGCTTTGCTGTTAGCACCCTGACATTGAATGACAGATGTCTGGTCCCTCTGAACCAGGGAACAGAATTAAACCAGTGGGATCTTCCTCCAGAGAATCCATTCTGGTCTAGAATGGGGCCCAGGCACTGGTATTTCTTAAAGCTTCCTAGATAATGTGGGTCCTCCACTGAGAACCGCAGCTTCAGACCAGGGATGGGCAAACCACAGCCCAGGGGGCCAATCCAGCCTGCCACCTAGTTCTGTAAATTAAGTCACATTGCAGCATAGCTGTAACCATTCATTTAGACATTGTCCATGGTTCTTTCATGCCACAACGGCACAGCAAAATAGAGGGAAGGCAACAGAGACCGTATGGCCTGCAAAACCTAAAACAGTTATTATATATAATATAATAATACTATAATATTGCTACTACTTAGAGTAGAAGTTTCCTGACCTCTGGTCTGAACAATCAATATAGGAGAAAAGTATTAGAAAGTTCCCACAAGCTTCCTTTCCACTTTTAATCATCAGTGACGCCAGAAAAAGGAATCTTATGTTGTCAGTCAAGAAGCTTAGGAATCTCATTTTCCCCTTACCCTGTAAAATACAGAATTAAGCAGTAATTGAAGAGCAGACTTTAAAAGCACAGAGAAAGTATCTGGACATAGGAGCACACACCAGCTGTTCCAGGTTCAGTGGTTCTCAACCTTCTCAGCCCATGTTGCTGGAATGACTTGGAGAACAGAGCTCCTACCCCAAACGCTCTGATTTAATGGGTCTGGGGACGGCGTGAACATCAGGATTTTAGCCTGTTTCCACAGCCCCATAGCTGTCCCCTTCCAGCTCTCTCGTCATGAGACCCCTGCCTCTGGGGCTCAGAACTATTCTGCATGACACGCACCGAAGCAAGTCACTTTATCTGATGAAGTATTATAATATTTCTTTAACATGGGCTGTCTTTTCTCTTCACTTGAAATAATCCTTTGGGAATCCTTCTGATGGACAGATAGAGAAAATTTTAATTTTATTAAGTGAAAAATGTATGTGTACCTAAAATGACATCATCTCCATCTAAGTATATCAAAATGTCATCAAGTATGTTTTTTAAAGGACAGAGGTGTATGCACATACACACACGCAATGTCTTGGCTTTTATGTGCAAACTCCATTTCTAGGATACGTGAGAAACTGGCAGTAACACAGGGTTGCTGCCCAGGAGGGGAGTTAGGTGGCTGAGGTGTGGGGCAGGAAGGGGTGCTTTTGCTGAATACTCTTTTATACCTTTTGAATTGGGAACCACATGAGACGGCCATCTATTCACGAACTAAAAGAAAGACTCCATTTGTGTGCAAAGGGGTGGGATGACTGCTCTTGTGTTTGCTCTTTCCACGAACCCTGCAGATGAGAATGAGTGTCAGACCAAGCCGGGCATCTGTGAGAATGGGCGCTGCCTCAACACCCGGGGCAGCTACACGTGTGAGTGCAACGACGGCTTCACCGCCAGCCCTACTCAGGATGAGTGCCTTGGTGAGTCCAGATGACAGGGAGGCTCTCGCAGCCCTGACCATCACACTGGGAGGCCTGTCACCTAGATGTCTGATCTGAAATAATGGAATTTGTTAAAACTTGAGGCAGGTTCCTATTTTGGAAGTGACTTAATGTGATTGTCCTTGGGGCTCAGCACCACCCCACAGCTGAATTCTTCCTTTGCTAAACGTATCCGTGAATCACTTGTTTGGAATTTCTTTCTCCACTACCTTTTTGAGCCCTCGGTGCTGAGGATCCGTTTCCATGTGTTTTTCTGCTCCTCCCTCTCGAGAGCATGACTACTCCTCCGTATTTCTGGGAGCAGAGAGAGTTGTAACCTTGCGGGGGCCACTTACTGAATTTCTTGTCTTGTTTCCCTCAGACGTCATCCTTTCTCTCTTACTGCTGCTTCCAGCTTTCCCTTCTCGCTTCTTCTCACCCAGGGTAATGTGTTACATCCTTTTTGGGTTTTACATTTGACCAAATTCATAATACTTTGTCATGCTGACAAAAATCCTAAAATCCTCTTTGCCATATAATGTCCCGTCCAGACAACCGGGAAGGGTACTGCTTCACGGAGGTGCTCCAAAACATGTGTCAGATCGGCTCGAGCAACAGGAACCCTGTCACCAAGTCTGAATGCTGCTGCGATGGAGGGAGAGGCTGGGGCCCCCACTGTGAGATCTGCCCTTTCCAGGGCACTGTGGCCTTCAAAAAACTCTGTCCCCATGGCCGAGGATTTATGACCAATGGAGCAGGTACTTCCTTTCGTTCTGATTTATGACTAGTGGAGCAGGTAATTCACTTACAATCCAAAAGGGAATCTGCTTGTTTGTTTTATGACAAACAGTTGAGAATATGGAATCTTCAGTGTGGGCTTGGGCTGGGTCGTAAACCCTTTATTATGGTATTTTAGACGTTCGAGGCCAGGTTGCCAAAGCTGTTGTATACTTGGGTTCCTTCCTTTGCATCACAAGGAGTCCCCAACTTTTTAAACAGAAGTTTGTTGTAAGTCAGTTATTGGTCGCTCAGAATGTAAACTTTTTAGATGAACCATGGGCTAGATGATCACTGAATTCCTAGACTAGTCTACAATACCATTGTAAAATGGGCTGAAAGACGCTGCACAAAGGAAGTATAGATGATGCTGATATTCTGGTGATTAAAACACAGTTGCTTCTAGAAAAGCTCCAGCTGTTTTCACGTGGGTGACGCGGGGTGTTGAGGCAGCTCTGGAAAAGACTGCAGGGACTCTGCTCCCCAACAGCAGGGGCACTTGTCTCCACCCTCACAAACGAGAATGGAGAGAGTCTTCTCGAGCTCCTTAGGAAGGAACTGAAGTGAGAGGGGTGGAAGGAAAGTAAGCAGGGGTTGTGTGGATATTAGAAAGATGTGGCTAAAGGTAGAATAACAGAAGTGGATGTGGGAAGACACAGAACTGGATGGGACGGATGACTGAAAGCAACTGAGGTTTCTTCCAAGGATGTGAAAATGAGATGGTGGAAAATACTTCTCAAGGCCAGGCAGGGCAGGGAAATTTGCATTTCAGAGGAAACTGGAAAGAATTAGGATAAGTAACATCTGTTGGTATAAAATGATTGTTTGGCAATCAAAGGCTAAGAACTCATCTGGTATTGCACCGCACCGAGCAGTAAGGAGATAGATGGGTCACGATGTGGAAGGACAGTGGCTTTAGTACTCAATAGTGCATAGCAACCAGATCTTTCTCCCTGGGGTGGAGCTGTGAATAAGGGACCCTCTACCTTATCAGGCTGTAAAAACCAAACCCCAGGGATCCACCCCAGAGCCCTACAGCTTCCCTGTCCAAAGGAAGTTTGGTCCCATCTCCCCAATATTATGCAATTTGATATTTTTCAGGATTAACTTTAAATACAGCAAAAGGAATGGGAGGAAACCTTCCTCTTTATTTTGGACATGCACTATTAGAAAAAAATGTGATTTTCTTGTCAAGAGTCTACAGCTATGAGCCATTTTTGAGATGTCAGCAGGAGGCAAGTTTAATGGCAGGAGGTAGAGCAAGGAGCTGAATATGTCTGGGAAATACCAGTGTCATTGGAACCAGAGGGGAAAACTATACATTTAGATAACTATTTTTAAAGTGTTCCCCTGGCCTGATTAGTTATTATACTTCATTAGTTATTAGTGTAGTTATTCATTTGGCTTTCAGTACAATTATCATTACCTATGAAATGTATGTTCTCACCCCTTTGGTTTCATTTCTTAGGTGCATGAGAGAGTTTATTAGTATTTATGGTGAGGTCACCCCTACATATTGATATTGCCCATTTTATACTGCCTTTCTTATTTTAACCTCTGTTAAATTAACAGATATCGATGAATGCAAGGTTATTCATGATGTTTGTCGAAATGGGGAGTGTGTCAATGACAGAGGATCCTATCATTGCCTGTGTAAAAATGGCTATACTCCAGATATAACTGGAACTTCCTGTGTAGGTAAGTCCTCTGTTTTTGGTGTTCAGGTTTATTCTGAGTGGAAACTGTACATTATGGTACCAAAAATGTCCTCAAACTGAACATCTAAATAGCCTCTGTAATTTTATAGGAAAACCCAAGACAATGATCAAAGACTTCACAGAGTGTATCTTTTCTTTCCTCAAAGCTAAAGTTCTTTGCTAGACCCTGTGGGTACTGAGCATCATTTTAGATGGATAGTCACAAGGTATCTTTTTGGTCATAGATCTGAATGAGTGCAACCAGGCCCCCAAACCCTGCAATTTTATCTGCAAAAACACAGAAGGGAGTTTCCAGTGTTCCTGCCCGAAAGGCTACATTCTACAGGAGGATGGAAGGAGCTGCAAAGGTAAAGTAGAATTTGCCTGCACCCACACACCTGCCTTCTGGGCAAGTAGTTGCATTCCCTGTGCATTTGAGGAATCCACAGGCAAGCTGTCCACAGGCAATAGGTGGTTCCCTAGCGTTAGTCCCTCCCTGGGATCTCCCTGCCACCTGCCTCCTATGGTGGATGGATGGAGGCTGAGGCCAGGGAGACTGTGGGGCTAAGGGGGTGTGCAGTGGCAACAGGAGACATCCTCAATGCCTGCCCCTTGGGCAGCCATGGGGACAGATGTCTCAGGTGGGACAGATCCCTAATTGATTGACTCCATAAATAGAATAAGCAGAAAGGAAGTAATCTATTCAACAACCATAGAGCCCAGGTCTCCGGCATTGTCCTGCCTCAGCTTAACTGGTGCCTAGAAAACACTGTGCCCAATTAAGTAAACATTTTGTCTGGGTTTCTGGCCTGCTAAAGAGCCCATTCCTGCCCTCCATAACCTTATCTGAGCCACAAATATCACAAAGAATTAAGAAATAGCAGAACTCCATGCAGAAATCCCTCTTCAACCAGAAGTTATCCTTTGCAAAATTCTGTTGGTATAAATTTACTCCTAGAAACATCTTCCTCAACAGTAAGAACTTCACATATCGACTGAATAGCGCAAGTAAATCAAACTTAAGGGTGATTTTTTAAAAGGAGGGATTTGGAGAAGGAAGGGTAGACCAGATGGCAGACTAAGAGTTAGCGTGTTTCTACCATGAAGCCATGATGGAGTAAAAAGAAAGTAAGGGAAGTTGAACTGTGGGGTGGAAGTGGAGAGCAGAGGGAAGTAGGACCCTCAACCGAGTTCTTGTACATCTGCTGAAAGGAGAGAGTTAAGAGACTTGTAACACAGGAAGACAGAATGAACAGTGCCTGAGGTTTTCCTATATAATAGGAAATCTATATAATCCTAGAATTTGGGGAGAGGAGGTTGAGAGACCTACTTAAAAATTCTGACTATCTTGATAAAAGAGTTGTTTACAGCTTTGTGCTTCTCCAACATAGAACTTATTCTCCATCTGTGGATCACAGTGAGCTCCTGGCAGTGTGAGGCTGTAACGCAGACCCATAAATTTACTCATGTAAATAGAGAACCAAATTAAAGAGAAAATCTCTCTCAGTGTATATATTATCTACACAGGGCAAAACAAATTAATAGCATTTTTCCAGCCTGTGAGGGCAGAAAATCCTCAAAAAGGTCTAGCAATTAAGAGATGAAAAATGGAAATTAAATGTATAGTGGTAACAGTCTTTTCACAATGTATCAAACACACCAGTGAAGCTCTCTTTATGGCTTTAGGAGTGGGCAAACAGCAATGGGATTCTTACAGATCCCATCACAGGTCCCTTTCTCCTGTTGCTCTCATGAGGTCTAGATTCGTCCCCATACTTGGCATGGAGGACTAAAGATCAAACCCAGTGGTGCAGATACATATAGTATTGAATCTGACAGAAAGAGGCTCAAAGGATGGCCTAGGGGAGATGTGGGATCAGCACCTCCTCCCTGAGAGCCGGGTAAGATCCAGAGTAGAGGAGAGAAGGGTAGACAAGATGTTCTTGGAGGTGAGAACAGCAAGTATTGCTGTTCTTAAGGTGGGGTAGTTAGAAAACAGTGTAAGAAATCGCTGAGCTGTCTCCCTCACCTGTATGCAGGTAAGCTCCAGCAACCATAGAGCAGTACTCTGGCAGGGCCCCTTGGGTCAGTGATTTTTTGTTGTTGTTGTTGTTAAAATTCAGCTGAAAGCTGGAACATACTTTGTATCTCTTGAGGTCTTTAAATAGCAATGGAGTTAAGAATGAGCCTGGAAGTTCCTGCAGTGAGAAAAGAAGCCTGGTCAAAGTAGAGGATTTTACTGAGATGTGGAAAACAATGTTGGGTAAATACTGTAGGCAGTTTTTAAATGTGCTATTAGCTTATCAAAGTAAGGGGTTTTTTTTTCCCCCTTTGTTTCCCCTTTGATCGCTCAATTTTGTTTTAGTCAAAGGAGACTCTCTAAGAAAAGAAATCCGTTTGGTTTGGTTTGGTTGAACATCTCATTTGAGCAGATTCAAAACAGTGAACGGAAAAGGGAGGGGGGAAGAACTAAGCAAATAAATTAATTTCCAGCCTCAACATTTCTTTTTGCATTTCAGCTTGAATAGATCTTTTCAACGCTTTGGAAAATTTTGAGAATCCCTAATCTTTTACTTTATTTTATAGTTTATTTAAAATGTCACAATTTGAAATGCCTTTGTTGATAAATTCCTGCATTGCTCTATCAAAAGGGAATTGGGATTTCCTTGGATCCCCAAAGAGCTACAGTTTTTGGTCTACAAGGAGAGCACATTTCATCTTCCAAACACTTATCTCCTAGGTTCATCCTAGCTAGGTGCCACCTGTCTATTCTGGCCAGGGTTGAGACATATAGGTCAGAACTCAGAACTCCTTCTGAGGAGTGCTATACTGTCAGTTCGACCGTGATGCTCATCTTCCATTTCCTTATAGATCTTGATGAGTGTGCCACCAAACAGCACAACTGTCAATTCCTGTGTGTGAACACCATTGGCAGCTTCACATGTAAATGTCCTCCTGGATTTACCCAGCACCATACTGCCTGCATTGGTAAGTAGGAGAGGAAAACACCCTAGAGGAAACATAGCTGTTCCTTTAAGGAACTATTTTCTAGTTCCTCTGCTGTTGGAAGATGATGACAAAAGAGTGAAAAAATACTATGTGAGTACAGGTACGTGTGTGCAGGTGTGTCTGCATACACCTGTATGTGAAAAGTTATTGGCCTTTTCTGAGTGAATCATCCCTCTCTCTTTTAAACAACACAAAGAGTGGATTTTAATTCTTTTCCCTACCCGCTTGTTCTAGATAACAACGAATGCACTTCTGACATCAACTTGTGTGGCTCTAAGGGTATTTGCCAGAATACTCCTGGGAGCTTCACCTGTGAATGCCAGCGCGGGTTCTCACTGGATCAGAGTGGCGCCAGCTGTGAAGGTGGGTAGGGTTCTCAGCTTGATACCGCTGCCAGGTCCTGGGGGAAACTCTTCACCCTCCTCTAGGAGATCTTGGAACTGAGCACAAGGAGAACACCCAACTGAAGATGGGAACTATTTTGCTGGGTCGGCACAGGTGTCCTATCTTAAAGACCCATCTTTCATCTCATGCTTGATCATGTCCATAACATGTGCCTTCCCCTAGTATCTCAGGGCTTTTTCTGCTCAGTGAATAGCGTAACCTAAGAGGGCACAAACTAGTCAAGAAAAATAGCTCAGTTCCTGCATTTGATTCATTCATATTCTAGTCATTGGATCCAAAGTCTTAAAAGGACTCCCCACATGTGGATTATATATATGAAGAATAACTCATCTGATACTATGCAATTAAAATTTAAATTTTTTTTTTTTTTTAGGATTTCCTTTCTGTCTTGACATCTTTTAGTTTCTGATCCTGGCACAAACAAGCAAATACAAATAACTTCCACAGCCATCCCATAGAGTGCTCTTGGGCCTTACCTTCATTTCTTGGTCGTTTTAATTTGTAGACATTAGCAGGAATATCTGGATGTTTTTCTCCTTGGACTCATCAAAAGCTCCGGAGCACATATTCTTGATGCTCTGGTGGCAGAATAGTTTTTCAGGGGTCAGCTGCCTCTCCCTTTAGCATGCATGTCAGTGTGGCTTCAGAGAATGACTGAGAGACCAGCGCTGATGTGGTTTCAAGGCAGCTCTCCCTTCCTTTGCAGATGTGGACGAGTGTGAAGGCAACCATCGCTGTCAGCACGGCTGCCAGAACATCATCGGGGGCTACCGGTGCAGCTGCCCCCAGGGCTATCTCCAGCACTACCAGTGGAACCAGTGTGTGGGCAAGTAGTCTTTCTTTGGTACCATGAAGAATCGCGGCGGGCTCCACTGAGGCCAAATAGTGCTTTCTTTCTGGAAACTTGAAACCTGTCATTAGATCAACAGAGAGTCATTTAAAGCCCCCCTAACCTGGTTGAAACCAGAGGAAAGTCACAGCCTTTGCAAAACAGCAAACTGAGGGGGAAAAAAACATAATGATAAAGGATATTTTGAGAACATTGGAAATGAAATGCCCCTAGAATTCCTTCACTCTCAGCATCCTCCCCCATTCTGCTGCATGCTATCACTATGGCCCTGTTCGCAGGAGGGCCAACAAAATCCTGCCTCTGACTGAAAAATAGCCAGCCAGCCAGAGGTGATTTTGGGTGACTTTTGGCCCACAGACACAGAAATGGTTCCAGTCAGCTCTACACACCCTTTGGGGCAGAGCGTAGGCAGCCGATGCGGGTAGTTTTTTCAGGTCTCTGAATTCTTTTGAAAATTAAGGGAGACCCAAAGGCTCATTAAACTGAAATTATGTCATTTTTGATTCCATACTGTCATGGGAAAAATACTCTTAATGCACATGAGAGAATTCCAACACGGTGAGTTTAGTGGGACCCCAGATTCATCTTGCCCAGGCTCTTGGTTTTACTAGAAAGACCTGAAAGCCCAAGGAAGAAAAGTAATCTGTCCTGAACCCTGTTCCTTTGTGACATGCCTGAGACTAGAACCTCAGGCTCTTAACTTCCTGACTCAGGGCTGCCTTTCAAGTGTTGTGTTCACTCACTTTTTCCATGTACCAAGTATCTAAGCAGCACTGCGGTAAGCTTGGTGCTTAGGTGACCTGTTCTAGCTGCCATGCCCATGGGTTTAGAGCCCTCCTTAGCAAAGACACCAGGATTAATGCTTCCCTGGTGCTGCTCCACCTCTCAGTGCTCCACTTTACTCCAAAAGAAGAGACATTTGGTGTGTTTTCATTTATCAAAACTGCATCCCTTTCATTTGGTTTGATTCTTTCCAAGACACAGTTTTGGAAGGATGAGCGAGGTTGGCTAAAAGGATGCCAGTGCTGGAAGAGTTTAGACACTACTAGATGACCTGCCCTCCCCTCCTCTTCCTACCTTCAGTCTGGGGGTAGTAGAGGTGGGCAGATCATGTCTTCATTGCCTAGAGATTCTACTTCGGCCCCCGGAAGATCATCTCCTGGCTGGGAGTTCTAGAATAAATTGATTAAGAAGTTAGAAGAGGGGGCTCCTGGGTGGCTCAGAGGGTTGGGCCTCTGCCTTCGGCTCGGGTCATGGTCTCAGGGTCCTGGGATCGAGCCCCACATCAGGCTCTCTGCTCAGCAGGGAGTCTGCTTCCACCTCTCTCTCTCTGCCTGCCTCTCTGCCTACTTGTGATCTCTGTCTGTCAAATAAATGAATAAAATTAAAAAAAAAAAAAAGAGGTTTGGGGGGTTTCAATACCCAAAAGATACTAGCCCAAACTGGGCTCATAATTCTTAAGAAGTACAGCTATCTACAACGAGCATTGCCTTTGGCCAGAATGGCTTCCCTGGAGCCATGCAGGGTGGATTTCTCAGACCAGCCCTTTCTGGATCCTCACTCCTGGGCTGCCAGAATTTCACTCTTAGAAGATGGATGGGTTTGGGGTCAAAGGCCACTTGGTCTCATCGTCTTTTTTTTTTTTTTTAAAGATTTATTTATTTATTTGACGGAGATCACAAGCAAGCAGAGCGACAGGCAGAGAGAGAGGAGGAAGCAGGCTCCCTGCCTCACAGAGAGCCCGATGCAGGGCTCAATCCCAGGACCCTGGGATCATGACCTGAGCCAAAGTCAGAGGCTTTAACTCACTGAGCCACCCAGGGGCCGCAGGGTCTCATCGTCTTATGGAACAGATCAAGCTTGCAGCTGCAGTTGGAGTTGAGCCATGTTGACCTAGAGAAGATCTGTAAAAGAGAGTCCATCCTACATTTTGGAATTCTCCTAGCGGTTCTCTCTTCACACCATGACTAACACTAAGCAAGCCTAATGCAGCAACCTTTGATTTTAGAGGACAGAGTAGATAGGTTTTAGTCTTAAGATTAAGGAGGGTTTTTTGGAGAATCCAAGGCTGTTTCAATAAAATTAAAATGTCTCTCTTTATAAAAAGGACACAACCCCCCCCCCCCCAATTTTGAGCATTGACTGAGAGGAAAACAAAGATTTTGGAGCACAAAAAAATTGCTCTTAGAGCCATTTGCTCCAGGATGAAAAAGGTGGAGAGGGCAAAGCACGGGCAACAAGTCATGTCTGTACACTGATGTACAGGGTGAGTGCAGAGATTCTTTCCAAGCTGTAAACATTGACTATTTGCCAGTTTCTTAATTCCTGTTCTGCTGACCCTAGTTCTCTAACATAGATAAGCAAATTTAATTTAAACTTTGTTAGATTCTCAGGGAGTTAAAAAAAAAAAAAGCAAAGTAAAATAGAAAAGAATGTGAAAGAGAGGAGAGAGTTCTTAACTGGGATGGATATTTATAGTAACAAAGATAGATGCTCAAAGCTAGAAGGAGCCTTAGAGAGGATCTAGTCTGACCTCACTCCTAAAACATAAATCCTTCTCCAACCTCCCTGGTTGTCCAAGCTTCACTTGAATACCATCTTGAAGGGCATTCACTTTCTTGCAAGATAACCCAATTTATCTATAGAGAACTTTAATTCTTGGAAATATTTTTTTTTTTTCATAGAAAACAAACTGTTCCTCCTCCTACTTCTAACCTATTTCTGTCCTTTGGAACAATACAGATAAATAAATCTAAGTTTTATATCAATGGGTCCTGTCCTACATATACAGACATGGGCCTTAGAGGTTTTGTCTATCAGAGTCCTGTCAGGAAACCAATGGCTAAGCCCAGCCCAAAAGCACAGGGCAAAAGAGAGGAGCGTGTTGATGCTCCATGCACGTCAGTCTCCAGGGACTGAGAGCAGGTGAAAAGTCTGGAGATAGACATGGAGGGGCAAGGGGAAAACATCCAGCCCAAGGATAGTCTTTCCACCAAAGTAATTACCTTCTGTTCCTCATTCACTCTTGGGTGCCCATGGCCTCCACTGGTATCTGTTACACACTTCGTCTCTGATTTAGAGCAAGGGGGAAAGAACAAAGACAACGGCAGATCTAATTACCTCTGTTGTAGGAACCCTGAAGCCTAAATGACCTTGGGTGGATATCTGGGAGTCCTTGGATATAAAGAATTCTTAAACAGACCTGTAGCTGGGCACTGAGCCACAGCAGACAGCTCAGTGAATGGCTTTCTTATTGTGTATCTATTCCTTCCACACAGGAAGGAAAAAGGAAAGGGAGAGAGAAGAGAGGGAGGGAGAATATTATGCATATGGAAGCACCCCGCCCCCACCATTTTGACCCACCTGTTTTTCCAATTTTAAAACAGATATTTTTGGGGTGCCTAGGAGCCTCCGTCGGTTAAGTGTCCGACTCTTGATCTCAGCTCAGGTCTTGCTGTCAGGGTCGTGAGTTCAAGCCCCACACTGGGCTCCATGCTGGGTATTGAGCCTACTTTAAAAATAAATATATAAATATAAATAAATACAGATGTTTTCTTAGAAACAGATCTGTTTTTTGTAAAGGAATCTAAAAAGGTGAAACCAACAAAAAGACAAAAGTAGTACCAGTTTAAATGGTGTGGAGTCTCTTGAGAGACACTGGCACGAAGGCAAGCACGTGGCTTCTGCAATCAGACAGCCCTGGGCATGCGTCTCGGCCCTGCTGCTGCTGCTGGATCTCAGAGGGGCTCTTGGAGCCTTGTTTTCATCATCTGTAAAACAGGGATTATGACACCTACTGCCCGTGATTGTTGGGAAGGTCAAGGTACTGAACCTTGTACTCTGTCATGCAATGGGCATCTAATAAACCTTAATTACATTTCCCCTCCTCGCTTATGTTGGAAGCGTTTGCTCATTGAGGCAAAGGCCAATCTGTATGCAGTCAAATGAATATATGCCTGAAAATGGGCTACAGCGATTAAGGAATATTTTACCAGCAAGCCTCCAGCCTGCCCTACACGCCAGGCCTACAAAAGTATATTTGAGATTTCAGAAAGTTATAAATTAGAAATAGTGAGATACTGAAGATTTCTCCCTCAAGTTGATTTTTTAAAGTTAGATTTCTTTCCCCTGCTTTTTACTGTCAGACTTGGCAGGTCCCCGTGGGTAGCCAGTCCTGCAGCATCTGTCTCTATTGTGGGTTTTTTCCAATTATTGCTTGTGAAGTCTGCTCTGAATGTCTTCCAGCCATACTTTGCTTTAGACATGGCCCAGACGCTCTGGGCAGGAGGCTGGTTTGGATAAGGGGGGGGCCCATTCAGAGATGGGAGCAGACATACCAGAAGGCACTATTCATCCCCAGGACAACCACCTGGGGGCTTTTGCAGATTTTTGAAAAGGAAGTGCAAGTGGGGCAGACACTTCCTGCAGGATGGCAGCCCTGCCAGCCCCGCACATCCTCAAGGAGGAGGACTGGGAAAGCAGCCTCCGGGAATACAGCTGGTTCCTGCTTTGGAGACAGTCCTCCCTCTCACAGAGAACTGCAGGATGCCTTCCCTCCTGCCCTGAGCCTTGAACCTTAGCTAGGAACCAGCCCCTCATGCTTCACGGGAGGCTCGTGTGGCGCGGAACACACCCGTGTGGGCTTCAGATGAGACCTGGAATCTGACGCCCTCCGAACCCCAAGCTCTAACGCTCTCCACCTGCTGTGTTTGACCTCGCCTTCCACGTTGGCTCCCCATGTGCCAAGAGGCCACGTCCATTTCCACAGTGCGCTCGCTCCCCCCACCCCCTCTCTCGCCCTCTCTCTCCCCTCCCTCTCCCCACCCCAGTCACCTCAGCCTGCCCTGCCTTCCCGAGTAGTGCTAGTGCGAGCGGAGGGCCAGCTGGCTGGCAGTCCCTGGTGGAAACGCCTGGTGTGTTCTGGTTTCCGTGCAGATGAAAACGAATGCCTCAGCGCACACATCTGCGGAGGAGCCTCCTGTCACAACACCCTGGGCAGCTACAAGTGCATGTGCCCCGCTGGCTTCCAGTACGAACAGTTCAGCGGGGGCTGCCAGGACATCAATGAATGTGGCTCCGCGCAGGCGCCCTGCAGCTACGGCTGCTCCAACACGGAGGGCGGCTACCTGTGCGGCTGTCCGCCGGGCTACTTCCGGATAGGCCAAGGGTGAGTGCCTCTGCCCCTGCTCACGCTGGGCGGTTCTCTTGCTCCCAGCCTCGTGAGGTGGATGTCGCTCCTGACAACCCATCCTAGCTGAGGAGAACCATCCTTTTTGTAATCCTAGAGGTCATTCCAGTTAGCTCTGCAAAGGTGGTAGGCTGTAATACACAGACTATGAAACTCGCTGTAAATACCTTGATATAGGTTTTCTTCGTCTTGTTCTCTTGATCTTCTTGTTGAAAATGGATTCATTTCTCCAGAAATGCAGGGGCCGACCCAGACCAGAACAGGACTCAGGGCACATTCCTGACCCACCCTTCTCCTGGGGCAAACAGGGTTCGGTCTTTACTGAAAATGCCTTGTCATTAGAGAACATTGTATGTTAGGATAAATCACAACGGTATCTGGTTTTAATGTACATGTTACACCTCAGACTTAAGTTTACATTAACAATTACCAAAAGAGTATGAAACAGGAGCTGAAATAATTAGTGTATTCTCCAGGCAGAACACTTCACCACATTGTAGATGTGAGTGTTGGGGAAGGCAAGACATAGTTTTATTTTACTCAGTAATTTGAAAGTTTAGTGGTAAGTTTTCAAATGTAGGTCTTTTTCCCTGCCGACTTAATTGAGACTTGGAGGCCCATCTACTTTTGTCTGTCTTGTTAAGGATTTCAGTTTTTACCTTTTTAGTTAGGAACATACAGACATGAAATAGACATACACCTGTCACACACACAACCACACACACACAGACACACCCCACAAAATCACATATCCCAGAACACACACATACGTTTATATATAAAATTAACCTAGTGGCCTTTGATTTCTTAACACACAAACATCAAGCGATTCACTTTGGGTCTGTGTAGACTTGAAGGTAAAAGAATGTTTCATGGGAAGTACACAGAATGCCAGCAATAGGACACGAATTCCCAGATGTTTGTGTCTGGCTCTCAGTAGACTCATTCTTCATAAGTTGAATGCCAGAACCATTTTCCCAGCAAAAATTGTGACAGTCCAAACTGGCTTCTGGCCAGTGGGACTTTGTAGTCACACTTCTTGTAAGTGGTGTTCCAGGGATATGAAAATACTGGAAAGGATTTCTGAGAAAAGAACCAAAGCCTACAAATTTGGGGTTTTCCTTCCAATAACTTAATCATTTTGCAAACGTATACAAACACACACACACATACACGATGAGCATTCATCATTTCATCCATTGTATTGTTTCTGCACGTTTCATGCTGCAAGACAGAGGAAGAGAAAAGGAAATGTACTGGGCTCTGGCAGGATTGCAGAA
Source organism: Lutra lutra (assembly GCF_902655055.1). Taxonomy (NCBI): domain Eukaryota; kingdom Metazoa; phylum Chordata; class Mammalia; order Carnivora; family Mustelidae; genus Lutra; species Lutra lutra. The sequence continues at coordinate 67,421,086 of NC_062284.1, read as the reverse complement.
AATAGTAGGAGCCCCTGAACGGCTGCAAAACACACAAAAAGATCCTGCTTATTGGCATTGAGGGCATAAAGAAAAATGGGTTATAAAAAACAGGCCAACAAGTACAGAAAAAGAGATCGATAATTGGTCTTCGTTATGACCCATTAGTAGAAATCTACCCATTTATAACAGCTTGGGCTTCTCTGTGAATCACTAGAGTGGACCCTGCCCCGAAATAAAGACTCCTTAGGATCACTGAGCTATTTCAACACATTTTGAAAGAGGAGCCTGGTAAATACATTCCAAGAGGCCTAGGAAATAGTAAGCAGAATAACAAAACAAGGTACTTGTGACACATGCAAGCCTCCCTCTGTAACTTGGCTTTGATAACTGAAAGGCAAAGAAAAACAGCTGAACTAGTTCTCTCTTGGGCATGGGTTTGTTTATCCAGCCTCACATGAGTCAGAGCCAATGGTCCTAGTGGTTTTGAATGACTTGAAGCAATTTCCCACAGTTGGGTTAAGCTCCCATGCTTGCATCTTAGACATTACACATCTTCATGGTTTGTTTCTAAGTCAACCTCAGTTCTACCTAGAACTTTCCTTGCAGCTTCAGTAGCTTTGGCCAAAGCGAGTGGTCACATAAGAGGAGAAGTTGCTCAGAAGCCGGAGTGGTGAAGGCTGGTGATAGTGGTGGCGGAAGGGGAGACTGTAGTGATGCGGTCAGGGAGGCAGGAAAAGGGCAGGGAGCTCAATGGCGGATGCTCATACCTTTCTCACTTTCTGGTTTATAAAAGGAAGATGTTTTCCTTTAACCTCCCAAGTCACATGGTCTCCCCCTCTGCTCCCAATCCTTTCCCCATTTCCACTCCATGTCCCCTCCCTGTGTTAATGGAGCAAAACACCTGCCACAGTTGGGTTCAGAAAAGAAGGGGCAAATCCATATGCAACACAGGACCCAGAGAGATAGTAGAAAGAAATCGACCCAACCCGGGGAACTGGGACTCTGAGCCTAAACCCAGAGGACTTCAGGGTGGCTCTTGGAACCAGCCAGTCACCTAGCAGACAAATAGTCAGTGGCTAAATGTCACCTGGTGGGGTCCATGCACCACTGGAACTCTTGGTCCTCCTCCCTTATCTACCAGTTCTAATGAAAAGGGGCCGTGCCCCTCTTCCTCCACAGGCACTGTGTTTCTGGAATTGGCATGGGCCGAGGAGGCCCGGAGCCACCTGCCAGTGGCGAAATGGATGACAATTCTCTCTCCCCGGAGGCCTGCTACGAATGTAAGATCAATGGCTACCCCAAACGGGGCAGGAAACGGAGAAGCACAAATGAAACAGATGCCTCCAACATCGAGGTGGGTCAGAAGGTGGTTTCTCCTGATGTCTCCTGTTGCAGAAGGGCCTTCCAGATGCCTGTGGTTTCCTCCAAGGATGTTCCAAGTGTGAAAAAGCTCTCTGGGGAGAAAATCCAGACATTCCCTGCGCTCTAGGCTGCATTTTACAAGAGTCTGTGGGACTCTGGATTTTCTTGCTGCTTTTAGGGAGTGGCCATCCGAAGGTTTTCACATACTTGCTCATTTCCTCTGTCTCGCCAAAGAGAAAGTCAAACACCCACCCAAAGTCCGCTGAAAGGAAAGGTCTGAGATCCAGGACAGCAAGTGGGCAGAATAGTGAAGTGACATAGTGCTCTCTCCGTGGGGATGCCAAGTTCTGAAAGCTCAAGGTTCCTCTACTGAAAAGAGCCATGTGGAGTGTGAGGGAACTTGGATTCTAGACAAAAACAACATGGAGCTCAAGCAGCCTGGTTTTCTTTGCCTACGGCTGCTGCAGCCTTTCAGTCAACTCAGAACTGCACAGATATTCACCCAGACCTCTGGCTCCAGGCCCGGAGAATCCGGCACATGTGGTCCCAGAGAGGCCAGCAAGCAGCCAGGTGAAAAGCATTGAATGTTAGCAGATCATCAGAGTCAGGAAGTAGGTTCCTAGGCGTGTCCTTCCAAGGGGATGGTTTTGCGTCAGTGAACAAAATTGAAATAGACTGGTTCTTTCTTAGCATCGGTGCTGCAACCCATCCGCTGTGGTTTGGGAAATGAGATAAGTCTAGGGAAAGAAAACGGTCTATGAAAACAGTGGTTTTCGAACTTGAGCGTGCATGTGAATCATCTGGAAGACTTGGTAAGCCGGATTGCTGGGAAACACCCCCGGGGTTTCTGACTCGGTAGGTCTCACTCAGGTGGTGCTGAGAATTTGCGTTTCTGACAGATTCCCAGGTGACACAGATGCTGCTGGTCTGGGGAGCACACTTGGAGACCTGCCGCATTAGAAGACCTCCAACTACTTGCTTCCGTCTTGACATCAGTTTAATGTTTTTTTGTTTTTTTGTTTTTTTACTGTTCTAAACATGTGCCAGTTTAGCAGATCTATGACTTAAATGGTGTTTTATGAAAACAGGCATTTTTGACATGGTATATCCAATGTGAGTAGGAGGTGGTATTAGTGTAAGATTCGAGTCACTTTTTAAGATGAGAAGCAGGTGACATACTTACATTTTATTTAACGCATTGTCATGTGTCTTTCCAGGACCAGCCTGAGAGAGACACCAATGTGAGTCTCGCAAGTTGGGACATTGAGAAGACAGCCGTGTTCGCTTTCAATATTTCCCACATCAGTAACAAGGTCCGAATCCTAGAGCTCCTCCCCGCCTTGACGACTCTGACCAATCACAACAGATACTTGATTGAATCTGGAAATGAAAATGGCTTCTTTAAAATCAACCAAAAGGAAGGGATCAGCTACCTCCACTTCACCAAGAAGAAGCCAGTGGCTGGAACCTATTCATTACAAATCAGTAGTGCTCCACTTTATAAAAAGAAAGAACTTGATCAGCTAGAAGATAATTATGACAAAGACTACCTCAGTGGTGAACTGGGTGATAATCTGAAGATGAAAATTCAGATTTTGCTTCATTAATTCACCAGAGACCAAATAATTAAAAAACAAAGATAGATAGGTAGAACGGAATTTTTCCCCCAATCAGAATCTTCATATCATAGGTACAATCTTTCACCAAGTAAATTTCTATAAATAAGCACTATTCTTGTATTACAAAAAGCAAGGTACAGGTAACTACCCTAGTTCAAAACAACCACTTTCTCAGGCTTCTCATGTGTGTAGCTGAGCTACCTTGTCATATGTGTTGATTCTTGAAAACCGGGACACGTATTTTCACGGGGGGTCAGTCATTCATGCTGACATGCCGTCCTTCTAGCAGTTTACAGGAATGTGCTTCCAATCGAAGGACTGTTCTGTTTTTTCAAATTTTTAAACTTTGCTTCTCCAAATACAAGTACTAGGTTGGCCAATTATAATATCTATTTGGTGCTAGTAAATTCTCAAACTAGATTTATAAATGCACTGTAATATTTACACAACTTAGAAACCAAATTACCAGTATTCAGTTCAAATACTCCATTAATTTCAATCAACCAAAGTTAGTTCAGTAGCTTATCTCAGTTATGAGTTATAATACATTACATGTAAATTAAGTGTGTGTATACTGTAATCGTGCTATTTTTTATCATTGAAACATTTATAAACTAGAATAATAATGCCCTTAATGTGAGGGTTTGTAATGGTGCTTATTAAGACCAAAGACTTGTTAAATGTATACACCAAGTGGTAAGGAAATTTCTGTGACTGGCCCACACATGCGTGGAGGTCTGGGAGGACCAAGAACCAGCCCCAGCAGCCAAAGGATCACCAGTACACCCTTCATCACACCCGTGCAATATGCCAAGATTCCCCTCGATCATTCCTGTCAACAAGGGGTCCATGTCATAAATGTCACAATAAAACAGTCTCTCTTTTTTTAGTGTACCCTTGGCTTTGTGTTCTTGCATGGATATGGGATTTGAGGAGGGGGGTGGCATTCTGGAGGCTAAATAAAGTTTCCTGAACTTAAATTATCCTGGGTGTGGTAGTTATAGCTTTGAAAGGTGCCAAACGTATAACCACTAGCAAAAAAAAAAATTAATATATTTGAGTTAGTCCCTTGTTCTGTTCATTAAAGACAGTGGAGTTATTTCTGGCCAATAAGAAATTTAGATTGTAGCCTCATTTCTAAAACATGACCTAATTATTCCTGTGACTTTTAGACCACTAGATTTAAGTATTTTAAGATATCAAGTTCGGTCACTGTCTTAGAGCACATGGGTTCCATTATAAAAGATTTATCATGCCCTCCCCCTCAAATATACAGTGTTGGCAAGCCTTAGGTGCTCCATCCTTTTTCCCCCTAAACATCTGTTGTTAGTCAGGGCTAGTCTAATTTACAAAAGGACAATACCAAATTGAATCCAACTGAATGCTATCTAGCTCTTGCTTTTTGACTGTCGTAATTTGAAAATGCTGTTTTAAGTGCAATATTGAGTATTTAACAATTCAGTTCACTGAATTGGTATGAAATAATTCTTACAATCCCCAAGGGCAGTAAAGTGAAGGTGGCGAAAATAAAGGTGAAATAAAATTGCTGCATGAAGGGGAAAGAAAGCATATAGGACAAAGTCAAAATCCTCTCAACATCTTCAAAAAGCTACGCTAAAGATGGTGGAGGAGGTCTGTTCCATCTTATTCCAGAAGGCAAAACGAAGGTTAGTTGCCATGAAATTCAGTTTAACATACATCTTCCTAACTGCCGAGCTGCCCACTGAGGAATGGATTTCCGTGTGATGTGGTGAGCTCTCTGTCACTTTTTGGAGTGTTCTAGTCTAGGCATGACAGCCAGTGGACAAGGATGCTTTCTTCTCCCTTACAGGCCATGAACATCTTGAAGTATTTTTTTGTATCTCTTATTTTACCATCCAAAAAATCTTGCTTGTAATAGGTGCTAAATAGAAATGAATCAAATGACTATTTTGGAAGCAATTTGTACCTTGGTTGGGAAGTGAAAATATGACTCAAAATTTCCTTCTAACTCTGTGCCTGTGGGTCTATGATGGAAGTGTACTAAAGTTGTTAGAGAAGAATATATAGCATATGGTAAACAACAGTTTGCATTCGGAAAATGTCTTTGATAATTTAACCAGAACTGCATTATATTGAATAATGGATTTTCTTTATAACAAACAGCAAAAGAATATAGAGTTGGCACATGGTAGATCACTTTGATATTTTTAATAGTCTCAGTCTGGCTTTTATTTATTTCAGAGCCAACAATTTTCAACAGCATATTTTCCATGTTTCTGTCTGTAACAAAACATTTTCCTCATTGTTCCATTGTAAATATTCCTCTTGTTGGAACCCTTTTGAATCCTGAGATTTAAACCTGTACCTTTTAATTGTCTGTGACCTTTCGATTTTATTTCCAGTGGTTGACAAACTTGGTTTTGTAAATCTCTCAGAAGCTTGAAAACGTCTTGTCTCTACCCCTCAGCCCATTTCATTTGCCAATAATTATTTTGTAAGTAGGGTTGAAATGAACTCAGCTGGCCTTGTGAAATGTTTAAACTTGCACAAACAACTACATTTTTGTTCAACAAATAGCACTTTACCCAGCCAAAATTGCTTTGGACATTGCCATTACAAATACTGTTAAACTTCAGAAATCATGTTTGTAAATTAGATGAGCCAAAATAAAGGACAATTAGGTTGATACTATATTAGTATACTTAAAAGTTATATATCTATAAACTGTTAAAGATTTTTAGATCACCACTTCGTCCACAGAATGTACTTTATTCTGATTCTAACGTAGTTGTTAGAGATATATCAGAAATGTCATTACTGCATGGTTTTAGGATCTTGTTTCTAAATGCTAGAAGACTATTGCTAGGGTGATTAGTCTTCACATACAGACCTGAAGACAAAGTTATTTCCCCCTTGCCAATTTTAAATAACACTTTGTAAAGAAAAAATCAGCAGCAAACCACTTTATTTCACTAAACATTTTGAAACCCAATGTGAGCCTAACATTATATTGTTAGGAATGGATGCTCAGTACTCTGAGTTTAGGGTTAGGGAGAAACAAAAAGGCTGTGACTTTGATTTTGCAGATTTCCATGTGTATCCATGCCTGGGCTCACTCACAGGTCTGGGTCTCAATGAAAGGTTCTGACATTCTCACAAATGTCTGTATAAACATGAGGGTCTTGTACATTTGACACCCGACATACATTTGACAGGACCTGGCAATTCCACAAAATCTGTTATTTCAGCTAACTGCTAATGAATCCAAAATGGTTTTTCTGGCACACAAAGTCATAAACCTCTTTTTAGGACATGGGCTGTTTTACATCCTGGAGCCAAGCCTGAATCATGACCTCTACGAAACAATGTCAATTTCATTTTTACTATTGGACAGGGGAAGGTGCATTCTTTTTAAATGAATGAAGCAGGTAAGTGGGTCTGACTTCCTGTTAGTTCAACTCTGCATTCTGTCCACTCTTGTTTTCTTCCATAGAAAGTAATATCCATTGTTACTTTGAATCCCTGTGACTATCTCCATTTCATAAATAAATTCCGCATTACCTTGTCGGCTCCCTTTGGCCCTTCGTGGGTTGGTTGTAGTGTCAGTTACCAAGCCTCACGCTTGCTATTTCGAGATCCTGTAGCTCGGGTTGGAAGTAAAAAGCAGCGTGGAGGTAGCGAGGCTCAGGGGAGAGCCACAGCTCCGTGCAGTGGTCCCTGTGGACCTTCCACAGCCCTCTTGGGCTACTCCTTGCAGCTGAGCCCTGAAGTGCAGGAATCAGAAGAGGTCTGTTTCCTTCTAAATGTAAAATTCCCTCTGGGAGAAAATTAAATCAAACCTAAATGTTTCAGCTTCTTCCTCTCTTGGAAGTAGAGGTAACTGAAAACATCCTGGTGATAATCACACATCCCATTGATCCCACCAGCCGGGGACAGAAAGCGATCATATGCCGGTGCAGTTGCGTCTGTATGGTAAGCTCTGCTCTAGGGGTCCCTAACAGCTCTGCTAGGTGGGGAAAGATTAATGGGTCCTTGATATATCCAAATTTCAAGAGCATAAATGGCTGTGTGTTTTTGTCACCACATGAGATCAGCGCAATGAGCAGTTGGGCCTTTCTGTCTACGATCGTACCAGATTGTCCTTCAGTGTCCTCACCGCACCTGTGTAGGGCCATGTCCTGATCCAACTCCAGTGGTTCTGTGCCCCAGGCAGGACTGCACACTCCCCGGAGGCCTGCGGCGTCCTACACGTTGGACTGTACCAGGCTGTCCTGTGGGTCCTTCGCAGCCAAGCACCGAGCCTGGGAGTCAGCCCACCGCGGAACCAGCTCCGTGCGGGGCAAACGGGTCTGCATCATGGCCCCTCCGGCCATGATCACTCCCACGGGGAGGGGACAGGGACGCCAGGGCTGCTGTTCTTACAGGCTGAGCTCTCAGTGTCCAGTCGTTCTCCTGGGGTCTGTGATCCCTGGTTTGGAGTTTTGACCTTGCTTTGGCTTATAAGGTTCACCAAGATTGCAGTTCAGACCTGAGGTCCTGAGCAGTGCCTGGTCCAGAGTTCCGACACTGCAGGAAGCTGTGTTCAAACCTTAGTTCCAAGTTATTTGGCCATGCGAAATCCTTGATGTTTCTGAGCCTCATTTCTACTATATATATGTATATATATGTGTGTGTATTTATTTTTTTAATCTAAAACTGCTGGTTTAAAAAGCACTCATGAACAATGTCCCTCTGAACCTCGCTTCAGTCCTAAGTAATTATCCTTGTGCACAAGTTCAGGTGTCTTACCAAAAGTCTCTCACCTTGGGGCACCTGGATGGCTCAGTCAGTCAAGTGTCCAGCTCTTGGTCTCAACGCAGGTCTTGGTCTCAGGGTCATGAGATTGAGTCCCACATTGGGTTCCACGTTGGGCTCCATGCTGGGTGTTGAGCCTACATAAAAAAGATAAAGTCTCTCACCTTATAGAGATAGAACAGAGACTAAAACTCCCACACCTGTTAAAACAGCATGTACTCCCTTCGCTGTGCATGCCAAATGAAGAAGAAATCAAATACGGTATATGAAATCACAACATGAATCACAAAGCTACAAATTCCGTATGTGTTTCAACATCTAGATGCCCCTCTGCTCCTCCAGCAACCCAGTGAAGACAGGTGAGGTGAGAAATGCCCTCCATAGCCCTCCTTTCTCCCCTTTCTTCGCCCTCCCCGTCCCCTCCTAAATGTTCATCATGACCCGGTAGCCCACTGCTGACTCCCCTGCATCATGAGAGACTTCTGATGGCAAAGATTCTTCTATGTCCTCGCAGCTCGAGGCCTGGCACACAGTGGGCGCTAAATATGTGGTGAATGGATCAATGAGTGAGGTTGAAGGAAGGGAAAATACAAGTGAAAAAGGGAAAAGCCCATGCAGTAGAACAACCCATTTCTTCTGCTTCTCCTCTTCTTCCTCTATTTCTCTTTGCCTTTCTCAACAAACATTTTTTGGACACTTGCCTCATGGATGAAGGATGAAGGAAGCCAGGTTCCTAGCCTACTGAGACTTTGAAACAGGGGGTGACAGGGCAGCTCTCTCTCCACTGTTCTTTAGTGAAGACATGGTTAGACTTTGCAGGTGCCTGAAGGAAGTTGCTGGGTATAAGGGTTCCCACTCCCCACAACCCTAGAAGGCAGGAGGCAAGCTAAGGTTCCCTAGTAAATCCACCTTTGACATCTGCAAGTCCCCAGGTCTACATCTTTATGAATCACCAAAATTAGAAACCAAAATTCTAGCATATCTCCCCCAGTGGAATGCCAAAAAGTGGTCATTTTTCAGGAGGAAGTTTATGGTTGGAGTTAGATTTCCAAGTTTAAATGAAACTTACCCTGAAACCTAACACATAAAATCGGGCAGAGCTGTTTGGGTTAAAGCAGATCTAGATAGCCTGGGGTCTCTCCACTCACTCCCTTCAAGACAATTCTTATGGACAATTGTAACAGAAAGGTCAGTTAGAGTCTGAATGGTTCTACAAATGTAAGACAAATATCATTTATAAACTTAATTTTAAATGTTAACAAAAACTCTAAGCCCATTAAATTAATAAATAAAGGCATTATAGACAGCATGTCAGATAAGGAAGCTATACACATTTTCCTTGTATTTATATGTAGCAGAAACTAACTAGATGCTCCCCAAACATTTTTTTTCCCTCCTGGGCTCACACCAAGACTGTTAGTTTAGTGCTGTGTGATGGATTCTAACCAGCAGGGAATCAGAAGTGACACATGCCATTTCCAAGTCTAGAAAAAAAATACATATACAATCATCCACATTCACAGGAAATAAAGTTTACTGTATTAAGCCACTGATATTTTAGGATTATTTGTTATAGCAACAACCATCAATTACCCTAACTGGTACAAGTGTACATGTATATAAATAAATATATATGTATATATGTATAATTAGATTAGTCAAGGTAATAGACATATATATTGACATTATGGTAATTTTTATACATACACACAGACATACACATCAATGTCTTTTGACCTTGGCTGCAGCATTAGAATGACTCAGGGATTTTTTTTAAAAATCCCAATGTTCAGGCTATATGCCAGACCCACCCATTCAGAATCTCTGAAGTTGGGACCAAGATAGCAATGGTTCTAAAAACTCTCTAGACGGCAACCAAGGTTGAGAAGCATGGCTCCAAATCTTCAGGCCCACTGTAAAAGTCAGGCAACTTGGGGAAATCTACCGGATAATTCTGACATGCATCCCATCCACTATTGACATGGCTAGTCGACGGGACATGCATTATCACAGAAGAACGTTAACCATGGCATTCCCTGACTCTGCAAACTGTATCTTTTCATTGGAGTTTGGGGTGCAGCAGCAGTAGGGAACAATCAAGTGGGGATGTAGTATGTATGTTGCAAGGTGGTTCCTTAGACTCATTAATGGGCCAACTCGCACTAGCCTAGGGGCAAGATGGCGAATCTCGCCTCCATACCGGGATGTTCTCAGGGAGTCAGCATCTCCAAGGTGAAGTCCGTTCATAACAAAATGTTGGGGAAATCCCCTAAAAAATATTTAAATCAGATATACGGTCCAGTGAGCTCATGTTTATTCATACTGCTCTTTACCTTATAAAACTGGAAAATATAAATTAGTTCTTTTGAAGGAGACAGTTCTCTGGCATGAAAATAGAAACTTTCTTTTCAAGAAATAATCAGCTTCTGCGAAGAGTGTGCGAATTATATGGTGGGAAATGGGGTCAGGCTGCTACCCAGCCCACCTACCACCTCCAGGCTCAGTTACTCAGCCTTGAAATGCTGATGTGAAAACAGGGGGCCGTTTGCCAGGAATGGGTGATACATTCTGTTACCTAAATTTAAACCTTTACTATGCTTCCCACAAGCTTTTTGGTTCAGAAAACCGCAAAAGAAAGACCGAAGACAAAACAAGAACTCCAGAAAAGTAGAATGTTGTTGCCAATTTGAGAGTCATTAAAAGAAACTTCAGAATACATTTCAAATAAGAATGCTCAATTATATTGCCCTGTAGTTCATGGGTGAGGGAATATCCAATTACAGATGATGGGGAGAATGAGAAGAGATCATTTCAAGTAAGTTTAAGTGCTATGGTACATTCAATGCACGTAATAAATTCCCTACATCGAATACGAAGAACGAAATCCATTTTAATTCAGGAAAAAAAATTGATTTCTTCCTCTCACTGCTAACTACATGGTAAATAATAGTTGGACAATATCTACTTGAAGACACCAAATTCGCCCGCCTGGAGCAGCCAGCTGTCTGTCTCACCTGCCCTAAAACCTATAGCAGTGCTGCTCAGACGTTCATGGTCACATACACCAACCGTGGACCCTGCTGAAATGCAAACTGCGAACTTGGAGGTCTGGGGTGGGGTCTGAGATTTCGTATCCCTACTAAACACTTGCGAGATGCCCATACTTCCCCAACAAACTTTCCTTACAATAGCAAGTGAACAGTTGTAGTTTGCAATTTGAATTTTTTAAAAATGTTATTTATCTTGGTTACCCAGTGTTTTGGGTGCATGCAAGAAGCGTGCCTCACTCACCTGGCCCTCGTCCCAGCCCTTGGTGCAGCCTGCAGACCACACTCCCCATAGTGACACCCCGGTGGCCTGACTCGTTTGTTGTTCCTGGCCTGGGAACATAGCTCCATAGCTCTGCCTCCCAGAGCTCCCTAGCTCTGCCTCCCAGCCTGCTTCTACTCTACACTACCAGTTCCCACCGCACAGAGGAGGTCTTCTAAAGCCCCAGATGTCAAGGAGAGCCTGGAATGTGTAATTACATACGTTGCTTCTGAAATTCCAGCTCTCTCTCAATGAAATTCCTATATCAAGGAAATAATTTTTAAATTGCTTTGCTATAGTTCTAGGTGTCACATTTCCTGATAGTGTGCTTGGACGCACCTATGTGTGGATATCTACCCCCTTTTAAAACGAAGGCCTGACATTTTAAATTTTTTTCATGAATGAGACTCCTGAGAAAAGTTTGCCTCTCACTGGTTGGGCATTAGTCTCCATCTGCTGTCCTCAGAATACACTGGCATTACTCTCCTTTTCTTAGGGAGCCTTTGTCTGAAGAGGTCAGGAATATATTCTTAGAAAAAAGCGTGTCAAACACTGTCAGATTTAAAAGGAGTTTCAACCACATCTTCTATGGAGGAGGATAGAGCTTGATTTATTTAAGATATGCTAAACTGTGTTGGCTTGAAATGATTTCAGATAATCCATCATTCCTTCATTGCTCTTATTCTTTAAATATGTATCTTCCTCTTAAAAACACATTGACACAATTCCCAAAGTTTCAACATACCAACATCATGAGACGGTTAACCCTCATCAACTTGATATTTTATCCTAGGCAGGAGCGCTTAGCAACATCCTCCAACTTGCAGATTTCATCATGCAACTCGTGTCTACAGCTCGTTTATAAAAATATGAAACAAGGTCACCTCCAGCGTGGTTTCCTCACTATCTCTTTCCGAAGAGCTTAATAATTGGCCCCCTCCCTTCCCTGTCTGGCCTCCGCTCCATTGGTCACAAACCACAAAAGCACTTTTATCCAAATAGATACACCCATTTACTCACATACTGAGCAACAAGCATACACAAAAATACACTTTAATGGGTGGGTCCATGGGAAGCCACGGAAACTAGGCGTGTGGGGGAGGGTCCTACAGAGAAGAGAATAAAAGAGGTGTGTGATGGGCTGAGTGATGGGGGGGCCTGCAGAGAAAATCACCAAAGGTGGAGCGCATGAATTGGTTGTGCTGATGTTTAAACCAAGATGTTTTTGCCTCTTAGTAAACATTTATTGAGATTTCCTATGTGCTTTGCACTGTGCTGGCCTTCATGGTGAAGAGAGACAGGGTCTACAACATTGAGCCCCTACACAAAGGATTTACAATCTACTGATAAAATTAACACAAATGAAGCCACCACGTGGGAGAGCTTACATGTCCACACACACACACACAGGTACAGGAAATATTTGGTCCTACAGTGTCCTCAGCATTTCAGAAATATCTCAATTATCCCTCACAACCATCCTGCAAAGTCAGGTGCTCTTGATTGCTTCTTACGGAAGGAGAATCTGAGGCCCGGGAAGGGTAAGTCATCTGCCCAACATCACACAGATAACAAGTGGCAGAGATGGAATTCAGTCCTAAATTTATATAACCCCATTTTGGTCAAGGAAGATCTCAGTAGTTGAACCTAATCATGTGTATTTCCTGTCACAGATCTGCAAATGCTCTCAGTTGTCTGGGCTTTTGTGGAGGGTTAATCTCCAGGTGGTGACACAGGAATCCGGGCCCCTTCCATACTGAAGCTCTGCTATTTCCAATGTCTGGAAATACCCAAAGGTGTCAAAGAAGGGCAGGAGGAAGTGATGAGGGCACATGACACACTGTAATGGCCGCCACCCAAAAGCAATATAAACCACTTATATTTCATTGACCATTAGTTTCATAGCCCCAGGAAGTTGTGAAGGGGTTGGGAAACTCCCTGGCTGGGTACCTGGGTCCCAGAGACCACCTGACCGAAGGGAAGGGAACAGCTACGTTTGGCAGCTGGCTGGCCATCTCCACTACAAACTCCAAAGCCATCAAACATCATGCTTCTGAACCATACAAGGGAGAGCTAAATTACGTGGTGCTAAATTACAGTTCCTGAAAGACGTTCAAAAAAGTGGGAGATCATGAGGTTGGAGCAGAAAGAAGGGAACCCGAGAAAGGTGCTGAAAAGCGGGGAGGCGGAAGCCATTTCTGGCTGAGAGGAACCAGAGCAAACATGCAAAGTTGGGAAGATAAGAGTCATCTTGCCAGATGTGTTTATGAGGCACAACACAGGCAGTGACATGTATCAGAGGCTGAGCTCCCGGAGCTTAGAAAGTGCTTTTCAGACAATACTGACCACAGGCTTCCCAGGGACTTCTCAAAATGTAAATACAAAGAGGCCAGGGACCACGTTTTGCCTGCTGCATTTGGCCCTTCAGTGTCCAGAACTCGGCAATTGCTCAGAAAAGATAAACTTGAATGTTTTATGAATATGGGTGGGCTATTAAAAATGTGCTGAGAGGTAGATAATCCAAGGTCCTCCATTCCCCTTGTCTACTATTGGGCTTTTCAGTGCCTAAAAAGAGTTGCAAATTCCTCAAATCTTGTAGCATTTATCTTTTTCCACAAAAGAAGTCCTAAAATCTGGTAAGGAGGTATGTAGTGGAAGTGGTGAAAGATTGTTTCCATCAGAGGTGTTGGTGAAAGCTTCTTGGAGATTCAGAGGCCACGCTGGGCCTTTACATCGAGAGGATATCCTGAGCGCAGGCCCTGAGGGGGGGCGAGAATGGGGTGGGCAGCGGTACCAGCTGGCACGCGTGGTGTGGAGAGGAGTGGGGTCATGAGGTAGTGGTCATGGAGGGGCTAGAATGCCTGCCTAGGGTAGTTTGGAATATCGTGAACATTAACCCAGGAGTGTATAGGATTGCCTGGGAAGCCTGGACACTGACATGGTAGAACAAATGCAAAGGACTCTGACTTTCTTTCTTGATCCCTTGGCCAGGGCCCACTTATCTCATTGGGCATTTAGGCATGAGGCCAGGGGTTGTTTGTGTCTCAATCACTCACTGAAAGAATGAAATCCTGTGGGAGTCCAGGCAGGAGCCTTCAACAAAGTGATGGTTTGGGGAATGAAAGGGAGGGAGTGGCCTCGGGACCATACTTGAGGTGAGACATCCTCTTCCCTGCTCTGCTGAGTGACCTAGGGAGAGTCCCTCGTCTCCTTGTCTCCATTTTCTCAACTTTACTTGGTCCCCTGCATTTGACTCCCAAGAAGACACAATCATGGAAGAGGTTACAGAAGACTGAGCTAAAAGTAAAGGGGCTTATATAAGATATAAGAAAAGAAAGTAAAGCGAGTGTGATCTTGAAGTCTCAGAAATGGGTGATAACCTCCGGTTGTAGGTGCCTTAGTGGTCATGGAATCAAGGACCCCAGGGGGAAATGGAAGAAATGAAAACAAACAACTGAGTTCATGATGCAGAAGTGAAATGAGCATTTCCAGAATGTGATTTAACTCTGGAAGCTGGAAAAGAATAGAAACATATAAGAAGCAAAACTCTTTTAAGCTTGTAAAAAGACCACGAAAACCAAAGTTGGGGGACCAGTGAGGCAGGAAGAGGCAGCAGTCTGGGTGGTAGATCTGGGTGAGTAGATAAGCCTTTTGATGCTTCCATTGGCACCTCCATAAGGAAGATGACAGTCTGAAACCTGTCCAGGGCAACCTCCTGAGTCCTCTTGCTCCCCTATCTCCCTCCTCCAAGCCCACCCTCTGTGCTCCCCCCTCTCAGATTCTGAGACTCCATGCTTAGGATGGCCCAGCCCACCCTCCAAGCTTCTGCTTTCTCTACAGATATGGAAAGGTTCCCGGCAGGAACATGGAGCCCAAGACTTCCAAACCAGACTGGCTAACGTGACATGTCCACCCCAGTGTGACGTAAGTGATGGGAAGCCCCTTTTGAGAGAACTGACAGAGGATTCTGTGCTCCAAGGTTTGAATCTCAGCCTGAAGTCTTGTACATTTGGAAAGTACTTTCCAACTTGCAAAGTGCTGTCGTGTGGGCATGTTCTCCCTGAGACCGAGCATGATAAACAACCCCATGAGCCCATGATCTGGCCACTGCATGTTCCAAGGGAGGGGAGGCCGTCCGGACCACGCAAGGTGCCCCACACCCTCTCCCCTCCCTTTCTCACAGGCTTCTGACCCCCAGGGAACATCAGAGGAGATGAGTTAGTGCTTAAGGCTCCCAAGCCTGGGCGAGCTCTGGCCATCCCCTCCGCCTCCCAAGCACAGCCAGCTAAGAGAAAGGATGCTCTGCGCTCACATCTGTGGCTGGAACCAGAGAGTCTCGGGAGAAGGGCTGAGCAAATTGGGTCAGACTTCTGTGCCGGGCTGGGAGATTCCTTGGAGTGACTGGGTATGTGTCAGCTGCTAAATGATTCCACTCTCTTCTCCCGGCTCCTGGCCTCCACCCTCCCCTCAGGGAGCTCTGGCTGCCAGGGAGCACTGCTCTGCCCTCTGGCTGCTGTGGCACGTGGCCTCATCATAAAGAGCATCATTTAGGGAGCCCATAAAATGTGCCGGGCAGCCTGCTAGCCGCTTTGCAAACGTAACCGATTCCCCAGCTTGGAATAGGAAATGAGGTCACATTCTCTCAAACGTGAGCATTAAATGCCTTTGCATCCGTGTTATGTCTGTGGATGAACACTAAGACCCCAGGAAGTCTTCCCTCCACAGGGTCCGTGCATGTCGGTACTGCTTTAAAGCCTTAAACCCAAAATCTTGGCCGGCCCGCCAAGGACCCTCACTCTCTTTGGCTGTGCTTGGCGCTGCCAGCAGTCCCTGATGAGTGACCTTCATTCCACAAAGTGCCCCCTGGGGACAGCTGCTCAGTGAAACTGATGACCCAGCATGAGGTGACCCCTGCCCGTTCCAGGAGTCAGATCCCTTCAAAGAGGCATTTCCAGCCCTGGGAACAAGTCTGAGCTCTCAGTGGCTGTCAGAATGTGCACCTACTATGCTCCACTGTCCTCTGCCCATGTCACCTCAACTTGGGACCCTGAGACACAAAATACCAACAGCCAGGACACAGCTCCGCTCTTTATACTCAGTACTCAGAGCTCACACACAAAGTTACGTTTTCCAACTCGGCCAGCCACTGTACTTTCTAGTGAGCTATGGCTTTCATTCCAGAAACGGTGAAGATGGGATCACCTCTCCATAGGTAGCATCGATCCTATCCCCTGTCTCAATAGGACTAGCATGTTTTTCAGAGAATCCTCTACCTTATTATCTGCAGGTTCTCTTTTTAAATTTTCACACCTCTTTGCGTTATTAGTTCTGTTTCATGCATGAGGACACAGGCAGACTGACGTTAAGGGAATTGCTCCAGGTCACACAGCTAAAAAAACAGCAGAACTGGGATTTGCACCCACACCCTTATTCTCAAACACCTCCCTAAAATGTTCTTGGTTGGTATCTAAGTCAAAGTCAAGGAAAGAGGCTCCTTAAGTAGGTAGATGTGTTTCTTTGTGGAGTCCCTGGATCCAGGAAAGTCATGTGGAAGCTGCTAAGCTGAAAGCCCTTATCTGAACTGCATTGGAGGGGACAAACGCACAAGCAGTCTGTGAGTGCCCGGGATGCGGCATGCCACACGCGAGCTGTGGCGGTCTAGCACACGTGTTGGCATTGGACTGTGGCCTGCCCTGGCACTCTTACTAGGCCAACAGCCTGGGTTAGAAGACCCAGGAGAGTAAATATATGAGAATCTAAAGGCATGTGTGCCAGCTATGAGCCTCTGTCCATTCCTAGGCTGATTTTTGGCTTCAAACTGCACTAGGCTCCTTGGCTGTAATCACCTCTGCACTGGGCCTGAGGCTTTTTGGACAGAGGCCCATGGGAAGAAGGGCTTTATCAGGTCTCACTTAAAAGCCATTTGCGCCTATGAACTCGAGTTTTCCAGCACCATCCCTGATCACCCTCTTCTGTCCCACTAACAGCCTACCACAGCGAAACACTATCTGCTCCAAACAAGACGTTCAGATGGAAAATATTTGGACAGAAGTTAGATTTGAGTCTCAGGCAAGAGCCAAGTAGCTGATGGAGAAATCAGAGAGCGGGAGTCTGTGGGTACAGAGAAGAGAAGGAGCAGGTGGCTGTGTCAGAGACCCCATTCTGGGGTAAGGGTAGAGGAATGTTAACAGGAAGTAAGTGGCAAACCACCAAGCCAAAGCAAATATGGAATCCAAAGCTGCCCATGTGGCTTATCCATAAGGAACATTGCCAAGAAAGAACACAGCAGGGAGAAGAGTGGAAGATTCACGGCACCTTGTCCAGCAGCCAACCATGGGGACAGGGAGCCAGCAATGCATTCTGGGCTCTACCTCTTCAGAAACTCAGATGGGGTGTTTCTGCCCCTTAGATCTGGGTACAAGAGGCTTGAATCCTATCCCACCCCCACCTAGATTTTTCTGTGAATTCTCCTTTGCCACTTAAGCTTCTACTTTCCAGTATGTTGTGTCTGTTGTGCACCCTCTTGACCCAGATATCAAACTCAATGACCTCTGCCCAATTTCTACACTCTTCTGCCCTACCCCCTTCCAAAGTAGACTTTAAAGGATTTTGGTTTGAGGAGAGACAGAGGATAGGATTCATCACAGTGATACAAAGCCATATATGGTACAGTTTAATTGTTATTATATCTGCTTGCTTTGGATTTGTTCAAGGAGTGAACACTTTGCTACTACATGTGCCTCAATATGTGATATCTCTTTCATGATAGTGGGCAGATAGGTTTTTTTTTTATGTAAGTATCAGATAATAGCCATAACTATGGCTAACATTTATTAAGAATGTACTATGTGCCAGGCACTATTATATATAATATACATATTGCCAAATACTTAACTATTTCCTTATTGAAAACATCAAGATTTTGTCAATATGCTCTCATTCATGATACTCCTTGCCTCTCGCAATGAGTAGTTGTTTTAAGAAATTCTAATCCCTACTTTCATACCCAGGCTTCATCTGGGTGATAGGAAAAAGTGAAAAATCTGTCAAAATTTCCAGCTAACCCTCAGTCTAGGTTCTAACTCCCTATGATCAGTCCTTGTCCCCATTTTCACTTGTCTTTGATGTCCTATGTCATCATTATATGTAGTGTAAGTAGTTATCCATGCACTTGCTTGTTGAATTGCTATCTCCCCATAGTGACCTACAGGTCCTGAAGGCAGAGTCCACATCTACTTGGTCGACCTTGGGCCTGAGAGCCAACACAAAGCCTGCCTGGTGTGCAGAAGATGACTTTGTATTTAGTCGGTCTGTCCCACCCATCTTTGAAAATGAGGCCATTTCCTCCAGAAAGTAGCCTCACAAAATAGAGACCCCACTGGGTGTCTAAACAGTGGTCTCATGACCAGTTGGGAGGGATCCCTTCACCAGTTGTGATCTGGAGAGTCTCTGAGGTTCTTTACACTCCCAGTTCCTGGGACTCGGTAACATGGCCAGAGCTAGGACTCGGAGCAGGAAGAGTGGAACCCTATATCTGAACAGAAAGGATTTAAGTGACAGAAGAGTTCTTGGAAGCCATTTTCTTTCTTACTGACAAAAAAAGTAATTTTTTGAAACTCATTTTTCTGGTTGCACAGGTAAATGAAGTTGCAGGGAGTGACAAAAAAACAGAATCTGAATTTCTTAAGGGCAGAAAGCAAGTATTACCCAAATGTGGCAAGTCTTAAATCAAAGATGCACTTTTCAGTAGTCTTGTCTCCAAACACTAGGCCACTAATTGTCCACGGCCCATGACTTTTTACACTCTGAAGTGAGAAGCATTCAAAAAAGGGTGAATTTTCCCCCTTTATTAGAATTAGGAATGAGTAACATTTCTTGTTAAAATATAAAACAGTAAAACATAGTTCACATATGTTACATAAAATTATTGTTTTAAAAAAGACTTCTCTGGGAAGAGACAGAACTGTGTACAATGGAAAATTGAAAATTCTCCAATTTCAAGATGAATCAGCAAATAACTTCTCCATGACAGCAACCTGGGAACTCTGCTGAACAGACAGACCTACTTTAATGGGAAATCAGCTCTATTTCCTGGCTTGCAGGAACGATCATCATTTGAAGACCTTTGCTAGGTGATATGTCGACGTCTTTGCCTATTCAAATTTATTAGGAACAGAGCATGATATTCTAGGACAATATTTACCCACAGGAAAGGATTTGTGTCCAGTGGAATGTGATTGCATCAGGCCTCTTCATCCCACCCAACATTTCAGTCCTGGCTTTCCCACAGGGTGCAAGCTGTTTGGTGTGGCTGCCAGCTTTTAATTACAAATTTTCTCTTTTTTTAAAAAAGATTTTATTTTTAAGTAATCTCTACACCCAGTGTAGGATTCAAAGTTACAACACTCAGATCAAGAGTCACTTGCTCTATGGACTGAGCCCACCAGGCACCATATTTGTAGGAAAATCATTAACACCTGGTTTCATGCTTACACATCCCCAACCTCCCCACCCCCCAAAATATTAATTTTCCCTTACTCCATAGGGAAATGCTTTTGCCAAGCATTCCTAATCCTTTGGAACTTAGTCATCCAAAGAAGGGAGGTGAGGAAGCAAAAGAAAAAGAATGGAGAGAGGAGATGGTAAGTTCTCTCCCTTCAGTTCTGGTCATCCAACTAATTTTGGTATTTCCTGGTGCTTACTTTGGTGCCCTCTCATTTCTGAGATGACACTGCCCGATAGGTAAATTACCTGTATGTTCTTAACTGATGGAACATATGCTCTCTATGCCCAGTTGCACTGGGCATAGAGATTGAGTACTTAAGGATTTGAGATCCTGAGGCAGTGGCACCAACCTTCGTTTAGAAATTCCCTATCTTCCTCCTAACTCTGAATCCACGTAGTTATCACAAATTTTATTCAGCTCAAAAAATAATTTTCCTATAAAAATGACACAAATGATGTGCAATATCTCATTTTCTGCAATGAAGAACAAGGATCACCTGGAGTTAAAAAGAGGTTTTCTTCCCCCTCTCCCAAACCCAGATCTAAGCAGCCCAGATACACTTTTCCATTTCTTGGTCCCCTTCCATCTGTCTGTCCAGCAGCTCTCTTTTTCTCTGGGAATACAATGCCCTCTCTCTGAGGAACTGCCTCTCTACTTCTCTAACCAGGTAGATCTTCCTGGGATAGAGAGGCTGGATCCACCTGGGAGTCTGCCCAAGGTTCTGATACCCTGTGAAATTGTCATATTTCTCCAGCAGGATGACCAGGGAAGCATAACTTGAATATATTTTTACTAAGATAAACTGCCAACAGTTTTTATGCCTGCATAGATGCAGAAAGTCACCCTAGGACACATGATCCTTGATGTTTCCCCGTAACACTCTAATGGTCTCAGTTAAGCAGACTCGGTTGCTCTCCAGGACAGGTGATGTTACACACACATGTCTCAGGACTACTGAGATGTGTAGGGGGTTCAGCAGGATCAAAGCTGCTCCCATGGATCAAGATGGCCCTAACAGACATTCACTGGGACATCAGGAGCCCCCAAGAAGAACTCCTAGTGCAGGAAGGAGTCTGGATCAGTAAACAGGGCTACTTTGTGGGAAGAACTAGTTCTAGGAGTATCACTGGGGTCACAGACTTACTGGCTCATCCCAGACCAGCCACATTGGTGTGGTTGCTGTGTTTGGGAAGCTGATCTTCTGCATATAACCAAAGAGAGCCTAAACCCTGAAGGCCAAGGGTGAGGTGTATCCAGAGCTGGTGCAGGGCTCACAAGGGGCCCATCACCACAGTGGACAAGAACACAGCGGGCTCCTGCTAACATGGGTAGTGGAGAAGGTCATCAAACAACAAACTGGAAAAATAAAAATGTAGGGGACAGGTCTCTACATAAATTGGCAAAATGTGTTGAACTAGCAACATTTTCTACACTCACCTCTACATCTAAATATTCACTCAAAAGTTCTTTTTTTTGTGTGGGGGGGGAACACCTGGATGGCTCAGTGGGTTAAGCCTCTGTCTTTGGCTCAGGTCATGGTCTCAGGGTCCTGGGATCGAGCCCCACATGGGCTCTCTGCTGAGCAGGGAGCCTGCTTCCCCCTCTCCCTCTGCCTGCCTCTCTGTCTACTTGTGATCTCTGTCAAATAAATAAAATCTTTAAAAAAAGTTATTATTTTTTAAGAAAAGATTAACTTTTCTGTGCAAGAATTGGACAAGAGAGGGTGCCTTCAAAGAAAGGGCTTATCAGCCAGGAGGCACGTGCAGTAGGACACTGAATGCAGGTGACTAGAAGTGTTTATACACCACCACCACCACCCGCAGCACATGACCAAGTATTGTCTGTTCCTTCAGGGTTAAGGCTGAGCCATCTTCATTTCTATTTCAGTGGCGACATACTCTATAAACAAGAAATTGAGACCTAGAAGGACAAAACACCTGAAATCAAAACTGAACAAGGTCATAATACTTCATGGTATTGGTGTTCTAGCACCGGGCTTCATGAGCTTGAATCCTAAAACTAAATTATCTTGGTCCAATTTCCAGCTTGATCACTTACTGGCTGTGTGACTTTGGGAATGTTACTTAAACTTTCTATGCCTCCCTTCTTTGTATCAGGAAAATATAGTACCTGTTTCACAGGCCTGTAGCAAGGATGAAATGAGTGAAACATAAAATTCTGACACACAGCAAGCAATCAATAAAGGTTAGCCAATATTACTACCACCAAACACAGTCACCTCCACAAGATAAATAACCCATTCAAACTGTGGCATCCGTGGTGCAGATCCAACAGAAAGCAGAGGCCAACCAGTCATCCATCACCAACCCAAGAGGTGCCTTTGGTTTCTGATCCCAGTAATTGAGGACATGTGTTACTCTGCAGACAGTCCTGATGGGAAGTAGCTGATGGCTCTCCTCTGAAACTCAGGAAATGAGAAGAACGAGGAGAGGGGAAAGGGGAGGAGGCTGAACATTTTCATTTTCTGATGTTAACAACTCTAACTGATGAAGAATAAGAAGGAAATGGCAAGAGAATGTGGAAATGCTTTGTGGAAGGTTCACATTAATGCGTACTTTTAACTCCACTGCGACTGATTAGTTCATGGGAAAAAATGACTAAAAGGAATAAAAACCTGACTGGGAATCCAGTATCAACAATTTGCCGCCATAGTAACCAAGAAAGTGCAACTCATGAATTGAAAAAAGAAGAATAAAAGTGTGTGTAAGTGTGTCATCAGGAAGAGGTCAGGAAATGGTTACCAAAGGAAAAATGTAGTTAACCCCTGGTGGCTCGGCAGGCCAGCCCTGGATAGGTCACATGCACCCCAGTGAACATGGACATCAAAGGTCGTCAAACAAGTTCTAAACTCTATTTGATAGAGTTTCCAACTCAGCTGTAAAAATTCACTCAAGGATAGAATGACATAAAATTTCTCTGCCTAACAAGAATTTCTTGATTTTTTTTGGGGGGGGGGGAGTTAAATCAAATTTGGTTTGCATTAGTTCAGCCCTGCTTCATTGCAGAAAGACAATAGGGTGTGTGCCTCCTCCTATGTTTCCACAGCTAGCTCTGGAATGACTTGGAGCTGCCTTGTGAACACAATTCTGGATAAGTACAGCAACCCAGGGCTCAGTATCACACCCCACTTCTTCACCTTTAGGATATGTCATCGGTTTCTTATTTGTGTAGACAGGCCCCAGCAATGTATGGTCCAGGACCCTAGAAGGAAGTCTAAGCAAGTGTCAATGGTTTGGGAAGTCCTGGGGCAATCAGCCAGATGGGAGTTACGGGCAACTTAGGAACCATCTGATTATCAAATTTGGGGCTAGAAGCATCTTTAAGGGTCATCTAGGCCAATGAGCCATATGATGCTTAAATTTTCCTTTTTCTTCCCTTTGTGCCAGAGCAGGTTCATCCCATGCTCAGCCCACACCATTGAAAAGAAACTTCCCTCACCATGGGACAATCCATATAGTTTTGACTGCAAGAGAGTCTTAAATTGAACAGAAACACTTCTTCCTGCAATTACCATTCAGAGCCCATTAAAGCAAATCAAATATTAAGATATTTGAAAATGAATAGCTATTTGTCCTCAGAAGACTTTTCCAGTTGGAACATAAAAAGTTGATCATTCTACATTTAGCTCTTCTCCTCTCACACCCCCAAAGGACCTCCTAAAGCACAGTCCCCTCAATGAGCACAATACTCAATGAATGTTCTTTCCAGGAAAAGGAAGTAACCCCATTATTAGCTCCATCATCCCAAGATTTTACTATTATCAATGAAGCCCCATATTTACATAATTCTAACAGTTGAATGATATTTTGGATTCGTAACGAATTTACTTCCCACTAAAATGTGTGCGATTGGTAAATAAATGATACTTTTGGTCATCAGCAGCCATTTCTGTTCTATTCTGCAGGCACTTGGGAGGAGTACATGCCCCTCCCCTCAAAGTTAGCTGACCATGTGACCATCTCTGACCAATGAAAAATAAGCAGAGACATTTAAGTACTCATTCTCAACTTTCCAACCCTCTTTTTCCCATCATAGCAATTGTCAACGCATGTGTTGATTGGGAAGTGTCATGGATTGAATCAAGCTGGAATGTTCAGCCAACACACGGAGGACAGATGCGCTGGCACATTGCCTGGACACTTTGCAGCACACTTTGACTAAAAAATAAATTTTGTTGCATTATGCACATGATTTGGGGGTTATTTGTTATTGCAATATAAACTAAACTTTCCTGACTCAATGTATAAGTTATTTTTGTAAGTAGAATCAGATTTCCCACCCCACACTACCTTTTCATATTTTAATAATTGCTTTTGAGGTCTGATTCAGGAACTTCTTTTTGCTTTTTTCTCATGAAAACTAATTTTAATTATTTTAGTCCAATGGCCAGTGCTGTTACAAATTTTTTTAAATATTGATTCCATCAAACAAAGGTATTCACTCTTCTTACTATCTCCTTTACATTTGAAACTGTTAAGAATATATTTAAACTGTTAAAAATATATTTAAGACTGGAAACAAGACATTCCTGATGACACATTTTTCTTAGCTCTCCACTCTCTAGTCTCACAATAATGTTCAAACCTAATGAAGTCATTTCTGGGCTTTCTTAACTCAGTGAGAGGTTTTAAAAAAAAAAAAAAAAGTCACTGGGGGACCAGTAACCATTGGAGATCTTGTTTTTAGTTTGATGAGATCTCAGTTTCCATAATAAAAACAAGACATAGCTATGGGGAAAATATATATGGTTGCTTCACTTTATTCAACTACGAAATCATTCCATTTGACTCTGTTACTGTTCTTCAAGGAGTCAAAAACAGATAATCGTGAAAAATTTGGGCTGAAATCAGTTTGCTTACATTGAGAGACAGCTCCAGCCACATCCTTGTGGCTGACACTGCCAATGATCATCCCCCAATTGCTTTCATGTTAATCAAACCCTAACTTTGTTCAGGCATCAAAGGTGCATGGACTTCAGGAAGAACAGGCCACTTCCCCCTACACACCAGTTATGGGGATTATATTTCCCTTTACCAGTCATTGCTTTGGGAATGGCCATAGAACACAATTCTGGCCATTGAAATGATGGGAGAGTCTGCAGAGAAGTTTCTGCAAAATTTTTTCTCACTCTTAAAAAGAGAAACAGTGAAGGAGGGGTCTCTCTTCCAGCCTTAAATATGGATGTGTGAGAATCTGAAGCTTAGTGCTGCCTCCACCACCTCTCACCATTAGGGCATAAGCAGGAGGACAAAAACTAACACAGTTAGTCTAGCAGGTCAAAGATGGAAAGAACTAGGGACTTTACTACAGAGATGGGTGCTGAATTCACTGGTCCAAGAACTGCCTCACCACTAGACTTCCTATACGAGATAATAAAACTCTTGACACTTAAGCCATGTTGATTGAGTAGGTCTTTTGTTACTTGTCATCAAAAGAATCCTGACTATCATTATGCTGTTTTATTAAAAGTAGAATCATTATAGGAAAAGGAGGGGGAGGAGGAGAATGAGGAGAGAGGAATAGGGAGAGGAGGAGGAGGAGGCAGAGGAGAAGAGACAGAGGGAGGGGAAAAGGAGGGGAGGAAGAGAAGAAGGGGAGGGGGAGAGGAAGCAGTTGCGGTAATGATAATACTGTCTTACAATTATGAGAACCTGCTTTGTGTGAGGTACTATGAGAAGCATTTTAGAGAGTTTATTCTAAAATTCAAGACCATACATTTACTCTTCCAATTTAAGACCAGAACTCACCCATTCTGGCTCACCATATCACTCTATTCTCTTTATGCCTGGACCCTGACATTCAGAGAAACCAAGAACTTGGGTCCCCACTAGTGCAATTTGCCACCAGTCTCCGTCAGAGAAGGTAAAATGATGCCCCTTCTGCATTCCACTGGGGCTGTCACTGTGTGGTTGCTGCAGCAGGATGGGCTGCTTCAGGTGTCTGCTGGAGGAAGATGGGACACAATGGCGACACAGTTCTTCATGGTCACCTCAAGTGCTCCAGATGCCCACTGAGCTATTAGTGGGGAGGCGTCTCAGAGCAGGGTGTGAGCAACAGGGGACTCGGGCGGGGGATATCCAGCTCTCAGATGGGCATTGCTGGCACTGACAGACATTAGGGAGGCTATGAAGATGGACAAGACACAACGGTGCATTTGCTGAAAAGAGCTCAGCTGTTAAAAACATGGGTCAGAAATGAGACGACTACAGTCTCAAGTTTCACTAACAGCCCTGCCACTTGCTAGCTCTGTCACAGGGATTGCATTACCTCCCTAAAATACTTTAGGATGTCTGATGCTTCCTTTCTTCCTCTATAAAATAAATGTGCCTGTGAAGACTCAATATATCATACTTATTATTAGTCACTATCCTATCCACAAAGAAAATATATGAATATGCTGCCTTGGTCATGTTAAGAAAAACCTTCCCTAGTCTATCTTTGTCTAAACACAAAAGTAAGGACTAAATTCTGATTACTGCATCTAGCTGTGCCCGAAGATAGATGATCTCTAGAAGCACAGTTCCTTCTTTAAGGGAATCTGAATTGGGTTTCTGTCACTTACAGCCAAGACAGCTGACCAACACAGCATTAATTATGTTCAAGCTCTAGCCCTTCCTTTATAAGCTTTCCCAACACTACAAAACACAAGATGATTCACAACCTTTCCTAATTTCTGTATGTGCATTTCAGTAATCACCCGTATCTCACTTGGCTTTGTTTCTTAACCATATTATGTGCATGTCGTGTTTTCCTAACATGTTTTTAAGCTTCTCAAGGCAAAAGCAATGTACTCTTATTTTCTGCCACAAAACCAGGTACAGTTCTGGGCACAACCCAGATCCACCATAAACACAACCAGCAAGGTAGTTTTCACTGGAACCTAAGCCAGATTCCCTGCTGAAGTTAGGTATTTCTGAGTCTATCTGGTAACCCGGCACAAAGAAACATCCAGGAAAGAACCACCCTAAGAGGACAGCCAGGCACACACGCTCTGTCCAGCAGAAATGCTTCAATGTAGAGACAAGGGGAATCTAAGCATAAAGTGCTTATAAGGTGCTGAGAACATCAGGCAGTGCTGGAAACGGGCCTCTTGAGGACAGTTCATCCTCCCAATGGTGATGGGGAGTGGTCATCTTCAAAGTGCTGTAGTCTGAACGTTTGAACCCCACCCCCCATTCGTATGTTGAAACTTAATCCCCACTGTGATGCTATGTGGAGGTGGGGCCTTTGGGAGGGCTCCCTCTCTCATGAAGGCAATTAATACACTTATAAAGAGACCTCAGAATGCTTCCTTGCCCCTCTCTCCGGATGGGAACACAGCAAGAAGATGGCCAGCTAGGAAGCAGGAAGCAGGCCCTCATGGAACACTGAATCTGCCAGCGCCTTCATCTTGGACATTCCAGCTCCAGAACCAGGAAACACAACTGTTCGTTGTTCGTAAACCACCGCTCCTATGGGATTCTGTGATAGGAGCCAAATGGACTAAGACATGAGGCTTCAACTCTGGTGGTGGCAGAGAACAAGGCTCCTAACATGAGACACAGACATCCAGGTGGTGGTGTGGGCACTCACAAGCTCCATGTCGATGGGGCACGGCTGGAGGACAAGCCCTGGCATCTGGTCAGTGATAAAAACCTTGTCATTCAGAGGGAGCCATTCAAGACATTCTTTGAGATTTCCCAGAAATGTCAGGGAGACTTTTCTGGACTCTGAACTTTAGAATTTTTTTTATCAGTCTCTTAAATATCTTGTTCCTCATTTCTCCTCTCTTCTAAGAATGGGTTTAACTTTCAAGGTCTGAAGTCATTTGATATAAAATGTGTCTCTCATGTTCTAAGTTCTTTGGCCAGCAGGTGTCCATCAACATGAGGTGACCCAGAAGTTTATGAGAGCATTGAAGGAAAGATCAGTTTCCTTAATCCTGTATGCCTCATTCTGTTATTTGCAAAGTACTGAACTATGTGTAAAACCAATTCCCTTGGTGGAAGTTAGGGGTTCGTGGAAGCAATGTTCACACTTTAGAGATACTAGGGACCTAGTGACTAAATCCTTGTTTCAGAGTTTTGAAAAGTGACTTTCTGGAGTGCCTTGGTGGCTCAGTGGGTTAAAGCCTCTGCCTTCGGCTCAGGTCATGATCCCAGGATCCTGGGATGGAGCCTCGCATCAGGCTCTCTGCTCAGCAGGGAGCCTGCTTCCTCCTCTCTCTCTGCCTGCCTCTCTGCCTACTTGTGATCTCTGTCAAATAAATAAATAAAATCTTTAAAAAAAAAAAAAGAAAAGAAAGAAAAGGAACTTTCCCCATAGTCATGGTCCACCTCACTGCTTTAGTTCAGTGGGTGAGGTGCCTGTCAGTACTTGGGTTCTGGACACACTCCGTGCAGGTATATTCTAATATGCAGTCACTCATGAACTTCAGCAGCCCAGGAGCGTTGTCAGGCTCTCTGATGCTCCTGGATTGTTTCTGGGCACCTGAACTGAGGCCAGAACTCACCAGCCAGTGTGAGAGTCTCACCTCACACCCTTCCAAGTTGGCCCCTGGAGTGAGAAGAGGGAAACCATTCCCACCACTTCCTATATTCTTCTCTATGCAGACAGAGCTGCAAGGTCACTGTGGCACAGAGAAACATGCATCTACAGGGTGCAAACTGCTGTTTACAGTTTCCTTTTCACATCTCAGCAAGGAGGCCATCTGTGAGAACAGAATGTTCTCAGTGTCTTCGGCCATAAAGAGAAAATGCAGCCACGTGGGCATTTGAAACAATGCTTTCTGGCCCTCTTGTCCAGTTTTGGCCATACTGGACCCAGTGAAGAGACTACTTTCCCAAGGACAACAAAAGCAGAAATAAACAAAGGGGGCTACGTCAAACTAAACAACTCTCCCATGGTGAAGGTCCCATCAACAAAAGGGCAACCTAATGAATGGGAGAAGGTATTTGTAAATGACATAACCAAATATGGCATTACTATCCAAAATATATAAGGAACTCACACAACTCAATATAAAAAAAAATAATAATAAACAATCCAATTTAAAGTGCGTAGAGGACCTGAATAGACATTTCTCCAAAGAAGACATCCAGATGGCCAACAGACACATGACAAGATGCTCAACATCACTCATCATCAGGAAAATACAAATCAAAACCACAATGAGATACCACCTCACACCTGTCAGAATGGCTAGAATGAAAAAGACAAGAAATAACAAGTGTTGGTGAAGATGTGGATAAAGTGGGAACACATGTGCACTGTTTGTGGGAATGCAAAACAGAACAGCCACTATAGAAACCAGTATGGGAATTCCTCAAGAACTTAAAAGTAGAACTACCCAGCAATTCCACTTCTGGGTATTTATCCTAAGAAAATTAAAACACTAATTTGTTTTAAATAAATGAAATGCACCTCTATGGTCACTGTAGCACTATATACAAGGTCAAGATATGGAAGCAACCCAAGTGTCCATCAGTAGATAAACGGATAAAGAAGTTGTGTGTTTATACACACACACATGATGGAATATTACTTGGGCATAAAGAATGAAGTCTTGCCATTTGCAATAACAAAAATGGACTTAGAGGGTATTGTGCCAAGTTAAATAAGTTAGAGAAAAACAAATACCATGTGATTTCACTTTCATGTGGAATCTAAAAAAAACAAAACAAATGAACAAACAAAACAAAACAGAAACAGACTCGTAGACACAAAGAACAATTAGTGGTTGCCAGATGGGATGGGAGGTAGGGGGTGGGTGAAATAGGGGAAGGGTATGAAAAGGTATGAACTTCCAGGTATCAAATAAGGATGGGATGTAAAGTACAGCATAGGGAATATAGTTAAGAACAGATAACAATGTTGTATGGTAACAGATAGTAGCTAGATTTATCATCATGATCACTTTATCATGTCTAGAAATGTTGAATCACCTGAAACTAATATTATATGTCAAGTACACTTCAATTTTAAAAACTTACATAAATACATAAATAAATAAAATTGCTTTTCTAGTTGGTCATAAAATCCCAGCTTAGAAACAGTCGTGTTTGTTTTCTAAGAAATGACATTCTAGTGCCAGAAATCACCACTTCGAGTCATTTTATGTTTTTTAAAGATTTTATTTATGTATTTGAGAGAACAAGCATGAGCAGGGGAAGGCGTAGAGGGAGAAACAGACTCCCGCTAAGTGGGGAGCCTGATGTGAGTTTCCATTCTAGGTCCCCGGGACCATGACGTGAGCCTAAGTCAGAAGCTTAGCTGGCTGAGTCACACAAGTGCCCAGTCCTTTTATTCTGAGGGAAACAGAGGTAAGAAAAAGAAAAATATAGGGGCATAGAGCAAGATGGTGGAGAAGTAGGAGACCAAAATATCATCAGGTCCAAGGAGTTCAGCTAGATAGTTATCAAACCATTCTCAACACCTACAAACTCAACAGGAGATAGAAGAGAAAGAGAACAGAAAATCGACCACTTTCCAGAAGGTAGGATGTCTGGAGACATGAATCCGAAGCGACTGGAAGACAGACACAGGGGGTGGGGGTGGTGGCTCCCAGCAAGGGGTGGAGCAGCGGAGCACAAAATCAGAACATTTAGAAGTCTGCTGCACTGAGGGACATCGCTCCAGAGGCTAAGTGAGGGGGTGGAGCTCTCGCAGGGCCAGCGTGGTCTCAGGACCCACAGGGTCACAGAAAGACCAGAGATGTTGGAGTGTGGCAGACCTCCCAGGTATTGAAGCAGGGAAGCCAGCTACAGATGCAGAGTCGAGGTGGGGGCTTTCAGCTTGGGGTTACCTTAAACCATGATCTGAGGCACAATCAGGCCACTGCTCTTCTAGCAGGGACCCCACATGTGGCAGATCCAGAGATACCGTCTCCTCCCTTCTCTAGGAGGAGTGGCATAGGAGCATGCTGCAGGAATCTGCTGGGTTTGGAAACTGTGCACCAGAGATAGAAATGCTTGGCCATAGGCCGGGTGAGCTCAGAGCACAGCCGGAGACCAGGGAGATGGGAGGGATTGACTGCTTTTCTCTGAGGGCACACTGAGGAGTGGGGCCCTGAGCTCTCAGCTCCTCCAGGCCAGAGACTGAGAGGCTGCCATCCTCATTCCCATCCTCCAAAGCTGTACAGAAAGCATCAAGGAACAAAAGCTACCGAGAGTGAACCGAGCAGATGACTTAGCCTGGCCCCTGGCAAAGGCAGTGCAATTCCGCCTCGGGAAAAGACATTTGAGAATCACTGCAACAGGCCCCTCCCCCAGAAGATCAGCAAGAACATCCAGCCAAGACCAAGATCACCGATCAATGAGAACTGCAGAACTCCACAGCTAAGGGAAAGCAACACAGAATTCATGGCTTTTTTCCCCATGATCCTTTAGTCTTCCAAAGTTAATTTTTTTTGTTTTATTTTGTTCTTATTCTATTTTTTCAATTTTTTCCTCTTTCCTATTTTAACATTTTTTTAACTATTTTATCTTATCAATACCTTTTTAAAAATCTTTTAAAATTTTCATTGCTATAGTCATGTTTTATCCCATCATTTTATTTAACCTTATTTTTTGTATACATCCAGGGTTTTTTTTCTTTAAAATTTTGGGATACAGTTTCTTCTAATACTTCAAAATATACCCTAAATCTAGTGCACAGCATTGTCCTAGTCTCCAGCCTGATCACATTCTTTCCTCTTTTTTTTTTCATTTTTCAACCAACTTATCAATTCCTTTTTTAGAATTTTTAAAATTTTCATCTTTACAGTCATATTCCATCCCTTCATTGTGTTTACCCATATATATATATTTTTTCTTTCTTTTTTTAAAATGTTGGGAAGTAGTTTCTTCTAACAGACCAAAATACACGCAAAATCAAGTGTTTGGCTCTATTCTATTCACCAGTCTACTATATATATTTTTTTTCTTTTCTTTCTTTCCTTTTTCCCCCTTTCTTCTTCCCCTGGTTTCAGATCTCTTCTGATTTGGTTAGTGTATATTTTTCTGGGGTTGTTGCTACCCTTTTAGTATTTTGTTCTCTCATTCAACTATTCTTATCTGGATAAAATGACAAGTTGGAAAAACTCACCAAAAAAAAAAAAAAAAAAAAAAAAAAAAGAACAAGAGGCAGTACCAATGGATGACTAGGGACCTAATCAATATGGACATTAGTAATATATAAGAACTAGAGTTGAGAATGATGATTATCAAGGTGCTAGCTGGGCTCAAAATAAGCACAGAGGGTATTAGAGATCCCTTTCTGGAGAAATAAAATCCCTTTCTGGAGAAATGAAAGAACTAAAATCTAACCAAGTTGAAATTTTAAAAAGCTATTAATGAGGTGCAATCCAAAATGGAGGCTCTTACTGCTAGGATAAATGAGGCAAAAGAGAGAATTAATGATATAGAAGACCAAATGATGGAGAATAAAGAAACTGAGCAAAAGAGAGACAACTACTGGACCACAAGGGGAGAATCTGAGAGATAACTGATACCATAAGATGGAACAGTATTAGAATAATTGGGATCCCAGAAGAAGAAGAGAGAGAGAGGGGGGCAGAAGGTATATTGGAGCAAATTATAGCAGAAAATTTCCCTAATTTGGCAAAGGGAACAAGCATTAAAATACAGGAGGCACAGAGAACCCCCCCTCAAAATCAATAAAAATGGGTCCACACCCCGTCATCTAATAGTAAAACTTACAAGTCTTAGTGACAAAGAGAAAATCCTGAAAGCAGCTTGGGACACTTGGTCTGTAACATACAACAGTAGAAATATTAGATTGGCAACAGACCTATCTACAGAGACCTGGCAGGCCAGAAAGAACTGGCATGATATATTCAGAGCACTAAACAAGAATACTATATCCAGCTAGGCTGTCATTGAAAGTAGGAGGAGAGATAAAAAGCTTCCAACACAAACAAAAACTAAAAGAATTTGCAAACACCAAACCAGCCCTACAGGAAATATTGAAAGGGGTCCTCTAAGCAAAGAGAGAGCCTAAAAGTAACAGAGCAGAAAGGAACAGAGACAATATACAGTAACAGTCACCTTACAGGCAATACAATGGCACTAAGTTCATATCTTTCAATAGTTACCCTGAATGCAAATGGGCTAAATGCACCAATCAAAAGACACAGGGTATCAGAATGGATTTTTAAAAAAAGGCCCATTGATATGCTGTCTGCAAGAAACTCATTTTAGAACCAAAGACACCTCCAGATTTAAAGTGAGGGGGTGGAAAACAATCTACCATGCTAATGGACATCAAAAGAAAGCTGGAGTGGCAATCCTTATATCAGATAAATTAGATTTTAAGCCAAAGACTATAATAAGAGATGAAGAAGGACACTATATCATACTTAAAGGGTCTGTCCAACAAGAAGATCTAAAAATTTTAAATATCTATGTCCCTAACATGGGAGCAGCCAATTATATAACTCAATTAATAACAAAATCAAAGAAACAAGAGGACAATAATAGAATAATAGTAGGGGACTTTAACACCCCCTTACTGAAATGGACAGATCATCTAAGAAAAAGATGAACAAGGAAATAAAGGCTTTAAATGACACACTGGACACAATGGACATCACAGATATATTTATAACATTCCATCCCAAAGTAACAGAATATACATTCTTCTCTACTGCACATGGAACATTCACCAGAATAGATCAAATGTTGGGTCAAAAATCAGGTCTCAACTGGTACCAAAAGATTAGGATCGTTCCCTGTATATTTTCAGACCACAATGCTCTGAAACTAGAACTCAATCACAAAAGGAAAGTTGGAAAGAACTCAAATACATGGAGGCTAAGAGCATCCTACTAAAAATGAATGGGTCAACCAGGCAATTAAAGAATTTTAAAAATTCATGGAAACAAATGAAAATGAAAACACAACTGTTCAAAATCTTTGGGACACAGCAAAGGCAGTCCTGAGAGGAAAGTATATAGCAATACAAGCCTTTCTCAAGAGACAAGTAAGGTCTCAAGTACACAACCTAACCCTACATCTACAGGAGCTGGAGAAAGAAGAGCAAAGAAAGACTAAACCTAGAAGGAGAAGAGAAATCATAAAAATCAGAGCAGAAATCAATGGAATAGGAACCAAAAGAACAGTAAAACAGATCAACGAATCTAGGAGCTAGTTCTTTGAAAGAATTAATAAGATTGATAAGCCCTTGGCCAGACGTATCAAAAACAAAAGAGAAATGACCCAAATTAATGAAATCATGAATGAAAGAGGAGAGATCACAACCAACACCAAAGAAATACAAGCAATTATAAGAACATATTATGAGCAACTATACGCCAGCAAATTTGACAATCTGGAAGAAATGGATGCATTCCTACAGACATATAAACTACCAAAACTGAACAAGGCAGAAATAGAAAACCTGAACAGACTCATAACCAGTAAGGAGATTGAAGAAGACATCAAAAATCTCCCAACAAATAAGAGCCCAGGTCCAGGCAGCTTCCCAAGGGAATTCTACCAAACATTTAAAGAAGAATTAATACCTATACTCCTAAACTGTTCCAAAAAATAGAAATGGAAAGAAAACTTCCAAACTCACTTTATGAGGGCAGCATGACCTTGATCCCAAAACCAAAGACCCCATCAAAAAGGAGAATTACAGACCAATATCCTTGATGAACACAGATGCAAAAATTGATACTTTTTGTGAAAACCCAAAAGACTCCATACCAAAACTGCTAGAACTTGAACAGGAATTCAGTAAAGTGTCAGGATATAAAATCAATGCACAGAAAGCAGTTGCATTGCTATACACCAACAGCAAGACATAAGAAAGAGAAATTAAGGAGTCGATCACATTTACAATTGCACCCAAAACCATAAGATACCTGGAATAAACCTAACCAAAGAGGCAAAGAATCTATACTCAGAAAACTATAAAGTACTCATGAAAGAAATTGAGGATGACACAAAGAAATGGAAAAATGTTCCATGCTCATGGATTGGAAGAACAAATATTGTGACAATGTCTATGCTACCTAAAGCAATCTAAACGTTTAATGCAATCCCTATCAAAATCCCATCAATTTTTTTCAAAGAAGTGGAACAAATAATCCTAAAATTTATATGGAACCAGAAAAGACCCCAAATAGCCATAGGAATGTTGAAAAAGAAAGCCAAAGTTGGTGGCATCACAGTTCTAGACTTCAAGTTGTATTACAAAGCTGTTGTCATCAAGACAGTATGGTACTGGCACAAAAACAGACATATAGGTCAATGGAACAGAATAGAGAGCCCAGAAATAGACCCTCAACTCTATATTCAACTAATCTTCGACATAGCAGGAAAGAATGTCCAGTGAAAAAAAGTCTCTTCAACAAATGGTATTGGGAAAATTGGACAGACACATACAGAAGAATAAAACTGGACCATTTCCTTCCACCACACACAAAAATATACTCAAAATGGACAAAAGATCTCAATGTGAGACAGGAATCCATCAAAATCCTTGAGGAGAACACAGGCAGCAACCTCTTCGACCTCAGCCACAGCAACTTCTTCCTAGAAACATCACCAAAGGCAAGGGAACCAAGGGCAAAAATGAACTATTGGGACTTCTTCAAGATCAAAAGCTTCAGCACAGCAAAGGAAATAGTCAACAAAACGAAAAGACAGCTGACAGAATGGGAGAAGATATTCGCAAATGACATATCAGATAAAGGGCTAGTATCAAAAACCTATAAAGAACTTATCAAACTCAACACCCAAAGAACAAATAATCCAATCAAGAAATGAGAAGACGTGAATAGACATTTCTGCAAAGACATCCTGATACCCAACAGACACGTGAAAAAGTGCTCAACATCACTCAGCATCAGGGAAATACAAATCAAAAGCACAGTGAAATACCACCTCACACCAGTCAGAATGGTTAAAATTAACAAGTCAGGAAACGACAGATCTTGGCAATGATGCAGAGAAAGGGGAACCCTCCTACACTACTGGTGGGCATGCAAGCTGGTGCAGCCACTCTGGAAAACAGCATGGAGGTTCCTCAAAAAGTTGAAAATAGAGCTACCCTACAACCCAGCAATTGCACTACTGGGTATTTAACCTAAAGATACAAATGTAGTGATCCAAAGGGGCACGTGCACCTGAATGTTTATAGCAGCAATGTCCACAATAGCCAAACTATGGAAAGAACCTAGATGTCCATCAACAGATGAATGGATAAAGAAGATGTGGTGTATACACACACACACACACACACACACACACACACACACACACACACACACACAATGGAACACTATGCAGCCATCAAAAGAAATGAAATCTTGCCATTCACAATGATATGGATGGAACTAGAGGGCATTAGGTTGAGCGAAATAAGTCAACCAGAGAAGGGCAATTATCATATGCTCTCTCTGATATGAGCAATTTGAGAGGCAGGGCGGGGGGGATTGGGGGTAGGGAAGGAAAAAATGAAACAAGATGGGATCAGGAGGGAGACAAACCAGAAGAGACTCTTTTTTTATTTTTTTAAAGATTTTATTTATTTATTTGACAGACAGAGATCACAAGCAGGCAGAGAGGCAGGCAGAGAGACAGGAGGAAGCAGGCTCCCTGCTGAGCAGAGAGCCCGATGCGGGACTCGATCCCAGGACTCCAAGATCATGACCTGAGCCGAAGTCAGCAGCTTAACCCACTGAGCCACCCAGGCGCCCCCAGAAGAGACTCTTAATCTCAGGAAACAAACTGAGAGTTGCTGGAGGGCTGGGGGTGGAAGAGATGGGGTGGCTGGGTGATGGACACTTGGGAGTCCATGCTATGGTGAGTGCTGTGAAATGTGTAAGACTGAGGAATCACAGACTACCCCTGGGGCAAATAATACATTATATGTTGATTTAAAAAAAAAGAAAGAAAGAAAAATGTAGCATGTGGCAAATGTGGTAAATGAAAAAATTAATCCCTGGTGGCTGCTGAGTACTCTGTCCTAAATAGGCACAAATACATACAGTGGGGCATGATTTAAGTTTAATTTCAGGTTGAATTAAAATAAGAATAAGCTCTTTAAAAAAAAAAAAAAGTAGAGAAGAACTTTCAAGCAGTTCTCTGGACACCCTTTCTAGCCCACCCCCATGTCATGCCCTGGAGGCAACCATTCTGCCAGGAGTGATCCTGGACCATAAATACAGATATTTCTTCATCTGTCGGCTTTAACAATACCAATTTATTCTTAAAGTGATATTTTTTTTATTTTTTTCTTTTTTTTTTTAAAGACTGGGGAAGGGAGGGACAGAAGGTAAGGGAGAGAATTTTAAGCCCAGCATGGAGACTGACTCAGAGCCCAACATGTGGCTCGATCCCAGGACTCTGAGATCATGAGCTGAGCTAAAATCAAGAGTCAGACGCTTACCGGACTGAGCCACCCAGGTACCCCCATCTAGCTTTCTAATATTATCCCTCACCTCCCCTCCTCCTTATCCTTTGAGCTTTTATACTGCAGCTTTCAGTTCTTCCCTGGGCTTACGTTTGTGACTGTAAATAACACATTTCCATCCCTATGTCACCCTCCATCAACCTTGGTCAACATTTCAATTCCTTTTTTTGCAGAATAAACTACAACGATAGACATAATCTTTGCATTACCAAATCTTTGCATTAACATTTATTTATGCTTTAGTTCCAGGCATGTGTGCTTTGTCTATTTAATTTTAAAAGGTAAAAGTGAATGGCTGGTATTTATATTGTTGAGTAATATGGGTCACTGCCGAACCGAGTAGGCACTGGGTTTGTACATTCTTCCCAACTGGTTTCTGGGGCTGTGTAGGCTCAGGTCATGATCCCTTGTCAGTGAAACTGAGCCTGGCTTTGGGCTCTGTGCTCAGCACAGAGTCTGCTTGTCCCTCTCCCTCTGCTCCTCCCCTCATGCACACTTTAACTTTAAAATGAATGAATGAATGAATGAATGAATGAAATCTTTAAAAATAAATAAAAAGAGCAAGTGGCTAGAGAAAGAAATATAAGAGACAACAACTGGGTGTGAATACGGAAGGGTGGAACTCAGGAAGAGAACAAATGGAAAGAGACAGATTATGGCAAAGAGGGAGAGTGGGAACAGAGGGGCTAGGAAGAGAAAAGCTCTTCTGGGAGAGGAGGGAGGAAATAGGGGAGGTCAAGGCAGGCACTGGCAGCCTGGGAAAAGGGGAAGCAATAGCAGGAGTGGAGACAGGCAGGTAGTGGACGAGCAAAGGGACACAACAATCCATCTGGGCAGAGGCTGGGAGAGGAGAGAGCCTGGCCCACGTCCAGCAGCCTCTCACGGGGGCCCTCTGGGCAGTGACTCACGGAAAACGGCTGCACAGCCCTTGGGTTGAACCACTACTCCAAATCACCAGGAAGCTCAGCAAACTAAGAAGTTATCAAAGATACTCAGGGTAGAGCCAGCTGTTGTTGCTGACTTCATACAATGTTATAAAAGTCACTTCTCAGCCTTCCCAAGTCCATGTCATTGACAGTCCCATCTGTTGAGTCGTTCGGTTTTCCCTCCCTTCTAAAGCCCTGCAGTTTCCTGTCCTTACCACCACCGTCTGTGGAACTGGGGACCTCCCTGCAGCTCACCTCACAGTAATCTGACGATGTGCTCAGTGATTTCAGCATGGGCAAATAGAGTGTACCCAGATCTTAGCAGACGGGCAACTCTGCCTTGAAGGAAGACATAGAAGGGAGGGGAGATGCCATACAGGAACACTCTGGAAAGGAGATGTGCTGATGGGTTTCCAGCCCTGACAAGGTCCAGAGGCAGCACAGCTCAGAGCATGTGCTTCTCCCGGTCCCTTGGTTTCCGTTTCCTTAGTCACAGAATGATGGTGGGGCAAGGATGGCGGTAGGGACGGAACTAGATCAGAAATGGCTCTGGGGTTATGGACATTGGGGAGGGTATGTGCTATGGTGAGTGCTGTGAAGTGTGTGAACCTGGCGATTCACAGACCTGTACCCCTGGGGACAAAAATACATCATATGTTTATTTAAAAAAAGAAAGAAAGAAAGAAAAGAAATGGCTCATATGTCTCTTCTCACTCCTGGGAAGCATTTTCTTAGAATGCTGTGGTGAAAGAGACTCTGAGGCTGCCTTGCAGATGCATAGGAAAGTGCTAATATTGCTCCAGGGGATCGATACCTGCCTTACATTACTATCCTAGCAGGTGTCCCTTTTTGCCTCTGACAATCCTCATCAACCTTCTCCCCAGGATCCTAAGAGCTGCTGCTTAAATTCACTGAGGCCAACAAGGGTTCTATTGCAACATTCACATTGTTGGCCCAGGAGAGATGCGGAAACCCGCCTTGCTCTGTCTGCAGCCTCACATATGCGCTTGCTCAAACATGCTACACTGGTCTCCCGAAATTCAGGTTTCCCGGTGCTGCCAGAGACCGGAGTTTGGCGAGCATCCTCTGCTCTGTGGCACATTACCAGAGAGGACGTACATCTTTCTTAAATTTCCCTCTAGCATGTGCTGAGATCTGGGACCGGAGTTTACAGGTCAATTCTGTGTCTGTAACACTGGGAGGATGCTGAAAATAAAAACCAGGTCATTTCCTCCTAAATTTGTATCCTTTATGTGTAGTTCCAGAACCGTTAAGATCTTAAGAATGATGATTACAGTCCAGCCAAACCTCTTTGGTGATCTATCTCTTGTCTCCAGCAGTATGTGTGTATGTATTCTATACAACTTAAAAAGTATATAGATGACATAATCCACACAACTCTTCTATACAATGAGCTTTGATTTTCATCTGCACAACAGGAAGAGTAGATATTACTCTTTCCGTCAACCAGGATGAAATCAAGTGTCTGGGAGCCCATGTGATCCCTACACACGGCTGAAAGAACAGAACTAGAACTGGAATCTAGATCCTTGGATGAGAGGCTCCCAAGAGCTTCCTGCTTACAAGAGCAGGAAGCCTACAAGAGCAGGAAGTTGGGGAAAAACTTGGAGAAGAAATTGAGTGAGGGGATGGGCAGCCAGCTTTACTACAGGTCACCCCCATCCCTTGCTCTGAATAGGATCCAGGAAGCTGGGGTTCAGAGGCAGGTCATGGGAATAAAGTTATAATTACTGAGTGAAACAGCTGTTGAAATGAGCCGCAAACATTTTGGCTTCCTCTTCCCCTTCAGAATCCTGTATGTTAGTGGTTTCCAGTCCATGTCCTGAGAAGCGTTTGAGTTCATGAAGGCTCCTGAGGGTGATCATGATAGTATGAGGGAACATGTCCACAGTGCCATGTTCATCTGCTTTCGGTACCGGGCATCCACATAAGATTTAATTTGAAGAAAGAACATTTTGCTTAGAAAAAATTTTTGAAAATCATGGTTATACAGTACTATTTAACTTCTTGCCCATTTTGTTCTCCAGGACATCTGGATAATTTTCAGCCAAGGAATTTACCGTTAAAAGAGGTAAGACGTGACCCATATTGACACAGAGGAGCTGGGGTAATGATCAGGCTTAAGACACAGGCTTTAATGGAGGACAAGGGGAGATGGAGAGGAGAAGGGAGTTGAGGGAAATTAGAAGGGGAGGTGAACCATGAGAGACTATGGACTCTGAAAAACGATCTGAGAATTTTGAAGGGGTGGGGGGTGGGAGGTTGGAGGCACCAGGTGGTGGGTATTGTAGAGGGCACGGATTGCATGGAGCACTGGGTGTGGTGCAAAAACAATGAATACTGTTATGCTGAAAAAATAAAAAAAAATTAAAAAAAAAAAAGACACAGGCTTTAGAAGCCACAAGGACATGGTCATCCAGGGTCAGAGGAGGTTGGCCCACCAAGGCTCTGAGGGTGGGAACTCAGGGCTGTGCAGGACCACATTAGTGAACACGTGTGGTGCCAATAGGAACAGAGAAATGGATGTAAAGGATTGAAATCCCAGGTTTTTCTCAT
Source organism: Lutra lutra (assembly GCF_902655055.1). NCBI lineage: Eukaryota > Metazoa > Chordata > Mammalia > Carnivora > Mustelidae > Lutra > Lutra lutra. The sequence continues at coordinate 67,380,608 of NC_062284.1, read as the reverse complement.
GCGTACATCAGAGTTCCTTTAGTTTCTGAAAATCCAGATTGGGCTTCACTCCTGGGAGCCTCGATGCTCTAAGTTCAACTGGAAACACCACCAGCCACAGTAAAGAGAATTGGGTTTGGCCTTCTATTTCTACCTGTTGCTTTCATAAATGTGTGATATCAACATTCAACCCTGTCATCCAGCTAGACTTTCCTGAAGTAGTGAGCCTGGCTCATTTCAGGTCAGGATCCAGGATTGGGTAAAGAGTTAGGAATAAGAATGGGCACAGGTTCAAATTATATAGGAAAATAACTAAATTTAATCATAAGCGATCATCATCACCATCCCAAACCTCTTATAGAAAATTTTTTTTTTTCTACTGCAAAAGAAAGATCAAAGGTCTTGTCAGAAATCGTTTTGGGGATTCTGAAAAAGAGATTTCGGAAGCATGAAGACATGGTCATGCAAGCAAGACCAGCAATGCAATCAAACGCTACCCTTTCCTTGACCTCTGTGTCATACAAACAGCAGCTGATATGCAGCTTTATCTCGGAGAGGGGTAAAAGACCTTGGGATGTTTCATCCTGGATATCCCTGGGTGAAGACTGAGGTGGAGCACCGGTCTGCCCATAAGTTGTGCATGTGAATTCCTGAGTTCTGCAACCACTCAGCCTGAGCCGGCCCCCTGGTAATTACACCTCCCCACGGCAGCGCCCCCGAACTCAATGTTACATTAGGCAATTGTGGCAGGCCCGTAACCTGATAGCAGCACATTATGTAGTTATGTGGGAACTCTGGTTTCTGGAACAGATTGAGGTTCCCAAGCTCTGGTCTTGTGCTCGCTGGGTGTGTCTTTCACGAAATACTCTTTATGTAGAAAACAGACTAAAACACCAACATAGTCTTTGGGATGCTTTTCAACAGCAGTCTGAAACTGACCCATTTCTTTCAAAGGATTCTTGCCAAAGAAGAGAAAAGTTGCTAAAAACAATAAATAACCCTCTTCTCAGTCTCACACTGGTCACCCAGCTTGCTTAAATACTGTGCTTTTGGGGTAAGTTATTATTCTTTTTAATAAATTAAAATGTAGTGAAACAATGCTTTATCATTGATGACAGAGGTATTTTACATTCTTATTTCTTAAGGAACCCACTGAACTTGATAGGAAGGCTAAATGTAATGTGTCAGATTTAATAAGTGAAAATGGGTGGGGATAAGGAAGGAGAGTGGAAGTCCCAGTTTCCATGCTCGTAATGAGAACCAAACTGCTGCTTTGCCCGTCTTCCACCCTTTATGAAAGCTAGCTTCGAGAGACAGGAACGGAAGCAGCAGCACCAGAGGTGGGCACCTGCATCATCCAAACTGAGGGACTGGTCAGCCGGCGCTTGGAGAAAAAGGAGAAACCAGGTGTCACACCCCAGCAGCCACCTTGCCAGTATGGCCCTTACGAGCTGTGCTCCCATGTCCTCAGCAGGACGACTCAGATGATGGACAGGGATTTGTCTCCCCTGACCAGATTTGTTTGCAGGTTACTTCCAAAGGCACACTAGGGAAGTCGGGGGAACACGGATTTATCACAGAGCAGACAGAAGTGGGAGCCTGTGGCAGAGAAAGGCAGTTAGAGAGATGAGGAAGGACAGGTCGCTGGCAGACGGCAAGGGGAGGACAAGGACTGGGAAAAGCACATGAGGTTTCACGTCTCTCTCCTGGGTGCACGTAGGATAATTTTAGGCAGGATGTGACACGTGAAACACACAATCTGAGAAGAGAGAATTTCAGACAACATACCTAATGTCTATGTCAATGATTTGGCTTGGTCACATGAATGAGTAAGTGCCAGGTCCCTAGCTGCCCTCGGGAGCTCCCTTGTCCAGCGTGATTGTACCAATGTGCGGGATGTGTGCAGGGGACACACGTGAAGGCTTGTTTCCCACCAAACTCTATAGGCGGGTATGCTGGCTCAGTTCTGGGCCATGCCCCTCGGCCACTGCCTCTTAGAGGGAGCGGGAAAACCACCTATGATGCCATATCTTAGGAGCTTCCAGAAGGGAGGTTTGAAAGTCTGAGATGATGTCACTTCCAATGTGCCAATAGCTTTCCCATCAAGGAATATTTCCAAAGGAAGGAGAGTGATCCCTTAGGTGGGCAAATTCTTACAAGAGGATATTTGTGAGCATACTTCATATCGTAGAATATTATAGTATTCTGACATATTAGTTGTATTTTTAGAAATTTCTCACTTCAGATCAGCATCCCAATATTGATATTTTTAGCAAATCCAGTGTACTGCTATAGCCCCACTGTTTCCTAAGAGACTTACCCTTCAGCTGGGACAGATCCAGGAAGCCATAGGGGTTCCAAGTGGTTCGACGCTCCCAATCGCAGGCAGGCCAGTGACCTAGGGTCGGGGGAGGAAAGAAGAACAGTCCAATGACATTCCCTTCTTGAGATGTCTGGGTTTGGGTAACTGAGCTACTGACTTAGCTGTAAGAAGGTCATGGAGATGAGGGCTGGGATGGCCATCATGCAACATGGGCTAAATGAGAGAAGAACAGAACACAAGTGGGGGATGGGAAGGGGGAGAGGAGAGGAGACTACCCCTAAAAAGGATGGTTTGGGTTCCTGGCAACACTGCAAGCTCCATGAGCTGTTGTGGGGCTTTATTTCTTGTTTTTGAATTTCTGTGACTCTTCTGTGTTTCCTAACCCTCACACCTCCGTACCACCACTCCCAGCAAGTCCCCTTCCAGAATACTACCTCCCCAACAAGCCAGCTCATCCGGCTCTCTGTCCTTCCAACCATGAACAGGAATGCCTGAAGAAAACGTCTCTCAAACTCCACCCAGAATCACCTCTACAGCCACCAAAGCAAGACAAATGCAAACTTCCAGAAAAAAAGAAGAAAACTTAAGTGAAATAGTCATAAACTAGATGTTAAGAGAGCTGACCGAAATATAATACATTTGGTTAAATTTAAACTTTTAAAGGTGCAGTTTAAACTAAAAAGTGTTCATCCTGCAGAAAAAAAAAAAAAAAAGAACGAAAGAGGACAACCAGTGAGCAGGGCAGGAAAAGACCAAAAAAAATTCTTTTAAAGAGTGAACAGAAGAAGAAAAAAACCAGAGAGAACTCAGACACTCTTTCTATGAGGAGAAACGTCAAAAGGGGATACCTACTGTGTGCTACTTGCTTTACACAAGCTATCTTGTCGGAGTCTCACAACCGGCACTAATTTTACGGAAGTGCAAACATGAATGCAAAACAGGTAAAGTGCCAAAAGCTAGCAGACAAAAAAGAACAAAATCCCTTGGCCGGCCAGCTCCCGAGCTAATGCTCCGGAATCACTCTGAAGAAAAAACACGCTTGTCCGAAGAGCCTCCAGCAGGTGTTTGAGAGAAAGCTCACTGTCGTGAAATGCCGTGAGAGGGATCAATCATTCCTAAGTTTTCTCACCTGAAAGTCTCAGCAACAAATATTGCAGATGCTACTGAGGGTTTGCAATTGTTGGGACTTTCCACGAAGCTGGATCTTTTACAAAACAAACCCTGGCCTGAGACATGATTATCAAGAGAGACAGCTGCGGGGTGCGGACTTGCGTGTAGCCTCATCTGAGGTCAGTGTTGAGCAAACAAGATCAGGCCAAAGGATGCATCTTGGAAAAAGCCTGGGTGATGTTTGACAGAGAAGGTAACTACCAGTGAGGACAGCACAGACTCGGTTCTGGGTAGTTTTTTAGCAGGTGGATGTAGGACATTCATCAATGGGGGAGTCCTTGCTTTCCCCACATGTGGAAGGAAGACTAAGACTTTTATCTAGCACAATCAGGAAACAATTAAGCTACAAAGTTTGAAACAGACTTGCCCTTGACTTTGTTATAGCTGGCCCAAGAGCTTTAAAGCTCAAAGCAGTTCTGAGGGATCCCTATTCTACAAGGGAGCACATTTGAGAGCAGAAAGACCAGAGTGACTCATGCGAGATTATATTCTGCAAGCCCAAGTCAGACAAAAATCAGGACTTGAAAATGCTGACTCCCAGGTGAAGGTTTTCTGCTTTGGTGCCCTTGTTTTGTAACACCCAAGGGGTCCTGTATTATCGCTTCCTTATTCACTCATTGGTCATAGATATATTGAAATACATATGCCTGAGATATGGGAGATACTGCCAAGTGCCAGAAAATTCAAAGAAGACACAGTCTTAGCCCTGGAGGGCTGATATTATATACAGCTGTCCTCCATTGTGGGACTGGGGAATACTACATCTAAATTTTGCAAAGTTGGTAGAATACAAATTATTTTATACAAGAATATTAAGTGCTATGTGAACACATAGGAAGAAAATTACTTTGGTCTGGAGGAGTCAAAGAATGCTTCACAGGGGAGCCAATAAATAAGTAGATGTTTCAAAGTTGGAAGAAAAGTAGATTCTAAGTTATGGAAATGGTCTATGTATGGCTTTGAAAATAAAGAACAGGCATGTTCGAAAAACAGCATATAACCTGCTATGCTGGATTTTTGGGTCAATATTGGAAAAGTTCCCGAGTCAAATCATGAAAAATTTCCTGTGCTAATATAAGGTTAGAATTAAAGGTATATGTGTTACTGTTCTAGGAACAGAGTTCCGAAAAGAGAGGGATAGGATTATATTGTAGCCTTATAAAACAATTATGACTCAAAATAAACAAGGGAAATTAAGAGTAAGCATTTATATAAACTCTCTCTACAACCTACTGAAAATGACAGTGAGGGAATTAATGAAGGCGAAAACTCCAAAGACAAAAAAACTGTAGAGGAGACATCAGACACAAATTGTCAACTACGTTTTGGAAGATGGAAGCCAAAAGAAGAAGAGTAGCTAACTGAGCAAAATAGGGCTTCCAACCAACTTTTTATTCCTTGACACCTAGATGTAAACAGGCAGCTGGAGATCTCCAGATAGATGAGGAAATGCTCTAATATGAAAAATAGATTTAAAAAAATTAAAAAACCCAAAACAAATACAAATAAATGGGAAAAAATAAACCATGGAGAAACATCTAAAAACTACAAATATAAAAGTAGAAATTTTTTAAATCAATAAAAGAATGGGAAGTTGAGAAAGACTTGCAGAAAATAGTACAAAAACACAGTGATAAAAAATAAGAAAGTAAAATATACACACCAAGCATATCATTAGGAAATGTCCAGATACTAGAATATACTAGGATTAAAGAGAAAAACAGTTCCCACACAAAGAACCACAATGGCATTGGATTTCTTAAAAGGATCACTGGAAGCTAAAAGACAATGGACAAACAACTTCAAAATTCCAAGGAAAGTAAGTTCTTTCTACCTAAGATTTAATACCTGACCGTATTTTCATTTCAGTGTGACATTAGAACAGAGGTATTGACAGATATGTGAAGTGTGGTAGACATTACTTATGCTCACCAAGATTTGTTTCTCCTTTTCCTCCTGGTACATGGAACACTATACTTCCCAGACCTCTCCAAGTTAGATGGGATCATGTGTTCTGATCAAGTAGGTGTGTGCAGAAGTGACATGTCATTTCCTGGCGAAAGCACTGAAGAGGATTGTATGAGTTCCATGCTGTCCAAAGAGGCCTGGTGTTGAGACAGCGGAGCCAAAAGATGGGAGCATTTTGTATCATTGAATTACCACATGAAAGACAACGGCCCCAGAGGGTTGTCCGACCTTCAGCAGACTCCTGTGAGCAAGAAAAGACTTAATACAGTAAACCAAAGAGATGTGAGGCTTATTGTTATAGGAGTATAGTTTAGGTTAACCTAATATACAACCTATCATAAGTATTTCCAACTGCACCATTTCTCAAGAAGTTAATGGCTACCCTTTGGCCCAGCAATTCTAATCCTACATGGTATACCCCCCCCCAAAATGAGTTGTGTGTGTCCAAAAAAGGATGGAATAAGACTATTTGTGGCAGCTGTATTTATAACATCCAAATACTTTACATTCATACCATGTGCCACAGCAAAAAAAAACCAAAAGAACAAACTCCAGGTACATGCAACAAGGATGACTCTCCCAAGTATAAAATAAAGAGAAGAAGAGAGTGAGATATAAAAGAATACGTACTTTCTGTTTATTTACATAAAGTTCAAGAACAGGCAGAACTAACCGATGGTGATAGAAGTCACAATGGTGATTACCTCACTGGGAATGTGTGATGGTGGAAGGTATTGACTGGGAAGAGACATGAGCAAAGTTTGCAGAGTGCTAGAAATATTCAGTATTTTTTTTTCTTTTTAAAAGATTTTATTTATTTATTTATTTATTTAGAGCACGAGAGTGGGGGGAGGGGCAGAGGGGGAGGAAGACAGAGAAGAAGACCGAAGAAGAAGACAGAGAAGCTCAAGCAGATGCCATGCTCAGTGCAGGGCCCAACAACGGGGCTCAATCTGACCAACCTGAGATCATAACCTGAGTCGAAATCAAGAGTCAGACGCTTCATCACCTGAACCACCCAGACACCCTGATATTCAGTATCAATGGTGGTTATATGAATATATATACAAAAATTAATTGGGCTGGACACAAGTTGAATATACTTTACCATATGTTTATTGTACCCTAACTACAAAGAGATTTTTTAAGAAACTACTGGAGATTGTGATTCACCAAAATGAGGATATATGCCAAAAGTGGGAAATCATGGGATACAGGCATAGGAAATTCCCCCAATCCCAAAGATGAAGGGAATTCCTAAGATGGCAAGTCCCAGGATAGCAGCTGAATGGCAGGCTAGAGAGTAGTCAGCCTTAACTGAGGCCAGAGATGGGGGAGGGGGGGATGTTAAAGATAGAAGAATCTAGAAAAAAGGAAAAAGAAAAAGAAATGGGTAGATTACCTTGTGTTGATTTCCATTCAAGGGAGTTTTACTATTCTATCAAAGAATTGGTGAGAAATTAATGATAAGCACACAAAAAATTAAGCAACAAAAAAGAGGCTATTATTAATGAAGTTACATAAACATGCTACCATAGTATACTGTGTGGCTGAGCTATAAATTTAGCCCAAATATTTCTACATAATTGCACTGGAAGGATAGAAAGAAGGAAAGCATGGTGGGAGGAGTGTGCCACAAAGGAGTATCCTGAGAAAGCTCAATTCTCATCAGCTGTAGAAGAAAACCAGTAAAGAGGCACTTGGGTGGCTCAGATGGTTAAAGTCTGACTCTTAATTTAGGCTCAGGTCATGATTTCACAGTCCTGGGATCAAACCCTGTGTGGGCCTCCCCGCTCAGTGGGGAGTCTACTTATCACCTTCTTGCCCTGCCCCTGCCTGCTCCTGTGCATGCTCTTTCCCTCTCTCTCTCTTTCTCTCTCTCTCTCGAATAAATAAATCTTTACAAAAAAAAAGAAAAGAAAAAAGAAAACCAGTAGAGAATGCCTACATTAAAAAAAAATAAGGAGGGGCACCTGGGTGGCTCAGTGGGTTAAGCCTCTGCCTTCGGCTCAGGTCATGATCTCAGGGTCCTGGGATCGAGTCCCGCATCGGGCTCTCTGCTCGGCAGAGAGCCTGCTTCCTCCTCTCTCTCTCTCTCTCTCTCTGCCTACTTGTGATCTCTCTGTCAAATAAATAAATAAAATCTTTAAAAAAAAATAAGGAAATAGCTGCATGCATATTATTTAGAAACATGAAAGCAAAGAAAATAAGCAGTTGGAAGTGTGTCTACTTAAGATGGAGAAGGGTAGGCAGACGACCGCTAATTTCATTGTCCACCTTGCTGTATCACTGACTTCTAAAGCTACAGGCATGAAGTATTTCACCACCATGCTGAAGCAATTAGCAGACATGTCAGAAAACTCTAAGAGATCTAGCATAAAATTAAATAACTCATTTCAAAGCACATTTTGATTCCAATTAATTTTTTTTAAAGACAGATTTATAGTACCTAGTAATTTTCATTGGTAGAGGAGGGGTTTGGGAGAGGTTGTAAAATCATGCTGTAATCCTTTTAGGGATCAAAAAAGCTGGGACATCCAACTCTGTCAGCCCCAGGTATTTACTTCAAAGAAACGAAGGGTCATGGGAAAAATACATTCTATCAGCTTATCAGCTCTTTCACAGCTCATAGCATGATAACATTGGGCCAGGGTTGAGATTTTTTAGATGTAAGAACTTTGGTCACTATTTTAATTTCTGATTGTGCAATTTAAATGTGCTTTAAAAAAAAATCAGGGGGCACCTGGGTGGCTCAGTGGGTTAAGCCTCTGCCTTTGGCTCAGGTCATGATCTCAGGGTTCTGGGATCGAGCCCTGCATTGGGCTCTCTGCTCAGCAGGGAGCCTGCTTCCCCCTCTCTCTCTGCCTGCCTCTCTACCTACTTGTGATCTCTATCTGTCAAATAAATAAATAAAATTTTAAAAAATAATAAAAAATAAAATAAAATAAAAATTTAAAAAATTTTTAAAAAATCATGTTCTCTTAAAGGGAGCGTGGCCCCATTAAAACAAGGCAACCTATGCCTAGCAGGGGCTAGTCCTGCTCCCTCTGCAGGACTATCGAGAGCCACCAGTTGTGGGAAAACATAGGTAGTGTTGTGCACGTTAAGATGGCTAAGAGTAGCAAGTGGCCAAAAACTTCAATTTGAAGTGGTTTAAACATAAAAAGGAAATGTATTCAATCATCTAAAATACTCAGAGGTAGAGAGATACCAGACATGGATGAAATCATGGATGTCACCAAGTATCCAATTCTCTTCTGTTGTTTTGGCGTCAGCTCCATCCTGAGGCTGACACCTCTCTTGGTTTTAAGATGGCTGCTACTTCTTGCTGGGGCTAATGCTTCCTCTTTCAAGTGGCTGGAAAAGAGTGAGCATCTTTGATAATTCCCAGCAACAGTCTCTAATGTGCTTGCACTGGATAGGCTTAGATCACGTGTCTACCACTGAACCAGTCATTGGCCAGCAGATAAGATGCATTGGACCTCCAGGTGGGCTCAACCTCCCTAGAACCACATTGATGCTTACATGGAGGAGGGGAGATAGATGGAGAAACAACCATAAATGTCCCCAAAGGTACTTAAAAAAGAAGAAAGCTCAGAATGTGTTGGCAGTTGTAAACGGACTATTTTAGGATTATCACGCAGTCCATATACTGTTACCTCCAAATTCTTATTTTAAAAATCTTTGTGGAAACTGGAAGAGAGAAAGTCAAGAAGAGCAGGATATTTGGAAAAGCAAGTGGGGACGTTTCCATAATAAGCTGTATGTTGGGAAAGCATGTTTCTCCCACAGAATAAAGAGTAGGAGAACGTAATGCTATGGTGATATAAAGGGTTTAAGGTTTTCTGTTTGTTTGTTTGTTTTGTTTTGTTTTTTTTAAGGATTTAGGATTTTGACTAGATCTAGTGATCTCAGAATAATAGGAAAACCCTAAGAAAGTGCCTAAATCAAGCTGGGGGAAAACCATAGCTGAAACCAAAGAGTTAGTTGTGGTACACTCAGAAGAATTTGTTCAAACGGTCAAACCATGTAGGACTGAATTCTCCTGAGACTCCTAGATTGAGTTATTTATATTCAAAAAAGGATACAATGTCCACCTTACATGGCCATCAGGAGAATTAAAACAGATACTATTCACAGCACCATGTTAATTTTTAAAAAATGCAGATGATGCAAAATCAATGTTTTTAAATTATTTAGTAATGAAGTTAACAAAAAAGAAGTGTACCAAATTATATAGAGGTAATTATCTCAAAACAGAAAAAAAATATTAAAAAAAAATCTATGCCCAGTTAAAAGATTTAAAAAGATACTATTCCAAAATATTAGTTATATCTGTTAGTGATATTATGGATACTTTTTTCCTTTTGAATTATCCTGAAGTTGTTAGCCTAAAGTTTAACAAAGTTCATGTATTTACTTTTTTGTAATAAGAATCAACTACATTTTTAAACCTAACGAATAAAAAGAAGTCTAGTATTAAAAAGGAAAAAACAAAAAAGACACTATCTGTTTAAGTATGCATAAGGAGTGAAGGAGGAAGCAGTGTATGAGGAGAATATGAGTAACCGTTGAAGATGGCAAAAGCTACCGAAGTTCATAATGCAAGATCTTTCTCAATTTCCGATGGAGTTATAAGGCTGATAAATGTTCCACTTTCCCCTAAGTCTAAGCGCTGACAATGTAAAAATGTGTGATTGAGGGGAAGACTACACTACCTTTGGCTCCTTTGATTACAGCCTGTGTGAACACAGACACGCTATCTTACCATCGCATTTAGCAGAGGGCCATTAAAATTGCAACCCCAGTCCCAGGAGGGAATAAATATCCTCTCTAATGCCAGCCTTGTGGACTCAAATCAATTGGTGATGGAAACTGCCGCTCTGGGGAAGAAAAAAACACGCGAGAATTCCATAATTTCAACAAACGTGAAAAAACAGTAGTCTGGCGTGCATATGTGTTCAGGAGAGATGGAGTGATCATTTTAAGACGTCTGAATTTTGTCATTCTCATTCTGCTTGTATTACTTTGGTCAATATGTTTGTTGTAAATACTGTAGCTCAGTATTTGGTGAACATTCTTATTTAGGCTGGACTGCTGCCACAGTAGAACCAGATAGTACTTAATTTGACTATTAATCAGATTATTTATATTAATCATGAGATCTTTTAACTTATTGGCATTAAGATTGCTAAACAATCTGACCATGGTAGAAGTGAACAAGACTGTTCTGTGAGCATGGATGGCATTGGTCATCAGTCAATGCTTTGCAGAATACTGGGTATATTTTAGACTAGTTTTTAAAAAGGAGAGAATAAGAGGAAAATGAATATATTCCATATTGCCTGATATCTCATCATGTTCCCTCATAAAGGGGTAAATATTTAACAATTATTTTGTGAGTATTCTCTAGATTAATAGATGGTCCGAAGCAATTTTTAAATATTTTTATAGCTATTAGAATTATAACAAGCAAAAAAAAAAAAAAAAGTAGAATTATAACAAGCCAGCTCATTGATTCTTGTGTTTGTATTAAATAGGTGGTAAAACTAATCACAAACTAAATTCAAAGTGTATTTCAGGTGCTTTAGTCACATTGCAAATTTGACCCCAGTCACTCAATTCTTTGCAAAGTTTTCATTGGATAAATAAAACAGATGATACCAAAATGGCCAAAGTTTGTAAGGATATTATCATCTAGCATCATAATAATGATTATGATAGTAGATCCTATGAAACACTGATCAGGGACCAGGCCCTGTGCTAAGCATTTTGCAAATAAAATTGACTGACTCTTCCAAAAAAGGAACATAAGCCGGATCATTTCTCCCATTTTACCATAAGAGGATGTTGCAGGTTGAGAGGATCATTAACTTGCCCAAATCCACAGGTATTGGGTGAGGAGGTAAGGTTTGAACCCAGGCAGGCTGAATTCCCAGTCCATACAGGACGACCCTACAGTAGAGCTAAGACTGCCAATAACTTATGGGTTTTATTCTGGGCTTTCATCTTTTTTACTTGACAGGTGTTTCTTTAAAACGTGCCAGTTTTTAACTTTTAAATCCTTTTCATTTCATTGTGGCATATTACAGCTCTATATTAAAAAGTGGAAAAGGTAACATGTCAATTGTCTAGATGGCCCTGACTTAGGATGGTCTGGCTTAGAATTTTTCAACTTTACGGTGGTGTGAAAGCAATACAAATTCAGTAAACTTTGAATTTTGATCTCTTCCCAAGATAGTGATGTGCAGTCTGCGATTGTCCAGTGATGCTGGGCAGGGTCAGTGAGCTGCAGCCCCCCAGTCAGCCACCGGGTCAGGAGAGCGAACAACTGATACACTTAGAAACATTCTGTTGCTTACCAGTATGGTATTCAATAGATTATATGAGATAGTCAACACTTTATTATAAAATGGGCTTTGAGTTAATGATTCTGCCCAACTGTAGGCTAATGAAAATGGTCTGACTTTGCCTAAGGTAGGCCAGACTAATTAGTGATGATGTTTGGTAGTTTACGGGAATTGAATGCTTGTCCAACTTTTGGTGGGTGTATCAGGGAGTAACCCCAAATTGTAAGCTGAGAAAGATCTGCATTTCATTTTTATTTTTATAAAAGGAAGACAATAAAATAGTGTTTTGGACTACAGTATAGGAGAGCATATGTATGTGGTATGAATGCAATAAATTTTGATAATATCATTTAAATTTCTTTAGATTCAGCTCTGGAAAAGAAGAAATACCGAATGACAATGAATGCTAGAGGGAAGTTTGATTAAGACAGTCTTAAACTGAGTTTATAGCTCTGTGTTTCAGAGAGAAAAATGTTATCTAGATCGGGATGAGGAATGTGTCTTCAGTCCTTAATTATTAATTTGTTACTGCCTATCACAGACTCTTTACTAGAATGGTATTTCTAGACCAAGGATAAAAGACAGAGAATGCTTGATAATAGTTTTTATCAAATCCCACCTACTTCAGATATTTAGAAAATTTTTGTTAGCTCATATGTTCAGAAAATTACCAGAATTATTGCTATGTGATTTTAACAATTTATTCTATGAGGTCTTCAAATCAACCCAATTACTTTCCTCAAGGTCCAATTAGTTTGCAATATCTCAAGATAAATATTCAGCAGTTGCCAATTTTTTTTGAAGTTTTTATTTATTTATTTGACAGACAGAGATCTCAAGTAGGCGGAGAAGCAGGCTCCCCGATGAGCAGACAGCCCGATGCAGGGCTTGATCCCAGGACACTGAGATCATAACCTGAGTTGAAGGCAGAGGCTTAACCCACTGAGCCACCCAGGCGCCCCAGCAGTTGCCAATTTTTTTTAAAGCAATAGATGTTCACCACGGTTTTTATTCTCATAATGTCTATATTATTGAAAAACAGAAGATAAACCAAAAGAGGAAAAATGCCATCAAATTGCCGCCTTAAGGGAAAAAAAATGCCAGGACACATGGGTGGCTCAGCTGGTTAAGGGTCTGCCTTTGGCTCAGGTCATGATCCTGGGGTCCAGGGATCGAGTCCCACATTGGGCTCCTTGCGCAGCAGGGAGTATGGTTCTCCCACTGCGTGCTGGTCCTCCTGCTTGTGCACGCTCTCTCTCTCTCTCTGACAAATAAATAAATAAAATCTTTAAAAAAAATGCCCCTTGGTTGATACTTGATTTGGGTTACTTGATTTCTACATTATAGAATCCACTAGACAAGCAGTCAGATCTGGATTTGTAAAGATTAGGTAATAAAGACCTTTCTTCTCTTCTTTTACTTGGAATAACAATACCACCTCTTCCACGTAATGCATGCTGGTTTGAAAATGTTTTTTAAAATATGAACTATTTAGATCGAACACAGTAAACAAAAGCACTACATCTTTGTTTAGCTACGTCAATTTGAGAAATTACATAAGTTTAGTAGCAACAAAATATTTGTGTATTCTTGGGTTTAATCGTTGCAGTAACTTAGTAAAAAAAAAAAACTATTCCTGTTTATTATTTGTAATGTTTGGGGAATAAATATGCTGATAATTCTTTTGCAACCCTAACGTGTACGCAACAGGACCCTTTCTAAGTTTGGGACCCTATGAGGTACTAAAGCAAGCATTCACTTCTCTCACGCTTGAGGTCACAAGTTTTTGCAAGTCAAAAAGGTTGACCATGCCAAAAACATCATGCCACACACTACCAAATAAAAGAACACTGTTATTCTTACAGGGAAAGGTTTGACAAGACAGGAAATAGGCAGGGTCAGAGAAGTTTACTTAATACTGAGACTTATTTAACCATCGTGAAACCAAAATACAATGACAGTTAAAAAAATAAACAAATAGCCATTACACAAAACAAAACCCCAGGATACATGGTCTCTACTGGAACTGATTATTAGATTTTCAGCAAGTACGGGAAGTGGGTATCCCCAGAGAATCCTCACAAAATTTCTAGACATCTTCACCAGTGACTTTTGTTGCATGCCTTTTCCTGAGATAATGTGGACTGAAACAGTTTTAATCGGTGGGTAGAAATTGGAACAAAGAAAAATCAGTCTTAAAACGCTGCAAAAGAACGTCATTGAAAGGAATCATTTTAAAAGCTTGTTCTCTTAAAAATGGGGAGGGAGGAGGAGGAAAACAGAAAATGGAAGATAGGAAAAATCTAGCTGTTCATTACAATTTTCCATTTTTTGTTTAAACACAGCAGGAGGGCAAAGCTGCTGGCTTCTCTTCATCCTTGCAGATGCCAGGAGGGATTATGCAAACCCCACAGCCACCCAAATCTTATTTAAAGTTATAATCATTGTTCTCGTGCGATGACTTTTGCCTACTTTCACTCGAGTACTGCTGCATCGTGTTTTCTGCCGGTTTGGACCCGCTGGGAGTCGTCAATTCACAACTGCAGATCAACCTTTTTAAAAAAGAAAATGCAACCTTCAGGAAAAAAAGCAAACATCAAGTGACATCTAGTGGATGTCTGGATGTTATCTTCTAAGGCCTCTGAAGAGCAGTATTCTCAACAATATATTGCCTTAACATTGCTTATCATTTTGGTTTTTCAGGTGAAATCCTCTGTCTTTTTTTTTAAGACAGAAGGACATGTTAATCAGATAGGAAAGTGGCCATTATCTTTTCTCAAAGGGAAAAACTATTTTCATTAGCATAGGAATAGCAATTCTCGAGATAAACCATCTTGGATATAACTCCACCTGTAACTCACACCAGACTGTGCAAAAAAAGAACTCAGGGTGGGGTGCCTGGGTGGCTCAGTGGGTTAAAACCTCTGCCTTAGGCTGAGGCCCTGATCCAGCATCCTGGGATGGAGCCCCACCTCGGGCTCTCTGCTTTGGGGGGTGGGGGGGGAACTGCTTTGATCTTTCTGTTAAATAAACAAATAAAATCTTAAAAAAAAAAAAAAAGAACTCATGGTATATCCAACGTTGGACAATTATTTGGGCAATTATCAACTGTGTAAATGGTTCTTAAGAGAAGATGACATTTCAGGTTCCCAGTTCCTCTGTTTATCTGTGAACCTAAAGAGCATTATTAATTTGACAAATCTGTATTTAGTCCCACTATGGTCCCCATTTTTCTTCCCCTCCACCCCCTGCAGGAGGATTGTACATGTATGTAGGTCCATTTTTCATAGATGAGTAACATTTGCTTGTTAGTTGCAAATTATTAAAGAACAGTGACTTAACCAAGAGAGCAGCTGAAAACTTAATTGGGATTGGGATTGTTTAACAACTCCTCCCCAGCGATGTCATGTGTCCGAAAGTTGAAAGGCGTTGTGGAGAATACATGCCTTGTGTTGGCTGTCTAAAGACTGCATTTGTTAAAGAGACAGAAAGGGAAATTATAGGAGAATTAAAAGATGGTGTCTAAATTTAGTATTTTCTTTCCTTTCAAGGAAAGGAAACTTGGAATATGCAACTGTAACCCAAAAGCCAGCTGTCTGGCTGTCCCCAAGACTTGCAGCCTTTTAGAATCACTCTTCATTTTAATAATCACACACACGCACACACACACACAGAGTCCTGCATGAAGACATCCTCTTCCTGTAGAATATCTAGCCGTCCCACCTTCCCTTCCATTCCCCCAATCATTTAAGGAATTCTTGAGAGTTCTGCTTTTTTTTTTTTTTTTTTTTTTTTTTTGAGAGTTCCACTCACTGTTAATCTCAGCTCTGCATCAGCCTTCATAGCACTGTCTTGTTCTTTACCTACTTAGGCCCGGATGCAAACTTTTCGGCTTCCTGTCACCCTCCAAAGCACCACTGACACTAAAGCTGCGTGTGTGGTCACCTTTATGGAAGCTGGGGTAAGAGGAGGGAAGCTGCAGAACAGATGGCTCAGTGGACAGATGAACAGACTCTGTGCAATGATACAATGTCTGGGATTTGTTTCAAAATAATTCGCTGGGGTTGGGGATGGGGATGGGGGAGTAGGTGGGGTTACAGAAGAAACAAAATCAGCTATGAGTTGAAACTCATTGAAGCTGAGTGATGACCGCATGAGGTTCATGCATTCTATTTCTGAATCTGATGGAAATTTGCATAATAAATATGTAAAAGAATGAGTTCCTTGGCTATCCTTAATGCAAGAGGTTTCTCTCTGGCTCTGCTCCCTTCTCCCATAAGCCTCTGCCACATTTTGGGGTCCCCTCCCATCTGAATCTTACTGCCTCTCCTTCTTAGGTTGCCCAAACAAGCTTTGAGCTCTGGGACCAATTCTAAGATGCAGGGAGCCCATCAGAACGTATTGCCAACTCCCTAAAAATAAAGAAACCGGAATTCCCTAAGAGGAATTCCGCCCTGGCTTTAAGACACACCCAGCTCAGGTAAAAGTGATGCAACTGGCATGCTACCTGGAGTGTACAGTGTTCTAAAAGGTTAGTTCCCTTCCTCCTGCGATTTCTATTCTAATTGAGGCTCTCATGGTTGAGTCTAACAAAAGTAGACACAGGTAATTATATCAGGACAAAGCAGTTTAAAAGACAACATTCCGTGCCTACAAATTAAGTCTTGGAGAGAAAGCACGGGTAAGATGTAGGAACTGGGTGATTATTTTTGCCCTCTAACCAAAAGATATTCAACATAGACATCAGACATCGCGTCACATATAAACAGAAGTATCTTTAGAAATAAACAATATATGTCTCTCTCCCACTCAGCTACACTGCAGTGGCCAAGGGCCATGCAGCTATCCCAGCAGATTCAGCAGAGGTGCACTGCCAGCCTGAGAAATTTAAACACACCCACACGTTCATGAACTTGGTGGGAGGGGAAGGAGGCACACTGGCGCCCAGCCCATGTCATTAACCACTTTCTCTCCCATCTTAATCAGCATCAACTGGACACCAGCTCCTTTCACTTAATGTCAACTTTAGCCTAGAAAATGCAGGCTTTACTTTGTGTAGTTCTTAAATTACCTGAGATTAATGTTCCAGTCCCCTCCCCCTGGAAAAGGCATGCACATGAAGAGAGGAAATGAGGTTTACATAAGGAAGAAGAGTTCTCACTTCAACATGCATGTGTAGGCAGAATAAGAGAATTCGCTCTGATGATGATGCTAATAATACGAAGGTGGCAACTGTCTGTTGTGCGGTGAGGGAAGAAATGGGTTCAGAAGTATGGGCGTGGGGAGGGAGAAGTAGCTGTGACTTCTGCAGCCACTTGCCAAATGCCTCTGAGCGAGGGATTTTGGGAAAGTGAATGTGTTCCCAGCGGTATGTGCCATTGTCCCCAAACACGTGGGAGACGATGTCAGCACTTACTTCTGGCACTAAATTGAAAAAACACTTCCTCTCTTTCTGCCAGCACCATTTTTTTCTCCCACTCACCCCCGGAGTTTGACACAATTTCCATTCCAAGGAGACCCGGCAATGATTCCAAGGAGACTGGCTAACATATTCCAGTGAAAGAGCTGGCGGACCGCATGAGACGGGCACGGGGATCAGTTTAGGCTGAAATGAATTAGGAAACATTTTTAAGTTACCCTTTGAAGTTTTTATTGCCTTATCATCAAACAGCTTCTCTTCTTCGGCTGTATATTGATTTTTCTGACTATGAAAAAGTGTTTCATCTCTTCTATGATAATCAAACACAGTCTCAGTTCAATGGGCACCTTCTTTTTTCTGAACCATATTATTCCACATATCATGGAATTATCCTGCCCCCCCCCATCGGACAGGGACCTCAGAGAGCATTGGTCTTCTTCCAATATTATTTTTCCTATAATTCCCAACAATATAACGTTTCCACTCCAAACATATAGCTGCAGGGGATTACATCATTATTTGCCTTTGTTCTAGTTAAAGTATATTTTATGAGCTTCCTGTCGTTTGTCCTGAGCTAGGCTACTATTTGTCAAAATATCACCTCTGAAATTGCCGGGTTTTCTAAGATGCCAGAGAAAAAAAAATATTTCATGTCAACTAAAAGTTAAGCTCTTATAAATCTCACAGGGGTTTCAAAATGGAGCACACTTGGGATTTCATTTCCTTCTAAGTATAATGCCCTTTCTACTACTCAGAGTGAATGGGTTTACAGAGGAATATTTTGTCACAGTATTTCCCTTTTAGCCCCTGGCATGGTAGAAAATAGTCACAAAGTTTCTTTCTTTCCTAGGAACCTGCACTATTTAGTGTTTATATGCCAGGCGAAAGTTGGGTTAAACTCTTCCCTGGGTGTGAAGGGATATTATGAGATCCCAAGTCAGGAACCTTGGAGGCCAGTCCTACAACTGCTGATTTGGTTGGTTTTATAACCCCAAGCACATTGTAACCTCCCTCAGTCTCAGGTCATTCATTTGTAATCTAACACTGTCTCAAGTCTTACAAAGTTTCATTCTCGACTTTGTTTTTATAGTTTCTCAGTTCTATCTTCCTTTGCCGTCCTCTGTGCTTACTGCCCAGCTATCCTGGTGATGGTCTCTTAACCTCATTGTGACAGACATTAGATTACTATCAACCTTCTGGAGACTCAGCTCTGAGGATGTTACTCTTTGCCCCAAGCCTTCTATGGCTAGCCCCTGCTTCCCTGGTACGTAGGACCCTCCGGAGTAGACCAGCAGCCCACCATTCTGGAACAGCTATCAGAAATTCCTACATGGGGGCACCCGGGTGGCTCAGTGGGTTAAAGCCTCTGCCTTCGGCTCAGGTCATGATCCCGGGGTCCTGGGATCGAGCCCCGCATCGAGCCCTGCATCGGGCTCTCTGCTCGGCAGGGAGCCTGCTTCCTCCTCTCTCTCTGCCTGCCTCTCTGCCTAGTTGTGATTTCTCTCTGTCAAACAAATAAAATATTTAAAAAAAAAATTCCTACATGTCCTTTGTATTCCAGTCTGTTTGCCTTTTTTTTTTTGGCCATTTTGCTGACTGTTCCTTGGGACTTCTTTGTATTTTCAAGGCACATCACATATTGCAATGATTTCCTTATTTGTCTTATTTCCCTTCCTAGATGGTAACCTTCTTGACGATAATTGCTACCATTCATTGACCAAATATTCTTTGCTGTGGACCCATAATTTCTAGATTTTCTAATCATGTAAGGTGGGTATTATTATCTTTATTTTTCAGATCTTAAAGACAGAGACTCATAAATGGTTAAAAATGTCCTTAAAGTCATACAGCTAGCATGTGACAGCTCCTGTCTAGAAAGTATTATCTAGAAAAACACCAAATTGAATGAACCATGATGCTGGCACTTGCCCAGCACACTGATGCTAGGCAAATACTGGATAAGCATGCATGAAGAAGTGAATGAGGGACGCCTGGGTGGCTCAGTGGGTTAAGCCTCTGCCTTCCGCTCAGGTCATGATCTCAGGGTCCTGGGATCGAGTCCCACTTCGGGCTCTCTGCTCAGCAGGGAGCCTGCCTCCCTCTCCCTCTCTCTCTCTCTCTCTGCCTGCCTCTCTGTCTACTTGTGATCTCTCTCTGTCAAATAAATAAATAAAATCTTTAAAAAAAAAGTGAATGAATGATTTTATAAATACAGCGCCCTCACTTTAGATAACTGCCACCAGGTGGCAGTAGTTTCCCACAGCCATACTGCCTGGACTCCCAAGTCACTAAAATGCAATAGGAGAGCCAGAAGGGACCTTGTGGATTACTCAATGATTATCCTTACTTCATGCTAAATTAAAAAAAAAAAAAAAAAAAAAATTGAGCAGTTGTAGGTTACTTTACTTATTCAAGATCTTTTAGTTGATAAAAGAGCAGACCTTAAACTTGAGTTTAAAACACACCAAAGTTAGTGCTGTGTTATACCAACTTGTAGTTTTGTTGTTGTTTTTTTATGATGGTTTTTTTGTTTTGTTTTATTTATTTATTTGACAGACAGAGATCACAAGTAGGCAGAGAGGCAGGCAGAGAGGGGGTGGGGAAGCAGGCTTCCTGCTGAGCAGAGAGCCCGATGCAGGGTTCGATCCCAGGACCCTGGGATCATGACCCGAGCTGAAGTCAGAGGCTTTAACCCACTGAGCCACCCAGGTGCCCCTCAACTTGTAGTTTTATAGTCATAATCTTCCCATATTTTTCAATATTAAAAAATATTCATTAAAATAGTAAATATGATCAAAATTTGTTTCATCATAAAATTTTAAGCTTTTTTCTTAAACACATAATATAGTTTTCATGTTTAAAATGTTGAAGTACAGCAAAAAGGAAAAGATGACCAGCAATTCCAACAGAGACAATCATTATTTTGCTACTATTCTACCAGAGGTTCCTTCACTCATCTATAAAATCCATTTTTAAAAATTTTGTAATTTCTTAATCTTAAATTTTCTCTATTATCTTACTTTCATTTTTTTCAGAGATTTTATTTATTTATTTGACAGAGAGGGAGTGTGAGCACAAGCTGGGAGACAGAGGGAGAGGAAGACACAGGCTCCCCACTGAGCAGGGAGCCTGATGTGGGGCTCGATCCCAGGACCCTGGGAATCATGAACTGAGCTGAAGGCAGCCGCTTAACAAAATGAGCCACCCAGTGCCCCTGTAATCTTACTTTCATAAAAAGTTATTAGGTATTTTCCTTAGGAGACCTCTTGGATCTTTTAAAATTTTTTCCCAATTTAACAATGTCTCATTGCTAGTAAGGGGAGACATTTTTAATTTACTTCTTTTTTTTCCTTATACTTCTTGAGAAGGTTCCCTCAGTGAGAGAATTCGTTTCATTTGTTTCCCTTTTCTCATTCTTTTCAGTAAGGAAAAGAAAAAGCACTATCAAAACACTGTGTCTATAATCCATCTCCAAAAGGAGAGGTATCTTTTCAGCAAAGGGCATTTTATTTTCACTTTTTTTTTGGGGGGGGGGGGGTCAGAGAGAGTGAGCACAGGCAGACAGAGAGGCAGGCAGAGGTAGAGGGAGAAGCAGGCTCCCTGCAGAGCAAGGAGCCTGATGTGGGACTCAATCCCAGGACGCTGGGATCATGACCTGAGCCGAAGGCAGCCACTTAACCAACTGAGCCACTCAGGCATCCCTTTATTTTCACTTTTGAGTTATTTCTCCCCACTTCACCTCTCTTCTCAGAATGATGATATAATACTGAGGGCATTTCTCAGCTAAAAGGATTGGGTCAGTTACATAAAACAGTAAATTTTATACTAATGAACAGAGAAGTATGATGGTTTTAAATGCCTGATCAAAGATTACCCTTTTATCTTTACTAGAACGATCACATGCTTCTTAGCATGGGTTTTGCACATACAGTTCTCTCTATATCTAGGGATACTTTCTGAATCTATAAATATTCCTACAAATATCATTGAGCTTTGGTGCATGATTTCTACGGTTCTCTGTAATCTGCGGTTCTCAAGACCAAGAGCTTATCACTGCTACCTTAAGGGCATGCAGTAGAGGTTATCAGTAGGGAAGGAAGTTGGCGGGCAGAGAGATGTCTGAGCTCTTGGCACTCTTCTAACAGAGACCGCTACTGGTGTTGGAAGATGCAGGGAAAAGAAGAGAAATGAGAAACCCGGCCAAGAGTGAGCTGGGGATGGTCAAAGCAGCATGCTTGTGGTAAGGAGCCCTGCTGAGAATGCTCCAAGGGACAACTTGGACTCACAACTCCCATAAACATACCAGTGTCTGAGGCCCATTAAGTGCAAACCCCGATATATTCATTTCACAAAACTCCGGGTGCCTACGTATCTTAGCCCTCTAGTCCTCCATCGTTCTTCCATTGATAAGATGGAAAACAAGTTGGAGGAAATAATTATACTGTATGTCCTGTCAGGGGGGATGGGAAGGGTCCTGTTGCAGGAGGTACTATGGAAGGAAGGTGCTCTGAAACCCCAATCGTGGGCCTTGGCCTCCCTACGCACCTAGGCCAATTGTTTAAGTATTAGTACGCGGCTTCCCCGGCTGACAGCCGCCCTGGTGAGATAACTGGAGGAGTGAATGCCTGTAGCTGTCTCCCTGAATATTTCTCCTCTGAGGTGTCCAGCACCAAGGACAGGGGTGGACAATGGGCATCATCAGTGAGTGAGGCAGAATTGGCAAGGAAGAAGGCTTCTGCCTGGGAAGTTAGTGAACTGAGAGTGTGGTTACTGCTCAATTTGTGGTTCATCTGAAGATCCTAAGGTGCAGTCCTCCGGGTAAAACGAGACTTGTCTTTGGCCATTGATAAAAAACTGGTTTCCTTTCTGCTAAGGAAGAAGAACTTGCCCTTATAAATGGAAGCTACCAGGTTGCCCTTTTCCTACCAACTGAATCCACCTGGTAGGAATCAAGCAAAACTGATGTGAGCTTAGGAACCAAGCCTTATTAGCATAGTGCTTCCACCTCCTGGAAAACCAGTCCAGACGACTATTCAGGTGTTCTATTTTGTAATTCTTCTCAATCTTGTACATTTTTGTTTTATGTACTTTTCCAAATGTTGTATTTCACAAGAAAACAAAGTAAAAATGATCTAAAATATCCAAACTTTGCACATGTAACATAGAAAATTAGTCTGAATGCACCCAACCCAACTGACCGGTAAGATAGGCCTCTTGCATATGGCATGGTCTTGGCTTTTTTTTTTTTTTCCCCATTAAATATGCTATTTTAGGGAAGCTCCAGGAATCTGCCCTTATGTCACTATAAAGAAAACTCAGCTTGTTTCCTTCCTATGTAGGGAAAAACCCAGGTCTGCCGTCCTATGTCTTTCTTCCCTGTTTGTGTCCTTTACTACTCACTTAAACCACCTCACTTCTGGTCACTCATGGTGTGGAGGCTTTTCCACACACCAAACAATTCTCCGTAATACCAGCAGGGGGTCCTATAATTTAACTCAGTTCTGACACGATCTACCCAGAGATAGCATCAGACTCCACAGTTTAAGGGC
Organism: Lutra lutra; assembly: GCF_902655055.1. Classification (NCBI taxonomy): domain Eukaryota; kingdom Metazoa; phylum Chordata; class Mammalia; order Carnivora; family Mustelidae; genus Lutra; species Lutra lutra. Next base: position 67,357,850 of record NC_062284.1, on the reverse strand, counting down.
TCAGTCCCACAAGACTGTGTCACAAGCCCAGGCTGTCACCCGTGCTGATTAGGTGGCTACAGACCGGAGGGTCCTGTCACCCTCTCCTTCAGTTCAATTTGCAAGTGACTCACAGAATTCAGGAAAACACAGTTGTTCACCAGTTGATTAAATGACATGATCAAAGATCCAGATGGAAGATAAGGAGGGCAAGGTATATGGGAAGGGTCACGGAGCTTCCATGCCCGCTGCAGGCTCTCCATTCTCCCAGCACCTTCACGTCATTGCCAACCCGTAAGCTCTCCTAACCTCTTGTTTTGGGGATTTTATGGAGGCTTTATCACATGGGTATGAGCCATTAATTCCAGTTTTAGCCCTTTTCTCCTCTCGGTGGGGTAGACTGGAAATGCTAAGCTTCTAATCATGGCTTGGTCTTTCTGGGGACCAGCCCTCACCCAGAAGCCATAGGAAGCCACCCAGAATGCCCTCATTTGAACAAGACAGTCCTCATCCAGGAAGTGACAAGGGTTTCAGGAGTTTGGTGTCAGCACCTGGGGTCAAAGGCTAATATTAGAACAAGAGGTGCTCCTAGTGCTCTTCTCACTTAGGAAATGACAAGGTTTTATGAGCTCTGTGCCAGCAACTGGGGGGCAGAGACCAATACGTATTTTCTCTTATAGCCACCATCTTCTATAGATTAAATGAGCTGATCTTAGTTCCAGTCTTGCGGGTCACGTATGACAAACCTAATTCCCTTTCTGAGTCTTTAAAATCAAAGACCTATCATACTCCAGGGACCTTCTCTAGCCAGCCCCCTTCCAGTCTCCCACATCCAACACACACTTTTCCTCCAAACAACAACCCCCATCTTCCATCTATCCCTCATGAGCGTGGTTCCAAGTCTCTTTCAGATCTGAACAACCTCCCTTGAGTACGGTGCCCAGACGGAAACAGACGCCAGGTACAAATAAATTAGAGGACTGTCACTAGCCATCTCTTCCCTTTTGTATTCTCTCTACCACTCGGAAGACTGAAGATACTGCAAAGAACATGGACTTTGAAGCCACAGGACCCAAGTTTTAACAGTGGTCACGAGCTGAAATACTAAGCAAGTTACTCAACATTTCTATGCCCACTTTTGTCATCTATGAAGAGTGTTTTATCTACTCTCCCACAGGTATGCTCTGAGAAAAACAAGCAGTTTGTAGAAGTAAAACAGACTTTCAGTAAGTGGAACGAACATTAACAGTGTGAGCTAAGCCAAATCTCTTGGCAGTCACATCATACCATTTGTTCTTACTCAACTGTTACTATGTACTGGTCAGGGTTCAGAGAATAGAATCCACTAGTTGAGCAGAAAGAGATTTATTTGAATTTTATTGACTGCAGAAATGATTTATATCATGACCCAGTATACAAACGAACACACAAATATGTAATTCAAACAATGTTCACAATATTTACCCATCTGACGTGGGTTGTCCTCAGCTGTTTCACTATTTAATTTTTAAAAATGCACTCGAGGAGTTGATTTCATGACTCACCAATGAATTGAGACCCACAGCTGGAAAATAATACATTGCAGGTTATAACATGGCCTAAAGATCCACTGGGAGGAGAGAAGAAACAAACTCTAGCCTGTGCTTCCAGGAATTGGGCAGCTGAGGGCCACGAGCTCTGGAAGTACCCCCATCTGTACGGCCCACACTCGCGAAATGATGTCCCATGAATCCGACACCAGGACGTCTGACCGGCAAAGCCTTAGTGACACCCGAAGCCCTGGTGCAAAGGGGTCTGGGCATACAGCACAGGAAAGCATGCCTGGAAAGCTGCAGACAAGGCCCATCAAGCTAATGCACGAACTCAGCCCCCGCACCTGCAAGGGCACGCTACTCACACAGAGTAACTCAAAAGTACCTGGGATGGACAAACCCAGCGGCCTCAACACACATCATTACATACTTTATACCTATTAAATTGCCTATGGCCTATTATTGCTACTTTGGTGAGGGAAACTCACACAACTTGTACAATTTATTCGATGGAATGAAATCAGAAGAACCAACCATCTGCAAATACACAGGTTACAACTCCTTTCACAAACACAGTTCTACCCAGCCAACATGGGGCCCTACTGAAAGGATGAATAAAAGATAACAATAGGGCTGCCCGGGTGGCTCAGTCGGTTAAAAGTCCAACTCTTGATTTTGGCTCAGATCATGATCTCAGGGTCATGAAATTAAGCCTGGTGTTGGCTCCATGCTGAGCATGGAGCCCAACTAAGATTCTCTCTCCCTCTCTCCACCCCCTCCCCAAATAATAGTAATTTAAAAAAATAACCCAAGGATTCTCTTCTTCCCAAATGTCACTAAGAATCTTAAGATCAAAAACTTTTTGGGGGGCACCTGGGTGACTCAGTGAGTTAAGCCTCTGCCTTTTACTCGGGTCATGGTCTCAGGGTCCTGGGATGAAGCCCAGCATCAGGCTCTGTGCTCAGCAGGGAGCCTGCCTCCCCCCGCCTCTCTGCCTACTGATCTCTCTGTCAAACTAATAAATAAAATCTTTTAAAAAACCCAAAACATTCTTTTTAAGATTTTATTTATTTGACAGAGAGCAAAAAGCAGAGAAGTGGCAGGCAGAGGGAGGGGAGAAGCAGGCTTCCCACTGAGCAAGGAGCCCTATGCAAGGCTCCATCTCAGGATCCCGGGATCATGGCCTGAGCCAAAGGCAGACGCTCAACCGACTAAGCCACCCAGGAGCCCCAAGATCAAAAACATTTTTGAGAGCAATGAAGAGAAGGTACGAACAAGGAATAACTTCAAATTCTTTTTATTATCTTTTTCGTTCACTTCATACAATAATTTATATCTGTGAAAGAATTCAAATTCGTCGAATGAAAGGCACTGCTTATGATTCACAAAGCAACTAAATAAGTTGAAGAGAAAGCATTTAGTGAATTAAATAATACAGGGTTTTTTGGGTCTGTAATCGATATACATCTGATTAAAAAAATAAACAGTTTGTATTAGGTCACCACACAGATTTATACAATAATCAGATGTGTAAAAACATAAGCATATCAGGTTTTATGGGACCGCCCCCCAACAGAGGTATCTTTTCCTAATTCGTAAGAGAACCAAACAGTTTTAGAAACTAAAGCTATTACGTTTACAGATGTGCAAAACACCAAAACACTTTAAGCAAAAACTCTTTATTTTTAAGAAAAAGTATGTTTTCTTATTTTCTATTCTTGGCATAACTTAATTCTTCCCAGTGGAACCAAAACCTCCTGAACCCCTTTCAGTGTCATCTAAAACCTGAAAAGACATAAAGGTGGTTGCCAGGTAGTTAATTTCAGTTCTCCTTCAGTTCTCTCTAGCTCCTAACCTGTAAGACCTTTATTCTTGCTTTAAGACTTTTATTCTTTCAAAGAGATTACAAAAAGAAAATCAATTTTTTTTAAAGCTCCATAAATAAAATATTGGGAAATTTTCAAAAAAGCTAAGAGAAAAGAATTTCAGGGTATACTTAAATGATTTATTACCCAAAGTAATGCCATATAATAGCTAAAAAAAATTTCATGAAATTCTAAAACTAAGCTTTTAATTTTGCTTTAAATAGGACTATTATATGTGCTATTATTTAGTTACAAACAGCATAGGAAACCCTTGAAATTGTATTTTTCCCTTCACTGAAGAGGTGACATCATTTATTCCCTGCTTGGTTTTTATGATACTTACCTGAACTTCCTCTATTTCTGGATAAAAAATCCGTTCACAAATGAGCTGTGCGATCCGATCTCCTTTTTTGACTTGAAAGGAAATAAGAGTTTATTACTAATATTTTATTAATGCTTTCTCTAATCTTGCCTGTACAGTGAGAATTAGAGGGAGCATGTGTTATCCAAACACTCAGAATTCAGAAAACTCCCTGCATTTATGTGACTAAATGCATTTAACATACCTTCAAACTTTTCTTTGCCAAAATTAAATAGCACGACACCCACATTTCCTCTATAATCTTCATCTATGACGCCAGCTAAGGAAAAGAAGAGTAACATGAGCGCAGTTTATGCTACCAAAACAGAGGGTATAGGATTACCTCAAAACCATTCTTATGTAGCTCCGAGATTTTAATCCTCACAAACAAGTAAGTGAATCTTGCTCTGGAACGAGGTAAAGTCTGAAAACTAAGAAATGAGTCTTACTAAAATGCAAATACATAGAATGGCCCTAATTTTCCCACCTGTCACTCTTATAGACGGTGCCATTTCCTATGCTAAACTGGGAGTATACTGGTACTTAGGGTCTCAGATGGGTCATCCTCACTCCCAAACTCCTGTGCATTTGCTGCACACCTGCTAAAAAGACCAGAAGAAAATTACAACTTGGGCTTTAAAGGCTTTTCCTGGTAGCTGCTTCCCACTAATATCCAGATTGAAATATGATGGAGTCATAAATAAAAATGTCCAATAGCCTGAAGATCTGCAGTGGAATTACTCAGTGCTGACGCTGTTAAGCCTCAGGCCGGCTAATATCAGAACACTCATTCTATAACAAAAATGGAGGTGAATCCTTCCACTTATATTCCACCTCTCTTTTTAATGTGAGCCACCAGCCCTTCTTAGAGCATGAGCTCTCGGAAGACATTTGCACATCAGCCTAGTAATGAGCACACTTTTCCATAACACCGTATGTGATCAGGACCTGTTTGAGATTACAAACACAGGGACAACAAATCTTTGCAGGAGAGGACTTGAGCCAGGGCCCTGCCTTGGCCCAGAGAGGTCCATTTACCAGGCTTGTTAGCATTTAACTTTGAGCCAAGAACTTAAAATGTTTCCATAAACAAAAGCACAGATGACACAGGTGTAGCAGGCCTTCCTGTTTCCTCCTTCAACACTGATATAATTCACAACTCAGCGGTTCTTAGACTATTCAGAACTGTGGAACTGTGCAACCATCACCATAAACAGTATGGGGGACCATTTTCATTACCCTGAAACAAAATCCCCTATTAGGAGTCACTTCTCTTCCTCCTCATCCTCCCCACTGCCAATTTCCTTTTATACATGTTCATTCTTTCCCCCCAGTTTGTTAAATGGTGGCTAGGACTCATGGGACCCCAATTAAATGTAGCTCCATGTTATAGCTTATGTATTAATAACACCCCACCTCCTAAAAACCAAACACACAAAACTCTTATTAAAGAAAAAAAAAAAGAAAAGAAAAATAATCAGGAATGTACCTCAATGGGTATCAATGCTGACTGACCAAACTGATAATTATTTGAAGGTCAACTGAAAAAAAAAAATTTTTTTTTAAAAGAACAAAAGTAAGCATTCCCTTTCAATTTTCTTATAGGAGGGAAAAATCCAGCATGGGTTAAAGTACTCAGAAAAACCAACCTTTTAGATTTCTCCAGTGGATTATGGTAGAAGTTTAAATGAATCCTTGTGCTTTATGAATAACTTACTTTATGAATAAATAACTTATTTATTATTTGAAATCAAACTGAGCCTTCTTAAAGGTTCCTGACACAACATTTTAAGAGTTTGAATTAAAGATAAATAAAATAAGCATTTTAAAAAATTAGTTGTCAAAGAGAGAGCACAGGCAGGGGGAACAGCAGGCAGAGGAAGAAGCAGGCTCCCCGCTGAGCAAGGAGCCCGATCCGGGACCAATCCCCCTGGTATCTTAACTTGAGGTGAAGGCAGCCACCCAGGCGTCCCAAAGATAAGTAATTTTAAACCGTGAGAAGGAGGGGTAGATAAGTAGCAGAAAGGCAGCAGAACTCATTCGTATCATGTCTAGACTGGAGGAAACAGTCTTTCTTTTCTAGCTGCACAGAAACAAAACCTTGACCAATTCAAAGAATCCTGAAAACTGGCATCTTTCCCCACTGCCACTTGACCATTAAATTAGTCCTTAATGTGTAATTGGTAGAAAGATGGGACCAGCTGTTTTCTGTATTATCTATACACAGAAAGTTCTGGCTGTAGAACAACCTGGATGGGATTCAGTGGAGAAACCCCTGCGGAGAACACACTATTCCCTGCTGGAACATGTGACCCCAGAAGACCCCAGAATCTCGGAGCTGGAGATCTCAAGTGCAGGCAAGTACTCATTTGTCTGGAAGGGGCTCAATGAAGACAATGCAGACGGACTTCTGAACTCTTAGTTTCTACTTTGTAAGGAAAAACCTTAGATTACGCAAATACTACACATACATATAAAATAAAATAATGTTCCCCTACCTTCCCTCGGGTAGCCAATGTTACAGTAATAGATTTTACGTATTACTTTCTTGTATATTAGTCAGGTGTCAGATGTCCTTGTATTTTAGCGATTTTCAGTCTCATCAAAAAGTTTCCAGAAGGCACTTCCCTGATCAAAGGGTATGTACATTTAAAATTTTCATGGATATTTCTAGATTACCTTGCAAAAAAGGTATAGCAATTCAAACTTCTATCAGCAATATTTAAGAATGCCCAATTCCAAAGTCCTCACCAGTACCAAATGACAGCAATCTTTTTTTTTAAAGACTTATTTATTTGAGAGAAAGTACGCATGAGTGGGGGGAGGGGTAAGGAGAGAGGAAGAGGGAGAGAGAATCTCAAGCAGACTCTGCTGAGCATGGAGCCAGGAGCCTGACATGGGGCCTGATCTCACAACCTGAGCTGAAGCCAAAAGTTGGACACTTAATCAACTGAGCCACCCAGACACCCCCAATTAAAAAAAATTCGAGGGGTGTCTGGGTGGCTTGTGGGTAAAGCCTCTGTCTTCAGCTCAGGTCATGATCCCAGGGTCCTGGGATAGAGCGCATCGGTCTCTGCTCAGCAGGGAACCTACTTCCGCCTCCCCTTCTGCCTGCTTCTCTGCCTACTTGTGATCTCTCTCTCTCTCTCTGTCAAATAAGTAAATAAAATAAAAATCTTTAAAAAAAAAATCAATTGAAAAAAAAAATTCGAGGCGCCTGGGTGACTCAGTTGTTAAGCGTCTACCTTTGGCTCAGGTCTCGATCCCAGGGTCCTGGGATTGAGCCCCACATCATGCTCCCTGCTCAGTGGGAAACCTGCTTCTCTCTCGCTCTCCCACACCCCCTGCTTGTGTTCCCTCTCGCCGTGTCTCTCTCTGTCAAATAAATAAATAAAATCTTTTAAAAAATTCAATAAAATCTTAAAAAAAAATCCTAAAAAAAATTCTGGCCACTGTGATGAGTGAAAAATGGTATCTCATGGCTTTACTTTGCATTTCCCTGATGACTAATGAGGTTAGAATGTTTTTCCTCTGTATGTTTGTTGCACATTTATATGCCTATTCTTTATTTTATTTATGATTTATTCCCTCATTGCACAATTTCCCTTATCAGTTTGTTTGGGTATTTAAATCTTTTACCTATGATCTGTAATTATTTATGTTTTTACTATATGGCATCTTCTCCCACACAAAAATTATCCCTTTTGGAAAGACCTTTGCTATGTAGCTATCAGGTAGTCTCATCAAACTCAAATCTAACACACCCACGAATCGGGTGTCTTGAATTCTGTAAAGCCAGATATCCACCAAGATTTTATGCTTCGCAGAGAGATGTGAAAACCCTTTTAACTAACTAACTAAAAGAAATGAAGCTGTTCAAAGTCAGTTAAAATGTATGGCAGAAAAAAAAATGCATCCTCAATAATACCTTTTTTTTTTTTAGCATGAATGCCAACCATATGAAAAATCCAATTGTTCCAAGTTTATTTATTACTCAGAGGCAATCTGACCTTCAAGAAAAGCCCAAGACATTCTTTTTCTACATAAGGAACATAAGCATCAGGGATATTTCTCTTCATGAGAAAGCAGAAAGTATTTTGAAGTTATCACTGGAAAAATCATACATTGGAACTGGCAGAGTAATTAACTGACTTCAGGCAAAAGTTTTACTGTGTCAAGACTTTGGCATGTCATTTGTTGGAAACCTTCTTTAGTGAAAACTATCCACACCTACCAGATGTGAATTCTGAACAGAATCCTGCATACTCAACTTTTCCCTTTGACCCTTATTTACAGCCTGGGATTTCTAACAACATCTCTCTTCTGAAGTAAAAACTGTGGCCAACTATGATAAACATGTGCCTAAGAGACATTTTTAAGAGACTCTGCGTCCAAGAACACACCACAGTGTGATTTTATGAATAATACCACACCAACCACCAGGCAAACTAACTTTCCGTTTCGTTTACATGAATCTTTCAGAAGGTTGTTTTATAACAGAGCAGAAATTAGTTACAAAGTCAGAAAAAAACAAAAACACAAAAACGTTGCCACATTAAAAAAAAAGTCTATGAATTCTCTATAAGAAATATAACTTATATGGGCACCTGGGTGGCCCAGTGGGTTAAGGCCTCTGCCTTTGGCTCTGGTCGTGATCCTGGGGTCCTGGGATCAAGCCCCACATCGGGCTCTCTGCTCCACGGAGAGCCTACTTCCTCCTCCCTCTCTCTGCCTGCCTCTCTGCCTATGTGTGATATGTCAAATAAATAAATTAAAAAAAAAAAAAAAGAAATATAACTTAGAGGGTCTAATATGTGCCAAGCAGTGTGAGATGTGTTGCATATATTATCACTCAATCCTCCTATCCTTGTGAGGCAGGCACACTAATTTTCATTTCATGGAAGAGCAAACTGAGGCTCAGAAAGTACTAACTAGCCAATGAATGACAAAGCTGGGACCCAAGTCTAGTTGTTACTCCAAAGCCCATGGTCCTTTCACAACCCTTTGAAATTTCCTTAAAAATATATGAGATCTCTTATATTCTGAAGTTATAGTCCTAAATTACCATACTTGATGTTATAAAAGTATTTTTGAAAAGCAAGCATAACTGAGCCCAGGCAATCCTCAAGCCAAGTGGGCTGTTCATCCCTGCTGTGTCAAACCTGGCTCCTCTTCAGTCCCCAAGAAAGGGCCGCCTTGGGAATCCTGTCTTGCCCCACAGCACCACCTAGTGACACTAAGGGGAGGCTGAAGGGCAGGCCAGAGACAAGCCCCAGACATGCCTCATTCCTTACTTAATGCCTGCAGCACTAGTTAACAGCAAGCTAATTTAGGGTAGCTCCTGGTTGGTGAGAGATGAAGTGAGGGGACACCCAGCATTTAACTGCAGCATAAAGAACAGAGGGACTAGAATCACAGGTGAAGATTCCAGGGTTTATATGTCCGCTTGGGATCATCTCTAAGTCAGTTCTTTATCTGCCAAAAAGTAGCTTTGTGGGGCGCCTGGGTGGCTCAGTGAGTTAAAGCCTCTGCCTTCGGCTCAGGTCATGATCCCAGGGTCCTGGGATCTAGCCCCCCCCCTTTCGGGCTCTCTGCTCAGCAGGGAGCCTGCTTCCCCCTCTCTCTGCCTGTCTCTCTGCCTACTTGTGATCTGTCTGTCAAATAAATAAATAAAATAAAATAAAATAAAAAGTAGCTTTGTAAGTATGGAGGGATTTGGAGAATCTAGCATACCCACGAATTGGAGGGCCAAGATACCTAATTAGGTGAGGCACTCTGCTCACTACGATGGGAATACAAGTCAGGACAAAGGTCAGTACTCCAGAAAGGAGATGGAACACAGTATGAAAGGTGAGAATTTCCTGATGGTGAGGGTGGTTAGGCAGCGGATAGCACGAGGGCCAAGCAGGGATGGGGCTCTTCACGAAAGGGGCTCTACAATGAAGTTGTTGACTTTGGGAGATGTGAGTAAGGCTTTATCATAAGGGAAACAGGAGTCACTGAGTACTTGCTTGACAAAAAATGTAGATAGGGAAGCATAGTGTTTTCTCTTCTAACCTAGGGAGAATCACTTTTTGTATTTTGCCAAATGTGGATAGCTCTCTTATACAGGTATGAAAATTCTTACAAGACTGACCTGCATTTTCTGTAAACTTTTGCTTAAATAATTTAACAGCTATGCTTAAAAAATTTAATTACTTAAGCAAAACATACTTGCTTAAAAAAATGACATGAAAGCTTTCCCTACCCTTATAAAACTAACTTTCTTTTAAGAATAGAGTCATTTTTGGACTAAATGCAGATTATCACTAAGCCAGGGCAAAAATCCTATCCATAGGATAATGTCTAGTTAGCCTATTAGTAAAATAACATGCATTTCACATCATGATCACTTTAAAATTAGACATAACCAAATAATATCTGAAACTGCATCACGATTGTTTATTATCTCAGAGGTGGAACTTTCTAAAGAGGTAAAAGAACAAAAATCATTTTCTTGTCTTGAATCTGTCATTTGATTACTACCTGTTAAGCAAAGGCAAAGTAAACACAAACACATATTTACAGAATGAAATTGTAAATATATTACCTCCTACATCGATGAAGTGTTTTGCAGCCAAGCCAGAACGGGGAGCTAAAAAACAAAAACAAAAACAAAAACAAAAAGGAAGTGGGCCCCTTTGCAGGGGGAGATGCAATACTGGATGTAATTTACACAACTTCAGCATGCCACTCTCATCTCCTAAGACATCTACCTCTTCTTCATCTTAACTTTAGCAGATGGTTCTGGACCCAAGAATCTATTTATTATACTGTTTTTTAAAGTAGGAAAGAACAGTGTAGAAAAACTCGACAAGGTTTAATTCAAAGGCAGCTTAAATCACTCCCCCACGACTTCAGTCCATTGAGGATTCGCGATGGCCTGGCAGTAAACCATTGGGGTAGACTGAGAGGTGAGCAACTGGGGACAACCTCGACCAATGCTTTCAAGCAGTCTGCCACAAAGGGCGGACTGCAGCTGGCAGTGAACAGGGCTGAGGAAGAAGACTTTTGTTTTAAGATGGGAGATCTGAACATGATGCATGGGAAGAGGGCAGAGGAGGAGGGTGGAGAGAGACAGATATAAACTTAACCAATGAGTAGCAGAGCTTAGCCTAGAAACTGGGAATCTTACTCTTAATTCAAATGCCAAATGATTTGTCTGTATAAACAAACAAACCAGAGTAAGATAAAAGGCCTGGTATCAGTCAGGCACATGGTCAAAAACTAAACCTTAAAAATTCAATTCCCATGTTTTTTATTCTTAAAATGAAAGCATAAACAAGTGAACTTTGTACCTTACATTTGTTGACTTGAGCATCAGGCCTCTCATTAATTATTCCAGCTTCTAGTTTTCTATTCCATAATAACTTAAATCAGGCACTTGTCATTAAATGCTGCTGCTTCCTGCTTTTCCTTTTATTTCAATTCCATCTCCTCATCGCCACCCCCCAAAATACTCTCAGCCAAATGCTACCAAAAGGAGATAAAGAAAGAGCCCATCTCATTTTTCTTTGAAAGGCAGAAGTATGAGCAGTTCTCACACTCATGGTCACAAGACGGTGGTGGTCTAGCCCCTTCCCACCAACAGTTCCATTTGTTCCTTCACGTTTACTCTGAAGCTAGAAAATGGTTATGCAATTTAAGAACATTTTGAACGCTCTCTCCAGTGACAGCGACCAGCTCTTCGTTGTCATAGCTCTTCCCACTTTGATGGTACCTGAAGGGTACCCATGACCCCAACATACCCCATGGGAGAACACCCAAAAGGGGGAAAGGCTAAATGGTCTGATGGACTTTGAGCAAAGAGAAGCAAAAGTTTTACTCTCAGGATAAAAGATGCTGTGTGCCATTAGCCCAACCCTGCCTCTATTTTCTTCTATTACAAACATTAGCCATTCTCATCATCATCTTCACAAAGACGTCTAACCTCAGATGCAGTCTGATCCTTGGAGGGGGAGTTCAGTTAAAAACCACCTGTGTTTTCAGTGTCTCAGTGAGGAGTTGAGAGAAAAACTCTGGGGCCAACGTGAGCCTCCTAAGAGCTCAAGGAATCAGAAAAAAGAGAGGGGGAGGGTTGGGGGGTGGTAGGCGAATGTGTGTGTGCAAGAAAGAGATATGTAACTGAAATGTAGTTTTCAAGCAGCTGTATCTGCCATCACAGCTGGCACTTCTTTATTTTAGGACCCATGCCAAACAATATTCCTTCCCTCACTTATACCCTGAATGAAACTAAGATGAAGGAAGAACTAAGATGAAGGAAGAGATCATAAAGGAAGAGCTTGACAAATAGTTACCGTGTCTTAAATCACTTACCTACTCTTCCATAGCACCCAGAAGGAAGAGCTACCTGAATGTCCGTTTTCACAAGGGCCTTCTCCATAGGTGGTAGCGTATAATCATAGGCACTAGGAAAATGAAAGGAAATTACCAGTATTTATTCATAAAATCGTATTTCTTTTTTCTTCCTTGTGACTAAATATATAGAATTGCTTTAAATACATCTCATAAAATAATCACAAAATAATTCATGCAATCTTAAATTTCAATAACCCATCTAAGAGTTGAGTACTCTAAATTTCCAATTCAGATTAAAAAAAAAGTTTAGGGGTGCCTGGCTGGCTCAGTCATTGGAGCGTGTAACTCTTCCTTTCCTTTTTTTTTTTTTTTTTTAAAGAGATGGGGAGAGAGAAAGAGAGAGAGAAGCGAGGGCAGAAGTGGGAGAAAGAAAGGGAGAGAATCAACACAGGGCTCAATCTCACAACTCTGAGATCATGAGCTGAGCTGAAATTAAGAGTCAGATGCTTAACCGACTGAGCCACCCAGACGCTCCAAGTATGTGACTCTGGATCTTGTGGTTGTGAGCTGGAGCCCCACATTCGGTGTAGAGATCATTTAAAAATAAAAATTTATGAAGAAGGTAGTGGCAGACCTTTCCTTTTAGTTGATTCTTAAAATGGTGCTACCTTTAGATATAGTCATTCTGGTGAATTTTTTTGGCTTAAGAGGTTATCAACATGTAATCTTGTTCTCCCCAGACAAAATTTGTTGGGAAATTGATGTGCACATTAGCAGGGGGTGGCAGAAAGGCAGACTTTTCAAAGATGCATGCTTCACTAACACGATATAGAGAAAGAGAAAGAAAAAACCAAGGGGGGGATGTGCAAATATGGTGGCATGGTAAGATCCCGAACTCACCCACTCCCACAGACACACCAAATCTACAGCTACATATGGATCATTTCCCTCTGAAAAAGAGCCAAGAAAGAAGGGCAAATACTCGCTAATAACAGCTAACATTTACTAAGCCCTTACTCTGTGCCAGGTATAGTCCTAAATGCTGTATATAACTCATTTTATTCTCACAACAATCCTCTAATGATTAGGGAAGACATGCAGAGGGAAGGGGAAAATGGGTGGACAACATGGGGGAAGGGGGAGTAGAGCTTTTGTTTTATCTGTTCTGCTGGTCTAGGGAGTTAACCAAGCTTACCAAGCCGATACCATGAACCTCACTGCCTGGGGGACAGAGCTGATCACTGAGAAGAGGCCCTGGAGAAGGGCACTACTAAGGACCCGATTCTCTAAGATCCACGAAGCAAATGCTGCTACTGTTGCTATGACTGTAGCTCCCTTCAATAGAAATGTGAGATTTTACAATGAGCAGAACTATGAGTTATTTAGGAGACTTTAATACAGATTAGTAACGCAGTATTACATTTTCACTTCTTTCATTGGGACTTCCTCTCTTCCAATAGTTAGACTAATTTATTAGAAAGAAGTTATTTCCATGTCTATTTCTGTATATAGTCATCTTTGTTCATTAGGATATTTTAAGTATTTTAAATCTAAATCTCTCATATGACTCACAATGCCCAGACATGGTACTACATCACTCCACTTTCATCCATGAAAACCAAGGGACTGAATACATCCCTTTCAGCTATAACAGACCATACCTCACTTTTCCTTTTCTTTCTTCATTACTTGCCTCACACACTCCTTTCTCCCCTTCTCCTATACTTGTATGACTTAGACCAGCAGTTCTTACATTAGAATTACCTAGGATACTTTAAAATAAATCCTAAGGATGTAGTCATGTAGTAAACACCCATTCCCTCCAGTATCCCTGTTCACTTACCTTAATGGCTTCAGTGACCCGGACACAGTAGTTAAGGTTAGGGGGAAGCACTGAACTAAGGGTCATAAATTTTACTACATTCCAACCCTGGGGCAATCAATTCAGCTCTTTACAAGTACCCTCACCTGTAAAAAGGTTAGTAACAACTACTTCAGGACTGTTGTAAGGATTTTTAAAAATCACACACATAAAGTTTTTAGTAGAGATAAAAAGTGCCGAACCAATGGAAGGGTGGTAGCATTACCGACATTCCCATCGCGTTTCAGATTCGTACTCCTTCTGACATTCCCAGTACTTGGAGTGAACTTAAATAGGGACATACAGAGAAATTCCACAATTCCTTTAAGGCAGAAGCACCTTTCATTCATCCTCCCTGGGTATTTCCACACTCAGCACCTAGACGTCCCCCATGCCTTTTCTTCCTATTGTGCAACTGCATCACCCGCAGGCCACGCTTTGAAGCCAAGGCGGGCCTTATTCACCTCTACCTTCCACTTGGAAAGGGTACAATAAATGTTGCAAAACAAATAATGCCTTGGTGGACATTTATATGTAGTTCCCATTCTGCACACTTCTGTCAAATTCTTACTGAATTTATGCTAAAGAGGAAAACTAAAATTTTTCAACACTAGAAAAGGACGGAAATCCTACATATATGCAAAAAGGGTTTGTTTCTGTAATCTTTCAGGTAAGTTTGAAGCTGTGGCAACAGATGGCAGGATTATAAGCGAACATGACTGAGAGCCCTAGAACTCCAGAACTGGACCTTCTCCACGTGGGGCAGCGATGGCGCGGGCAGAAGGCGGCCGGGAATCCCCACTCACCTGTACAAGTCGTAGCCCGCAGCCCGCGCGGACCCCTTGGTCGGGGCGGTGGCGTGCTCTGAGAGCCGGACGAAGCGAAGCCGCATGCTGTCCTCCGCAGGCCGGGGCCGCTTGCTGGGGGAGGTGGCGGGTGTCGCTTCAGAGCAGGGCATGGCAGAACAGAACGCGAGAAAGGACAGCAGCAGAAGGGACAGATGGATACAGAATTAGCTTGCCCGCCAGAACTTAAATCTCCCGCCAGCACCTTCCCGCCCAGCCCACCCCTGGACGAGCCCACAATCCTGGCTGAGAGGGGACGCCTGATTCAATTTGGGGTTGCAAACCCCTCTGGGAAAGCGGATTTGGGACAGGAAACTACTGCGCCTTCTCACGCTTTTCCAGCTCAGGGTACAGAGCCAACCCGTGCTTGAACAGCTACGGAGGCCTCCCGTTCACACCACAAAAAGCAACCACTTCCCCCATCAGGAGGGCCTAATGGACTCGCGCGCGCGCGACGAGGGGCTGCGCTTCCTTCCGGGGCCCAACCAGGAGGGCTTCCTCAACCCGGAGGGCTTCCTCGTCCCGGCGGCCCGCCGCCTCCTCCCCCGCCTCTCCCGGAGGCCGCGGGAGGGCCGGCCGGGCGCTGAGCCTCCCCACGCGCCCGACGAGGCGCGTCCTTGCAGCCCGGGCCCTGACATTACTGGCGCCGCGGCAGCCCCGGCTCCGGCTGCGAGTGCTGGACAGCGGCCGGAAGAGAGGCCCTGCGGCTTCGGCTCTCGGCAAGGCGCTGCGCGCGTCTTTGAACACTGAGCGGAGCACGGACGTAAAGAAATGGTGGCGGAGCGCGGGGTGAGGGCAGAGCGGAGTCATTCCCCCCAGGCTGGGGCGCTGGTTGGTCTTCCGCTCCCTCAGGCGCGCGCCGGATCTGCACCCTATAGACGCGTCCGGGTTCGTTTGACCTCGGAAGCAGTAACCGCCGCCGTCTGACGAGGAGCGCACGGAGGCGGCACATCCGCCTCCCTCCGGCCGGCGCAGGCCCTGGGCCCCCAGGCACGGCGTCTCTGCCTCCCTCCTTCGACCCGCATCTTTTTTGTGGCCCGTTTTCCAAGAACTTCCTCGAGGCACAGAGCCTGGCCTCTGCGCACTGCTGAGTTACCTGGGGCCGCCCCAGTAGCGGCCATGGCTCCTCCCGTTCTAACCTCAGGGAACCGCAAAGCAACGGAACCGCATCACGAAGCCCGTGACAGTCGCTGCGCTCAGTGATGCGTCCTAGGCTGCGAGCAAGGCAGCGTGTCCCTTTCCGAACAGCACCCGCAGTGCACGGCGTGTCGTTTACCCTTAAAAGAAGGCGGGGGCATGGTCTGAGGATGATCCCAGCGACAGCTCAAGTTGCTAGCGCTGTTTCATTGGACTCACAGAAGCACGGCGGGGTGGGGGTCTCGTGTAGGGGGGCAGTGGCTAGGATTCGAGCGAGATGCTGGGCTACCCTGGAGTAACAGCAGGGATGAGTAAATAACTGCATAGGTAATGGTAAACTGGGTTTTCTAGGTTATAAATATGTCCAGTTATTTCCAGAACCGAGGCAAAAAACCTGAAAACCAAAATATAATACAGCTTGTCAAAAGCGAACTATAGGACAGTTTTAGAAAAATGGCAACATTAGGGCATTGTTGAGGAGTTTTCCAGCCTTTACTGCTGTGCCTTATGCGCCCCACCTCTGCAGGTTCCTATTGGCTCCTTTTAAATGTTGGGATTCCTGTGGATGAGTTTATGGATTATACTCTATGCTCTTCTCCCATGCCTTTAAACATCTGCCACCTGATGGGGCGCCTGGGTGACTCCTGTGGTTAAGCATCTGACTTGATTTCTGCTGGTGCCTTGATCTCAGGGTCTTCAGTTCCGCCCTGCCTTACTAAAAAACAAGACAAAACGAACAAAAAATAACTACCACCTGAGGACTCCGCTTGCTCGCCTATAGCAACATGATCTGGGCCCCTCCAGTTCTCCAAACTCGTCAGAGCCATCATCCTTCTCACCCCTGGCGCTTCTGTCTACAGTGGCTCTCGAACAAGTTTCTGGACGCACCGGACTTCCCTGCCTGGGAGGCTACACACATCCTTCCTTGGTTTGCACTTGTGTTTCCGCTCATCTCAGAAAGACTAATGCAGTTCATTTTGTCAGGGAAGGGCCTCACCACCGTGTTCCATCACAATAATCTTTTCTAATCACACCATGTATTACTACAATCTGTACTTCTTTCTTTATTTATTTTTCTCATTGTCTATTTGCTCTAGGAAACATAAGCTCCAGGGGGCAGGGACCATGTATGTCTTCACTCACTACTATATTCCTGGGGCCTAGCTTACTGCCTGGCTCAGAAGACTGCTTGATAATTGTTTGTCCTATGAATGAGATTCATCAGGCCCCTGTATAGGATCCCTTCTCAAAGTCTTGATTTTCCTGTCCACTCCTTAAATTTTTTTCCTTTTTCTTTTTTTTAAATAGAGAGTTGGAGAAGGGACAGAGGAAGAGCGAGAATCTTAAGCAGGCTGCACAGCCAGCTTGGAGCCCAACACAGGGATCAGATCTGGCAACCCTGAGATCAGGACCTGAGCCAACATCACGGGTCCGTTGCTTAATCACCTGAGCCACCCAGGTGTCCCATGTCCACCCCTTTATCAATGCATTTTGTTATTCTATATATGCCTTTCCAAGGCCTGCAATGAAAAACTGGTCTACCCCTCCACCAAAACCCTCCCTCACATTTCACGCCTCAGGGGAAAATGCTTCCAACTTTTTCTGGCTCTTTCTACTGGAGTGTGCCTCCCTATTTCTTAAATTACATGTGTTTTTGTTTTTTTTTTAAGATTTTTATTTATTTGACAGATCACAAGTAGGCAGAGAGGCAGGCAGAGGGAGGGGGAAGCAGTCTCCCCACCAAGCAGAAAGCCCCATGTGAGGCTTGATCCAAGGACCCTGAGACCTTGACCTGAGCGGAAGGCAGAGGCTCAACCCTCTGAGCCACCCAGGCGCCCTGCTATTTTTTTTTAATGGCATAGAAATTATCTTCAGAATTAGGGTAGTTGAGGAGTAAGTCTCTTACTGCTCTTTCCACCCCATTCTGCAAAGAGTTTTGTAATAATTTTTGGTTAAGTGAGCAGTACTTAAATCATGACTAAATATTATTCACTGTTGAGTAACATGATATTATTTTTTGACACCTGTCCTCCTCAAGTTAATAAAGGATGTTCTTCCATTTGTCTTTGTTGGTAGTGGTGTTTTTGATTCACCTATTGTTTTTTTTTTCCCCCAAGTGCTCCAGAGAATCCAGTACCTCACTTCTGTCACATCAAATGAAACACTGAAACACATCAAATCCCTTATCAATTCCATTTACTCTCTCCCTCACTCCTCGGTTTTCTTGCTCCAATCTCTGCACGTGACCCTCTAGTCCTGCTGAACAGCTATCATCCTGGCACTTCCCTTGGCCTTTTTCTTATAGTGGAGCCTTGGTTTTATGGATCTAGTATCTTCTAGTTTATTCCTTCATTTTGCTGGAGCACTTTCTCTAGTAATTACCTAAGGAAGTTCACATTAGAGATAAATTGAGTCCTAAAATATAATAATTGTAATGACTCCCTTCACCCAAACCCAAATAAAAATCTCACCTCATTCATGAAACTTTTTTACAACCAGTAGTGAGCTCTGCCTTGTCCTATCTCGTACAATCCTTATTGTATCATTCATTAGCCGTGTACTCCCACTGTGTAATTGCCTCCTTTTATGCATTTTATCTTCTTTCACATCAGAGCCAGAAACTTGTATGAATCCTTCAAAGCACCTACTTCAGTGTTTCATACAAAAGTTATTTATAGATTGTTATTTATATATGTATAACAATTTTATAACAATATATTGTTATTTATAGTTATTTATAGAGTTTATTATAGATTGTAAGGAGAAAAGCATATAAGCCAACTGCAAAAGAGTAATAGGTTAGTGCTCTGAACCAGAAAGCACTGGACATTCCTTGTGTGCCGGGAATGCCCAGCGATCCCTGTACTGATGGATGGAAGATTATGCAAATTTGCTGTGAAAGAGAGAAGACAAGGCGGGCAACAACTCAGGAATGAAGACTCTTTGTTCTTCTTTCCTCCCACTTTCCGGTCCTTCAGGATAATCACAAATCCTTATCACTATTTCTCAAGCACGTGAGGTGTGACAAGGGGTCTTAACAGAAGCTAGAAGGATGTTTATGGGAAAGATACGATATGCTAATCTCCATGTTCTAGGAGTTCTGCTAAACATAGCCAAGGGACAATGCATACATCTCTTAGATCAGGCGTAGGCTGTTTGGGCTAAGAAAGCTTCCCAGAAGGTTAACTCCCAGAGGCACTCCAAGGACAGCATGCTCACACAGGCCCCCGGCATTCCAAAGGCCTACGCCCTTCTCCCAAACCTTCCTTCACTCCCAGCGGCCTCTGTGTTACATTCTAGCAAGCCACGTATTATGGCTGATTTAATGCTCTACATTAACCCCAAACTTATGACAACTGAAATATAACTTGATATGAAAACACATCCTAAATTCAGTACTCTACAGCAAAGAACTAGACATAGTTTATTTCCTGCTGTTTTTTTAATCAGAAAATAATTATCCCATCAGTCATGCTGATTAATTCAATTACATAAGTCTAGGGCCAACTTGAACCTGTTGAGAATGCAAGTCAGTACTTTACAAACCAAGCTGTCCTTCCTATCTGTACCATTATAGGGAGAATTCTCTTTTTTAACAAAGAGTTAATATGATGGTTACTTTATGTAAAGTATATTTTAAGTGCCTTATGAATATTAACTCGTTTAATCATGACAACCAGAAGAAGCAAGTGCTGTTATTATCCCCATATTACAGGTGGGGAAACCAAATCACAGGTTAAATTATTTGCCCACGATCATACAGCTGACAACTAGAAAGAGACGAAGCCAAGATTCAACTTGAGGTAGTCCGGCTTCAGAGTCCTTACACTTAGCCACTGTGCTCTGTAGTTAGTTTAACGGCGCCTACCCAGTCTGTGATTAACTCTTCTTGATGCGGAGCCAGCTACGTGCTGTGTTCGCCAGTTCTGGCGGTTAGAGGTGGGTAGGAAATTAACCAGGCACTCCTAGCTTCACAGTTGATCATGCCCTCCTTGTTGAGACACTTCCTCACCAGGCCATACTCTGGTTTTCCTCTTACTTCACTGGCTGCCTCGCCTCTTCTCAACCGCTCTTCTTCCCCAAGATAATAACCCTAGGAGGGGCACCTGGGTGCCTCAGTCAGCTCAGCATCTGCCTTGGACTCTGGTCATGAACACGGAGTCCCGAGACCCAACCTAGAACCGGGGGTTCCCTGCTCAGCGACGAGTCTGCTTCCCTCTGCAGCTCCCCCTCCTTTGCCCCGCCCTCTACCCCTCCCCCTGCTCGTGCTTTGCGCCACTTTCTCTCTTTCTCAAATCTTTAGTCATGCTTCCTCTTTCTCTGTCAGACGTTCCCTTATCTAAAAATAGTTTCTTCATAGGTACCACGTGCTTCTTCGCCCTGTTTGGGTTTTCTTCACAGCCTGTAGTGTTACATGCTATTACCTATTTATTCATTTCACTCGTCAGTTGTATGTTTTCTCCTCTAGCATGGTGGACCTGAATCTATCTTTTTTTTTTTTTTAAGATTTTATTTATTTATTTGTCAGAGAGAGAGAGCATAGGCAGGCAGAGTGGCAGCAGAGGCAGAGGGAGAAGCAGGCTCCCTGCCGGGCAAGGAGCCTGACGTGGGACTGGGTCCCCGGACACTGGGATCATGACCTGAACCGAAGGCAGCTGCCCAACCAACTGAGCCACCCAGGCATCCCCTCGATCTATCTTAATTTGGGTTCTTTTGAGATGTTCTGTTTCTTTTTATCCTTTCAAATTGTATTATTATTAATTTTACTTTAATTAATTTAAATATTTTACTATTTCACGTTTCCCTTTACTAATTTAGGTATTTTGTTCTCTGATACTATGTGTTTTAGATAAACATGTGTGTTTAATTTATCAGTGTCTAAAGTCTAAAACAAAATTTTTATCCTGAAAATGCTTTAACTCCATTAACCCTTCTTTTGACATAAATACAATTATTGTCTAGTGTTTAAGTGTATCTATTCTTTGAATCTCAATAAACATTATTATTATCACCATTTTTAGAGTCATTTTAAAAAATGTTTACCCAGACTTACATCACTTTCTTTGCTTTTCTTTCTGTATCCCAGGATCTCCACCTGGGATCTTTGTTCTTTTGCCCAAACTTCTATGGGGAAGTTCTCCAGTAGGTGAACTTTCTCGATTTTTGTCAGAGCAAAACCCTTGAACTCTTCTTCAGGGATAGTGCATTCTTTGACCATCATAGAAGAATGGAAGAGGTGAGAACATTGAAGGAAAATTATAATTCCCCATAACTGGATAGTTCTGCTGTATCTGAATTCAGAACATTCCACCATGGGCAAAAATACTTCATTTATCATGCCACAGTTCACCTTTACCAGAAGTATTTGTAACCCAGAAAAGGCAGAAGCCATACTTTGGGTCCCAGTACCAAAATATAGAAGTTCTATGTCTCAAGCTGAGTTTTTTACACCATGGACAAAGCACCAGAGTAAGGCTAAGGATGGGTGAGATATACACCTATCTTTTATAGAAGGGCAATTGAGGGGGCCCCTGGGTGGCTCAGTAGGTTAAAGCCTCTGCCTTTGGCCAGGTCATGATCCCAGGGTCCTGGGATGGAGCCCTGAACCGGCCTCTCTGCTCAGCGGGGGGCCTGCTTCCTCTTCTCTCTCTCTGCCTGCCTCTCTGCCTACTTGTGATCTCTGCCTGTCAAATAAATAAATAAAATCTTTAAGAAAAAAAAAAAAGAAGGGCAATTGAAATAAGGGAGATGGAGAAGAAATAGTAGTATACAGGCAGATCAATTTCAATAAAAAGTACGTCAGTGTGTTTACTATCTCAAAGTTTGTCCTTTGGTCCAGAATACCTCCTAGAATATCTTGTGTTTCCTTAGGAGTATCTACAGTCCAATTCGAAAACACCAAACTAGCATATAACTTCTGGACCCACAGGAATGTTTCTGCCAGGCTCTTGGGAAGAATACAAAAATCAAATATACGTAGTCTTTCAATTTCAGGGACTCCTGGGTGGCTCAGTGGGTTAAAGCCTCTGCCTTCAGCTCAGGTCATGGTCCCAGGGTCCTGGGATCGAGCCCCGCATCGGGCTCTCTGCTCAGCGGGGAGCCTGCTTCCCTCTCTCTCTCTCTCTGCCTGCCTCTCTACTTGTGCTCTCTGTCTGTCAAATAAAAAAAAAAAAATCTTCAATTTTATGAGAGCAGCACATGGATCTTAAGCATATAAGTAGCTCAGGAGATCAACATTATGTTGAGTGGCAGTTCAGTAAACAGGTAGGGAGGTAGCAGATAGTTAACAAAATAAGCATTTTTTTAAAGATTTATTTTATTTATTTGACAGAGATCACAAGTAGGCAGAGAGGCAGGCAGAGAGAGAGGGGGAAGCAGGCTCCCCTCTGAGCAGAGAGCCCGATGCGGGGCTCGATCCCAGGACTCTGGGATCATGACCTGAGCCGAAGGCAGAGACTTAACCCACTGAGCCACCCAGGCACCCCCCAAACAAGCATTTATTGCTACAAAACTACTTTGGACTAATTCACAAATGGCTGCTGCACAGTACTAGAGAAGTCCAAAGGGATCAGAATGGTTAACACATAAACTCAGAACCGCAGTTTTCACTAATACACTGAATACCCAATCTCTTAACATAATCATCATGAAAAGTTGACTGAATTATGCCAGTGTGTGTAGGAGTACCAGAAGGTGCAATTTCTCTAATTATAGCCCGGAGTACGACTATTGTTATTTCATTTTAAAAATCACTGAGTTTTCAGGAAGTAAAGAAAATAAAGCAGATAGCTTGAGAGCCAGGATACACATGAAAATCACTTAGAAACCTTGGTCAAATGCCCTGTCCAAACCTTAATAACAACTGACTACTCAGAATCCCCCAGCAGGATTCTTGTTGGCCACCTCTGGTTAAGGACCACTGCTTTAGGGGATTTATTTCTAGAGATTCTGCTGGGGTCAAGCACGCTAGAGAGAATTCCTTTACATTTAACCAGAATCACGAGCTTCACCCAAACCACTGTACTCTGGACTATTTTGATAGAAACTTCATGACCTTAAATATAGAGGCCTTTACTCCTAGCAATAAATTTGCAGTATAATTTTACTAAGAATAATTGCAGCCCAGTCTGCCTTTAGAATATGGCTTGTTTCTTGGATAAACCAAATGGAGACCATTAAAGCAAGTCACAAAAGGTGCCCCAACCTTTAAATAGGACTAAAAGGCTGAAACTTGCTAGCTTCTAACTAGTAAGTTACTAGAAACTTACTAGTATGTGAAATGAAAATGTGAGCATTAAGAAACTTGATATATTTGACAGTTTGACTTGCAAGACTAGACAAGGGGGAAAGCACTAGGGGAAGGGTAGGATTATATGGATTAAACTAGAAAGCTTTTTAAGAACTAAGTCACCCCTAGACTTCTACTGTTTCTCCTGGCTCACAGGACCCCTTTGAAATTATGTCTCCCTTCTTCATCTTATGTTCATCTTATTGTGTTTTATAATGTAACCATGCCTGCTGGCTGGTTCCTGATTCAGAGATTAATTGCATGATCCATGCTGGCCAGAGTAGCTGAGCTGGTTTCACTCCAGCCCACGACACTTTGTGTCAGCACCACAGCGTAACTCGCCGTTACGCTGACTGCAAACTGTTCAGTGTATTCCTTTCATTAAACACGTTTGGTGATGGAACCCCTGGAAGATTCTGACCAGTGTCTCCAGGGAATCTTTTCAGGTCATCCTCAGCAATTCTCACTAACCTTCCAGCCTGCTCTGTGGCAGGTCCAGAAGAGGCATCTCAGATCTTCTGACATGCAGAGAAGCTTAGTTGGAAAATGATTGTCATTTGTAGCCTTTTGAACAGAGGAGTTAAGTGAGTAGAGTGATATTTGACCAGCGTTTGGTGGAATACGAGTTTCAAGGATGACTCAGAGACTAGAGAGACTGGAGAAACTGGCAATTTTTTTTTTTTTTTAAGATTTTATTTATTTATTTGACAGAGAGAGATCACAAGCAGGCAGAGAGGCAGGCAGAGAGACAGGAGGAAGCAGGCTCCCCGCTGAGCAGAGAGCCCGATTCGGGACTCAATCCCAGGACTCCGAGATCATGACCTGAGCCGAAGGCAGCGGCTTAACCCACTGAGCCACCCAGGCGCCCCGAAACTGGCAATTTTATATTATGCTACTCTAAGCTTGAGGTGATAAAGACTGCATAAGTTTTCCACTGCTGGTGTAACAAATGACACAGGGAATCACCTTGGTGGCTTAAACAATGTATTGCCTTATAGTTCCTTAATCCAAAAGTCTGCCACGTGTCTCACTGAGCTAAAATCAAGGCGTTGGCAAGGCTTCAATCCTTTCTAGAGTCTCTAAGAGAGAATCCATTTCCTTGCCTTTTCCAGATTCTGGAGGCTGACCACATTCCCTGACCTCCATCCTTCACCTTGAAAGACAGCAGCATTAGATTGAGTCCTTCTTATGCTGCCGTCTCTCTGGTTCTCTGATGACAGCTGGGAAAGATTTTTTGCTTTTAAGGACTCATGAGATTAGATTGGGCCTACCCAGATCATCCAGAATAATCTGTTTCAAGGGCAGTAGTCTTAATCACATCTGCAAAGTCCCTTTTGCCTTATAAGGGTAATATATCCTTGGGTTTGGGGCACCTGGGTGGCTCAGTCTGTTAAGTGTCTGCCTTCTGCTCAGGTCATGATCCCAGGGTCCTGGTATCAAGCCCCACATCAGGCTCCCTGCTCAGCGGAGAGTCACTCATGCTCACCATCGCTATCTTTGTCTCTCTCTCTTTATCTCAAATAAATAAATAAAATCTTTATATATATATATGTATATATCTCTTTGGGTTCTAGGGATCAAGGTGTGGATGTCTTTGGGGGCCATTACCATGTCTACCATAAATACTCAGAACAGATATTTTAAGCAATCAACATATTTTAAGCAAATACTTAACCAGGTCAGTGGCTCATAAGTCAATTTGGTATAGGAATGGGGTAGAAGAGGTACAAGAAGATACTGAGATCAAGCATTAGTCATTTGAGTAATTTTACCCCTTTTTAATTATTCCAAGATATGTAAAGATCTCTTTGCCTGCTGCCTTTAACAGAAACAACTTAGTAGTCAGAAAAGCATGGGTGTCTTGGGGAAGCTTCTAGATCTGGGACCAAAAAGCCTTAAAAAAGAGGCCTGGTCTGTTCTTGAGTGTTCCTAGGGATGGGTTTATTTTTTAACCCTCCCAGAGAGCACTGGTGCCTTCTCCTGTTGGCTCCTAGTTGCCTGGGACCATCTGCCCCTTTCTGCTCCTCTTCCTCAATATGGGCCCCATTTTGGTCAAGCCCATTTCCTGGTTGAAGCAAATGGATCCAAGAAACAGATACAAGAATGAATGCAGAAAAAGACGATGTTAGGGCCACACTGGACAATTCCAGTGTGAGTGGAAACCCAGTGGATGGTTGGTTTGGGTCAAGCAAATGTGTGACAATCATTCTGAGCAGAAACCGAGCCTAAGAGCCTTTCTATAGCATGGCGGGTGGTTTCAGGAGAAAAGGCGCTTAGTTAAAACACTACCTCAGACAATTTTGATCTCTCTATTTCTCAGGTCTTGTTGGTTGCACCTGATTTCCTCCATGACATTAAACAACTGTTGTATGATTTTTCTGTTGGTAGAACACAGTTTTTCCAAATTAAAAAAAAAAAAAAAAAAGAAGATAGGAACAAAAAGGTTATGCTTTTCATCTGTGTCTGTGCAAACAAACCCAGTAATTACCATAACTCAAATTGCTGCTGAAATTCTACATATTTTAATGTGCACACTGTCGTTCTTGCTGCTAACTCTCTGCATATATCCTGGGAAGTTAATCCTGAATTAGGAAACAGAAAAACTGATTAAGATAAAATTGGGCCAAGTCCATGATTTTTATATTCATAAGATTCAAAATTTCTGTGAGGAAATGTGCAATGCAAATTGAATTATCTTCCAGAGTAATAACAAAAAAAAAAAAAGAAAGAAAGAAACAATGGTAAAATATGGGTATCCATGCAGAGAGATGTATGAATTAGGCCTGCTAAGGTTTCAGTTGATTGTATTCAATACTCGGCCCCTCTGAAACAGCCATTACTCACTAGGCTGCACAAACTCTATTCTGTTCTGTCTTTAGTGCATATTATCCAGTTTTCATGTAGCAACATTTCATCAAATTTTACACTCTGATCAAAAGAAGTTTCTCTGCTGACTTTGAAGACAGCATTATTAGTCCTTATAAGCATTTTAATCATTGTCCTTACTGATTGCCTTTAGGACAAAAGGGCAGTTGTAAATATTCAAAGAAAAGTCAGGAAGTTTTTGTGAAGTTTTTGAGCCTATAGGCCTAGGCGAGGTGACAATGAGTATTAAGGAAATAATGTAGAAAACCCAAGTCTCCACATTTTCTTTCAATAAATTGCATTAATTGGAGTGTTTTTATTATATCTCTTTCTTTTTACCTCCAGACTCTCTCTCCATCCCTCTCTGCTCTCTGCCCCAGGAGGCTGAGATCTTTGGATCTCACCAGTGAGCTCTCTTGTCTTCTGGCTTGCCTTGGGGTTTGACAACAGAGAGCCCAGCAGGAGGTCAGAGGGAGAGAGGAGGATAAGTTCTGGGTCCTCTCTGGATGGCCATGTCCCTCCACTAAAGACCACTGCTCTTGCCAAGGCTGCCCTATATTCTAAGCTCTGGAAACTACTTTCTCCCCTTTCCCTTCAGGGCTGCCACTATTATAAGCTGCAGGGTACTACGCTCTCCTTTGTAGTTTTTTCCTTCATTTTGGCCCATAGTTTTATAAATACCTTCTTCAGTCAGGAGTCCCACACAGGCCTGGAAGCCCAGTAGCTATGCTCTAGAGTCCCTGGCGTGAGCACCAGAGGACTCTGTCCTTCAACATGGGACAGCATGTGCCTACCGTCACAGGTCAGCTGACCTGTGTGTATGCAGCCATCAGAATTAGTCCCACCACCCTCTATCCATCACAGGGAAGTCCTGGGCTTCCCGTTGCCCCAAGTGCCTCCAACTTCTCTGTGTCATACACCTCCCCACCCCCTAATAAAAGAATAGCCCCTAAAGTAAACTCTGCTCAAATCACCCCGATTTGACTGTGCTCTGTTTCATATCACAACCCTTATAGAGACAGACTCCAGTTTATCCAGTCCCATATTTAAATTCTTCTCACATTCTGGGGCCACCATCATCTCTTACCAGAACTACCAAGAGATCTCTCTACTTCTACTCTTTATGCCTCAAAATCTTCTAATGTTTTGCTATCACAAATGTAAAAATCCAAATTCCCTCCCATGAGCCAAGGCCCTGTATGGTCAGGCTCTTATTCAACTTCATCTTGAGTCATACTCATCTCCTAGGTTCTAGAATACAACAAATTCTCTTTTGCCTGAGGACCTTTGTCCATATTATTCACTCTGCCTAGACAATTCTGTTCCCTGATCTTCATGTGGTTAGCACAATCAAAGACAAAAACTGAGTAAGGAGATAGATTTTATTCAGTCTGTTGCAATAGGGAAAGCACCCCAGATCCAAAGATGAGAGTATATATTATTTTCTTGTGGTTGCTATAACAAATTACCACAAAGTTAGTGACTTAAAATCACAGGAAATTATTCCCTTACAGTTCTGGAGGCCAGAAGTCCAAAATAAGTCTTAATGGCTAAAAGTGAGGTATTGGCAGGGCTGTGCTGCCACACAGGAAAGTCTAGGGGAGAATCTGTTTCCTTGCTTTTCTCCACATCTAGGGCTGAATTTCTTGAATCATGGTCCCTTCCTCTATCTTCATAACCGGTGGTATAGCATCTTCACTCTGACTTTGATTCTCTCTGCTAGAAAACACATGACCACTTTCTGTCTGTGGTCACATGTCCTGCATCCCTCTTACAGAGACATTTGTGATTATATATAGGGTTGACCCAGATAATCCAGGATAATTGTCCCATCTTGGGCTCCTTAATCACATCTGCAAATACCCCTTTTTCATATATGGTAACATTTATAGACTTTAGGGATTAAGACCTAGAGATCTTTTAGGAGTCATTATTAGCCTACTATACTATATCCTAGGACAGTGGCTGTGCCCTAGATCTTTATAGGAAGTTGGAACAGGGAATAGAAAACGTTTATTTCTATGTCTAGCTAGTTTTAGGGGCACAAACAACTCTAATGTCAGCTAATTATTCAGGAGCCAAAGAAGTAAGAGAGTCTATGTCTGACTTTGTCAGCAGTTGTAGGCAAAAAGGAAATGGTTTAGGTTTGTTCTTGTCACAGGTAAACATGGTAGTCATCTGTAAGTCTTAGGGGACTTCTGAGAAAGGACAGACAGCAAGTCTTATTTAAGCCACATGGGGAATGGTGGTTCATTGAAGTGAGCCATTTCCTAGAATACAAAAGGGTGGGAGATTTGAGGGGGAAATTTCTTAACCATCACTGTCTTCCATGAGCACAGAGTTCAGGTGACATTCAACATTGTCAGCACCTTCTCATTCTTAAATATTTTTCAATAACTACCCTAAGTACTGTGTTTCCATTATTCTGTCACAGTTACCCCTTTCTTTCTAGTATTTTCCATAATCCATAATTATTTTGTGTATTTATTTGCTTGTCTACCAAGACCATAAACTTCTTGAGGACAAGGACATTGTTGTCTTATATTTGAAGAGCTTAGAACAATGTATCTTTATATCTTTAGAACATTTTGGTTGACTTGACCAAAGAAGAAATAGCAGATGGCCAATAAACTTAGAAAAACTATCTAGTAATTACCTCCTTGGTAGTAAAAGCAAAACAAAACAACAACAAACAAACAAAAAACAAACAACAAAAAAACACACAAAGATTAAAAAAAAAAAAGAGTCAGAAATCCCATGCAGGAGGACCCACATGTTCTCAGAGACACACAGAGGTGTGTGTGAAATGTGAGTCACAGCGGGTGTGGGATGAGTCTGAGCAGGGTAGGGTGAGGCTCCACAGTAAATCAGAAACCAGACCCAAGGGAGCTTAGGATTTATAATTCTTGTTCCCCTCAGTGCCCTACATTCATTCATCCTTTTTTTTTTTTAAGATTTTATTTATTTATTTGACAGAGATCACAAGTAGGCAGAGAGGAGGCAGGCAGAGAGAGAGGAAGGGAAGCAGACTCCCTGCTGAGCAGAGAGCCTGATGCAGGGCTCCATCCCAGGACCCTGGGATCCTGACCTGAGCCGAAGGCAGAGGCTTTAACCCACTGAGCCACCCAGGTGCCCCATCATTCATCCTTTCAACAAGTATTTGTTGAATGTGTTTCATGTGCAGGGCACTGGTCTAGACTTTGGGGACACAGCATGGAACAGAACAGACAAAAATAAGTTTGACAGTAAGTAGAAGTGATAGATATAAACAGTTCTGAGTGTTAAGGAGAAAAATAAAGTGGGTGAGTAAGGTGTGGAATGTAGGCTGTGATTTATAGAGAGGCCAAGAAAGGACTCAGTGAGAATATACTATGTGCCAGGTGTGGAGTTGCAAGGGAGGGGGTCCATAATCATACCTAGAGGAAGTAATATCCTAGAGAAGGGCATTCCAGGCAAGGGGCACAGTAAACACTCAGATCCTGAGGTGTGAACTCACCTGTAGCATGGTGGGTGTGGACTGAAGAGAGTGACAAAGGGTCTTACAGTTGTAGGAGATGAGATCACAAAAGTGGGGAGCAGGATGCAGTTGTAGGGCCTTGTAAGCTTCTGTAAGGACTATGGCTTTTCCACTGAGTACACTGAGAAGCCACTGGGAGATTTTGATAAGGGGAGTGACATACTCTCTCTTCATTTAACAGGATCACTTGGGCTGCTATGCGGAATGAGACAGAAAAGAATCAAGACGTGATTCAGGAAGACCCTTTAGGAAGCTGGTTGGTGATCCGGGGGAGAAATGACGGAGGTAGTACGGATCAGCGAGGTCACAGTTATTGTAAGAAGTGGCTAAATTCTGGGTATATTCTGAAAACGTTAGGGGACAGAGAGAAGTCAAAGGATGACCCCAAGATTCATGGCAAGGATGGGTCATTGCCATTTATTGAGCTCTGGAAGAGTGCTATATAAGCAGCTTTGAGAAGGAAGGTCAAGAGCTTGCTTTGGGAGAGATTAAGTCCAAAGTGTACAAGTAATATTTTTCAAAAGGTAATTCATCTTGTAAATGTAACTAAGCATTAGGATATCATAGAACAAGACAATCAAATCTCTCTAATGCGCTGATTGCTTTAGTGGCTGGCTGGCTAGCTTCACACCTTTCCAGACCTGTCACTCTTTCCTTCCCTGAACTTCCCACCTCACCTGAGAATGTTTCTACCTCTCCTTTGTTGGGAGACAGTACAATAGGAAAATTTGAAAATCCAAGTATATAGTTGCTTTGGAAATAGTAACAGCAAAGCCCATCTGTTGAAATAACCCCTTTTCCTGACCTATTGGGCATCCAGAAGAGCTGATAAACTATATTCAGAAGCTCAGGAAAGCCACCAGCTCTGGGGAAAGGGCTGCAGCAGAACAGAGGCCCACGCATGCTTTGGCCCCTAGGGCTTTGCAGCTGGGTCCACAGCTTGGCACGTCTTTCTCCGATAAGTCAAGTGCTTAGTTTTGGCCCCAAACAGCCCTCTGCTGAGAGGTCATCCAGGCAAGAAAGCAAGCCAAGTCTCTTTGCTCCAGATGTCATTGCTCTCACCTTCTTTGAAGCAATGACATTCATAACCTGCATCTTGGCCTCAACTTCTGAGTTCCCCTTCCACAGTCCTCATCTTGAACTACCCAACCTGAAAATACATTCTTTAAGTCTTATGCAAGAGTGCCGTGAATTCTGCTTCATCGCAGTCATTCCATGTAAATTAATTTTCCAGATAACTGAAGCTTAGCCATCCCTTGACATCAACTATATGAAGAAGAATTTTTCAGAGGATGAACTGCACCTATTCTTGCTGTCTTAACCAGAGTACATGGAACAAAGTCAAACTTTTCGGCCATAAGGCTGTCTTCTCACAAGTGACAATGTCCTCAGGCTCTTGTGAGGTATGGAGAGTCTGTGTCTGCTACATTGAACGACCTCAGACTGCCATGTTTTTGAGGTGCGGATTTCTTCTTAAAAAAGTGTTTTTGATGTTTTGCTGCATTATCCCTGCTGACATTTGTTGTTTATTTATTTGCTGCTCATTTAACGTGCTGGAAAATACTGAAAAACAATGTAATCAGAATTGTGCATGAATATTCTGTCCGAGAGGCTCGACAGTGCTAGAGGATCTCTGAGGTCTTTTTCAGCTTTAATTTATTTTTATGGTTCTAGTTCCTAAGAAATGGGCATCATTTATTATGTGTAGAGAGTGGGCTTTTATTTGGATAAAACTCAGGGCATTTTTAACTTATTACCTAATTGCCAATTCAGCTCTTAGTGGCTGATACGTGAATCTTCAGAAATGTGAGGGAACATTTGTGATAGAATTCTAAGATGGCTTCTTCATTGTCACCCTGTGGCAGTTTCTTCCCTTGAGTTTGGGCAAGACCTATGAGTATGACGGGACAGCACTCCAGTGATTAGGTTACCTTTTATGTTTGGCAAAGGTGAAGAGACTTTTTTTTTTAAGGTGAAGGTTTTGAATATGTAATTATAGTTTTTAATCAACCAGCGTTAATTTAATCAAAAGGGAGACTGACCCAGGTGGGTCTGGCTTAATGAGGTGAACCCTTTAAAAAAGGGTCTAGGAGAAAGAGGTTGTCTCCTCTACCAGCCTTGAAGAAGAAGATGAGTTCTACAGTTGCAAGGAAATTAAGTTAGCCAAAAACCATGTGAATTTGAAAGACATTGAACCTCAGATGAGACCAAAGCCACTGCCAATACCTTGACTGCAGTGTTGGGAAACCCAGAGCAGAGGACTTGGTTAAGCTAGGTCTGTACTCTCCACCCACGGGAGCTGTGAGATAATAAATGGGCATTGTTTTAACCTGATAAATTTGTGATAGTTATTACGGAGGAACAGAAAATTAAGACAGCATCCTAGTTGGATTTTGTGTTTAAAAAGGTAAAAAAGAGCATACTACACTTGCCATGCATGGGTTCATACAAACTTAATTACATTATTGTAATGACCTCATCCTACCATGGATAATATCAACTCTGAGTTTTATGCAGTCCAGGAAATAAAACTCAAGGATTTATGAAGATTATACTTGTCCTCTCCTGAGCTTCAGTAAATAAAATGTGCAGGGTTGTAACTGACTGTTAAGTCCAAGCCAACATTTCTCTATCACTGTTTTTATCCAGGAGAGAATCATAAGCGGGTTTTTTTTTTTTTTTTTAAATCTCACATTAAAAAAAAAAAAAAAAAGACCTAAACTAAACTAAACTTAGTGGGTAGGAGGTAGGATCAAAAAATTTTTATAGTGATGATTTTGTTGCTTATTTTATAGGTAAATGCAACAGAAACTAATGATGGCATAATATCTTACATTTTTCTGTGCTTTATAAAACTTTTTAAAGCTTGTTACATATGACCCTCATGATATATGTCATTTCAACATGAGTTAGTTAAATACAACCTGGCAGGCAAGTAGTTCAGTTATTTATGGATTTCACTTTTTAAAATTTTGATGCCAGTATAGTTAACATACAATGTTATATTAGTTTTAGATGTACAGGATACTGACTCAATAATTCCACACATTATGGATTTCATTTAAAAATATTATTTTTGAGGGGCACCTGGGTGGCTCAGTGGGTTAAACCTGGGCCTTTGGCTCAGGTCATGGTCCCAGGGTCCTGGGACTGAGCCCCGAATCGGGCTCTCTGCTCAGCAGGGAGCCTGCTTCCTCCTCTCTCTCTGCCTGCCTCTGCCTACTTGTGATCTCTGTCTCTCAAATAAATAAATAAAATCTTTAAAAAATATATTATTTTTGAGTAGTCATTATGACAGATTTAAAATTAGAGCTCTCTCTCTCTCACACACACACACATACCTGTGCTTCATTCATCTTGTTTTCTTTAGAGTCAACCCTTACTGGTTATCTGAGCATTCTTCCACAGGAATTCTATGCAGTTACAATTAAATATTCAAATAATTATGCATCAATAAATAGTAGCTAATGCTCAATTTAACTGATTTTCTGACAATAAGGGTATCTGTATTCCTGATTATAATAAATTATCACTTGAATATATCGATAAAATTGAGTTGTTAGTATTTTATTTGAGATTTTTCCATGTTTATTCATACAAGAAAGTTATTTGTCCCTTCCAGTTTTTATGGTGTGTCATCTCTTGGTATTGCATTCATGAGAGTTTCCCAGAATAACTGAAGAAGAGAAAGACTTTTATCTTGCTCCATTCAGCAATAGCTTAAATAGGATTGTAATTATCTTTTCTTTGAAATTTTAAATGGTGTCACCTAGAAAAAAAAGTCCCTTGGGTGGATACCTTTCTGCAGCTAATTATTTGATAATCCTTACACTTTATTCCAAAGTATTAGATTTTGTCAGGCATTTTTGTCTTCTTGTGTTAATTTTAGTAAAAAATGTAAATTTTGCTGGAAATTAATATATTTCTCTGGAACTAAAAAATTTACCAAGCTAGAGTTTTAAAAACATTCTTCTTCAAAGTTGTACTAATAGTCTCTAGCCCATTTGTAAATTTGGATGTATTTTTTATCTTTTATGCTTCGATGATTCTTTTTTGTTTTAGCTATAATAGCAACAAACAGCACTTGAGTTTATCAGCTGTACTCTTTTTGTCTTTTATGAAAATAATAACAGCTAACAGTTAGTTAAGTATTTACCATCAAGTGCTCAGCTATTAATACACATGATCTCATCTCTTTGCAACAACTCTCAAGGGTAGGTTTTTAAATAATCTTCAAGTTACAAATGAGAAAATGGATTCTTCAGGATGCTAGGTAGTGATCCCTGCACTACTAAGTAGGTACACTGAGACTCTTAGTTCCTCTCTGATTCCAGACCCTGAGTTTATTTTAATTCCCTCCTTTGCTTCCCTAGTTTTTTCTTCATGCTTTCCTACAGTTACTTGGCACAGCTTCTAACTTCTTGAGTTGAATGTTAACTTCCATTTTTTCTTACTTATGGATGAATCTCTTTATAGGTGTAAATCTACCTTTGAGTCCCGCTTTCTCACCATACATTTTGTTATGTGTAATTATCAATGTTTTGTGTTAATTATTCTAAAATTGCATTTTAAAATTGAATTTAGAAGAATTTTCTTTTCCTAGTGAGTAAGGTTTTTGATGTTGCTGTGTATATATTTGTAAATAATGTTAGCTGGATTGTGATAAAAATATATTAACTATTTCCACATTTGGCATTTACTGAGGTATCTAATATATAATTTGTTTTTATAAACATCCTAAAGATTTCTAAAAGGCAAGGTATTCTCTGTGTATAAGCACTATCATACCTATCAAAATCATTTTTAAATGTAGTTTGAATTCTTTTATCCTTGGTCTGTCAAAAGTTGTGATACAGGTGAGCTTTCCCAAGAGCAATGACTTGCTGCAACTCTCTTTGTTTCCAACAATTCTTATATTATTTATGTCAATGTTATGCTATTTGTTTACATAAAGTTCCATTATTATTATAGCTATCTTGTGACTATGTATTTTTCTGGAAACATAAAATGGTACTTTTTCTTTCTAATTCTTTTAGTCTTAAACTTTGAATAATATTGCCAACTCCTGGGTGTCTGGGTGGCTCAGCGGGTTAAGCCTTTGCCTTCAGCTCAGGTCATGATCTCAGGGTGCTGGGATTGAGCCCCGCATTGGGCTCTCTGCTCAGCAGGGAGCCTGCTTCCCCCGCCCCCTCTCTCTGCCTGCCTTTCTGCCTACTTGTGATCTCTGTCAAATAAATAAAATCTTTAAAAAATATGGCCAACTCTTTTTTGTTTGAATGTTTCTGCATTTTTGTTTATTCTTTTGTCTTTAGCCTCTTTGCTATATAATTTAGGATACAGTGCTGGCAGATTATGAACAGAGTTTGATTTTATTTTTCATTAAATCTGAGTCTAAATTAGGAAAGATAAACACATTCATGGTTTCTGTTTATTTCTTATGTGCGTGATCTTCTATTCTAGTGCATGATCCTATGATATAATTTCTCTTTTCTTGTAGATTTTTCCCTAATTTTTGTGCTCTTTATGTATTAAAATTTACACACAATGTTTTAAATTCCATTAGAAGACACATTTATTTTTTTTAATAAAAATCCAAAACATTAATGCCAATAACAAAATAGTGTCTATTGGTTTTCCCTTGTAAGAAACTACATTGCTAGCTCTCCTGGTGGCAGTGAAGTCCTGTGATGTGGAAAAATGGGGACATCAGCTCTGAGTGGAAACATGAATAGAGGAGTAGGACCCTGAAGTGGAACCAAATTTATTTCTTACTTCTATTTCCCTTTTTTTTAATATGCATAAGAATGGCATATGATTTAAAATTCTATACTTCTATAAGCCTTAAAAAGGTATCTCTATTAATAGAACAGGAATGTCAAGTGATCCAATACCACGTCATTGTTAAAATAGCAGAGATTTTTCTTCCTCAGTGGGAACTAAAATAATGATGTGTTTAGGATGGTGTCACAGATGAGAAGAAATTTTACATGTTTTTTTGAAAACACTTTCTTTTCTGCACGGAAAAGGAAGGCTGAGATCATTGTTTCAACAACAGAAATCCTAAAAGAGGTATGTAAGATTGGCCATGCCTCACTGCAGAGAGGAGGTTGCACCTGGTGACCTGGGCTGCTAGGGTGTGTGGGACAGCTGGGGACTCTGCAAGGGCCCCTGGGCCACCTGCTGGGGTCAGAGCAACTGGCTGACTTCTGGGCTTTTACTGCAACTGATGGGGGTATCATGATCTGTGGGCAGTTGGGACAGAGTAGCACTAAAGTGAGTCACCCCCAAAGAGAAATTTCTCTTCTTCTCCTCTTGTGGAGCCCAGACAGATCTCATCCTTATGTCAGTGTGTCCCTAAATCTCTGCAGAGGAAAGCATATCTAGGTGACCCGGGTGGCAATATCCAGACAGCAAGGACCCCAAGGGGCACAGGGTCTTTTAAACCACACTGATGACAAGGAGATGTGGTGGGACTTGTGTTGGACACAGGGACCTCTACCGCACCACCCGGTTATTGTGACAATCTTCCTATTTCATCTGCCCCAGAGGCCTGCTTGATAGCAACACACCGTTGCCAGGTTAGTGACCTGAGAACAGAGACCAAGGGCTGGGTCTGTCCATCTCTATGAATTTTCTTCTTTGCATTAGGAGTTGTGGGCTGAAAGTTGGTTTTTCTCTTTGGCTCAGCCTCTATGACAAGCACATATCCTTCGTAGCTTTCAAGGGCATTCATGAGACACCCCATGGCATGAGCCATGTCTGCTTCAAGTGCTTGGGGAGGCTCTCTGGGTAGTCTTTTCTGGATACTATCTGTATCCCAGCAAAACAGATCCCACTTGGTGCTCTTCTCTGCCCGACCTCCAGTTTCTCATCTCCAGATGCAAACTGTGGGAGGGGGTTGGTGGAAATCTTTCAGGGTCTCCTGGTGATTTTTTTTCTCTGGAGTACTGGTTGCAAGCTGACCTTTGATGGATTCCTTTAATCTGGTCCCAGGTAAACTATAGCTTGACTGTTTTTTTTTAAAAAGTGTTATCATACGGACGGCATCCTTCCTTAGTTTCCCACTGTGATGCAGACTTTTCCTACTTTTATGTTTCTTTAGTCATTTCAGGGGAGAGCTGATAGACAATGGAGGAAGTCTTTGCTCTAGTTGTGTGTTTTGGGTGCTTTTTTTGCTTTTTTCTTTTGAACAGAAGTCTGGTCATCCTGCATCTTCCTGCGTCTTACAAAAAGAAACACTGTGAACGTTGGTAGTTGACTATTTGGATCTGAGCATGTGGGGACATGTGGGTGAGAAATATGAATCTGAGAAACACAGCCCGTGGTGGTAGTCAAGTCACAGGAATAGCAAAGACTGCCTGGAAAAGGTTCTAAAGTCTTGTAGATCACTGGTCCTTCTCCCAGATTCTAAATTAGCAGGCCTATGGGTCCCAAGAATCTACCATCTTTCTTTCTTTTTTTTTAAGCTTCCAAATAAAGATTTCTAGAATTGGGTATTAAGAGAAGAACTTACAAGACAATGCTCCCAGGATGGTCCTATTTAGAGAAGAAAGGTTTATGTCTGTTACACATAGATATGTGATAGGGATGGAGGCAGAGTCCTCAACTGAAAAAATTGATGAAAGTTTTGAGAAGTCACTATGCGGAAGAAGCAGGGATACTGATGGAAAACGTAAACAAAGTGAGAGGGCAGAGAAAGTTTGACACCAACGCACATGATCACGCAACTTTCTCCATCCTGCCCTGAAAGCTGAGGATAGACGTGGAGATGATGAGGGGTTGGCTTAGTGGAGTTGGGTGAATCAAGGGACAAGGGCAGGACACCAAGGGCTATAAGAATCTGCTGGTATCTGACCACAGCCTCCATCCATTCAGTTTCCTGAGACACTAACCTGTTCCCAATACTTTGGGCCTCAAAACTGCCAGTCCCTGCTGCCACCTGTCCCTCCTCTCTTGGGCCATGTACCCCTCTTTCACTAACCCAGAATCCAGGTACATCACCTCAGTCACTCTCTTGCCGTTAGCCCTCAGGAAATTAAATAATTAGTTTAAGGTCAAACCACTAATAAATGGTGAGATTAAATCTGAACTCAGGCCAGTCCAAGTTTTTTGGTTTTTTTTTTTTTGTGTGTTTTTGTCTTGGTTTGTTTCAGACCACTACTTTATATGACCACTGTGGCTGGCACGGTGATGTCTCACCAGACACTGTTTAATGAGGGACTGTACCCCAGCAGTGGGGACTGTGATCAGCAGACTGGACTTCCGCTCTTAGGCCCCCCAGGGACGCCTCAGCTGCAGAGAACTGCCTCACCCAAGGGCACGCCCCTTCCTGGGCAGCACACGTCTTGGTGAGGGATCAATGCAGGTGTATAGAGGCCTGGCCTTCTTAGCCCAGCTTAGAACGACTCTTAAGGAAATTTCTGTCTCCAGAGCTCCCTGTGGAGTCGACTGAAGCTGTTCTTGGGCCCACATTAGAGCTTACCTTTTCCTTCTCCCTTCCTGCTCCCTGCTCTCTCCTGCTCCCTTCCTTCCTCCGTCCCTTCTTCCACAGGTATTGATCCCAAAGGTCCTCCTCAGTAAACATGTTCCATGTTAAATACTCTTTCAGAGTCTGTTTCCCAGGGAACCCAGTGTGCAACAGCCTCTCAAGGATACAAGAGCCAGACTTTCCTATTACAGAAGTTGTATGGCTTCTCACATTTCCCAGGGACCCTCTGAAGTGTTAGTGAGAACCGTCAGGTCCAGATGAAGCTGGATGTTCCTTCCCGTGGGTCACTGTGACCATGTCTAGGGTAGTGTTTTGATTTCAGGCATATAGGGCTCAAGAGAGATGGTTTAAATCTGGGGCTCAGTGACACACATGGCCCCGGACTGGGGAAGTGGCCAGCCTGCTGCTTAAGTTTTGCTGTTTCCCCCTTCCTTCCCGGTCATGGTGAGAGGAGTATGGGCTTGGAATTCCGAATCCTGACTGCCAGTTTTAGACAAGCATCAGATGAGGTAACTGATTGAATTTTTAATGCTCACATCTGCTTGCCATCGCACGGTGGTCTTAGCAACTTAAAAGTAAAAATGTGACCTGGGCCAAAGCAGACAAATTTCAGGTTCATTGTTTCCTTTTATTTTAACAGAATAAACAGTCAAAACATGTTAAGAAAAAAAAAATCAACTCATCCATCATAAAAGAAATTTGTTGGTTTTTCAATGTGATTAGATATTACAGGAATATTAATAAAATGAAAAAATCAACACTTGTACATTATACACAACACACAATTTTGTAATTTTGTCAGTTTCTCCACTTCACCTTTTAATTATTCCTTACAATCCATACAATCAGTATATAGAGTAACCAAGTATATGATTCAGGATATATTTCTTTATAATGATTTGAAAATTGGTGGTGTTTGGTTTTCAATTAGAAATCTACAAAGATCTCATCTGTGCTAACCACTTCATTAGAAACAAATATGCAAAGTCATCCTATGATGGAGATTCCAAAATATTTAGCAGGCAAAACAAATTTTATATATTAAAAATGGAATCTAGTTCATCTAATTGGAACACTGTCGCCTTCTAATCCAGCTAACATACTCTTCAGTCAGCAGCAAATTGAGGCCATAGGTTATCAATGATCGCTCAGATCTCTCTAAGTATATATGCTGTGTTACATTAAATAACCTTATTTAGGTAACTGCTTTAAACATTTTGTAGACTCAAGGACTTCTTAAAGTTTTCAGTTATTGATTTTCAAATCTTCTTTGTAGGTATAAGCCTCTCAGAAGGCCAAGCATAATCGTAGTTCCTGCCCAGCTGGTCTTTGCCTTTGATAACCACCCACGGTTACTGACTAGCCTGTCAATAAGCATTTAATGAGGACCTGCTGTGGGGCTGAGGCCTCTATACAGGGGCCTAGCAGCAAACACGAGATTAGGTTTGCCTGGAGAAGTTTACAAGGAAATTTGTGATTTTTAGGAGCACAAGCCAGCATGGTTTCTTTAATTTCCTTGTTTATCAACAACTGCAACAATAACGATGTTTTTCTAGGGGTGGCATTATCCGAGGCTGATAGAAAAAAAGCAGCCCCCAATATATAATGAAAAAAAAAAAAATAATGCTGACATGGTTTATATGGAATCCTGTGTGACTGTCTCAGGTTTGTATATCCACAGATCAGATTTACAACATAAAGCACTAGAATGCGTTTCTTATTTATTCATACATGAAGTTAAGATGTGTTCAAATCTTTTCATGGATTAAGAATAAAATGTCAGGACATTTTTGTGGTTTCCTCTAACTAGTAAAACAGGAGGGAGGTTCTTGGTGAGGATTTCCAACCAAGCCATGTACAACCAATCGGATATAGATCCTTTTCTTGCCACTGGCAGGCTCCTGACAGTATGGAAGAAAAATTTTAAAAGCGACAATTACTACAGGCAGTAACATCACTAATCATCTGAGTTATTTAATAACCAGTGACCTGAAACTTTTGTAACCCTCCCCCTAAACATGAAAGCACTGAAATTATCCTGAATATAGATATCAAACTGATGTATTTCTCAGATAAGACAAATTATCTGTAAACCAGAAAAACAGGCTTAGGCATTGTAAAGCAGCAACAAAACAGAACTATCAATTCTCACTCCTCTTGAAACAGAAAATTTTATCAACCAGTATCTCTTTTTTTTTTTTTTTTTTTTTTTTTTTTTGATGGAAATGATTCTCCCAATAGTTTAAAGCTCTTACATCTGGCAGAAACCTCAGAAAACAGCTAGGTGAATCCTTGTACCCAGTTCTGGAGACTGTTTGAGGCCTCAGGTGGGTAGTCCCCCAGTGTAGACCTTGAAGACATAGGACTCTTCATACCCAGGCCTCAGGTCATGAGGTATAAATGTGAAAGAGGGGTTTTTCATGTTCAGCTATCAATCCTTAAGGAAACATTCCTATTTCCAGCAGTACACCTCGAACATTTGCGGGGTGAAGAGCAAGAGTATAAAGGGAAGAATCTTCTTCCTTTTTCTCTTACCTTGGCCTCTTTCAACACAGAGAGGAGCCTCCCGATCATGCTGTGGAATCTACCTCAGGAGGACGCGGGGAAGGAGCCCGTGAGCCTCAACGAGAGGCTTGTTGGGCGGGGATTCCAGGGGGCGGGTTCCCGGGGCAGGGTCGGTCGGAAGGGGGAGCCAAGGTTCTGCGGGCGGGGCCTCCAGACAGAAAGTCCAAGGGGCAGGGTCCCAGGGTGGCATTTATTTTCCTTCACTAAAATCCCACATGTTCCATTTAAAAAAAAAAAAAAAAAAAAAAAAAAAAGCTTTCCACCTGAATCATCATGACTTTTTAAGTCAATTAACCCATTTACCTAAGATCCCCCTTGGAACATTCTTCAATGTCTGCAGGGATACTTACAGGACAATGAGATTAGCGGCTCTGGAGTGCTCCTGTAACAGTTCGTTCAGTCGAACTTGGCGGTAGCTCTGTGGACAGCATTCAGATTTTGTTGAGGGCAGTTCTACCCAAAATTACGGAGGAGAATCTATCTCCTTACCCCAAATTATGGAGAAGTAGGAAAACCTCACTTAAAAAAAATTAGTTATTTCCTTCAGGTTTGGAAACTAATTTTTTAAAAAAGATTTTATTTTTTTGACAGAGAGAGACACAGTGAGAGAGGGAACACAAGCAGGGGGAGTGGGGGAGGGAGAAGCAGGCTTCCTGCCGAGCAGCAACCCTGATGTGGGGCTGGAGCCCAGAACCCTGAGATCATGACCTGAGCCGAAGGTAGACGCTCAACCGACTGAGCCACCCAGGCACCCCTGGAAACTCATTTTTTAAAAGCTCATGAGAAATTCTAGAATTATAAAGAATAAGACCAGGTGGTTGTTGTACTAGAGTGGCTTATTAAATTCTAAGGGGAAAAAAAAGCGAGCAGAAAACATGGATAATAGTAAAGAGAAGGTGAGAACGGTCAAATCAGGAACAGGTTTGAGGGGGAAGAACTACCAATCTTGATACCAGTTTGATATCCTAAAAACATAAATTATATCCTAGTCTACATTGTTTAGGCTCTTTGAATATTTTATCAGCACAGGGGACTGTTTTCAACTAAAAGGCAGCCAAGACTCACTTGGAAAAAATAACAACATTGATGATTTTTACAGTGGTGAGAATAATACTTATTACTGTATTTCAATGGTTCAGAAACCAAGGCTTAGATGTATGATTTGCTCAATTACGTGAAAAATCTTTGTTACAAGTGGGCAGTTTATTAAAAAGAGAGAGAGAAAGAGGCAAACCAAAAAGCGACTTCTAACTACAGAAAATAAACTGAGGGTTGCTGGAGGGAGGTGGGCAGGGGATGGGCAAAGTGTGTGATGGGCTCTAAGGAGGGCACTTGTTGCCAGGAGCCCTCAGTGTTGTATGGAAGTGTTGAATCACTAAATTCTACACCTGAAACTGATATTATACTATATGTTAACTAACTGGAATTTAAGTTAAAATGTGAAATTAGGGGCTCCTAGGTGGCTCCATTGGTTAAGCGACTCTTGATTTCATCTCAGGTCATGATCTCAGGGTCCTGAGATAGAGTCCCACATCTGGCTCTGTGCTGGGCATGCAGCCTGATTAGATTCTCTCTCTCCTTCTCTCTCTGCCCCATTGCCAGCTCTCTCTCTCCCTCTCGTAAAAATAAAAAAATAAAAACTAAAAAAAAAAAAAAATCTTCCCAACCCCCCTAATAAAAAAACGAGCAAGCAAACAAAGAACTGAGAAGTTTATTATGCACAGTTTATAAATCTTAGCTCAGTATTTTCTCCACTAAATTTGAAAGGCTTTAGTATCTCTGTTCTAAATTGTTTCAAGTTCAGCCCCTAATGTAGTTTATTTATTATATCCCTCCTATATACATGTGCCTCATCCAACTTTCATAATCATTGTTCCAATTAAGTATTTTCTCAGATTGCTTTGTTAGTTTTTGTAACCTCATCATGTTAAAATTGTTACTGTGTTAAATTGTGAGTCAATAACCTTTATCTACTTTGCACACATATTGACTTGACTTAAATTATTTTAGACCCATGGATCTCTCTCCTGTTCTATAAAATTAAATTTGAAAGGAGACTTCACTATATATCAATAATCTGGTTTTTTAAAAAATCTTTTAAAAAAAGAATTGATTTTATATTAAATGAAAGCCATTTTCTAAATCTTCATATGCAGTAATGTGATTGAAAGCACTTGAAAATGCAGAAACCCTAGATCTTGAATAAAGAAATTCTATAACAGATGTGTTACTTGTTGATCTTTGAATCAACCACTGTTTTCTTTTTCAGCTAGTTAGACAGTAAAGTAAAAATTAAGACAAGTCCTTACCTTTTCCTTGACTGCTTCCAGTTCTGCATCTGTAATTTTCCATGGGCTTTCTCTCTTTAATTTCTCAGCAGTTGTTAAATCTTTGCAGCTTTCATGGAGACGATATGGTTCAATCATCTCTCCAAAGACTTTCCAGCTGAAATTGGAATTATAAAGGAGGGCTCACAGTGGGAAACTAACTCATTATTTCACAGATACTCCAGGTAGGACTAGCTCTGCTGGCTGCAGAATCAGAGCCGAATGTCATGGAAATCTTTAAGAATTATCTTTGCAGGGGACTTACTGTGAGTAAAGCCATGGATATAATACAGCCTCCCTACCCAAGGAAAGGCCTTAACATGTTAAAGCTTTGTTAGCCTACTGTGTATTAGATTCTCAATCTAAACAGACCAACACACAGATAGTAATTATTCTGCAAATACATTTTCTACATGGTATAGCCCAAGACACCACTGTCATGTAGACACTTTAGCCCATGAGTAAGTTTCCATCTCCTTAAATTGAGTTTCCATCTGCTTATTGTACAGACTGTCTAGGAGGCATTCATGAATTAATGTGGGAGATGAACTAGGTTGCTTGGGATGGGAGTTGGCTAGGCCTGCCCTCTCCTTTGTCCATGTAGCCTTCCGCCTGCTGGCAGGTTGTGGTCAGTGGGGCAGCTAGAAGAATAGCAAATTCAGTGGTTATAGAGCAATTTGGATGTTTGCTGCAAATAATGCAGCCTTTGTCCTTCTGATGACTACTGTTGCTGTCTGAGATTTTTAAGTAACTATTTTTCAGGTGCATGTTAGAGGGAAGAATAAAAATCAATAATATTTTAATGTCTACAGATCTGAAGCCATTTTAGAGCAATTAAGAAGAAAGTCATCGAGCAGAAAACTAGCAGCTGTATCACACAGCTGTGGAACGTTTTTAAAAGTGCTAGACAAATCTCATTCTTGAAAGACTTTTTTTAAAAACAGTAGTACAGAACAAAGCTTACAGTTTATGAGAGTAATTGTCTTCAGTGTGCTACTAGAAGATGAGGTCAAATATAAACGACACCTTTGGTTTTATATAATGTGGCTTACTTACAACTTAGTAACTTTGGGATGAAAAGTAACTAGAATCAATGTGCTATTAGGTTAAGGAATTAAAATATGATGGCATGAGTTCAATGATCTCATCAGTTGCCCTGATTTAGGATTTACAGATTTAAGTGCAGAGGTGATAAAGGAAAACCTACCAGTGCCGTTGTTAAGTGATTGAAGAGATGCTTAATGTGGTAGATTTCTGACACTGATTTATTTCGAATGGTGGACAGCAATAGGGAACCACTGATATGCCCTATTATTTTTTCAACTACATAATACTTTTATTTGCTATTCCTTCCAAAGGTGCCATGCCTTCAGAGACCGTTCACAGTAATCTGTGCAATAGAAAGTTGCCAGCCTAGGACAGAAGAACCTTGGCTCTTACACTGGCTCTTCCATTGTCCTCCTGGACCCGGATAACTTTGCCAATGAAAGGAGGTAATGGTAGCTGTTCAGAGCTGGCCTGAAGATTGATGTAATGGTTAGATGATGATTTGGGTGACTGTGTTCTGGAAAGTGTACAGTGCCCTGTAAAACCAAGGCATTCATTTTACCAAACAGCCACGGGACTGAGTTTAGCAATTAAGAGGCTCTCTGTTTAAGCTCT
Source organism: Lutra lutra (assembly GCF_902655055.1). Taxonomy (NCBI): domain Eukaryota; kingdom Metazoa; phylum Chordata; class Mammalia; order Carnivora; family Mustelidae; genus Lutra; species Lutra lutra. The sequence continues at coordinate 67,313,221 of NC_062284.1, read as the reverse complement.
ACATACACTTATTTTGATCAGGATAAAAGTTTTTGCATCTCAGCCCAGGTTCTTATTAGAAAGACCAATTCAAAAGCAGTTTCCTAAGAAATGGAAGTGGAGTGGAGGTGGTTCATTGTCTCCCCAGCAACCATTGTAGTCTGGGTGGGAGTGACTCCATCCCCAGCATCAGCTAATCAGCACAATTCTATTCTGTCTGCCAGAGTGTTTGGCCAGGGTAGCCACATAGCCCAGGCGAGCTTCACCAAGAGGCACCTAGCATTCCACTGACCAAGTAAGTGGCTCAGTGGCTTAGATTGGTACAACTTGTATGGAGCCCGTGCCCTGAGCTCAATGACTAGAGAAGAGGCAAACTTACTCTCCCACTGAACATAAATGAGCAAGTATGTAGCCCTGGTTGCTGTCATCTTGCTTTTATGAGCTAAATCAATTTTGATGATTTCATAATGGACCAAGGCAGAGTAGAGATAATGGAAAAGAATTAGTCCTTGATTATATATAAAATTAAACTTCTAGATCAAGCTTTGCCTGAAAGCCAAAACATAATTAGATTTTTCAGTTATGCTTCCCAATAATTTTATTACTTAAATCATTATAAGTTTTCTTTTCTTTGCATTGAAGCATGATAAGTGACATAATAGGTTATAACGGGAATGTATTTGCCCATTCATATTCTCTCAACTCTTACTGTTTCTTGTCTATATTAATCTTTGACTTCATTCTAAGGTTCATCCCTGAACTGGCCATTTTCCATTCTCCTAGCTAGGTGACGCAAAGGTGGCTCAAGACTTCTATCCTGATTCTCATTAAATCTAATTTTTCATATAAATATTTTTTAATCGACTCTAGAATAAGCCAAGTAATTGAGTCTAGAATAGGCCAACAGACTCTAGAAGAGGCCAAATAAGTTACACTATTGAATATAAATGACAATTAATTCAATTTAAAAATTAACCTACACCTGCCCTGCCTTCCCTATCCTTGTTTTTCATGATAACAAAGTTTAAAAAAAATTTTAATTGTAAAAAAAAACTCTTCCTTAAGTTCATATAAGATTTCCTTTCTCAAGTTAATATAGTAGTTGTTTTGTGACCATTCTAATATCTTTTTTTTTTTTTAAGATTTTATTTATTTGAGAGAGAGAGCATGTGTGTAGTGAGAGGGGAAGAGAGGGAAGGAGAAGCACAAGCAGACTCTGTGCTGAGCACAGAGCCCCATGCAGAGCTGGATCTCACGACTCTGAGGTTATGACCTGAGCAGAAACCAGGAGTTGGCTGCTTAATGGATGGGATCACCCAGGTGTCCCACCACTCTAGTATCTTTAAATTATCCAGTTAATTGCTCCAACTTTCTCTTTAATTTCTGTGTAAGGATTGTTGTCTTTTTGGCCTATGACTTTTAATTCAGTATATTCAATAAAAAATGAAATTTAGCCACAAGAGATTTTCAGTTTCTCCAGGCTCAATCATTTTCTCATTAACTTTGCTTTTATACTCCCTTTCACCCTTGCCCAGCCATCTTTATGATGTTTCTATGGTAAAATATCTCCATCCACACTTACTGATGTTTTATGGGTCATTGAAAGATTTATTAGAGACAATTTAAGTATGTTTAACATTAGCCTCCAACATGGAAATAATTGACAAACTATTTTTGACATTGTGTGCCACCTGATGACCGAGGAAAAACAGTGATGGGGAGATAATTGTTAATGGTATGTAGTGGCTGTCTGGCCAGGGAGAGCTGAAATTGAACTGGTGCTCTGAGCATTGGGCCCTGGGACAGGGCCTGCATCAGCCCGGAGGAAGAGTCTTCTTTCTCTAATTGAACTCAGAGGAATTGCCTTTTAAAAATTATCACAAAGTCCTCAACAAAGTAGGTTTAAAGGGGACATACCTCAACGTAATAAAAGCCTTATATGAAAAACCCACATCTCACCATACTCAATTGTGAATTACTGATAGCTTTCCTCCTAAGATCAGGAGCAGCACAAGGATGTCCACTCACCAATTTTATTCAACATAGTACCAGAAGTGCTAGCCACAGCATTCAGAGAAGCAAAAGAAACAAAAGGCATTCAAATTGGTAAGGAAGAAGTAAACTTTGACTACTTGCAGCTGACATGACACTACATATCAAAAACCCTAAAAATCCTACCCCAAACTACTAGAACTGATAAATGAATTTAGTAAGGTTACAGGATACAAAATCAATGTACAGAAATCCATTGCAATTCTATACACTAATTGGGAAGCTAAGGAAATAGAAACTACGAAGGCAATTCCTTTCACAATTGCACCCAAAATAATAAAATATCTGGGGATAAACTAATCAAGGAGGTGAAACACCTGCACTGAAAAGTATAAGACATTAAGAAGAAATTGAAGATGACGCAAACAAATGGAAAGATATTTCATGCTCAAAAATTGGAAGAAAAATATTGTTAAATGTCTATACTACTTAGAGCAATCTACAGATTTAATGCAATCCCTATGAAAATACCAACCACATTTTTCAAAGTACTAGAACAAAGAATCCTAAAATTTGTATAGAACCATGGAAGATCCCAAATAGCCAAAATAATCTTGAAAAAGGAAAACAAAGCTAGAGATATTACAAGTCTGTATTTCGAGTTATACTACAAATCTGTAGCAATCAAAACAGTATAGTACTAGCACAACAATAGATGCATAGATCAGTGGAACAGGACAGAAAGTCCAGAAACAAACCCCTGATTATATGGTCAATTAATTTTCAAAAGGAGGCAAGAATATGCAATGGGAAAAAGAGAGTCTCTTCAACAAATGGTGTTGGGAAAACTGGGTAGCCACATGTAGAAGAATAAAGCGGGACCACTATCCTACATCATACACAAAAATAAACTCAAAATGGATTAAAGATGTAAATGTGAGATCTGAAACCATAAAAATCCTAGAAGAGAGCACAGACAGTAATTTCACAACAACATTTTTCTAGATATATCTCTTAAGGTAGGGGACATAAAAGAAAAAATAAACTATTATAGTATATCAAAATGAAAAGTTTGTGCACAGTGAAGGAAACAATAAACAAAACTAGCAGGCAACCTACTGAAGGGAAGAAGATGTTTGCAAATGACATATCTGATAAAGGGTTAGGATTGAAAAAAATATAAAGAACTTATATAACACAACCCAAAAAGCAAATTATCCAATTTAAAAATGGGCAGAAGACATGAACAAACATTTTTTCAAAGACATAGAGATGGACACATGAAAAGATGCTCCACATCACTCATCATCAGGCAAACATAAGTCAAAACTACAATGAGATATGATGTCACAGCTGTTGGAATGGCTGAAATCAAAAACACAGGAAACAGAGTGTGATGAAAATGTGGAGGAAAAGGAATCATTGTGAACTGTTGGTGGGAATGCAAACTGGCGCTGCTACTCTGGAAAACAGTATGGGGGTTCCTCAAAAAATTTAAGACTACCCTATGATCTAGTAATTTCACTACTGGGTATTTACCCAAAAGAATACAAACACACTAACTTGAAAGGGTATATGCATCCTATGTTTACTGCAGCATTATTTACAATGGCCAACTTATGGAAACAGCCCAAGTGTCCTTTGACTGATGAATGGAAATATATATATATATCACATCTTCTTTATCCATATATACACACACACATACACACACATACAATATATTATTCAGATATGTAATATATTATACATATACACACTATATGACTCAGCCATAAAAAAGAATGTAATCTTGTCATTTGCTGCGACATGGATGGTGCTAGAGAGTGTAATGCTATGTGAAATAAGCCAGTCAGAGAAAGACAAATAGCATATGATGTCACGCCTATGTGGAATTTAAGAAACAAAACAATGGACAAAGGAAAATGAGAGAAAGAGAAATAAACTAAGAAACAGATTCTCAACTATAGAGAACAACCTGATGGTTACCAGAGGAGAGGTGCGTGGGAGGATGGGTGAAATGCGTGAAGGGAATTAAGAGTACACTTGTGACCAACGCCAAGTAATGTGTAGAATTGTTAAAGCACTATATTGTACACCTGAAACTAAGATAACTTGGTTAAATATATGGGAATTAAAATAAAAAACTTAATAAAAAATTATCACAAAGCTACCAGATGTGCTACCAAATGGCCATCAATGAGACTTACTGAGTGATCACTCCCTGTTTTAAAATAGGGTCGCCTTTATATATTTGAACATTGTTGCTGACACCAGATACGTGACTGTTTTACAAAGCAATATGGTGTCAGTTACAGTGGAGAGCTGAAGGGAGGAGAATGGCCCTTCCAGCACCTCTCTTCTTGGTGGGATTTCGTCTTCATACCAGGGTACATTAGCTGCAAAGATTCTTCTATTCCGGGAAAAATGGACTTTGTTTTTTTGCATCTTCCTCAAGACTTTGAACCATCAGAGAAAAAGATCTCCCAAACTGTGAAATCTAATTCATTTTTTTCCTGAGAAAGGGAACTAGATCTCTTCATTGCAGGATGATGAGGACATGTAAGAAACAGCACATTAAAATGGTGTCTAAAAGCAAATTTAGATACCAGGACAAAAGCAAGAATGTCTGGTCCTTCGTTTTTTACTCATCTCCATAATGTTGGCTGCCTGAAGAGAGAAAAACATGGCACAAAGTTCAGGATTAGCAAAAGAAATTGTGTTCTAGTCTCTGATGGGCCCCCAGACAATGGAAAGGCACTAATGGAAGAAGTACATGGACGTCCTTGGTGATAGGACAGATAGGACAGGTAAGTAGGGGGGACCGTGGCAGCTGGGCAGAGACTAGCATGAAAGAAAGGGAAAGAAACTTGTGTTTTTTACAGAAAACCAGACTGATCTGTAAAGAGGCAAAGGATATAGGAACAAACGAATTGGCAAGCACAGACAGTTCTTAGCTGTTATTAAGAAAACAGCAGCGAGAAGGATTTGGGTACAAAAAGTAGATGACTAATTTGCGCCGAGCACTGAGCCAGGGTTAATAGAAAATCTGAAGTCAGTAGGGGACACCATGACTACCCTCCGGACAACAGAAAGTGGCCCTATGATAGTGGAGCCCTGGTGGGCTCTGGCCTGTTGCAACGTGGCACACACTAGGAAATCACTGTGCCTGCTGTGTTGTGAAACAGAATGCATTTCCACCAATTAGAGACATAAGAGGAGCCTGTTTGATCACATCACTGCAAATGCCAAAGAGGCGATGACTTAGGAATTAAAATCCTTCAAGTGAAATGTGGAAGGCCACCAGAGGTTACTACATGACAACCCAGTCCATAGCAGAATGTTCATTCCACTTACCAAGGAGTATTATAAACTCATCTCAATTTTTCTCAAGTATTTAAAACTGTAGAAATATAGGAATAGAAAGCATTAGTGGTATATACAGCGTGAAGAAATATTGCCTAGTGATAACCCAGGTGAGCTCTGTCGATTGTAGCTTTCTTGTCACAATTAAGATGTTTTGTAAAGCCATTTTGATGGACCCGTAGCCTTGGAGGAATCATGAATACCTGAGAATGGTATGAAGTTCCAGGTTGTGAATGGTCGACAAGACTGTATCTTATTTTTTTTAATAAAGATTTTTATTTATTTATTTGACAGACAGAGATCACAACTAGGCAGAGAGGCAGGCAGAGAGAGAGAGAGGAGGAAGCAGGCTCCCCGTGGAGCAGAGAGCCCTATGTGGGGCTCAATCCCAGGACCCTGAGATCATGACCCGAGCCAAAGGCAGAGGCTTTAACCCACTGAGCCACCCAGGCGCCCCAAGACTGTATCTTAGTATGGGTGATTTTCTGTTAGGTATTAAGCTCATATAGGATAACAATGAATGAAAAGAAGGGAAGAACAAGATTTGAGTGTGGAATTGCAGGCCATCAGGAGCTGCAGGAGGAAGGAGAAATGACGGTCAACGGAAGTGAGAACAGGTCCAACAGGTCAGTGAGAACTGAAGCTACACTGAGATCCTTGTGTCCCTTTGTGCCCTCAATCTGGAAGGCCTACTTCACACCAAATCATGTGTATTAAATCAAATCCAGATGCAACAGTTTAACTATGATTTTGGACTATAAACAACAGAAAAATATTATAATTGGTAAGTTATCACTCTAAGTAGTTTATTTAGTATTGGCTATACTTTGCAGTCCATCTTCTCACACCTCTGGGACTTCCTGGGAGGATCTAATCTACAAGCTGTTTTCCAGTATCATGGACTTGACAAATTGAACGACTAACGAGGGTTAAAATATCATGATTTGTAGACACTTAAGCAATTATTTAAATTTCAGCATTTTAAAACTTTAGAGCCAATACATCTCCTTGGTAGGCTTCAGATAGTTTTAGAGGACCCCCAAAATTCCATGGCTCTAAGTGTTGGGTCCTTCGTGCCTAAAAGTGAAAATGGCCATGGAGGGTCGGCTCTGTCATTGTGCCAGGAAGACTCAAGCAGTTTTGTTTCTAGCTTCTGTATCAGAGCTCCCCATCCAGGATGCACCACCAGTTACTTAAAAAAAAAATTTTTTTTTAAAGATTTATTTGTTTATTTTAGAGGGAGGGGAAGGGCTGAGAGAGAGAGAGAGAAAGAAAGAGAATCTCAAGCAGACTCCCCACTGAGCATGAAGCCCAATGTGGGGCTCAATCCCATGACCTTGAGATCATGACCTGAACTGAAATCAAGAGTGGACACTCAGCTGTGCCACCCAGCTGCCCCATGAGTAACTTTAAAGAATGAAAACCTACCCTGACTGCCCAGTCCAGACTAGTCTGAGCTTGTGCCTCCTGCTACTCTTGCCAGCATAGAAACCACGAACATGAAGGGCAATCCTAAAATGCTAACTCACCTGTGTTTCAACAATTCTCTGCCTCAAGCTCGACTTTACCACAAAATCATTTCCTTCCTTTATAATATATTTGATCACTCTGCATGGTTATTCCAAGTCCCTTTTTATTATATCTTATTAGGAGGTCACTACAGTTGATAGATAATATTTTTACCCTTTAATAGCACAAAGGAAAATGAGAGAGTACTGGGGGCAAACAATGGGTCTTGTTAAATGCTTCATACCTCTCTTTGTTTGGCTTAATGTTGATGTCACCAACGATATGGATATCTGCAAATTTGATCCTAAATTTGCTCAGAAGAGAAGCCATTCTGGAAATACAAGAGAGAAATACTTCATCGTTGCATATGTAACTATTTATAACTTGCATATGTAACTATATATAACTAATAAGAGTTGACGTCTTATTTCAGCTTCACAGTCAAAGGCTATGTTTAGTGTTTGACTTCCATCACTGTATATTAAATGTGGACCAAGCATATTCCACTGAAGGTAAAGACAGATTCATGTAAATTCAGATCCTAGGAATAGCAAACCCAACTCTGCATTCACATTTCAGGTAAGATAATACAGAGCTGTACATGTTTCTTTACCATTTGGGAAAAAAGAGAACAAGCTTTAACATTGTTGACTATTATCTTGCTGATCATTTTTAGTGTTATTGACAACGTGCTGACAAACTAATAATTATGATATATCATTATATATTGGAGGTTCTTTCCCTGGCAACTGAAATTTTTGATATAATTGCAAAGGTACAGAAAAATTGCAAGGATGGTACAAAAAAATCCCCAAATCACCAAGTGTTTATTTGATGTACCACCTTTTTCTCTTGCTAGACAGCCGTGTCTGTCTATCTACAACTTCCTTCTTTCTTGCTTGCTTTCTACTCACCCATCCACCTGCCCAGCTGGAGCTATCAGGCCCCTTTACCTATAAATACCTCAGTATTTCTTAAGAATAAGAACATTCTCTTATACAAACAAGGTATAAATTTTGAAATCAGGAAATTTAAAATTGATGCCATGCTGTCATCTAATCCACCAACCATTTTTAAATTTCATCACTTGCCCCGGGAAGTTACTGGAAGCTTTAAGAAAATATAAATTATTATAGCCAACATGTTAGTTGCCATTATAATATGACTCTCTTTAAGGGGAATTAAATATATATATGCTTAATATATATAATTTATATTATATGTGGATATATAAAATATATTTTGTAAAAGTATATGTATATGTATATGTGTGTATATATATAAAATCCTCCCAGGACAGGGGGAAAAACATGAAAAATTATTGAATAAAAGCCTGTCATTATTTTGTGATTTCTGGAAGGGCTCAGAACTTGGGCCTGCCATGAGGGATTCAGGGCTGCTGAAGGTCCCTCTCCAGATTTCCCCCAGAGACCTTTGGACGCACGGCGTTCCCAACGTGCTTATTGCTTCCACAATGACTAAATCATGCTCTCCATGACTAAATCAATGACAAAGATGCAAATTTGCACTCTGGAGACTGATTTTTTTTTTTTTTAATTATAAGAGTTTTCAATAGTCATCCATTTAAACTCTTTTCAAGCTACAGATGAGAAACTGGGCACCCAGGTCCAGGTCGTGGTGACTGTTGCAAGGCTCCACAACTCATGGTGGGCAGGGCTAGGATGAGAACCAGGTTCAGTGTCTCGGTTCTATTTTTTTTTTTTAAAGATTTTATTTATTTATTTGACAGAGAGGTCACAAGCAGGCAGAGAGGCAGGCAGAGAGAGAGGAGGAAGCAGGCTCCCCGCTGAGCAGAGAGCCCGATGCGGGGCTCGATCCCAGGACTCCGAGATCATGACCTGAGCCGAAGGCAGTGGCTTAACCCACTGAGCCACCCAGGCGCCCCTCGGTTCTATTTTTTAAGTGTGCGGTGCTGGAGTGGCCACCACAAACCAGCAGGTTCTACTCGCCCCAAAGAAAGTACTGGACGCAAATTCCTCTGGGCTTTTCCTTTCGTGGATACATTCGCTGGTCAACTCCAAGCAAACATTATACAAGGTAATGATAGTCCCATTCAAGACTTGAGATGAGGCCTCTGTGTGAAATTCCTTTTTGAAAAGCATTTGTGGCAGGGGATCAAGGGACATGAAGACAGACATTACAAGAAGTATGCAGATGACTTAATGACCAGAAAACTGGTCTGCTGTGTTTCAAAGAACACTTACAGTTCTTAGAATTAAAAGCATTAAAGTAACAGACATCCAAAGGGCTCTAACGCAGGAGTGATGAGTTACTTACGCAATTTTTTCTTCTTCAATGCGGTTGATCTTCCCCCCAACATAGATTCTTAATTTACAGTCTTTCCATTTTTTTCTGAGAGTCAAGATATAGGGGATAAGGAGTGTTAACCCTGAAAAAAGAATAAATTATGACAGAAAGAATGAATCTATCTTGCTGAAAGGAAATGAATGGATGGCTTTACATATTCATTCCCACATTCAATGCTCCTAAATAATTTAAAATCTTGGGAAAACACAGAAATATTGTTCTCCAGCTGATAGCGTTTTCATATACCTCCCTGTGCAGTTAGTTAAATTGATCAACATAGTAATTCTGCTCCCTAGTGTATATTCTGGAATTGTTTTTACCTCCATCATCAAACAACCACCACACATCAATTGTGCCTTTTCCTTGCTTCTTTTTAAATTGGGTGCTGGCTTCTACCAGTTTCTGGTTGAACTCCCCCACGTGCATTGACTGGATTGTGTTCATGCTGCTGTCTGTAATGAAAGAAAAAGAAATAGACCTATTTGTCTTTTGAAGAAAGAAACAAAATAACTTGCCAATAAATCTATTCACGAAAATAGAGGGAGGGTCATGAATTTGTAAGCTTTCTTATCCCTATGGGTAAACAGTGAGTTCGGAAAAGGGGAGATAAAGGTCAAGTCCCACAGTAATTTAGATCACTTTGAATAGTTCACAAGAATTTGGTATTGGTTTCATGATTACAGTTTTCGTTATAAAGCAGTAGCTTATTTTCAGGTCTCTAGTAATGTGAGGGCAGAATTATTACTTAGGCAGGTAACAATGCTATATGATCTGATACAATAGCCAAAATATCCCCATTTTTCAAAATTTCAGCTATAACTCTACTTAATCCTATTTTCAAATTTGCTTGAAAGTAGAAAATGTGGTGATTGATCTTCTAGAGATAAGCAATAGAATCAGAAGTGTTTCTTCATTAGAGCATTTATTTGAGTGCAGTTGGTGTCAATTCCATGAACGTCTGGATAACAAAGGTGGCTAGGGACCAGATGTATCTTGACTCTATGACCCTTTGGTCCCAATGTCAGCCTGGCTTGCTTTTCTGTTTTGGAGAAAAACTTGTGAAGTACAGGGAAAGCCTCTGAGCTATTTGAATTTCTGTGAATGAGATGGAGAAGCCAGGAAATATGGAGAGAAAAAATTCTTTCACTTGAGGTAGAGATAAGGGTGCACGGAAAGTATTTAATTTTTTTTTTTTTAATGGACTTTCCCTTCTATCAAGGATCCAGTGACAGTGTCCTTGGGAACTAGGCCAGTGTTTGAGCAGGACCCTGGCTCCTGTTTGCCAGCAGAGGTTTTCATTGCTCCACTCTAGATATTATTTCTCATTTCCACATCTTTTAATGTTGTGACTTTTTTGCTCCATTTCAAAGAGTTGGTGTCAGCAAAGTGCTTAGAGTCGAGCTGACGGCTGCTTCAGAGCTTCCTCTCTGATCTGAGAGGTTCTGAAGATGCTTTGTTCTGTCCTTTGCCGTTTCCATGTTTAGGGCCTGTCAGTTCTGAAGCAATTACCTTACATGGCTTCTCTCTCCCTAGGACTACTGAGAGAGAAAGTAAATATCTTTACAAAATGGACCAAACTCGACCCCCACTTCCATGCAAATCAAAGCCCCCAGAGGACCCAGGCATTAGTGCCTGGAGGTAGGGTCTGTCCTGATCTAGAACTCCAAACAGTTGTCAACCAGTGAAAGCCCAGAGAGGTGAAGGGGCCTCCTTGAGGGCTGCATTTGAAATTTGAGGTGTGGGAAATATAACGTAACATCATTTTGCTTTTCTGAGCAGACATGTTGACCTCAGAGGAATGCATTTCTGCCTAGAGATGTGTGACACAGAAACAGGCTTCCAGGATAAATAAGAAGTCACTTCTCATTAATAGGAACATGGATGCGTCCCTCTCCCATCAGCCAAAGAACAGTGTTGGGCTATGTCTTCTGAATTTTCCATTGCTTTTCCAGACTGTAACTAACATTGAATAATTGAATGGTAGAAGAGATTCAATGAATAGTTAACATTTCTCATGAATAAACCAAATAACTGAAAAGGAAAGAAAACAGTTAGCATCTAGATGGTCTTAGTCTAATATTTACACCCAAAGGTCCTGATGTACCTCCAACTCGAGACTCAAACGTATCATTTTTCTGGACAATGTCATGTTAAAGTGGACAATACTTAATAGGCTTTTCTATAACCTGTGAATATTCCAGAAACCCAAGGATATTTCTATTACTTGAAGAAGGGCAATGTTTACATTTCATGTTATTCTATGTAAATATATAGAAATATTGTATTACAGGTGAAAGTTTGTCCTTGGGCTATAGCAGGAAAACAAGCAAACAGAACCAAACCTTTCCCGGGGTATTAGAGGGGCTTATTGAAGGATCTCATTGAAAGGGTGGATCCTGTCAAACTAGACCAGAAGCCTGCTAAGTCTCAATTTGGATCTTGCTATTTGACTTGAAAACCCTCCCCAGAGAAATGATGTTTTCTCGGACTCACATCAAGTGATTTCTGTTAAGTGTAGGATTATTTGTGAATGTTAACATTCTAATTTTCTACCAGCAGAGGTCGCCGTGGACCTCATTAAACTCAAAGGGGCAGTGTTTCTGGAAAGAAAACGATTGTCAATTTTCAAAAAAGTCAAATGTTTGAATCACCTGTTTATAAGTTTTATAAAAAGCTCTCATTCTGTAGTCTCCCATGCCTGGGGTGCATAGTGGACTTTCAGAGATAAGTGCACCACTCAGCTGAAATCTACAGGTAATTAGTTTCAGCGAAGTTCCGAGTCCAAAATTCTGATTTGTGACAAAGATAGAAGGTTCTCAAAATTAGGGTTCTCATTTACTGTCCTAGTTAACTTTTAGTCTCCTGAAATGTCTGCAAGGGGTATATAAGGGGCATGTGTGTGTGTGTGTGTGTGTGTGTGTGTGTGTGTGGATTTATCTATAAATCCATTTGGGTATTGGTTCTTAAATTTCTATCCCCTTTCCATCCTAACTAAGAAATGTCCATTTTATGGCACTCAAATCCACGTAGGCACCATGAGACTCCCAAACCAAATATTATTATTTTAAAATTAAGTTTTTACAATGAGATGGCACAAAGGGCTTATTGTTACTGATAAATAACTTACATATTTCATCTGTACTAATGTCTTGAAAGAAGCGTCTTTCAGTCCTTTGCTGACTCAATGCCCCCAACATCTTAGACGCTGACTTCTGACCCCCATTAATACTCAAGCAGTGGCTCATTTCTGCATATTTCTTGTGAATTTTAAAGGTACTTACCTTTCTTAGGAGCTGGCTTAGTAATGTTCAGCTTGCTAGCTTTTTTAAACAAGCCTCGGATTCCTCCACTTCCTTCTTCACATTCGTTATCTTTGATAGTAGCTTCCAAAGCCAGCCTCTCCTGTTCCAATTTCTCTAATTCATCTAATGCAAAAATAAAAAAAATCGTTTACTTAACTCAGAGTGACAAACTTTCTAGGAGCAACTTATAAACTATTTTATTTTATTTTTTTTTTAAAGATTTTATTTATTTATTTATTTGACAGACAGAGATCACAAGTAGGCAGAGAGGCAGGCAGAGAGGGAGAGGTGGAGGCAGGCTCCCTGCGGAGCAGAGAGCCCGATGCGGGGCTCGATCCCAGGACACTGGGATCATGACCTGAGCTGAAGGCAGAGGCTTAACCCACTGAGCCACCCAGGCGCCCCTATAAACTATTTTAATATAAAAAACGGTGTTCCATTTGCAACGATATGGATGGAGCTAGAGGGTATCATGCTAAGTGGAAAAAGAATATTCCACTATATGTGGGACTTTAAGAAAGAAAACGGACGAACATATGGGAGGAGAGAGGGAAACAAACCATAAGAGGCTCTTTAAAAAAATTTTTTTAAAATATTTTATTTATTTATCAGATAGAGAGAGATCACAGAGATCACAGAGAGATCAGGCAGACAGAGAGAGGGAAGCAGGCTCCCCGCTGAGCTGAAAGCCCGATTCGGGGCCCGATCCCAGGATCCTGAGATTATGACCCGAGCCGAAGGCAGAGGCTCAACCCACTGAGCCACCCAGGTGCCCCAAGAGACTCTTTAAAAAAATTTTTTTTTTATTTCTTTACTTCACAGAGTGAGAAAGAGCACAAACAAGGGAGCAGCAGAGGGAAAGGGAGAAGCAGACTCCTCACTGTCCAGGGAGCCCAATGTGGGACTTGATCCCAGGACCCTGAGATCATGACCTGAGCTAAAGGCAGTCGCTTAACGGACTGTGCCACCCAGGTGTCCCCATAAGAGATTCTTAATGATACAGAACAAACTGAGGGTTGCTGGAGAGGAGGAGGGTGGGGATGGGCTAAGTCGGTGATGGGTATTAAGGAGGGCACTTGTGATGAGCACTGGGTATTGTATCTAGTTGAAGAACCACTGAATTTTAAACCAATATTGCACTGTATGTTAACTTAGTGAAACTTAAATAAAAAGAAAATAAAAAAATAAAAAAGCAATAAAATTATTATACATCATATGACTTTTTCCAAATGATTATTAAAAAGTAATATATAGGGCGCCTGTGTGGCTCAGTGGGTTAAGCCGCTGCCTTCGGCTCGGGTCATGATCCCAGGTCCTGGGTTCGAGCCCCACATCGGGCTTTCTGCTCGGCGGGAAGCCTGCTTCCTCCTCTCTCTCTCTGCCTGCCTCTCTGCCTACTTGTGATTTCTCTCTGTCAAATAAATAAATAAAATCTTAAAAAAAAAAAGTAATATATATCAACAAGTTATATTCAGAAAGTAATAACTAGCTTGGGAAAGCAGCTCTATGTGTTGTCATAACACATGAAGTCACTAGGTTTTTCTTTGTGAAGATAAGGCTTCATATTTACTAACCTCTTCATTCACTTCCAGCAAAACCCAAAAAGCCAGATCCACTGTATATAAGATCTTGTACACAGTGCACCACTGATTTCCTGACCGAAACGACTGGGTAGGATATTTGACAGCGGATGCCCAAATTATCAAAGTATACCGGGTGTGTACCAGGCACACGACAATGTCTCCTGAATTGCAGCATAAAACTAGACAAGAATTAAGGAAAGGGAACCAAACTTTGCCTTGTATGGGCTCCGAATTGAAATTACAGTGAAAAATGCCTACTAAGAAATTTCTTTTAGAGAAAGAAGACACAGGAGGCAGGAAGAGGGCAGAGGGAGAGGGAGAGAACCTTAAGCACCTTTACACCCAGCACGGAGCCCTCAAGTCCCTGAGATCATGACCCGAGCTGACATCAAGAGTTAAACACTTGACCGACTGAGTCACTCAGGCACCCCAACAATTCTTTCTGATAAGCAAAATACTTTCTGGAATGAATGACCAAAGTGAAAGAAAGAAAGGCTGAGGTTTCTGCGTGCCTGTCAGAGTTCAATAGCTAAGAAACATCTCGTGACACTCAAGTCTGGAGCAAGAGTCAAACCATGTCTGAGGTTGAGACCCACCCTCCAAGCTTTGATGTTGCCTCTGGCTGCCTTTTATCTTTTTTGGATTCTGATCGTGATGACAAATTCTTCGCTGCTATGTAATGCCTTGCATTCCTCTCTGATGTCAGCTTGCAGTGGGTCAGGGGAAACAGGACTTCATAAGCAGTCAGGGGACAGTGCTAAAGAATGACAGGCTTCCTTGCTTACACTGGCCAAGGTGGCCTCTTTTCAGATCCCCTCATCTTTCTTGCTTGCTGGGAACAGAGACTTAGAAAACGAGCAGTGTTCTGAGGAACAGAGTAGAAAACCTAGCTTCAGTGTTACAGAACACTGGTAGGGCTTCTGTAAATGTCAACCCTTGGAGCCTGTTGCCTTATCTATCCGGGAAGCGAAGCTATACAAAGTCTAGATTTATCAATTATGTACTAACTAAATCTGTCAGGACAGTCACATCCCTAGACGGTGTTGTTATTCAGCTCCACAGAATTGTCTGGCCTCTTTCCAGGTCTTAGCAATTAATCTTTTACCAGTGGCATGAGATTTAAGGTCAAATCACCCATGTGATTTCCCCAAAGCTTCAGAGGTTCTCAAGATCAGCAACTATAGAAAATCTGAGAAATTAGGCTGACGGTATTAAAGCTCAGACAGGAGTTGCTTACCCCTGACTTTCGAAAGGTGAACAGGAGCCGCATTGCATGGGGGGGTTGTGACCGGCGACAGCTCTGCGGAGGGCTTTATGTGACATGAAGCGAGTCATTTACTTTTCTTATGCCTCTGATTTCCTATCTGTGAAATGGAAAATTGTAACCCTTCCCCTTTCCAACTCTCCCAGCTTTGCGAAAAGAATAAACAACCGTTTCTGCAGGGTGCTTTGTGCCTCCTTAAAGAACAAAGCAATGATCGTGTTCTATAGGTGGCGTATTTATGCAACCGCTGGAAATGGGCTTAGTCAAGCAAAGCAAAAAGAGTATTTTGAGAAGCCCGGGAGTTATTTTAGCAGTTACTATTTTTTGCACACTCTTTGGGTGCCCGGCACTGTGCTGCATATGATTCCTTCCCAAATGGCTCTGAGATGGCTACTATTATTACTCTTAACTTTTTTAGATGAGGAAACTGAGGCTCAGAAAGGTTGAGTAATCTGTCTGATGCCACCCAGAAAATAACAGGGTTCAAATGCAAAGGCCGGCTTGACTCCAGATCCTGCTGGCTTCCCACTCTGAAGACCTTTGGCTTTTGGCTCTGTACTCTTATCTCAGAGTTGTTCCATTACCCTCCAACACATCATGATCAGGCGAACCTCGTCACTCTTGGGCGCGTGGTGTCATGCCAAGTTAGCCCCCCCAAATGACGGCCCCTCCCACATGCCATTTTAAAGGCAGGACCCTGAAGACATAGGTACAAATGACAGGCTGGCCCCAGGACAACAGGATGGGCAACATCACCCACTGGGGGATGGCTCCCTAACTGTTATCTCCTGTTTGGGGTGCTGCAGGGGTCCAGCTATGGGGTGACCTCTTCTTTGGTGATGTCTGGAAGGTGCATATTTGCGAGTTTCTTTGGGGGGGCAATGGCAACAGGCACGCTGGAAAATGGTTTCTTTTGCTTTCTTTTTTTGGCAAGCTCCCTCACACCCCGTGACGAGGAGCTAGTCGCCACGTTCTTTGTCCTCGAGTTTGGACAAAGGGAGAAAAGATAAATCCTGCTTTGTCACAGAGTCAGCTGGCTGAGTGAGCCGGGAACTACTCCAACTATTTGCTCAAAGGTATGTACACAGCCCATCCTGGACAGAGCAGACTGCAAAACCCCAGGCCCCAGGGACAAATCCAGACTTCACCGGAACGCGTCAGATCGGCAGTCCCCTCCAAGACAGCAGACAGAGGCCGACAGCGGCAGAGAGAGGTCTGTGCTACAGGCTAAGATCTGCTTGCTTGGTCCTCTTGGATTTTCCCATCCACCCAGTGGTCTGATCCCGTGCATCGTGATTTTACAAATTCCTATTAGAGCTAATTCTTAATCATTCCCTTTGTAGGTGATCTAAGGCCTCCTCCCATGCCATCCGTCCTTTCCTAATTTCAGTGCTAAGCAGAAGGGACGGTTTGATGATCTGTTCTGCACAACCTAGCTGGTGTACTGCTCGCCTCTGTCCACATGTGAGTCCAGAGCACACTCTGTCAAAACATTTCTTTCAACAAGAGTACAGGCTAGCCGACCTGCCAAAGTGTGCCATTGGCCACAAGGGGGTGAACCCAGGGAGTACAGTCGGAGAGGCAGGAATTGATTTCCACGAGGCTGAGGATAACAATCACTCATTCCATCACAACTGCATCTAATTCTCTGGATTCACAAAGCCCTTTCCCCAGAGAATCTTTTTTTTTTTTCTTTAAAGATTTTATTTATTTATTTGTCAGAGACAGAGGGAGAGAGAGTGAGCGAGCACAGGCAGACAGAGAGGCAGGCAGAGGCAGAGGGAGAAGCAGGCTCCCTGCCGAGCAAGGAGCCCAATGTGGGACTCGATCCCAGGACGCTGGGATCATGACCTGAGCCGAAGGCAGCCGCTTAACCAACTGAGCCACCCAGGCGTCCCTCCCCAGAGGATCTTATTTGATCCCAAGGCCAGTACTGGGATGCAGGCAGAGCTCGTGGCATTCCCACCATTTTACTGGGAAGAAAAGGGGCTCAGACAGTTCAAGGTTGCACAGCTGGGGATGCACGCTCCTGCTTCCAATTCTAGCCTTCTCCCTCATTCCCACCCTTCCTCGGCGATGCTCTCTGACTGCCAGTATCTGCCTGCTGAAGAAATACACGGTCTGCATTTTTTCTGAAGAAGCCGTTCCCCCAATTCCCCAACTGGACAAATTTTTATAATGCTTTACCTTTCCACAATGCTCTGCTCCGAACTTTATTCCAGTAACTACACTTGTGTGATGGGGAATAGTTTTAAGACACATGTTTATTTTATGCTTTCTGGACTGCAAATTCCTGGAAGGTAGCTTATGTCGTATTTCGTCACCTATGTTTATTGAGAGTTTCTTCTGTGCCATGTACAATGCCAAACATTTTGGGGCCGTAATATCCTTTCACGCAAGACAGTAAATCTGTGAGATAGGAGCTATAATTATTTCCAACCGGAAATGTGAAAAGTGAAACGGAAAAGATGAGTAATTTGACTAAGGCTGCACAGTCCAAAAGCATTGAGCTGGAATTTGAACCCAGGTCTGACCGATTTCAAAGCCTACGCCTAGACTTTTCACATTCTTCGTTGTGCCCGCGCCTCCCTACTCATACCTACCACCATGATAAACACTCAAGAAGAGTCTGTTGGAATAAAAGGACAAGTCAGTGCTATTCAACACAGTTCAAACCATTTGAAAGTATCTCCAGAAAGGAAGGGAAACAAAAGGATGGTGGTCAGGCATGGGTGAGTGAGTGTAAAGTACTGTGGGGAGGGGCTACAAAAGACAGTGTGGAGAAGAAGCAGGGTTATGCTGCATACAGAGTTATAAAACGAGGACCCGATAGAGGCTGATGGTACAAACCAGGATGGAATGTGACAGAAGGTAGGACAGGCAGGACTGAGCAGAAGAATGAGAGGCAAGGAAAGGGATCCTTTTCCTGTAAAGATCTACTACCTGAGTATCAGGTAGGAATTCGAAGCTTCTATAGTAGGTAATTCTACAGGTCTATCATGATTTATAAAACCACAATTCTAGGGGCACCTGGGTGGCTCAGTGGGTTAAAGCCTCTGCCTTCAGCTCAGGTCATGATCCCAGGGTCCTGGGATCGAGCCCCACATCGGGCTCTCTGCTCAGCGGGGATCCTGCTTCCTCCTCTCTCTCTGCCTGCCTCTCTGCCTACTTGTGATCTGTCTGTCAAATAAATAAATAAAAAATCTTTAAAAATAAATTTTAAAAAATCACAATGCTAGAGAGAGAGAGAATAAAGGTCTGCCTGTCTCTTATTCCAAGAGTAAGGGAATCCCTGAGGTTCTAATGATGGAAGAAAAAGCTTAGGCCTTTCTGTTCTCTCAGTCAAGGGGGTTTCTAACCAATTCTTCAGACATAACCCAAACAGTTCTCATAGTAAGAACGCTGAGCCCTGTCTTCATGCAAATGCCAAGACCACTTGAAGAATAGTTACCCCTTCTCAACTGTTTTATAAATTGGCATTGTATGGTAACCAACTGGAGGGACTATAGTTTGAAATTCAACTTACTCGTCATGATTGCCTCGAATGTTCTATCCCCAGTCTTTTTTTTTTTTTTTTTTCTTTAAAGATGTTTTTAGAAACAGGCGGGAGTCTACACATTACGATTCACTTTGAATCTCAAGGATGGAGAACAGTCAATTATCTGACAGCAGAAGAGGGAGCGGGGAAACCCACTGAGGAATCTCGTCCCCTCCCACTTCACAGCAACCTTTCTCTTTATTAATTATTAAATTATGATTCTTTCCTGGGTCAATCAGCTCGGAGCTGTAAATGCTCACATGAATCAACGTGACTTACCCCAGGTGAAGTCCCGCCGAATTGAAGGCAGGAAGCAATCCTGCAGTGGTCGTCTTCCAATCAAATAATTATTTACTACACTGCCATCTGTCTTTATTTGGCTAAGCCACTCCAGCAGACACGGCAGAATCCCCATGCTCTGAGATGGTCATAAATCGTGCAGTACTTACACGGAACACTTGACCGCAATAGACTGCGGATCACGTTTCATCATTTTATTCCTACCAGGACAATGCGCACGCTTTGTTGTAGTTGGCAAACTTGCTAAATACCTCTGGGAATCGAACAATATGAAATACTGCATTTTTTGGTGGTGTCAGGCAATAAATTAATTTATTAAGAGAAACTATCAGCCATCGATATTGGAAGATTTGCTGCGGTATACATGTTAGAATGTTATGAGCATCGATCTTATTTATATACAATAGTTATTCTCCTCACATAAGCCCGTGACACAGTATAGAAATAATTGTCATTAGCTGGTAAATTACCTATAAAGCTGATTTCTATTCACTGCTTTATTAACTACAGTATATGGGCACTCTGAATTGCTAATATTTCCTTTAAATTATAATCTGTGATGACACTGTGGTGCCTGTGTTGGAAAAGCTATGATGATAATCATTAACATAGTGTAATGCAATACTTAAGATTTATCAGGCTCTTATTAAGCCCTATATTACAGTATAATATAATGAAACGCAAGCTTATTTCTTCTAATTCAAAATCTAATATGAGGCTGGTGTCATAAATTACATAAACTTCAAAACAATGCATGGAAATGTGGCATAAAGTTAATTTCTATCATTATGCTGTTGTTTTTCTGCACGTTCTTCACGTAGTGGTACAACACCGTTTTTTGTTTACCCTAGATAATTGGTACTTAGAATTATTTTATTAGCATACAACTGTATTTTCCCTTTCTTGACTAAGAAGCAGAAAGATTTCAAACATCAAAGTTGATATAAATTGGATACATCCCATGGGAAATTAAAAGGGGATGCAGTTCACTGCCAGGATTCTTCCAGAAATACTACAAAAGTTGCTTGCTGTATCGCCTTACAGGACTAAATTAATGGTGCGCTTTGGCGGTTGGAGTGGTAAAGGTAGGAACATTATTTTCCAGCTACAACATATCTTTCGGCTCGAAGAGGTCAACATAATGTACAAAGCAAATGTGTAATCTAAACACAAATTGAATTTTGTATTCTCATTTTTTAGATGGGAAAACATAGCACAAAAGACAGAAAAGAGCACAGTGTAGAAAGTTAGCAATCGAACAAATCTCTTATTAGATTTTTGTAACTGTCCTTAATGTCATGTCTATCTTATCATAGATAGGCAGCTCCCCTCTCCCCCTTAAACGAATTGTTCCATTCCCATATCTCAGATTTCACCACTGGCTCTCTTTGTCTTAGTCATTGTCCTCTCTAGATCTCCTTAAAAGTTAGAATAGTGGTTTTAAACAGACATAGATTTGAATCTTACTTCTACCAATCGCTAGCCTTGTGAATCTTGGGGAATATCTCAATTTATCAGCTATAAAATGGGGACAAAGATAGTATTTTCTCTGTAGGGTAGTTGGGATGACAAGTGTTATATGTGAACAGGAAGCATACACATGGCACATAATAACTGCTCAAAAATGGTTAAGGGCACCTGGCTGGGCGCAGAGCATGTGACTCTTGATCCAGGGGTTGTGAGTTCAACCCCACTTTGGGCATGGAGCCTACGTTAAAAAAATGCTAACTGCTGTTGATGCTAATGTATTAAGTTCTACTAGAAAGAACTATAAATTAATCATGAACACTGAGTGGGAATTAGTATATCCATCTGGAGATGTAAAATGTCCATAAAAGAGAATAGGGGCATAAAAAAGAAGCCTGAAGGCTCCAGAGTATCGTCTTTGCTACAGTTTTGCACCGAATAGACTCTCAGTTTTACTTCTAAAGCTCTTCATACAGGGCGCCTGGGTGGCTCAGTGGGTTAAAGCCTCTGCCTTCTGCTCAGGTCATGATCCCAGGGTTTTGGGATTGAGCCCCGCGTCCGGCTCTCTGCTCAGCGGGGAACCTGCTTCCTCCTCTCTCTCTGCCTGCTTCTCTGCCTACTTGTGATCTCTGTCTGTCAAAAAAGTGAGTAAAATCTTTTTTAAAAAAATAAAGCTCTTCATACATAATCGTAGAGTATACATATCAGACAGTGGTTCTCTAGCCCATATAAATGCTTGATCTCCAATTTCGTCTTCCTTCTCCTCACTTACAACTCACCAGAACGGCTGCCTCAGAAAGTTCACCTAATCCTCTCACCGCACCTTCTGTTATGATGAAGACAATCCTACATGGCTAGATAGAATCTGGACCGTCAGGCACCAGCACTCCCAGATCTCTTACAGGCTGTTCCTTTCTGCTGAACCGATCAGCAAAATCCCGAGTCTCCTCTACCTGGAGATCAAATATCCCTAGACAAAACCTGGACAACCAGCGAGACTGCCGCACCTTCAAAAAGAACTGAGAGCAATTTATTTTCTCCTGTTTCAGGCCCCCTCTTCCATCCACGCCCTTGCCTTGATTCATCCTGTTCCTCCAGAATCTTACTCCATGGGTCATCCTTCATTTTATTTCACTAATTAATTAATTAATTAATTAATTTTTTACCTCCTCCTTCAATCTCCTGCATTCTCTTGAGCCCATTTCCTCAGTCTGAAAACATCCCCCTCTCTTCCATTCTGAGGTCAATGGGTCTTCCTATGGTCAATCTCCTCAATCTCATTCCTCTCCATTGCATACAGACTTTTCAAAGTGTGGTGGGCCACACCCATATTCTCTGTTTCGTCATCTCATATTTTGTGTTCAACCTACTGCAGTCTGGAGCCTGCCAACACCGCTCTGCAGATACTAGTCTCACTAAGATTATCTGTGCCTTGTTAACCGCATTTCATTCACCATCTTAGTGTGTTTCCTGCTCTGTCGGACAATAATGGTGATTCTTATTCTGAGCACACTGCTCCCATGGCTTCGGTGACACCACAGGCTCCTGGTTCCTTTCGCTTTCTGAAAGTTCCTTTCCTGTTTCTTCTTTGGGGTCTCTCTGTTTGTGTCTTGTGGCTCCTGACTACATGCACTCTTTGGATTATTTTTTCCAGTGTTGCTGTTTCAATTTTCACCTGAACTATGATGTCTTCTGTTATCGGTCTACTCGGCTTGCCATAACACATACCATAGACTGAGTGCTTAAACAACAGCTCTGGAGGCTAGAAATCTAAGATCAAGGCGTTGGCAGGGTGGTTTTCTTTCTGAAGCCTCACTCCTTGGATTGTAGATAGTTGTCTTCTTCCTTTCCTCTGGGCTTGTCTGTGTCTTAATCTCTTTTCATAACAACACCAGCCATACTGGGGTAACTCACTCTAGTGATCTTATTTTATCTGATTTACCTCTTAAAAGACCTTGTCTCCAAATACAGTCACATTCTGAGGTGAGGACTTCACCAAAGAATTCACAGAAAATAGTTTGGTCCATAACATCTCCTAAATCTGCATCTCCAGCTCACACTTCTCCTTTAAAACCAGGACTGTCTAAATGCCTACTGGACATTTCTGGTAAAATTTCCCACAAGAGATTATTTAAGCCCACTCTTCCTCTGTGTTTCCCATTTCCACAGGCAGCACCACCATTCATGTAGTCAGCCAAGGGGTCTTTTTTCATTCCTCCCTCTCCAGTATCCCACACATTCAACCAACCCCCAGATGTTGCTCTCTGGACCTCCGAAATACTCCTGTGCTTTCCTCTCCTCTCCATCCCTGGCTTTAGTTCAGGCTGTTACCTTCTCTGCCTTTGATTATCATACAAATCTTTTTTTATTTTTTATTTGCTTCCCTGTTTCTATCCTAGTCCCCTTTGAGTCCACGTACCCTCAATAAAATCTCTTCAATGGTTCCTCATTGTCTGTGGAACATGCCTCCACTTTTTAATATGGCAAATGAAGCTTTTAAAATTAGGATCTTATATCAGCAGCCTCAAATTTCACTATTGTCTGTTCATACTTTCTACTTCAGTAACATGAATCCGCTTTGGGTAGCCCACATATTCCATTCTTCCTTAAACTCGTGTATTTATACCTTTGCTGATTCTCTCCTCTTTGCTCAGAATGCTGTTCTTCAAACTCTCTCATTTCTCTCTTGCCTACCATTGTCTAGTTAACTCTACTCATCTCTAGAGTAATTTCTTCCAGAAAGACTTCTTGGAGTAAGAGGTCCCCCTCTCTTTCCCATAATACTCTATTGATATGCTTATTGGCACATGAGTGATAATGCCCATCCCCATTTCTAGGCTGTGTGTCTCTTGAAGATACAGACTTTTATTAGCCTTGGTTTACCTAGCATGGTCATTTACACCATGCCTGGTGCACAAGAGACACCTAAAAAAATACCTCTTTGTTTTAGTCTCAGTCATCAGTGGACTCCTTTTGAAGTTCATCTAAAGAGTTAAGTCACGAATGAGGGGCCTGTCCTAATAGTTCAATGACTCTTTAGATGTGTCCTTTATTTCATACACAAGAGGGTATGTTTAAACTCTTAAGATTAAACAAGTGTACTAAATCCTCTACAGGGAAAAGTAGAACCACTAATCTGAATTAGTGTTTCTGCCTTGGACTTAGATTAGTGATTCACAGCATGATACACTCAGGCTCATTTCCATGTTAGCTGCAAACCAGATCATAGTCTCTTAAAAACAAAATACATGGTTCTTCAAGGAAATAATTAATCTTTATTTTCTCAAACATCTTGCAGAAATTAATTTAGCAGTTATTTTACCAAAGGTTCTTATTTTCAATGATGCTGGCTTTGTGGTCTTGTGATAAGAATAATTTATGACTGCCCTGGATTACTCTCTATTTCTATATATTTCTGTAGCAGGATAAAGGCCTTTTATGTTAGCAGTGGGGAAAGCACTGGGGAAATGGACACACTTCAGGTCAGCACAAGGATAAGGAAGCTCCATCATTGGGGGTTTTGTCTGTGTTGTACACTGCTCTAACCCCAACACCTAGGAAAAGGACAGGCATGGAGTAGATGCTCAATAAATATTTGTTGTTTGAATAAAGAAAGTACATACCTTGTACTTGAAGAACCTGAGAGATGTCAAACCCTTGGCTGATTCTCACTATGACCACACCAATCTCAAAGTCAAACGCATCACTGAAAGTAGAAGCAAAGTAGTTAGGGATTTGATAGATTCCTTTAATCCTGAGGATTTGTACTAATAATAAGAGAGCCTAAGAGTCTCAATTCTAAGATTTTAATGTAACTAAACTATGAAAATTCACTTTAGACAAGAGCTGACGCCTCTTGTTAGTTTGGTTTTTTTTTTTCCCTTTCTGCCGTTTAAAAAGGTATTCTGGATAAAGGTAATTAATTCATTTACTCTGGAATCAAATTATTCAAATAGTACTGTCACCTAGAATTTTGATTAAGAACTTGCCACATACTTTTAAAATAATTGTTTCTTTTCTAATGTAAGCACATATTTAGAACAGAGAGTTTCCAGGCTGCAAAGACCCTTTGAAATTATCAGCCAAATCTCTACTTATTGAGAAAGTATCCTACAACATTGCTGACGTCAAGTTGCTTCTTAAAGATACATCCAGTTCCTCCAAAGAATGTTCACCATTGACTCTGAGCAGACCATTTGAAGCAATGCTTTTTCCTGACAATCCTTTGCCATTAAGGTTGGCTGTTGCCTTCTCTACACTCAATCCAACAGAATTAGGTTATCTAGAATCTGGTAAAGAAAAGCTCTCTTTCTTGTATGTCTATTCTTGTAGAATATTGTTTTCTCTGCTCCTAAAGTGGGTTAAACAAATTAGTACTTTGAGTTTATTTAAAATTTTCTCCTCGGAGGTTCCTTTGTTCAGTCTCAAATGGATCTAAAGCCTTCCCACTGAATGTCGCTCTCTACCAGAAATAATGCAGTTTGTGATTGTCTCACCACAGGCAAACAAGTTTCGATTAGCCAAAGTGAACCTGAATTTTCAAATAAGGATATAAGTAAATTCAGTATAATGTGAACATTCATTCAAAATTTAAGCCATAAGTGATCGTCACTGAGCAACATGGACCCATTCGAGCAAAAGTTGCTACAAAATAAATTTCTGAGAAATCTTGTTTCTATTTGTCGTTGCGTATAAAAAGTGGACCACGTGTTCCACAAATAATATTTGGGTCCTGTGTCAGGCAGGATAATTTTAAACCCTCCAAAGACATCTGCATTCTCATCCCTGGAACCTCTGAATATGTCACCTTCCATGGTGAAAGGAACTTTGCACACGTGATTAAGTTAGGGACCTTGAGATGAGGAGATTAACCTAGATTATCTGTCAGGGCTCTGTGTCTTTTATCACTGGCTCCTTAAAGAACGTTTGGGAAATAGGAGAGGAGGTCAGAATAATAATGAGAAGGATATGACCCATCAGAGCTTTGAAGATGAAGGAAGAGGGCCAGGAGCAGTGGGTGGCCTCTAGAATTTAGGAAAGGCAAGGCTAGGGATTCTCTCCTAGAGCTTCCAGAAGAGAATAGCCCACAGCTTAGCCCACACCTTGATGTTAGCCCATTGAATTAGTATCAGACTTTTAGCCCATACATCCATAGGCTATGAAATTTGTGTTGTTTTAAACCACCAAGTCTGAGGTAATTTTTTTACATCTGCCAGTGAAAACTTAACACAGATTCTAATTAAAATTAAACCATATCTAAGAATATTATAAACATTTAAAATCTTTTATTCAAAGAAAAATGAGAAATACTATGCTATTGTAATAATACCCCTATGTTAACAATAATACCATGTTTTTAGTCATAAAACAAAACAAAACTAAACTAAATGGAAGGAAAATATAATACAATGTGGACGTATGATTGTCTTCCTTCTATATTGACCTCACTGCTATGGTACTAAAGTAATTTAACTTTACTAAACCAGCTAAGTTTTATACTAGTACAAATTCTAGCCACCTTAACATTGAACTTTATTACCAAGAAGACCAATTATTAATTTGGTATAAAAGCCCAAAGTCTCCTTGGCCTAATATTACTGGGTTTGATTATTTTGGTCCCTATTAATTTCTAGAATGTTTGGGACAGTGGAGGTTGGAAGATCACCCCAGATAATTTTGTTATCAACTATTGGAGTTTAATCACTGAAGGTTTACATTGTCTTCCTGTTTGCTCCAATCCTTTTCTTCCCAAAGATGAGGAAGAAATTTCTTTCCTTTCCACACCTCTCCACCAGTGGTAAACATGAAATTTTACTGAACAATCTGGATCACAGAGAGCAGATCTGATCTATTTCCAAGAATGGTCAGTGACTGACTGTGATTATCAATATATCAAAATACTGGTTGTTGAGCATGGTAAAATTCTGACCCTGATCACCTGCTTTGGCCTTAACCTGCTGAACTCAAGGTACACAGCAGCATGAGGCATCCAGGCTTCATACCTTTGGGGAACACAATTTGGGAGGATGCATTTAATACACAGGTTCTCTATGTTAGGAAGATTTTTACGTGAATTTCTGTTTGGTCAGTAATGCATATAAATTTCAGAAGATGAAAATGGTCTTCTTATACGTCTTTTCAGCAAACTAATACTAGAATGCTTTTGTAATGCTCCGCAAATCTCCCCCAGATAATGATAAATACGATGCACGTTCTAGCGGGGGCCAGCGACACAGGCTGGTATAAGGAGTACTGTGTATGTATATGTTTGTTTTGAAGGGATGAGGATTTCTTTCCTGTGTATTACAGATTTTTAAAGTGCAGTCGGACTTCTCAGGGCACACTCTCTGCCCTGTGGTGTGGAATCAGAGCAAAGCCAGACTCCAGACTGGAAATGTTCCATTTTCAGAGCTGTTGACAAAAGAGGGCTGTTACCATAGCTAACATTGCCCCCCGTGAGACAAATTCGGTTAAACATGTTCAAGCCTGGAAAAGGCTCAGTTTTCTAGAATGGTCACTGAGGACACTCTGAGTCTTTCTGTATGTGAAGAATTTGTTTTCTCTTATTCAGAAGAAGGAACCAAGCCAGATAATACTTCGGCTCTACATATACTTTCGGAGGCAGCAGAGCATTGTGGTCATGAGTCTAAACTTTCAATTCAATAGCCCTGGGTGGGAATTCCAGCTCTGTCACAACACTGTCATTTTCTGCAGCCTAATTAATTTTTAACGTCTATATCTCTACTTATAAAACCACAACAGTATTTGTACTACAAAGGCCTCTCATGAGAATTAAATGGGATAATTCATGTCAAGGACACTAGCCTGCGATCCTCTAGTCTGTTTAGGACTATCATTATTGCCCTTGTCCCAAGACTTCCTCGATGTTTAGATATGAGATGTCACATTCCACTGAAAACTCACTTTTTGTTCTTAAACCAACACAGAAGCATCTATACATGACAGCCTCAGATCAGCAAATGGGGAGCCGAGGCTCTGGGGTAGTAAATTCCTGATCCAAGCCTCAGGAGAAGACAATGACACAGCAGGGTACACCGGCCAACCCAAGATTCTTGGTGTTCTGAATGACCATTTCCTTTCTCACCTAGCTGTCCTTTGCTCTTAATCTTGTGAATAGGTTTCAAGATTGTAATGCTTAATATTTACCTTTTCCTGTGACATCGAGTTTTCCCCATGCTGCCTCCTCTGATGCTATGATCCCATGCAGTCCTACTTGTGGCAGTTTTTTTTTCACTTTGGTAAAGAACTCAGGGTACCAGGGGAATGAATGCCCTCTTCTCAGGCAATTTTATCTACAAGACCGTCTGTTATGTACTGCCCTGTTTAGTGCTTTGTAAACAAGAGCATGTCTCGAAAGCCATCACTTACTGTATGATTCCCACATAGTTCTCAATCTCTGTCAAGGGAGCTTTCCTCCAGTTTTTTTTATATCCAATCACCAGAGTGTTTGGTTTCATTCTTCCTAAGCCCGAGGCCTAAACAGAGGAGATAAACACATGGACAATCCTTTCCATACCAGGAAACTACCACAGTAAATGAAGAATAATGTCCACAAGAGCACTGAAGTAATGTCCGGAAGATTTCTGAAGATGAGATTACATTTTAGTGCATGTCCTTCATGCCCGTACCCAAGCATAAAATAGAAAGATTAGTTCTAAATCATCTCAGCCATAAATGGATTTTAGATGACAGAAATGTAGCTTTTCTAAATTAGCAGTCATTTGCATTTCTTCTGACACACTCATTAAAATGGTTCAATAATTTAAAATCAAGTGAGGGTCGGCTTAACCACTGGCATGCATGTTGTAACTTAGTGGTTCAAAGCTCATTTCCACCCGTTTTACCCATAAAGTCATTAGCAATAAAATCCATGTTTGGAAAAATGCTTAGATGCAAGCATCACTGAAACTTTAACTTCCATTATTTCGTGGAGAGTAAGTGAGCTATGTCTCCAGGACCTAATCCTCTCACAGGACAGTATCTTGAACAGTGATCTTCCACTGCAGTTTTTACTCCCCCCATTAGGTGGTGGGATATGGCCTCCGGTTAATTAAACTTCACTCAGCAATATTATTGAGCACCTATTAATTGCAGAATGTTATGGTGGGTGCTGTGGAAGAGCAGTGAGGCATAGTCTTCGGCCCTAAAGAGATTAGAATACTGTGAAGGAGGCAAGATATACACAGATAATTATAATTCAAGTGTACAAGCCGTAGGAGCTCCTATGGAAGCAAAAAGTAAGAAACCTTGAATTCCAGCTGTGGACTCATGGCTGGCTTCAAGGGAGAGGTGAGATCTCACCATTACAAGTTGGTGAGAGGTTGACAGGCACAGAAAGGAGAGTGGAGGGAGTAAAGGAAGGACACTTTTGATCACAGGAAGAGTGAAACCAGTGACCAGAGTGGGACATGTTAAAGGGGGCAGTAGCAAGCAGGAGAAGATGGGAATCAATGGGAGGGTTCCTGCCGCCATATTTGTTGTGTTTCTCCCAGAATTGTACAGGTAGCAGGACAGCTCCTTAGCGCTCTCATTCAGTGCTCAGCAGGATGGAGTTTGTCCTTTCTGTGACTACAGTCTGGGGAATGTGATCATTCGTCCTGTCCCTTTTTTCCTTTTTTTAATATTTTATTTATTTATTTGACAGAGATCACAAGTAGGCAGAGAGGCAGGCAGAGAGAGAGGAGGAAGCAGGCGCCCCTCGGAACTGAGAGCCTGACGCGGGACTCGATCCCAGGACCCTGGGATCATGACCTGAGCAGAAGGCAGAGACTTTAACCCACTGAGCCACCCGGTGCCCCTTCCTATCTTTTTGTCCTCATACTGGACTATACTCCACTTTTCTTTGCGCAAATCCAAGTGAACAAGCTTTCTGCATTGTTAATTTTTTTTTTTTTACAGTTTCTTCCAGAGTCGTATAACAATTGTTTTCCAGACCCATCTTTTCTCTCCCTGCTTATTCCATGTTAGTCCACCCATTCCTCCCTGAAAATTTTATTTACCAATCTTTTGTGATAATTTTACCTGGTATGTGTAGCATTCTCAACATATTTCACCAAAGAGCTACTGAAAAGTACCTCGCTACAAAAGAAATCAGCCTCTTAAAAGTGCATCTATTCCCATGGCTTAGCAAATTCATAACAGATGAAAAGATGCTCACTGGGGGTAATAGGTCTTTCAGAAATGGTTTCTCTGCATGTGCAGCTACTTTGCAAGAGTTCTTCAGGAATATTTGAGACAGGAATGCACCAAATACTCTTAATCTCCAAAATATGACAGTTTAATCAATTTTTTCCTTTCCAGCCTGTGTAAGCATCAGAGTTCCTGGACACCGCCCTGAATTTTGACACTCCTAGAAACGGTAACTCTGAAAGCGAGTACGTCACTTGGTATATGTAGAATCAGGGCTTTCCAACCATAATGAAGCCAAAATGTTTAGAAAGCCAAGCCCTACGGTTTCTCAGGGTCTCCTTGGATTGTTTTAAGGATATCTCACCATTCTAAGTTATGATCAGGCCTCGGGAAAGATTCTATGTATTTATTATGGAATCGAGGAAAAAGGAAAGAATAAGGGAGAAAAGATAGAGTTGTGGGTTTTAGCGAGCAGCCACAGAGATTATTACATTTTATTCAACAAAATGGAAATAATTTAGGAGGATAGGGAGACTTTACGCCCAGATCACCACACGTTTATTCAGTGGAAACTAGCCGCTTGCCCTCGTGCCATTTGCAGGAGAAAAAAGGAGCAGAATGCCTGACTTGAGCATTGCTACATGCAGTATGAAATGCAAAAATAGTTTGAAGTTTTAATAGGATCCTGAATGTCGTCAACCATCAGAACAAATTTGCATTTCAATAAGTGTGGGGACAGAATGTATGCTGGTGGCCAAAGGCAACCTCATTTTCCATTTCCAGCGTACCATCCATAGTTCATTGTAATAGGACCTCTTTGCTTTTGTTTCAGCTTTGTCTCTCCTCAGGAATTCCAAATGAATTCCTTGAGCATCTGCATTGATCTCTGGGCCTGCACTGTGTAACTGGAGCCGTTCGCGATGGGAGCTTCATTAACGGGGGAGGGCTAATCGTCTTTTGCCTCCGGGCGCATTCCCTCAATGCCAGCCTTACCTGAAGGAGACTTCGGACACCATCTCGGAAACAGTCTGCCGCCACCGCAGCATAAAAAGCCTTGATTTTGTTCTTTATAAGCCAGGCCTGCTTTTTTGCCATGCCACTGTTCATCTCTTTAACACACAGCTTGCGCGGCCCCTGTACGACACGATGAAATATTGGTTAGAAGCCCTGCTGTTACCCGACGCGCTGCTGATGTTTTCTAAAGGAGAAAAATAGCCAGCAATGCCCCCTCGAGTTAAGAAATGGGAAAGGGGAGGGGCGCCTGGGTGGCTCAGTGGGTTAAGCCGCTGCCTTCGGCTCGGGTCCTGATCTCAGGGTCCTGGGATCGAGCCCCACATCAGGCTCTCTGCTCAGCAGGGAGCCTGCTTCCTCCTCTCTCTCTGCCTGCCTCTCTGCTTACTTGTGATCTCTGTCTGTCAAATGAATAAATAAATCTTAAAAAAAAAAAAAAGAAATGGGAAAGGGGGAAAACAGCTCACTAAACAGGGTTCACGCAGATTGAACCTTGTGGAGTGGGTCTGTGCTGCTCCCCTCACTCACTTGCCACCCAGAATGTCCAGATGCATGAACACCTGCTTAATTAACTGCCTCATGCCAATGGAAGAAAGAGCCGAGGGCATCATAGCGCAGGAAAATGAAAATGCGACTGAAGAAATTCGGGAAAAATAACACGATCAAACTTTGACTCAATAGGAAAAGGCATGTTTAATTACACTAAGGGAATTTCAGCCAGAGCCCCATTTGAAGAAATGGACTGAGCTCCTGGGAGCAGAACGTGGTGGGTTCTAAGTTCTACCATGAACTACCACATCTTGAATTCTACTAGGCCCATTCATTGCTTTTTTGTGTGGTAAAAACACCCTTGCATCACTTTTCCTTGTGTAATGTTGACTTATTCCCACCCAAATAAATTAAGATATCCCTCCACTCAAAGAATTTGGTGAGAACAGAGTTTCACAAGTCTATAGCGTAGGAAGAATAGTAGAGCTGAAGAAAGAACGAGACGGGTGTTCTCGTGGCAGATGAAATGGCTTATAATTTTAAGATTTGAGTTCTGGAAACTCATTTTAACTGAAATTTTGATTCTTTTCCTTCTTCCCCAAAAGTCCAACTAGCTCTTTTCTTTATAAATTTCAAAGCAAACCCCAAAAGTGTTTCTGATGATCTCTAATACGGCTGATAAGCTAAAGAATCTGCTACTATTTTCCTAGGAAAATTCTTTCAACTCATGGAGACATTAGGCATGCCATTGAATTGTCTTAGATTTCTTACAAGCCACTTGGGATCTTGATGAAATGCAGTGTGTAGGTCTGGAATGAGGCTTAAGATTGTACATTCTAGGGATGCCTGGGTGGCTCAATGGGCTATGCCTCTGCCTTCGGGTTGGGTCATGATCCCAGAGTCCTGGGATAGAGCCCGCATCAGGCTCTCTGCTCACCGGGAGCCTACTCCCCCTGCGCGCTCCCCCCTCCCCACCGCCTGCCTCTCTGCCTACTTGTGATCTCTCTCTGTCAAATAAATAAATAAAATCTTTTTTAAAAATCTGCATTCTAACAAACCCACAGGTGACACGGATGCTGCTGGTCCTCAGGCCATGCTTAGGGCCACAATCTTAGAGGGTATTAGATTGGAAAGGGCTTGAAATGTATGAGAAAGATGCCAGGCTTCGTGGTCTGTAGAACTGGTTTCAAATCTAAGTGTGGCCACTTTGGAAGTATTATTTCTGTGTTTTGGTCGATTTTTCTCGAAACAGGGCTAAAATCTCTATCCTGCAAGGTTGTTTTGAATAGTAATGATAAAGTGCCTAGAAGATAGTAGGTACTCCTCCAAAGTTGGATGATTTTTATTATTTTTACTATCGTAAATGAGACCTTACGATCTCATGGAAGCCCCAGACTTATTTCCATCACTGTGTTTGCTCTACAACAGAGTGCTAAACTGGAAGCCAGAGCGTTGGGTGTAGATCCAGCTCTCACACTGACTGGCAGGTACCCCATACCATGTATCCTCTCTTGGTGTGAGTTTTACATCTATAAAAATAAGGGAATTGTCTAGTTCATCACTGCCGAGTATGGTAGGCCCTGTCCATCTGCTGCTGAGCGTATGAGATATGTCTGGTTCACACTGAGATGTACTGGAAATGGAAAATACACACTGGATTTTGCAACCTTAGAATGGAAAGAAAAATGTTAAATATCTCATTAAAGTTTTTATAGTGTGCATATTGAAATAATAACATTTAGGACGCATGACATTAAATAAAATCTATTAAAATTAACTATTCTTATCTCCTTAAATTTGCTTTTTCCAATGGCTACTAGAAAACTTTAAATTATATATGTAACACATATCATATTGCTATTCCATAATTCTAGATGATCTCTGTGATCACTTCCTTTTTAACATTTTATTTAAATTCGATCAGATTCTTTATGTACTTGTTTTTACCAGCATATTTTCTAGAACTTGCCAACTTTTCAAAAGATTTTTCAAAAACAGTTTGGATGACTTACATTAAAGTTAAAAAACAAGAGACTTCAATGAAGATGGGCTAGGGGACAATAGTTATTAAACCAGAAGACCTAACCTAAAGAAACATATGTCATTATGGATCAAATTTTGCTCAGGGTTCTAGATTGTCAGTGCATTTTGAACCATTAGTTCTCCTTGGGCTTTCTAGACTCTGTCAACAGCAAAGAAAGAAGAAATATTTTATTCAGGAAAATTCAATGGTAACCCTGAGACAGAAGAATAACCAACAGCTGGAAAAGGTATTGGGCCATCAGTATATCGAGTTGTACCACAATGACTATGAGCCCCTAGGGAAAGTGGAATTTATTTAAATAAATACAGTCTACTGTATGTCTATTATTGCCACAAAAATCCAGATTAAGCATTAATTGTGACAGAAAGATTTACATTAATGCCTAAATTTGCCATACTGAGAAGTCATAAAAATATTTCAGGCAGAATCTCTCTTTGCTAAAAGCGATTATAATATCTTTGTAGCACACTTATGAATGTGAGACAAGGCTGCAACACAAATGGAGTAGGGAAAAACAAACTAACACAGAGAGAAGACATACTGGAATATAATTATTCAACAATCAAATTTATCATAGTCACCAAAATGGATTTTACCACCCAATTAAAATATTAGAGAGATTAGCTCAGTGAGGCTCCAAAATATGAATGCATAAATTAATTTAGAATTTGAACAAAAAAGCTCCAAAAATCTTATATATATATTATAACTTTGACATTGATTGAGAAAAGGGTAAACAAATTCTATTTAGTCTACAGAAGTAGTTGATGTGATGCTACTTCAAAAAAATGAGAATTATGAAAAGAATTTGCAAAGGAGTTCCAATATCATTAGTCTCAAATAGAGAAATTTGGGCTAAAAGCAATGTTCTTTCCAGCTTTCATTTTTCAAGACACTGAGAGTCTTGCTGCTCTGTCTTTGTTTTCATTGTCATTCTGGTTGGAACAGTGGGAGAGAGAATTTTTCCTTTATGTTTTGGTCCATATTTCGTCTCGCTTTGTGCCTAGTGCCCATTCATAGGTCATTTCATTTTCCCTGCACTGGGCCATGTCACTATCTTATACACATTATAACAGAGACTTGATGGCTAAAGAAGAAGAGATGCATCTATAAACATGCATCGACTTGGTGGTTGTGAACATTAAAAAGAGGTTGAAGGGGCAGCTGGGGGGCTCAGTGGGTTAAGCCTGCTTTCAGCTCAGGTCATGATCTGAGGGTCCTGAGATCAAGCCACGCATCGAGCCCCTCATCCAGCTCTGCATCCAGCCCTGTATCCAGCCCCGCGTCGGGCTCTCTGCTCAGCAGGGAGCCTGCTTCCCCCTCTCTCTCTGCCTGCCTCTCTGCCTACTTGTGATCTCTCTCTCTGTCAAATAAACAAATAAAGTCTTAAAAAAAAAAAAAAGGTTGAAGAGAGAAGAAAAATGAGAATTGTAGTTTCCCCTGGTTTGTCTGTCCTTGAAATGCACAGGATTTGGTTGCATTCCCTGACTTTTCTGAAGAGCATCTTTGAATTCCAATAGAGCTTTAGGTTTTATTAAGATATTTTATAAATTTGGGATGCCTGGATGGCTCAGTCGTTCAGTCGTTAAGCATCTGCCCTTGGCTCAGGTCCTGATCCCTGGATCCTGGGATGGAGCTCTGCATTGGGCTCCCTGCTCGGCGGGAAGCCTGCTTTCCCTCTCCTAGTCCCCTGCTTGTGTTTCCTCTCTCACTGTGTCTCTCTCTGCCAAATAAATAAATAAAATCTTAAAAAAAAAAGATATTTTATAAATTTTAAGAAAAAAAGGGAAAGGGTGAAACAGTAAGGGTGAAATTTTGTTAAAAGGAGATCTACATGAGGAAGCTAGTCAAAAACTATCTGTTATCTCCTTTACCATGAAAGGAAAGAACAGGACAATCAAAGTTTAAAGAACGTGAAAGAGTAGGAAACATTAATCAAAATAGATCTACATCTTGGTACATTTAGGTGAACTGAGTAGAAGAATACCAATAAATCTCACATAACATTGCCTTTGGAGAGGGAGAGAGCCATGAAGTGGTTATAACAGGGACTTGAGTGATGATGGTTTATTTCATTCTAAAAGTGAGTAGGAACATCCATGACAAAAATGTTAACAGTCATTAATTAAAATGCATAGAATATGGGTGTCCTTTAATTTTATATAGTTTACTCATATGAAATTGCCCATGGTCCACATTTTTGACTGACAAGTGTAAATTTCATAAGATTCAATCTACTATTTTTCTTAATGTTTCAAAATAAAAAAGATAGAAGCAATCTTTAAAAAAAATCTTTATTTTTCAGCCACCAGGGCAACAAAATGTACTTAAAAGATGCTACTGCACCCTTGAAAGCCTTTTGCAACTTTAAGACAAACCAAATTTTGCAAAGAAGTGTTACATTTGGGAGACAAAAAAGGCTTTATCTGATTTGCGTTCCAAATCCCAGATCAATTGGATCAAGTTTCCATCTTTAAGTTATTTTTGTCTTTGATTTGTTTTAATAAAAAAATACCCTGCCTTTAAACTAAAACGGAGAAGTAGATGAGCGAGGGACTGTCGATGCCTGCGTGATGCCTTCCCACGTGGAGAAGAGAAACGTGAGCTGACACCTTACAATTTTTAGAACCAAACAGAGTGTACTCAGAGAAAGAAGACTCCCTACGCCCAAACTAAGTTATTGCAATGATTGGTTTTATTGTCTTCCTAACTCCTATAAATAAGTGAGGAAACTGATGGACAAAGAAAGAAAGTGTGTTTTTACGTCATGGTACACGGGGTACAATCAGTGGAGACTGCAACTCCTGACTTACTACTTGCCTGCTGCCGAACCCCCCGATCTGGACAATGCTTGACAATATGAGAAGATGCTAGAAGGGTGGAGTCCTACTCCCTCTGATCTTTCTGTGACTATAGGAACGAAGCATAGAAGAAGAAGAAAATTACTTTTCTTCAATATAAAGCCTCTTGGGAGATATATATGTTGATGATTTAGCATGTGTTAACTCCAAGGAGGAGTAGACAATATTGTGAGTTACCAAGCTGGATTCCTTAAAAAAAAAAAGATGCTCCTATCTGAAAGATGAAGGATACTTCTGAAATATTCAGGCTAGGTAGGAAAGAAGCAAGAAGGAAGAAGAGGCTCCGATGGGGGAGTGTTAAGAGTTGGAGAGTTGGAAGGACATGGTGGGGGGCTTGGGGTCCAGCAAAAAGAATAACTCTTTCCATTTCAATTTCAGCAGCTCCAAGGGCTAGTCCTTTAAAAACACCATTGCTGTAGAAAATGGCAGCTGTAGCCACACACTTCCCATCCACCCACCAGCAACGAAATACCAGTGATCTCTGAGTCTTGCTCCTTCCTTGTAGCATAACCACATTTCAAGTCAGCACCAAGATAAGCAAAGACCACCAGAGGGACGGAGCACAGAGCCTGCTGTCCTATGTTTATTCAGCAGGAATATGTAGCTCATTTTTCTATTATGATCATGTTGGATGCCCACAAATAGTCCAAAATCCAGTACTGGGATCTGGTTTCCTAAGAAAGGATGTTTTGGGTTTTGTTGAAAGGGATATATTTTTGGAGTAAAAATGGCAAGTAACTGTGCTATACCAAAAATAATGGTGATGAAAATAACAGTTCCAGCAATAGCAAGTACAATTAGTTGAGCAATTACTATTTGACAGGTGATGTGTAGAGCCCTGGAAAGCTCACCTGCTAGAATTCTCACAACAGCTCTACGACATAGGTGCTATTATTATTATGATTCCCATTTTATAAGGAAAGAGAGAAAACTGAGGTTCAGAAAGACTAAATTCTGTACAAAAGGGACTCACAGCTAACAGGTGGCAAATAGTGATGCAGAACTTGACCGTGTGTCTCAGAAGCCCATGAGCACCAGCTTCCCAGAGTTAAGAACTGCATTGTTACCTCTCAAGATCATCATTCCTATTACCTTCCAATAAGGATGGCCCAACTACCGACAACTGTGCTTTTGGAAAAAGTTTTCTAAGGGTATGCAGCAGACATCCCCCATACCCCACTCCATCTGTTTCTTTGCAAAGATGATTGACGACTGAGCCTAGAGTTGAAATGCTGATGGCATCTGCAGCCCCAGGGGCTCACAGACAGACTAACTCGTAAGTCATTAACTGATGCAGCAACTCTTTTCTGTCCCCAAGAGAACCTCAGCACCCGGGAGCATGACTCGCAGGCCTTATTCAGAGAGACCAGCACAGTGATATATAACGTGGTCCAAAAATACATGTCGAACACTAGGGCCAATGGAAGCACAGACATAGGTGCATACTTCATATGATATTCCACAATCACACTCTTTTATTAGAGTGAAAGCAGCAAAGGGTCAATTAAAAGCTGTATCTCCCATCTCTATGAAAAGACCTATTCTCCTTTGCCAACATATAACTTTTTATACTCTCAGTTCATTTCTCCTGTCCTAAAAATATTTTATTGCCTGCTAAACTAAGTTTTCTCTAAATTGGGAAAAGAAAAACACCCCAAACTGCTTATTCCATCAAAACTGTCTCCTGTATTATCTTGGCCAAAATGAAATTCAGTAATCCAGGGCACCAAAGTTGATAATATGAGAGAAGGGTGCTTGATAAGATTTTTAAAAGTCCTCTGGCATCACAGTGGGTCATTACTTAACCTGTCAATCTTATGTAGTCAGTAGCGTTCCTTCCACTCCCTTCTGGATAATTGTGTTGAGCTATATTGTCTCAGTTACGAGCATATAAGCACTGAGAGGAAGGAGAATATGACCAGTATGGCATCTAGAGTATTGCCAAGTGTACAAAATGCTTAAGTGCTGGTCATGATGATGTGTAGTAAATTTGTCCCTGCATCATGGCACAGCCAGCGGGTCCCAGAATTACACGGCTTCCTGTCAGCCTACTCCCTGGCAGGTGTTGGAAGTTTGGGTAGTGGTGCCTGATTCTATCGGCACTCCCAGGGACACAAGTCTGCTAAGATCTTCTCATGAGGTAACCCAGAGCACAGCTAGGTGGCCTGGACTGACATCCTGCTTCTCTTACTTTCTTGTCACGTGACCCTGGGCAAGGATTTCATTTTCTTAAATCTCACTTTTCTAACCAGTAAAACAAGAACAGAGATTCTTTCTCCTTTCTCCTCACTAAAATGTAATATAGGCCAAATAAGAAAAATTGTAGGAAAATGCTTCGAGGAATAGGTATGTACTAAAAAAATTCATTGAAGTAGCTAAGGACTTTGAGTGGCATGTGCGTGTGTGTGTGTGAGAGAGAGAGAGACAGAGATGGAAATAGAGAGAGCGAGATTGTTATGGGAACACAGTGGAGATGGACTGGTTTGAAGGGCCTAGACTTACTATTTTGTTATAATTTTAATGTTTTCTCCTCACTTTGGAGACTGGTGATTGGTCGATAATTATGGTTCAATTTTTAGAATTTGCTTTGCATTCCTCCCAGGACAACCACCAATAAGTTACCATTAGTTTACCACATACTTCCTGAACAAAAAGGAACTCATTCATCTCTGAATGTTTATCCAAGGCATGGGAAACTTGGTTTAATTCTCTAGATATTTGTAGTGTCATCAATTTTATCCAAATATTTAATCTAAATTCTATGTGCTGTCATTTCAGGACATTACGTCTGGTTTTCATCTCTTCAGTTAATCTACATAATAGCACTCTCTGGCTCATTCCATCCTTTTATATTTCTGTGGACAGTTACTACCCCAAATGCCTTCATTTTATTTCTGAGCCAGTTTTCTTTTTCTTGTCTCAAAGGCTGTCATTTGGAAATATTTATCACTTTTAGTTGGTCTCCTATGAATCTGAAACACTTTTTATCCACTCGTTGAAATTCGGGATTATGGCCCTTTCCAGTCCTTGCTCTATGAATCAAGGAAAGGGGCTCTTGTCCAAACTGCCTTGCCACTTTCCTGTCACTTCTTGTACCCACCTGGCTCGCCTAAAACAATACAAGGTGAGCAGGGAGGGAGGCATCTTCCTGGGGTGAAGTAGCTCTTACCACAAAGACTTCACAGCAGATGCAAAGGCCACTGTTCTTGGTAAAGGCATGAGTAATGTCCAAGAGAGCAGGTCTTGTCATGGGTCCCCCCGTTAAGACAATGCACTGGGGCCTGGAAATGGAGAAAAGAAGATGTAAGAACTGGCCATTATAGGAAGCCTATGAGCCAGAGCAATCTCAGCGGAAATGGCAGGAATGGAGTGTTTGACCAACTGGGACAACCTCCCCCCTAAATATTTCTTGGGTTCCTCACCAGAATTCTTGAATCATCCTATCTACTCATCTTTCCATCTTTGTATCCTTAGTTTATTAGTGATGGCAAAAATGTGAAGTAAGGAAAAGGTGGTCTTGGGTTCCCTGTCTTTTTCTCTCTGGCACTACCCTTTCCTAAATCCCCAATACAACCTGTCCCGCTCCAGCTGGTATCTCCATACCACTTTCCTTCATCTTCCCTGCAAAGCTTGTTTTTTGGAAGGAGGGGTGTCCATTCAAAATAAGATATAACTAGTGAAGAGTTTAAAATGTTGCTTTTGGGGGCACCCGGGTGGTACAGATGGTTAAGCGTCTGCCTTCAGCTCAGGTCATGATCCCAGGGTCCTGAGATCGAGCCCCACATTGGGCTCCCTGCTCAGCAGAGAGTTTGCTTTCCCCTCTGCCTCTCTCCCCTGCTCATGTTCTCTCTCTCTCTCAAATGAATAAATAAAATATTAAAAAAACAAAATTTTACTTTTCCTAAGAGAATTCAGTAAGCCACAGATCCTTAAGCTGAATGGAGACAGCACCAAGGATTAAGGTCCTTGGGGGTGTCTCTCTGAAATCGCATCCTGAGATCACCTCTCTATCTCTATGCGTGAAGGTGACACCCAGCATCATGAAAGTTTATGGCCGGGGGGTAAGCTTAGCTCAGAGTGGAAGAGAAGAAGCACTCATTCACAGAGATGTTGTCGTGAAAATGAGGCAGTTCTGTAGGACTCTCTAGACTTAGAATGTACCCATAAAGTGTATCGCTACTTGAGGGCATCTGTCTCCGCTAGAGGAAAGCCACTTCTACTGTGGAGAGACACCAGGATGCCTGAGAAGCCGATTTTACCTGAAATTTTTCACGTGGTCTTCCACGGTAGTCAATTCCAGGGCATTGTCTAACGCACTGACATAGGAAAGAGCCTGTGTGGAGGAGCCCCAGTTCACATCTGTGGACAACAGAGGATTTTGGCACTAAAAGCATTGACCTTTCTCTCTGTATGCTGTGAATAATTTTTATAAGTCATTGGCTTCTATGATTTTCCTTGGCTAGGTCATCAGTGAGGAGTGCCCAAATTAGAGAAAACACAATGTAGTATTTCCTAGAAAGAGCATTGTGTCCTTCTATGAACGCTTTATGAATTTTTAGAAGTGAGATGGCTCTTTCCAGTTAAGGATCAGACTTTAAAGCTGCAGCCCCAGAAATTTTGCCGGGTGGGAGAGGCTATGTGATAACCACATTGCAAGTGTATAGACTTGGATAAATGGTTAGCCCCTAAATAAATTCAAAAGGTCTTCACAAATTCTTGGATTGAAAAGAGGCATTTCTGTAGACACAGATCATGAGCTATTTTGAATAGCTCAGGAATTCTTACTTTTTGGGGTATCCAAGAAGAGGTTTCAGCAAGTATTTTAATTTTTGATCTTTTAGGACCTAATCTTCGTCATGAGGGAGGTAATACTACCATTTCCTACCCGCTTTTTTTCCCTGCCCTTTTTTGAGGAAAAAAAAAAAATTAGATGGACCCTTCCATTAGGAAGTCCCTGGTGGGAATGTACAGATTTACTCCAGAGGGCAGATAGAATCATTTCCCTAGTCTTACTTGGAAGAGTCAGGGAAATGGTGGGGAATGATCTGGAGATAAAAAGATTAATATTGCCTAAAGTATTGACTATGAACCAAGTATTTAGCGTACCTTAGGTATGCTACTTAACTTATACTCTACTTAAAATGTCAGCTCCATCACATCCTGCTACCTTGGCAAGTGATCAAGTTTCTTCATCTGTAAAATGGGTCTAATAATACCTAATATGGAGCCTTATCGTGAGGATTCAATGAGTGCATGGTCTATAATAGATGCTCAACATAGTTAAATATTATGCTGTATTACATTATTAATATCCACTGTCCCCATGGCACACCTAAGCACATAGGGGCTGCTCAATATACCTTTGTTGAAGGAATGGTTAGTCGAGGAGTGCTTTCAACCCCCCCCCCCCCCCATACAGTCCTTATCTTACCTGGCTTCTTGTAAGTCACATAGATATAGAGGAAGAACTCAATGACGTAGGTGATGACAGCTGCCCACCAGTTGATGACAAACATAACTGCACAGCACAAAATAGCTCCAAAAAGAGATACCCACATGTTGTAAATTCCATATGCAGGTCTCCATCCTAAAAAAAAAGTCTCGGTGCATAAAAAAACTTTCACACTATTGCTTCATATCACCGTATATGATTAAAATGCAGGCAATAGCTTTTCCTAGCATAAAAATCAGAATGTTTGGGTCAAGCTCCTGATTCTGTTATTAGTTTTCTGTGATCTTGGGTCCCTGGCTTAGGAAAGTATACCAAATGAGAACGCTGTGAAATACCAAAAAAGTATCATTTATGGCTTCTTCCTATGTCCTGAATGCCCCAATCATCTTCCTCAACTGTGAGACCTTAAGCCTCTCCTATCTCTACCATCAGGAGCTGAAAGGAGGCAGAAGAGACGAGAAGAGTGGGGTCTAGTGGGAAGGGTGGGGGAAATGCCTTGGTGGCTCAAGAAAGAGGAAGTTAAGACAATGGGCTTATTGTTCCGATGAAAAAGGCAGAGCATCATCAAAAGTCAAGCCACTAACTTCCTGCTAGTTCTGTCTTTACCTTAAGAGGATAGTACTTGCCCTTCAGAAATAATAATCTATGGGAAAAGAGGGAGACATTTCTCAGCATTGGCCTCTTAAACCTGATGCGTTCATAAGATTTTACATTTCACAGTGAAAATATTTCTCACGGTTTGTATATGCATGGAAGAGTCCCCCATTCTCTTAGTTCCCTGCCATGCAGAAGCTGGGGAAGCTCTGATTTGAAGGGCATTTGGACAATGGATATTTTAAATTTGGAGTTGCCAAAATATAGAGCTTTCCAAGTCTTCAGGAGCAATTTCTGAAGTGGCCACAAGATGGAAATAGCACTTTGAGGACATCACTGAAAATGCCCTTATTTCTCGGAGTCTGGCTATGTGTATGTCACAGGGGCACTGTGTGTGTCCTTTCGTGGTTTTGTGTATCCACTTGTCTCTATGTGGCCTGCTCTTTTTCCTCTCTTTCCTTTTCTCTCTTCCCCTTTCGCTCCTTCCTTTCTGGTCTTTCCCTTACCTACTCTATTATTTCACCTTGTTTTTCAAGGATGAACATAACATGGTGCAGAGGCACCCATTTCTATAAACTTGTATTTACCAGCTAGGACTTTCTGTTCTCTGCTTAAAAGAAGACAACACAACAGAAATAAAAATTCCTCAGTTATCGTCTGGAGCCTAGTGACGTTGGGTGGACGAAAGCTTCCTTCCATCCATATTCTGTCTTATTGGCAGCAGGTTTTCCAAAGGAAGCTGGAGACCACAGCAGGCCCTAACAGAGTGGAAATGCGTTCACATCCCTGATAAAGACCCTCCTGGGGAAGAACTTTCTGAAGGTCAACAGTGACGAGTGTCTATTCTGGTGGAAAGGCAGAAGGAATTCTAATAGCCAATGAAAGCGAGGAAGAGGTGGGAGGTGGTGAGGTAGGGAAGGTTCTTTGGTGTGAAATTCTGCACCTCTTTCAACCACAGTCTGCAGAGGGCAGGGGTGTCACTGGCTTCAATGCGAATCTGCATTGACTATACTCAGCAGGTAATTATGGGAACTACTCATCCTTCTCTTCTGCACCATGGGCAGGAAACAAATTGATAGTAAGGAAGTTTCAAATATATACATTTATTCCACTTCTGTGGTCACTTTCACCCTGGAAATAAATAGTGGTGTTTTTCTACTGCTGAAATAAATGTGGTTTCTCTTGCAATGAATAATTTATTGCTGCAGGAGAAAAATTGACTTTACGGTTGGTCAAAAAGGCCATTGCTCAAATGATTCTTTTTCTATTTCAGAAGTCACCCCCCCAACTCACCAAAATAAAGTGGATTACGCTACCCACTAGGATATAAGGATACATACAAACACAGATTGATCACTTTTCACTGATTTCTTTCATCTTATTGAGACAAACTAACTGTCTGCTTAGGGTTCTTTCAGTTTTGAAGAGTCAACTTACCCGGAGATTTGGCATATGAGGCATGGAAGCAGGAGAAATTAATAAGTGCATATGAGGCCAGGAAGAAGTTGGAGATGATGGGAGCAATGGTGTTCAGTTCCGCTGTGAACGAAGCAGAAGCGAGCATGTCCGTGTGAGTTATGGGACCAGGGGCTGAACAGCTGTCAGAGCCTGGAAGCTTGACTTTATTTGGAAATTGAAAACATAGCTAGCATCTGTCAAAGTTTAAGAAGTTAGTGATTTTTCTCTAGGATTGCATTCATTTAAAAATATATTCTCAGTCAGGGTTTCCATAAAGCAAGGAGCAAGAAAACCTCCCAACAAGAAAATAGATGACAGACAAGCCTTCTACCTAGCAAACATTCAGAGGGGCATGGGTAGAGGGTTTGGCGACTGGGCAGATGATAAACTCCCCTGCTGCTCTTCCAGACGTACCAAATCCTGCAATCTTTCTCTGCTGTGGATCTAAGCAAAAAACTCTGCAGGGCAACAGATTAGTTAAATACAGGGGCACCCGAAATGCCTAACTGGAAATTTCTATGCCCAACTTGCTCTCTCGGACTCTCAGAACTCTTGCTAGTCCTTTGGCCTTTTCTTAACATTTCTAGAGAGTTCTACCTCTCAACGTTTGCCAAAAAAAAATGTTTACCCCAGTAGCTAAATATCAGCATAATTTAATCCTAGCCGAATGGTTTGCTGTATAAGAAATAATTTAGAAACATTCTCATTTATCAACCTCAGTGATGCAAATGCAGGTGGCAGCTGGGTGTGATTCTAGAGCCTAGATGCCAGCAAGGAAGTAGGCAAAAATAGCTACCATGAAGCTTGTGCAGTGAAGCTCATCTAGGTGGATCTGAGCAATTTTTAAGGATAATATTTAATTTACACAAT
This sequence comes from Lutra lutra, assembly GCF_902655055.1. Lineage (NCBI taxonomy): Eukaryota > Metazoa > Chordata > Mammalia > Carnivora > Mustelidae > Lutra > Lutra lutra. Next base: position 67,268,664 of record NC_062284.1, on the reverse strand, counting down.
TTTTTTAACACTGGTTATTTGATCATGTAAATGCATTATAGGGCAATGATTTGAGGTCTTAAAGTTTAAGTTATGTAATGGGATATTTCTGTGCATAATCACTTTTTGTTTCATTTCTTAAAAATCTAACAAACATAGTCCTACCTTCCCACCTTCCCCCTCTTCAACCCTGTGCAAATCTTATAAGGATTTAGGAATTACAGCCACTTTCTGAGTTCATGTGATGATGAGGGGCTTTTACTATTTGGCGTCACTGTGCTGAGGAAGGGTCTGCCCTGCTAGACAGAGTGGCGTCACACATGGCCTTGCCTTTTGCTTCTTTTCCTCTGATATGCTCACCAATAAAGGGGGCACCTTCGGGAGGAATGAGGAATGTGCAGGCTCCAGCTGACGAACGTGCCTCTCTAAGATTATGCAGCTGTTTCTATATCGCTAAGGGAGAGGGAGTCGAGATGATGGTCTGGGCAAGTGGTTCTCAAACCTCAGTGGTCTACAGATCTCTTGAGGAGCCTGTATACATGCAGATTCTTTATCTCCAGAGACTGATTCTAATCTGGGGTTGGGCCTGAAAAATCATTTCGTTAACAAACCCCAAGTAGTTGGTTCTGATATAGGTGGTCAGTGGACCACATTTTGTAAATGACACTTTAATTCTCCCAGTAGCTGCCAGCCCAGGAGATGTAGAAACAGGTGGCAGCTGGGGAAGTCTCTGGAATTAGACGATATCAGGCAGCTTGGAGGAAGGATTTGGTTGCATTTGCTTGGATGGATTTCCAACATTTGGATTCAAAGAAGAGATTAAAGTCCAAAGTCTACCTCAAGTCCTCAAACGCTCTCTACACACAAGGATTCCTCATTGCCTTCTTAGTCAGACTCCAATAGTCCCAGTTGGGATATTAAACAGAAAACAGGTAATTTTGCAATCTAAAAGGAAAACCCTACGAAAAATCAGAAGAATGCTTTGGCTTTCAGTAAGACAAGAAAACTACGAACCAATAAGAATGAACGCCATGGCTATAACGAAAGTAAGAAAGTATCCTCTCAGGGGTTCGTTGTTTTTCCCATATCCCTTTGCAAAGAACTGCAAGGCTTTGTAGATGTTGTCCTTGCACAGAGCCTAATGGAAAAGAAGGGGAGAAATTTGTCATTTAGATCTATGCACAGTCATTTTCCCTAGGTGATTCAAACAAGAAGATTTGGAGAAAGATGAAGCGATACACAATACGGGCACAAGTTAACACTGCAGTTTATCATTCTTTATAATATTTGAATCGATCTCGACTATGTGGCAGACAGCATTTGAGCCAGATGCAAACGTTAAACTATTTTAGAAAATGATGGAAAATGATGGCTGGTGAGAACGAGTATTTCAGCTTGATCCACGTTCAATGGGAACAGACATAGGGGGAAGCACGTGCTCTTGGCCTCTATCACCTGGAACACTTTGGGCGCGCTGACGAGGGAGGCCAGGGCTGAGGAGAGCGTTGCAGAAAAGATGCCAGCTGTGATGAGGGGGCCGAACCCTGACACCATGCTCATGACCTTGAGAAAAGATGCACCAGTAAGGAGACTCATCCAACACACAATTAAAAAACAGACAAACAAACCAAGCCAAAATCTTATGCAAACGCTGCCCCTTCCACTTTCTGTGATTTGGAATCTCCGTTATAAGCCAATTGCTTCTAAACAGATTTCCGCACCCCTGCCCCTACCGCTTCACGCTCAAGTTCTTAATATTTGTTTTTTCAAAATGGAAATGGCCATTTTGTTGTCATTTTTTATGAAAACAGGAAATGCTCACCATAATACATCCAGAAGATACTGGAAAGAATAAAGAAGGAAATGGTTTCAAGGACTTGGACAACATTTCCCCCCGTTCTTTGTGGGCATGTTTCTTTGACAATGGAGAACTCTATGGAGCAGAAAGTGGTGTTTTAATAAGATTTGGGGAGGGCTCAGCTGTGTACCGGTCTTTTGAAAAGCTTTTGCCTCTCTTGTTCTTCCTGCACACAGAGGCTTTTCAAACCTTTGCTTTCTCTGTGCTCATTAAATATAATTTTAGATCTGAGACATGATGAGATTCTATCAATTTAAATCATATTTTGGAATAATGACTTTCGGCTGAGTTAATTCCTCTTTGTTGGTTGTTAAAATAGATGAATGAAGCCTTCATGACAAATTGGCCTCTCCCTCCACCCACTAATCATTCAGACACAGTTTCTGCAACTTCCCTTGTTCCATCCCCCTCCTTTACCTCCTCTTCTGCCACTCACAATTTCCCTCTTGGCCTTGTCTTCCAGGCACTCCAGGACCATGTCAGGGGCTTTCCCGAAACGGAGATCCATGTACGAAGTACAGTCCACATATTAACTATCTAAATCTCTCCTTCTCCCCATCACGAAATCTTGCACCATTGATTGGAAGATGCCATATATCAGGCAGCAATCTTCCCTGGTGATGCAATTCATGCAACTGCCTGCTATCTCCCCACCATAGGAAATGCAACCACAGGATTTGCCACCTAATGTCTACAGGGCTCCCCTCCCTCACACATGAATTGTTCTGTGCTGAATTCAAATGGACCATTAATCAATCAGTTGCAAACTCAGAAGTTTCATTATACTACATGTGACATTCTACAAATGAAAACAATAACAATAAACATTTTTTTTTTCCTCTTCAAACCTGGAAATTGTTCATTAACCCATATTGACATGGTTCATGTCGACATCTTGAGAAGTCATAGCCCAACCCACAGGCTGCGGAACCATTGCAGTTCATCCCAGAAATGATGGTGTCATTCATGCTTCCAGTGGCATCTCGGACCACACAGGCCCCTGGGGAAACAAGCATGGCTCATCAGTTCTTTATAAGGGTTCTGCTCCCATAGGATTTTCTCCCGAAAACATTAAGTTTAATTTGAGTTGGTGCAGGTCCACTGCCATCCTCTCTTGTCATCCTGGGGACAGGGTACCTGGAGGTTCCCATCCTCAGAGACTCGAGAGCGCCCCCTGACTCTGACCGTCTGCCACTTCTACTGCCTTGGGGGGTTTAGGTCCAAGCTCTCACCTACATTTGCAAGATACTTAGGGTTTGGAACTCTCTTTCTTTCTGAAATGCACATGGCAGTGCTTTGCACATAATATTAAATTCATATTTCTAGCTTGGTGCTACTGACTAGGTGTTTTTCAGGTAGAACAATTTATTTCCTCATCTGTGAGAGAACTAAGGGATGGCATTTTCGATTTCTGGTAATTAAGAGAACTGAGCCCTTGTTTTCAACTGATGATAGTGCATAATTTTTTAAACTGTTAGAATTCTACTTTATATAGAATTTAAAAAGTTTAAATAATAAAAAAATGTTTGGGGATAAAATATTGAGATTTCCTCAGTAATATTAATGGTCAAAAAATATTCTATGAGGTGTCAGTTTAGTCCATTACATTTATCCATTTTGCTATTTTTGTTATTTACCGTTATAAACATCCTACGATGAACATCTTTGTGCACAATTTTTTTCTTCTCTATTTCAAAATATTTCTGTAGGATAGATCCCTAGATCAAAAAGTTATGAACTTTTTGAAGATCCTTGATATATATTTTTTCACTATCCATCCATAGGAATTTTATAATTATAATCTCTGCCACTATGTATTTGATAGGATTATGGAGGTATATGAATATATGTGAGAAATATGTAGAAATGTTTCTGAAGTACCTGAACTAGGATAGATAAATATTTTACAAACTAAATCCCAAGCAGTAAAACTGTTTATTTTGCTCTTCAAACTCCAACTGGTATGAGTTTTCATGCCTTGCTAATAACTTTAAGAGAGGTCCCAGTGACAGGTACTAATGGGAACCCTTAATTCCCTTAATTTTATCCATGGAATTCATATCCTGTGAATCTGTGAAAGACTTAGAAACAACAGGATCTTCGAGTTGAAATAATCAGTGCAGGAATCCTGTTTACATAGCTCTGAGGGTTGGCCTCCTAGCCTCTGCTTAAACAGTTGAAATTATGAATGTTGCTTACCAGGCAAAACCCTCTGTTCCAGATTTTACCTTTTTACATTGTTAATTTTTGTTGAGCTGACTTTTTGGGTATCATACTTTTTGACTTCTGCACAATACAAATCCCTAAATTTCCATGAAGCCAAGCCAGGAGCCAAAATTTGCACTAATGACAGGCCAAGGACCCCAAGACTATCCTCTTTTCCAGGGAAAAGTATAGAAATGGAATCTTCTCCCAGGCAAAAACTGGAAGAATCTCTGAAATGAGGTCTATAACTTTACTCATTCCTTCATTTTTACATTGTGTGAGCTAGGAAACCATTTGGGAAATTTAACTTAAGGTGATTTCAATGTCATTTAAAAATATGTCAATTTTATAAGTATTGGAATAAAATCTCTCTACATGTAACTAAACTTGGAAGTGCCACAGCAACATACCTAACATTATCCAATTTCCTCAAATAAGAGACAGTGAGAGAAGCGAGAGTCTCAGTTAACTGTTTTGCTTTTCTCTCCAGAAACCAATGTAAGATAAATGCACTTCCCTGATTTCCTTTAAGCAGACAATTGGGATGTGCCCTTCAGTAAAATGGTCATTCGGGCTTCCGCAGTGGGGAGCTATATTCCCTAGTGTGCACAGAAAAGAGTTTTCTTCTCTGAATGTTCCACATTTCTTCTTCTCCTCCTACGGGATAAGCGTGAGGTGACCCCCCAGCCGGGAGGAGGCGTGGCTGCGACAGCAGGTGGAACGAAAGTCAGCCTAGAAACAGCAGGTGTATCCACATATTTTCTGCTTAGTGAGCAATGTGGGGGCTGACCACCCACACGGCTGGCAGCTGGATCTTGTTCTGATTTCCTGCCAACTGGTGACAGTGACATTTCCATATTAGGGACAGTAGTGGCAGGAGGAGATACAACCATCAATTCTATATCTTTCATACATTCTTCAGGCTTTTCTTTTTGTTTTTGTCTTGTTTTGTTCCTGGCTTCATTTCTCTTGCTCATTTCTCACCTGTGTCCCAGGGCAAGGGAAGTGGATGCTGGGAGTAGTGGCTTCTTTGGCGGTGGGATTATCACCTAGAGTAGCTACATGGGATTCTCTTCGTGTTCAGGGAAAATAACAATCTGATTAACTCTACCCTAGACCTGACCCAGAGGCGCCTGTATTACAGCTTAATTATATTCAAACTCCTAAAGCGGCCAGGAGGGGAATTTAAAATGTTGTCTTTTAGAAAAAAACTTTCTACTTATGATCCCCTGAAAGCCCACCGGACATGTATGGCCAGATTCCTTGTAATTCCGGCATTTGGACACCAGAGACACACAACTTACCTACACAAATAGCAACTCCTATGTAGGCAACAGTGGTGATGAAAATGGCCAGCATGGTTCCTCTGGGGATGGCATCTTGGGGATCCTTTGGAGAAACAACATGGTGGGATGAAGAGACAGGGTGCAGTAAGAAACAGAAATGACTCGGAGTTATTACCGTATTTCCAATGTTTAGGTTACCCTTCCTGAGGCAGGTTTGAAAGAAAAGATAAGCAAATGGCAAAGTGGTGAGCCTGAGTTCTTTTTCAACAAAGAACAGGTGTTGAGGTGAAAAAAGAAATGTCTAGAATTTTGTGCTGAATAGATCTCTAACTGTTCAGGACAGAGGTTTTTTTGTTTTGTTTTGTTTTGTTTTTAAAGATTTTATTTATTTGACAGAGAGAGATCACAAGTGGGCAGAGAGGCAAGCAGAGAGAGAGAGAGAGAGGAGGAAGCAGGCTCCCTGCGGAGCAGAGAGCCCGATGTGGGACACGATCGCAGGACCCTGAGATCATGACCTGAGCTGAAGGCAGAGGCTTAACCCACTGAGCCACCCAGGTGCCCCCAGGACAGAGTTTTTATAGAAAAGTAGACCAGTTAGCTCACTCATTAATGCGTCTCCCTCCCCTTTATCTCCTGTGAATTTCATGCAGATATGTCAAACCTTAAAGTATTAGGGGAAAGACACAAACACACTCCGCACATTGATGCGCCTTGACAGTACGAAGGTTAGGCTTGCCTTAAAACAAAACAAAACAAAACAAAAACAAAAAACAACAACAAAAAACCTTGAAGCAAAAAGGATGATCTGCTAAGTTCTCCAATCCCTCAAATTTCCCATTTGGAATCTAGTTCAGGAATCACTGCAATGGGAGATATTTCATTTCCATAAGCAGGCATAAAGAAAGAGGCAAATTTAAGCTTATACCAGAAAATGGGCTTTTCTTTTGCTTATGCATGTATATAAATTTACTGGACTGAGCTCACATCATATGTAACATACCATTTTATATCCTATTTTGGGAGCTAAATCATAGCATAATCAATTTCCAAGCAGCATAACTTCTAAATAATTGAATTCATCTTAACAGGGATTATTTTTTTTAACAGGAATTATTAAATAGAGATTTCAATGTATTCTTGCTTGTAGAAGACAGTGCCTGGCATATAGTAGGAGTCGATAAATATTGAATTGAGGGAGGCACTATCTCAGTAGATATTAGTTCCCCACCAGACAATCTGAGATGTAGTACTACAAATATGCAATAAATGCAGTCAAAGTTCGAGCTTTTCTGTTTTTGTTTTTAACTTAAATCTGCTGATCAAAATCCATCAGACAGACCAACTCATGGTAAATTTCCAAACTGACACCTGGAAATAACTCTACCAGTGAATTTGCCTTTCATGAGACTAAGTCAGCTCTGTGGATCGACTCTGAATATTGATCCCTTCCCACTCTTTTAGGAATATTTGCACAGAGGCATGGTTCTGCTGCATATATATCTAGCCTCCTCCTTCCAAACTGTTGTCTACAAAAGTGATTTTGGGCCAACAGGTGCAGGGGAACAGCATGTCAAAGGAAGAAGAAGGCAATTAATTGTGGCTGAAATGAGCCCCACTCAATCTTCCAATTCATGCTGTGTTTCAAGTTTTGTTTTATTAACTATTTCTTGTGATCTGAGTGGAAGGGAAGATTAAATTAAATGGGAAGAAAGGAGATATAGATACAGATATAGATATAGATATATGAGGTGTGAAGGTGGAAGGCAGTCATGTACCTCAAACATGAAAACTTAGTCTTCATGTAGAACTACCTGCTACAAACTCCGAAATTACTTACTTAGAATTTACCTAAGGGTCAGACTTGACCCAATATAAATTAGGATGTCAGTATCTCAGTGTATGATCATATATTCACACTGTCTGCTCTGGCTCCCTTTCCCCTAAACAGAGACCAGGACTTCAACAAATTCTTCGTTTTCACTCTAAATATTAGTTTCCATCTCCCCAGCTGTAACCTAAAAAATCTAGCCTTCCTTTGCCTTTCTTCATGAGATGTTATATTTTTTTCTTGAGACAGAATACACAATCTACTAGATAACTGTTTCCTGAGGGTGAACCACTTCCTAAACTTACATTTTGCACATGATCCTGTTCTTGCTTCTCATGACTCAGACAGAGTAAGTCTGTCTTCACCTTAGACCATGAACAGCTTGGAGGACTGAGTGCTTCTTTGCTTCCCTTGTGCCTAGCGACATGTTGGCTGAGCTGAACTGAAGACTTGTTTCTAAGGAAAGTGTAATGTTCTTTCATTTAAATGTGTGCTTAGGGGCACCTGGGTGGCTCAGTGGGTTGAGCCACTGCCTTGGGCTCAGGTCATGATCTCGGGCATTTCTGCATCGGGCTTTCTGCTCATCAGGGAGCCTGCTTTCCTCTCTCTCTCTGCCTGCTTCTCTGCCTACTTGTAATCTCTCTGTGTCAAATAAATAAATAAAATCTTAAATGTGTGCTTACAGTTTGTAGAATTTTATTTATTTATTTATTTATTATTTTTTAGAAAAGATTTTATTTATTTATTTGTTAGAGAGAGAGGCAGGCAGAGGGAGAAGCAGGCTCCCTGTTGAGCAAGAAGCCCAATGTGGGACCTAATCCCAGGACTCTGGGATCATGACCCCAGCCGAAGGCAGATGCTGAATGACTGAGCCACCCAGGAGTCCCTGCAGAATTTTAGATCAGTGACCTCTGATACTTTTCCAAATCTGAGAACACAGCAGCTCCACATACATAGCTGAATTTCATTAAGCAGTGATATTTAACTACTAGAATCATTTTGAACAAGTTACTTACTTTCCTGAGCTTCCACATAATCTACTTTATGCCATATCTCAGCTCAAGAATTTACCATAGCACTGTGGTCCCTAATATGACAAATTGAAATGCCTTTATTCATTCACTAAATAAATATTTACCAAAATCTTCCTAACTCTGAGGAGGCAACAATGAGTATAACCAAAAGCAAGGTCCCCATTCTCACGGGCTTACATTCCAGGGTAAGCTCCTCTTGCTCCGGTCCCACCAATGGCGATTTCCCCTTGTATTATGAGGTCATCCAGCCTCGTCAGGACTTCTCCAATTAAATTGTGAGGGATCCCTTACTATTTCCCAAATCCCCATGCCTAAACTCTTCTCTAGTCTTCTCTACCTGGAATACACTTAATATTTTCTCACCAACAGTCAGTATTGAGCTTTTGCTCTAAGTTCACACTTCAAGTAACATCCTTGAGGAAATCATCCCGGCTTTAACAATTACCTGTTTCTTATGTTTATCTCACAACTTATTTAAACAGTATGTATGATTTTCATTTATACATGTCTCTTCACTGCTCTTACAAATATTTCTTGTCTTCCAAAGTTGATTATAAGTGTATTGAGGTAAAACCTGTGTCTTCTTTGGTGTATATGGTAAGGACTATTTACTGTCCCCTAATAATCATTCCCACCCTCCTCCTTTTAACATAAGAACTCCCTAAAATTCTAGTCACATGGCTGCACAGTTAGAGACTACATTTCCCAGACTTCTTTGCAACTAGGCAAGGTCAGAGAGATTAAATTCTGGCCAATGGAATGTCAGCAGAAGTAATATATGCAAGATTCAGGAATTGCTTGCCCTCTATTCCTTACTCCTCTTCCTGTGGGCTGGAACATGATCTTGGAATTGACCAGTCATCTTTGCAGGTGAGGGCAAACCATAAGGGAGTGGTAAATCAAGGGAGGTCATCTGGGATCCTGGTCTCCTGTTTGGAACAGACTTTTCTTATTTGACTCCATGGCCTATGAGCTCAGATTTTTATCCACTAGAAAAATAAACTTCCATCTTGTTTAGGCCAGTACTACTAGTCTTTTATAAAACATTCAAACCAATATTCTAACAGTGCTCATTACAGTACTTAACATAAACTAATATGAATGCAGTGCTAAATAAATACCATTTAAATGAGTGAATATATTTCTGAATGTAATGTCATAAAAATTCACTAATAAAGTGATTTTGAAGGGGGAGTGGGGAGGGTGTTTTTGTTTTGTTTTGTTTTCCCTGAATGTTATGTGCTTTTGTTCCTTACGTGTTTAAAAGAGAAAGGTTGGTTCTGATATTTTTTTTCACTGGGATATATTCATTTTGTTGGAAATGTTACACACTTCCCAATATTCTCTACCCTTCCAATATCACTGAATAAGTCCATCCAAAAGGATGGACTATCAGAAATAGGTTGGTCTGGCATTAAAAATTTTGGCATTAAAAGAGAGAACTTTTAAATTACTGGGGACCCTTACAGAAATTTTGGTTTTAATATCGATAGAGAATTATGGTCACTGTTGACTTCTATAGCTCGTGCTGCTCACCAACGGCACCACCACTTCCCAGGATTACAAAAGCAGAGGAAAACGACATACCTCCAAGTCTCCTGAGATATTGGCACCAGCAAGAATTCCAGTAGCTGCTGGGAAAAAAATGGCAAAGACAGAGAAGAAGCCTTCCCCTTTTGTGAAGCTTGGCCCAAAGTTTTCCGCAAATATTGACGCTGCAACACAAATAATGAGAACATTATCTTGTAGACTTTCTTTACAGAAAAGGAGATAGAGGGACGCCTGGGTGGCTCAGTTGGTTGGACGACTGCCTTCGGCTCAGGTCATGATCCTGGAGTCCTGGGATCTAGTCCTGCATCGGGCTCCCAGCTCCACGGGGACTCTGCTTCTCTCTCTGACCTTCTCCTAGCTCATGCTCTCTCTCACTCTCTCTCTCAAATAAATAAATAAAATCTTTAAAAAAAAAAAAGAAAAGGAGATAGAGTTTCCTTTAGCTTCTATCAATGTATCATGCAAATGGGTCCCTATATTCTAAATGGGATGAATCTGAAAATGTTGCTTTACTCCTGATGAACCTCATGTTAGTATTTGCCAAGAGTCAGTATATGTATCACAAGATTTTAGATTTCTAGGATATAACTCTGAAAACTTTTTTGTTCCAACAGAGACCCAGGCCTCCAGATATTTTTGAATCTAGAAGACTGAAAAAGAGGCAAATGGAGAATTTTTCTCATGACCATGCTGTCATATTCACAAGTATACCACACATGTACACTGCCTTATACATACACAACTCATTTCTTACGTGCATAAATATTCTAACCAAACACAACTTTTCTATGCTTTTTTTTTTTAATTGTGGGGGGTGGGTGAAACTATCTTAAAATTTTGCTACTTATGTCCTAACCTTCCCACTCCTTGCTCCCAGAGATTAGATCTTAAATTCTATGTCAAATTTTCATATGTGGGAGAATGATAGTAGCAAGGAACTTTAGTCATAAAATAATACTATCCCATAGGGGTCTCACAAAATTAGTTAAATGAGAAGGGAAAAATGCAGAAGAAAAACAGAAAAGAAGGGAAGAAAAACACAAACAAAAGATCTAGGATGATGCAGAAACAAGGGAAAAAAATTAAGTCATGAGAAAAAGTACAGCAGGAGCTAGAAGGAGGGAAAAGAATAGAAAGGAAAAGGATGTTAATATGCAAAAAAAAAAAATAATAAAAACAAAAAAACAAGACAAACTTTAAAAAGAAAAAGAATCAGGAAGAAAGAGGTGATCTGATACCAAAAGGAAACACACTAGTGTAAACACACTGAATAAATGATGAATGGAAATATTTTTTAAATCTCAGCAGTGGATTCTTGAGCAAGCTAGAGTGGAAAGCTAGAAAGGTGTGCAGAGGTGGAGGAGAATTTCATGCTTTGTGACATCCCCTCAGGATGTTATGCCAACTCCTACAATATTTTGTGCTTGCAAACTTGACAGTGATGCTTAACTAGTTAATGCTATAGATAAGCAAGGTGCAAAAAAGTTCAGTCGTGGGGCACCTGGCTGGCTCAGTAGGTGGAGCGTACAACTCTTGATCTCAGGTTGTGAGTTCCAGCCCCACAATGGGTATAAAGATTACTTAAAAATAAAATCTTTTAAAAAAAAAAGTCTAGCAGGAAAATGATTATGTTATTATTAGTGTTCTCAGGGGTTGAACAAACTGTCTGAACTATGTTCTCTTTCCTTGCATATACAACTCTATTTCTACTACTTAATGGCACATCAATTTAAAAAAAAATTTTTTTTTAAATTTTTTAGCGTAACAGTATTCATTGTTTTTGCACCACACCCAGTGCTCCATGCAATCCGTGCCCTATCTAATACCCACCACCTGGTTCCCCCAACCTCCCAGTCCCGCCCCTTCAAAACCCTCAGATTGTTTTTCAGAGTCCATAGTCTCTCATGGTTCACCTCCCCTTCCAATTTCCCTCAACTCCCTTCTCCTTTCCATCTACCCTTGTCCTCCATGCTATTTGTTATGCTCCACAAATAAGTGAAACCATATGATAATTGACTCTCTCTGCTTGACTTATTTCACTCAGCATAATCTCTTCCAGTCCCGTTCATGTTGCTGCAAAAGCTGGGTATTCATCCTTTCTGATGGAGGCATAATACTCCATTGTGTGTATGGACCACATCTTCCTTATCCATTCGTCCATTGAAGGGCATCTTGGTTCTTTCCACAGTTTGGTGACCGTGGCCATTGCTGCTATAAACATTAGGGTACTGATGGCCCTTCTTTTCACTACATCTGTATCTTTGGGGTAAATCCCCAGTAGTGCCATTGCAGGGTCATAGGGAAGCTCTATTTTTAATTTCTTGAGGAATCTCCACACTGTTTTCCAAAGTGGCTGCACCAACTTGCATTCCCACCAACAGTGTAAGAGGGTTCCCCTTTCTCCACATCCTCTCCAACACATGTTGTTTCCTGTCTTGCTAATTTTGGCCATTCTAATTGGTATAAGGTGGTATCTCAATGTGGTTTTAAGATGGCAACAACAATTTGTCCCATACTTGAAGGTTTTCAAAGCACTTTTGCATCCACTATCTTATTGACTTCTCAAAAAATCCCCTCAGGAAGTTGCTATCACTCACACTACCTCAGGGAAATTTGAACCTCAAACGTGTTAGGTGGCCAGTCTTGCTGGCAAGCAATAGGATTGAGACTCACTCTGGATCTCCTGAGTCTAACTAACCCCAGGCTCCTCTCTGGATCACACTGGGATTCTAATGGCTGATGTGGGGATTATAAGGGTAGATGGATGGAGGCAGGCAGTGGAGAACCATTGATTGCAAAGCAACTCATTTGTAACACATACCTTGGTAGTTAAAGAAACCTCTGGACTTCTTCTCATTGTTGGACGGAATAACGGTTCCAATGAAGAAGTTTGCAATAGCAATGAGGAGAATGACCAGGAGTATCACCTGAGCCTAGAATGGTAAAGTGAAAGGAGGCCAGCTTAGAATGAACAACTTTTTATACAGTTATAAAAGTCATGTCCGCAGAAAGTCCACTGGACAAAGACTCTCTGTGGTTATTTTGATTAGAACTACTATCCAGAGTCGGTAATAGTGTTATCCTACAGAATGGCATCTTAACAAGACTTATCTGACCTGAGTGTGGAAGTTACATTTTCAATGGCGGCATGTGCTTGGGCATGTGCTTGGGCACTTGAAGGTGACATTTCAAAAACATTCCAAGTACTATGTGAGTAACTTACTGCAGTGCTCAGGATTGTAAATGGAGCCCAGAGTTTTATCACTGATAGCATATTTCTTTTCTAGGCAGAGTGCCTATGGATTCTTTCCTTTCCCGGTGCTAAATGCAACACAAGTTGCATTAATAACACACAATTCATAGAGTTCTGAGATGCCTTGTACACTTGATGTCAGACCACCCGTGTGTGCCTAGCACAAGTGGTTTGCAAGGTTGACCAACTGAATTGTCTTTCTTTGTCCCCCTTCTCTCCCTGCTGACATTTCAAGGGTCTATTGGCTTGGCATTCCTATATGCCATTCCCTCTGTAGGGAATACACTTCTCCCTATGCTTTGTGTAACTGTTTCCTTCTTCTCATCCTTCAAGTCTTAGTTACTTCCCCTGAGAGGACTTTCTTGACCGCTGAATCTAAATAATAACAGCTAACATTCACGGAGGGCTTACAATAACAGAGAGATTTCACTTTATCAGTATATTTTAGATAAATAGTACCACCAATAACTGTATGAAGTAGGTGATATTGTTATCATCAGTTAAAAGGTAAAGACCCTGAGGTACAGAGAGGTTAAGCACCTTCTCAAGGTCATACCTTATAAGGTCACACAATATAAACCAGTTTCAAATCTAGGTGCTGTGGCAAAAAAGCCAGAGCTATAAACCTACCCTCGATCACCATGAAACTACATTGCCTCCCTCAGGGAACAAAGTCATTGTAAGTAGATACCATTTTCCATCTTAGTACCCTGTTTATTTCCTTTAAAGCATGTTCACAATTTACCATTCTATATTTACTTGTTTATCTACTTGATCATTACTCATATCCCCACAGACCATATGCTCAACTAGGGCCAGGATTGTGCCTGTTTGGGTCACCACTGAATATCCAGTACCTAGCAGAATGCCCAGCACCTAATAATCACTGAATTAATTTTGGTTTGATGTGTGAATACATAATCCACAAACAAATGTTGTATAGGAATGCTTCTTATTGCCTTATGAAGGTGGGTGGGTTTGGCCACTTTTCAATCTCTGGAAATCTCTTCAAGTCTAGGTACGGTATCTCCAGGGACTTAAGACCAGTTACAATTATATCAGTCACTGGAGAGCTATAAATCAGACAAAAGACATGCTCCTATCATTCAGAAATTTACTGTATTACTACTAGTTAAATCCAGCTAGTGTCTAGTTCCAGGACTTACTCCTGAAATACTGTATCTCGGAGGAGAATGATAGCTGCTGCCTCTATGCCCTTCTCCCATCACATGTGAGAGAAGCCCATTTCTGTTGGGCCTCAGCACCCACAGTCAGCTGGAAAATGACACCGGGGGTGGGACTGGGAGACACAGGTTTCCAGCATGGACTGTTGTTACGATCATAAGGGGCCTGGGATGTGAAGATGGCAGCAACCGTGGTGTCTCTGTCAGGGTGATGACAGCACAAAGAAGGACAAAAGGCATGCCTGATCATGTGACACAGGAGTGGGAAGTCATGACTGCCTGGACCTCGTGTGTTTGGAGGGCTTGGATTTCCCTCCAGTGCTAACCTGCAGCTTCTGCCAGAGCAAGTAATAATAACAATTCTTTTTGAATATGGGGTTTGTTCTATTCCTGCAATTTGGTCAAGACCTCAGCAGCAGTGGTTGATAACATCATTTTGAGAAAATCACCTTTGCTTCCCATTCCATTCCAGCTACTGAAATTCCTAAGAGAATCACCACTGTGATGGAGCCTATTATCCGGATGTCATTGGTGGGATCCACCATCATTGAATTGCTCTCCTGGAACAGAAACAAAATTCATGAAAATGGTTACAGATGGAGGTGTTTTTTTGTTTTGTTTTTTTGCCTGTATGTCATATTGTAGAATTGAATAGTAAGAAGAAATACTATGCACTAACGACCATATAGGATCATGGAAAAACAAGCTGTTCCTAAATCAGAGATTAACATTATTTTGTCCTAAAATAATAAGCCATTGATAGCCAAAGTTGGAAGTTGGAAATTCTAGATGCTTATTCTCATCACAGCTTCTAAAGCTATTGCAGCACTGAGATAAGTATGGGCACATGTAAACATATGGTTTTGTTTCAGAAGAATGACTACGTTTGTGTCTCAAGGGGAATCTTAGAGAAATAAAAATGAGTGATTTTCAAAGTGAATATTGGAAAATAAGCGTTATTCAATTAAATAACAAACTCCATAAGCCAGATAACACATTTCTTGAAGATCACATAACTTATGAACTGTATAATCCACCCATTTACTCATCTAATTTTCAAATAAATGTACTGCTACTAATCGAATTCAGCGAATGCTATCACTACCGTGAAAGAACTAGAAGTTAGTTCACCTACCAGCTGGTTAACACTCTCAAAGACAGACCGACTAGATGATGTACTTAAACTAGGAAACGCTTAGTTTTCTGCAGTGAGTTGTTCCAATGTTTGAATTGTCTTTCATTTGGAAATCGATACCCATGGTAGTAATATTGCTGCTGATAACAGCATCCAGTATTTATCTTTTGTTTCATGTTTTACACAGTGTTTCATGTATATTATCTGTACTGTACCACATTTCTATGAAATCTATAGAACTGTATTATTAACCTATATGATAGATTTGAGAAACAATGTTCAGATGAATGGAGGTTCTGGCCCTCTCTCTGAGAATCTCTCAGCTGATCAATATGAGGGCCAGAATTTCAAGCCAGTTCTGATGCCAAGCCTAAAGCTCCTTCAACTATATCCAACTTCCGCCTTCTACCAAATAAATCTATTTCCTCTCATCCTGCCATAATGATATCCCCTAGTGCCCTGAAAAGGCAAATTGAACTGAATTATCTTACGTGGCTGAAGAAAAGAAAAACTTTTAATTACCTTAAGAAGATCTACTACTGTTTCAGCAAATCCCACCACATACATGGCAACAGCCACGGCATTGGCAAAAGCAAAGATCAAGCCTATAGACCCACCGAACTCGGGCCCTAAGCTTCTGGAAATAAGATAGTAGGCCCCACCTAAAACAAAAAATGAACATGCTTTACTCTGAGGGATTTAGTTTCTATGACCAAATAATTTTGAATAATTTTTAAAAGATTTTATTTATTAATTTGACAGAGATCACAAGGAGGTGGGGGAGGGGCGGTAAGCAGGCTCCCTGCTGAGCAGAGAGTCCAATGTGGGGCTTGATCCCAAGACCCTGGGATCATGACCTGAACCAAAGGCAGAGGTTCAACCCACTGAGCCACCCAGGTGCCCCAATTTTGAATAATTTTTATTCTGATAAAAATTGCAACTTCCCAATGATTTTGAGACTCTTGTATCACTTTAATGAATAAGTTAGCCATCCTTTCTTTGTACTCTGAGAACTATAATAGAACACAGTAGAATTATCCTGATTTAGTAAGTTCTGATTTACCAAAAGCCAACTATATTCAAATTGTATACAAATAAGACTACAGCAAACTTAAAAAAAAAAAAAAGACTACAGCAAACTTTACTAAAACAAAATGCCTTGCCTTCTAAAAAAATTTGTTGGTAAGTTCAAATCAATAATGTAACCAAAGTAAAATTTTATATTTGAAATTTCCAGGAGCAGGCAGGCCTAGGCAGAAAATGAAGTAGGTGAAGTTTATCATTGCTGTTCTAACTTCCTTACTGGTGTACTTTTCTTATATGTATTTGCTGCATTAAAAGGTGTCTGTTTATAGGTCACCTGGGTGGTACTGTTGATTGAGCACCAACTCTTGATTTTGGCTCAGGTCTTGGTCTCAGGGTGGTAGAATTGAACCCATTGTTGGGCTCTGCTCTCAGCTCAGAGTCTGCTAAAATTTCTCTCTCCCTCTGCTCCTCTGCCATGAAATAAGTAAATTAATCTTTATAAAGGGAGGTGGGTATCTGATTATCCACTCTATAAATTGGAATTGGTTCTCTATGTTTTTAGCTCAAGAAGGCATGATTATTGGGGCGCCTGGGTGGCTCAGTGGGTTAAGCCGCTGCCTTCGGCTCAGGTCATGATCTCGGGGTCCTGGGATCGAGCCCCGCATCGGGCTCTCTGCTCAACAGGGAGCCTGCTTCCCTCTCTCTCTCTCTCCCTCTGCCTGCCTCTCTGCCTGCTTGTGATCTCTCTCTGTCAAATAAATAAATAAAATCTTAAAAAAAAAAAAAAGAAGGCATGATTATTGCCAAATACCCATATGTGTAAGGGGGTGGCAAAACAGAAGAAAGGTAGGTTTGGAACAATTGCTTCTCCTTTGGACCTTGAAAAGATCGTTCGATATGTGTCTATGAACTTCTTTCTGTACACATGAAAGACTGAGCTGCCCTGGTAACTCCTAGAGGGTAGTGAGAACAGGTAAAAAAAGACTAGGTGTTGATAGGCCGAGGTAGCTAGAAGCTCTGACAGACTGTAGGAAACTAATGACTTCCTATACTGAGCTAGTCTTGGAGGTGGGCAGAATTGGTAGGGGAAAGACACTGAGGGGCGCCTGGGTGGCTCAGTCATTAAGCGTCTGCCTTCGGCTCAGGTCATGATCCCAGTGTTCTGGGATGGAACCCTACCTCGGGCTCCCTGCTCCACAGTAAACCTGCTTTCCCTCTCCTCGTCCCCTGCTTTTGTTCCCTCTCTTGCTGTGTCTCTCTCTGTCAAATAAATATATAAAATCTTCACCAAAAAAAAAAAAAAAATAAAAGGAAAGACAGACGCTGGACAAATATATCTTAAAACAAAACAAAAACCTATCTTTTTTAAAAAATTTATTTATTTGACAGACAGAGATCACAAGTAGGCAGAGAGGTGGGGGGTGGGTGCTGGGGAAGCAGGCTTCCTGCTGAGCAGAGAGCCAGACTCTATCCCAGCACTCTGGGATCATGACCTGAGCCAAAGGCAGAGGCTTTAACCCACTGAGCCACCCAGGCACCCCCAAATACCTATCTTTTTTTTTTTTTTTAAAGATTTTATTTATTTATTTGATAGAGGGAGAGAGATCACAAGTAGGCAGAGCAGCAGGCAGAGAGAGAGAGGAGGAAGCAGAGCGCCTGATGTGGGGCTCGATCCCAGAACCCTGAGATCATGACCTGGGCTGAAGGCAGAGGCTTAACCCACTGAGCCACCCAGGTGCCCCAAAAAACCTATCTTTTAAGGAAAAGGAATTTCCTCCACTGTAGTAACTCCTTTGGGTTAAAGGGTCAAAGCTCTCTTTGGAAATGTAACCAATTATCTGGGTGGAGTGAATCACCTCCTTTGTCTAGAGGTCGTTAAATAAATTAGCTAGCCAGTTACTTTGGCTTGGTCAAAAGGAGAGAGAGGGGCAGGGGAAGCTGTGAGTGGGGTTGTGTTTGTGGGAGGGAGGGTGCTCTTAAAAGGCCCTGGGTAGGGAAACCTGGATAAGGTCCCCAAGTTGCAGCCCCAGGAGCCAAATAGAATGGGAGGGGGAAGACAGGAATTAGAAGCAATGATAAAGCTTGCCCTCTTCATTTTAGGCCTAGGCCTACGCCTCATTCCTGGATGATTTAAAGGTAACTCTTTGTTCTGTTTAGTTCTTTCTATTTTCTTCTGAAGGATCTTTTCAGGCCTGGGGGTCACTGGGCATGTCCTGTTGGGGAGAACTCAAGGCTTACTAAACCGGGAGTGTTGGCTGGGGTGCTGAGTGGGCCTGGGAGAGGGCCAGCCGGGCACAGCTAAGGCACAAAGAAACCATGTATTTTACTGTAATTCTTTATGCCTTCTTTCTAGACACCTAGTCACTCTCTATAAACATGTTTAATCACAGGAAACGGGTCAAAGAAAACCTTCTGGAGATCTCTTAATTTTAGTTGAGAGAATTTTGCCTTGATGTTTACATTTGGGTTAGTTCATTTTACTTTAAAACTTTGGGGACTAATTATGAATATGAAAATTTTACTTCCAACATTAAACCAACTGTAGACTTTACTCCGTAAGCCAAGCTTATAGTCATAAGTAAATGAATTGACTTACCTCCTCTTACTACTCCATTTGTGCAAATAGCGGACATAGAAATACCTGTGAGTGTTGTCACCACCACACTCAGGCCGATGATGATGACTCCGAGACCTGCAAAATCCCCCAAGAAAGGAGTTTGGCTCCAGTAGGTCAAGAGGTCACCAGCAACTTGAGGAGGCAGCAGTCTGCGTCTTGTCACAGAAGGGTCTGTCTCCCCATGAAAAAACCTGAAATGTTCTAAAAGATCCCAGTCCATGAAGGTCTCAGAAGCACCTGAAATGTACTAAACTTTAAAGCCGAAGCCACGTCCAGGAATCATTTCCCCAGAAACACTGGCAAGAGGATTGCCGACTGGCCTGAAAAAGAAAACATTCATCGGAGGAATTTGAGCACCTGGAAACTATGAGTTGCAGGAGGGCCCTCGAGCTCCATTAGAGGCGATCCCTCTGGCGCGGACCAGGACTGAGCTCACGGTACCTTAGGTTTCCTTCTGCATCCGGCGTCAAGAACAGTGGGCTCCTTGCTTGTTCCAGTCAAAAAGAAATATATAAAAACTTTTCCTACCCATGGCAAGCGATGAGGACATTAGGTATCTTAGAAATGTTACCTCCACGAACAAACCCGTTAGTCGCTATTGCAGAAGTTGACAACCCGGTAATAGAAGTTACCATGGTGGAAAGAAGAATTATGAGAACTCCAAGACCTGTTAGCAATGAAAGATAAAAGACAGTACATTTTACTTTCCTTACTTGGGTTCCCTATTGCTGCAAACTACACTGCCTCTGATGTAAGTTTTCACGTCCATGCCTTGGGCCCCAGTGGAGTCGCTTTCTACTCGGGAGAAACAGGCTTGCCTGGCATAAAGATCAAGTCCGAGGCCTGCTCATTACGATGAAGGATGGCTTCCAAAAGTAAACACAATCTAAAAGGTGCCCTGGAAAGGAAAAGTTGACTTATGCTGGTGTCCTGGGAGAGAAACCACCCCGGCTGCAAAAAGAGAAAACATGACATTTGACTTTCTCTATTGCTCGAGAGGAATCTGCATGAGAGAGTTGGGGGTTTGACAAAGGTTAAATCCTTCCCCATTTTTCTTGCATCTGTCTTGCCTGGTGGAGGAAAAAAAGGAACCAACTTGGATTACCTTTGAAAGCACTCCAGAAAGGTCAGTGGTGAACTATCTGAGCCTGTGTTGCCTTTACCTTACAAATGATCATGCAGGTCACAAGTCTAATTACCTCCTCTGACATATCCATTTGTGGCAATAGCAGAGGTGGATAAACCAGTGATACCAGTCACTGTCACGGCTAAGCCGATGATAATCACACCAAGACCTCAGTTGAGAGAGGAAAAATAAAGGCAATTAAACAGTGGAACAATCCATTAGATCGTTTACATAAAAGCCAGCAAGTCTAGGGTAATCACCAAAGGACCATATTGAAATTAACAAGTTGGCTGGAAATCACCAGAGTAAATGCTCAGCTTTGAAGTTTTCTGCCTGTAGCAGCACAGATCCTAGAAACTGAAGAGCTAAGATGTGCAGCAAAAATTGCCCACAATTGAACAACGATGGCTGGTCAAAATTTGACAGAACCCCATTTTTTATGCTGTTCTAGATACCTACAAACATAACAACTGGTCCATCCAATTCCAAGCTGCTCATATAACTGAACAGTAAATGTTCCTCCTTCCAGGTGACTCTCTTTTCATGTCCATTTGGTTATGTGGGAGTGGAAAATTACATACAATATAACAAGTTGTTCATCTGGCAGATAAGTAAAGTGGAAAGAATCAAATGGAACTATATTCATTTATTGGCTACGCCACCTCTGGCAAGTTACTTATTTTCTGAGCCAAACATGGCAATAGAATTAGAAAGGAGACACGTGTAAAGTGGCCGACACACTGAGTGGCCCTGCTTTTTTGGCCCGTGTCCACAATAGTTACAATAGCTATTGTTTATTGAAAGTCTACTATACATCCAGCCAGGTGTCAGGTAGCAAGAGAAATGCAAGGAACAAATAAAATGAAACGAAAAAAGCTGCCCTCAAGCAACTTACAGCACAGAAGAAGGCCAATGATTCTAGGAGAGAGAAAGTGATAAACCGGGATTCAGAGAAAGGCACGGCTACTTTCAGTTTCAGGAAGGACACAGTCAGGATGATACCGAAGGGTAGCAGAATCTGCCACCCTGAAATGTACCCCTTTAGGAGAAAAATTCGTTTGAGCTAAAGGCAAAAGGAAAAAACCAGATACTTCCCCCTATTTGCCTAAAAGCAAGACATAAGTTTGTAAAGTGGCTCCACTTTCCTCTACAGCAGGAAGGACTGAAGTTAAACATCAGAGCCAATTCTAGACCCTTATCAGCTGGAGGAGCACCAGAGGAACCTGCATAATGAACTCTCCTGATTTTCCAGTAGTCCCCACATGTGTCTGCCTTCCCACAATCTGCCACCCTAGAAACTCAGTCCTTTCCCTTTGTCTTGTGACTTCTCTAAGAAAATCTTGTTCTCTTGTTAAAATGCTATGTAAGCCCGCTCCTTTGAATTACTCATTGCTGAGTCTTTTGTGTGTACACACAATGTGGAACTTAATAAACTTGTGAATGTTTTTCTCTTGTTAGGCTGTCTTTTGCCAGTGTTGCAGAAAGAAGTTTGGGGGCACAGGCACTGAAATCCCCCTGGCTCTAGCCAGAATGCCATCCCCTGGGTCCATTTGGCATTCTCCGTAATTGTTGGTGGCAGACTCTCTTGTTCCCTGTTAGATGAGAGGCCGTGATCTCTTTGGCCATGAGAAGGGGAAGTGGAGGAGAGGAAAGACAGACAGAAATGGAAACAGGGCACTGGAGCCTGCCTCTTTTGAGCTCCCAGCTATATCCTGGCTCCAAAAGAAGTCTCGAGGCTATTTCACAGTTTGAAGTGCAGTAGGAAGAGGCTAACTATAAGCCTGAGATGTAAACTTGGACCATATTGCTTCGGACCCTACAGACAAAGTTCGGCGTTATAAGAAAGAGTTGCACTAAATTCTTCGAATCTGTTGCAAGGGATCATCTCTACATCACCATGTGGCCTCAGTTCTTTGTACCCCTACAGATAATTTCCTCTTATCTTTTGCACACTATTTTGCTTCTGATTTTGTTTTATGACTTTTGATGTCAAATGTTTAGCTGACCTCAGCAACTTTGCAGAACTATATAGTTTGCATTTCAGGACATTAAACCTACTCTGATTACTTCCTTACCTTATTTTCCCTTTGCTTCTATTTTACTAACAATTCTTATTTATTCTCTTACATTGTATATATTTCTGTAAAACATTTGAAATCCCAGAACAAACCTTTATACATTTAAACGGTGAGAGATTTACTTTTCTCTCACAATCAAACATAAAATCCCAGGGTAAGAGGCAACTTCTGGAACATTCAGTTTGTAGTTTTCTCCAAGAGAGTTGAACCATCTGCTCCAGGAAAGACCTGAAATGTTTATTAAAAATGCCCAGACCCACAGGGTGCCTGGGTGGCTCAATCCATTAAGCATCTACCTTCAGGTCAGGTCGGATCGAGCCCCACGTTGGGCTCACCCTGGGAACTACTTTTCCCTCTGCCTCTGCCTGCTGCTCCCCCTGCTTGTGCTCTCTCTCTTTCAAATAAATATATAAAATCTAAAAAAAAAAAAAAAAAAAGTGCCTAGACCCACTGAGTTTGAATCTTTCAAAGTGAATCCCAGGATTCTGTGGTTTTGTAACCCAGCTTTCCAGGTCCATCTTAGGCACCCCACAGTCTGGAGACTACTGCACTACCCCAGCCTATCTCAATTTGTATTGCTTAGACAGCAAGGTTCTTTGGCTTTATCTTCAAAGAATTGATTGGCAAATAATTAATCCAGCTCCTTCATTTTGAGATGAGAAAATGAAACTCATGGAGTATAAATGACTTGCTTCAGGTCATACCTGTTTCATACCTTTCTTCCATGCCTGATGTTTATTAGAAACTATCTTGTCCCAGCCAAAGTCTCTGAGACAGAGAAGAACAATTCAATGGCATTAATGGCTTATTCTACTATTGGCTTTTAGGGAAGAGAGCCCAAACTCATGGCCTTGGAGCAGCTACCCAAGGGCTGTAGCTACTGTGACTTGTGGCTCCAGCTTCCTTCTGGCTTTGTTCCCAGGATCTCCTCTAGAAAGTGTATTCAGTCTTTTTCCCCAGACTATCCCCACAACATGGAGAAACTACTGGGATTTGCTTCTTTTCTTACCCAATAAAAGGACTCCACATGGGACCCAGAAGATGACTTAATCAACTCATTTAGCTTTAAGTTCACAGCAAAGGCCAGTAAAGCTGAGTAAGGGTGGTAATAAATTTCTACAACTCACTAAAGTCTACTTTCTGAGAACTAAAACAATGACAAACAAACCTTCATTCAAAGGAAAACCCGCTAGACACCCACTTAAAGTAGGATATGACTACTTAAAGAAAAAGTCCTTATTAAAACAATGCTGATATCTGAAAATAGAATACAGTTTAGCAGAAGATGGGGTTCTCCATATTTTACAATTTTATAATAAGCGTGAAACTGAGAAGACTAATGTAAGATCTGATTAAAGTTCAGATTATGGCCCAAACTCGTGGATGTTAAATAAGTTGCATTAGAAAGAATTACTCTTGCCCTTGGCTATGCTCACACCTCCAAACAAAGTAATGTTGCTTGATGATCTCAATAAGTTACTAAACTGCCCTTAAAAAACTAATTTTGCATGAAGCCCTGGAGCGAACACTTGGCAATGCTAAGATGCAGATTTTCCATGGAACAGCATACACTTACTTTGGGCCCTGTGGCTGTAAGCATTCATTTGATATGCATCATAAAGCTGGCAAGCAGCCCTTTGTCAGGAACCCAGCAGTTGCCAAACATGAAACGTGGAAACGCTATGGGAACTGGTTCCAGTGTTTCAATTTACAGCTCAGCCCTTTCTTGTTGCGAGTTAGTCTGCCGGTGATGCTCAATATGTTTTGAGGGGCAAAGGCAATAAATAAGGACCAAGTACCTTTGAATGTGAATTGAGGTACATTCTGGAGCAGTTATCTAAAAGCTCATTTGAACCTCTACGGTCTTGATACGCATGATTTATAGGTGTTCTCCAAAAGGGATCTATAATATATTTCCCAAAATATAGAGGAGAACATCATTAATTTTTATCACATTGAATCAGGAACTTTGATAAAACTCAAACAAATTTTTCATATAAATTTTACCAGTATATTCTAGATTAAAAAAAATGTTTGCCACAGGAAATGATATTTTAAATAAAAGACCATCTTTAAAAACATCACATAATGGTGTGGAAAGTTGTCAGCATTTGGTGTCAGAAGTGAAGTGTTCTCTGAGTATAGAATAAAACAAACATAGGTGTTTTTCCTTTTAGTAACACAGTGTTTGGCGATAATAGGCACTCAATTGATGTCAAAGGGATGGTGAATTATACATTAAAAATATTTAAAAAATCAAATAATCACTCGAAATAATTTCAACATCATGCATTCTCCATTAGAAAAATTAGTAATAGTTATATATGTTATCTTAGTCATTTTATCTATTATTTTTAAGCCTCTATCGGGCAATATTTTATTAACCTTTGTTTTCTTACCACAGGTTACTGAAAGTAACACAGTTATTTTCTTTGGAAAATGTTCAACTAATTCAGCATTAACCTGGTCACATTGTTACCACTTTTCCCACCAGCTGTTTTCGTTGAGTGAAATGTTGCCAGTAATCATAAGGGAGATACACAAATGTCAGTATGTCCCCAAATATGAATAGTACTATTTCAAATGTATGTGTCTCTCTGTATCTGTACACCTAAAACTTGAGGGAAAGTTAGAAATATTTGCCTGAGCATTTATCTGGCAAGCGAGCTGGAAAATTCCAGTCTCCCAGAAGTTAACGCTTCACCTTTCCTCTCTGACAAACATCGTCAAAGAGGCAAAGGGAAAGAGCTGGAGCGCAGATTATTTCTGTGACCTTCATCTCACATTCAGAGTTAATGGTCAAAACAAGTTGCGAATGGAGTTTATCACTGACACTGAAAACTATATGTGGGGCATGGGGAAACATGCTTACCAATTCCAGCTTCTCCAACGATCCAGGAGAGGCGAATGAAGAGCATCACACCCCAGATGTTCAGCATGCATCTTACCTGTGGATTGAAGGAGCATCAAAAGGGATGTGAGACATGAGAGTGGGGCAAAACCCAGCCCTCTCCATAATTCTGGTGTCCAGACTTTGCTAACCCTGAATCTCCAAGGACACTGAACAAACAGATATTTGGAAACATAGGAGCTTTCTCACCAGCACACCTTTCACCCATCCGAACTTCACAGCACCGGCTTTATCCTCCCCTTCCTTGTTTTCGGCTTCTTCATCTCCAGGCATCCCATCCCCGTTAGCAACCCTGTCGGCGGAACCTGGCGCCACTGCGACGTTCTGCGTTTTTACAGGTAGCAAAAGCATAATATTTGGTCAACACAGGGACCCATAAAACTTTCAAAGGCAAATCAGGACAACTGACACAAAATTTTAGACACGCGCAAAAAAAGAAACATATTCTAGCATTTGAATAAATTTTTTTTTTTTTTTTTTTTTCCCCTGGGAGCTGATGGGTTTGTTTTGTGAGTGATTTCAAGCACAGCAAGACTGCGTGGGTGGTAAAGGAGCTTGGGCAGTTCTACTGGTGAAAATATTACCTTAAAAAACCAGTTAGGTTTGGGTACATTTAGAATACAAAAAGAACAAAGGAGAAAAAAAGAAACTCAAGGCAGGGTGCAAAGCCTATCGAAGTGAATGAGGGTCTTTGAGGCATGGTAGGAAGTTAATCTCATTGATGCAGACACTCTGGACTTCTTTCCATTAACCTCCCTGGGCTTCACTTTATTTACTTAAAATAATGATAATAAAACTTCTCTAATCATCATCTGTAAGAAGATTGAATGAAAGAACACACAAAGCGTTTTTTTAAAAACAAGAAGAAAAGGGTTACAGATCTAAAGAGATTTAAAGATGTTATCTGGTGACAAGAATGCTATTCCTGTAGAGGAAGTTTCTTTTAGATTCGATATGTCTTTGCCTGAAAATTGCTGGATGTGCTAGTAGTCTTGTACAAAGGGTAAGAAGTCTCATGACTGACTGACTACTAAAAAGGTAGGTTGAGTAGAAATAAGGAGGAAGTTGTATAAAAAATGTCAAAAGCTTATTTAGTGTTTTTTTGTGACCTGATTTTGAAGACATTCCTTGTCAGTAGGATGATCTGAATTTAATGGGGGAAGAAAATAGCCCTGTTTCTCGCAAGAACAAATCTAATTTCTCTTTTAGATATGACTTTGAATACTTTCAGATGCAGCCACTTAATTTAGCCTATCTGGCACCTACCTGACTCTGGCACCTGAGTTACCCACTGAGTTCTTCAAAACAATCTTATCCAGTAAGGGGTGGAAACCACTGGGGATGTCTTTTAGATTCAGCACTTAATTACCATTATTAAAGAACAAGTTTATTCTATTTAAGTGCTCTAAATTAGTTTAAAGCTGGGACGACCGTGTTCCCACATTACTAGTTAAGGAGTCTCAGACAAGGACAATTGTTTCCCCTCTAAAATGGGACTGGTGTGAAATAAATATTCGGTATCTATTATAAGGACTTTATTTGAAAGTGATCAAAATTCTTGTCCTTACTATGCTCAAGGTTTATTGCTTCTTTGGGCTTTGATGTATCATTAACATACCCACTGTAAGCTGACTCTAATTTGGGCTATTTGCTCCAAGTGACTGACTTCTTGTCTCCATGTTCTTCTACTGCTCTATGTAAATAAGGATTTCCTCCAAGTTTGTTTTCCCACAAGATTTTTTTCATACTAGTACGACACTTGGGTAACCAGTGCAATTCAGTTTGGTAAGTCATGGTATATATATATATTTTTAAAGATTTTATTTATTTGCGAGAGATTGAGAGAGAGAGAGAGGGAGGGAGGGAAAGAGCGCACAAGCTGGAGGAACAACAGGCAGAGGGAGAAGCAGGCTTTCCGCTGAGCAGGGAGCCTGATGTGGGACTCGATCCCAGGACCTTGGGATCATGACTTGAGCTGAAGGCAGACGCTTAACCATGTGAGCCACCCAGGTGTCCCAGTAAGTCATAGTATATTAACTGGAGGATGTGGGCTACTTCCCCTCAATGCTTGCCAAGAGCCAACCATAAAGCAGATCCTCAAAAAAGAATATTGAATCCATAAAGTGAATTGGAAGACCACCTGATCTCTACCATTTAAGAACAGATGACCTCGTTTCTTATTCATTTTTGCCTCCTATTTCTTTTCTCTTCCATCCCTATTGGGTATTTCATTTCTCATGGTTTCCTCTGTGTAACCCACATTTGCAAAAGGGAGGGAGAAGAGAATGAATCTCAAGGCCGATCATCTTACTGTTTTTCCTAAAGAACTGGGAGTAAAATTCAGTGAAATGAATAGTTAAAATTTAGTCTTGAATTCCCCGAGGAATATCTTAATTTTAAGCATCCCCAGTCCCTATTTGCACAGAAAATTGAAAACTGACATTATATGGTCACATCAGAGTAAGATACGGTTAAAAAAAAGTCCACAGAAATCGAGGCTGAACGAGCAAGGCAGAAACTGATTATCTATACCAGCTAGAGATGCAAGTCATGTGTGTAATTCAAAAATTTCCAGTAGCTCCTTCTAAAAAAGTAAAGGGAAATTAAAAAAATAACTTGGGTTCAGATTTGGACCCTCAAGTTTTAAAAATATACTTAACTTTTGAACAATATATTCTTTTTTTTTTTAAAGATTTTTATTTATTTATTTGACAGAGAGATCACAAGTAGGCAGAGAGGCAGGCAGAGAGAGAGGGAAGCAGGCTCCCCGCTGAGCAGAGAGCCCGATGCGGGACTCGATCCTAGGACCCTGAGATCATGACCTGAGCCGAAGGCAGCGGCTTAACCCACTGAGCCACCCAGGCACCCTGAACAATATATTCTTAATGTTTGCAATTAATTCATTAGCTATAGTGGCATCCCATCTTGGAGGAGGAACCTGAAAATGGACTGTTTTAATAATATATTTAATAATATATTTTACTTAATAGACTTCTATAAAACATTATCATTTCAACATGAAAGCAATAAAAAAATTAATGAGACATTTTACATTGTTTTTCACACTACGCCTTTGAAATCTGGTCTGTAGTTTACACTAATAGCACATCTCAATTTGTACTAGCCACAGTTCAAGGGCTCAAGGGCAGCAGGTGGCTGGGGCTATCCTATTGGAGCGCACCTGTCTGTACACTGCAGTCTATTACAGATGGATGAAGAATTTGAGGTTTTTCTCCAGGCAATTAAAAATTCTATTTTTTCTCTGAATGGATTCTATACTCATAAGGCAGCTGAGTGATTCATATGTAACTTTCATTTTCCATAACTAGAAAATCAATGAGAGCACAGAATTGAGGAATGTGTTAAGATGCCCATGAATGTTGAAGAGATTATTTGGTTAAGAAATTCATTTATTTGACTTGGTTTGAGAAAAACTTTTAAGATTGTCAATATTCTAGTTTATCAAGATCTCATGGCCAGACTATCAACAGCTACTCATTCAGGGAGAAGGCAATTTCCTTTTCCTCAGTTAATTGTGGATCCCATGAGACAGAGCCCCTAGCCACTTGCTTTTTAAAGGCAATCTTGGGAATAAAACCCATGTTTTCTGAGTAAACCTAAACATGAGGGTTTGGTCCAGGAAATTGCTTTGTTCCTGGCTGAACTCCGGAGTTAACTGTGACCCTTACATCTGGATTAATGGGAACACCAATGATTGTTTTAAAAAAAAAAAACAAAAACTTACAAAATAGGCTAAAGGATGAATAAGATATTTAAAATTTCTCCTTAAATAGACATTTCTATCTGGCAGATGCCCTTCTGAGCACAGTTTAATAGTTCTTCAATTTGTCACTAGGACATCACAATATGAAGCAAAAGGACTATTCTATGAGGGCACATCGGGAACTCATCATATATGGAAGTTAGTAAGGCCATAATTTTTAAAAGCTTCAGAAATAGAGCCAATGTAGGATGTTCTACTCTTTCTTAGGTGAATATTTTCAATCTCCTAGAGTTTCAAAGTTTTTAATATATTTATGCCATAGAGGGGGAAAAGCTTTAAATGTATATTTCTTCTCTTGACTATAAAGGACTGTAGTGAATTTTTAAGTACAGAATCCATTTCCATTGCTTACTCTCTTACAGGAGCTGAAAAATCACTGCACCATATAATCTAGGAGACTTGGAATCTGGTTTCAGCTATGCAATTAATTCAGGGTGTGTCCTCCAGCAAGTTACTTAACCTTTCCTGGATACTGCCAAGGAGAATAAATCCAATGGGTTTTCTGAAAATCTTGCTTTGAAGTAATTTACTCTAAGGCAAAATCATTTTTCTGTGTTTGTCATCTTCTCTTCTAACATGGCAAAGCAAAACTTGGTTTCACTCTTTAATAAATGTCTCCTTTGTAAGCCCATACAGCAATTATAAAGTCAACTTATCATCAAAGTACTGAAAAGACTGGGTCGAGTGTTTGTGGGCACTTGATGGCTGTGAGCTATAACCAGTGGCTGGCAAGCTTCTGGCTGGTGCATGTTCTTGAGACCAAAGTCTCAAAGACTACAAATTTTATGATTGCTGCCTGAAACCAGTTTTTCCCTCATACTTTGGATTAATTTGTTTGTTCACACTCCATTACCATAAATGATGACCCACCACCTATCGTAAATGCATTTTAAATTGCATAGCTTTAGGGAGTGATTATTTATTTATCGAAAGTTTTACCTGCGCATTAAGTATTCGAGAAGGTAAAAGATGCATTAGGAAGAAAGAAAGAAGGAAAGAGAGAGAGAGAAAGAGAAAAATAAATAAATAAATAAATAAATAAATATGGGCCATTTCTCCCCTCCAATACTGATAAACTAGTGAAGTTTCAATCACATAAAATCTTTTATAATATAATCTTTAATATAATATGTGTGATTTTTCAGACCTCAGAAAAATGACAAATACCTTTCTAGCTATCATTGAGAAAGAAAGAAATAAGTATATTTATTCTTTAAATTCTAACTAGATAATATTTGCTACTATGCATGTTTTTAGGTTTCACCTTTTAATCTCAGGACAGTAGAAATCTTATCCCATCATTGAGAAATAGCTCCATAGATGTTTAGGACTACATGATTCCCTCCCAATTGTTTTAAACTTTCTTTTATTATTGAAATATTTAAATATTTCATGCAGTAGTGGGGAGAATAAATAGATCTCATGTGCCTATCACTCAACTTCAACAATTACCAACATATGGCCAATATTATTCTATTTAAACTTCTTACAACCCTGGGATTTTTTAAAAACCAATTCCAATAAGGATCAGATAATTCCTAAGGTTCGTTTCAGAATGAAAAGCACAAGTCTAATCACACGTCTGTATTTTATTGATCAATGTTATTATGGTTGTACATTACTAGCCCTTTATGATAAAGGGGAGTATTTTAAATTTTGAAAATGAGGGTTTTTTTTTCTTGTTTTAACAGTTACTATACACCATGCCTCTCAATTACTACCAATGGTCACAATTTGTAATCACAATATTTTTACTGTACCTGAAAACACATAGCTCACACATAAATTGACATATTTTTAATAACTTAGGCCAAAAGGTGGCTATTGTGTGTAATAAAGAGCATAAGAAAATAAAACCAAAAGATTCTTAATATTTTCCACATATACTTCAAAGGAACTTCTGCTTTACTCACCATCTATTACTGAATGCTAAAGACTACAGCTAAAACTTCTAGCAAATATTAGAATGAGTCTTTAGTTGCAGATTTTCACTCCAACCAATATTTTAGGCCACTGGTCCTTACCGACCTTCAAAGCATTTATTGCCTCAATTTTCATGTCTATTTTATTTGGCTTGGTGATATTTCTAATTTTGGATACCCCCAGTCTGAACGCTAAAGTTCCAAATTTGAACTTCGAAACACTTTAGAAAATATTATTTTCCAGAGAATGCATTTGTACACTTTTGTTTTTTTATAGACTATAAACATTTATACATTGGTTTATGTGGTTTAATGTTTGCATATTTGACTACATTTTCTTTACTTCTACCCATAACAATGCCGTTTGACATATAAAATAAATTCTGGAGAGTAGATATCAAACCTCTTTAACTGACTTTATACAGCAGCTCTTATAAACAAAAGCTTAATAAATGCTTTTGATGATGACAATGGAAAGGATTGAGACCTACAATTAATTCTGTAGGAGAAGCAACATGATCTTTTGGCACAGTCCCCAAGTAAGGAATCGGAATCTCCTGTTCTGCCCATCAGGACTGAGAAGCAATTTCTTCTTTGAGCTTGAATTCCACTATTTCCTATTTCCACTATTTCCTATTATTATTATTCCTATCACTATCCACTATTTCCTATTATTATTATTCCTATTATTATTATTCCTATCACTATTCCACTATTTCCTATTTCCTAATTCCACTATTTCCTATTTCCAAAGTGCTAGGGGAGAGCAGGCTGAGGATGAAAAGTTCTGAAAAAAAACATGGACTCTAGAGTCAGGCAGACATGGGTTCAACTTATTAGACACATGACCTTGGCTTCTTGACCTTGGAAGTATACTGACTTGAGTTTTTGTTTTCTCTTCTAAAGGATCCATAGGATTTTATGAAACCTTTGCTATCTATAAAATAGCAATAATAACATTAGCTACCCTGAAGTGTTGTTCTAAGGATTGAACGAGAATTTGCCAAGTGTGAGCATCCCATATGATACATAAAAAAATGCTCAATAAAAAGTTTGTTTTTACACCAGAGTGTGTGTATTGGTTTTTATTCACAAATTGCTTTTTCTAATGCTTTTTATTCACAAATTACTTTTTATCGATGATAGCCTAATGGCCCCAATGTGAAGTCACTCCATTGTTTTTGTTTTGGAAGAGTTTGTAAATGGTTGGTTTCCTTAAAAATAATACTTCTATCTTAATTTTTATAGTATTTTATACTTTTCATAGACAGTTTATTTCAATAACATGAGAACGCTGACTTTGATTGAAAGGCTGTATATTTTCCTGATTTCTATATAATTATATTTTTCTGAAATGCTGACAACAATGGTGGTTAGTAAGGCTGAAAATGAGTTTCATTTTGGTTAGCTCTGTAGTTAGGAACTGTGTACGAAAAGGTAGCCAGAGGATTATACTGGACACTAAAAGTGGAATTATTTTTACAAAATAAAAATAAGAGATTAAACTTGTCAGATGTCCAACAATCATTATACATGTTTTGATATGAAAAGAACTCCAATGTATATTACTTAGTGAAAGTAGTAGCATGCAGGACAATGTGTAAAGTATGTTTCAATATGTGTTTGAAAAAAAAATTACAGACAGAAAATTAGATAGATAGGAATAGAGACACATAAATATATTTGTATGTTTGTATAAGCATAGAAAATTTCTGGGAGAATTCATAAGAAATTGCCAGTAATGATTGTCCTACAGAGAATAACTGAAGCTCTATCTTAGATAAGAGACATTTCATTATATATATTTTTAGTACTTGTTAAATATGTTATCAGTGCATATTTTATTTTTTAAATAAAAATCAGCTAATATGAAATTATCATCATTATGATCAACAACCATTTATTGAGTTTCTAACAATTGTAGGCACTGTACTAAACTTTGCATGCATATAAACTCAAGTATTTACAAACATCCTACAATATCAGTTGAAATTATGTAGCTTGTATAGTATTGCAGAGAAAGTAAAGGATGGAGTCATTATTTTCCTGCTTTTGACTAGTTTTTGGAAATCCATAATTCATAGCCACCTATATAGGCATTTAGCTCTTTACTACACAGAAAATGAAAAGATTTCTTCAACTCTGATCGCAAATCATTGGGATTACAAATTTTGTCAATATGTATCACTCCTAGAGTTTCAGTTAAGGTAGAGACTTAAAATAATGTCTTTCAAACCTATTTTTCATTTCAACAATAAGGAAAACCTTTCACATTTTTTTTTCTGACTTGGAAGTTGTAACTGGGATTTGCACAAAATCCAAATAGTTTCTGTCTAAATATGTTCTGTCATGTAGTATGAATGTATGATTCCCATATGGCTTTTTAAAGCATTAGAATCATGGGTACAAAAAAAATGCCACTCAGGTGCCTAGGTGGCTCAGTTGGTTAAATGGTCATGATCCAGGAGTCCCAGGATCGAGTACAGCATTGAGCTCCCAGCTCCACGGGGAGTCTGCTTCTCCATCTGAACTTCTCCCCTCTCATGCTCTCTCTCACTCTCTCTCTCTCAAATAAATAAATAAGATCTTTAAAAAAAAAAGTCACTTGTATTATGTCAATTGGTTTCCACTTTTAAATTGTTTAGGTAAACATTATCATTTATAATTTTTTTGCATACAAAATCTGTGATGTGTCTGAGTATTATTATACAGCGTTTGCTCTATTGATCGTTCTAGTTGTAGTTTGAGAGACCACCATAAAAACGTCAAGGGCCACAAGGAGGGAGCAGCAAACATAGCTACATTCCACTACACGTCCTCATCTATTATGCTGTAAAGCAGGGGAAAATAGAATCAAATTCACTAACAAAGAAGAAAGAGATGAATTGAAGAAGGCCTGGATGGTTCATGTTTGATATCGAAGGACAGCACAGAAGTAGAACATGTGGAGAGGCAAGCGGGGCCCTACAATTTTAGAAACATTAGAATGTGTATTCCACTGTTGTATTTGAATTCTGCTCCTAGTTTAGCTATGTGGATATTTCCGTATGATTTAATCAAGATGAGTAAGATCTTGGTAAGTAAGGGTCGAATTCATAAAAAGAGTGACTTATTACTATACTCGTTCATTGAGAATGATTATTCAGGGCATTGGGCCTAAACTTGATTTTTTTTTTAAAGATTTTTATTTGTTTTTTGACAGAGAGAGATCACAAGTAGGCAGAGAGGCAGGCAGAGAGGGGGAAGCAGGCTCCCCGCTGAGCAGAGAGCTCTATGCACGACTGGATCCTAGGACCCTGAGATCATGACCTGAGTCAAAGGCAGAGGCTTAACCCACTGAGCCACCCAGGTGCCAATAAACCTGATTTTTTAAAAGAAGTTTTAATTATTTTAGAGAGAGAGAGAGAGCAGAAGCAGGAGGGGCAGAGAGAGAGGGAGAGAGAATCTCAAGCAGATTCTGCGCTGAGATCAAAAGCCACCACAGGGCTCAGTCTCATGATCCTGAGATTCGGACCTGAGCCTAAACAGAGTCACATATTTAATAGACTGAGTCACCCAAGCACCCTGGGGCCGAAACCTAATTTTTAAACTATTTAATTTGCTACTCCTTGTCGCTGAGAAAAAAGTGTTTGAGGTCAAGGTTCAGTCCTTTATCTCATTTCATCTTTTCAGAAAGAATATGATATCCCAAACAGCTGTGCAATCTGTCAAATATAGCTTACTTCATTTCTACCCTGGTCATTCAGATGGCTTTTGAACAACCAACCCGGCTATTGTTCTCTGAGAGGTTTTCTCCCCTAACACAAAGATTGCCTTAAACTGTGGCTTTGGGAATTGTAAACAAGCTACATATCGTGCTCAGTATCCATCCAAAGAACAATGCGAGTTTGCTCCATTTCCTTTTTAATGGAATTAGAGTTTTATTTTGTTCTGTTGTAAATTAGGAGAGGAATGTGAGTGAGAATATTTAAATTTTGATGGCAGTTTTGTGAAAGATGCAGGTTTTAAAAATTATCATGTGTGATGAGGTTGATTGTGGTAGGAGAGAATTTCAGGTCTTTTAAAAGGCTCATTTTCCTTCTTCAGAATAAGTTGAAACCTCTTTACAAGGCTCTAAATTTCTTTTTCTGCCCTTCCCGTATCTTGAAAACTTCTCTCCTCTTGCAACCCACTTCTCCTTCTTTGCCTTCTCCCTTTCTCTCTTCTTCTTTCCTCTCTCCTACACGACGCAAAGTGACACCTCAGTCTGATTTCGGGAGCTTCAAATCAACCTCCGTCTCAAAATTCTTAATGGGGGCTGCCATTTTTTTCTCACATTGTCACCTTGCTAACATCTTTTGATGAAAATGTCAAATATCTCAGACAAAGTCTAAATCTTATATCTGTAAAGAAACCAGCCTTTCAGCCCAGTGTTTGCCAATATGGTACATGGGACAAGTAAGGCTTGGTGGGGAGAAGGGATAGGGTTACAGAGTTCACAGCATAGTCTCCCCTCAGGAAGTCTCTCAGTCTCTGGTGGTAGGATGCAGAGTCAGGGATGCTGGGAATAAGGCGAATAAGTTTTAGAGATGGGTGTCCTTGTGGAAAAGAGAATGAGCAGAAACTAAAGGGAAATCTTCAACTTTATCAGCATCTTTCTTGAGAGCAATATTCTAAGACTCCCCAGAGTGGGTGATCATTCGATGAGGAAAAAAAATGTTAAATGAATGAATATGAAAAGAATTGTTTCAGTCAATTTTTTCTTTTACCTCAAATGTTGAGCAAAAGTAAACTACATTTGGCTATGTGACAGCTAATTATTCTTTTGAGCAAGTAGTTATATCCATAAAGAATGATATTCATTCCAAACCCTGTTCCAGAAGAGCAGAAAGATAAAGTGCTTCAACCTATTTTAGAGCAAGGTATAGAAGAAGAAATCTACTGAGTTTATAACTGATTGCTACAAGATTAGAAAAAGTGCTGCCTCATGCTTCTAGCAGATTTGGGAACCCTGGCTATATTCCTTAAATAATGAAAAGTTTAGCCATGTCTGTTGCTTCTGTACTTAAATTTAATTTAGTTAATTTTACGTGCTTAAGAGCATTCAGGAGCCTCAGGCAAAGTTTTGAAGAAGAAGGGATAAAATGCTGAATCTTATAAATCTTTGCTCTCTCTTTAAAGAATAAATATAAAATACCCATGTGCTCCAAAGGCTTGCACCACGGTATGAAGTACAGCAAGGGCCTGTGATTGTTTCTTTTTTTTGCAACAGCTGCGGAGGCCTTAATACTAAGGTGAAACCAGCTTAGTATTTAGCTTGACATGTTTAACCAAGTGTGCATTGAGTAGACGATAACGGTAAACAAGATACGACACATTGCCTAACTTTCAGAGCTAATTTTTTCTTTCTCTGTGCTCAGTCCATGAACGTTCGTGAGTCACTTCTGTGTATTTTCTGGTTATCGGGAAGTAAGGGGGCGCCTGGGTGGCTCAGGGAAGTAGGGACAATCATGTCAGGAAGAAAGGTGGTTCGGAATAGACCCCTCCACCAGACATGGTGACATTCAGTGTGTTCTTAGAAAGCAGGAGATCGCCTGAAGGAGCAAGGGAGGACACTTGCCTGTGCCCTGAAACTTACCTTTGCAAGTTGCTCGTGAATCTCAAGCAGGCTGGGTCGGTTGACCTTGGGCCCACTGATGCTACCGGTGTTGCGATAGTACTCAATCTTGGGAACGGCATCCACCGTGTTGTGGCCAAAGGTTTGTAGGTAGTATGTGTTTGTGTGAGAATCGTAAGCATGAAAACTGGCATCTGTTTTAGCATTTTCTCCATTTTGGAGGAAATTGTCATAGCACTCCTGATTCCCAGGCCTAAAGCTGATTCTGAATCTGTTATGGGTTTCATCCCCAAAAGAGGTTTCCTCATAATGTGGAGGGTCGGCATTGTTATCCACAGCTGCGCTGCTTTCATGGCTCTCGTTTATGACATTAACTTGAAAGCGATTGCTATTCCCTGGCACTGAATCCAGAAATATATTGGAAGAGTTGTTCAGAGACATCTTCCAAAGTGGATTTTTTGTTCTTGTTTTTGTTTTTGGACTAGGCTGTCTACTTTATGGTTGCTTTTTTTTTTTTTTAATCTATGTCTTTTCTCCTCAAAATAAACGCTATGTGTTTACATTAGGGAGTTCCTGGCTTTTGTTTTAGAAGGACTCAATAAATAGATTCTTGATGCATTGTCTCCTATACAGTCTTCAGAATGTTCTTCAAAGCTGTCATTGAAAAAGAAAAATAAACTTGTTTCAAGAAATATAAATACATTTAAGTAGGGATGGGACTATGAGGGAACAGTTTTATGTCACAAGACATACAATTTTAAGTTCGTTTTATTAAAAACTACCTGTCCAGGAACTTTAGTCACCTGAACAATTAAATCCCATAATAAATAACTGGGGAACTGTTTCAGCAAACCTAATTTTCAATGCAGTCACTAAACTGTTATCTGGGTTTGTAGTATTTGTTTAGACTCAGTGCAGTTGGATTTAACATGATTTTAGAAAAGATATAACTCTACCAACTGAGTACAGTAAGAGCTGATGAGAATAGTCTCAGCTCTCAGTCTGAAACACAGTTCATTGACCGTACTAAATGTTGAAACTGCAATCTATTTTATTATTGCTATGAATACATATGACGTGATAATGATAATTTTATTATATGATGATTGTAAAATTTTAAAAATATTTTTAAAACTTCTAAGAAATACATGCTATTAGTTTATAAAAATACATCCTGTGAAGAAGATAGCTTTGTAAATTTCTGGATTTTTTTTTATATTTCTGGATCTTTTACTAGCCTTTTTTTTGCTCGTACATTTATATTTTACAAATGCTATCATGGAACTTTAAAAAAATATATAAATATTTAGGATAAGGAAATAAATTTCTGTCCTTAATAAAGTTGTATGCTATATAGGTAAAAATCACGCCCTATTGATTCCCTTTAATGAAATAGTCTCAAATACATAGAAAAGCTTATATTTAATCATGAGATAAATAGATTACATAATCCCTTTACAATCCATGAACCCATCTTAGAACATTCTTTAATTAGAATAATATTTCTTTATTGATACCTTAAATTTTGGCTTTTTAGAAAAACAGACAAATACAAACAAAACCTGCCTCTCTCCTAAAGTTCTTAAGCTATTTATTTGAACTAAAAACAAAAAAGAAAGAAAGAAAGAAAATCTTAACTTTAACTTGCAAATAAACTTTTATGGGGGAAATTATAAGTGAAGCTGTCATCTCTTTAGTTTTTATAGAATATACCTCTTCTTATTGTAGTCTTCAATGTCTTTTACTTTTACTCCACTCCTCAGAATCTACCTTATGACATAATATTAAGTGTGATTTTTACCCCACCCAACAGTGTTTAACTTACCACCAGAAGAAGGAGAGTTCTTCTCAGGAAATATTACCTGTTTCAACATCACCCAGACATATATGGGGCACTTAGCTTTCAGCCCAGAATTGTAGGCTTCTTCTCATTGGTTGGAATCTTCCTTGAAAGAGATGATTGAGCAGTGATTGGTGTGGGATCAAACTGTGGGCACTGCCCCGTCATTAGCCCTGAGGAAACTTAAGTAACGCCTCAGCTAGTAACCAGTAGTAAACCATTAATCCGTTTAGATAGGAAGTCATATAAAGTTTCTTTAATTCATAAGGGAGTTGGATTGCTCAACAGTAATCATCCAATAAAATATAAGCGGTGCTTCGGTCGTTCGGTGCTAAGTAAATTGAATCCCATTGTCTTCACATGATTCCTGGTGACTTCCTATTGTTTAGCACGTATAGCAAAATCTAGGCTTCCAGAGATAATTCCTATACTTTGTAACTAGAATATGGTATTTGAGGTCATTTTATCTTGCTTATAGAAGATATTAGCTTAATTCTTCTCTGCATGGGAAGTGAGCAGATTGAATGTAGACTCAGTGATTTACTGAAAATATTTCTGCTTAGTGGGAAAACCATTTCAAGCAAGAATGAAACTGTGTTAAGTTTCCCAGTGGCCTTTTTGTCTCTACCTGACAAAACATTTATTTCAAACCCGGTTTTTTAGTTTTATTGAGGGAAAGGTTTTGTTCAAATCTGTGAGGTGCTGAGTATTAAGACAGCACGAACAATTCCTCTGTGCAAGTTCTGTCATTGGTCTTTGATCGGGGTGACTGAATGAATCCTCCTTGTCTTTTATAAGAAGCTGTCCAAGTGATTTCCAGCTATCTGAGCAGCATGATTGTAGCTTGACACAGTGGCTAGGAGCAAGACTCTGAAGTCTGTATACTCGACTCACATCCAGTTTTGCCACTTCCTGTGGCAAATTCCTGTGATCTCTGGCAAATTGGTTGATCTCTCTGTGCCTTGACTTTCTCAACTGTAAAATGCAGTTGTGAATAATAATGATACCCACCTTGCTGTAAAGTTATCAAGGGGATAAAATGAGTTAATTTGTGTTGGATTTAGATCAGTCCTCATTTGTACTTAAGCACTTTCACTGTTTTGGAAATATTTACAATTGACTGATGATTTTACTTAGTCACATAGAAGATTCCAGGGTGAATCATTAGAGATTGAGAGAGGTACTATGCCTATTAAAGTAGGAGAAAAGGTAGGTCAGTGAACCAATGATGGATTGTAGAAAAGGGTCTGCAGATACCTAAGTAAAACCCCTTAGACGCTCTTAGGCAAATGTCATGTGAATCAATCAAGCTAATGTCATGAGGCTGTTTCAGAAATAGAGACAGAATTACAACTATGTACCACTAACTCACTCTGCTCTTAAGTACAAGGCATTTATCTGTTCAACAAAAGGTTCTGAGTCTCCACATAGAAGGCACAGATTCAAATTCATTTCAGATTATTCTGGCTCTTGCTATTATTTAAACAGCTAAGATGGGGCTGCGACTCAAAACAAGCCCTCATCACTGGCCCTGGATGGAAGCTGTGAACTCGCTGGCAGTTACTTCTGCTACCTCTAGTCCCCTTTTCCTTCAACCATTCCCTCACCCCCCTCCCCTCCCTCTTTCAGGAGCCCACCTATTTATTCCTTAATCTTTTTCCTCTGCTGAAGACTGGGAATGTGTCCTATAGTGGTCAATTTCCTTTTTCCTTGCTGCTTGTCTGCCTGACTACAGTGTCGTGTGAGTTAGTTTTAGTCTTGGTCTTATATCAATCAGACATTTTCATTCTAAGCCTTTTATCTGTAACTGTGAAATGAAAGTCTTTGTTCTCTATTCAGGGGATTCAGACTTTCTGGAGCAGATGGGAGATGGTTTGGGGGATATGGATGAAATTACACCACCCATAAAGCCAACCTTGAAAGGTAAACCCAACTTAAGCTTTTCAGACATGTGGGTAAAGTAACAGGAGGAAACTGTCCGGAGGTATGCTCCTCTATTTTTTCTCTTGTCTTTTCTGATGGGGCTCTCCGGAAGGGGCAGCTAGAGGATCATCTGACTGTAACATTGGACATTCCTAGAAGAACTAGCATCTCATGAAGTTTTCATGATGTATCCATACTGTAACCATTCTTCATATTTTTTATATTGTTTCTAGCTCTGAAAAAAAGACACTGACAATTCTTTCCCCGCTGCTACCCTCCAAAAATCTAAGGTAAACAACAGATCATGAATAAATGCTATGGATGAAGACACGTTTGGTTAAAAGATTTTCCATTTAGAGGTACTGAAAATAATACTATGGTGGAATTGATGATATCTGAAAAGCTTCTGAGTGTTGAACTTTCAGAAACAAGGCTCATATGTCATCAACTTTTCTTGTGTTTTGGGTTTTATGGTCTTTCTTCTTTTCAAAGGAAAAATCTGTCCTTGTTATGTTCTAGTCACCAAAATGGAGGGTCTTGCTGGGTGTCCTCCTTGGGGGACAAATGGTACATCTCATACTTGGATGTATATCTTAACAAATACTTTAGAAGCCTGGGTCACAAAGGAGATGCCTAGTGTCCCTGGGCACACATAATTTTCAGTACATCCAGCTGACTTGGCTCAAGGAGATGTTCTTGGATAAAACTAACTGGCTATGAGGTGTCCCAGGCCCACACTCCTGTACCTACTGGGGTTCAAAGAGCTCCTTGAGGTGTGGGTTTGATCCAGAAGATTAATAACCAACACTGACGTGTTCTAAGTCTACTAGGAGATAGAAAGTATCAGGAATGAGACAACTTGTTTTGGAATGCCATAGACTTGAGCAATAACCATACTTGTAAGGTGTACAGAAATGCTGAGGATAGTGTCTTGGAGTACAGCATGGTCTTTATAAACAAGGCATCTGACATTGGACTGCCCATGTTCAATTCCTTAATCCACTGAGCCACCCAGTTGCCCGCCATGTTCAATTCCTAACACAACCACTCTCTCACTTGATGACCTTGGAAAGTTATTTAATCTCTCTCAGCTTTAGTTCCTCACCTGTGACATTAATATAATAAAATGGAAATAGTAGTATTGAACTCAAAGGATTCATAAGGGTATCAAATCACATAATAAGTGGAAAGCACTCAATTTAGTGCTAACTCATAGTAAATATTAGCCCTTTTTTTTTTTTAGTGTGTTTGGCAGTTTTGTGTTCTGGAGACACAAATATTTTTGTATTTATTTATCTCCTACTATATTCTTCCACTTGTTAATCAGAAAGAGTCAGAATTTCATAGTTGGAAAGAATTTTAGAATAATATAATTCTATCCTTTCATACATCAAAGGAAGAGAATGAAGATTGAAGAGGAATAACTTACACTAAACCGTTCCTTCTTGAGGTTTGAGAATCTCTATTTCTATTGCCAATGAGGGTAATAAATAATGATCACATGGTATGTTCCAACAATATTTTATGATTTTCAAGTTGCTTTCACATTCATTACACATCACTTGGTCCTCTCAACATCCCTGTAAAATATGCAGGATAGGTTTCTTTATCCTTGTTTTGCAGATCTGGAAAAGTGTCCCTTAGTCATAAGGCTAGTTCTTGACTAAGTCAACATTAGAATTCAAATCACAAGAGATTAGACTCCTAAACTGCAAAACATCTAATGACATCTTAAACCTTCATTCATCTCAGGTCTCTGGCTTCCAGATACATTCACTGGGTTCATAGGGCACTAGAATTGAAAGGGACATTAAAAATGCTTTGATTAGCCTCCTCCTTGAAGTCCATACAGGTTAGATGACTTGTCCAACCACACGTGTTTATTGAATTTACTGAATGAAATGAGCTTCTTCCAGCATGCTCAAGGAAATTACAATTGTATCTTCCATGTGTCGTAGTGGCATAGCCCTAAAAGCCTTAAATGGTGAAACTCTCACGCAAGTGCATATTCAAATGTCCCTTTATCAAACTCTTCAACTTCGTCTTCCCATGTAGAGGAAGGCATGCTACTATACGGGTCTAAGAGGATTTTGAAGCATCTGATAATAAGAAGTCCCAAGAATATACACAAAATCCCAACAAAAGCAAAGCCAGTTTTTTGCTCCAGAGTCAATGAAAAAGCTGATACTTCGTTGACACTCATTTTAGCTGAAGAGTTGCCACAATAGGTACTACTCATTATTCACTGTCACAGCATTATGGCTCTTCAGAAGTGCTGCTGGAGTCACCTCTTGACCTAGACACAAAATTGGACTCAGTTTAGTGTTATTCATGTATGGTATTGAGCAGGTAACTGTTTTCTAAAATCTGGCAGTTTTCAAACTCTCTTGACTTAGCTCACAAAAGACATGTGAAAACATCAGATATGGATCAAGATCAAATTGGCATTGGAGATGCTACTTCTATTGTACTCATTACAGAATTGCCTTTGGGGACACCTGAAACTACCCATATGCACTAAATATAAAATCAGGTATGGCAGTGAATATTCAGATAATTAACCCCAGAAGCTTTTGGTTCAGTGTAAGATGGTTAAGTCATGGCTTCCTTGACCTGAATTGTCATCTAATATTTACTTTGATTTTTCCATGTGTAGATAACACCATAAATAATCATAGGGTGTAGGCTGGTCACACCCTCTAAGGTCCATGTTTTAAGGTCTCTCTCCAGTGCCATTTTGTCTGATACAGATTCTGATCCTTTTAAATAGGTGCAATGTCTTCTCTCTTTTTCATTCTCTTAGCTTTTAGACTTATATACCTGTTTTTCTTTCCCACTACTGCTCCATATGCTAAATATTAATTTCTTAAAGAGATAGATTGTGTTTACAAAATTATTTTAATAAGAGCAGTATCCAATATAGCATCTTGTAGGTAGTAAGCAGCAGTAGCTGTGCATTAATTGTCTCCCCACCAGCCCCATTAGCTTTCAGCATCCTAAATAAACATAAAACCAAGTGAAACAGCATTATTTGCTATAAACATTCAGCTTCAAGATGAGCTCCCCAGTTCTCTTCCCAAACAGATTCCCAGTCCTAAGCTCCTTCTGTACCGAGATTTTAAAACTACAGCAAAAGTATTCACAAAGTATGTGTTGGATTAAAGCAAAACAGATTTTCCCATTTGATGTCTTAATATTAATTAAATTAATTAATTAAATTAAGATTAGTTAATTAAATCATATGGTTACTAACCCATAGCCACCCTTCTTGAGGGGACTTCTAGCAAGTAACTTGTCATCCAATAACAAAGAATAATAGATTTTTCTTGTTTGCATTTTTATTATTGCTTTTTCTAATAATTTGTAAGAATTACTTATTAAAATGGCTGACCCTTCAAATTTTTTTGGATTCGATTTTCAGAAAACAACTGATACAGAAGAGTAAAGAAAGGAAGTAATTAATAAGAACAAATTTGTAGCTTTCACTGTTATTCACTAATGAATAAGCCAGTTAATATTAAACAATATTTTACTTTATAATACTTTGGATTACAAAACAGCTTTACCTTCAGGAATATTTAATACATTGTGCAGTATGCTTTAAACGGAAAAATATTGTTTCAAACTTCTCTGTTACACTTCTTCCCATCAAATCATTTTTTTCTTCCTTAATATGTATAGTATAGTGACTATACTTTAATTTTTTCAAAATTTAGTATCACTTAGATGGATCAGAGTGATTTTTCTAATTGAGCTCTTGTACTATTTATACTGTAGAAGACATGAGACTGGACTGAATATCTAATGACCTTGGGACTTAACAAGAACCTTTTTCCCTGAGGAAAGCTCCACTTTTATTGCTTTTATCAGTTAAAGGTCTTTTGTTGAGATCCATACATTCTCTGGTTCATTTGTTTAACAAGTGAAGACACTGAAAAGCAGGATGTTTCTACATGGACATGCTGAACCAAACCTTTGTTGTATAACTGACTGATTCAGCCAAGTAGCTAGTTTGAACTATTTTTTTCATTAGAGTCATGACTTTGCTAGGCTATATCATTTGCCTATTTCAGAAGACATGCAGATAAGAGGAGGCAATAAACCTGCTTTACTGGTGGATGCGTGTGGCGTGTCTAACAGGCTCCCTCTAATGGAGGACTTCTTGCCCAGAAGCTGGGAGTGCTGCCACTAGGTAATCTTCAGCT
This sequence comes from Lutra lutra, assembly GCF_902655055.1. Lineage (NCBI taxonomy): Eukaryota > Metazoa > Chordata > Mammalia > Carnivora > Mustelidae > Lutra > Lutra lutra. The sequence goes on along the minus strand of NC_062284.1, from coordinate 67,224,323 downwards.
GTATGTAGCCCCTTTCGTGGGGAGCTGCCTGCCTCATGCAAGGTCACAGTCTGTTCCCAGGGCAGACCATTTCTAATGACTGATTGATGCAAAATTAAAAAGCCTGGTCATTTCGACTCAATAGAGCACAACTCTGAAAGACCATTCTAGATCTAGAGTTGTACATACAGTAAAATAAGACTGCACTGGTTCTACATTATAGTTCAACTTCTGCACACTCCTGCCTATTCCCCACTCTTTCACAAGTGTTGGGCCCAAGAGCACCACTTAATAAACGTCCTCACACTGAACTCTGCTCAAAGACCAGTTTCTGAGGACCACACTCGCAACAATTGCTAATGCAAAAGTTAAAACATCTGTACATTTTTCAACTGGTCCATATTGACATTATGTAGAAACAACCTAAACTATGTATAATTATGATATTAGTTCAATTTATTTATGTTTTTAAAAATCATACTGCAGACAGAAACAAAGGGTTGTAGCTAAGCATTAGAAGAGTTAAGTCAGTTAGCTCTTAATGAGTAATCCACTAGTCTCTGTTATTTATATTAAAACCCATCAATTGACCAAACAAACAGACAAACAAAAAGAGGCATTTTCTAGCTGTAGCAATAAAACACTCATCTCATTTGTCACTATTAAAATTAAAACACAGTATCTTCCAAGTTTGAGATACAAAATCCCTTATTTTTTTTTTCTAATTTAAATTTTTTTATTTTTTCAGCATAACAATATTCATTATTTTTTGCACCACACCCAGTGCTCCATGCAATCCGTGCCCTCTACAATACCCACCACCTGGTGCCCCCAACCTCCCACCCCCCCCCCCTTCAAAATTCTCAGATCGTTTTTCAGAGTCCATAGTCTCTCATGGTTCACCTCCCCTTCAAATTTCCCTCAACTCCCTTCTCCTCTCCATCTCCCCTTGTCCTCCATGCTATTTGTTATGCTCCACAAATAAGTGAAACCATATGATAATTGACTCTCTCTGCTTGACTTACAAAATCCCTTATTAAATTACCTAACACACCAGATAATGCCTCGTCCTGAGGGTCTCAGACAATCTGAATTACTTTCCTTTTTAATGCAAAAATAACTAGTTTTCAAGTACTAATTATAGTTCTCAGCTTCTATCATAGTTATCCAAAAAAACATCTGAACTGAATCAAAGTAAATTTATTGAAAAATATAATTTTTGATGAATAAAGTTCTGGTTTCTGAAAATCTGATTTTTAGGCACCCAGAAAACATGTCAAAAAATATTTAACATTTAGTTGAAGTGAATAAGAAAACTTCTGTTTGATTAAAAAAAATTGGCCTCGGAGATAAATATCAAGATTCAGCAGCTCAGAGTTCAGTGTTTCTTGTTTATTTTTTATCAGATTGATAAATGATAGCATTCCTAGAAAGATTCACATGATTTGTACTCTAGGTGATTCCAACCCATAAGGGCGAGGGTCCATGCACAAACAGGAAGAAAACAGCATAGATTTCTACAAAGGCAATAGAAGGGAAGAGGGAATAAACTTGTATTTAGCATACACCATATACCAAACATTGCTTTACATCTATTATTTTATTTAATCCCCATAATAACCATGCAAGGTTAATATTAGTATCTTTAATATCCTGATGACAGAAGAGATGCAAAGCCAACAAATTTAGAGGAAATAGAGATTTCGCTCATTTAGGGATCAGGAAAGAGATTGTAAGAAATTGTATTTGAGCTTAGTCTTGAAAAACAGAAGATTTAGGTATGTGCAGAAGGAAACAGCATGACAATAAACACGAAGGTAGAAGAGTGCTGAATTTGTTCACAGTTTGGCACAAGTAAAGCGGAGTATGGGAAACAGTACATTAGAAAGGTAGGTTGAGCCAAGATGTGAAATTCCTTGACTGTCAGGCTGAGTTTGCAATTTATTTGCCTAAAGGTTGAGATGCTTGATGGTGAGGCCAAAATAGACAAAGATTTCAGGGAGGGAGCATCATGGGAAAGAAATGGTCCAGGTGAGAAGCAATGAGGGCTTGGACTAACAAAATAGATATGTGGGAGAGGAAATGGGTTTTAAAGATATTTATAAAGATATTGGGGAAGTTCTGGCAAATGATGGAAGGTAGAGGGCCATGGAGAGAGAGATATCAAAGATGACTCCTCTCTATTAAGCCTGGACAAGTGTAAAGACAGTGCTTTCATTAACCAAAATTAAGAAAATATGTACAAAGTGTCAATTTAGAAAGTAAATGAAAAGTTTAGTTCTGTGCTTAGTGAACTTATGGTGTCCATACCTGGGACATAGTAGATATTCAATAGGCAGTTTTAAACAAATTAACCCAGATCATGCTGTTTAGCATAAAATTACTGGTGGGAAGAATATCTTAAGGATATTACTGACAAATATAATTTGTGTGGAAGAATAGTTCCAGGATGAAGAGAGTTTAATATATAGAAGAATTTACAGATCAAAACTTAAGAGGAAAGAAAGAGTTGCTGAGTTTTGCAGAAAAGGAAGACCAAGAAGGGTGCTAACTGCATTCAGATATTTGAAATGTTACTGTAGGAAGCCAGATCTACTTGTTCTGAATTGATCCAGAAAGCAATTTTTATGTCATCCCATTAAGGTTCTATTTGCAGTCACCAAAAAGGGTTGAAGATGAAAGAAACCTAGCAATGAACCTCTGAGAATCCTTCTCTTACAAGAAGAAAGCAGGATCTGCTAGTGGAGTTGTATTAGGAATGATCAGAGTCATAAGTGAATCTGTAGTAGGAAGTTCACTTAGAACAAAGGAAGCTAAAGTTTCTAAAGGTATTGGTGAACAGTGTCAAATTCTGCAGCGGTGATAGAAACTACGTGCTGAAAAACAGGGCCTTGGGTTTGGCCTTCAGAATTTTTTCATTACTTTAAAAATTTTGGTGGAATGTCCAGGAGGGACACTAAATTGAAGAGGGTTTTGGAGTGATGGGTAATGAATAAATAAAGCCAAATGATAAAAGAAACTTGACAAAAAAGATGATTTACTTGCACAAAAATTTAAGTGCAAAAGTTTAGATCTAAAAACCAATTATTTCTAATAATAAAGACATGATTATATATTCAACTTTTAAAAGTAGAACCAAATAAATTCAGTTGGGGTTCAAAGAACTAGGAAATTTCTATTTTTAGCCAGAAATTCGGGAGATAAAGAACAGAGGTTTTATTAATATCTTAAAAGAATTTGGACTTTTAAATTCATTTTAAAATTCTACCTATACTAAAGATGAAAGCAAGATATAAGTCAAGGTAAACAATTTAAGGGTAGTATTTAAGATTGGAAAAAAGTCTGACCATTGCTGCAGGCTGTCTCCATAAGCAAATAAATAAAAAGTTAAGCAATTGCCTAACAATATGTTCAGCAAATAGATGCTCATGGTAATTTAAGCCATAGGTGTAGCAAATGAAATACCAATATTTTCAGTCCTATTTTTTTCAAACATTTGCCCAAACTTTCCATTTTGCTTGTTGTGTGAAATGAACACTTGTCTCATTTCAACAGCAAGTTTTGAAGTTTTTGAGAATATATTGTAAGTGCAGTGAGCTTTGTACTTTTCTATTGATATAGAGCATAATTTGATGAAAGAAAGTATTGCTAGTAACAAAATATTGTTAAAAATAAATAGAACTCTCCACTTACAATACTGACTTCTTCATAATCAATAAGATATCTGAAATTACTCAATGAATGTGGATAAAAGATACATTTTCACTTTCTCTAGTCTGTGACAGAGATGGAAAAGCAAAATAAATCATTAGTTTCTGTAAAACAGACATTTTAATGCCTACCTCAGAAGGAAAACATCATCTTAATATCTTGTTTACTGGGAAATAGAAAAATGAGAGACATTTAGACCATGAAGTTATAAAACCAGGATAAATAAACCCTGTTGAGAAAAAAGAAATGAATTTTCAAAAAAAGAGTAGATGTAAAATTGTGTAGTAGAAGTTATTTTAAATATGCTACACCACAAAAAATGAACAAGATCAACATATAGGTACTTTAGAAATGAGCAATTGTGTTGAAAGTACATCATTTCCTTCATGGCAATTGTTAGGAACTGAGATTTTTAAGTCCTGATGAGTCATAGGATTGGGCCAACAGTATAGCTGTAGACCAAAAGGCCAAAATCTCACTCAATAGCTTTGTAATTAATAACCAATAAACAAAGTCTTTCTATGATCATACAAATCATACCATTGTGAGTAGTCAAAGATACCAGTATTTTATACCATATATATGTGTGTATATATGTATATAATATGCATATACATATACATACATATATGTATAACCACATACGACATGGATGTTGTATGTGATTTTTTTCTTCTGTGAATAAGTTTACTGATTAGAAATATAAAATTTCACTTTTCAGAAACCTATAGTTCGTTTGCATGCCACAATGTGCAACTGTAGAAACCAATATTGAAAAGTATATGCCCATTTTTAAAAAAAAGAGAGAGAACCTCTTGTATTTTATTTTAATCAACAGGTTTTTTCCCTCTGGTATATTTATCTAGTAATGATAATCCAAACAGTATATCTGAAATGACAACTATTATAGTGGAATATGGTATTCTCGGTGAAAAGTATTTTGATACTGGATATCAGATATAATGATCTTTAATGCTAATAATATGAACACACATGATTTCATAAAATGAGACATGTAAGAAAACCCAGGCTAAAAAAATAATGACTCCTCCCATATACACATATACACATATACACATCCCCCACCAAATATCAAGGTTATTAAATCCCATTCAAAGTAAACAGGGAAATGAAGCATTGTTCAGGCCATTTCTGCACAGACTAGTTAATCATTAGGAATGGAATGTGTTGGAATTAAAGGAAAACCTTAAATTACAAACCCAGATGTCGTCATAATGGTGAAGTACATACATTTCAGGCCTTGCCAGAGATCCAAAACTCTGGGATCTGCCAGAACCAATACCCTCCCCCCAACCTTTCAGATTTCAACCTTTAGAGAATCTTCGTATGGCTCCCCAAGGACTCTGACATTGGATTTTTTCAAATACTGGATATCTGGTCTGAAATTTTTCAAAATTTCTCACTAGAGAAACCTGGACTGTCATTATTGTTCTGCTTTGTTTGTCTCCAGTTCTCTTTGGACGTATTAAACTAAAGAAGCGTAGAAACCTCCTACAAAACATGGGAGAAGCATCCGAAAGCTAACTGCAAACGCAAAACACATTTTATTTTTTCTTTTTGACAGCAGCAGCAGCAGCAGCAGCAGCAGCAGCAGCAGCAGCAGCAGCAGCAGCAGCAGCAGAAACATCAGGGCTCTTTTCTCCTTTAGAATTTGAACTGACCAGACCTGCAGGCTGTATCCCCCACCCCCCTTCCCTTTCCGGCTCCCTAGCTTCAGAAATACAAGAGAATGAGGACAGGCTTCTCCTCTGGATCTTCACTGAAACCCTGTCAGTTAATGCGGAGGGTAGGGGGAGAAAGTTACTTCGCAGGCAGCAATGTCTCACCTTCCATGCTTGTTGCCATGGAGATGAAATCCAGCGAGTAGACTTAAGTGTTGGCAGGTTTGTCTGTGTTCGCTGATCGGTTCAGTAACAAAAAGGCGTGTCCTGGGAACCTTCGTGGAGTCACAGGACCGTGGTTAGCGCTCTCCTGGCCTAGGTGTGTAAATGTCTGTATCTGTCAGTGAGAGACAGAGGACGTGGGCGCCCGCGAAGTACGTGTGCGCGCGCTAGTGTATTTGCAGGAAAATGTGCCTGGATTTATTCGATGTGGCAGAGTGTAAATATTTGCGCGCGCGCGCATGTATGTGAAGGCGACTGTGTTTGTGAGACAGAGAAGAGTTGGGAAATGAGAGGGGGCGGGGAATGGGCCACCGCAGCAACAGGCTCTATTCCTCAGTTTTTCGAAAAAAGAAGAAAAAAAAGAAGGTGCTCATTTTCACTGTCACACTGCAGGGTAGCAATCGGAGTTCATTTGGCTTCTTAAGGCAGTGGAGGTTTAATTAATTTATTCTTAAAATCCGTGTTTTCCTCTCCTCTGCATCCGTAGCTGTGCCGCGGGCATTTTGTTGTACTGGTTGACCGCAGTCTCAGCCGGGGAGTTGACGCTAAATACGTCTTCCTTCTCGTCTGATAAGAGGAAGACGAGAGTGATAGTGTGTTGGTTTAACTGGGGACCGCATGCGTCATTTGGAATTCTTTTTTCCTATTCTTCACCTTTTCTTTTCTGCGCAAACCCAACCGGATCCTGCCCTCCCTCCCCGCCCCTGCTTTTTAGGGATTGGCGTCCAGGCGCTGTCCGTAGTGCTGAAAAATTGCGTAGACCTACCAATGAGCTAGAATACACCAAGACAGGAATGTTCCATAAAAGCCCATATGTGATTGCATGGCACGTTTTCTAAACACTGTTCAGTACATAGACTCTAAACTTAAACGGCATTGAAAGCAAAACAAAAACAAAACAAAAGAAAACAACAATACAATCTCTTCCTGCATTCTTACTTGGGGGTCTTGTCCAACTCAATTATAAGGGTCCAATTCTATTTATGTTTGGATACTATATTCAGAACCTTCAAATTGCAAACACCTGTAGATTCTCTAAAAACTTAATTATTAGTTCTGTATGTTATTAAATTGTCAGCAATTGGGGGAAATGTTGATGCAGAATTGGGTCATTGTTAGTGTAAAAAATGCTGAAAGCCCATGATGTAAAGATGAGTTAGAATTCAACAATAAGGGGCGCCTGGGTGGCTCAGTGGGTTAAAGCCTCTGCCTTCGGCTCAGTTCATGATCTTAGGGTCCTGTGATCCAGCCCTGCATCGGGCTCTCTGCGCCTCAGGGAGCCTGCTTCCTCCTCTCTCTACCTGCCTCTCTGCCTACTTGTCTGTCTGTCAAATAAATAAATAATCTTAAAAAAAAAACCAAAAAAAAAAGAATTAAACAATAAAGTGAAGACAATGTATTTAGAGTATTTACTAATTTAGGAAATTTCATGGTCTTACAAGAAATGGGCAACGTATAAATGGGAGTTCATACAAGACTATACTGAAAAATACTTATTCTTTTTCATTTAAAACTTTTAAACACCCTGGGGATACACAGGTGGTTCAATTGTTTAAGTGCCCAACTCTTGATTTCTGCTCAGGTCATGATCTCAGGTTGGTGAGATTGAGTCCCACAGTGGGCTCAGCACTTAGCCTGGAGCCTGCTTGGAAATTTCTCTCACCTACTCCCCTCTCTCAAATAAATAAATAAATAAATAAATAAATCTTAAAACAAAACAAAACAAAACTATTAAACACTCTATAATATAGGTGAACTGCCCACCAATGAAGAAAGTGGAAGAAGTTCTTCCAGTAACATGTTCCTAGCCATGTCTTTATTGACTCTTTTTTAAAACTTGCTAAGTGGGGGCGCCCGGGTGGCTCAGTGGGTTAAAGCCTCTGTTAAGCATCGGGCTCTCTGCTCAGTGGGGAGCCTGCTTCCTCCTCTCTCTCCCTCTGCCTGCCACTCTGCCTACTTGTGATCTCTCTCTCCATGTCAAATAAATAAATAAAATCTTTAAAATAAAATAAAACTTGCTAAGGGCCCCCATCCTATTTTGGTAGTATATGCTACAGCAGTGCCTCCTGAAATTTAATGTGCATATGAAACCCCTCAGGATCTTGAAAAAATGCAGGTTTTCATTCAGCAAGAATGAGTTTGGGTCTCAGATTCTGCATTTCTAATATCCAACGTGATGCCAGAGGTTGCGAGTTCAGGACCACACTTCAAGCAACAAGTTCCAGAAATATTGTATTCTGGCAATACAGTCATAGAGTATGGGAAAGGAGGTCATTTTCTTCCATCTATTATTCTTTGTATGTTTCTAGACTGTTGCAAGAATGTTCTATTCAAATAAGTTCAGAAGTTAACCATTTAATTTACACAATATTAACCAACTGTTTGTGCCTCAAACTGCTTTTAAATTTGTTCATTTGGTTTTGATTTTGACACTGTCTAGACACATACTGCAGTTTACATCACCCTATATTTTCATACTATAACTGGCAATCACTCATTCTCTTTGAATTCCAAACTCAAGGAAAAAAAACCTAAGTAACATGATTTTACTGCTCATGTATGGGCCCCACACCAAGGATTTGTTGTCATGACTGGAGATTTTGACTTGTAATTTTATGACTTTTAGTATGGCTTCATACTAAATGCTCATTATACTGACTTTACAAATCTGAATGTTACAATCTAATTCTCATCCAAATTAGAAAGTGAGATAGGGCTATTGTTTCATAGATCATTTGAGTAAATGCTGATCTGTCATGTCATTGACATAGCATAAGTATAGTTAGATTCTGAAGATTCTTCTGGATTTTTTCCTCCTCCCTCTCCTCCTTCTTCTTCTTAAATTCATGCATATATCAGTTGATACTCTGTTTTTAGTCAATATTTTTGAGTTGATGTGAAAGATAAGTTTTGACTATATATTAAGTTCCTTGGTGTTAGTTTGTGCATGATCTTGATCTTTCTCAAGCTATATGAAAGGTGATGATGTTCTGGAAAGTCGGCAAAGTGGCTCACTTAGGAAAATGTAATGAATTAAAAATCCATTATGTTCTACTTCCTTTGCTAGTGGCTGGGATACAAAGATAGATGATCTTTGGTCTCTGACCTTGATGAGGTACATTGCAAAATAACATGGCAAGTCTACTAAGTTTTATAGAAGTGCAGAGATTAGTAATTTATATTCTATTCTCCATTGCCAAAGAAGTGACGAAGAATAGCAAAATAGACAAAACCCAGAATACCTGCATTTCAGGTCCTTGTCAATGCCTGCTACTCAATTTTTATTTTAAAAAATTATTGACAGATAAGAAACATATAAATGCTTTTCTAAAGCACACATGATTAATCCATACTTCTGGATAGTCTCTTATTTATTTTCAGAGCAATACAAATTATTGGAAAGGTAAATATATATGTAGCATTGTTTAGACCTCCTCCAAATTGAATTGCCTTTCCTATGCTTCAATATTCTACTTTCAGCTTATATGCAAATATTCTGTATAAAACAACCCTCAGTTTACATGCCCTGCTCTATATGTACTATAGGGTTGTTACTACAGACTCAGATTTGCCCAACACATCACTTACTATTTCTTATATTAAATCTCTTCAAAAACATTTCTTTCATTGACAGTTTCCTGAATTGAACTCTCATACTCCTCCTCCTCACTTAAACTATCCAAAGCTAAGTGGTACGTTCTCTTATACACAATGTGCATCATAAAATTGATTCCATTTGCTTTTTCTTTTAGTCACTAGGGATGTCCAAGTAAAATTAATATCTAGAAATTAATAACTGTGTAAAATATTAAGGACTTTATGTTTTTTTTCTCTATTGCCTTGACTACTGCAATTTTGTTTTCTCATGTACTGGTATATTACTTTTTTTTCATTATCTGTTTTAATGTGTGTCCTATATAAATGTCCTCACAAAATCAGAAAGGAACTAAAGAAATTAGAAGTAAGTAAATAAATACATTTATTTTTCTACATTTATTTTTCTGTTTTTTGGCCAAAACTGTTGACTACTGTGTGGGTATATATAGTTAGTTGTTCTATAAGTTTTTTTTAATAAGACACTAAAATATAGAAAAAATCATATAGTTAGCTATGAAGATAAACATATAATTTATTATGACTACATAAATGTTAAGCTAGCAGAAGATATTTTAACTTATATGACTACAGATCAGGTTTATTTCAAAACACTTTGTTTCTCTGTTTCTCTGTCTGTATCCTAAATAGTATCCTTTGTATGAGTAGGACTTTTTTTTATGTCAGAGAGCAGAAGTGTTGATTATCCAACTTACTAGAAGATGTGGCAACTATAGAAATTTAAAGAACATGATAGCCCCCCTTTTATGAACATACGTTAGAATAATAGTGCAACAAAGGAACTAAAATCAAGAATTTCTTCTAACAAGCTGGCTCAGGATACTTTTCAGAGGGAAATTTTCCTTGCTGTGAATTCTTGCTACCCTGGCTCCAGCTGAATTCTTGCTGTCATGTTTTCTATGGTGAGATCATCTCTTGAACTTATTAGGCCAACATGTTACCTTCAGCTTTTCGTGGAAACCTACATCTTGTCTGGCTGAAGTTTGATTATTCTTTCTAAACTAAAATGTCTTAATATAGCTGGGTCTTTTTATTTGAAGTATTGCTATTTACTCAGCTACTGAACTCTAAAAAATGTATTAAAGACAAATATAAATTATTTTTGCTATAAGCACTAAAAAATTAATCCAATGCTTATTTGGCTTTAGATGGTAGGCAATAATTAGCTATATCCAAATGTCCCCTTTATCTTTAAAAGTACATTCTTACCTATTCTAGTGTCTTTTTTATCTAGCCATGCCCTTTTCTCATGTGAGTGGTTTTAATTTTTTTTGAGTGTTAAGATTGATTGAAAATACCGTAAGAAATACATGCCCTCTACCTAAAAATACATGTGGGAAATTCTGCTCACAGCTTAGAGCATTCTTGGGGCTTGGAAGCCCATTTCTATTATCCCAAAGTAATTCAAGGAACAATCTAAAAATCTCAGCAAAAATGAATGGTCCATGGTCTTGTTCTCAGTTTTGTAACTTAGTGTTGACTGGCTTAAAGTTCTGTACTTTTTTTGTTCTAACCATCCTATTAGTTTTCTATTTTCTTTCCTTGGAGTTCTTCCTCTAGGTCATTTTACATCTGATCTCTAGAGAGTAGCCAATGCTGAATATGCTGACATAAGATTAGAGAGTACAATAATAGGATGATTAGATTTGATTAGAAAATGACTGTGGGATTTTTGTCAACAGTGAAGAAACTATCTAAAGTAAGTGGACTCATAAGTGAATTGAGCATGATGACACTTCAGTGTGGTTAATGATCTAATGCTGCTCTGTTTGATGAGTACCATTGGAAATGAGATGTTATGTTTTGCTGGTAAACTTTTCTGCAAAGAAAAAAATGTGCTAAATGCTTCAGTTTAGAGTGATCTATTTGAATGAAGTTTCATTTAATTGGCTTTAATTTACAGCCCATAAGCTTTAAATTGTTTCATTTAAAGTATACTTGAAGCCCTGTACTATATTTACTGTTGAATCTAATGAGTATGAAAGGATACCTTGGGCACAATCTCCACAAATGTGTGAGCAATAACCGTGGTATAATATATTAAATTGGTTTATTTTACTGGGTTAAAGAAACAAAGAAACAGAAGGAGTTTATTTTGCTGCAGTGCATGTGTCAGTACTATGAATCAGTTAATACATAATTGGCAAATAAGTATGTCAATAGCATGTGGAAATCAATTGGTTTATATACGGTTTTCCTCCAAATGTTAGGGCTCGACTACCAAGTGAAAGCGGCTTAAACCCAAGTCTACACTAACACAGCTGAATGCAGTGAACTGTGGAGAAAAGCAGTCCTATACACATGCCCATTTCACTCCTTCTTACTCTTGGCTCAGTCTGGCTATGTGCTTTGTCTTGTAAATGCATACTTATCAGTTCTTCCTGGTCTTTGTGCATTGGTCCCTATATTCATAATTCAACCTTTCTTTACACTTTTTCTATCATTCTTTCCTAACTAAAAATTTTCTTGTGAGGTTCTAGTTATATTGTAATGTATATTTTTAACTTGTATTTTTAAGTATGTTAGATTTTCATTTTTTGTAAATGTTTTTTGTGGTGTTCTGGCTGTGAAGATGAATGGGCTTTACATTTTCCCTCCAATGTGATTTTTTTTTCTCCTAAATATTTTCAGTTTTTTTTAATTGAGTGGGCTTTATTTTTAATTTTAATTTTTTTCTGGGATGGGGGCAGAGGGAGAGAAAGAATCTTAAGCAGGCTCCACACCCAGCATAGCCTGGGTGCGGCTCAATCTCACGACCCTGAGATCATAACCTGAGCCAAAATGAAGTCCGATGCTTAACTGACTGAGCCACCCAGGCACCCCAAGTGGGCTTTATTGTTTAGAGAAGTTTTAGTATTACAGAAAAATGGATCAGAAAGTACAGCAAGTTCCCAAATGCCTCTTCTCCCCTTGCCCTACAATTTCATCTACTATTAACATATTGCATTAGTGTGGTGCATTTGGTATAATTGGTAAACCAATATCGATAGATTATTATTAACTAAAGTCCATAGTTTAGAGTTCCTCTTTGTGTTGTTCAGTTCTATGGGTTTTGACAAATGTTTAATGTTATCCATCCACCATTATAGTATTATAATAGTTTTACTTCTTTAAATATCTGGTGCCCCACTTACTTATTTTCTCCCCTCCCTTCCACCCACCTGCAGCATGAACCCCTGGAAACTATTGATCTTTTTACTGTTTCTATAGTTTTTCTTTTCCAGAATTGTATATACGGAGTCATATAGACTGTTACTTTTTCAGCTTTTTTCACTTAGCAATATGCATTTAAGTTTCCCTCGTGACTTTTCATGACTTGATCCCTCATTTCTTTTTTTAAAAATATTATTTATTTGAGAGAGAGAGACAGATTCTAAGCATGAGAGAGCACAAGCTGGGGGAGAAACAGAGGGAGAGAGAGAAGCAGACTCCCTGCTGAGCAAGGAACCTGATGCAGGACTCGATTTCTGGACCCTGGGATCATGACCTGAGCTGAAGGCAGATGCTTAACCGACTGAACCACCCAGACGCCCTCATTTCTTTTTATTGCCTAACAAAGTTTCACTGCATGGTTATACCACAGTTTAGCCATTCACTTATTGAAGGACAGCTTGGTTGCTTCCAATTTTTGAAAATTATGAATAAAGACGCTATAAACGTTCAAGTACTGATTTTTGTGTGAACTCATTTTGTGTAAACTCATTTTGGTAAATAACCTAAGAGTTCGATTGCTGGGTTGAATGCTAAGACTATGTTTAGCTTTGTAAGAAACTGCCATACTGTCCTTCCAAGTGACTATACCATTTGCAGTCTTACCAGCAATGAATGAGAGTTCCTGTTGCTTTATGTTCATCACCAGCATTTGGTATTGTCAATGTTTGGATTCTAACCATTTTAATGGTTAATCATGATATCTCATTGTTTTAATTTTCAATTCTCTAATGATATAAGATTTGGAACATCTTATGCTCATTTTCCATCTTGTATCTTCTTTGGTGAGGTGTCTGTTCAGATCTTTTCTCAGTTTTTTTTTTTTTTAAGATTTTATTTATTTATTTGACAGACAGAGATCACAAGTAGGCAGAGAGGCAGGCAGAGAGAGAGGAGGAAGCAGGCTCCCCGCTGAGCAGAGAGCCCGATGTGGGGCTCGATCCCAGGACCCTGGGATCATGACCTGAGCCGAAGGCAGAGGCTTTAACCCACTGAGCCACCCAGGCGCCCCTTTTCTCAGTTTTTAATTGGGTTGTTTGCTTTCTTATCATTGAGTTTTGAATATTTTGGATAAATGTTCTTTACCATATACGTGTTTTGCAAAGATCTTATCCCAGTCTGTCTTTTTACTTTTTAAGTGGCTAGTTATTTTCAGGGGATAATTTTGTAGAACAGGAGTTGTTCCCCCCCAATCCCCTCCAGGAATGTGTGCATTGTTAAAGAAGAAACACTTGTATACTTGATATCAGATTTCTACAACTAAGCTAGACAAGTAAAATTCACACTTCTCATATTCTAAGTAAAACTAAACTGTATGAGTGTTTGTTTAATCACTTTAGATAACTATAGAAGATAACTAGAAAGGCCTACATACGGACCCTATCTTTCAATACTACCTAAAAATCAGTAAAATAAGTTCAAGTTAGTGAGTAGTGCATAAAGGAATACTTGAAAGTATGAAAATTCTTAGGAGAAAGTATAAACCTAATGTTCTGAGGACTGATTAATTTTACAATTTTTATATAATCTCTCTTTATCTGATGCTCAAAGCAATAAACAGTTGGGAAGAATGAGGTTTGATTTTTCAGAAATATTTTTGACACTGGCTTCCAGAAATATTAAGAGTCTAGATGTGGAAATCTAGGTTGAAGTAAATGGAAATTTATGTACACCTGAATTTCCTCAATGACTTTGGGACTATCAGAACAATGACCTTAACAGTACTACCATTCAGTTTCCTTAAAAATCTGAAGGATAGCTCAAAGCACTCACAATTGAGATTTGTTGATGTAGTCAAAAGAGTAACATTGCTGGGGCGCCTGGGTGGCTCAGTGGGTTAAGCTGCTGCCTTCGGCTCAGGTCTTGATCCCAGGACCCTGGGATGGAGCCTTGCATCAGGTTCTCTGCTCAGCAGGTAGCCTGCTTCCCCCCCCGCCCCGCCACCCCTGCCTATCTGCCTGCTTGTGATCTGTGTCTGTCAAATAAATAAATAAAATCTTAAAAAAAAAGTTTAAAAAAAGAGTAACATTGCTCTAAGTATTTTTACATATTTAACCTTATTTAGAGGCACAGACATTCCTAAATTTAACAGATACAATGAATGAACTGATGAATGAAAAAATGGACATTGTAATTCTCTCTTTTGTTTTGGGTACCTCAGAATATATACTAAATGGCCTAGATACTGTGCCAAATATTATCAATTGATGCCCAGCCCCATCCTCACCTTTCTCCTTTATGAGACATCTCAGATTCTGTAGCCAGCAGTATTCAACGTAAATTCTACCAATGAGAGGCACTGGTTTAAAATTTAAGAGGGCGGAAAAGAAAAAGAAATCTTTAATCTCACTAAACTTATAGTTATTAGCAAGTGGCAGGTGAGGTGTTACACCAGCAGTTTTGGGGTGTTAGTAAGCTCTGAGACTTAACTTTCTGCTATAGGCATAGTGATCACTGGTGATAGATTCTCCATGATTCCTGCTCTTCCCAATTTGTCAAATTCTAGCAATAGCTCCTAGACCTTTATTTTCACCAGCCCTAATTATTGTGTAAACCTCAGTCTTTCTGCATTAAAACTTACATGAAATATCTACCATGTTTGGTTGGATATTGGTTAATATTTTTAGCATGTTTAGTTTGTGAATAGAAATGTAATGACATGAAATCACTCCAGCCTACCATTCTGTAATACATTATGACAAAATGTACCACATTTGTATACTACCGAAAACCATTGCTTCCGATGAACTAGGCTCATAAGCAGCCATCAGGAATGGTGCGTCCTTTGTTAAAAAGGGTAGTAAGAGGGTAGGATTTTTAAATTCTGTTCAGTTTCATGAAACTGAGGTAACAGAAATCCAACAGCAATGTCTAAGGTAAAGGAAGTTATTTTTCTCCCCAAATAAGAAGTTTGAGTATAGGCAGGCTGGGAGTTTTACAATGGCTCTGTAAGATCCTAAGTGTTTCAGTCCCCTGTTTTTCTGATCTGTCATCCTTAGCTGTGGCTTTTGTTCTTATTCCTATTCTCTCATGGTTTCCAAAGGGATACTCCACCCTCTAGCCTCACAAGAAAGAAAGAAGGCAAATAACTTGTTAAGAAAGACCCTCTGGAATCCCTAGTGTATTTCTCCTTACAGCTTCTTAGATAGAGTTGTGTTCCAAAGCCACTCCCAGGATTTTAGCTGGGCACATTGTTAGTCTAACCAAAACTGTGGTTCTGTCAGTAAGGAAAAAAGGGAGAATGAATACCAGATAGGAAATTTATCGTGTTCTAAACCATAAAGCAAAGGAGCAAACAAAAACCAATGTAAATGCTGTCTTCAGAAAAAAAACATTTTAAAAGTAGTGTTGTGTGACCACAGTGTAGAAGAAACTATTAAAGTAACTCAGTCATTTCAATAAAAATACTGATCATCAGGATTAAGTTTAGCTGTATAGAAGAATAGTAGCAATTTAATTAGGATAGAAATTTATTTCCTCCTCTTGACAACAGTTTTGGGTGGGAATGTGAAGGTTGTTACTGTGGCTATCTAATGATGGGCTGATTAATCTATTAGTCTATTTTCTTTCTTTCTTCTTCTTTTTTTTCCCCTATTAGTCTATTTTCAAGTTCCATCATCCTTAGCACTTAGTTTCCAATCACAAAATTACTTTATGGTCAAACATGGTTGCTATTGCTACAGACATCATTTCTTCATTTCAAGCCAGCCAGCGGAAGGCAGCAAGGCAGGACAAAAAGGTCCATTCTTCCAATTAAGTCAGTTCTTTCTAAGGAACCTCCTGTTTGGTCCTCACAACATTTCTGCTTATATTTTCCTAGTCAGAACAGAGTTACTTGGTCATGGAGAGCTATAAGTGAGACTAGGGAATAGTCTTAAATAAATTTCTATTATCAAACAAGAAGAGGAATATGGATTATGTTAGTTATTATCTCTATCACGACGATTTATAGGATTATCTTCAAATATGTAGGGAAACATATGGGTTGAATCTTATTATTCATCACTGTAAGAAATCTATTTTCTCTTCCAAATGTTGTAGTTGAAAATTGAGAATAATAGTTTAAAAAGGTAATTATTTAAATGAAAAACAATATTTGTTATAATCATTTTCATTAGTATTCTTTGGATTAGGACTAAACCTAGAATAATTAAAAATATTACCATACAATACCCATTGCCTTGGACAGAGGAAGCCCAATTCATTGGATTATTAAAGAAGAAGGAGCAACTATGCCTATAGGCAGAAAAGCAGGGCAGAAACCTTAGAAATTGGCTCTTCTGAGCCACCTTTTAATGGAGTTACTGGAGTGAGATTGAGGAAAAAGCAGGATGATTTAAGAAATTAGAAAGTGGACAAAAATTGAGACAAGTAAATGTCTAGGAGTTATAGGAGTCTTTAGTCTTCAAGGAAAAAAATGTCCAAATATTATTTATAAAAATCAAAAGTAAATTTGTGATTGGGTGATGACCCTGGCATTTAAAGTTGAAAAATGAAACAGTTATCCAAGGAATTCAAGCAAAACCCTTTGTATTATCTGAGTTATTTGAATAATTGAGGTGAACGTGGGATTTCTGCCTGGATTATTCAGATAATTGCCTTAATTCCAAGATTCATTTAGTTGGTGGAGACCTTTCCTTAGGATGTATTTTTAGAATGCTAATGTGAAAAATTAGATTCCTAAATTAAGCAGAGCAATAGAATGAGGGAATGTGGGAGGAGAGAGAGAGAAACAATGAGAGAGAGGGGAGAGAAGAGAGAGAGAAATATAACCAGTTCATTGTCAGAATAAACCATACTTTTTCCCCACATTTTTCTAATGACAATAACTGGCATCCACTTTTTCATCATACAATGAACTTCCATGATGAAAAAAGGAACTATATATGGATCTCAGATACGACCCATGGTATTTCCTAAAGTTATAAATTCCTTTTTGGGTTTCAATTCTTTAAAAGTGTGGAAACTTAGTGGCTCCAAATTCAGCCATTTAATTTTACAAAGCCAAGTAAATTGACTTAAAAATCATACTGTACTGGGGCGCTTGGGTGGTTCAGTAGGTTAAAGCCTCTGCCTTCGGCTCAGGTCATGATCTCAGGGTCCTGGGATTGAGCCCTACATCTCATTGGGCTCTCTGCTCAGCGGGGAGCCTGCTTCCTCCTCTCTCTCTGCCTACTTGTGATCTGTCTGTCAAATAAATAAATAAAATCTTTAAAAAAAATCATACTGTACTGTTTGACTTCATATTGTTGGTATTTGCCTTCAATTTTTTTTTTAAGATTTTGTTTATTTATTTGACTGACAGAGATCACAAGCAGGCAGAGAATCAGGCAGAGAGAGAGAGAGAGAGAGAGGAAGGGAAGCAAGCTCCCTGCTGAGCAGAGAGCCCAATGCGGGGCTCGATCCCAGGACCCTGGGATCATGACCTGAGCCGAAGGCAGAGGCTTTAACCCACTGAGCCACCCAGGCGCCCCTGCCTTCAATTCTTAAAAACAAATTAAAAGGATTATCATACCTAAATTGACACTCCATCCTCTTCTTTGGTAACACAACCCTGGGCAGTGAGCCCAACTGGGAAATTATTTGCCCACCTCCTTTATAGTTGAGTGTGTCATATTACTAAGTTTTGACCCATGATGGAAGTGTTGTTTGATGTAAGGACCTACTTAGTAAGAGGCTTTTATTAAAGTTAAACTGTCCCTGCTCCCCTTCCCCCAGGGAACAAGCCCCTGAAACCAGCTCCAGGTAACAAAGCCCAGATTCAAGGGTGGGTCAGGCCAGGTGGAGACATGGGATCAGTGGGGGGACGCATACTGTCTCCCTGGTTACCAAGGAGTATGGGCCACGCCCTTTGGGAGCCTTGTGGCGCCAATCCTAACCAAGGTGTGATAGGCTGGTTCAAATGTCTACTAGGGTAAATTGTAACTCAATTGGCTACCTAGCATCACTGTGGAATTTCCTGTGTGTGTTACAATCTCATTGGTCACCTGTGCGCGGCCAGGCCTGACCGCATGGCCTTTGCCCTTAAAAGCTAGACTATGAAACAGAGAAGGGTCGCCCTCTCTTGTAAGAGGTGCGTCCCCGAACGTTTGGTTAGAGTCTTCATGCTTGGCGTGAAATAAAGCTTTGCTTGACCTTCACTTTATATCAGTCTCGCTCCTTTAATCACGGACCCGTTATTGGGGAATTAACATTTGAGACTTCTAGATAGGATCCCCCTTTTCTGAACTACATCTGGCCTCCAGTGAGGACAAGATGCCTAGATCTCCAGTAGCCATTTTGGGCCATAACATTGGAAGCCACACACAAGGATGGTGCAAGATTTAGAAGGAACCTTAGCCCATGATGACCATACCTGCTTTGTGATGCCTACTTCTGCACCGCTTTTACTTAAGAAAGTAGTAACTTATATTTTTTTGAAGACACAATTATTTCTGGTCTTTATTACTAGCAGGTGAACACAATTCCTAAACAACACACACATTAAAGTATTGATTGAAAATATTTTGGAATTTTAGGCTTAAATTTCCAGATAGGTATAATGGCCTCTTTCAATCTACCCCTCCCTTCATACACACACACACACACACACACACACACCAACTAAGTGGTTATGTGCTGTTGTACCAGTTATACATTTTCTGCAATTGCAAATAATAACATTTGCAGTGGGAATTGTAAGAAGATAAAAACTAAAGCATTACTCAAGAATTTTTCAGTATGTATACACAGACTTAGAAAAAAAAACAGTGGAAGGAAGGAAGGAAGGACAATAGAGAAATAGAATGTAGTAATAGAATGTTAATAACAATTTTTTATTTTTTGCAGATTTAGCTAAGGTAAGTATAATATTGATAACATGAGAGGAAGGAAACATCTACAGAGCATACTAATGCAGTAGTATTAATTATTTTCTCTTTAGAAGCTGCCCCAATTCTCTTCATCTTTTAAAGATCCAGCTCTTCCATGAAATGCTCACCAACCCCTCTTCAGAAATTAGCCTCTCCCCTTTGTTGCATTTATTAGGGCCAGGACTAAGTTACAGTAAGGGAAGTATTTGTTTTAGGCACATTTTAAGGGGTGCCAAAAAAGCTCAGCAATCAAGAAAAATATTTTAATGGAATATTTTAATTAACAGACTGCACCAAGCAGATCAGTCTCTTGGTAAATAAAATTTTTTATAAATAAAATTTTAATTATGCTTCACATTTATCTCTGCTATAGCACTCAAATAATACTTTTTATAAATGTTTTCCCAACAGTGTTATATGCATTTTCATATTCCTCATGTGCTTACTACTCTTTTTTAAGCATAAAGTTCTCTTAAAAATATTAAATTCCATCTATTGAAAGATTTTGTAAGAATATACTGTATTAGGGACAGCTGGATTATGTTTTCATCATTAAATTCAACTATAGCAAAAGAATAATAGAGGGTGATGAATGTTTGAAATTACTTATAGTTCAGTTATATGGAAAAATCACCTGACTTCTCTTTGACTAAAACCCTGCTCAGCCTGGAGAGATAGGGAATTCTAATACTACTTTATATTCATATAGCATTTTGCCCTACATAAAGTGCTTTCTTTTAATTCTCACCTTAATCCTATAAAGTAGGTATTATCATCCTTATTAATTACAGAAAGATTGAGAAGTTAAGTGACCTGCCCAAGGAGTAACAGGCAGAAGTGGCAGAGCTGGGGTTCAAACCCAGGTTTTCTGTGTCAGAATTCAATGCCTTTCTGCTCTTCCAAATGCTAAGTTTTGGGACTGACTGAAGATAAGGAATTCATGAAGCAACTACAACAGCATGTGTTGTGTTTATGAAATAATGTCAATAGCACCCAAAACAGCAGTATTTTACCAAGTGTATTCCTCAGGACTAAGACTGTTCCGATTTTTTTATGTGTGTATGTTTGATGAAGTAGTTCAAATCTTCTGTTCCAAGGTATTTTTTTGGTTAAGGGCAGAAATCTACATAATTAAAATGCCAAAGAACGGGGAAAAATGAGGAAATTATGTATTTCTTGAATATTAGTTTCTAGCTACCACTTTACCACTAATCTGTGTGTGATATTCTGCAAAGCATGTAAACCATGTGTTAGCTTCTTTATTAAAAGAAGCTTTTGGGAAGGTCTTTAAACTTTTCGGCTGACGAAGGTTATTTAAATGTGAAATATTATTACAGTATTCAGGAGTTAGGAGTTGATTAAGTTTAACGGGTTACTTTTTCATATTTAGGGGAAAAATCTATGACTATATTTTAAAACTCCACATGGTAATTAAATTTGTTTGAAAACCTATTAACTGCTTCAAATATAATTTTCATCAACATAAAATAAACATAACTCCAAACCAAGATGTCCATTATCAGCCAGTCTAGTA
Source organism: Lutra lutra (assembly GCF_902655055.1). NCBI lineage: Eukaryota > Metazoa > Chordata > Mammalia > Carnivora > Mustelidae > Lutra > Lutra lutra. The sequence continues at coordinate 67,203,519 of NC_062284.1, read as the reverse complement.
GAAGATTTCTTATTAAAATTATAGATTCTCCTCATTGGTTGCTGCTCAGAGAATTCAAAAACTTCAGTCTTCTCTTTGTAAGCCGATAGCTGAGTTCTAAAGGAAAGCCTCCTTCTTAAGAACAACCAGAATTCAAAGAAATTCAAAGCTATTCATTTTGGTGAATTGCAACCTGTCATCAATAACTATTTATTGAATGTCCACAGGGTGCCTAGGCATTCAAGTGGCAAGTGATTTATTTGCATTATTCAAAGGATTTCTGAGGAGAGTCTGAAGATTTGCAGATGTCTTTAAAGATGCAAAGTGGTATGTGCCTCTTTAATATAAACTGCCCCTACCAGGAATGAATTGAATAGTCTGGGTTTCAGAGCTCTAGGGATTTCTAGCACTCAGAGCCGACTTCTGTAAGCGAAGACCCCATTGGGTGCCAAGCGACAGGCAGGCTGGTGGTCAGAACATGGCCCCACCGGGGGCTTCTGGACAAGTCAACACCTCCCCGGGCTCAGGCAGGGCGGACTGCAGCAATGGCTACCCTGACCCGCCGCCACCCCATCCCTCCCCGCTACCCCTCCACTCCCACCCCCCACATCAGGCTCACACCCTCTCCCAGTCTCCCGGCTCCGACCGGTTCTCGCGAGATCCGGGCAACTGAGCGCTCGGGGCCTTTTCAAATCGGGATCCGTTACCGCTTTCCCGGCCGCCGCCATTGTAGCGCACGGAGCCCCTCAGCGCAGTCGGCTGAGGCGGAGGCAGCGGTAGCGGGATGGCGGACGCCGACAAGCCCGAGGTGCTCCGGGCCGCTGGCGACGACAGTCCGCATCAGCAGCCCGTGGAGCAGCCGGGCGAGCCGCGGCGAGAACCGCACCCGCCGGAGCCGGAGAAGCAGCCGCCGCAGCACAGCAGCAGCTCCAATGGCGTTAAAATGTATTGTCTTTTTCTCCGGGGACCGGGGCGAGGTGGGGGGTGGAGAGTCGGCCTGTGGTGGCCGGGGGTGGGGGCGTCGAAGCCGGCCTGGGCCTCGGTGAGGGATAAGAGCCCCAGGGCCGTGGGCGGCGGGAGGAGCAGGTGCAAGCCGGGCCGCTCCCAGGCCTTACCCTCCCGCACCGTGCGGGGGGAGCCGGGGTGCGAGCCCGGGGCCGACGCCCCTCCCCTGTTGATCCTCCCGAGACTGTGGGTCACCCCTTCTTCCCAGACTTCAGCTGGAGAACCTTTGAGCAAAGCTCCGCGGCCACCACGGTCTGCAGGAAAATGGTCCCCCTTTAAAGCCCAGTACTGTAGTTAGTGTTCATCACTAGGGAGTATCTAGGGATGACATCATCGGACATTTCCTCTTAACTACAGAGAACGTATTTAAACGGAATAGTGCCCCTTCTCCTGGCCTTATTCTGAGCTTTATAAGTTCAGTGTTTATTGTCGCTTTCCAAAGTATATATTAATTTCTGAACTGATACATACCAAGAGGAAGTTTAATAGTGTGCTGTTAGACTGAATCCATTGTGTTATTCTTGAATTGGTAAGAGGTTATTCTGAAAGGGAAATGTGCGTGGTGTCTTGCTCCCCTCCCACTCCCGCCCCCGCAAATGTTTGTAAGTCAGGCAGGTTCTTTTTTAAGAACTCATCGTGTGATGGTTTATTCTTAATTTTGGTAAGTTGGTAAAATAAGATTTTGTTTTTTAATTGAAGAAAATCCACTACTTCTAAGATTGCCCCAGTCATCAGGGCTTATAAAGAATTTAGTTAGCTTGAATCCATAATTTCTAGTTATAAGAAAATACCATGCTTCCCATTGTTCTTGTTATGTAGGGGATATGAATCAGGCATTCCTTTCCATGTCCCCAGCTCTTTAAACTTGGAGTTGAAAGTATGTTAATAATTTAGCCAAAACATCCTTTTCCTTCTCTCAGTTATGCTTCAGAGTAGAAGGCAGTGAACATATGGTCACACTAAAATAGGGAAGAGAAATGTTCTTTTCTTTTGTATAAAATGTTTGAAGCAGTAGGGTAAGACCTGGACTAGTTTGTGTAGGGGTTGAGTGCAGATGAGGTTGCTCTCCCAGCTCAGTTATGACACTCTTGTTCTTAGCTGGTTTGAATAGCACAAGTGGCATCTTCTAGGTAGAATAGAGATGTAGGTATAAGAGATTCAACCTCAGTGGAATTTGTTGCTAGGTGCAAAGTAGCGCACCTCAGTAACTGGGCTGCGGGAAAGTGAGCACTTTATACCATGCCTGCCAAAATGTTGGCTGTCTGGAATTTGGCATCATAAATTCGAATAAAAAGCATTGGAATGCTAAATAGAAAATATGTGCTTTTTGTTTATATCTAAACATGGGCTTGCCACCCTTTCCTCCTGAACAAAAGGTACAGCCTTGAATTACAGAAAGAAGCCCTACTATACTTGGGTATGATTAGTATAATAGTGTCAGTACAGATAAAGCTGGTATCTAAACCTCCCAAGTCTCTAATCCCTTTTAAAGTCTCATTTTGGTTTACCTGGATAGGAGAGGACAGAGGTAGGAAAGAATCTCTTTCACTTCTAACTGAAGATGAGGAGAATATAAAGTGAAGAAATTAGGGAATGTTACTAGTAAATACAAAGAAGATTCTTTCATATTGCTTATGATTCATCTCTCGCCCTTCCTCTTTTCTCAAAAGTTGAGTAAAGATGCAAATTTACTCTCAAGGGTTTCTTGTACTGTCAGTTCCATAAGAACCATATAGTGGTCCAGCATGGGTCACTCATACTGCATAACTAGGGACATTTACCTGCGTCAACCTAAAAAACCTTTTTTTTTTTTTTTTTTTTTTACTCTAAGAACCAACTGGAGTAGTTAATAATCCAACACATAACCCTTGAGTTGATTACTGTATGTGTACTTAACAATCCAACACACAATCCTTGAGTTGATTACCATACATTTTTAAGGATAAGGATTCACAGATTATAAAAATTACCAAATATTGCCTTACTTAGAAGTGAACAGAGTGCCACTTACCAAGATTGAAATGACTTTTCTGAGGTTAATCCATAGTCATCGAGGATGGAGACCCCTGTGTCTTATTCATCTTTGTATCCCCAAGGCCTTATGCTTTATTTATTTATTTATTTATTTATTTATTAAAGATTTTATTTATTTATTTGACAGAGAGATCACAAGTAGGCAGAGAGGCAAGGGGAAGCAGGCTCCCTGCTGAGCAGAGAACCAGACATAGGGCTCCATTCCAGAGCCCTGAGATCATGACCTGAGGCAGAGGCTTAACCCACTGAGCCACCCAGGTGCCCCTAGGCCTTACGCTTTAAAAGGCCTAGTATATTTGTCGTGAAACTTATGCACAAGGACTTTGTGGGCATGTTCACATCTTTTGACAAGAAATTAAAGATGTTTTCCTAGGTTTAGTCTTTTTGTTTATGTCAAAATGGTATACCTTCTCCTTAAGTGACTAGGAGGTAAAATAGCGGTATTGTTACAACTCTTTATTATTTCTGTGTGCTTAGGTAACACTGTATATAGAGATTGAGAGTTACATTAGGGTATAAAATATTGTATGAAATATTAAGCACTGAAGCAAGGGGAAGTGTTTGAAGTATAGCATTTTTTTTTAATCATATTGGTAGTAAAGAATGGAACTGTGCTTAATTTTAGATTGCATACTATAGCACTGTTTTTAAAATTAAAACTATTTTCCTTATTTGGTGTTGAATATTGATTTTTCAGATATTTATATTATAATTTGGGTAGGCATAATTCCATTTTAAGAGTAGATAACCTGTTAGTGATTTAAAATAGTCACAGTCTTGGGGTGCCTGGGTGGTTCGGTGGGTTTAAAGCCTCTGCTTTCAGCTCAGGTCATGGTCCCAGGGTCCTGGGATTGAGCCCCGCATGGGGCTCTCTGCTCAGCAGGGAGCCTGCTTCCTCCTCTCTCTCTGCCTGCTGCTCTGCCTACTTGTGATCTCTGTCAAATAAATAATTGATATATTAAAAAAAATAGTCACAGTCTTTATTTCAAGTACATTAAGAAAAAGGTTTGTTTAAATGAATAGTTTGAGCATTATTACATGGAATTCAGGATCTAGGGACAATATTTGATATTATGTAGTGTCGTTTCTCTGAGAGTTTTCACATGTATCTTAATTGTCTATTCCATGGTGTATTTATGGCATAAAAAGAGTTTAGGAATTGAATAATTATATCTTAGTTTCTTAATAATCAGACCATACCTCTAGCCACTAAACTGATCTGCCTTTCATAGATAATTTATGCATTATAGATGAGCAGTGTAACAGTATCTTTAATATGCTGCTAATTGGAGAAAACTTGAAGAAATTGCTCTGTCTTATCATTGCTGGAATAAGTATTTTAAAGAAGGTATCCTACCCTACACAATAATTGCTTTTTTAAAAAAAAGATTTGATTTATTTATTTGAAAGAGAGACAGAGAGCATGAAAGGGGAGAAAGTCAGAGGGAGAAGCAGACTCCCTGTAGAGCTGAGAGCCCGATGCAGGGCTCAATCCCGGGACTCTGGGAACGTGACCTGAGCCAAAGGCAGTTGCTTAAACAACTGAGCCACCCAGGTGTCCCTATAATATTGCTTTTTAATGGAATTATCAGATTGTTGTCAGCAAACACAACATTCATGTAAGAATAGAAGGACATAGTATTTTAGAACTTTGTGCCATTTTCATAATTGGTTCCATCCGGGAAGAAAATAGGTAGGAGAAGGCACATTGAGCTAGCGACTGTGTATACATGTCGGGTTACCTGAACAGACTTATTTTAAAGCCATTCACTGAATTCAGCCTACCATGTAAATGGGTTCTTTGGGGAATTAAAAAGAAGAGTTCTTGTATCTGCTGTACTCAGAAACCAGAGAAAAGGCCTCTATACCTTTTGGCTGCTTCCTGCCATTTTCAGAAGTGGCACACTGTTCAGACAGATAGGTACTTGGTGGAGTTGGACAGTTGTGAAGACCACTTCTAGGCTGTGCTATTTCTGGTGAGAGGAGATGTTTGACAGGAAAGGTGCCCCTGTCGAGGTCTGAAAAGGCTGGCAGAGCAAGTTTGGCCCTTAATGTCTCTTCCTTGATTTTAGCAGTTTTTCTGGCAGACAGCAGCACCATCTGCTCATATTAGGATGGGTTCTTAATTGACTGTTCATGCATTCAAAAATTAATATTTATTGAGTGACATATTATGTGCAGTCACAGTGCTAGATGCTGCTCATACCAATGCAGATAGTTTTTGTTCTTACAGTTTTACATAATTTATTTATGGCTGTGCTCTTACCTGCTCAGGAAAGTAGTACCTAGAAAGCTTAGTATAGTAAGGAACAAATGACCACATTAGGTGTGTGTGGAGCACTGCAGTGTATAGATTCCCACAGTTACTTGGCTTAGAAGATAAATTAGAGCCTGCATTATGAATCCTGGTTGGTTGTTGGACTAAGCAAGGAAGCTTTATGAGATTTGGATTTCTGAATGTCATTCCCAGAGATTTTTATTAGTATATGTTTGTGGAAAATTATTTATTTTATCTGTTTGTTTTTATTTTTTGGGGGGGGGAGATAATAGGGGGGCGGTGGAGGGGTGGCATGTATGGGGAGGTGCAGACGGAGAGGGAAAGAAAGATTCCTAAGTGGGTTTCATGCCCAATATAGAGCAAGATGCGGGGCTTTGAGGTCATGACCTGAGCCGAACTCGAGAGTTGGATGCTTAACCAACTGAGCCACCCAGGCACCTCATGGAAAATTACTTTAAATTGAAGTTTTAATTAAATAGTTTTTGATTCACTAGAGTAATTAGTGATTTAAAAGAAACCTATTGTTATTTCTTCTGTAAAAAATGTTACTTTTGAAAAGTAAATTATATTTTTATAATATATACCCAGATTTCTATCTCTAAGGTTTTCTTTAGGCATATATTTACATGTTATAGATGGTTGGTGGGTACCATCATATAGTTGCATTGTGATTGCAGTCTTTTTTTATAATTTTTTATTTTTTAATTAACATATAATGTTTTATTAGCCCCAGGGGTACAGGTCTGTGAGTTGCCAGGTTTACACACTTCATAGGACTCACCATAGCACATACCCTCCCAAGTGCCCATAACCCCACCACCTTCTCCCTGCCCTGCAACCCTATGTTTGTTTTGTGAGATCAAGAGTCTCTTAATGGTTTGTCTCCCTCCGGATCCCATCTTGTTTCATTTATTCTTTTCCTACCTCCCAAACCCCCCACGTGTGATTGCAGTCTTATAAATTAAATATTTTTCCAGTTAGGTTCTCATTAAAAAGTAGATTTATAAAATTCTGATTTGTGTTGCCTCTATGTACTGCTTCCCATCTCCACTCATACTCCATCTCACCTTCTAGGTAACAACTACCAGTAAAAGTTATATGATTCTATGAAGTACCCTATCGTAGTTTATAGGTTAATATGCAGGAAATACTGAGTATGAAAATATTAGAATACCTGACCAATTAATTACATTGATCAAAATTGAGAATAGAAAAAATTTACAAGACATGTAGGAGTGTATGCATATATAGATAATAAAACTATGTATTTTAGTTATGTTTTTAAACAAGGAGGAGAAAAGTTGTGTGAAGAAACTGTTAACCTTGAAGAGAGAAACTTTTTTCAGGGTATCCTTTTGCAGATTAATTCTTGATAGAGTTCTGATTGAAGCTTGGAAAGTTAGGACTTCTTTAAAGAGGGCTGTTATATATATTCTAGGAATAAGATCACCCATTTTCCCCTCTTGTTAGGTTCTAATAATATTTATTAAGTAGTATAATGGGAGAAGCTGGGAGACTGGATGCTGCAACTATTTAATATGCAAAAAAGAGGATTATTAAATGAGAAGCTTGGTAAGATGCCCAAATCCCTGCTTTGAAATGGCACTGGGTAATTTCAAAGCAAGCAAGCTGACTCTCCAGCTGCTTTGCTAAGGTCTTAGTGGAGAGTTTTGTGAAGTGAAGTGATAAATATAAAATATTTGTGTAATGTAGGCTTCTATTATTAGAAACATGACTGAGGTTTTCTTCTTGTTTTGTTTTTAATTCATAGGGAGAATGATGAATCAGTCAAAGAAGATAAATCTGAATTAAAAGAAAAATCTTCAGGAAATAAGAAGGCTAATAGATTTCATCCTTATTCAAAAGACAAGAATTCAGGCACTGGAGAAAAGAAGGGTCCAAATCGAAACAGAGTTTTCATTAGCAACATTCCATATGACATGAAATGGCAAGCTATTAAAGATCTAATGAGAGAAAAAGGTAACCATCCCTGATAAACCCACTGTTGGATAATCTTCATATAGAAAGGGGAGGGAACTAAGCAAACGTTTTTTATTCCCCTGAGCCACACAGACTCAAAAAATTGAATTTTGTTTATTTCTTGACATGAATTCTTTTCCTCCTCTTTCACTTGACACGATTTCATTACAAAGTCTTATGGATAAATGAAGTTCTTTTTTTTTTTTCCCATTTTAGTGGTATAGTAGTGAGCCAGCATATGCATGCCACCAAGAATTTTGTTAAAGTGATTGCTTTGTCTAGTTGAAGTTTTTATAGATTTTTAAAGGACTATTGCATTAGTTAAGCAATACATTTAGCGTGTTAAAGTATGAATAATAAGGTCTGATTATTTTTTTCCAAACGCTGTTTTGTTATTATCTTGGTGGAGTCTGGAATCTGGCTGTGGAGTTCATTTTGTTTGCATTGTCATGAATGCCATGATGCTGTCTCTGCAGTTCTATATTAAAATTGCGTTACTGCTGTTGCAGTTTTGTTTTTAGAAAAACCTGAAAACCTTCATTTTATATACATGGTTGGTTTTGGGGAAAAATAATTTTAATATTTGATCTTGTAAAAGTTAGCTTTGTTATCTCTTGAAAAATTGAGTTTCAACAGTCCTGCAAATTATGTACTTGGCTTTGAGGCTGATCTCTTCTAATAAATAAAAAAAATTTTGCATTGGTGTATCTGTTGTAAGGTGACAACTATTTGATTGGTTTTATTCATTGACTTTATTTAGAAAGTGTGTGGCTTGCTGTGAAGCATGACTTGTAAATTTAGTTTACTGATGGCAAATATGATTGAAGACATTCAGGTAGAAAGTCACCTTAAAACAGCTGTTGTGTGTAGGCGACCAAAGTTATTTGAAAAGTGTTAATGTTGATGTTTTTAATATGATAGGCTAAGGGACCATTTGTATGTATATGTGCATTTGTTCACCAACTATATCATGCTGGCCAAAATATGATCTGTAGTATGAATTAGGTTAATATGGTTGTTAGCTTTTTTTAGAGAACGTGGATGATGTACATTTCAGAAAATTAGTTAAATTTACATAGCCATTGATAGGAGGTATGTTGGTCTGGTTTTGATTGTTGGTGAATAATAGGTGCTTTTCTGTAGAGTTGTGCACAGGTGTGCAGTAAAGCAAGATATTGGTGTTTAAATGTATTGTTTCTTGGTATCTTCCTTTTGTATGTCTTATGTAGTTGGTGAGGTTACATACGTGGAGCTCTTTAAGGATGCGGAAGGAAAATCAAGGGTAAGTGCTGTGGGCAATAATCTGCTTGAGGTTTAAAAGTTCCTCAGCAGTTTACTTTTTTGTATAATATTTGTACCAGTTTTTGGAAACTTAAGTTTCATTTTGTTTTACCTTATTATGCAAGATTTGAGGCTTTATGCTAGCAACTCTGACACTTATCCAGACCAAACTAGCTGCCTGGAAGGGATGGGTTTCATAAAGGGCATTCACTTTTCTAATGCTCTAAGGTAATGCTTTTTCTTAGCCAACAGATTTTAATATAGGATTTTTTTTTTGTTGTGTTTTGATGTCTTCAAGGATATTTTAAAAGTTACTGAATTGATAATTTTCCCTAAGAGTTCTATGAGAAGCCCATAGCTTAAAGGTGTTAATTCAGAATGTATGTTTGAAACTTATATTGAAGAACGTAATTTGGTAGCCTGCAAGACTACGTTAATAGGCAGGGCTCTGACCAATTGGTATGAATGACTTTGATGATTAAATTGACATAGAAGGAATTGGTTGATAGTCGTACTATTTTGATTTTTAGCAACAAGAAAGCAATACACAGAAGAATACAATGGAAAGCTTTTAAAAGTGTTAAATTATATTGCAAAAACCAGTTGGTGCATGAGAAAAGCTTTGTCATCACATTCAAATGGCACTTCAAACAGTATAATGACAAATAATTATTTTAAAATGATTCTATGAATTTGTTTCTTTAGCATAGGTGATTTTCTTTTACATACTTAAACTGGATGCTGTTAAATTGTATGCAGCCAGTTTTCTGTAATAGAGCACTTAGTTAAAAATGCAATTATTTCCTATTTTGATTTTAATTGAAAGGTATACATAAAATTTGTACATCATACATCTTTTGAAAATATTCTTAACAGTATAAGAATAGGTATGTTGAAACCTTCAATTATTTCCTTCAGTTACTTTTGATTGAATTTGTGCAATGGCATTACTTAGTTTTAATTTAAAGAGGCCTCTAAAAGTAAATATTTGCTCTAAGATTGTTAAATGCTAGATTTAAAAAAAAATAAAAATAAATAAATGCTAGATTTTATTGTCTGAAATATAGATTTAAACATTGACAGGAAATTTGTGGTACTTGCCTATTATGTTCTGGAAGTGTAAAAGACAATGTAATTATTGATTGCTTTTAATGGACTTAAATATTAGAGTCTGCCATTAACTTCATCTACTGATCTAAAACTTTTTTTCTTTTGCATATATTGACCAATCTACCTGGATATATAGGGTTGTGGGTAAGAATTTTTTTTTAAAGTATCTTAAGTCAAATTTAAACTTCTGATTGGAAAGAAGTAAACTTAGTAAATAAACATTTCCTATAAATTTTTCCTCCTTAAGTGTGGTTGAATTCAAAGATGAAGAATTCGTAAAGAAAGCACTAGAAACTATGAACAAATATGATCTTAGTGGAAGACCCCTGAATATTAAAGAGGTAAGATTTCTTATATTAGGAATAATTTAAACTTTTGAATATAAGGACATGTTTTCTTTGATTTTCGTCTTTGGGGATGTATTTCTCTGACTACAACTTTTTTTTTTCTAAGCATAGATGCTTATCAGAGCATTATATATTTGATGATAGTTTTGCCTGTACATGGTTTCCTATTTGTCTTTAAGCACTTTTATATATTTGATTTGTTGTAAGTTATTATAAGCAGAGGATTATGATAAAAAAACTCAGATATTTCAAGATGGCGAACTTTAGTTGCTGACTTTATTTGGTATAGACATTTTCAATTTTTAGACTGTGTTGCTTAATTTGAGAAGTGTAACGGATATTCTTATAGTTAATAATAAAAGGTTGCTTAATAATGCAAATACCTAATGGCTTTGAGTAAGATTAATACTCACTTTTAATTAAAATTACCCTGAAACTGCACCAGATTAAAATTTAAGAAAACTTATGAATCTATTAGTGAAATTTGTAACTGGAACTTGGAAACCCCTAAAGTGGAGGTATTCCCTTTGTACTATAGGAACTGTAGTAGCATGAGTCTGTTGAAAAAAGAATGATCAGAAGATAGATAAAAAACTATTTACAATTAGGTGTAATTGACCTTGGTAATGATTAGCTTGAATAGAAGTCATTCTCATATCTTCCTTTAGTTCATATTGTTACTCTTATCTGAATAGTTTGATCACAGATGAGTATCTATTTTTACCAAAATCTGTATTATAAATAATTGAGAATATACTTTAGGACCCTGAATAGTCTCCACCAGCAAGGTTGCAAGTCATTGGAGTAGAGCATTACTGTTGGTCACAGTTTAATTTGGTATAGTAATGATTTGAGTCCCAACTCCATCACTTTCTAACTCTGTGAGTAGGCATGTTACTTATACTCTAAACCTCAGTAGTTATAATAGCACTACTGATAGTATTCACCTAATAGGGTTTTTATGAGGATTAAATGAGATAACATGGTAAAGAAGTCAGGCTTTGGTATCAGATAATCTGTGACTTAGGGCAAATTACTTACCTTTAATTACTTAACAAATTCCCCAACTTTAATTACTCTCTATTTCTTTGTTTCCTTATCACTAAAATGGGAATAATATTAGAAGCTATCTGATGATTTTACAAGGACTCAGTTCATATATGTAAAGCATTTGATAAATGTTAGCTACTATGATTGTGATGTTATTATATAAAGCACTTAGCATGGTAGTCAAAATATGAAATAACTACATAGTAAATGTTAGCTGTAATAATAATTGTTACTCCTGTCTGAGGTGAGAATGTTACTGGTTGTTGACTTCTTGATCCTAAGTATGAGGTGTTAATAGCTTAAAATGAAAGGCTGTGCCACCAAAAAGTACAGGTATGCCAAATGCCTTTATTGGAGTCAGCTTCAGAATTCTTCTACTTCTGTTTGAGTCTGGGGGTTATTTCATTCTTTATTTCTTTGCTTATTTTTCTTTTTTATTAAGATTTTATTTATTTGAGAGGGAGAGAGAATGAGAGAGAGAGAGAACGATAGAGAGCATGAGAAGGGGGAGGGTCCGAGGGAGAAGCAGACTCCCTGCCCAGCAGGGACTCCAGGGACTCCTGGGACTCCAGGGTCATGACCTGAGCTGAAGGCAGTCACCTAACCAACTGAGCCACCCAGGCACCCTCTTTTTCTTTTTTAATATTTTGACTGGGAAGTGGAGAATTAGTAGGGAACTACTGTTGTAGTCTATGCCAGCCATTTATGTGGTGGTTTTTATGCTAAAGGCCAAGTCCATGTTGTTTGTGTTACTTTTTTAGCACATCGTAGATCCTTAGTAATATTTCAGAGACCCTAGTATAGAGTTAATGTGATCCAAATTGATGTAGGATACTTGCATTTTAAACTTTTTTAAGAGAGAAAAATAACCGAGTTTGGTCTAGCCAAGTGAAGAGGTATTCTTCATTCAGCTAGCTTTTTTGGATTAATATCATAAAGGTCCGTTTCCCAGGAATATCTAATTTATAGGTGGGTGGATGAGCTCAGGAAGGAAAAATATATTGCCGGTATTCCTTCCCAGATATTAGAATTGTGTTTTTTTCATTATATTAAATGGGACTTAGTAGCAGTTATAAGCTTATAGGCCCTCTAATAGCAATAGCTGGTAGTGACTGGCAGGCTCTCATCCAAGGGGAAAGAGGAATAAAAACCATGTTATATAGTGGTTAATTTGTTTTAGATAAACTGTATTTTTATTTTTTTTTAAAGATTTTATTTATTTGACACAGAGAGAGAGATTGCAAGTAGGCAGAGAGGCAGAGAGAGAGGGGAAAGCAGGCTCCCCACTGCTCAGAGAGCCCAATGCAGGGCTTTATCCCAGGACCCTGAGATCATGACCTGAGCCAGAGGCAGAGGCTTAACCCACTGAGCCACCCAGGTGCCCCGATAAATTGTATTTTATATATGTTTTATGTATTTTATGTGTATGTATATATTTTTGTATGTACACATTTATATACATGTTAAATATAAAAAGACATATAGGAATATGCTTTATTATTGTTAAGATGTTAAGGACAATCAACCTATCTTAATGGTTTATGAAGCAACCTCTCCTACCCCTCCTCTTCTCCCCATAGGTAACCACTATCCTAAATTTTGCATTTGTAAAAGTTCTGAAGCTTTAGTTAGATGTGAAGCATTATTAACTTAAAAATTTTATAGCATTTTCCAAAACATTTATTTCTTTACATTTGTATTTTTATTTCTTCATGGTGAAGAAATACTTTGGAAGCTGGTGTACCTTTATACTTGCATTTACTTTTTCACCTTCTGTTCTTCCAGCCTTCCTAGAGAATTTCTTAAGGTTATCCAGTTTTCTTTTTATTAGTATCCCCAAAATGAGACCAGCAGAGTAGCACTGATTGGTTACATTTATCATTATCATTTGGTATTGGAGATGATAGTGTACAGTGTGTTAACGTGGATTTTTTTGTTTTTTGCATTCTACCTAGTGAGATATGAGTGAGAAGTACATTGAAACTCACTTTTTTAGTTTTGTTTAAAATAGACTATCTCGGGGTGCCAGGGTGGCTCAGTGGGTTAAAGCCTCTGCCTTCGGCTAAGGTCATGATCCCAGGGTCCTGGGATCTAGCCCCGCATCGGGCTCTCTGCTCAGCGGAGAGCCTGCTTCCTCCTTTCTCCCTGCCTGTCTCTCTGACTACTTGTGCTCTCTCTATCAAATAAATAAATAAAATCTTTAAAAAAAAAAAAAGACTATTTCTCTTATAAAGTTAATGAACTTATTAATAAAAAGCAATGTTTAGCATCATTCTTTACTTGGAACACTTAGCCATTCTTTATCACTCCCTGGCCCCCTTCATCTCTGGTAAAATTGTCAGGTCATAAACATTGTTGAGGAAGGAAAAAGGTTGGAAATTGGGTAATTATATTTTGTTTAGGAATGAAATTTTTACATTATAATAGTTCCCCTTTACTCCAATATTCCTGGGTTTTATGACAGTCTGTTCCGCTATTGAAAAGCTTTGAATTAGTCTCATTTGGCATTGCTTTGGGCATCTGGTGGTGAGAATTCACCATTACCGCATTTTGGAAAGAAAAGAGTCAACAGTAAGTATTTTGTTCCTCTTTGAGTTATGTATATTTGTGTTTTCTGTCATATATTTGTACACTAATATAAGGGCAAAATTAAACTAATTTCAAGTTCTTAAGTGACTTTAGTGATTGGAAAGAGGTATTTAATTGACACCCCTGGAGACTGAAATCTTTTGTCTGTCCACAGGTTTTTATGGGACTGAATTCCCTGGATAAGAAAAACTCACTCTTCAAGAGGGCCAATAATTTGAGCCAGTTGGGATAGCTATTGTAGAATCTGAAGTTGTTATTTTAATGATACAGATTTACTGATGTATCTAGTGGTATTTAACATTCAATGTGTGTTATAGGATCCTGATGGAGAAAATGCTCGTAGGGCATTGCAACGAACAGGAGGATCATTTCCAGGAGGACATGTACCCGATATGGGATCGGGGTTGATGAATTTACCACCTTCCATTCTCAATAATCCAAACATTCCTCCTGAGGTTATCAGTAATTTGCAGGCTGGTAGACTTGGTTCCACAATTTTTGTTGCTAATGTAAGTTTAAGTTTTAGTCTAAAATTTTGTCATTCAGGTGTTTAATTCTAATCATGAGATTTTTAAATTAGATGAATGGGTTGTAGGTTTATAGAACATTTTGCTTATTTTTAACTAAAGTAAGCGAAACAGTAATGGTAAACTCGAACCCAATTTAAGTCTATATATATAAGATTAGGGTGTAAGTATGAGTAGGATTCTTTTAAAAGAGAACTGTGGAATTTATAAATACCTAAGCAGTTCTTGAAAATGTTTACTTGCATTACATTGTGATTTTGTTCATATTGGGAAATGGATTTCTTTCTTTAGTTTTGTTATTTGATATTTCTGAATGTGCACGTTGTAGTTGGTTTGTCATTTGTTCGAAGCTTTTGAAAGTCAGTGAAATCAACAATACTTTCCAAAGACTGAATTTCTCAGTAAAAATAGATGTGCAAGTTTTAAATGTATAAAACAGGGTTGGGCAGTTGAGAGACCATTTTGGGAATAAAAAAAAATTAAGGATAAAAAACAATGTGGATGTAGCTTAATTGATTTTAAACAACTTAAGATGTTTTTATTTGAATATTCTTGATGTACTGTCTAATAAGAAGTATACTTCTTTGTAGTTTTGACAGTTTAGAAAAGATATGTTTGTATTATTTATAAATGGGAAGAAGGGTTTATTAGGTATGTAACTTTATATAATTTTATGTTAAGCTTGACTTCAAAGTTGGTTGGAAGAAGCTAAAGGAGGTGTTCAGCATAGCTGGAACTGTAAAGCGGGCAGATATTAAAGAAGACAAAGATGGCAAGAGCAGAGGAATGGGCACAGTCACTTTTGAACAAGCAATTGAAGCAGTTCAAGCAATTTGTATCCTGATTTACACTTTAGCATTATTTAATAAGGTTGAAGAAGTTTGATACTATTTTGTGGGGGTTGTGGAATTTAAGGTTGCTTGGCTTAGAAATGTGTATTAGACTTTAGTCTCCAGCACATAAAACCTTTACTATGTCCAAGTACTAAAGTCACTCTTAAAACTTGAATTAGCCATATTGTATAGCCTGGTAATGAACTTTTTTCTACTTTCTTTTCCTGCCACAACTAATTGTATGTATATCTGCTGTTGACAGTTAATGTAATCCATTGTACATTAATGCAATTGCTTTAAATGAAGCCTTGTTAATTTTCTTTTTTCAGTGGTTGGATTAGATTGTATTTTATTTATAAAGTAAAACTGTAAAGCAAAGAATTCAAGATTTTTCTTTGAGTATATGGAAGGGACTAATACAGATAAGTACAATAGTAAAGATGTTGATTAGAATTTTAGGGTTAGTCCGACTCTTAACTCTAAGATTATTAAAAATGTGTGTTCAAGTATAACTTTATAGTCTTAACTGAGTTTCCTTGACTGAACCAACAGCTATGTTCAATGGGCAGTTTTTGTTTGATAGACCTATGCATGTGAAAATGGTGAGTTCCTATATATCACTTCAACCCTCCAACCTCTTCAAATCTTTATCTGCTCTTCTCTGCATTATAGATCCTTTCAGTTATGAATTAACCGTACAATAAACTTTTTTTGCAATTAGGATGACAAGTCTGTCCCTCATGAAGACTACCGTTCACATGATAGTAAAACACCACAGTTACCACGTAAGTAAAAGTTATTATTAGAAACAGTGCAGACTATTTTGTTTTTCAATTTTATTATATGCTAAGCAAAACTCTTTATACAAACAAAATAAAATTACTCCTGTTATCACAGGTCATATTGTTTTAGATGAGTTTTCTTTAAAGTAAAATTTTACAGATAAAATTGAGACTCCCCCTCTTTCCTGACCACCAGATACCATACCAAGAGGAAACAACTTAAGGAATATAGTGTTTATCATTTAGGCTTTAGTCATTTGGCTACGCATTTATACATCCATAAACACTCCATGAAATTGTTTTGCTGGATAAAAATTTGGGGTGAGTGATACCATATTGTATATATTATTCTGAAACTTGCTGTTTTAGGTTTAATATTGTTTTGAGATGCATTTATAGTGATAGATGTCGCTCTAATTCCTTCATTTTAACTTGCCAATACCGCATTTTATATGTATTTCTGTGTTTTAGGTTATATGCGTTTTCGGCCATTAGAAACAGTACTAAGTTGGGGAGTATTTATTCTTTTTCTGTTAGAATAATCTGTTCTCGCACTGTTTATGAGAAATTACTTGTAAATACTGTCTGGCCTTCCTCTATTATTTGGGGGAAGACTTGAACTAATGATTGTTCATATTTCCTATTGCTTCTTGAGTCAGTATTGGTCATTTCTATTTTTCTAAGATTTTTATAATTTTTGTTCATTTTCACATTTACTGGCATAAAATAGTCTCTTAAATTTCTGCTACATCTCTAGTTCTTCGCTCTGATAAATTCCAAAGGTTTGCAATTTCTCTTTTATCTTATCTTGGTCAGTTTTGCTTAGATTTTTCAGTTTTATTATAATAAGTGCTTTTAAAGAAGTGAATTTCATTTTTGTATCTTAATTTCTGCTCTTTGCTTTAATATTTTCTTCTGTCTCTTTGGGTTTAGTCTCTTATTTTGTCCAAATTCCTTAAGTTGAATGTTTAGTTCACTAATTTTGCAGCCTCTCTCTTCTAGTAAAAGTAGTTACAACTATTAAATTCAGCTGTTGTATGCAGGTTTTGGTATGGAGTACTTTTATTGTGATTTAGTTTTTATTAAATTACTATTATGATTTTTTCTTAAGCCATCTTTTTTGAGTTTCTAAATGTTTGGGGCTTTTTCTTATTAATTTTTAACTTAACAGTGTGGCAAAAGAAGATAGGATTGTGATTCTTGGAATTGATTTGGAGTTTGCATTATGGTAGCTTAATATATGGCACTTTTTAATATATATTCCAGGTGTGCTTGGTGAGTGCAGTGTTCTGTATATGTCCATTAAACAAGTTTATTAATCATTTACATTTTCTTATGTCTCTACTAATAGTAATGTCTGTTTGTGCTGTCAGTTACTAAGAGTTGTATGTGGTAAAATTTCCCACTAGAATGTTGGATTTGTCTTCTTTTTTCTTGTTTTTGCTTTAAATATTTTGAAACTAAATTAGTAGCTACATCCAAGTTTAGGAGTGATATAGTTTCCCAATGAATCAAAATTTTATCATTTTATTTTATTTTTTAATTTAATTTTTTTCAGTGTAAGATTTTATCATTTTAAAGTGATTTTTTATCTTTAGTAGCTAAGTCTTATCTAATATTAATGTAGATACAAGAGCTTTGTTTTATTTATTCACATTTATTGATTTATTTGGATTAATGCCCATTATCTTATTTTGTATTCTGTTTTTCTGTTCTTTTACAAATATTTTTCTCCCATCTTGCTTTCTCATCTACTGATTATCCTGGATTTTTAATATAGTGATTCAAAGTCTGAAGTTAATATAATTATTTGTTTACTCAATAATAGAGTGCCCTTTGAATGTTTTAGTTCTGATCACTCCTTTACTGAATTATGTGTTATTATTGCTCATTGTCTTAGTTGTATATATTTTTTTCAGTCCCACAAATTAGACGTTACTATTACTTACCTTTTTTTTTTTTTAACCTTACCTTTCTCTGCTTTTACAGACCCTGGCACTAATTTTTTTTCCCCCTGAAAGATATATTTTAAAAACTCTTTCAATGAGGATCTGTTGTTAGTAAATTGTCTTAATTTTGGATACTCTGTAAATGTCTTCAAAGATAGTTTTATTGGTTTGCAGTTTAAGATTGATAGTTATTTTGTCTCAGCACTTTGAAAATATCCCAGTCTTTTGGCTTCCATTGTTGTTATTTTAAGCCAGCTATCAGTTGAAATGTCCTTTCTTTTTGGGTAATCTTTGTTCTTCATGTAGCTGATTTTAAGATATTTGTCTTTGGTATATAGTTTTCTACAGTGTGGGTATGAATTACTTTTTATTGGGCTTTCACAATATGAAAATTCAAGGTTTTTTGGTAATTTCTGGAAAATTCTCAGCTCATGTCTCTTTGAATATTGTCTTTTCTCTCTTTATAAGATAAGGGCAGTCTTTTCCTGCCTCAACCAAATTTATCACTTACTACTTTTCGTCTTTCAAGATCCTGCCTGGCTTTCTGCAGGGGACTTCTGGTTTACTTTCCACTATTAGTACTCTTCTATTTATTTATTTATTTTTATTTTTATTTCTTTTCTCTTCTATTTATTTTTATAAAAAAAAAATCCTCTGTTGTATTCAGACTTCTTCTCTATCTGTTTTTTTGAGATTTACATTTTTATATATTCTTCTTTCTTGAGATATAATATGAATTCATAGACTTTTTTTTTAAAGATTTTATTTATTTGACAGACAGATCACAAGTTGGCAGAGAGTCAGGCAGAGCAAGAGGGGGAAGCAGGCTCCCTGCTGAGCAGAAAGCCTGATGGGGGCTTGATCCCAAGACCCTGAGACCATGACCTGAGCTGAAGGCAGAGGCTTTAACCCACTGAGCCACCCAGGCACCCTGAATTCATAGACTTTAACAGAATCAGTTTGTTGTTCTAGTTAATCATTATTAATGTCCTCATTTTTCCCTTCTCTTCTTTTGCTCAAATTACTGTAACTTTGTCGGGTGGGAGCCTTCTCATTTCCTGTGCTGCTGATACTCTTACTTTTGGTAAAAGCATGATTTCCCAGATCTGGGAAGGTTTTGTTTTTTGGTGGGTTTTTTGTTTTTGTTTTTGTTTTTTTTTTTTGGTCCCAGAGACATGGGATTGGCCTAGTTTCAAGGAGTCCTGGTTCCTTTTAATAAAGAATGACATTAGAGATGAAAATATGAGTTTTAAGCACAGACATGAGCATTACTGATAGTCAAATGTGCTATTGCTTTCAGTTAGACCATTATTGGGAACTGAGTTGAAAAATATTTCTCTTAGCAGAGCACATTCATCTTTCCAACTTAACACAACATGCTTTTGTATGTATTGAAAAATATGTATTGGAAAACTATATATGGTATATAATTTTCTCAGCCTCTACCATTTAATTGCTACATTGCTAGCAAGAACTTTAAAGTCATACTCAGATTTAGTAGAATAAAATAGTTCCCACTCAAATATTAAGTCTTTAAGTTCATCAATTAACTTCTTAAAGTCTATTTTCAACAAATTTAATTAGTTTAAGAGAGGTAGTAAAAAGAATACTGGATTTAGAGACAGAAAACTTAAATTCTAGTCCTAGCTCAATTACATAGCTAAAATAGCATTATACAAATAACTAAAGGTTTCAAACATTTCCTCCTCTATGGAAAATAGATGTGAAAACACTTAAGGTTGCCATATAAATGTCAATAAATATGTCATGGGCAAAACCAAGTAATGTAATGTTTTGTTATATTCAGTATTATGTTATCATTGTTGTTGACTTTAGTTTGATTTAATGCATCTTAAATGTAATTCTTCTATTTTAAGTGGTTCTACAAATTTGAGCAACTTCTCATTTTCAGATATATATACCATTTTTAAGGTATATAATGTTATTCAAAATCCTCTTGGTATTTCATTAGTCCTTTTCAGTATGTCTTGAACCTAGGATATAAATGGGGCTGCTTCATAAAACACTTCTCATTAATAAATGGTATTATAGTGACGCTTCAGTGTGCTGCATTCTGATAAAAAGAAGAACCAGAGCTCTTATTTGCAAATTTGCAAAGTTTTGGAAGTATTACTACAGGCATCTAGCTTTAAAACATTTACTTAGTGCCAGTTAGTTAATTATATATGGGTGAGTAATATTCTTATTTATGTTTTAGGTGGTCTTGGAGGCATTGGAATGGGACTTGGTCCAGGTGGACAGCCTATTAGTGCCAGCCAGTTGAACATAGGTGGTGTAATGGGAAATTTAGGTCCAAGTGGTGAGTATTCTCAGATTCTTATTTCTTTTTAAATGGTACACTTGCTAGATTATAAAGCTTACATTTACTAGTTTGTAATAATGTTCAAAGGACTCTGTTTTATAGTTGAGCATTTAGAATGTCATTCAGTTTGATAAAAGAATGAAACCTTGAGAGCAGAGAACATGAAAAAGGCTGAGCGGAGGTCAGTCAGGTTCCTCTGGGGCCAGTTGTGTTGTAGCTAGCCTTTTAGCACTTTGGATTTTAAAATGTCTGTAAGGCAGAAGGAGAATGTTTAAATGTAGTGCTTTGTGTATCATGGTTATACAATATTTGTATATGACTGAAATGCTTCCCTATTATAAGCAGGTTAAATTGAAATGTATAGCTGGGACGGTAGCTCTTCAAATAGCTGTTTGGCTCTTCACCTGGACTAATTTATAGTTTGTCTTTGAAGATTAGTTTTTACACTTTGTGATTTCAGAATTCTTTTACTCTCAAAATTTGTTGAGGATCTCAAAGTGCTTTTGTTTATGTAGTTATGTTTTGTTTTGTTTATGTAGTTATGTAGTTATGTTTGTCAGTATTTACTGTATTAGAAATTAAAACTTAGAAATTTAAAACTACTTATGTATTTAAAATAACAATAATAAACTTGTGTTAACATAAGTATAATTTTTAAGAAGCTAAGTTGTATTTTCCAATACAAAAAAAATAGAAGAGTAGCATTGTTTTACCTTTTTGTACATCTCTTTAATGTTTGGCTTAATGCAAGACAGCCATGTTCTTGTGTCTACTTCTGCATTTAGTTTGTTATAGTATCAAACATCATATAGTTTCTGGGAAATTGCATCTTATATTCATGAGAGAATGAGAGTAAAACAGTCAAATAATATCTTAATGTTATGTGATGAATGAAATAATTTTGACTTATTAGACCCAGACCGTACTTTGAGAACTGTGTCTTAATTGATGGACTAATAAATGCTATCAGATTCCTTTTTTTGCTGAGATGCTATAGTTAAACTTTTAAATTATTAGGGTAGCTCAGAAATCATTCTGACCGAAAGAGATAGAAACTTTGTCCCTTACTCTTAGGCCCTCTGCCCTCCTAAATACATGCTTTTTTATTCTTAGTTTTTTTTTGCTCCCTTAGCTGCCATGTAAGGAGTCCTTACTCTCTAACGTGATCTCTAAATCTGTTGTGATATTTGTGTTTGTGTGTGTGTGTGTGTGTGTTGAAAAAAAAGAGAGAGCGATTACCTGGTCCTAGATAGTCTCTGCTTGAATATGAGTGTGACCAGTGAATTTTGTTTTCTCATTCAATAAATATTTGTAGAGGCCTTTTTGAAGACTCATGATTAGATAGCTGATGTGGCATAGCACGCATGCCACCTGTGTTCCGCTGCTTCTCTAGCATTCCATCATGACTAGACTAGTGGTATCTTTTGCTGTATTGTGTTATGTCATTCTTTAGTCATAAAAATAAGATTGACTGAACGTACATACTGTGTATTTTATTTGAGGTATGGGAATGGATGGTCCAGGTTTTGGAGGAATGAATAGAATTGGAGGAGGTATGTATAAGCATTTGTTTTTTGTATGTACCTATCACCATTTTTAGTAAATTAGAAGCTGTGTTGAGAATTCCAAGGAAAAAAAGTCATGGTTTATTGTTGGCTCACACCTAAAGACTGCTAGCAGAGATTGAGCCTGGTACATACTTAAGGGATATGGAAATGGATGTGTTAAGAAGCCCCTTGGACAAGGTAGGGTGGATGAAGAGCTTACTGATGAAACTCAGCATTTACAAAATGTACCTTTCAGCTCTCTAACTGACAGTCGGATCTCAAAATTAATCTTTATTCCATAGGAATTGGGTTTGGTGGTCTGGAAGCAATGAATAGCATGGGAGGATTTGGAGGAGTTGGCCGAATGGGAGGTAGGTAAATGTAGGAATGGGTACTGTAGAGGTCTTCGGAGGGCATATGGGCATAGGGAATAGAGACACGCATGACGGGACTGGGATATTATATGGCATGTGAGGTAAGTTGGTAAATCAGAGACTTTTTTGTATTTGTGACTTTTGCTGTCTTTTCAGTTTAGTTTCAAAATTTTCCTAAATAGATTACTGTGTACTGATGCATTTGAAAAAGGGTTAATTTGTTGCATAATCATTTCAGAGCTATACCGTGGTGCGATGACTAGTAGCATGGAGAGAGATTTTGGACGTGGTGATATTGGAATAAATCGAGGCTTTGGAGATTCCTTTGGTAGACTTGGTAGGGTTGGCTGCATATTTCTCCTTTTCTTTTTGCAGGTCATATTTTTCAAAGTCTGTTTCCCTTTTATTGTGAATAGTTGGAAATTTATAATGTTTCACGTAATTTATTACTTGATGAAAAACACTTTAGGTATTTTAATGTACTCTCTCGCTACTTCAGTATGTTATGTATTTGAATCCTATTTCTAGAAGACATATAGTTTTTTGGTTACTGTACATCTGAAAGCATAGTACCTTGGGAATTTTAAAATATGATTATTCAAATTAATTAGTATATTATCTTTCCATCCTTGTTTAGGCAGTGCAATGATTGCAGGAAGAATAGGAGCTTCTAACATGGGTCCAGTAGGATCTGGAATAAGTAGGTTTAAATTTTACTAGAATTTATTCAGTAATATTTGAGTGCTTGCAAAAGACTTTGCAAGAGTAGTTATTGTAGTATAGTAATACTTTGTTCTTATGTGTTAATGTCTTGTCATAATTTAGAGAAATTTTAATATTTACTGAGCTTTTCTGTTTGATCACTGTTTGAAATTTATAAACTAACTTTGAATTTTACTTCTTTGACATTTCTAAACTAACACCAGAGTATGTGTTGTCAGCTAATCCAAGAAGCTCCATTCCAACTAAGGAATCTGGGGATTTCTGTGATCACATGTCAGGAGCAACTTTTGCTTTAGCACCAACTTTGTTTCCTTGCCTATTGTCTACAGCTGCTGGTTGGTGACTAACTTATTTCATCTGTGAACATCTTGTGTCTTTTGATAGATGCAGGTGAATCGCCCTAGTTATAACACCTCTAGAGACTTCCTGAGGTTGAAGGCTAAGGTTGAAAGAGATGCTTATTTCCTCTCCTCTTAAACTTTTCCTGTGATAGAATCAAGAGTAGTTGCAACACTGGGGAATGCCCCATATCTTCCATCTGTTTCCACTACTACATTTGAGGCCTTATATTAAGTCTTAAGACATTGCTCAGTTTTTGATCTCTGTTGCTTACTGAGCCATGTCTTTGTGAGCTCTCCGTACTTAACTGAATTCCTTTCATTGATTGAAATCTCACAAATAGGAAATATAGCCCACTTAACTTTTGTAAAATCCTGTCAGCTGAAGATATTTACTTCCATTGTACCTTGCTTCTCGTTCCCTTTCATCATTTTTTTTAGCCTTGGTCATCTTCCCATTAATCGTAACTTCCCTACCTTCCTTTTTCACCTCAGTGGTCATACTTCTGTTTCCCTAGCTTTATATTTGTTATTCATAGAAAGTCAATTTGAAGGTGATGTTAATTTTTAGAATTTCTATGTATGGGGATATTAAGTATAAGAAAAAAAGATGAATTTTGAGGATGAATAGGATTGGAATTAATTAAAGGGGACTCAGTGCATAAGAATGAATTGGGTATGCACTGTGAGTTAAATTCTCAAGCTCTGGCCAAAGGCATATGATTCCATTTTTTGTTATCTCCTTAAGATCTATATAATATTGAGATTAAAAGTTAGGTTTTTCTGTGGTTATTGCATATTGAATTGATATGAAAGAGAAATTGCATGTAAAACAGAAGATACTGAGGTGAAAAGAATATTATATGGGAGAGTATGATGAGATCAACAGTTAATGCGTTGGAGTTGTAATAATTTGAATTCACTTCATATATCTTTGTTCTTGCATTTATTAAACATGGTATTATTAAAGAAAAATGATAAAAACTCACATTCCATTAATGGATCAGATAATTGGCAGAGAATTTATATAACTTATATGATATATTTTATGATCAGAATATAATTTTATAGAAGTATGTATGTATGATGTATTTGTGTAGTGGCTAGAATGAGATTCATTTAGCCATTAACAGTCAACTAAATGAATATACATCAAATTATATTCTGTTTCTTGGAAGATTTTTCTGTTGTATATATGAAAATGATTTTATGTTTATATAGGATCTAATTATATAAATGAATTAATTTTTCTCTCCCTTTCTTTCTCAAAAATGATTCTCTCCCTCCTCTTTTTCCTCTTCTTTCTCATTTTTCTTCTGTTTTTAAAACAAAAACACCCAAATTCCCAAATCCCCCCCCTTCCCTTCTTGAAATCTAGGTGGTGGCATGGGTGGCATGAACAGTGTGACTGGAGGAATGGGGATGGGACTGGACCGGATGAGCTCCAGCTTTGATAGAATGGGACCAGGTATAGGAGCCATACTGGAAAGGAGCATTGATATGGATCGAGGATTTCTATCTGGTCCAATGGGAAGCGGAATAAGAGAAAGAATAGGCTCCAAAGGCAACCAGATATTTGTCAGAAATGTAAGCAACTAAATGTAAAGGATACTTAAATTTTTTTTTTTCTTTGTATATCTGTTACTAATACCTTTTTTCATTCTAGCTGCCTTTTGACTTGACTTGGCAGAAACTAAAAGAGAAATTCAGTCAGTGTGGTAAGTATGCTAATGACTGCAGACATGTTAATATTGATTATGGAGGGAAAACTGATTTTTAACTTTTAAACATTGTATTTAGACCTGACCTGTCCGGATGTTTGTTCCTGGATAGTACGACAGGTCTGATTCTACTTCAAATAAATTACTCTGTTGTCCTCTGACATAGAGCAGGGCAAATTACTACTAAATAACAAGATTTAGAGTAGAGCCTGTTATTGTCTTCTGTGGATAAAGGGCTTGTTTTATTACCTGATTTTAAAAAGGTTAATATATCATCATTGCTTGCATTTAAAAACCTTTTTTTTCTCTGTGGGAAATATTAATGAAGGGTGTATTTATTTCCTTGTTTGTAGTGTAGTGCAGTACATTGTCAACATGACCCTAAAATGCTGACATCCAAATGATGTGGAGTTAATAGATGACACCTATTCTGCATACTCTATTACCTCTAGGACACAGGAAACTTAGTTGATAGCTAAGGAATTCCTTAGACAGGTACATTCTGGTGGCCCTTCTAGCCCTTTCATAAACTATTCTTGGCTGTGATGATGCTATGTATACAACCTTACTGTGTTCATTAGGCCTGTAGGTCTTCTTACTTTAGAAGAGGGCCTTTTTTTTTTTTTTAAGCTTTTGTTTATTTATTTTACAGAGAGAGATGCAGTGAGAGAGAGAACACAAGCAGGGGGAGTGGGAGAGGCAGAAGCAAGCTTCCTGTTGAGCAGGAAGCCTGATGTGGGGCTCGATCCAAGAAACCTGGGATCATGACCTGAGCCAAAGGCAGACACTTAATGACTAAGGCACCTAAGTGTCCCAAGGCCTTTTTTTTAGATGATGAGAGAATTAGTGTGAGTGGAACAACATAAACAGATTTTCTGCCAGTACTTTTCTGCTATTGCATTGTATCCCAGAGACTATAATCATAATGGTAAGTTATAGAGGTGGCATATAGTGATGAAAAGGGACATTCAGTTTCTGAGAGTTGATGGAAAGTTAGGTGTATTTGGAATATATCTTTAATTTTTTGAGATCATGAGGGGAATAACTTTAGTTGTGATCAAAGTGATCATGTGGCTGTCATCTGCTCTGTTCTCAGAATACTTTATATACCCGACTCTGTGGTAATAATGTGCTCACATGTTTTCTTCCCTCCTAGATGGAGGCTCTTGATGGAAGAACTGTCATTTTTAGTCTAACATTTTTCACCCCGTTGGTATATGGAGTAAGAGTTTGTTAAGGGTTTATGAGTGAGTTAAACACTCTGAGCAAATCTTATTCATTTATTCAGTTTTTAATCATTGAATAAATCTACAAATACTGTATTTTTGACAGTCGATTGTCATTAGAATTAGAAATGTGAACAAAGAAAGACATTATCCCTCTTGGCCTCAAAGAATGTACAGTGTAAATCTGTTTAGGATGTTCGTGGGACTCCTTTTGTGGATTTTTTTTTTTTTTGTATTTCATTTATATTTTATTCAAAGAAGAGAAACTTGATTTTTTTTATTGTAAAAAAGTTGTTGAAAATGAGTTAACTACTAAATAGGTACCACTAAGAGAAAGTAGAATTGTGACAGTTTTGCAGAGTTGGAAATATTTGTAGAAGTAAGAAGTCTACCAGAATGAGTAAGTGACATTTGGCAATGAATCACATAGACTGCAGAGGAATGAATATATTAGGGCCTTGTGAAATATGTCAAATGAGGAGCAGTGGCAGCAGGTATAGATGATCTCTGTGATAGTTTCGGTAGAAAAAAAAATCTCCAAATGAGATATATGCCATTTTTTTTAACAGTAGAACTGAGACAAATAAAGAACAAAGCGAGGCAAACAAATGACCTTAATGAAAATGTGACTAATTATGAGTTGACTTTTGTCATTTGTAGGCATATTTCTTTTTGAGGTCAGACATGAGCAAGGCTTGCAGCAAACCCGAGGTCTTTCGGTGGGCTTATTGATGGAGTGGCGTTGTTCTGATAGAAGGACGTGAACAATTCAAAAATATTTTCTGAAACGAAAAAAAAAGTATCCAAATCTACACTTAAAAATGTGTACAACATTTTAGCTGATAAAATAATTATTCTTTGCTTTGTTATCTTAGCTCTCTTTTTATGTCCTTTTTTGATTAGTCTATAGTATGAGAGTAATGATTTTTGTTTTTCTCAGTTTTTTTAAGATTTTATTTATTTATTTGACAGAGAGAGACACAGCGAGAGAGGGAACACAAGCAGGGGGAGTGAGAGAGGGAGAAGCAGGCTTCCCGCTGAGCAGGGAGCCCCATGTGGGGCTCAATCCCAGAACCCTGGGATCATGCCCTGAGCCAAAGGCAGATGCTTAACTACTGAGCCACCCAGGCGCCCCGTTTTTCTCAATTCTATTGTAAGAGCCTCTGACTTTTAGATTTATATTAAGGTAATACCATATTTAAATAATTCCCTGCCATCTTCCTGTTTTTGACCTTGAACTACATTGATGGAAAAGAAAATAAGTTATGGTAATATGGAATTTGGTGTTCAGCTATTGACAGCTATGGAAATTATCTGGCTTGTATGAACTGAACCATCTTTCTTTTTCTGCCACGTCCTTTTATTTATTTATTTTCAAATCTTGGAAAGTTTTTTCTTTGTTAGTATGGGGAGTTTCTTTTTAACCTGCTGCAGTCAGTAATGATCTCTTTAACAGCAAAAGGCAGGTTTTTGTTGTTTTTTTTCTCCCTTGAGCCCAAAGTGAGTAAGTATATATGCTTGATTGCTTCTTAGTAAGAGTCTTAAGGTAGTTCAAGCAGCTTCCCTAGACAGTATCTGCCCATAGGTGGCTCACCAGCAAGCAGTTTGCTTATTAAATATCTGTGCAGATCTTCCACGACTTACGATGGAGCTATGCTTAACCTACTGAGCATCATAGCCTCACTTAGCCTACCTTAAACATGCTCAGAACACTTAATATTAGCCTACAGTTGGGCAAAATCCTCTAACACAAAGCTTATTTTATAATAAGGTGTTGAGTATCTCACGTAATTGATTATATACTTACAGTGAAAGTGAAAAACAGAGTGGTTAGGTGGGTACACAATGGTTATAAATGTATGCATTGTTTATCCTCGTGATCACCTGGCTTACTGAGGGCTGCTGTTCAGTGTCTTCTGCCCTGTATCATATCATATCACGTATCATCAGCTTGGAAAAAGATCAAAATTCAAAGTACAGTTTCTATTGTGTATCGCTGTTGTACCATCATGATGTCAAAACATTGTAAGTAGAACCATTATAATTTGGGACCATCTATATAGTGGTTAAATGTCCTTGATAGGGCAAATACAGAGGCCCTAGAAAATGCACTTTAGGTTATACTACCTTCAGTACATTTCCTCAGCCTTTATAATTTAGGGGAAAATGTGTTCAGATATCCCAATATGTAACAATATGAGAAATAAGTGACTGTAATAAAAATAGATCCTATCTATCCTATCCTATCCTATGTGATTCCTCAGTGACATGCATTTTTTAGAAGGCTGAGTATAAATAAACTGACTCATTCAGAATTGGACACCACATTAGTTTAAGTTGTGCTAATGGAGTCAAATAGATAGTCTTTCAAACTTGCTCCCATATTTACTGTCCACTTTAGCTGTACTTTGACCTTCTAGCTCAGTATGATGATGTACCATAACATTTTAGAACTGCAGTGCAAGGAAAGCGCATTTAATTATTCTTCCTATAAACCATGTAAACAAATACAGCTTTGTTTCACACATTTCCATTATGGAGTTTTCTAGATCAGTATGCTTGTTAACCGGCTAGAAAGTAGAGACCCAGATTTTATTTACTAAAGCATATGCTGCTTCAAGCATGACTAGTGGATTTTAACTCTGGAATATTTTAATAGTAAAAATAATGCATGGAGAACATTCATTGATAGCATTAAATCTTTGTTTTTTGTCCTTTATATCATAATTATGGCTTTTTGTAGGATCTGATTTTGCTTTTTTTTTCTTTTGTTTCTATGTTACACTTCACTTTGGTAGTAGATTTTATTGAACCACTTGTTTCTGCTTTTAATTTGGTATATTTTTATTTTTATTTTATTTTATTTTTTTAAAGATTTTATTTATTTATTTGACAGACAGAGATCACAAGTAGGCAGAGAGGCAGGCAGAGGGAGAGGGAGAAGCAGGCTCCCCACTGAGCAGAGAGCCCAATGTGGGGCTCGATCCCAGGACCCTGGGATCATGACCTGTGCTGAAGGCAGAGGCTTTAACCCACTGAGCCACCCAGGTGCCCCTTGGTGTATTTTTAGATAAGCTTTTATATCAGCATTTCCCAAATCATACCACAGGATAATATTAATAGGCTGGACTGAATAAAGTGAGAAGTTTTCTTTCACTGCAGGATAAATCATTTTTATAACTAGTACATGAAACAGCAACATGTTTGATTATTCTGTGGTACTGATTTCTCATTGCATACTATTTTGTCCTATAGTGTTGTTAAAATAGCAGTTCTATTTTTGCTTTTTGTGGAATCATACAAGATCAGTAGATATTTAAGTCATTTAAGAAAATCCTCAAGAGCATGTAAAAATAGCCAGGGAAGTCAGATTCTAACTTTTTGAAACAAATTTTTTTTTCTCCTCAATTATTGCTTTAGAAAAGTAAGTTATCTCAATCAGTGTTTTTATGGGATTAGGAAGAAACTTAGAAAACACACAGCTCTTTCTGGTTCTATGCCTAGTGGGGATTTTTGGACAGTCTAAACCATGAAACACAAGTATCTATAGGACATTTTCTATAGCGTAAGTGTCCAAACTGTAAGCATGTTGAAGCATCTTGGCTGAGAGACCTTGTCAAATTGAAATGCCATGAGGTCATTGTGAGTTTAGGAATTTAGGGGTCTGAGTATTGATTCCTAAATTGAGAGATACAGTTTAAGAGAAGAAGAAAAAAGAGAGAGAAGCTTATCTTGAAAGATTAAGACAGATTTTGCACGAGGTAATTACATATTTTCCTTTGAAGTTCTGAAGGTTTCTTGCTTGAGTGAACCTTAGTATTATTCTAATAAATACATGATGGGATGCTTACATTAAGAAAAGCCCTAAGTTTTTATAAAAGGTAAAAGTAGAATAAGGAGGAACCTCTAACCTTAAAAGCCCTTAAAAATTCTCCGCCATCTCCTTTGGAATCACTGTACAATGCTGCCATTGACCAAGGTATGCTTCTTTAATTAAACTTCTTTTTTTCAGGTCCCAGCATTCAAGATATTAAGAGGATTCTGGAAATTGCTCTGCATCTATCTTTAAAGCTTTTTAAAATTTCATTTTATGTTGTTTATTAGAAAATGTGATTTCTGTGTTTTTTGTTCTATTTTGTTTTAACCAGTTGTAGGTTGTAGATCCAAACAATATATAATTTTGGGGGGGATTAGTCTGTTTTATAACTTTTAGAAATAGTTAAAGGCTACCCAGCCTGGGTTACAAGATCATGGTTTTGGTTCACTATGACATTTATTAACTTGGACCATTTAATCAGTATTGAGTGGGTGAGCAGTTGGCCAGCAGTTGGTTTAAAAAGATATAGTAATGGTGGGATGGGAAATGGATGAAAAAATAAAAGTAGAAAAGTGGTCCAGGATGTTGTACATAAGAAAGCATTCAGATCAAGATTTAAAAAGAAAACAAATTTTTCTACTCATGCATTGAAATTAAAATTGATCCTATCACCTGGAAAAGGGCTTAAGCAATTTTTTTGATAAGCCTTTTGCTTTCATTGTTCCCCTCTTCCTTTTTAGTCCCTTTATAGAACTAAATTTAGTTGGCTTTCTATGTTGGTTGCTAGGCTAAAATTAGCCCATGGTAATTTGGCAACTATATAATAATCAAGGAAAAGAAATATTATGGTAAGTAGGCATACAACTTACCTGTTGTGGATCAGGTGATAATATATCCCAGTTTGCCTGGGGCTAGTCTCCCTTTGCATCTGTTATTTAGTGTATTATTACTAATAACTCTCAATTTAACTCTCTAAAGTGTTCTAGTTTGGATGGTCGATTTTTATGGACATTTACGATTTGATGAATGATACTGTTTTATTCAAATATCAGTCTCTAGAGTCAGCAATGATACTAACTACATATGGAACAGTTGTCTGATTTTCTTCCTCCTCTTCGAAGCTTCTCTGAGGTTCTTTTTGTTCTGACCATCACTGTTTTTACTTTTATTGATTTAAATCTATGATACCTCTTCCATGCCTATATCCATAGCCCATTTGGTACCACTCTTAACACCGGAGTTCAAATTGTGATGTTGAATAAATAAATGATTTTGCACTGTGGTTGATAAGCAGAATTACGGGGGCCCTTTGTGGCCTAGTAAAAATTAAAATTCTGGGCAGTTGCTACTATTTGCAGTTATGAAGGAATGAAAAGGAGGATAAAAGAGAAAGAAGAGAGATTAAGTAAGGAGATTGGGCAGAAAGTGACAATTTTTTCTAAAACTAATTTTGTTTAAATTTATAAGTTTGTTATTGGGCATGGTGACTTGGTGGCATTTTTGTGCTAGTTTGCCATATTGCTATAAAATTCACTTCAGAAACTAATAAATTTTTTTTAAAGTCTTTATTCATTTGAGAGAGTGTGTATTTGCACGCGTGTGTGCACAAGCTGGGGGGAGGGGCAGAAGAAGAGGGAGGAGCAGGGAGCCTGACACGGGGCTTGATCCCAGGACCCCGGGATCATGACCTGAGCCAAAGGCAGTCACTTAACCAACTTAGCCACCCAGGCACCCCCAGAAGCTAAGAATTTAACATAAGAAATAAATTGTTTATTTTTTTATTTTGATAAAATCTTAAATACTAAGTAAGTTTAATTCCTATTTTGTATATTTTAATGTGTATATTTATTACTTTATATGAATTGCCTTATAGTCAGAATATGAAATGATGAGAATAATGTTTATATGATGTGTTATTTAAATCGTTAATGTTTTTAGTCAGTTATTTATCATTTCATTGGCTGTGAGGAATTTCAGACCTGTGCAGTCAAATGAAACCCATTTAAACTGAGTAATAATTCTGTAATTTATCTTTTACAGGTCATGTAATGTTTGCAGAAATAAAAATGGAGAATGGAAAGTCAAAAGGCTGTGGAACAGTCAGATTTGACTCCCCAGAATCAGCTGAAAAAGCCTGCAGAATAATGAATGGCATAAAAATCAGTGGCAGAGAAATCGATGTTCGCTTGGATCGTAATGCATAATTTCAAACCACGGTTGGAACATTCTTACATCTGTTTTGCTGAATCTCCTAGTAAAAAGTCATTTTTTTAGTAATACTGTATGCTTACAAAAGCTGTAAAAATGAACTTTTAAGACTCCCACCAGCTTTTAACAGTATAGTGTTAAATATACTGTGATTTTTGTTAATCTCAAGTTTGGGTTTTTAAAGACAGCAAGTCAGTCATTCAGTTTAAATGAATGGTTATACTGTTTTTAATGAAATAAGCCATTTTCTTGTTGTTACTTTCAGTACTACATAGTGGGATTTGTTTGTTCAAGTTTCCTCAGCTTTTATCAACTTATTGTAAGGTAAAACATAGATGATTTTTTCAAAACTTCCGTTTTATATATGTAATTGTCCTTGAAAGAAAGGGCTCAGACAAATTAGGATGTGATTTTGGTTGGCTTTAAATTACTTTTCTTTGGTGATAAAGAATTACTGTAAGTAAGTTTTAGTTCAGGATATTTTTTATTTCACTTAAATGAAGAAATGGAGTTTTCTTTCTCTTCCCTCTCCCATCATTCACATTTTCCACATAACACTATTAATGTTAACCTCCACAGCCCCTTATTTTATTATTTCCAATGATTCCAAGTTCATATAGAACTGATAATGTGGTAAGTCCCAAGTATAATAACAGGCAGACTGCTCCCAACTTCCTGTCTAGTTTCCAGCCATTGAAGTGAACTGCTGAAAAAAGAAAAATAATTGATATGTTGAGAGCGATGGTTATGTAAGTTAGTCCTCTGCTGTTCACTTCTACAGGAGCTGATGCATTCATAAATGCAGTTTTAATAAACCATGGAACACCTAGGCACAGCATATCAAACACGTTGGATCCCATGATATTAGACATAGCCATATCTCCTTTGCCTGCAAAAAAAGCATATTGTTAAAATGTGCACACCAATACTGTATTTTATTAATAAGCTTCATAAAAAAAACACTGGAAATTCTTTTTTGCTTGTTGGTTTTGGAAAATTGTTATATTAGAGCAAAAGTCTTACTGAATTTGTATTTTTTAATTTGGGGGTTAGTATTTAAAGTCTTAACATTTATTTAATAATAATTATCTTTATTTATTAAATCATTTTTCAATAAGGTCTGTAGATTACTTGTTGCTTTTCATTCTAATTTAATACAGTTAATTACAATTTGATGCACATTTCAGCTGAATATTATTTGGGGGATTAGATTTAGTGAAATTACTCTGCTATTAAATAGTAAACCCTTCTATTTGAGTCATTCTTTTTTTTCTTCAAAGTATGTTAACTGGGGAAATAAATATTTTTAAAGGTACCTTTGCTCAGTATTTCAGCCAGCCTTGTAGAATGGGCATTGCAGCTTGAGGGACCTAGCTCTTACCTTTTCTTGCAACCAATACACTTGCAATCGTGTCTGGCAGACTTGTTCCTGCTGCTAATAAAGTAAGGCCCATTACTGTATCTGGAATTTCTAACGTTTCCCCTGTAATTAACAGAGATATACTACAAGTTGCAAATCTTACAAATTCAATAACCATTCTCTGCAATTACTTCAGATATTTCCTTCCTGAACAAAAAGAAAATAGGCACATTTACATTTCAGAACCAATATGTACTTAAGTTTTACCTAGCAAAATATTTGAATAAGATTGGTAAATTGGGTAGCCCAGGTAGCACAAATTTTTAATAGCAGATATCTAAAGATATTTAATAGAATTCTACTAAGGAGTAATTCCCCTACCTGATATACTTACAGAAGGTTTAGATGTTCACTGTTAGCTCATCAAGGCCGTTGCTTAATATATGCTAATGAGATTGGTCATTTTCTGCTTTTCAAACTATTTTCTTAAAGTGATCAGAATTAAGCAAATTGTTTATAGCTATTTTTAACCTGTAAATGTGTTACATGGTATCCATTTTTTAAGTTGTACGTACTTTGGTGATCTATCTTAAACAAAGGAAAACAAATAGGGTTCTACTCGGAGTCTTCCTAACATTTTGGTCCTGTTCTGGTAAATTCAGTATCAGTTCAACATTTTTCAGATATGTGTTCATTTTGGGAAGCAATCAGAGGGAAGTTAAAAAAAGGTACATGTAACTGCTCTTCTAATGTTGTGATTGAAAACTTACTTTAGAATCTTTTTTTTTCTTAAATTGTCAATTGAAAGAATTTTAGCTGTTTATTGCATGCTTTATATATTGATATTGGAATTGTAATTGGTTGTTAATTTTTGTTACTGGTTTGCCAGAGTTCATATGTACATAAATAACAGTAATATTTATCATCTTGGGGGCTGTTTTATGGTCTATTACTTGATTTTGTTCTTTTCCTGATTTCCTATTGTGAAATATATTCTGGCTCAGAAAATTTGAAGAGATTTAATATACAAGCTAATTGGACTTTTTGATCTTTCTCATTAAAAAAAATCGTGCTTTCTTGCTAGCATGCTATTCTAAGTCATATATTAATTTGTGAAAAGTCAGAGATCAGCCTTTTTTTGTAAAAGGCCACGTAGTGATTACTTTAGGCCATGCAGGCTATATGGTTTATGTTGCATCTATTCACCTTGGCCACTGTAGTGTGAAAGCATCCGTAGATAATGTATAAATGAATTAAATGAGTGGGCATGATTATGTTTAGTAAAACTTCATTAGCAAAAACAGGAGACCTGGTCATTTGGTCACATAGGCTATAGTTTGCTCACCTCTGATATGTCCATTCAGGCTAACCTTTTTGGGAGAAATTCTTGATTTTTTTTTTTTTTTCCATGTTTATATTCAGTTTTTTCTTCTGGAGTTGTGTGGGACTAGAATGGATTATGGCCAAGCAGTAATATTTAAATTCTAGTCATGAAGATAGTAGAAACCTAAATTGAAATTTTATTTTATACCCTTTTCACGCATTTCATAGTTTGTTTATATGTCCATATTAAAAAGCAAAATAAAGTGCAGTTCAGTTAAACAGTGAGCATATATCGTTTTCTCAAAATGCTGGCCCCTTGCTATATTTTTCATTATGGAATGGAATTCAATATAAATAGTATATTGTGGACCCCATATGATGTGCTGTAATTATTAGCACAGTAGAAAGACATCCTGTGTATTTGATTCCATTTATAAGATCCTGTGGCTTGTAACTCTGGGCTGTATAATATTGGGAATATAGTTGATATGTAATATGCAACTTACAAACCCTGAATGATCTTGTTGGTATATTAATATTTAATCTTTTTGTAAGTAGCACATCTCTTTAGTCTTTGCTGAAAGAGAAATTTCCTCTGTAGCTAGACTACTTTTTGTGAATATATGCAGTTTGTTCTTCTATAAAACTGATTATTTTCTTTTTAAACTATGCTCTTATGCTAAAGATACGTACCAGTTATTGTGACCATCCAAACCAGGATATAGGTAAATGCAGATATCCATAGTGCTGACATGAAAAATGTTATTACAAAGTAATTTTTCCAAAACTTTCTTCTACAGTCTGGTATGGTTAGAAAAAGTAAGGTAATAATAGGAAGGGATAGTACCCAAAAAATTCTTTTTAAGTCAGCTTCAGGCACGCTGAAAACACTTGGTGGATCTGTTGAGGGAAAAACAAATGATTTTGAGTTTTCTCTAATGGCCACTTCAGTTGGAAATGTCCATTTAGAAAGCTATATTGAAATAAATTAGCTGTATCAGTTTTTAAGAGGCTATTTAAAACATTTGAATACCTCATTACTGATACTGCTGGCAAAAAGAAACTAACTGAGACTTTAGGGCAGATAGTATAAAATGTAATACTCAGCATTTCTTGATTTGGGGCCTTAAATCCATCAAAATAATCTTGGATCATTCACTAAATATATTAGCCATAATGTTTATGAAGTGTCAGTTGGACTTCTCTGGTTTTCTACAGTGTGGGTGGTCTTTAGTAACTTTTTTTTGCTTATGGGATTAACCTGGCTTCTACCTATTATAGCTATTATAGTTGTCTATTTCCCAGTATTGTTGATGTCTCTAGCCTGCCCTGTGTGTCAGATAATGCATACTTAGGTATAAAATAATTACAGAGTAATCTTTTTATTAAGTTTTGAATATTCCATCCTAATTCTCATCGTAAGTGTGTTTTGGAGGCTTGCTTCATTTTTCTTTCTTCCATTAGTTTACCAAATTTGGAATTCACTACCATTCTTAAAAAGAACCTTGAAGAAAATAGGAACTAGCATGGAATCTACAATATAACTTACAAAACTCGAGAATGTTCCTTTATACAATTTGTTTTATTAAATTAATGGAAAACAATAATAGATTGGATAAAAATAAGCATTCACTTTAAAATTATTTAAAATTTGCATGGCATTTACAAAAGAATGCACCCATATATTAGATCAAATTACATTACAACTAATGCTGGTAAAATAACTCGTGAAAAAAAATTTGCCAAGCCTCAGCCAGTAGGCCACTAGGTAAATTTTAGATGTAATCTCAGTGTAATGGAAAAAATTTAGAGTGGTTCTTTTTGAATTGTTATAAAATTTAACTTGGCAATATATACCACTTGTACTTGAAAGGCTAAAAACTATAATTATTGTAAAAAGGGGAAAAGTCTTTTTTTTTTTTTAAGGTAGTAAAAGAATAACTTCCCTTCCTAATGTACTTAGATAAATTTAGAATCTGTTTCATAGAACCACTTTGTAAAAAACTAACACATAAGTTTTTATTTCTGGCCGTGGATGAATTTGACTTCTATTAAATATCTAAATGTGTTGCTGCTGCTTCAGATGGCATGTTTAAAACTCAACTATTTATTTTTTCCCACACCAGCCCTTTTTTCTAAATTACAAGTTTCTATAAGTGGTATTTCTTTTTTCTCAATCATGAAGAAAGCCTCAGAATTTTCTCTCCTCCCTTTTCTTGTCCCATGTAGTCCTTCCATTGCCTAGATTGGTGATGCTTCCTTTGCATTGTCTTTTTTATTCCTACTTTCCTTTCGTCTAGGCATCTACCAAACATCAGCTTTTTTAGTAGCCTCTTACAGACCTCCATTTTTTTTGTCCTCAAATTTCCCTGCTTCATAAACCTACAAAGACTTATATACTAGCATTTAAGACGCTTCCTATCCTATTCTTTCTTATCTACCTTTTCTCTGCTTCCTTACTATGTACATTCTGTGCTCCAGGCATGCTAGTACTTGAATAGGCCTCTTGCTCATGTTAATTCCTTGGCATCAAATATAGACTATACTCTTACTTCTACATCATTTACATAATAGACTTATATAGCTGTTACTATACACATTACATATTTATTTATGTAGCTTTGTTCATAAATCAGGTCATCAGCTAAAATCTGATCAGTTCTACAAGGCTCAGTTTAAATACTCCCTTCTCTGTGATAATCTTTTCTATGTAGCCATCGAATTTTATACAATCTGTCCCATTTAGGAACTACACTTACACTTTTTTCTTTTATAGTACTTAAACCTTCATATTTTAGCTATTTTTTCTGTACAGCATTGGAAGCTTCTTAAAGATAGGGACCACGCAGGGGCGCCTGGGTGGCTCAGTGGGTTAAGCCTCTGCCTTCGGCTCAGGTCATGATCCCAGGTCCTGGGTTTGAGCCCCACATCGGGCTTTCTGCTCAGCAGGGAGCCTGCTTCCTCCTCTCTCTCTGCCTGCCTCTCTGCTTACTTGTGATTTCTCTCTGTCAAATAAATAAATAAAATCTTTAAAAAAAAAAAAAAGATAGGGACCACGTCTTCGTCATTTCTGAATCTCCACAGTATCTTTTACATAAGTATATATAGTAATTGCTGAATTGAAATGAGATTTTTAAGTTTTTCTAGTGAATAGACTGAATAGCGGGCATGATGTGCTTATTACCTTCAGAAACCTGACTAAGATCCTGTAAACTTAAAGGAAGCTGAGAGTAGCCAGACTCTTCATGAAATATCCCACTGTCACTTCTTGATTGCCGACGGATGAATGGCTGACCCTCATCTTCCCATCCCATCAGTGGCTGTTGTTCACTGCTCTCCTCCATAGCTTGGGCAAGACAGGTGCACCAAGGACTGAATTTCTTTATAATATATTGGTTAATTTTAATGTTAAAACACAGCACCAAAACATATAATCCATATATCAAAAGCAGCAAAGTTCCTTCATACCTATAAATCAGAGAAATTTGTGTGTTTTAAAATTAAAAACACTTTTTTTTTTAAAGTTAATAGCTTTGGGCATATCTGCTTAATAATTTTACAGCATAGCAATAGAACAAGCAAAGAACATTTCTAGGTGTATTTTGGTTTTATGGATGTGTCCTCACTTGGTTACAGCATTACTATAAATTTATTGGTAAAAGCTTAACAGTCCTTTCTATATTTCAAATAAAACCAAGAATTATAAACTCACTGTCTTCATTTACAGATTCTTTATAAATGGTAGGCATAAACAATGCTTTGAAAATAATAATTGTAGATTTTCAGAATAAAAGTTAATGAATAGTGATGGGTATCCTCCATCTCAGTTCATTGGCACAAATATTCCCCAAAATGTATGGTAATTATAAAAGAATATAGTATCAGTTCATTTCAACTGAGTCTATTCAAATCTGATATAAGAATTTTGTGTAAAATATTCAGAATATAGGAGTCTTTCACTGGGACTTTTCAGTTTACAGAGTTTTTTTATTTTGATGTAATTAAATTTTGTGTGTATTCATAAGAAAATGAGGATAGTCTTAAAAATAAAATTATACCTTAGGCCCTGAGAACTGTTACTCTATGCTCTGATTTCCTAAAGAGTTATGATTGGCTAATATCGTATTTGCACCTGTCATTTACCTTTTATTTGATAGCCAGTGAATTTCTGCTACAGCTGGAAGCACAGAGTTCTTGATTTCCCTAATGGAGGGAGCATAAGCTTGGATACTATCCTTGTCAGTGTCCCATTAGAGATGACTGCTGGGTCCCAGAAGGATCCCTACTATATCCATTGGTCTTTCTTTGGGAAACAGACCAGAGTTTAGGATGATTCATTTAGAAATTTTTCTCCCTGCTAGATTTTAAGTTTCTTGTTAGGAGGTATTTTGCAGGGTTGCTAAGTTGTAGTATTCCAGAAAGGTGCCATTTACATTGTTTTCTCTTCTTTTCTGGTATCCTCTGGCATTGAGCAATGCACAACCTCTTTGGTTGTGCATTATACATTCCTCTCCATCCCTTATGATTCCTAGCATAGTGTTAAACACCTACTAAATACCTGGTTCTTATTAGTTGAAAAAGTTATTAGCTGTCCACTGATTCACCCTTTTTTTTTTTCATTTTCTTGGAACAGCAATATACTGGGAGGTTACAAAGAAGGCAAACAATTATTAATACCTAAATATTGTTGATTCTTAGAGGAAGAAGGCTGTAATTCCTCTGCTAAATGAACATCAGAGAGAAAGTTGGAAGAACCTGAAGATTTTAAAACTTACTTCCTCCATCATTTCTCTCCAGTCTTGTGACCATGACCACTTCTAACCAAGGCAAGGTAAACAACCCAGTAGTTGAAAAACCCAACTGTTGGGGCTTTAATGGACAACAAAAGGAGAGACTTTCTGAACAGGTAGTGTGAAGAAGGAAGGTTGGTAATATCCAGTGATTGTGAGACAAGGAGATTGACATGACTACAGAAACTTTAAAGATGGGAAAGCCCAACCAGCAGCTGTGATGAGGAAGTTAGCTCAGAGGCATATAGGAAAATGGTGCAGAAGTGGCAGATAATTGAGATCTCAGTTAAAAAAAACAACAAAACAACATTGCTAAAGCATTGGAATTTCATAAAATACTCTCTGTAGTTGTGTTTTACATAAGAGTAACAATTATTTCGAGCTTACCAGTAAACTTGGTTGTCGAATATTATGCCAAGAACTGCAGCTACACTAATTGCATATGCTGCACAGTCTCTGAATAGGGGCCAACATGATAGCGTTGAGACCTGTAAAATGATAATTTTCTGTTTCCATTACACTGTAACTTTAAGTACATGCTTAGCGTGATACTGAAATTGTATGTTTGTAGCCAAATATTGTTATCTTTTGCATTTTGCTTAAGAGAAAAAGGAATTTTAAGAAAAATTGTGTTTTAAAGCCTACTCTGGTTTTCATAAATTTGACCAAGAGCTATTTGTGGGTAAACTTTAATGGAATACATGTTTTTCTACTGATTAATAAATTTGATTGAACACATTACTAGTGCCTTCTTTGTTCTAGATTATAAATAGTTTTAAGAGTTGGTCAAAACAATAAACGTGTTGAGTGATGTTTTCTTACATACCACATTAGATAGCAAGCCACAAGCTGCACAGATACCCAAGAGGTTATACATTGCAGATCCAAGGATGGTGCTAATGCCGATATCTCCCTTTGTGATAAATACACCTATGAGCAAGGTAATTGCTAAGTAAGTGTTACTAGACTTGAAGATGAGAAAATCACATTGAGTAAGCAGAAAATATAAGGAGCAATATTTACCCAGGAAAGCAGTAACTAATTCAGGAGCTGAACTACCGGCTGCCATGAAAGTGGCACCTGCAACATCCTGAGACAATCCAAGGGCTGAAGACAAATGAAATTATGTTAAAGTGGCAAATGAAAGGGTACGTCTCTATACCTAAGTATTCACATCTATAGCTTCATAGACAAGCGCGGACAGTGACTTAAACTGGAAAAATAAAACAGGCAGGTTAAAAAAATTAGAGGAATCCCGTGCCTTGCTTTCTCTCTGAATTCATTAGTTAATGGTTCTGTAGGAAGGGAGAGAAGACCAGGGCTTGTGGAGCTATGCTGAGACTCAGTGTTGTGAATGCCAAGATAACAGGGTTTTTTAGGACCCAGAAAAGATTCTCTTCTAGCTGTATGGCTTGTAGGTGTATAGTGACAGCATAAATTCTTTAAAATGACACTCTCAACAGTGCTCCAATAGGAGTTGGGAAAGTAAAGTATTTTAGGAGTCTTAATCCAATTTGAAACAGGAGGAAGAAGTAAATATTGGTCGTTTTTAAGATCTGCAAGTGAACCTGAATTAAGGAGCTTATTCACAAATTGGCAATTTCAACCTTGTCATTACAAATGAGAGGAAACTGGTTAACTAGGAACCAAAAAGATTTACTATTGTAAAATTAGAATCTATTGATTTAAGACCTAAAACCATTAAGACTGCTCTAGAGTAGGAAATATAAGAAAACACTACTATTCAAAGAGTTTGTGTATATCCCTCAGACTTAACAAGTGTGGAAATCCCTTATCTTTGGTGATTGCTGGGATGAGAGTTTTTTGTTTTTTTTTCTTTTAAAGATTTTATTCATTTATTTGTCAGAGAGAGATCACAAGTAGACAGAGAGGCAGGCAGAGAGAGAGGGAAGTAGGCTCCCTGCTGAGCAGAGAGCCTGATGCGGGACTCGATCCTAGGACCCTGAGATCACGACCCGAGCCAAAGGCAGCAGCTTAACCCACTGAGCCACCCAGGTGCCCCTGGGATGAGAGTCTTAAGAAACTTTTGGCTCTTTCAATTTTAGAGTTAAGGGATCTACTATCGGAAGGAAAAGAGAAAGCCATGTTGAAACTTGCTTTGGGGAGGCCAAAACAGGTTGCATCAGAAATGCCCAACTGGGCTTTGCTGGTACACTAAAAAGTAGCCCATAGAAATAGCATGCTTTTTTATTCTTGGTGTGGCAGATTGTATTTTACAAAGATGGCTACAATATTTGCATCTGTGTGAATTTCCAGAACCTTTCCATTTCCTGCCCTCCCCCCAACCAAAAAAAAGGTAGAGTTTATATGTCCTGTAACTGCTTTGACTAGCAGAACATGGCAGGGCCGTAAAATCTTTGAGGCTGGGACATAAAAGGTGACAAAACTTTCTCATGATTCTCTCTAGGGACCTTTACTTTAGGGGCCCTAAGCCACCACATAAAACTCTGACTTCCACGGAACTCCTGTACTGGAGATACCTCATAAGAAAGCATACAGAAGCTGAGATGCCTGACGCACCGTTAACTATTTCAGCCCACAAATTTTGAATTTCCCCATCCCAGGCACCAGACACGTGAAAGGGAGGAAGGTTTGAGATAATTCCAACCTTCTATCATTGCATGAGCGACCTCAAGCTGGAACTGCCAGCTGAGCCCAGTAAACCCTCAAAGCTGTGAGTGGTAATATGGTGATTGTTGTTTTAAGCCACTAGTTTTGGGGTGATTGGTTAAGCAGCCATTGATAACTGAACACCTGGCTGTTGTTCACTTAATTTGTTACACTTTCTGAGTATCTACTATGCCAGATGCTTTTTTAAGTGTTAGGAATAGGACAGAAAAAAACACAAAGTTTCTGCTCTTGTGGAACTTTCATTCTAGTGAAAAGAAACACAAGCAAAATATATGTTGTGTTAGATTTTTGATGTTATTATTGGAATTGTTTGGGGTTGCCATGAACCTCACTCATACAAGACAGTGAATTTAGCTGATAAATATTGTATGTGTTCAGACTGCTCTACCAACTGGCTATTCTGCTATTTCTCGCCCTCTCCTCAGGCCTCCCTAGTCCCTGAGACACAGAAATATTGAAATTAGGCCAGTGCATAACCCTACCATGGCCTTCAAATGTTCAAATGAAAGGAAGAGTTGCACATCTCTCACTTTAAATCAAAAGCTGGAAATGATTAAGCTTAGTGAGGAAAGCATGATGAAAGCAGGGATATGCCAAAAGGTAGGCCTCTTGTGGTCAAATAGCCAAGTTGTGAATGCAAAGGAAAGTTCTTGAAGGAAATTACAAGTGCTACTCTAGTGAACACACAGAAGGTAAGAAAGTGGAAACCTCCTAAATGCTGATACGGAGGAAATTTCAATAGTCTGGCTAGAAGATCGAACCAGACGCTACATTCCCTTAAGTCAAAACCTAATCCACAAAGCTCTAACTCTCCTTAATTCTATGAAGGCTGAGAGAGAGAGGAGGAAGCTATAGAAGAGTTTGAGGCTATCAGAGGTGGTTCATGTGATTTAAGGAAAAGCCATCTCCACGACATAAAAGTGCAAGGTGAAGCAGCACATGCTGATGTGGAAGCTGCAACAAGGTATCCCGAAGATTGAGCTAAGGTCATTAATGAAGGTGGCTACACTAAACAACAGATTTCCAGTGCAGACAAAACTGTTCTGTTGGAGGAAGATGCCATCTAAGACTTTCTTCATAACTAGAGAGGAGAAGTCGAAGCCTGGCTTCAAGGCTTCAAGAACAGGTTGACTCTTGACTCTTGCAGCTGGTGACTTGAAGTTGAAGCCAATGCTCATTGACCATTCTGAAAATTCTAGGGCCCTTAAGAATGATGCTAAATCTACTTGGCCTGTGTTTACAGTTTACTGAATATTTTATGCCCACTGTTAAGACCTGCTGCTCAGAAGAAAAGATTCCTTTCAAAATATAACTGCTCATTGACAATGCACCTGGTCACTCAAGAGCTCTGATGGAGATGTACAAATGACTGTTGTTTTCATGCTAACACAGCATCTGTTCTGCAGCCCATGGATCAGGAAGTAATTTCAACTCTCAAGTCTTATTATTTAAGAAATACATTTTGTAAGACTATAGCTGCCATAGATAACGATTCTTCTGATGGATTTCAGGAAAGTTAATTGAAAACCTGGAAAGGATTCACCATTCTAAATGGCATTGAGAACATTCATGATTCATGGGACAAGATCAAAATATCAACAGAACAGAACAGGAATTTGGAAGAAGTTGATTCCAACCCTCGTGGATGACTTTGATGACTTCTTCAGTGGAAGAAGTAACTGCACATGTGGTAAGAATAGCAAGAGAGCTAGAACGAGAAGTGGAGCCTGAAGATGCAATTGAATTGTGGCAATCTCATGACAAGACTGTGATGGATGAGGTGTTGCTTCTTATGGATGAGCAAAGAAAGTGGTTTCTTGAGATGGCATCTACTCCTGGTGAAGATGCTCTGAAGACGGTTAAATGACAACAGAGGATTTAGAATACTGCATACAATTGGTTGATAATGAAGCAGCAGGGTTTGAGAGTATGGACTGCCATTTTGAAAGAAGTTCTAGTGTGGGTAAACT
Organism: Lutra lutra; assembly: GCF_902655055.1. NCBI lineage: Eukaryota > Metazoa > Chordata > Mammalia > Carnivora > Mustelidae > Lutra > Lutra lutra. Next base: position 67,159,403 of record NC_062284.1, on the reverse strand, counting down.
GCTATCAAACAGCATTGCATGCTACAGAGAAGTTGGTCATGAAAGGAAGAGTCCATCATTGTGGCTAAAGTCATTGTTGTCTTATTTTACAAAATTGCCACAGCCACCCCAGCCTTCAGCAACCACCATCCCAATCAGTCAGCAGCCATCAACACTGAGGCAGGACCTTCTACCAGCAAAAAGATGATGCTCCGACAGCTCATATGATGGTTAGCTTTTTTTTAACAAAGTATTTTAAAATGAAGGTATGAACATTTTTAGTCATAATGCTGCTGCACACTTAATGTAAATGTAACTTTTATATGCATGGGGAGACCAAAATACTGATTTCACTCACTACTTTATTGTAGTATTTGCTCTGTTTGGTGGTCTGGAACCAAACCTGCACCATCTGAGGTGTGCCTGTACCTGGGCTAAGAGTGCTCAAGGCAGGAGTGAGCGTAAAGATTGGATGCTGGAGGCTAGCCTGTGTGTTCAAAAAACAGAAAAAGGCTGGCATGTCTGGAATAAAGAGTGTAAAGGGATAGCAGTAGGAGATAATGTAAGTGGCTAGATCAGGCAAGACTTGTGAATCTTAGCAAGGATTTTGGCTTTTATTTTGAAATACATAGGCAGTCCTTGGAAAGTCATCCACATACTGCCTGTCAGTGATAAACCAGCCCTGGTCATCTTTTCTCTCATGGGGTTTTTTTTGGTCTGAGAGACTAGCTGGAGGCTGAGCCATTTTGTGAAAAGTCCTCTTAGAAGAGCTGGAATGATTCCTCACTATTTGCCTTTGGTCATGTTGCTTGATGAACATGTTGCAGTGATGAATGAAGGGAGAGAAGTAATGTTTCGTGGAACAGATTTCATAACATTTCTTTTGCTGTTTAGAGTATCTGCCTATCCATCGATTGATTGATCTATCCATCCATTCATCCCTGTGATGTGTAGTAAGACCAATTGGCCATAAAATTTAAAATAGGACATGATAAGGCGTATTGCTCTGTGATTAAGTTTTTTCATTTTAGGAGTGAAGTAAATGTTATCTTACATTCATGGTATATAGTTCACTTTCATGTACATAATCATCTCAGTTATCCTCGGATATGAGTGGTGGTATTTATTTTTAACAGATGAAGACACAGGTCCAGGGACCTCAGTTAGTAAGGATCTTCAGTGTGAGGAGTTAGGGCATACACCCTGAATCTATTTTGAACTAAATGTCCAAACTCGGTACAGCTGAAGAGTGAATGACCAGAAGAATCTTCAGCTGCTTAACACTAGCTGAAGAATGCTTCGTTAGAAAAATTCAGTCTCAGGAGGGAAAAGGTGATCTATTGAGCTGTTTGTTGTAAGGTAGAAAAATAAGTAACTCTTCTGAACACTTCCACTATCAAAAGACAGTAACAATAAAGCTGGTTGCTATTCACTGGACTCTAATTGAGTTATGAAAGGAAAGATTCTGTAAAGATGGATATATAAAACTTCAAAGATATTTTAACAAGTTACATCTTAAGGTTCTAAGAATATTTTGTAAAATGGTTTATACCTTTGAACTTTAGAATAGACTGACTTTGTCTTCGCTGACCTTTGGGTAGCATTTCTCTCTGTTATAGTTTATTATTGAAGATAAATTGTTCTGGTTTTTTCTCCCCTAGAGCTATTACTTTTTTCCTCTTTATTACTCTAAAGGAATAATCACATTTCCTTCAGGATATAGAAGAACTGTTCAAGGTGAGTTTTCTTTATAGGTTTAGATATCGTTACATTGTTTAAATAAAGTGCAACTTTATTTATGATAATGAGCTGTGGTCCATGGGTACCACAACTTAGACCAAAACTCATCAGACTTTTTCTTAAGCATATTGTCTTCTCTGACACCATGTTGAAAAGCTTATAACAGTTTTTGAAAACTCTCTTCTGGAAATACAATTCAGTAGGAAGAATTTAAACTAAAATGAAGACCTGTATTCTGGCCCTGCCCTAATATGAGACTTCAGACAAGTCATTCAGACAAGCCTTGTGTTTTGCTGTCTATACAATGGAACATTGGATGGCATGATCTTTGAGGTATCTTCTAATTTTATCAATTTTTATCAAAATGTAGAATATGGATTCTATGCTTTTAGACTCTATACCACTTTTTATTGTTAAATAAGTTTCTTTTAATAAAAAAAAACCCTACATTATTAAAAATTTAGGAGATAGAGTGGAAATATAGAAGGGGAAGTATCACATGTTTGCTATTGTGTTTTAACCACTGCTATAATTTTAAGATATTTACAGCCGTTTTCATGATGCATATATTTTTTAAAGATTTTATTTATTCATTTGACAGAGATTACAAGTAGGCAGAGAGGCAGGCAGAGAGAGAGGGGAAGCAGGCTCCCCACTGAGCAGAGAGCCCGATGTGGGGCTCGATCCCAGGACCCCGAGATCATGACCCGAGCCGAAGGCAGAGGCTTAACCCACTGAGCCACTCAGGTGCCCCTATTCTGTGATTTTTTAACAATAAATACAAACATTTTGAGTTCTTTATAGTTACTCATAAATTTTGAAACCCTGTATAATATACAATTTATACGCAATATATAATATAATATAATATAATATAATATAATATAATATAATATAATACTTTGAAGGTAATTCCACTTAAGAGGACTCCCACAAACCCCCAGTCTGAGGCCTGTAATATTATAATGAATTTCCAACTTTCCTAAGCCTATCATATAGCACATGCATAAGATGTAACCTCACAGTTACCTCAGTTTTGGCTCCATAACTTGCCCAAGGTCACATAGATAGTAATTGGAGAGATGGGATGGGCACCTAGCTCTTTTTTACTCCAAGAAGCTACTCTTTCGTTATCCATGTAGGTAAAGTGAAGAGATGAATGCATAGCTTTATTTTTGTTGTCGTTGTTTTTGTTTCTGTTTCTGCTATTGCAGACTACTCAGGTAATACCCAGATGACTGGATACTTATCTAGATCCATACACCTGGGGTAGAGTTAGATGCAATCCAGGGGAACCACAATTTAGATCAGAGGGAAAAGAAAAACAAAGAGGATGGAAATGCTCTGGAGAAGGATGAGTACCCTTGAGTCAGGGAGGAAGCACTATTCTTAGACTCTTTGTTCTTTGGGAAGGCTTTGCCTCTGTAAATTTCATGAGGATTAAGAATCAAACAATCCCATGAAACTGTAGGCTATCCAAATGCCACACTCATGGAATTATTAAACTCCCTTTCAATTTTATCAAGTTAGAATCAATTCTATGTGGAATTAAAACTTGCATTTCTTTCTTACTCTTTCTGAGACATAACATTGAAATTGAACATGGGCAAACATTAGTTCAAAGCAAAATGAACAAAAATAAGTTTTTAATACAAAATTAAATATTTTATTTAAGTATGTTTCCCCAACACCTTGTTAAGATAATTTTCACTTAAGACATGTTATACCTCAAAGGATCAGCACAATGGAGGGATTAGCATTTCTGAATAGTATATTAGTGTAACGTTTAAAAAGAAACATGTCTTAGCGAACTTATGGTAGTCTTTGAGTGTATCAAGTGCCCAGTCATAAAGGATTCTCAGTTTTCTGTGTAGTTAGCTTGGAAAAAGGTAAAGAAAGCTGCTTTAAACAGTGGTTAAATAAGTCCCCATTACCTATCATAAGGACACATAAAAAGCATTTATTTTGGCTTTATACTGAACTTTTGTTGTTTCTAAAATTGGACTGCTTATAGAGATGAGAGATAATAGTCCTCTTTGGGCTAACAGTTAATATGGTTTGTATTTTTAATTTATATCATATATGAAATATTAATTTATATTTAAATGAAACATACTTTAAAGATATCATTTTTTAAACAAGATTGCTAAAGAGAGAATAAAATCATATGAATTTTAATGTAAAAGAAGTAAAAGGAACCCTAAACAGAATATCCCAAAGAAGTATCATTTAAGTTGCCGCATGGATTATTAGATCAAAGAGTGGGTTTCATAAATTTACCTCCTAGCTTGTGAAGGTAGTACTTGCTTTTATTTACCTTGAACTTGGTGTTCAGGCTCTAGCAGATGCTCCCTAGATTTGGTGTTTGCCCCAAATATATTCATATTGACTTTGATCACTCAACTTCTGCACTTCCATCTTTGCTGAGTAAAGGATTATAGTCTTTATAGTCTATTCTTATGTAATAATGAATAAGTTGTGAATGTTTACTATGTTCTAGGTTTTTATGTAAGCAGTTTAGTTATATTACCTCCTGTACATGGCACACAGCTCTATGAGCTATGTCTGTCTCCGTTTTTCTGTCACCCACACACCTCAGTGTGTCCACCAATTATGGGTCTAGGGCTAGAGGAGCATGGCTGGCAGGGATGAGGGAGCTCCCTTAAGTATGTTCTTTACCCTGTTACCTCTAGCTTCTTTGATCTCAGATAATATTCGACCTCTGATGACACCTTTTAACCCCTTCCCTGAATCCTCATCCTATTTCTCAACTCAGAAACTAGATCTTATCTCGAAGGTAAAATGCTCTGGACAGCTAGAGTGTGATTTTTATTCCTTCTATGATATGGAATTAATTTCACTTTATTCCTCTGTGTTCAAAGAATCATCATTATCATCCTTTCCTATAGAACCTAAATGGGTGTGAAAGAAGATAGGATTAGAGGAAGAGGGTACAGCAACAGCATTTTCTCATATGAGTGCCACACAGTTAAGATGACAGCAGAATATCTCAGGTTGTCTAAGAGGTACGTATTGATGGTAGGTGGGGAGAGAGTCTGTATGACTTCTGTTATCATGAGTAGGGCAAGGAGAAAGCAAAGATCCTTGCTGGAGGAAGCCTCGGGTGGTGGTGGCTCTAGAAGAAATTGCCAGATCAACATAGATAGTGGCAGACGGAAAAAGGTGCCAGCCAAGGTATTAGAGAGAGGCTCTGCCCTCTGCCACCTCCTGCTTGTCCTCTCCACGGAGACTCCAGTCCTGAGCCTCTTCTAGTCTTCATCTTGCTGAAGACCCTTCTGCTGACCAAATGAACCACTGCTGTGACTTGAGGAGGGGGTAATGGGGTAATGAGGCTGGGGTGGACCAGGGTCCTGCGAATTCTCCCTTTGTGTTCTAGGCTGGGACTCAGACCATGCACCTTACAGAAAGTCATTGCATCATACATGATGACTAGGTCCCACAGTACTATACTGTGTGCTCAAGGACATCCTAGACAAAATGCTTAGGCCTCAGAGTCTAGTTATTATACTGTGGGCAAGTATTTATAACATTAATTTACAACCTCTAACAGGTTGCTGAAAGTCTAAACTGATTTTTTATTTAAGCAATTCAGCAGATTCTATTTATTTTGTACTATACTTCCTCCATAGTAACAATGGATATTTGGTGTATTTTTTGTTTTGGTCAAAATTCCATTCCCTTGTGAGGAAAATGCCACTTAAGACTGTTTAAATAGAATGGTACTTCCGAAATAACCATATTATGGCAGTTAACCTCAAACAAGGATGTATAAAATTGAGAACGTTCTTGGATTTTAGCATTAGAACAGTCTCTGCAGGGTCCAAGCTGTGTAGTCTTTTTTTTTTTTTTTTTTTAAGATTTAGAGAGAGAGCACTGGTGGGGTTGGGGGTGGGTGCAGGGGGGTAGGGCAGAGGGAGAGAATCTTTCAAGCAGACCCCCCTGCCCGCTAATTGAGGACCCTGACTGGGGTTTAAATCCCACAACCCATGAAATCATGACCTGACCTGAAACCAAGAGTCTGACACTTAACTGACTGAGCCACCCTGGTGCCCCCAGGCTGTATAGTCTTAAGTAATTAGTTATCATCTGAGCCTCAGTTTTCTCATCAGTAAAACCAATCTATAGTCCTGATTTGGTAGGGTTTTTGTGAAGACTAAATAAAACTATCTCTATTTAGTTTAGAACCATGCTTGGTCTTCTATAATTGTTTTATGATAAATAGCTAAAAAATAAATATATAAATAAAACCCCTCCATCACACTGTGGAATGCTTCAGTAAACTGTTTTCAGGATTATATTAATCCTTATTAGTTGACAAAATGGGTGGAATTATTACAACTCAGTGCTCATCAAAGAACTTGGGGAAATATAAAGCATTTGCAGATTTCTCTGAAGCCAGTTTCTGTGTCTGTAAACAAATTCTAGGGAAATTGTTTTTTATTGCTGATGTCCTAATTTGGATGAGAGTATGCTAGACCTTGAACAGAGAAATGACAGAATTAATCTATAGGCACTTAAAAAATGAATCTAGCCAGCACTATTTCTATCTCATTTTGTTGCCGGTTATTTTCAGTACTCAAGACCAGGGTCAATTCCTAGCAGCTGAAGAAGATTTAGCAGTAGCGTGGGCATCCATCAGTCATACATGCGATATTGTGATCTATAAGAAATATATAGTTGGTCATTCAGATGAAAATACATGAACAAAATGTATTTTTCATATATATTTGGTCTTGAGCCACAGTTACTGACTCAGGCTCCCCAAACCCTTGGAATTTCCTAAGTATTGAGAGCGATGAAGGCATCTTTCATTATGTTAACAAGGTGACTTTTGGGCCCCACCTAAGAGCGAACACTGTAATTAGAGGGTTAGAACTTTCAGTCCCACCCCTGCCCTCTAGGAAGGAGAGGGACTGGAAGCTGGATCCAATGTCAATGGTTAATGATTTATTCAATCATGCCTATTTAATGAAGCTTCCATAAAACTCAAAAGAAGTTTTCTGGAGAGCTCCCAGGTTGGTGAACATGTGGAGGTTCAAGGAGGGTGGAAACTCCATGCCCTTTCCTTATACCTTGCCCCATGTATCTCTTCCATCTGGCTATTATGTCATTTTATAATACCAGTATATAACAAACATATTATTATATATAATTATGTATTTATTATATTTATATTTATTATATATATAATTATATATGTATATCATTTTTCATAAACTAGTAATCTAGTAAGTAAAATGTTTCTCTGTGTTCTGTGAGCCACTCTAGCAAATTAATTGAACCCAAGAAGGAGGTTGTGGGAATCTGTGATAGATAGCCCATTGGCCAGAAGTAGGGCTAACAACCTGGGATTATAACTGGTGTCTGAAACCCAGGGAGGGGTCAGTTGGAATCCCCAATCTATGGCTAGTTTTCAGAAGCACAGGTTTGCAATGGCATCTGAGTTGGGGGGTGGGAGAGAAGTCTTGTAGGCCTGAGCCCTTACCCGTGAAATTTGATGCTATTTCCAGGCTAATACTGTCAGAATTGAATTGATATCTTGGACACCGTGCTAGTGTCTGAGCATTGCTTTTGCTGGTGTGGGAACCCTCCCCCACCCCCATGCATATACATTGGAATTGGGTTCAGAACCTATTTAGTTTGGCATCGGTGAAGTGGGGTTTGCTAGAATGACTCTGGCTCACAGAAGCATTTGGTTTGGAAAGAGAAAAGGTGAAAGGACAGGGAATGAGGAACCTTTGATTTCTGGGTGGCCATGTGGTCACCCATGGTATGGAGCCACAGCTGTGCTGTGGTCAGTTACTAAGAGTAAAAGTTAACTAAAGATAAAAGTTACCAGGGGGACGCCTGGGTGGCTCAGTTGGTTAAGCAGCTGCCTTCGGCTCAGGTCATGATCCCAGCGTCCTGGGATCGAGTCCCACATCGGGCTCCTTGCTCGTCAGGGAACCTGCTTCTCCCTCTGCCTCTGCCTGCCATTCTGTCTGCCTGTGCTCACTCTCTCTCCCTCTCTCTCTCTGACAAATTAAAAAAAAAAAAAAAAAAAGTTGCCAGGAATTTAGAGATGGATCCAACTCCTGTGGTTGATTCACTTAATGCATAAGGAAATGTGAAGTATGAGAAAAAGCAAAATATTCTACCCCTTAGTTGTTATCTGTAATAGCTAACCTAAAAGAGGATGCCTGACCAGACCTTGATGCTAAATCAAGCTCAGATTTCAGTGAGTCTGAGCATAGGCTACTAGCCTCAGAGCCTCCCAGCAAGGGGAGAATGACGCAGGGGTATCAGAAAGTACTTTTAAGACCTCTGGTTGCCAAGAAAGTGGTCAATAAGCAAAAAGGAGAAACCATTGAAACCAGAGGGTATAGTGTGAAGGAACTGTTTCGTTTTGTGTATTGGTATCAGTAGCTTCCCGAGGAACCTTTCCTAAGGGCATTGTAAGGGTGGTTTGGGGGCTGTGTCTGGTTTTGGACGCTGCAGAGTGAAAGAGCATGTTCAGGTTGTTAATGGGACATAGAGCTAGCTCACTGTGAAAAAATTACAGATGGCTATATGTGATCCATACACATAGGAAATTATTCCAGAGAGAGAAGGACTGGATAAAAGACATGGAAAGGTCTGTTTACCCTGAGAATGCAGACTGCCCAGTTTCCCCTATGAATATCAAGTGGGACATCCCAGATAAAGCTGTTGATAATGCTTTGTATGTAGGCCATTGTATGTAGGCCATACATTTGTATGTAGGCTTTATGAAGATTAGGGTATTCACCCACTGAATATGTCCATTACCCATGTCATGACAAATGCTGTAGTTAAGGGAGCTTTCATGAGCACCCCATATCACCTTATTGTTGCAAAATGGAAAAATAGGGAATCTATATCAAATCTGCTGAGCTTCCTCGCCTGGGTCTTACAGATGCTAATGAAAACATTAGGTTAATTAATAAGAAAATGGGAAGAGGCCAAGGGGAGAGTCAAGGGACTGTTTCCAAGAAGACGAATGAAAATTTCTAGAAGGTTATTAAGAAATACATTAACAAACCAAATATTGAAAGGGACAAAACAAAAGAATCAGAAAGGAGAAAGTGGTAGGACTTGTCGCAATGGGGTGGAAGTCTTTAGATGATTATTAGTAAATGGGATGAATAGGGATGCCTGGGTGGCTCAGTCGGTTAAGCATCTACCTTCAGCTCAGGTCATGATCCCAGGGTCCTGGGATCGAGTCACAAATTGGGCTCCCTCCTCAGCAGGCAGCCTGCTTCTCCCTTTGCCTGTTCCGCCTGCTGTTCCCCCTGCTTATGCTCGCTCTCTGACAAACAAATAAATAAAATCTTAAAAAAAAAAAAAAAAGGAAATGGGATGAATAAAGCAGACATTGACTGGGTTAAAACAAAGGTTTTAATGAGTGTTACCTACGGTTGGTGGGCCCGTGGGACCCCCTATTGGTCACCCATCATTAAAGGACCCCAAACACATGTGTTCTATTTACCTTGTCTGGAGAAATTATAAAAACTGGAATGTAGCGGTTACTATGAGAAAATGGACCAGCAACCACTTGGGGCAGTGGTTAGGCAGATGAATCAAATTAAAGATTGATGAAGGGGCCAGAAGTCCCTTGGGTTGACCACTGAGGACCTTATGTGCAAGTGTGGATAAATTGGGCAGTGGTGGAGAAGAGTAGTTTCCAAGGCAGTGCCCAATGGCCTGGCCATATGGTCAGATTAGAAAGGCAATAGGAACCTGGGTACTAAATGTATGCCTGTATAAGACATAACCCTGTGGAAATCACTATGAAAATGTGAAAGGTGCGTCAAAGGAGGAGCCTATAAGAAGAATGCCCTTTTAAGTCTGGAAGGTGATTGAAATAGATAAGTAGATATGCCTGTGTGCTCCCTTGAGATGGCTGCCTGGGGGTCCATGAAATGACTAGACAGGAGTGTCTGCAGCAGTGCAAAGATGGGCTGAAGCCAGACACATTTTTCTCGCACCCTCTGAAGCACAAAATGCCAATAAGAGCTGTCCTACCTGCCAACAAGAGAGACAGAGACGGCTATGTGTCAGATTCCCTGGTGGGAAGGTCCTGAACATAGCTGGCAAGTGAGATTGATGCTGGTAACCTTCGGGGACTACAAATGGGTCCTGCCTTACAGGAGTATTTACTGCCTCCAGACTGGGTGTCGCTTCCTTGGTATTAGATGCAAATGCTCAAAATACTATAAAACAATAGCAGCAGAAAATAATTGCATGGTTCCTCCAGACCAAGGAACACATTTTGCAACCGATAACAGCCAACAATGGGCAGAGAGATAAGTTTGATGGAGAATTGGAGTGGGCGATTGAAACACTGGTTATCGAAAATGGGGGAAGAAAAGGGCACGGAGGGGGCGCCTGTGTGGCTCAGTGGGTTAAGCCTCTGCCTTCGGCTCCCGTCATGATCTTAGGGTCCTGGGATTGAGCCCCGCATCGGGCTCTCTGCTCAGCAGTGAGCCTGCTTCCTCCTCTCTCTGCCTGCCTCTCTGCCTACTTGTGATCTCTCTCTCTTTCTGTCAAATAAATAAAAACAAAAAAACCCCAAACAAACAAAAAAAAAAAAAAAGAAAAAAGAAAAGGGCACGGAGGACTGGCTCACCAGCTATCACCAGAGTGTGCTCACCCTAAAAGTGCGGAGTCCTGAAGGGGTGGCCCCGCTTGATAGCTTCCTGGTTTCTGGTGGGTCTGGGCAAGAGCAGGAAGGGGAGCTGTTGGTATTCTTTCTTCTGCACGTTGCCTCAACTTATGTATTGTTTGTTTTGTTCCCCTGCTAGGTGCAGGGGGTCCCAGGACCAGGGCTGCAGCTACAAGGGCTGGAAGCAGGGAGGATGAAAAGCCAGAAACTGTGGGACCATGTTTTTAACACTTCTGTCATGATTGCTGAGAGCCTGGTGGGATAGGGTGTACCTTCACCCCCTTTGCCAAATTGGGGTTAATAGTGAATTCAGCTTTATTGTTTGTAGTAAAAATAGCTCACTAGTTGTGCACCATGTGGCCTTACACTGTGCGATGAGGAATGGGCTGAGGGAGAAGTGCTTGCTCGTGTTGCTGTCCGTGATCTAGACCAGCACAGTGGGCTGGGTAGTTACCAATGACTGAATGAGAGTCTGGTAATGGCACAGTATCTTTGGACTGCCATGATTGTTTTGCCATAAGGGGAATATGTGTGTGAAGACCAGGAAGTGGGCTGTGATATTGTGATGTAGTTAAAAAAAAAATATATATATATATATGTTTTCATCCATAGTTCCTGGCTTCCAGCTCCCAAAAGCCCTGGAAATTCTTAAGTGTAGAGAGTGATAAAGGTGCCTTCTGTTATGTTAACAAGGCATATTTTGGACACTATCTAGCATGGCTGTTGGTTGCCAAGGTAGCAAACCACGTGATTAGAGGATGGGAACTTTTAGTCCTAACTTCTGGCCTCCAGAGGAGGAGAAAAGAGAAGGGCTGGAGGCTGAATCAGTTGTCAGTGGTCAATGCTTATGTGATGGAACCTCCCTAAGCAAAAAATAAAAAGATGGGATTTGAAGAGCTGGGGGAGTGACATGTCTGGAAAGGACATAGAAGCTCTGCTTCCCTTCCTTGTACCTTGCGGCATGATCTTTTCCCTCTGGCTGTTTCTGAGTATATATCCTTTTACAATAAACTAGTAATCTGGTAAGTAGAATGTTTCTCTGAGTTCTGTGAGTCACTCTAGCAAATTAATTAAACCTAAGGAGGAGGTCATGGGAACCTCTGATTGATAGCCCATTGGTCAGAAGTATAGGTAAGAACCTAGCCTTATGCCTGGTATCCAAAACCCAAGAAGGGGGTTGTTGGAACTCCCAATCAATAGCCAGTCAGTCAGAAGCATAGATAATACTTGCGCTTGCAGATGCCATCTAAAGGCAGTGAGGGCCAAGTGTGGGGGCATTCTGAAATCAGACACTATCTTTCGGTAGATAGTGTCAGAATTGCTTGCTGTTGGGGGAACTGCACCCCCCCCCCCGCCACCCTACCTCCCACATGTTGGAATTGTGGACCCAGTTCTGGACTGAATACCAATTTACACATTTGTAATATCTACTGTTATCATATTTCAGAGCAAAGGGCGATTCACTTGTCTGCTGATGATGTTTCAGAGTAATTCCACAAGTGGCCTGGTGGAAGTCATTATTATAAATCGTCTGTGAAGTCACTTAATGAAGATTATTTTGAAGTAGCAATCTAAATTTTAATGCAGTTTCTGCTGCAGGCCTAGAAAAGTTATTTATTTATTTACTGCTCCCAAGACAATTTTTCTATAAACAAAATTCTTGATGAATTTATTCTTTTAGTCAAGTCATTGTTTAGAAATGTGAAAACGAAAAACAAAAACAAAAACAAAAACAACAACACTTTTTGACTTTCTATTTTCCAGGAAGAGAAATTTTCAGGGTGGGACAAAGTACCTTGAATTTAGAATTTCCTAGTTTCTGTTTTTATTTTTTTTTTCTGTTTTGTTTTTAAAGATTTATTTATTTTAGAGAAAGAGAATGTGTGAGCCTGGAGTTGGGAGTGGGGGGATGAGAGGCAGAGGGAGAGGGAGAGAGAAACTTAAGCAGACTCTGTGCTGAGCTTAGAGCTTGATGAGGGGTGCGATCTCACCACCCTGAGATCATGACCTGAGGCAAAACTGAGAGTCATGCTCAACTGACTAAATCATCTAGGCAGTCCAGGCACCCAGGTCATGGTCCTGAGGGTCATGAGATTGAGCCTTGAGTCAGGCTCTGAGCTCAGCATGGGGTCTTCTTGGGGTTCTCTCTCTCCTTCTCCCTCTGCCCTTCTCCTGCTTGAACACTTTTTCTCTCTCTACCATAAATAAATAAATCTTTAAAAAAATAAGATAAATAAAAATGAAAAAATTCTTATTTTAATGTAATTAACATGATCTATGTAGGTTTTCTAACTAAAGGTTCAGTCTTGGCAAAAGGGAGATTATTACAATAGTTAAGAGTATAGAAGCGTGGGGCGCCTGGGTGGCTCAGTGGGTTAAGCCGCTGCCTTCGGCTCGGGTCATGATCTCAGAGTCCTGGGATCGAGTCCTGCATCGGGCTCTCTGCTCAGCAGGGAGCCTGCTTCCTCCTGTCTCTCTGCGTGCCTCTCTGCCTGCTTGTGATCTCTCTCTGTCAAATAAATAAATAAAATCTTAAAAAAAAAAAAAGAGTATAGAAGCGGATGTACATACATCTATATGTAAGAATTTAGTATGTGAAAATTGGTCAACTTTCTGAAGATAGCATTGCACCTATAGTAAAACAAATTCTTAGTGAAAGAAAGAAATAAGTGTAAAAAAAAAAGAGAGAGAGAAACTACATGTAAAAGAAAATATGACAATTTTTCTGACCTGGGGATAAATATCTTTCTAATATAAAACCAAAAGGAGAATCATAAAAGAAAATATTTATTAATTCACTTAAAAATAAATAAACTTCAATGTGAGAAACACAAAATATAAAAGCAAACAGCGGAATATGAAAAACCATATGATATAAAATTATATTAGGAAAAGTGTTAATATCCTTATATGAAAAAAAAAAAGTCTTGGGAATCAATAATAAAAAGACAAATACCCTCCTGTTAAAACATGGGCAAAAAAGCAAAAAGCAAAACCACAAATTTCAATAAACATGAAATGTTCAACCTCACAAAGAATAGGATAAATCCAAATTTTATAAAATGAAGTTCCATTTTTAAAGCAATTAACAAAAATATTATGTTATTATTCGTGGTTTTCTGGAGTAGAAGCTATCCCATACTCTGGAGGTTTAAGTTAGCATACCCTTTGTGAAGTGTTTTGGCAATGTATAAAATAAAGCTCAAAATATGCACAGCTCTGTATATCAAAATATGATCAAAGAACTTTGCAAAGATTTTATACAAATACAGGCTTTTATTGCTTGGAATAAAAAAAACCTCCAGATGTCCAAAGAAAATAATTTTAAGAATTATACATCTCTACTGGGTACCTACTGTGTATAAAACCCAGTGTTAGATACTTACATCATTTACAAAATTATGCTACCATTAAAAATCATGTTTTTGAGCAGTAATAATATGGGAAAGTGTGAGGAATAAAATATGAGGAAAAAGAAAAAAAAACTCAAACTGTATATCAAGACCTAAAAGCCCGAAAGGAAATACATCGGATGCTGACTGTGGGGATCTCTAGGTGATTTTACTTTTTTCCTTGCATTTTATCAGTCTAGGTAAAAATACTATGTTAAAGAAATTTAATCTGTTTTATAGAAAAATATCAAGGTCATCATAAAATGGAATGCCAATATAAAAATGACGATATTTAGACCTACTTGAGTTAAATCATAATAATTATAACAAACTTATGCTGACCCGTTCTATGAATTTGTTTTTTTTTTCTTAAAACAAATATGTGTTGAGAGCCTCTGTTCTTGTCAGGTCCTGTTGTAGGTCTTAAGGATACTGCAATGGTGCAGTGAACAGGAGAGAAAATCAGGAGCATTTCAGCAGGGTCAGTGGGCTGGGGCCCTGGGAAAAGGGAGAGTTAATGTTCTAGCTCTCTCTGGGAAGAAATGCTAGCAGAGTGTATGTGGGGGTGGGGATGGGGGAGTTGGGGGAGGATGCTATTTCTGTGCAATCCTGTAAGCATGTGGCTGGACACCCAACCCTTAACTTTGACATTCTCTGAGGTAAGCATGCTCAGTCAACTAAACCAACCAAGCTGGAGACAGACTGGAAATTTCTGCTGGCACTTCTGTTGCATAGGGCATGACTCATCATTGACATCCTGATTTAAGGGACTAGGATACCAAGGAAAGGTCTATGCTCAGAATTCTTGTGTGATCTACATGGCTGAGGGGACAGAAGAGAGAGGTTTGGCCTGGCAGATCTTATTTTCAGAAACCAGTGACTGAGCTTAAAGTTTAATAACTGAATTTACAATTATTTGATACCTGAAGTCACTTTACATAAGATGCAGGACTTATTACTTATTTATTGGTTCATAAACACCAGTTAGTCTCCTTATTAGCATAAGGCTGAAATGAAAAATGTCATTTGTTTACCACCCATCTATCTTAAAAAAAAATTGAAACAATTTTAGAGCAAAACTGCAGGTTTTTAAAAGTATAAAATGAGCATTAGGAAGGCCTTAAGCATACACATCAAGGGCATAAATGTGAAAACTTGGAACAGTTTACTAACAAATGGCCAGGAGTATAGGAGACAAAGAGTTTCTGGAGAGACCCATTGTAATAAGTGCTGGGTACTCATTTAAAGATGCCACGCTGCTCATGAACTACCAAGAAAAACCACACACAGGCCCGTTCCTTGAGGTAGGACCCCTCACCACAGAAGTCTGTGCTCTGTGACCAGCTGAGATGGACAAAACTGTTGCTGAGCTGTTTTAAAGACAGCCACGGGCATGTGGCACCACCATTTCGGAAGCTTATGGGGGAGATTTCCAATCACTTACCTTCACTGATGATTTCCAGGGAGGGTAGGAAGTACTCGTCACAGACAATAGACACGGCCATGAACATGTAAAGGATAATCAGGAAGTAGATGACAATGCCTCCATCTGTGCGCTCCTGTTTCGTGAAAAACCCTTCGGGAAAGTCCAGGGATGAAGACATAACACATTGGGTGCTATTTCCTGGTAAGGAAAAGAAGGTGAAAATTCGAAGTATGCTGGTGTCGCTAGTTCCAAGCCCACAAAGAGAGATTTCTTAAGAAAACTAAGTGTGCGGTCACCAGATGGAATTTTAAGAACCCTAGTGGAAATGTATAAGGCATTTTGAATATGATGTAGAGCTTTTGAAAAAAATAATTATTGGGGCTCAAAAGAGGAGCTTTAATGAAGTAAGCTGATGATAATGAAAGAATTAAAAAAATCATGAAATCACTCTTCCTTGTCTGCTTTATTTCTTAAAAGGGAATTCTGAACCCTTCCTCCTCCTCAGAGAGAAACTGTATCTCTGGTGAGAAAGATTCCTAATATCTGTACAATTTCATTTTCCCATTTCAGAGCCCAAGCTGCCCACGGGCCTGTGAAGAGTCCTCCACTGTTGCAGAGAGAATTTCTAAGATGAAAGAAGATTTTTTTTTTCATGATGAAGTCTCCAACAATAAGAACTGGAGACTCGCCTGCTTCATGAAGCCTGTGAATTCTTTCTGAGCTATCTTTGAGAACTTATCCGAGGGATCAAAAGCGTTTGATATTCTTCCAAATGCTAAAAATCAGAGGAGGAAGCATGAGCCGAAGTAAGTCAAGTGAGTATTTTCCTCTCTTTGTCCCTCCATCTGTACATGGCAGCTGCGGCAGGGGCAACTGACCCCAGTGTCCACCTACCTGTGGCCCTTAGGAGACGCTGGGGCAGGGAGGCACTCGGGGGAGGCAAGCGTGCAGTAGCCCCGAGGATGCTGAGGAGCAGAGCCCTTCTTGCCCACCGTGGGCCCCCTTGGGTCGGCATTCCTGCTGTGCTCTTACTGCAGAGTGCTGCTTTGGGAAGGGGGAAAGGGTGGAATAAGCTGGGTCATGTGAGGAGTCTCCTTCCTGCTCACTGCCCTGCCCAGGACACATCTCAGCCAGGCCTGTGCAGGAGGGAGGGTGAAAGGAGCCAGGCAGTCTCCTCTGATCAGGAGCCCCAAGCTCCAGAGAGGCTGGGGGAGGTGGGGAGGAGAGCAGATGATTCCTGTGTACAGCTGTAGTCGTCCCTGAGGCAGATCCAGGCGGCTTGTTCTTTTTGGCATGGTTTGATTTACTGGTCTTCACAGTGGCTGTGATTTTGACTTTCTCTAGATTTGGAATGACCTGAGTTTGCAACTGCTTCATCTCCAGCCCTCACTTCTAGAAGTTGCTGGGACTGGTGTATGTGAATTCTTTGGCTAGGTATGCACATTTTTATCTTTCTTTTGGGCCTCTCTACCTCCTCTCCCATTAGGGCTAGAGACAGAAAGGTAATTTTGGAGGCTCTTGCAATAATCTAGTGGAGAAATGATGGGAGCTTGAACCAGAGCCGTAGCAATGGGGGTGGGGAGAAGCGGACAGCTTCAAGAACTGTATGGAGACATGGTGGATGCTATTTGATCATTGATTAGCTGTGCTCTCTTCCAGAGATTTTGAAATGCAAATTCAAGAGGCCAGGGGGTTTCAAACACAAACTACTAACTCCCCTACCCTAGCATTTATTGCACTTGCCAAGGCATTAAGAACTTGGGGCAATGAAGTAACTTGTGCTTAATAGCACAGACCACATAGTTTGGGTCGTAGCACTGCTACTTCCTGGCTCTGTGTCCTTGGGCACGTTATTTAACTTCTCTGCTTCTCAGTTCTACTCTCTGTAAAAAGGGCATGGTAGGTCACTTCACCTGTGGTGAGAATGACACAAATGAATGCATGTAATCTGCTTAAAACAGCCTCTGCCACGTGGTCAGTGTTACCTATTTATCTATCATCTGTCTTTATTATTATTAATGTGTTACTTTTGATTAAAATAAAAGCTTCTTGGCCAAAGGATTTCTTTTTTTTTTAAGTTTTGCAATTCTCGTGGTTCCTTTGCTTTGCAGAAAAAGCATAAAAATTGATGTGTTTGCTAAGTTTTAGATTTAGAAACTGGGTTTTTCTGGTGGAAAAGAGTAAGTTGTTTGCGGATGCTTATTATGATTCTGGGTTGGTAAAAATTCTCAAACGCCCTTTTGTTTTGCTGGGAATTGGTAGCCATTATAAACCTCTCTGAAACGGTCATTTCTAGGAACTGTCTATCCAGATGTGTGGTGTGGTTGTGAGGTTGGGACGATGAGTCACCAAAGTGTAGCTCGAATAGAGCAGATTCTCAACAAGCAGTGTCTGGGCTGCTGACCCCCATAGAAGGCGGTGCCCTGGACCACGAGACCGTGACCTCAGCGCCAGCAGAGGCCACTTAATTTTGTGCTGAGTGGATGTGTTGCATGAGCCTTTCCTTTCCAAAATGCAGTAGTTCCACCAACTGATAAAACTAAACATTACAAACAAACAAAGTAGCACAAACATTCAAACCATAGTATTTCCAGTGCCCAATATCAATCTGGGAAATAGTACATATCTCAAGATACCAGCTAATTACAATGGAATAGAGTGCTTACACATAGTAGGTACTTAAAAAATGTTTGTTGATTGATTACATTGTAATGTTTTTTTTTTAATTTTTAAAAATTTTATTTATTTGACAGAGAGCACAAGTAGGCAGAGCAGCAGGCAGAGAGAGTGGGAGAAGCGGACTCTCTGCTAAGCAGAGAATCTGATGCAGAGCTGGATCCCAGGGCCCTGGGATCATGACCTGAGCCGAAGGCAGACACCCAACTGACTGAGCCACCAAGGTGCCTCCATTGTAACGATTCTTCAAAACACATTTCCCAGAGCACATATGTACTTGCTCTGAACAAATGATAAAATCAAATAGGAGTTTATTGAGGAAAGAGAATTTAGGAGGCTAATTATACATACCTTATACATTTATTGCTCATTTTACAAAAGGATCTTAAAAAGTTTTTTATTGTAAAATAAAGCATAGATAAAGCCCAATGAAATAAATGTGTAGTTTATTGTTATATTATTATTATTATTATTTTATAAGATAGAGTCCCTTGTAAACACTGTAGATCAAGAACTAGAACTTTGCCAGCCACCCTAGAAACCCCTTCATGTGCCTCAATCCCACCTCCTCCTTTTCTTGGAAAGTAGACAGCCACTGACTTCCACAGTAATCACTTCAGTGTCTGTGTATTTTTAATTGTTTATCACCCATCCCTAAATGGGAGCATCTTCAGGACACTATAGCTTAGCCCTAGAAAAAAATACCTTTAAGTTTCTTTTAGTTTACAGATTTCCCCTCCTTTTTCTTTTCTTTATAATTTATCTATTGGGAAACCCCAGGGCACTTGATCTGTAGAGTTTCCCACAGTCCTGATTCTGTTGAGTGTGTCCTATGGTATAGCTCAACATATCCCTCCATTTCTTTTGGTTTTGGTAATTGGCCGCTGGATACAGAGGTTTGATCAGACTGGGTTCTATCCCACTGGCAAGACCAAAGTGGGTAGGCAGTGTGGCCTTTCCTTAGAAAGCACATGAGGTCAATTTGTCTTTTCTTTTGTGATGTTAGCAGCCTTTCCTTCTCTAGAGGTCACAAAAGGGTCATGTTCTAATTCTATAATTTTTTTTTCACTTATTACTTGGAATATTTTATAGTGAGATGATTTCTATCATCTACTCTTTGGGTACCCAGGGGTACCCAGTTTATATGGAAAAGGTAAGATATGTGCTTGATCCTTTTCCTCTACTGATCATTTCTCAAGTTAATTGGTTTTCAATTTTCTTCCAAAAATAACCAGCTAGATTTTAAAAATGATTTTGAATCAATGTATTTAAATATATTTGATGGCTTCCAATTGCCATGATTATCCTTTTTAAATTTCAAATCATCTCATCTTTAGCCTCATCTTTGGGTTGACTTCTGAGAGCCTTTGACATGACCTTAATAGGTTTTAATTGCTTTCTTATTACCTGATATAAAAGAAATATTCCAGGCTCATCCTACACACAAAACCAATCATTTCTTCAAAATGACCCTTTATTTTTTTAAGTGGAAAGTATATCCATATCATGATCTAAGAATCTGGGTTACTAGCAATGCTTATTGCTACTAGATTGCTCATTATTTGTAATCCCCCCTGCCCCACCCCTCACCATATCTCTTTATAAAATATCTCATGAGTTCATACTCATACTTCCTATTCAAGGGTCCTGGATGATAGAATTGGCATATCTAGAATTTCATAATTATGTATTTCCTGGTCCTATGTTAGATATGTGAGTCTCAAAATGATGACATTGATTCTACCACCACTAATATAATCACTAAGAAAAGTCCAAAATTTTTGCTTATACTCTTTCCATTCTCCTTCTATTCCAAGAGCTATAGCCTATCTGCATTGCTCCCTTTAATCCTCATTTAGTCTTGGTAGTACAAGTAACTACAATTTTTTTAATCTTTGCCACTGTTCTAAGGTTGATGTTTCTCTAGACATTTGATGCCTGAAACATATTTTCTTTTTTTCTTTTCTTTTTTTTTTTTTAAGATTTTTTTTTTTTTTAATTTGTCAGAGAGAGAGGGAGAGAGAGCGAGCACAGGCAGACAGAATGGCAGGCAGAGGCAGAGGGAGAAGCAGGCTCCCCGCCAAGCAAGGAGCCTGATGTGGGACTCGATCCCAGGACGCTGGGATCATGACCTGAGCCGAAGGCAGCTGCTTAACCAACTGAGCCACCCAGGCGTCCCTGAAACATATTTTCTAATAGATCCCTTGGAAGAACTCATAGGAACTGTGTTCTTCGAGATCTTTCCTGTCTGTAATGATTTCTCAATGGTCTTTATACTTGAAAGTCAGCTGTGCTGGATATAAAATCACTGGCTCACATTTTTTTCCCTTAAGTATCTTCTGTTGCTCTGTTTTCTTATGACATAAAGCATTACTGTTGACAAGCTGATAATTATATATATAATTTTACTCCCCTTAGATGTCACTTGCTCTTTTTCCCTAGATACTCAGAAGATTTTTTATTCTCTTTCTTTAAAGTTCAGTAATTTTATGAGAATATCATAATGTTGGTCACTTTAAGTCACTATTCTTAGGTATAGAATGTGCTCTCTCAGTGTGTAGTTTCAGATTTCTTGATTTCAGGAAAGTTTTAGAGAATTATAGTTTTCAGTATTTGTTCTGTTCCCTTTCTTTGGATTTATTCTCTCAGGGATTTCCACTATTTTTATGTTGGATAGTCTTTGGGTATCATCAGTATTGTTACTTGGTCATGCATCTCTTTTTATCTTTTTTTTTTCATTTCTTTTTGATTTTAAATTTTTTCATTTTCCTTTTCTATTTCTTTTAAGATATTATCTGTTGTGTTTATTGCTCCTATGTTCTTTCTAGTTTCATACTCATTTTTTCAAAAAATTTTCTTTTATATCTAATATTTACTGATGACTAATGCCTCATTTCTGAGTTTTTTCTTTCTAAATCTGATTTGTGTTGTTATCTCGTGTGATTTTCTTCATGTCTTTTAGATTCTAGTTACAGTTTGATCTGTTGTGTGGGCATGTCTTTCTAGCATGCTTTCTGTGTCTGAAGCAAGGCTCTTCTCCCCCCTTATTCTCTTTTTTTCTTATGGTAATTTTGTGTGGGATTTGACCTTCACATCTTTCTTTTCTTCATTTTTATGTGAAACAAATTTTTCCTGAACTTTAAGAAGAAGGTGTTGTTTAGTGTAACTTCTCTCAATTTGCAGAGATGGCTCTTCTATTGTTTTCTTGTAGTGTTCAAAAAAATCACAACTTGCTCTCTGAAATTTACTGGCTCTGTCCTCCATGCCTACTTTTATTGGGACTTCCTCTTTCCTTTCTTCCCTACTATCACTATCCTGGTTAGCTTTTATTCCATGACTAGAAGTTTCAAATCTCTGTATGTCAGCCCCATCCTGGAAGGGAGTTCTGCTTGATTAGTTTTGAGACTTCATATGTTTCAGACCCTATTGTGATCCCTTGTACTCAACCAATGTTAGACTGAGCCAAAACTTTTGTTTGTTTGTTTGTTTTTGTTTTTGACTGGTGTTTGCAAATAGTCCTATTTCATCAAATTTTTGTTGTTATTTTGGGGTGTCCTGTTCTCAGTTTGGTCAGATTGCCTGTGCCTTGCCTGTACTTTCTCCCACATAGAAGCTGATATCATGTATATTTGGTGTCATGAGGGTGCTTCATCCCCACTCATTTGTGTTTGGGGCTGCTGGTAGTAGCTCCAAACAGCTTTCTGTTAAATGCTGTTAATGGGTCTTTGCTATCTAGTTGCTTTGTCTGTTTCTATTGGAGATTTGGAAAGATTGAGAAGCCATGCCACTCCTGCCTCCATCCTAAAAAACCTTTTCATCTTTAAGCAAAGGAATACATATAGTTGTATTTTGTTAACCAGAACTTTTTTTTAGTCCATTGAACATATGGTTTACTTGACAAAGATTCTATTTACATATAACCAGTAGGAAACTCATCTATTATGTAAAGTCGCATACAGCCAAACTGTTAGTGAGGTTCCTGCTGTGCAAACAAAACAAAACCATGAAGCTATTGGATGTTTGATCTTGGGATGATGACTTTACTTTCTAGGGCTTTCTCGTGCCCATTTGTAAAACGAAAGGGCTGGGCTAGATATGTTCTTAATTCTTTTTATTAGCATTTGCTAGTAGTCAACATTATCAGACTCTTGAGTGGTGGTTTGTATTGAAATGGAAATTAAAATAAACAAAAAATAGAGAATCTCCAGAAGAAGCCATCTCTTGAAGTGGCCAAGGAACTAATCCATTCAGATTGGTACAGAGATGGTTATTGAGCTGTGGTCAAATTGTAGACTGGTAGTCATCCTTTCTTTTAAGGTGTAAAACTCTCAGAATTACCTTCAGCTCTTCCTTACTTACTGACCAACTTCAGTTTAACAGTCTTCTCTGGAATACCTGGGCCTCTGCTGAGTAAGATGTCACCAGTTGTGCTTAGGAATCAAAGCCAACAGTCCGTGTTTACTAAACCTGAGATCTCCTTGTGTATCATGCAGTATAAATTTCCTACCAGCCCAAAAGGACAGAAGAGGAGTTCTCACTGGTTTCTCAGTAGAAGTACCTGGTGGCTTTTAAAATTACTAATGATCTGGCACTTACCCAGACGAATTGAATCAAGATTTCTGGGCATGACTCAAGCATGGATATTTAAAAAAAATTCCCAGCTGGTACCAGGAGTGGTACCAGAGGTACCAGAACTACCAGGATGGATATTGCTATCCTTGCTTTAAAAAGGATAGATTGAATTGATTGCCTAAGATCTAAGGTTACATAGCATCCACCAAAGTGGCAGAGCCAGGATGTAGGGAAAGGTCTGTCTAAGGCCAAAGTACATGGCATCCTCACTTGCAACCTGAGCCAGCTCCTCAGAAAGTGAGTTTCATGAGGGCAAACCCATGCCTATCTAATTTCCTATTGCATTTCCAGTGTTCAGCTGGTGCCAGGCACATGGTGTGGATATCTAATAAATATTGTGGAAGGCATGAATGAATGAAGTACATAGGGAATTTCACAGTGACTGTTCCTTGACAACATCCCTGGGACCCACAAGAATGTGCAGGGTCTTTTGTCCCGTTCCAATGCCATTGGCTGCATTGTCTGAGTATTTGTCTGAGTGTCCCCTAACAGAGCAGCTCAGTTAGCTCTCCAGCTCCACCTGCTGATGCTTCAAACACAGTTGGGCTCTCCAACTTCCTGTTGGAGGAAATATGGAAAAATCTACTCTAAGAAGCCCTGTGAAATCAGTCATTTGAAAAGACATTTTGATTCTCCTCCATAGAATCAGAGCTAGGGATGTTTGCTACTTCCTGCCTTTGAGTATTTGCTCCCTTAAATGAAAGCTTTCACAGTCTGCGCTCTTCTTCTGAGGACAGAGGAGGAGAAAGAATCACATGACTAAGGCTGTCCCTGTGCTCTGACTCTAGCTTCTTGATAGAACTTTTTTATTTTTTAACTTTTTATTGTATATTATGTAATATATAATATATATACACATATTACACATGGATATGACATATATATACAGAAAAGTGTGTGTATTTTGCCAATGCCTTTTGCAGTTTAGACAGCAGAATCAAGCCCCATAGGTGATCCTTAATAAGGTGAGGGATTACGTGTCCCTACGTGTGTTCAGCACAGCCTGGGAAGGGAGTGTTGTGTGGGAATGCATTGTTACAGGGAGCCTTCAGGGTCTCAGTTGTTGCTGTCCTATGAGTGGCTGCTCACTTAGGAGAGTAGCCTGGGAATCCTCAGGACAAGGAAATTTTACCTCAGTCCACCAAGAACCTTCCTGTTTTGTCTCCAGCCATCACAAGAGCTGCCAGCTTAAGCCATAGCCACGGCTGTGAGCTGAGCAGCATTCTGCTTCATGGTTCACATATTCATTCACAAGGTGCCTGCCATCTTTCCCACACTCCCATCCTCAGGGAGTTTATAAGCCAAAAATCAGGGTTGAGCATTGGTTTAGGATATGACTGAGTATGTTCAATTTTCAACCCAGGACAGGTTGGTCACACACACTGATGTGTGTGTCCAACTCCATGAAAATTATTCAAAAACATTTTCAATTCCTAGAAGGCCTTCACAGTTTTCTCAGAATTTCTCCCTTTCCCCCCTTTTTATGGGAGGGCATATTTCAGTTCTCTGAGTCCTGAAGGGGAGTTCAAGTTTTTCAGATCAAATATTATTTAAAAAACATTTTGGAGTAGAAATAATTTTATTTTATTTTTTATTAACATATAATTTATTATTTGTTTCCAGAGTATAGGTCTGTGATTCATCAGTCTTACACAATTCACAGCACTTACCATAGCATAGAAATAATTTTAGAATTAACTAAATCTCAGTTAAATTTCCCCTTCTTCATTATTTCTGAAACTTAGTAAGTGGGGATAATACCACTTGTTTTTAGGCTGTGTGATTATAGACCTAAATATAAATACTCGTCCCCCTTCCCTCTGTGTTGCAACTCCATGAGAGCACATTTTATGTTATTAGAACTTGGCAGAGTGCTTAGCTCTCAATGAAATTGAATACATCAGGCAGGCCATCATCTGGGAACAAAATGATAAAGGATTTTTATTAGCTATATTTACAAAAATTGAAATTTTGCTTTTAGCCTGCCTTTTTTTTTTTTTAAGATTTATTTATTTATTTATTTGACAGATAGAGATCACAAGTAGGCAGAGAGGCAGGCAGAGAGAGAGAGAGAGAGAGGAGGAAGCAGGCTCCCCGCTGAGCAGAGAGCCCGATGCGGGGCTCCATCCCAGGACCCTGGGATGATGACCTGAGCCGAAGGCAGAGGCTTAACCCACTGAGCCACCCAGGTGTCCCTAGCCTGCTTTTTGATACTTGTTACTGCCACTTAATTTGTGGTAGCCTTTCTTTGTCTTTGCTCTCTGAGTGCAAATAAAAGCCTTCCCTGAGTGATTCAGTACCTGGTGGTTGAATGAATGATCCGGAAAAGGGCCTGCCGTAGCCTGACTTTGCATTTTCTCCTCCCACTCTATTTCATTGAGGTGCTGTGAAGGGGTGGCAAGTGAGACAAGTAGAGGGCCCCTGACTAAAATATGCTGGAGTGTGAAGATTTATTTTCTTCACTTTAATATAATAAACCCCCTCAGGGTCTGAGTTAGCATCATCATTTTTCCTTAGTCTGCTCTCTGAAGGCTGCCAACCCTACGTGAAGAGATTGATGCCTCCTTTACTATAAATAATCGGGATGAAGGCATTTATCAGGGATTCTTCAAAATTTGCTGGCCTTAGAACTTCTCCCCAGTAGGCTTGGAACTCAAAAGCCCTAGAGCTCATAAAGACTGAATGTAAGAGAATCTGGTCCTGAAGAGAGAAAGACAGTAAGTGCTCTGTAATGTCTCTCTGTGCTGGGATTGGCTGTACAGATTATATTATGTGCTTTGAAGTCCTTGCTTAGCTAACAGAGAAGGGAGATGCTGTGATGGGGGCGGGGTATGGAGCTAGAAGAGAAGTAGGGAAGTGGACCAAAAAGATGGGCCACCGTAATAAGAGCAGCTTAGTACACCATACCCATGCAGTCCAGGACAGCTGATGGGACTGTGACCGTGGCTGGTCTTTGTAAATCAATCTCTCGAGGCGTGGTCTGCACAAGTATCTGTGAAAAAGGCCCTCGCCTTCCAGAATGCTGGGCTACTCGTACTTCTCTGTCTTTGGCTAGATATTCCCAAAGAACTAGAACAATATTACTACCCGCACCCGCCCACCCCCGCCCGGAACCTAAGGACGCCCGTTTCTCACTCTTTCCTCTTCTCTGCCTCCCTTCTCAGTTCTTCTCCAACTGGAAGGTCACTGTGGGAGACATGAACTTGTGTCTCCCAGATCCCCTTTGAGGGAAGATTGCTGCCCCAGCCCTGAGGGTGCTGTCAGTGGATGGCCTCTACCTCTCAGATCCTTGAAGGGCAGCCTGAGCTGCAGAGAGCTGCCTCACCTGCCATCATGCTGTTACCAGGGCAGCCCACATCTAAATAAGGGAGGGCTGTGGAAGCACAGACATTTTGTCCTGACATAGACAACTCTGATGGGCACTACTCATTTCAGAGCTTCTCACTGGTTTGGCTACAGCTTCGTTCATCTGCCCCCAAGTTAAAATTCTTCCTCCCCCAAATCCTGCTTCCTCCTTTTCCTCTCACAGATGCTGAGCCCCAGTAAACATCTTATACCCCAACTCCATCTCAGTGACAACTTCAGAGAAACCTACATGTGAGGGGCTCTAACCTGCCTGATAGTTCTATGCTCAGAACTCCAAACTTTATTCTAGGTGTATAAACAAGTGAGTTTTAGATTTTAGAAAATGCTTTTTTTCTTCCAACGTATCTTGGGTTTCAAAAATGTTGTCTCTGGAAAGAAAAAAAAAAACAGGATGAGCTTGAAACTCAATGTTGAGGAATGACTCCTTTGTTATAGGCTGCGTCTACACTTTCCTTGAAGCCATGAATGCCATTGATTCCATGGATGGGTAGTTGGTCACAGGGCAAGAAGAAATGGGGGAAAAGAAAGAGTTGGAAAGTATCATTATATCCCTATTACATGGCTTTGTAAACTGTAGAGCACTGGATAAACCTTGATGGTTGTGGCTCTTTTCATGGATGAGGGCTATCCCTTTCACCATGTTGCAGTCCACTGAATAACTGGGCTGGCCTCAGCCAACTTGGTTGTTCTCAGATACTTTGGAAGGTGATTTAGATGGGAGGGAACAGTGGTTATGATGGCAGAAATGGCTTTCGTCAAGTTAGGGTATTTTAATTTCAGCTGCTGTGTCTATTGTCTATCATGCTTTCTACTCTCCTTTTGCTCATGTGCTTATTTTGTGGCTCTGGTTGATCCCTCTAATCTGGAGATTTTCAGACTTTCCTCCTAGATACAAAGGTAGTGAGAGGTTCATTGTTGGAGGGCTGCCTCTCCTGTGCCTTGTGTGCTTAACCTTTTGAATGTGACTTGTGCAGCTGTCCATTTGTCCTGCATGTGGACTCATGTCTGTGGGAGGTGTGACCTGGGAGAACCCCAAAGACCAGCAGCCTTGGATTCCCTTCACAAGGAATTTCACTGCAACATTTAAGATTCACCCAGCACCCCCTTAGGAGACTTGGCTTTCTTTGAGGCGAGGTCACAGACAGAAACAGAAATAGGGCTGCCCTGCAAGTAAAGTCTCTTTTTTTGTGCCTGGCAGACTAAAGTAGAGCTCAGAAGTTCTAACCAAGTCTCAGGATTCTTCTTCTCTTTCTTTAAGACTCATGGTTTTCTTTAAAAAAAAAAAAAAAATCATAAAAGTCATTTGGTACTTCCTCATGGCCAAGTAGAGGTTGTGGTAAAAAAAAAAAAAAAGATGACAAAATAGCTTTTATCGAGCATCTACTATGATCCATGCACTGTTCTAAGCTTTTCTAGTTATTACTATATTCTTCCAATAACTGTAAAAGAAAGTTGATACTAATATTTCCATTTTGTCATGAAGAAAGAGACAAAGGAAAAAGGCATCCATCTATTCTGGTTCATTTCTTAACTGTTCATAAGAAGTTGCTAGCTATGTTTTCTTTTATTGTTTTATTTTTTGTGGGGAAGGGTGCAGGTAATCTCCTTATTCTATTCATAACTATGTTTTCTTTTCAGTTACTCAATAACTATTCACTGAGCACCTGTTGTGGGTCAGGTGCAATGCCAGCACTGGAGAATAGAGTGCTGGATAAAGCAGACAGGGTCTCTGCACTGTTGGAAGTCAGAGACGGTCAGAACATCTCGTTCTTCAGGGGCAATACCTGCATATCAAGGTTTTTGGCTGGGGAATCTACCTCTAACCCTCTGCTTGCTGTCCAATTTTTCTTAAAGGCTAAGCTGAGAAAAGTCAGGTTTCTGGAAAACTTCTAAAGAATGTATTATATGCAGCCCATTTTCCTCCCAAATTCCCAGTCTTAGTGAATGAGATCACCCTTTTGGCATCCTTGACTACTTGTCCTACTTTTCCCACCCCCTACCATATCTCTCAGTCTCTGGGTCCAGCTATTTCTTTCTCCTGAACATCTTTTGGGTCAACACGCTTCTCTCCATGTCCACTGTTACCATCATTTGTTCCCCAGAATTCTTCTGACAGGGTGTCATGTCTCTTGCCCCCCTGTATCCCACTGTCCTTGTGAGTCAAGCAGACAGTTGAATATAGGAGTATGAACTCAGAGGTGCAGCCTGATAGAAGAGGAGGAGCCAGCAAATGAGTTTCAGCAAGTAGGTCACTGAGGTGGGAGGAAAGCCAGAGAGTTGTGGTATTGCTAGAGTGGAAGATGGGTAGGTTTCAAGGAGGGACTGGTTAGAGGTTAAGGTGAAATACAGAACAGTCCAGTATATTTGGCAGCACAGAGATCAAGGATGACCTTAACAGAAAAGTTTCATTAGAGTCCTATGGATAAGTAAAATGGGAGTAACTTTGAGAAGGAAAGAAGTAGGGTTTATTTTTTTAAAAATCTTATTTATTTATTTATTTATTTACTTATTGTTAATGTATGTGAAACAGAAATTGAGAATATTGGGTAGGGGATTTGGGTTTTCATTTGTTTTTTACCATGGGAAATTCTACAGCATGCTTATGCATTGATGGGATGATCCAATAACAAGCAAGAGAGTGAAAGGGCAACAAACTAAGGGAATCCCTTAGAAGGATCAGGGCCCCAGAGCTCCAGAGGTGGTAGATGGGCCATTGTTGGAGGAGATTTTCTTCTCCCATGAAACAAGAGAAATGGGGCGCCTGGGTGGCTCAGTGGGTTAAGCCGCTGCCTTCAGCTCAGGTCATGATCTCAGGGTCCTGGGATCGAGTCCCACATCGGGCTCTCTGCTCAGCAAGAAGCCTGCTTCCCTCTCTCTCTCTGCCTGCCTCTCCGTCTACTTGTGATCTCTCTCTGTCAAATAAATAAATAAAAATCTTTAAAAAAAAAAAAAAAACGAGAAATGGGGTAGAAACAGGTAGAGATGAGGCAGATTCACAGATTTAGCGGAGAGGAAAAGTAGGAATTCTTACCTGACAGTGTCTATCTTTTAATCAGAGCATTTAAAAAATCATGTTTAATTCATAAAGACGGTTTGGGAAAAGAGACTGTAGAAGGTATAAACTAATCATAACAAGATTAGAAAAGCTAATTTACTGAGGAAACAGAAGAGGAGTGTTGGTTTTGTTCCAGGTTTCTGGTCATGAATTTAGAGTGAACCTGGTTTGCTGTATTTCGTGCGTGTGTTTTTCCTCCAGGAGTATTCTGTCTTTTAAGTATAGGTATGGATAAACTGGAGTACACCAGGCTTGGCTTTATTCCAGGCAAGTGTGACAGAAGAGAGAGGTGTAAAGGAGGAGAGGAAACTTTCAAGGAGGCGATAATAATTATAGAGCCCGTAATCGAAATGATTCAGAAGGATAACAGAAAGAGGGGACTGACTGACTGACGGATAATGGGAAGGTGGCTGATGGTTTGGAGATAGCAGAGAGGTTAAAGAATCATGTTGGTGAGGACGAGCTAGGGGAGGAGGTGTGGATTAGAGACTGGCTTTCGTGAAACAAAGATGGAGGTGGTGTGCTGCAGCAGTAACACAGGAGTGGGTGACAGTAAGACTAGCTTACCAGTAATAGGGTGGAGGGAAATGCAATTGGAGATGAGAACATTAAGGAGCTAAAATTTAGTGGTTTATATTTTATCTCATTTTGAACACATCTTAATGTTTTGTGGTGGTTGGTCTATCTTTCCAACAGGTATGTTCTCTGAAGGAAGGAACTACATTTGTCTTGTCACTGCTTTCTCCCTCATGCCCAGCACAGTACCTGACCCATAAAATACTCAATAAATATTTACTGAATGGGCAAAGAGGTCTATTCTTTTAAAAAATTCTAGAAGTTGTTTCTGAATTGAGAGCTGCACCCTAGGACAATTGTCTTGACTCCTTATGGACATCTTTCTGTGAGCTGCCTTGTCAGTAATGACATTTTCTGCTTCTATGGAAGCACTCCTGTCTAATTCTCCCTGGTATTTAATATAGGGCTTGCTGAGGAAGTAATTCACTCTCTTACCCAGTATTCCCTTCATTAGGACCCACAAGGGAAACTTTTCTAAGATTTCATTGCTTGGAAGACCTGTGACTCTCTTAAGTGAACTGACACTTTGTGTACCTTGTAAGCAAATATGTACTCCTCTTTGCTTTGCCCATTATAGTCAGATTTGTGGCTCAGGCTCAACTAAGCAATTATGCAGAAAAATATGCTATCAATTTCTTAGGAATAATTTTACCCTTTGCTTTATCTGGTTCTCTTTTCCTGGTTTCCTCAAGTCGGTGATTTCTTCTCACATTTAATTTCTATTCTAGAATATTTCTTGAATATGTAAAGCTAAAGTTTGTTTCCCCAAGGTTTAGCTGGTTGGATTTTATCTTGACCACTTCGACTGGTGCATGCTTCTGGTGATCAGGTTAAAAGTGAGCCTGTTATTTCATAACCTATAATAGTGAAGATTTAACTTATAACAATTTATAAACAATACACATTTCTCAGAATTTATTGACCTAATCTTTTTGAGTTAAGTTCGGAATTTCTACATAGAATGTTAAACATGTCACCTATTTGGGGCTTAATAACAAGCACAAAATTGCTTACAAAGAGTAAACACATTTTTGAGCATTTATCAATTAAATCAAAAGCTCCTATCTGAGCCTTTATTAATTTAATTAAAGAATCTTATGAATTTTTTGAGCATATATTTGCTTAATCAAATAATTGAAAAAGTGCGAAAAGAACTAAATCATGACTAAGGACTTTGGGAACCTTATTACAAATGCAAATGCAATAATAAGGCAGAGATCAAGATGACAAATATGGACGAAGGCCACTGAAGAACGAGAAGGATAACTGGAAATAAGAGGACGTAAGAAACTCTATAGGACCAGCCACAGAGGAATACTGGACACAAAAATCTACACATGAAAGAAAATGAAAAGGAAAAACAGAAAACATATCACAGCTATGAGCTTTGCAATACACGATATTGGAGAGTCATTAAATACACTGAGAGAGTACATAAATACTGTCATTATGGGAAAGTTTATTCCAGAACACAAGCTGAGATACCTACTATATTTTACAAGAGTTGCTTTCTGCAGATGGAAATGTGGAACTCACAGGGTAGAGAAGGATACACAAGTACAGCTCAGCAATGGTGCCTACACCAGTGAGGCCAAGACCAGACCACCATTTGTAATTTGGTTGGAGACGACTGTAACCTTCTTCCTGTAAAGTTTGATCAGTGGTCTCATTAAGTATTGTATCTGAGAAGAATGAGATTGTTGATTGTGTTGGCCATGAAATAGATGCATAGGAAAATAAAATACATCAATATTTTATCAACAAGTGTAAAAATATTCCAGAATGGTATAAGTTATGTTGGCAAGGCAAGTTTTACATATTTTTATAAGCTACCTTGCATCCTTTCTTGGGAGAAGCAGGGCTGTTCATTAAAGAATGTAAAACCAGACTATATAAAGTTATATTTTCAGTATTGAATTTAAAAAATGACTCTGGGAGTGGAATGTTTATTATTAATATTATTAGATCTATTAACTATCATATATGGTGTGCTTCTAATGTGCTAAGCAAAGGCTAAACATTTTTTTTTGTCTTACTCATTTAATCCTCATTGTAATCTGATTACAGGAATGATCAGGATTCCCATTCATGCATACAGCAAATATTGAGTTCCTACTATGCACTGGCAACTTTTCTCATAAGTCAGACAAAAACCTTGCTTTCATGTGTTTCCTTACCAAAGGAAGACAATAAATACAGAATCTAACAGAATACCAATAGTAATAAATGTCTAAATGTTGGGAGAAATGTAAAGCTAGACAAGGAAATGGAGAGGGACAAGGGGTACATTTTCACAAAGAGTGGTTGGGGAGAGCCCCTCTGCTGAGGTGACATTTGGGAAGAAACCTGCATATGGTGAGAAAGTCAGTCATTTCATAAACACCAAGTTCTGGGCTAATTCTACCAGATGCCTCAAGGATGGTTTTGAAAGTAAAATCTCAACTCCTGGAATTCCATCTTCCAAAGTCAGGGCTTCCGCTGCTGCGTGGTGGCAGCCCTGCTGTGGCCACAGCAGTGGGGCTTGGCTTCAGTTTCACGGCAAAAAGGTAAACATGTCTTTGATGAAAACAGATTTGAAAACCAGCTGGGATCTGTTCTGCCGTGTGAAAATAGTGAGAGGGGAGTGTCTTTGGGAGCTGTGTTGTGTTGTGTCGGCACTTCTAAAGCGTTACTTGATGAGGTACCTGCAGAATGTTCACATTGCTTGAGGG
Organism: Lutra lutra; assembly: GCF_902655055.1. NCBI lineage: Eukaryota > Metazoa > Chordata > Mammalia > Carnivora > Mustelidae > Lutra > Lutra lutra. Next base: position 67,127,167 of record NC_062284.1, on the reverse strand, counting down.
TAATTCATGTTGTGTCCTGCACCCAAGTCCTACAGGATCAAGTTGATAGAGTGAAAACACATTTGCCTCTTTTAACCTCTTCTCACTAGTTTTCCCTAACATATTATAGTGGCTGCTAGAAGGGGATGCAAAGACTGTCCTATTTACACTTCACAACCCACCTTTGTTCAGCTAGAATTCCTGTCACCAACCCTTCTCTCCCTGATCCCCTCAATATGGAGAATGGACAGTCCCTGGCTGGTCCCCTGGTACTGTGTATATAGACTGTGTTTAATCACCTCCTCCAAGGTAGGAATGAGCCCTGGTGGTAGTGTTTGTTCATGAGAAGGAGGGGAGAGCATACTGTTGGTGGGAGCCCAGGCTGAGGTAAGTCCCCAAGGAAAGCCTGGTCCCTAAATATGCAAAATAACAGTCTTTGAGTTGATGTAGATTTGAATAAACCTCTGAAGTTGTTGGAGAGGTCATAGAAGGGCTCAGTAGAATTCTAGACTGTTTGTTCATTTGCTCACGTGTACATTTTCCACGTACTTATTAGGCACCTTCCATAACCACAGCACTGTTCTTATCCTGGAAGGTGGTCTCATGGGACAGACAGATTTGAATAAGACCATTGCATTCAGTATTACAAGTGGTGCAAAAGAGGTACACATGGGGTGATGTCAGAAACACAAAAAGTGACTGCTGGGGAGTTCAGAGTAGCTTCAGAGGATGTGTTCTTGGGGGTGGACCTTAGTGGAGAAGTAGAATTTGCCAGAGAAGGAAAGAATGAAGGCAGTTTTCTAAGATAGAGGGGATGGCATGTCCAAAGGCAGAATTCAGAAGTGGCCTGGCTGACTCAGGAAACAGCAATGGGGCATGAGATGCCTCTGCAGGGAACCAAAAGAGGGATGGCTGGAGGGGAAGCTGGCTGGCCCAGATGCAGGGCCTTCTCTTCCCAGCCAAGGAGCTCAGGCCTTTTTCTCTCCCTCTGTGGAGTGGAACCGTAAGTTTTGGGAACATTTAGTGGATAAAAACCCTGATGCCCAGAGGGCTAATGATGTTGAACATCTTTTCATGTGTCTGTCAGCCATTTATATGTCTTCTTTGGAGAAGTGTCTGTTCATGTCTTTTGCCCATTTTCAAACCACGTTGAGATAACACCTTACACCAGTTAGAATGACAAAAATTAACAAGACAGGAAACAACAAATGTTGGAGAGGATGTGGAGAAAGGGGAGCTGGAACTCTCTTACACTCTTGGGAATGCAAGCTGTGCAGCCATTCTGGAAAACAGTATGGAGTTTCCTCAAAAAGTTAAAATTATGTATATATACCACATCTTCTTTATCCATTCGTCTGTTGATGGACATCTAGGTTCTTTCCATAGTTTGGCTATTGTAGACATTGCTGCTATAAACATTCGGGTGCACGTGCCCCTTTGTATCACTACGTTTGTATCTTTAGGGTAAATACCCAGCAGTGCAATTGCTGGGTCATAGGGTAGTTCTATTTTCAACATTTTGAGGAACCTCCATGCTGTTTTCCAGAGTGGTTGCACCAGCTTGCATTCCCACCAACAATGTAGGAGGGTTCCCCTTTCTCCGCATCCTCGCCAGCATCTGTCATTTCCTGACTTGTTAATTTTAGCCATTCTGACTGGTGTGAGGTGATATCTCATGGTGGTTTTGATTTGTATTTCCCTGATGCCGAGTACTATGCAGCCATCAAAAGAAATGAAATCATGCCATTTGCGACCACGTGGATGGAACTAGAGGGTATCATGCTTAGCGAAATAAGTCAATCGGAGAAAGACAACTATCATATGATCTCCCTGATATGAGGGAGAGGAGATGCAACATGGGGGGTTGAGGGGGTAGGAGAAGAATAAATGAAACAAGATGGGATTGGGAGGGAGAGAAACCATAAGTGACTCTTAATCTCACAAAGCAAACTGAGGGTTGATGGGGGGAGGGGGGTTGGGAGAGGGGGGGTGGGGTTATGGATATTGAGGAGGGTATGTGCTATGGTGAGTGCTGTGAAGTGTGTAAACCTGGCGATTCGCAGACCTGTACCCCTGGGGATAAAAATAGATATTTATAAAAAAAAAAAAAAGTTAAAATTAGAGCTACCCTATGACCCAACAATTGTACTACTGGGTATTTACCCCAAAGATATGGATGTAGTGAAAAGAAGGGGCACTTACACCCCAGTGTTCATAGCAGCAATGTCCACAGTAGCCCAACTGTGGAAGGAGCCAAGATGCCCTTCAACACACGAATGGATAAAGAAGATGTGGTCGATATATACAATAGACTATTATTCAGCCATCAAAAAGGATGATTACCCGGGACGCCTGGGTGGCTCAGTTGGTTAAGCAGCTGCCTTCGGCTCAGGTCATGATCCCAGCGTCCTGGGATCAAGTCCCACATCGGGCTCCTTGCTTGGCAGGGAGCCTGCTTCTCCCTCTGCCTCTGCCTGCCACTCTGTCTGCCTGTGCTCACTCTCGCTTCTCTCTCTATGACAAATAAATAAATAAAATCTTTAAAAAAAAAAAAAAAGGGATGATTACCCATGCATCGACATGGATGGAACTGGACGGGATTATGCTAAGTGAAATAAGTCAAGCAGAGAAAAACAATTATCATATGGTTTCACTCATATGTGGTTCCACATATGGTATATGTATATATAGTATAAGGAATAGCGAAGGACATGAGGGGAAAACTGAAGTGGGGGGAGTTGGAGGAGGAGACGAACCATGAGAGACTCTGGACTCTGGGAAACAATCTGAGGGTTTCAGAGGGGCGGGGAGTCGTGGGATGGGGTACCCTGGTGTTGGGTTTTAAGGAGGGCATGTGTTGTAATGAGCACTGGGTATTATATGCAAATAATGAATCATGGAACACAACATCAAAAACTAACAATGTACTCTTTCGTGACTAGCATAACATTAAAAAAAAAAAAAGAAACTGACACTCAGATGGTGACTTGATTAAACTAGATATTTAAAAATAGAATATGATTTAGGAGATATTGCTAAGTGAGAAATTCCTGAAGATTTTTGTTTTGTTTGCACATGTATGTATCATTTATGTATGATTTTTCTCCCTTAGCTATGCTTGTGTGCAAGTGATGGACAATGTGTCATAAGGGCTGTGGATTCTTACAGTCATGAAAAGTTGGTTCTGTCAATGAGTTCACTGCACAGCATGAAGACTGATGCTTTGGACGCTCACCCACACCATGCAGGTGGGAGTATAAATTGGAACAGCATTTCTGAAGAGCAATTTGGCAACGTGCATCAAAACAACCTATGCAATCTACACAGCATTGACCTCAAACTCCTTTTTAAAGAATTTATCCTAGAGGAATGACCAGAGATGCATCTAGAGTATTTATTCTTGGTAGCATTTTTTATGATGTCAAAAAATGAGATCACCTACATTTTCTAATAAAATACAGTATAATGGAGAGCACTGTTGATGTTAAAGGGATTAAACAGAAGTTTATTTGTTTTTATGGAAATGTGTTCCTAAGTGAAAAATACAGTTTATAAAATAATATATATGATGACTCTAATCTTGTAAAACTTAGATGTATAGTCTACTTATGTGTATGTATAAAAAAAAAGTCCAAAAAATTATATACAAAGATGTTAATAGTGGTAGTAGGATAATAAATAATTCTCAAGTCTTACTACTGGTTTATCTATATGATTTCTAGGGTTTTTTGTTTGTTTAACAATAGACTTGTATTACTGTATAGCTTATGGAATATAATTAATTTCCCCACGTGTGTGCACACTGGCTGGTTGACTGTTTACCACACCTTTTAAAAATTCTTCTGTTATTCCATCCAGACTGTTTGGCCAACAACTCAGGAACATGAAAAAAAAAAAAAAAAAAGAGTCTGGGGACCGTATATTATGTTTGGAAAACTTCTGCCTTGTGTAGGCCATGTCTGTGATCAGAAAGATAAGCTAGGCTTATCTTCATTCCTTTCTGGAAAGCACATATCTTTAGATTAAACATTGCTGGCAAAACTCCAGAATTTCCATTTCCTTAGTAACTGAGCAGGGTAATAAATTGGATAAAAGCATCTGCTATTTTTCAAGTCATCTGTGTTGTGCAAAAGTCTCACCCAGACACCTGGATTGTTTTTCAAAAACCATGACTTTCTTTTTCCTTTAAATGAACATATAATGTATTATTTGTTTCAGGGGTGCAGGTCTGTGATTCATCAGTCTTACACAATTCACAGCACTCACCATAGCACATACCCTCCCCAATGTCCATCACTCAGCCAACCCATCCCTCCCATCCTCCTCCCCTCCAGCAACCCTGTTTGTTTCCTGAGATTAAGAGTATCTTATGGCTTGTCACCCTGTCTGGTTTCATTTTGTTTCATTTTTCCCTCCCTTCCCCTATGACCCTATGACCCTCTGTCTTGTTTCTCAAATTCCTCATAGCAGTGAGATTATATGATAATTATCTTTCTCTGACTGACTTATTTTGCTTAGCATAATACTCTCTAGTTCTATCCACATCTTTTCAAATGACAAGATTTCATTTTTTTGATGGCTGCACAGTATTGCATTGTATATATATGCCACATCTTCTTTATCCATTCATCTGTTGATGGACATCTACCTTGGATTTTATGAAGGTCATAAACACATTATGGAAAATGAATTGAAATGTCGTTCATTGTTCTTACATATTGATTTCAAGCTGCAAGGAAAGATACATAGCAGATCCTGCCCATTTCTCTTTGCCTTCCTCATTGCTGAACTTGGAGATAACATTTCACTAGATTAGCTCTGGTCCAAACTAGATTCTTTTCTGCAAGTCTCCTGTTGCTTTTTTCTGAGAAGGTCTTATCTGCCCTGGGGTATCTACAACCTGCTTGTACCTTTATTACAAAGACTTTATTTATGGCAGAACAAAGGATTGAGATATTAATTGGTGCAAGTTTTCCCTCCTCCTTTCTTGGTTCAGATGGGAAACAAGGGTGTTGTGTTTCTTTGCCCTGGAAACTTGCAGAGCAGTGAGGGGAAGCTTCATGAGGGCAAAAAGCCCAGTGTGTTATAAAATCTTGAGCTCCTCAGAGAAGGTGTTGGGTATTCTGGAGAAGAGTGATGTCGGGGGAGAACCTTTGAGGACAAGATGAGAGTAGGGGCATCCCAGGTATTAAGAATTGTGGGAGCCACAGTAAGGCTTGAGACGAGAACCAAACCAGGCCCTGACTTGTGCCTCCTTTAAAGGCTGAATAGCTGAACAAAAGGCTTAGGTCGATAAAGTCGAGTAGCACTGAGAAAGGGTCTGTGCTGTGTGTTGTGCGCTAGCCTACGTGACATCCCACACATTTGCTAGTCAGATAGAGACGATTTGGCCAGGGTCAGAAATTCTTGGCTGGTCCTTGCTGTCTTTGCACGGGCTATAGACTACACCACTGTAAGACTGTGCTGTGCTTACATAAACTATGTCTTGAGTAGCCTTGAAGTCAGTACATCTGGCGCTAGAAGGTCTGCTATTGGTGCTTGAGAAATAGATAATGGGAAAGCTTGAAGGATTTTCTGTGCATGTTGCAAACTCTTTAGTAATCAGCTAAAAATAGATACTTTCTTATGATTGTTTCTGTTAGCTGTATAATGCCTCACAGCCTTGGATAAAATTGGCACTATTGGACATCCTCCTTGGTGCTCCTCCTGCCCCCATCTCTTTGTCTCTTAATTTCTTTTCAGCATCCTCTTACCCTCACGTTCCTGGTCGATTTGTCGCGCTGGCCGTGACAAAGAATGGAGGTGGGGTGGGACCTACACCCTGTTCCCAGCAGTGCTCTGGGAGGACCAAGGCTTCAGGAGGGTAAAGGTCATTGCAGCACCAGCAAGATGGGCAGAGACCTTATGCTTTGGAGCAGTCACACTTCAAGAAACCCTGTGGGCCCTTTGAACATGTCAGAAGAAGCTGTTGGGAGAAATGAGGACCTGCCCCTAGTTTAGGGTTTTTTTTTGATAAATCTTCCAAATAGTGGAGGGGAAGGAGACTGGAGTAAAGTGTGAGAGGCCATGTATCTCCAGCTCTGAATGACATGAGTTTTGAGATAGACTTAGGTGGATGGAAAGAAAATGCTGTTTCTGTCTCTGATGTTACTGGCTCTGAGTCCATCAGATATATATATTTTTAGAACACCTGTTTCCTTTCAATATTCCTCCAACATGGTGCTGATGGTCATATACATTTCTGAGATTTGTAGATCTAAAATGAGATTGGACTACTGCATTCCCTTTGCGAGGATAAGTAATGTGGTGGTCAGAAGCTGAATTTTTTTTTTTTATTAATTTTATTTTTTATAAACATATAATATATTTTTATCCCCAGGGGTACAGGTCTGTGAATCACCAGGTTTACACACTTCACAGCACTCACCATAGCACATACCCTCCCCAGTGACCATAATCCCACCCCCCTCCCAACCCCCCCCCCCCCCATCAACCCTCAGTTTGTTTTGTGAGATTAAGAGTCACTTATGGTTTGCCTCCCTCCCAATTCCATCTTGTTTCATTTACTCTTCTCCTACCCCCTTAACCCCCCATGTTGCATCACCTCTCCCTCATATCAGGGAGATCATATGATAGTTGTCTTTCTCTGATTGACTTATTTCGCTAAGCATGATACCCTCTAGTTCCATCCACGTCGTCGCAGATGGCAAGATTTCATTTCTTTTGATGGCTGCATAGTATTCCATTGTGTATATATACCACATCTTCTTTATCTATTCGTCTGTTGATGGACATCTAGGTTCTTTCCATAGTTTGGCTATTGTAGACATGGCTGCTATAAACATTCGGGTGCACGTGCCCCTTCGGATCACTACGTTTGTATCTTTAGGGTAAATACCCAGTAGTGCAATTGCTGGGTCATAGGGTAGTTCTATTTTCAACATTTTGAGGAACCTCCATGCTGTTTTCCAGAGTGGTTGCACCAGCTTGCATTCCCACCAACAGTGTAGGAGGGTTCCCCTTTCTCCAAATCCTCGCCAGCATCTGTCATTTCCTGACTTGTTAATTTTAGCCATTCTGACTGGTGTGAGGTGATATCTCATGGTGGTTTTGATTTGTATTTCCCTGATGCCGAGTGATATGGAGCACTTTTTCATGTGTCTGTTGTCTTCTTTGCAGAAATGTCTGTTCATGTCTTCTGCCCATTTCTTGATTGGATTATTTGTTCTTTGGGTGTTGAGTTTGCTAAGTTCTTTATAGATTTTGGACACTAGCCCTTTATCTGATATGTCATTTGCAAATATCTTCTCCCATTCTGTCAGTTGTCTTTTGGTTTTGTTCACTGTTTCCTTTGCTGTGCAAAAGCTTTTGATCTTGATAAAATCCCAATAGTTCATTTTTGCCCTTGCTTCCCTTGACTTTGGTGATGTTCCTAGGAAGATGTTGCTGCGGCTGAGGTCGAAGAGGTTGTTGCCTGTGTTCTCCTCAAGGATTTTGATGGATTCCTTTCTCACATTGAGATCCTTCATCCACTTTGAGTCTATTTTCGTGTGTGGTGTAAGGAAATGATCCAATTTCATTTTTCTGCATGTGGCTGTCCAATTTTTCCAACACCATTTATTGAAGAGGCTGTCTTTTTTCCATTGGACATTCTTTCCTGCTTTGTCGAAGATTAGTTGACCATAGAGTTGAGGGTCTATTTCTGGGCTCTCTATTCTGTTCCATTGATCTATGTGTCTGTTTTTGTGCCAGTACCATGCTGTCTTGATGATGACAGCTTTGTAATAGAGCTTGAAGTCCGGAATTGTGATGCCACCAACTTTGGCTTTCTTTTTCAATATTCCTTTGGCTATTCGAGGTCTTTTCTGGTTCCATATAAATTTTAGGATTATTTGTTCCATTTCTTTGAAAAAAATGGATGGTACTTTGATAGGAATTGCATTAAATGTGTAGATTGCTTTAGGTAGCATAGACATTTTCACCATATTTATTCTTCCAATCCAGGAGCATGGAACATTTTTCCATTTCTTTGTGTCTTCCTCAATTTCTTTCATGAGTACTTTATAGTTTTCTGTGTATAGATTCTTAGTCTCTTTGGTTAGGTTTATTCCTAGGTATCTTATAGTTTTGGGTGCAATTGTAAATGGGATGGACTCCTTAATTTCTCTTTCTTCTGTCTTGTTGTTGGTGTAGAGAAATGCAACTGATTTCTGTGCATTGATTTTATATCCTGACACTTTACTGAATTCCTGTACAAGTTCTAGCAGTTTTGGAGTGGAGTCTTTTGGGTTTTCCACATAGAGTATCATATCATCTGCGAAGAGTGATAGTTTGACTTCTTCTTTGCCGATTTGGATGCCTTTAATTTCCTTTTGTTGTCTGATTGCTGAGGCTAGGACTTCTAGTACTATGTTGAATAGCAGTGGTGATAACAGACATCCCTGCCGTGTTCCTGACCTTAGCAGAAAAGTTTTCAGTTTTTCTCCATTGAGAATGATATTTGCTGTGGGTTTTTTATAGATGGCTTTGATAATATTGAGGAGTGTGCCCTCTATCCCTACACTTTGAGGAGTTTTGATCAGGAAGGGATGCTGTACTTTGTCAAATGCTTTTTCAGCATCTACTGAGAGTATCATATGGTTCTTGTTCTTTCTTTTATTAATGTGTTGTATCACACTGATTGATTTGCGGATGTTGAACCAACCTTGCAGCCCTGGAATAAATCCCACTTGGTCGTGGTGAATAATCCTTTTAATGTACTGTTGAATCCTATTGGCTAGTATTTTGGTGAGAATGTTTGCATCTGTGTTCATCAAGGATATTGGTCTGTAGTTCTCTTTTTTGATGGGATCCTTGTCTGGTTTTGGGATCAAGGTGATGCTGGCCTCATCAAATGAGTTTGGAAGTTTTCCTTCCATTTCTATTTTTTGGAACAGATTCAGGAGAATAGGAATTAGTTCTTCTTTAAATGTTTGGTAGAATTCCCCCGGGGAAGCTGTCCAGCCCTGGGCTTTTGTTTGTTTGGAGATTTTTGATGACTGTTTCAATCTCCTTACTGGTTATGGGTCTGTTCAGGCTTTCTATTTCTTCCTGGTTCAGTTGTGGTAGTTTATATGTCTCTAGGAATGCATCCATTTCTTCCAGATTGTCAAATTTGTTGGCGTAGAGTTGCTCATAGTATGTTCTTATAATTGTCTGTATTTCTTTGGTTTCGTTGTGATCTCTCCTCTTTCATTCATGATTTTATCTATTTGGGTCCTTTCTCTCTTCTTTTTGATAAGTCTGGCCAGGGGTTTATCAATCTTATTAATTCTTTCAAAGAACCAGCTCCTAGTTTCCTTGATTTGTTCTATTGTTTTTTTGGTTTCTATTTCATTGATTTCTGCTTTGATCTTTATGATTTCTCTTCTCCTGCTGGGTTTAGGGTTTCTTTGTTGTTCTTGCTCCAGCTCCTTTAGGTATAGGGTTAGGTTGTGTACCTGAGACCTTTCTTGTTTCTTGAGAAAGGGTTGTACCGCTATATATTTTCCTCTCAGGACTGCCTTTGTTGTGTCCCACAGATTCTGAACCATTGTGTTTTCATTATCATTTGTTTCCATGAATTTTTTTAATTCTTCTTTAATTTCCTGGTTGACCCATTCATTCTTTAGAAGGATGCTGTTTAGTCTCCATGTATTTGGGTTCTTTCAAAATTTCCTCTTGTTATTGAGTTCTAGCTTTAGAGCATTGTGGTCTGAAAATATGCAGGGAATGATCCCAATCTTTTGATACAGGTTGAGACCTGATTTAGGACCGAGGATGTGATCTATTCTGGAGAATGTTCCATGGGCACTAGAGAAGAATGTGTATTCTGTTGCTTTGAGATGGAATGTTCTGAATATATCTGTGATGTCCATCTGGTCCAGTGTGTCATTTAAGGCCTTTATTTCCTTGTTGATCTTTTGCTTGGATGATCTGTCCATTTCAGTGAGGGGAGTGTTAAAGTCCCCTACTATTATTGTATTATTGTTGATGTGTTTCTTTGATTTTGTTATTAATTGGTTTATATAGTTGGCTGCTCCCACGTTAGGGGCATAGATATTTAAAATTGTTAGATCTTCTTGTTGGACAGATCCTTTGAGTATGATATGGTATCCTCCCTCATCTCTTATTATAGTCTTTGGCTTAAAATCTAATTGATCTGATATAAGGATTGCCACTCCTGCTTTCTTCTTATGTCCATTAGCATGGTAAATTCTTTTCCACCCCCTCACTTTAAATCTGGAGGTGTCTTCGGGTTTAAGATGAGTTTCTTGTAGGCAACATATAGATGGGTTTTTTTTATCCATTCTGATACCCTGTGTCTTTTGATTGGGGCATTTAGCCCATTAACATTCAGGGTAAGTATTGAGAGATATGAATTTAGTGCCATTGTATTGCCTGTAAGGTGACTGTTATTGTATATTGTCTCTGTTTCTTTCTGATCTACTTCTTTTAGGGTCTCTCTTTGCTTAGAGGACCCCTTTCAATATTTCCTGTAGAGCTGGTTTGGTATTTGCAAATTCTTTCAGTTTTTGTTTGTCCTGGAAGCTTTTAATCTCTCCTTCTATTTTCAATGATAGCCTAGCTGGATATAGTATTCTTGGCTGCATGTTTTTCTCGTTTAGTACTCTGAATATATCATGCCAGCTCTTTCTGGCCTGCCAGGTCTCTGTGGATAAGTCTGCTGCCAATCTAATATTTTTACCATTGTATGTTACAGACTTCTTTTCCCGGGCTGCTTTCAGGATCTTTTCTTTGTCACTAAGACTTGTAAATTTTACTATTAGGTGACGGGGTGTGGACCTATTCTTATTGATTTTGAGGGGGGTTCTCTGAACCTCCTGGATTTTGATGCTTGTTCCCTTTGCCATATTGGGGAAATTCTCTCCAATAATTCTCTCCAATATACCTTCTGCTCCCCTCTCTGTTTCCTCTTCTTCTGGAATCCCAATTATTCTAATGTTGTTTCATCTTATGGTGTCATTTATCTCTCGAATTCTCCCCTCGTGATCCAGTAGCTGTTTGTCCCTCTTTTGCTCAGCTTCTTTATTCTCTGTCATTTGGTCCTCTATATCGCTAATTCTTTCTTCTGCCTCATTTATCCTAGCCGTCAGAGCCTCCATTTTTGTTTGCACCTCATTAAAAGCTTTTTTGATTTCAACTTGGTTAGATTTTAGTTCTTTTATTTCTCCAGAAAGGGCTTTTATGTCTCCTGAGAGGGTTTCTCTAATATCTTCCATGCCTTTTTCGAGCCTGGCTAGAACCTTGAGAATCGTCATTCTGAACTCTGGATCTGACATATTACCAATGTCTGTATTGATTAGGTCCCTAGCCTTTGGTACTGTCTCTTGTTCTTTTTTTTTGTGGTGAATTTTTCCGCCTTGTCATTTTGTCCAGATAAGAGTATATGAAGGAGCAAGTAAAATACTAAAAGGGTGCCAACAACCCCAGGAAAATATGCTTTAGCTAAATCAGAAGAGATCCCAAATCGTGGGGGGGGGGGGGGGGAGAAAGAGGATAAAAAGAGGTTCAGAAAGAAAGAAAAAAAATTAAAAAAAGAAAACCAATAAAGAAAAAGTATAAAAAGGAAAAAAAAAATATATATATATTAGATAAACTAGTTACAAATGTTAAAAAAGAAAACAGTAAAAGTTAAAAAAATTTAGCAGAAGAAGAAAAAAAATTGAAAAAGAAAAGAAAAAAATTAATTTAACTGCAAGGCTAAAGAATCATGGGGAGAAAGCCATGAGTTCCATGCTTTGCTTTCTCCTCCTCTGGAATTCTGCCGCTCTCCTTGCTATTGGTAGGTGAACTTGGTCCTGGCTGGGTTTCTTGCTGATCTTCTGGGGGAGGGGCCTGTTGTAGTGATTCTCAAGTGTCTTTGCCCCAGGTGGAATTGCACCGCCCTTACCCCAGGGCCGGGCTGAGTAATCCGCTCGGGTTTGCTTTCGGGAGCTTTTGTTCCCTGAGCACTTTCCGTAGAGTTCCGGAGGACGGGAGTGAAGATGGCGGCCTCCCAGTCTCCGGCCCAGAGGAGCTGAGAGCCCGGGGACCCACTCCTCAGCGTGCCCCCAGAGAACAGCGCCCAATGACTCCCGCCACCCTGGCCTCCGGCCGGGCTCCAAGCTGACCGAGCCTGCGACCGGTTCAAGGTAACCCCGAGCTGAGAGTCACTCCTCGGCTCTGTCTCTGTAGCCGGCTTCCCCGTTCTAATACCTGTGAGCTCTGCGACACTCAGACACCCCCGCTCCTTCTGTGACCCTGCTGGACCTGAGGACACGCTGACCCTGCGTGGGCTTCACCCCGGTTAAGCCTCTGGAGCGATGTCCCTCAGTGGAACAGACTTTTAAAAGTCCTGATTTTGTGCTCCATTGCTCCGCCGCTCGCCGGGAGCCGGCCCCTTCCCCCGCGGTCTATCTTCCCGTCGCTTTGGATTCACTTCTCCGCCAGTCCTACCTTGCAGAAAGTGGTTGATTTTCTGTTTCTAGAGTTGCTGTTCTTCTTCTCTTTGATCTCCCGTTGGATTTGTAGGTGTTTGTAATCTTTAGATAAGCTATCTAGCTGATCTCCCGCTACCTGAAGTAGTCTCAGCCTGCTACTTCTCCGCCATCTTGACTCCTCCCCCCCCAGAAGCTGAATTTTTAAGGACTTCAGTTATTAATGGGATTTGCAACTCCTTTGTGCAGGAAAAGTCACTTCCAGGTTGGAGCTGAGCAGACACAGACCATTTCTGTAGCTTCTGAGATTTTGTCTATCATGTTGGTAAGCCTCATCCATTCCCTCTGTAGCAGCGCCAGCTCTAATTTTTTCTCTCTGTGTCGGAGCAGGTAATCCATTTTTAGTTGCGCTATTTAAAATGACGCCATTGATTATTCCTTGGTTTATATCATGGTGTCTAAGGCTGTGCAGATAATAAAGTCACTGTAAGTTTGGAGCTCTGATAGTTGCTGCTTATGGATTAAATGGGGCTATCAGTGCAGGCTGGGGCAATAAGGATGGCACACCATGAAAATGAGCTTGGATTACAAGCTGTGGCTGAAAAATAAAGGTAGCAGCCCTGATCTCAGCTTTCCGACAGCTCAGTGGAAAAGTTAGAACATAGTCCCCAACACCTGTAACACACAACCTTAATATAAGGCAGGTATTAATAAGGGCTATAATCAACTTGCAGAGCATTATGGGCATTTAAAAATGGGAGAGTTCATTCCTGGATGGAATGTGTGTAGCATAGTTCTGAATGATGCAGAGGATTTGTGTAGGGAGAAGGCAAAAATTGGGATGCCTGGGTGGCTCAGTCGGTTAAGACACTGCCTTTGGCTCAGGTCATGGTCCCAGGGTCCTGGGATTGAGTCCCACATCAGGCTCGGTGGGGAGCCTGCTTCTCTCTCTGCCTCTGCCTGCTACTCTGCCTGCTTGTGTGCTCATTCTCTCTCTCTCTCTCTTTCTCTCTTCCCCCCTCCCCAACAAGTAAATAAATAAAATCTTTAAAAAAAGAAAGAAGGCAAAATATTTATGTTTTATTACTCATGAAGTTTTATAATAAAGCCTATGGATTTGGTTCTTAAGATAACCCATAGGCAATCCAAAACACCATATTTTCCCATCACATCTTAAGTCTGAGTTTGAGGCAGATTGGAGCAAGGAAAGATTGTGTTCCTTTTCTTTTTAGGAGGGCTTTAATTCCATTTCCTTTTTCCTTTCCAACCTTTTTAACTGAAGACTGAGCTGAGCCAGGGGTGAGTTGAGACATACTCCATCAGGGATGACTGGGGACGGGGAGCGGTTTAGAGCTCCCTTCTCCTTCAGAGTGCTACTGCATGAGCCCTCACCAGCCTGTCTATGCCTGAGAACCATGTCAGAGCAAACAGGAGGAGAGGGCAGAAGAGAGGGAATGTCTCCAGGTTGCTCAGCTAATATAAATTGCCCAATTCCAAACATGGGAAAGACCCGAGGCAGAATGCAACAATGAAATGTGAGGAACATGGCGACCAATGGAAGCATGCTTTCCCCACACATTTTGGATCATCAGGGAGACAATGGTGAAATGGAGGAGTACCCAGATAGAAAAATTTCCAGATTTAATAGCACCAAATCTGGCCATTCTATTATCACATAACCATAATAGTGCAATTTATTGAGCACTGACTTGCTGCCAAGCTCTTGACATGCATCATCTTATTTACTGCACAAAACAACCCCATGCAGGTGCTACCACTGTTAGCCCCATTTTACGGATGGGGAAATTTAGGCAGAAGGGTTAAGACAATTAGCCAAGGTTATTAGCTAGTAGCTAGGAAAGCACCGAAGTCTGGCTCCAGAGCCCCTGAGTGTAATTCTTCTGCCACAGCGACTGTCTGCTTTCAGGAGAGCAGAGCAGGGCATGCCCAGGGAATTTCTGTTAGCACTCCCAGCATTTTGCTTGGTAATGGAGACATCACTGAGTTTACTTGCATTGGCAGAGATCATTAAATGAACCATTTTAAACAAAAGCAATGGTTGTATTCATGTTTCACATTTCCTCAGATGTTTTCTCTTTTATCCTCTGCCATCAATAGGGTGGTGGCTAGACAGAGGCATTTTTAAAAAGCATCCATAATGAATTAAAATAGCTTTTTGATGGAATAACTATCGATAGCCTAGGAAAGAGTAACACTCTGAATAACTCACCCGGACTTGACGGAGGAGAGCACATGACACGTATTTGCAGTCTGGTGTATTTTGCTGGTTTCGTTTCCGAAAAATACATAAGCCAGTAAACTCCACCACTGAAGATTATGTTGAGTTACAGGGTTGTAATATTTATTCACCAATCAGGAAACGTGAGTTTGCATCCCTAAACAGGCCTTTGCTTTTCAGACACATGTTTGTATAATTCTTCAGCTTCCTGTGGGAGGAGTGATGTTGAACCTCAATCCTATGTTCAGTTGCTATTTACAAGTTCACAGCCAATTCTAGGCTCCAATTCCAATTTTAGAAAAAGAGAAAATTTCTAAGAGAACCTTCAAGTTTACATCTCCACCAAAGGGATGGTGCAAATACATTGGAATTAATAGGAATTTTAATTAAATATGTCCCCTCCTGGAGTTGTCATTCACTATTCTCTAGGACTCGAGTGCAAGGGGTTTCTTGAGGGAATACACAATCTTAAAGAAAATTCACTTATATTTTGGTAAAGGTAACACATGCACATAATACAAAATGCAAAAGGTGTTAGTAATTTATACTGAAAAGTGAGGTCCCTGCAACCCTCTCCCCTAGCCACAGCAATTACTGTTTCCTTGTCTTGTGTCACATGATGTGTTGATTCATATAATTTGAGAGTATTTTGACTGTACTGTAAAACAATCAAACTTTCACCTTGCAAGATGTTATCAAATAACACACATGCATGGGGGCATCACTGCACTCCTTCACCCCGTCCCTCAGCTGCTCTGATGCTCACCCCATTAAAGATAAGGGAGAAGGCAGGAGTTAGGGCTTTGATGAAGTCCGGGGATGGGCAGGAATGGTGGGCAGTCAAAGCTAGGTAGGATGACAGGTGGTGTACAAATCAGAGTTGTGGGCTGTGAAGACTCATTTTTTCAATCCAATTTCACAACTCAAATTGGCTGCTTCATGAGGTCGTGTTTTATGTGATGCAAAGCTTTAGTGACAGCCCTCAGAGGAGCTTGGAATCTGATTAGGTCATTTGGTTGTCTAAGTAATATAACAGGAGTTCGTGACTAAGCCCTAATGGCGAGTAAGCACCGAAAGCATTATTACGTGTTCCAGCCTTCCTCACCGGTGGGACTGAGCAGCAACCCCACTTGAAGCAGTGTGAACAGGGGGAAGGTAGGAGGCTGTTGTAGAACGTGCTTCCAGACTTCTCCGAAGCTCTTCCATGCCCATAGGCTATGACTATCTTTGTAACACCTGTTCTCACACCCCCATTCTACCCCCCCAAAAAAGTTTACCATGGTTTCCAGTTCTGATTGATTCACTGTATAATGTAGTTTAGTGGAAATATGGAAATAAAGGGATGTATATATTATTATTATTATTGTATCTCTCCATATACATGGAGAGACAGTTGCATTTTCCAGGAAGATGAAAGAAGACGGAAATAAACACAGAGGAATAGCATGACCAAGGCATGGAGGAAGAACAGAGCAGCACGGTCAGGTGTGGGTGAGAAGCATGGAGTGACCCCCCGCTCAAGAGGAGGTTTGAACCTGGATGATGCTTGGCTCTGTATGAAATAGGGACGAGTGCTGGGCCATTTGAGTCAGTACAGGGGTATGGTCAGAGTCCAGAGTAACATCTTTGGTCACAGTGTAGAGAGGGTAGCTTAGAGAGAGGAGTCAGAGTTGCTTGTTTCCATCATGCCTACTGGCTAGCAGTCCTAAATGTCATTGCCAAGAATCCAAGAATATACTTTAAAGAAAATCCTTCATCATCTCTCACCAGAGGCATAAGGAATTTTGATGCCAGTTTTCTTCCTATATTTTGGGCTTCCTAAAAAACTTATCTAGCCATCTGGCTGACTCTTTGGACACTACCTGGTTGCATTACCATCTGCCTGGGGGTGGAACTCAAACACTTTGGGATTCTGCTTCATGTCTCAGTTGTTTATGTTTTTTAGATCCCTCAGGTAAGAACTTGGCTAATTTCTCTGATTGGACAGGTCAGTTTACAGGTAAATTTGCCATATTCCCAAAGGATAGGAATATTCTTGTGCAATAATGTAGGCACAACAGCAATGAGAAGGGCTAAGATGAGGTTTCCAGTATTGGAAACGTGTGGCCTGGCTAACTCATGCCTTCAGAGCTGGGCTGGTATGACTCAGCCCCACTCAGTAAGGCATGTGAGGAGGGCGGATAATGGGAGCATGTTTGAATGTTTCTTTTATGATGAATACAGGTAGGTAAACAGAGTGGTAAGGAAAAATGACACAAGGACACATTGAAGATGTTTCTTTTTAAGGAATTGGCTCATGGATTATGGAGGCAGGCAAGCCCTAAATCTTTAGAGACAGCCGTCAGTCTGGAAGCCCGAAGAACAGCGGGTATTTCAGTTCAGGATCTCTTGCTGGTGGAATTCCCTCTTGGGAGGGGGCTAGGGGCGATGGGATGTCCATCTTTTATTGTATTTAGGCCTTCAACTGATTGAAGGAGGCTCAGCCTCTTGATGGAGGGCAATGTGCTTCATTCAAAATCTGCAAATTTAAATGGTACTCTTACCCCAAAATACCCTCACAGAAACATTCAGAATAACATTTGTCCAAATATCTGGGCAATGTGGCCCATCCAAATTGACACACAAAACTGACTCTCACAGAGACTCAGGCACACAAGGCTGAAGATACTGTAAAGACGGAGACGGAGATTGGAGTGATGTGTTTATAAGCCAAGAACCACCAAGGACGGTTGGCAACTATGTAAGGCTAGGACAGATGTCTAGGCTGGTTTCTCCTACAGAGCTTCCGGAAGGAATCCATCCTGCCAATACCTTGATTTTGTTGTTGTTATTGTTTTAATAACCTGATTTTGGACTTCTGTCCTCCTGAGCTGTGAAAGGACACATTTATGATGTTTTAAGCCCCGTTGTTTATGGTCGTTTGTTATAGTAGCCCAAGAAAACTAATACGTAGTTAAACTCAACAGTGTCCCAGCCACATTTCCCAGTAGAAGTTAGGGTCTGTTGTCCCACTCTGGGACTCGGTTGGGATGTTCATGGTGCCAGGCACATTGGCAGAGCTTTGGGGAGGACTGTGGAAAGAAAAGAAAGGCTTAGATACAGGGCTCCCAGGGGACACTACCTACAAAGACCAAGAGCAAACACACTGCATATAAGTGGAACAGATATGATAGGGAAATGGGTTGATTTCCTCATATAGGAAAAGCTGCTACAAAAAAATCAGGAAAGAAAAGACAAATGTCTTTTAGAAAAGTGAAGAAAATTGAGGAACAATCAATACAGAAAGGAAAAAGCTGATGAATCACCACTGGGATGACCTGGGCTCATTGTGCCTCTTCTCTCCTCTTAAATTTGTACTCAAAATGTGTTAAGTGTATCCTGAAGATGCACATCCAGGACCCAGCTTATGAGGACCAGAGAGAAGGCTCAGAGTGGGCCACATAAAGTAAAGATGGGCACCATACCACTTGCTCGTTACCCATCAGCAGGCCAGGTGCTGCTACCTGGAGAGGGTTTCCTCGAACCTGGAACAAAGGGTGATGGGGACTATGAAAGCATGATCAGTTGATTATAATCAAGAAATAGCCATTTACTGAAGACCCACTTTGTCTCCAGCGCTACCCCGTGCACCAGAGGATGAGAACACCATGCTCCTTATCCTCCCCCCACGTCCCCACACACAAGAGAAAAGACAGGGACAAGGAATGGCAGAACAAAAATCCAAGAGGATAAATCATTTGGACTAGATTGTAGCAGTGGTTTCCAGTTCTGGATGCATATTAGAATCCCTAGAGAGCTTTTTACAAAATGTGGATGCCTACTAGAATGTTCATAGTATGACCACTACTTGTAAGTGCTCCAAACTGGAAAGTCTTCAAAAGCACATCAACAGGAGTTTGGATAAATAGTTATGGATTATTCACGTAATGGAGTACCATTCAGCAATGAGATGGAAAGAATGACAACTACACACATTGACATGGATACATCTCTTTTGTATAATGTAGAGTGAAAGCAACCAGATAAAAAAAAATCACGCCTCCATATGCCTTCGTAACGTAAGATATTCACCTCACAGGAACCTTGGCACAGAAGCTCTCTGCACCATGTACAGATTTTCTGTAAAAGTAAACTCTTCTAAAATTTAAAAATTAATTTAAATATAAAATATCATACTGTATGGCTCTGTTTATGTTAATACAAAGACAGACAAAATTTGTCTTATGCTGTTAGAAGTCAGGAAAATGTTTACCTTGGGAGGAGTGGTTTCTGGAAGGGCACATGAGGGGACAGTAGGGAATTGGTAACATTCTGTGTCTTGATCTGTGTGCTGATTACATGGGCACGTTTCAGTGTGAGAATTGACCAAAATGAACACTCTAACACACTTTCTGTAAGTAATATTATATTTTAATCAAAAGTTAAAAGCTGTTCTGATGTCTAATCCTACCTAGACTAACTAAATCAGGTTTCTTGGAGGAGGGCCTGGGCATTAGTAATTTTAAAAGCTCCCTAGATTATACTAATGTGCACCCAAGAGGGAGAGAGCAACTGTTATTTGTCCCATAGGCAGCGAGAGAAGCCCACAATCGGTGTAGACTCGAGCTGTGAATTCAAGCTTCCCAGAGAGGGCAGGCTACGCATGGGTCCTCAAAGGCTAGGAGGGATTGATGAGGGCAGTGGAGCCACACAATAAATGAGTGTTTTGAGCCCGGGAAACATTCAATTTCCAATTCTCATTTTCCTGTTTTTCTGGTGGTAGCTACATTTTCGTTTAGAAACTTGATTCCTTAGAAACTTGATCTTAAATGCTCTTAGGTTCAAGAGCTTGCAAACAGGGGCTCGCCAGAATTCATGCAAATAAAATTAAAAAGCAGTTAGTCTTGTGTTCCCCAAAATTTATCTAATCTATATTTTATCTAATTTGTCCCCTTTTTTGTGTTCCCACTCAAGCCCCAGTAAGCCCTCCAGAAAGCATGCTTGAAATAAATGACTGGAAAAACAAGCCCCAGCATTTAGGTTGGATCAACAGAAGCACTCCCTCTAGTATCAGTGATCAACTGCTAAGACATAACACAAACGTTTAAGTGGATAAAACCATGGAAGGGAAACTACGTTAGGGCAAAGTCTGATGGATCCTGGCTTACAGAGGAACTGCTGTCTGAATGCCTATCATTGCTTAGGATTAGCAGTGGTCCGGACATGCCAGCTGACTCACTGATAGGTTTCTTAGAAGGAGGGAAGAGCTATAGAACATCCACAAGAGGATCTGTGAACCGAGAGCTGACATTTTCATTCTGCTAGCCTTTCCTTCCTTGGGCTCATTCTAGGTAAAAATGGTTAAAACAACCAGCTTTTACTGAGTGCTCACATCACACCAAGGACATGGTCATGCCCTTTCCATTAATGATCTAACTGAATCCTCACTTCAGTCTTATGAGTCCACACTTGACAGATGAGAAACCTGATGTCCGGGACTCACAATTTATCCAAGTTCCCACCACCTTGCAGAAACTTGGCCAGTGACATCAATGCTGTTGACTTCCAGACTATGTTCTCAACCTTCGTGTGACAGTGGATACTGATTCCAGTCATCCTGGGAAAAGTTGGGATGATAGAATCCTGTGACAACATCCCTTAAAGCTGCCCTTCTCCTTCCTCCCCACCCTAAGCTCAGCTTGTCACCTCCTCCTTTCTTCTCCCTCTTTCTTTTTCATCTCCAGATATATTTATTCTGGAGAGTTGCTTCTCCTTCCTCCATTTCTCATCTCTAGAAGTGCAGATGGTGAATTAAATCATGCTAAGACACTTGAGATTTGCTGAGTGATTTCTCTCCAGAGTGATGACCCTTGATGAGAAACTCCCCGAGAGGACTTACCACCATGAGTGCTTATGAGGGTGATGTAAGCCAGCCCAAGGGTCAGCAAACTACAGCCAGCTGACCAAATCCTGTGTTAGTAAATAAAATTATGTGGGAACACAGCTGCGCCCTTCTGTGCACTGACCATCTAGGGCTGCTTTGATGCTGCAAGGGCAGCCTAAAACTTGCACTACCTGGGGCTTACGGAGAACTTTTGCCCATCCCTGAGCTAAGCGATGCAGGGGCTCTGTGCAGAACTGGGGCGTAGGCACTCGATAAATGCCAATTTCCTTTCCTGCAGGTTCCAGGTGAGTTCTGGCAGGAGAAGCATTCTGCAGTCACAGCACAGGGCTCCTGGCTGCCCCTGCCCCTTCAGGGCAGGCAGCGGGGGCTGCAGTCCTCGCTGGGTATTTGCTTACACTGTGGCAGGTGAAAAAGTGACAGGCATCCTCGTAGAAACAAAGCAATGTGTCGTTCATTTGGCATAGAGGGTTTTCTGGTGTGCAGGCAGCAGGGACTGGGAGTGTGAGGTGAGCAGGACCGCAGGGACAGTTGCCTAAGTGCCACAGACACAGGACAGTGATGGGTCCTGACAGCTGTCTCCTGCACCGGCTTAGAGAAGGGACTTAACTTCTCCTTCGACATACGTTTAAAACCATCAAAAACTGAAACTAGTCTTTTTTTAAAAAAAAAAAAAAAAAAACTGAAACTAGTCTTGAAATATTCAAAGTTACCTTGAAGTTAACTGCAGCATCTGCTTCTTTGTTGTACTTTTGTTAAGGACCTTTTTCCATCATGCAATCCTGCTTCCCACTGGTTAACTGCAGGAGTGGCTGGGGGTTGTTGAGGGCAAAAACTGAATGGCTGCGATGCAGCTGTTCCAAGAAGTCACTAAATGCAACCCCTCAATTGCACCAGTGATTTTACTTTTTCCAAAATGGGGGAAGCGGGCACCTGAATTTTGTGGACCATTCTCTTCAGGAACTGTATCTCCCTTCCAAGGGACATACAGGGATCTACTCTTTCCTCCTGGATGACTTAGAAGGTCTTAAACCTTCTTAATAGGACACGTGTGACTTGAGGTCCCACATTACATCTCTAAACACCTTCATTAAGATCTAGTTTCTCTGAGGTTGGTACAGTGGTGGAGGTTGGAATTAGTAAGAAAGTAGTCCTGCTGGGGTGCTTGGGTGGCACAGTCTGTTAAGCATACAACTCTTGATTTTGTCTTAGGCCATTATCTCAGGGTTGTGAGATGGAACCCCGTGTTGGGCTCCATGCTGGGTGTGGAACCTGCTTAAGATTCTCTCTCTTTCTCCCTCTACCCCTTCCACCTTGCTTGCACATGCTCTCTCTTTCTCTTTCTTCCCCTCTCTATGGGAAAAAGAGAGAGAGAGAGAGAGAGAGAGAGAGAGAAGGTAACCCTATTGTCCTAGCCTGGCTTGGCTAGAGGCCAAGGCTTACTGGAACAACTTAGTTCCAGGGAGCAGGAATAAGGGCTGAGGAAAGTGATGCAGGAGGGAGGAGGGACAAGTGAAGATGGGCTGTGGAACTAGCCTCCTGTAAGTGAGACAGGTTCCTCCATCTCATGAGACCATTTTCCAAGAAGATGTATAAACTGGGTCTCAGGAAGTCAACCCTGAGGGAATCCAGGAGGAAGAACTGCTCTGCCAGCCCTTGTCTTCCCACCATCTCCTAAAAGCTTTATCCACAGGTTCTTAGTTTCCATCTGCGTCCTGGCTGAGTGTGTAGGTGCTGAGTGGAGTCCTGAGAAATGCCAGGGCTGCCAGTCAGAGATGTGGCCACTTTGTGACGTGGTGTCCTTCAGCACCCGCAATTTTGCAGCTCTCTGCTTGGGGCTCTCTGGTTGTAGGAGCACATCTCGTCCACCCACCCAGGAGTTCACATTCCTGGGAGCTGAGAGTTGGTACTCACTACTTTGGGGTCTTCCTCTTTGGGGTGTGGTCACTGTAAAGCAGGTGCTGGGCATCCTCCCAGAGGCCAGGAGACAGGTCCTCGGGGAGGTGAAGGGTGCATGGCACAGGCACGCGGTGGGGGTGGCCGTCCCTGTGCAGCCACTCCAGCTGTGATGACATCAGAAATGGAAGGGGGGTTGAGAGGACCCGAGGTGACACATACAGGTATCTGATGGTGTCTGCCATATCTGGCAAGAAGGGGGACAGTTCACTGATTTTAAACTGCCCCCAAATAAGTATTAATCCGGTGCAGAAGCTATGTTGAGTGTTACGTGGGAATTGATGCAGTTAAGTCTCACCGTTGTGACTCAGGCACTATTAATGTGGCCCACATTTTACAAATGAAGAAACAGAAGCACATAAGGATGACATAAGCTGCCTCAAGTAGTAGAACAACAAAAGGCCAGAGGCAGGACCTGGACTCAAGGCAATCTGCGTCCAGATTCTCCGTCTGTAAATTAATGGTTGAAGATGATGCGGCTTAACCATTGCTGTTTGCAGATTTACCATGACCTGATTTAATTTTAGGGGACAGATCCATTCAGCCCCCCTGTTTCATTGACCTCCTCCAGACCCAGCTTCTTAGTTGAGTGTATGTATGTGTGAGCACTGGGTGTTGGGAGCCTGGGAGCTGGGGGGTGAAAACACGGTGACCCCCTTTCCCTGCAGTGTTGTTGCCTCAAAAAAAATAACTTCCCACCCTGTGTAATCAAAGCAGAATTTGGATCTGAGTCTCTCATCTGGGTTTGGGTCTTTTTCCAGGACCAGAGGCTGTTTCTAAATTAGACTCTAGCTTACTGGCCAACAAATAGCACAAAGCAAACAACTTTTTGATGAGTTAAGTGTAAATGAGTCAGAGGCAGAGAGATTAAATTCTCCCTCAAATACACATGGGTTAAAAAAAATTATAGTCTCTAGAGAGCCTGGCTCCTTGAGGACAGAGTTTTTGCCAGGTCAGCACTCTGGAGAAGGAGTCTGTGATTCTGCCAAACCGCAAGCGCCACTGGCTTCCTTGCCTTAGCTTCTTGCTGAACCCAAGAGGAATCTGTCTTCCTAAATCCTCGCTGTCCGTCAGAGCCGAGAGCCCATTTCTGTACACATGATTCATTGTTATAATTTGTGCCACCTCCTCACAGACTCAGGGACTTTTCGTTTTTTACATCAGTTCCTATGTAGTATTTCAACAAGTCTTTTTTTTCCTCCCCTGTCTCCCTCCTGCCCTTCCATCGTCTCTGCCAACAGATTCAAAACAGGAGTCTGCAACAGGGCTCTCTTTGTCTAGCCCTGAATCTCACTCTCTCGCCTCTGGCAGTCTCTTTCTGACAGGTGCAGAGCAAGCAGGAGGAAGGACAGCATCATGCAAAATGCAAGCAAATATAGTAGTGTGCCTCATCATTTCTCCTGCTGGTGTCCCTTTGGGTTACAGTGAAGTCACCTTTGGGGATGACTTTGTTCTTTTACTTAAACAAAGAAGTCACTGTGGATATCATTCACCACCCTCGATTCTACTGTTAAGAGTGCAACAATGAGGAAAGGGTTAGAATGATTTTGAGTATCTTAGATACTTCCCATTTCAGGGTTTGGGGTAAAAATGTGTCCCTCATTGTAGGTGGCTATATGGATGCGAGGGCAGGAGGACCACTGAGGTGTCCCTGAATATTGGTGGCAGAGGGCCAGTTTGCTCAATTGCAGGCAATTCTACTTCTGAGGTGGGTGACATAAACAACCCAGAGCTGGGAAAACAAATCTCTTCTCTTTGCATTTTAATACCAATAAATATGGCTCCGAAAATTGAGCCAGCGGCACTTGCCAATTCCTTTGTGTTTGGCGTGGATATTAATGAGCACCCAGAGGGTAGTTGTCTCTCCCAAGCTTTTTGCAGAATGTCCAGATGACATCTCAGGAGAACTCCACCTGTAGAACCTATGACATCCACACCTGTGACATCCCGGAGGGCTGGTCCACTCGGACACTTTCTGCCTGTGGCTCCTGGAAGGTAGTTGGATCTGAATCTAGAACCAATTCCAGGGAACACGCACATCGACTTGTCAAACGTTCTGCTGGGCTGGTGACATATGTTGGCGCAGGATCGTGCCCGGTGAACAGGCTGTGTGCGGCTCATGGAAGGATGCTGGAGTGCAGCCTGCTTGACACCAAGCCGTACATGTGCGAGCCACGGTGAAGTTGAACAGCAGATGGGAGACTCCACCAAACCTTTTATTGGCCATATGTCACTTTTGAGTGTTGGCCAACAAACTAAAATTTCAGCTAATATATAATGATTTAAACAGCAAAAAGAGCAGCTGCAATTTGATTTTTGATTTCTTTCCTCCCAGCTTTCCCAGCTCTCTCGAGTTTCTTGAGCTCTTTTCTTAAACCCTAACTCTCTCTGAATCTCCGCCAGGTGGCTTCATCTTCAGAACTACACTGCTGGTTACATCCAGCTTAGCTGGTCACTCTCCCTATTCTTTCTTCCCTCGGGGGCTGAGTTTTCTAACTTCTTTATGGTTATAATTATTTTTTAATTTGTTAAGAAAATGGTACAAAGCACAGAGTTGAGTATTTTTATACTTTTGCCAGCTTAGCTGTTTCTCTCTCTCTCTCTCTTTTTTTTTCCTGAATCCCTCTTGGGTTAGGGCCCCATGCATTCTTTTTGGGGCACCTGGGTTGGCCTTCGAAAGAGCTAGTCCTTGGAGTAGACTGTGGGAGGGCAGCTTGCTCTGATTTATGAGGACACGACCTGAGATGGAGCTCCTCTGGAAAAATTCAGCTCTTTTACTGTCAGAATCATCTAGAAGGAAATGATTGATGTCAGGAATAAGGAAAGCAGGCCACCTCTTGGCTCTTTAGTCTCTGCTGGCTCTTCTATCCCACACACTTGAAGTGCCAAGTTTCTACTCCCGGTGGCCTTGGACATGCTAGAGGGTTTAGTGCTTGAAGCCTCATGGAAGAAGAGGCTTCTTGTTAAACATTGAGGGTTGTACAGTTGTTTCTGGGGTCAGTGTGCTGGAAGAGGGAAAGGAGTGGGAGAACAATATGAATTTAAATTTGCACGCTTGCCAACCACTAACCCAATAACTCAATTTAGGAATACATGATTGCTGAAGTTATACCATCATAAAAGGGTTCTATAGTTGTCACTCTATGAAACTCCAACTCAGGTTTCTATGTATTAATTCCTGCAAAACTCAGCCACCTCCCTAATGATTCTCAAAAGATTTCGAACGGCATTGTGAATAAAAATTATAGCAGAGTACATCAAACTCAATGATTTCTTTAACATCTGGAGAAAAGCACATTAAATGGGTAGTAAAATGCACATTTATCATGCGTGTTTGGGTTTGTTTTCTGTTTTTACAAAGAGAGGAAGTAAGAAATATTTTTCTTGTAGGGATTTTTAGTTATCTGTTCCTGTGCTAAACTGGACACCTCACAGAAGAATTACGGTTTCTGCATTTATAGGGTTGATTCTCTTTGTAAGTCTGATTAAGGTTTTGTCCTGTAGCAACTTCGCTTTGGGAAATTTATCCAGAGATAGAACTGCTGTGTGAAGCAACATGTGTACACAGTTAACTGGTTCAGCATTATTTATGAAAGCAGGAGATTGGAAACAACCCAAGTATTCATCAGTGGAGAACAAACTGCGTTATAATATATCCACTCACTGAGTGCAACCTCAAAGAGAGAAGACTGTCTCTATATCCAGAGACAGAAAAAGCTCTAGGACACTTGTTAGTAAAATTCAGGCATAGAACACCATGTGCAGGGCACTACATTTTGATCCATGTAATAGGCATATACACACAAAGAAACTTTAGAAGGATACATTAAAAAGTAGGCTTATAGGAGAGCAAGAACAGAGACCACAGGAGAGAATAAGCCATTTGCTTCTTTTTTAGAAAATTGAATGTATTTGATATACAACATTGTATACATTTAAGGTATAAAATGTGTCACTTTGATATAGTTATATATTGTGATATGATTGCCATTATATCATTATCACATTACATAATTATAGTAAAATATTGCCTATATTCATTTTTCTGTGCATTATATCACTATGGCTTATTTATTATTCATTTTAAGTTTGTAACCTTAAATAACATCACTTTATCCTCCCATCTACTAACCCCTGTTAACTACCATTTTACTTTATTTTTTTTTAACGAGTTAGGCTTTTTCATATTCTACACATAAGTGAGATCATGTGGTATTTGTCTCTCTCTGTCTGACTTATCTCACTTAGCCTAATGTGCTCAAGGTCCATCCATGTTGTTGCAAATGGCAAAATATCCTCCTTTCCTGTGGTTGAATAATATCCTGTTGTATATATATGCACACGTACCTCACCTTTTTTATCCATTCACCCACTGATGGGCATTTAGGTTGTTTCCATATCTTGGCTATTGTGAATAATGCTTCAGGTAACATGGGAATGCAGGTATCTGTTTGAATACTGTTTTCCTTTCCTCTGGATATGTACCCTGTTGCCACTCACTTCTTAATCTATTGGAATCTGGCTTTTGTACCCACTGTTCTGAGGAAAACTTTCCCCACTGGCTCACCTATAATGAATGTTCTAAATGCCAAACTCTCAATGTCCTGCTGCTCACTAACTGTGTGTGCTTGGGAATGCTGTTTAGGTTTTACAAACCTCAGCAGATAGAGGGAAAGAGGGAGCTAGTATTTCTGAGTGCCTGCTATCATTGTACGAGTATCTCTTTTAATCATTACAGAGGCCCTATGGAAGAGGTGTTATTATTATCTCCATTTCACAGATGAGGGAAGCTTGGCGAGCTTAACTGACTTGCTTCAAGCCTTGAACTTCTCAGTTATGGGGTTAAGACATGAACGTTAGATGGCTAGTCTCTAAGGCTAGCATATGAGGATGCTGTGTGAAGGACAAATACAGCAGTGTCTTCATTCACCATTGTCACCTGGCTCTCCACTGTACTATTTCTTCCACAACTCTGGCTGCTCGTTTCCTATCTTTTCTGTTGGCTCTTCTTCCTTCCCTTCACACGAAATTGTCTCCAAAGCCCTGCCCTTGTCCTCCTGTCTCTAGCTAACTCCCTTCCTCCAGAAGAGCTTTGATCTTCCCCGTGGGGGTTTCCTTTCCAAGTTTGTGTCTATATCTTCAGATATTTATTTCCATTTGCTTGATGGACATTGTCACCCAGACATCTAGATGGAACCTAAGCACCAGTATTTCCCGAGTCAAATATATTATCTTTATGCTTATAATCTGGTTTTTCTCCTTGCTTTCTTTTTCTGATAACACTACCTCCCCAACTCCACATTCCTTAGGCTCAAAACCTTAGAGAAGACTTTGATTTTTGTTTTCTCCCTTGCTACTAGTTTCCTGTAAGTAAAAAAATTTGCTCTTTTGACTTTGACTAAATTCATGTAGCTTTTTTATGCATTACATCTTGCCTGGGGAGTTCTCTCTTCACTGACCACCTCACCTCCAGCTTTGTTCCTCTGCTGAGTATTTAAGTATCAGACAAATAATCTTCACAGAGTGGTGCTCTTAAGATCTACGTGAGGAAAAGTTTAAAATGCTAATGAGGAACACAAAGAAAAAGTCTTCACAAATGGAAAGGCCAGGAGCACAAATTATTATAAAGTTGCCAATTCTCCCTAAATTAATCTATAAATTTAGTAAGGCTTCAATAAAAATATCAAAAGGGTTTTTTTTTTGTATTTTTCTGTAACCAGATGAGCTGATCTGAGAGTTTTTATAGAAAAATAGTATGATAAAATATTGCAGGAAAATTCTGAAAGGGATAACTAAAAATGGGGGATGAATCCTAAAATATATTAAAATTATTAAAATGTGACAGTACTTAACATAGCTTAACTATACATAATAAGTGGGAGCAATTAATAGAATAGAATCAGAAATCAACCCTAAGACTTTTATGAAAAGTTAGTGCTTAAAAAAGGTTGCATATCTAAATTGGTGGGGAAAGATTTACAATTTAACAAATGGTGTTGGGACAATTGGGCAGCCATCTGGAAAATAATAAAGTTGTATTCTCCTAACTCTTTAATCCAAAATAAGTGCCAGATGGACTATCAACATGAAAATTAAACTATCAAGGTTCTAGGAAAAAAATCGAAAACATTTTTCTAATGATCTTTAGTGGAAAAGAACTTTCTAAGCGTGATAAAATTCAGGATACATAAAAGAAAAAATGGATACATTTGGCTCTAAAAATCAAGTTTCTGCATGGTAAGAAACACCATAAATAAAGTCAAAAGACAAATCATAATCAAGGAAAAATATTTGTAACAAACATGTCAGACAAAAAGCAAAATATGTTAAAATATAAAGAAGTTATAAAAATGAATAAGAAAAAGATCAACAGTCTTACTAGAAAAACTGGCAAAGGTATAAATAAATAACTCACAAAAAGAAATACAAATGGTACTAAGATAGTTGAACAGAAGCCTAGGTCCCTCCACAATAAGTAAATGTAAACCAAAACTGCATTTTTCAGCTAATATCCAAAGTTCCTTAAAATGTATTTTTGACAAGGATATAGAAAAACAGACATTTGTACATTTTTAAGGTATGTAAATTGATACAACCTCTAAAGAGAGCAATTTCAGAATATTTATCAACACTTAAAGTGTGCTTACCCTTCTAATCATCAGTTCCATGTTTAAAATTGTCTCCTACAATTCTGCTTCAGCTTGTGCCTGAAGAAATGTATAAGGATATTAACTAGAGCATTAAGTACAATAGCATATTTTACTATTTCAGAAAAAAAATGAGGAAACAGTAAAGCATGGAACTTGCCATGTTTAGCCTCTACTCAAGCCCTCTGATTGCTTCCCATCAGGTATGGAAGGTTTTGTGATCTGGCCCCAGCCTGCCTTTTCTGTCTTGCGTCTTGCCTCTCTCTATACTTACACTCAGTCAAAGGAGTGCATTGCTGCCTTGCACATTTCTGTCTTCATACCTCTCTTTGTCCTGAACCTCCTGCTGATATGCCCTCTTCCCCATCTCTCCCCTCTTCTTCTTCTATGAGAGTCCTAACTCTCCTTTATAACTGGACTCATGTGCTACCTCTTCTGAAGACATCCTTGAACCCTTGACAATTCCCCATCCCTACTTGAAAATCTCTACTGGGGGTTATATGCAAACAATGGATCTTGGAACCCTACATCAAAAACTAATGACGTACTGTATGGTGACTAACATAACATAATAAAAAAAGTAAGTAAGATAAAATTGATTATGGTGATGGTGCACCACTCTGTGAATATACTAAAAACCATTGAATTGTACACTTATAATTGAAAACAAAAACAAAAACAAAAGAAAATCTCTACCTGCTATGACTTTTGCCACAGCATTCTAAGGTTGTCTCTGAATGACAGTGATATTTTGATGTCCAATATTTGATGTAACTGTTTTAACCTGGGGACACTTTGATACAACCTACAGAAGACAGTATTAACTTATATTTCCCCCAAGAATGATGATATCTTCATTGTTTGTTTCTGATTATCTAAGTAATATGCACATACTTGAAAAAGTGGAAAATCTGAAGACTCACTCCCATATGGGTGTGTGTGTGCATATGTGTGTGTATGCATGCGTGTGTATATGTGTGTGTGTGATAGAATAAATGAAAATTAAATTTCCTGAAGCAGATCCCTGGGTCAAAGAATACATGTATTTAAAATTTTGACATATGCTGCCAAACTGATCTTTAGAAACCATTTGTAATTCATTCAAGAGTAGTCATTGGGATCCGAATGTGTGCCAGGTACTGGGTGTTGGTATTTGGGATACAATAGCGAGTAACAGCAGGTGTGGAGTCTGGTGTAAGTATTACTAAGGAGAAACACAGAGTCCAGGTAGGAAGGACAGTTGAGAGAATTTTGGCATAGGGGGAGTTCAAGGATGGCTTGTAGGAGAAAGAGACATTTAATTTAATTAATTTATTTATTTATTAATTTATTTTTTAATTTTCATAATTCTTTTTTTAAAGATTTTATTTATTTATTTGCTTGACAGACAGAGATCACAAGTAGGCAGAGTGGCAGGCAGAGAGAGAGGGGGAAGCAGGCTCCCCGCCAAGCAGAGAGCCCGATGCGGGGCTCGATCCCAGGACCCTGGGATCATGACCCGAGCTGAAGGCAGAGGCTTTAACCCACTGAGGCACCCAGGCGCCCCGAAAGAGACATTTTAGATAAGGCTTAAAGCTCAGCCACAGCCTGTGCAAATATGACCACAGGGGGCTTGTAGAAGGTGTACGTGGCTGGTGTGGGAAGGGAGGGGAAGCTCCATGCAAGGTGAGGCTGGAGATATGGGAAGGGAGCAGGACACAGATGCATTTGTAGGTCTCGTGAAGGATCTTACTGTTATTCCAACAGCAAGGGGAGATAAACAGGGTTTAGAGAGTGTATTTGTGTAAAAAGATAAATTTGGCTGAGTGGAGAACTGATGAACAGGCAAGAATGAACAGGGTTGACATGTTAGGAGGCTATTGTAGTTGTCCAAGTGACATGTGACACTGGCTTAAACTAGTCTGACTTACAGACAATAATAAGGTAATCAAGACAGAAATATAGGAAAGTGGATGATTTTATAATTTTACCAATGAATGCCAATATCAGAGTGGATGTCGCTGATCTTTTTCCATCTTTGCCAAACCAATGTGTGTGAGGGATATATTACACGTAATATGGGTCACATGTGTAACTTAAATAATTTTCCTTTGATTATTAGTGAGGTTGAACACTTTTTCCTATTTTATTGACTGTTTCTTCTTTTGAATTATCTGTACCTATCCTTTGTCCATTTTCCTTTTCTTTTTTTCTTTTTT
The DNA here is from genome assembly GCF_902655055.1 of Lutra lutra. NCBI lineage: Eukaryota > Metazoa > Chordata > Mammalia > Carnivora > Mustelidae > Lutra > Lutra lutra. Next base: position 67,095,809 of record NC_062284.1, on the reverse strand, counting down.
AAGATTTTATTTATTTATTTGACAGAGAGAGATAGCGAGAGAGGGAGCACAAGCAGGGAGAGCGGCACAGAGAGGAGGAAGCAGGCTCCCCGTTGAGCAGGGAGCCCAATGCAGCGCTTGATCCCAGGACCCTGAGATCATGACCTGAGCTGAAGGCAGAGGCTTAACGACAGACCCACCCAGGCACCCCTCCTTTGTCCATTTTCTTATTGGGATACTTGCCTTTCTTCTGTTTCAGGATCCAGTCCAAGATCCCACATTGCATTTAGTTTTCATTTCTCCATTGTCTTTTTAGGTCAATGAAAATTTCTCAAGTGCATACACTTTTATTAATGAGTTGAATAAACCATTGTGATATTGACACAGGGCAGAGCGTGGTAAGAATCCAAGTGTGAAATTAAGGCAAACTTAAACCAATTAAAAAAAAGCAAATGACAATGTGTGATACATGTTGCAAATATTTATCCAGTTTTTTTTTTTAAACTTGGGTGTTTGTGGGGTGCCTGGGTGGCTCAGTGGGTTAAAGCCTCTGCCTTCGGCTTGGGTCATGATCCCAGGGTCCTGGGATCAAGCCCCACATCGGGCTCTCTGCTCAGAGGGGAGCCTGCTTCCCCCCTCTCTCTCTCTGCCTGCCTCTCTGCCTACTTGTGATCTCTGTCAAATAAATAAAATCTTTAAAAAAAAAAAAAACTTGGGTGTTTGTGTATGTATGTTTATGCTGAATGCCACTGTTGCATCATCATCTTTTCCTTTATTATTGCTGGCTTTGGTATAGTGCTTAGAAATCCCTCCAACCCAACAGATAGAACTATTTATGTGAATTGTGTTATATTACTTTTACAACCATATATTTTCAGGTTAGTCAAGTAAGATGCAAAACAGACGTCTTTCCCCTGTTGCTTATTCTTGTCCGCCCTCCGCTTCACCAGATGGGGCGATAAAAATCAGTGCTGAGGTGGTGCTTATGATATAAAATCAGCAAAGTCAAAATGACTTTGACTCCCAATTGCTTTGACTTTGCACTGAACCTGTGTCCTTGGTATTCTTTAATTGTCTTATCAGTTGTACCAGATCGTGAGTTCCTTGAGGGCAGGAACCACATCTGTCTCCTTCTGCGTAATACCCGTGTAGCTGGGTCCTCCTTTGAAATCTCTGCCAACATAGCATTTCAGTGCATGTATTCCATGAAGAAAACTCAAACTCTAAACATTGATGAAAATGTAGATTTTCTCAAAAGTTTTATGAGGTTTTTCTTGGAAGGGAGAATCCCTTCAAGAGAATCAAGAGAACTTCTTGGAAAGGAGAATCCCCCAAATCCCACAGCATGACAATCAAATGTCTGCATCAGGAAGTACGCTTGTCCACTTCCTCTTCCCCTCTCTTCGGCAGCCACTCTCCAGTGAGAGTAAAAGTCTAATCAGTAAAATAAAACTCACCATGTCAGCCTAATGAGAGCCCCATGTGTTTTTTTAAACTTCCTTTAAGGGTTTCAGTTTGTCTTATGAAGGTTGTCTCCCTTGGTGTTTTTATCAGAGAACTTTGTGCACGACAGACAATATGTGCTTGGGGAAACCAATGAGGTAGGCAACAATGCCGTTCTGATGCTGGACTGAGGCAGACTTAGTCAGTATCTAGGAGGTAAAAAAAAAAAGGCTTTCTTTTTCTCATTCCTTCTTGTCTCCATTTCATGGAGAGAATTAGGACTCTTTTGGAAACCCACCATACTTTTATGGGCTATCAGATTAAGTAAATTGTAATAAGGATCTATCTTAAATTTTCACCAAAGGGCTTAGTTCCTAAAGAAGCATTTTCTTAAATGGTCCCTTAGCACAGACAAGAGGACAGTGTTATTGCAAAGTGAGCAGATGGTCTGGGTGTATGAATATCATCTGTCTGTCTTGGGTGGCCAGCCAGATGCAAATCCATTTGGGATAAAGCCTTCAGGCTAGAAGCCAATGGCCCCCAAATGGGAAGTTTTATTGCTTCCCTGAGGAGTACGAAGAAAAGAGCTGAGACACCGTGCACCTCTGGTCAAAGTGGATGGAAACATTCTTGGTTCTGAGGGGCAAGCCAAGTGCACACATGTGAGCAAGCCAGATTACAGGGGTTTGGAGGGTAGCTGCTTGGTGCCTCATCCAGGCCTGGGTTAGGAGCAGAAACATAGAATGTTTAAGTATCACTTGAGCACTGGGTCACAAGATGGGTTCAAGTTCTCAGAAGATGCATGCACTGGCACCAAAATTCTGGCCTAATGGCAACTGCAGTCATTTTTCTTGTTTTCCTCCCCTCTTTCACTTTCTAATGGCCTCGTCCTGCTTCCTGGGCCTCGTCCCCCTTCATTTACCTATAACAAGTTTGCCTTGTGTGCCCTTCACTCTTGTTGGTGATACGACATCATTTTCTGTTCACTCTAGTTTCCTCATCTGAAGACATAGAAGGAAAATCATGAGAGGTCACGTGGAGAGAGCAGCCAGCGCAGTACTGGGCACCCTGAAGGTATTCCTGTGGCCCATTTTAGGAGACCCTAAGGCTGATTGCAGCTCTCAAGACACCCAACGCTTCCTCAGTTCCCAGGCCATTGGCAAGTGTGTTCCTTGAGCAGAGCAGCGGGGATGGTGGGAGCCTTGTCCTTTCCTGATTCTTTGCCATGTCAGAGTCCTCAGCATTTAAATATCTTGTTATGTTGAAGACGAAGATGATGGCTCCCTGGCACCTCTTCATGTGCAATAGCCCACAAGCCCTTGCTGCTGCTGACCTCTCTGCGTGGTAGGACAATGCGCTGGGCATAGCTGCAGGAACCATGGGAAAGAGCCAGAAGATTCAAAGCTATAACTGACTTAATGACCCCGGGGCGCTGGCGGTGGCTGTCTTGAGAACTATAAAAGAAAGAAAGAAAAGAAAGAAAAACAAGAAAAAAAATCCCAGGCCCCAAAACAAAGACAGATGTTTTGACCTAGGAAAAAAGCATAAAGAACAGTTTAGCCGTTTGTTGTCCTAACAGCAAACAGATACTTAATTGGCCTAAAATAAATCCAAAGACATTTTGTATCTACCTCAAAGTTGACCCAAAAAGGAAGATAAATTAAAATCGAATCCTCTGGACTTCTCTATTTTCCCTCATGTCTTTCTTTCTTTTTTTCCTCTCCCCCTCCAATACAATATATTGCATATACAAGTGTAGATTGCATATATAATAAGTCTTCTTAAGTATTTCACAGGGCTCAGGCTCAGGCTCAGGTAAGCTGGAACCAGCACTATGGTAGATGTCATCCATGAGTGGGAATCTTGGCAATTCCAGCCCTCATCTTGCGTTGCCCCTCCTGTCCATGAATCTCTGTGAATTTAGTTTTGAGTGTTGTATGTTAATGACGTCAGGGAAGAGCATCTGAGGAATCGTGCAAGGAGCCCATTCCTGGCATTCAGGACACATACGCTAGAGTTCCATTTGGCTCCTAACGGACGTGTGACTTGGAGAGTGTAACTCAAGCTCCTGCAGATTCCCCTTCCTAGGGTCTCTTCCTTGTCTACTAGTTGAAGTGTATGCCTTGGGCAGAGCGGCTTTTTACAGTCACGGAGGTTAAGGAGCCTGCTCTGGGGACAAGTTGGGATTGAAATCTGCCCTTTGCTGCCCTTACCAAGACTCCGCCTTGCCCGAAGGGAAACTTCCTGAGACCCTGATAATGAGCCTGGGCAAAGGGCCTCCCTAATGTAGGGCAGGGATAAAGAGAAGGGACGGCATTTTTGAGGGCTTGGGACCTGAAAACCCAATGATGTGACTATTTGCAGGATGCTCAAGAGGGACCAAAGATCAGAGAAGTCTGCGGGAGACAATGTGGAGTTTAGGGGAAGGAGGAGGAGACTGAGAGTCGGTGGGGAGAGGAGTCCTGGGAGAAGTCTGTGGGAGGCAGATATCTCTGATATCTCTGAATGTCAGGGTGACTTGGAGAGCAGCCTAGCCTCAATTCAATGATAAGGCGCAGAGGAACCAGACAGGGAGAAGGGTTTGTGCACACAGGCTGACACCATTCTGGCAGATGCTCCGTTCTGCTGGGAGGTTGAGGGGGGCTGGGCACAGCAGGCTGGGGCACAGGCTGGGGGCAGCTGGGGATGAGAGAAGACGAGAGGATGAAACAGACCCCAAGTCTCCACGCTGAGGTAATGCGTGGCCGTGATTTATCCACTTTTATATAGTTGAAGAGAGTGTGTCCCTTAGAGAGTTTACACCGTAGTAAAGTGGATCACTTTGTGCCTAACTGAGCCTGACTGACTGGCTTCAGGCTGTGTTTGGAGGTTCTGAGATGGGGAGATGCTGAAGAGAAGTGACAGGGAAGATGGAAGGTGGTGTTGAAGGGAGAGAGGCCTTGTACTTGGGATCCCCTAAACCTGGCCTGTCTCAGAGAGTGACATGGTTATGATCCTGGGGCAGGACATGTGAATACACTGAAGACATGACTGCAGAGCTGGGTTAACCCCAGGCGTCTGTGGGGAGTCTTTGGAAGGGGCAAAGCCTGGCTCCGTTCGGAAAATCCAAGGGAGTGAATCGGTACCTGAGGGTGAAAGTCTGTGGAGAGGGCATTTGTGACCTGGAGCTGGGATGGGAAAGGGTGTTGTCTGTGCTCAGCTGGAAAGTCTGGTTTATTAGATGGGATGGCAGAGGCAAGCAATACAAGTAAGGTGCCACTACAAACTGCCTTCAGTGCGGGGCTGGGCCGAGCTCACTGTGGGAGGTAGTGAAACCCTGTACTCTGGGTGACACCACTGAGCTCGCACCCTGGACTCTCCCATAATGTGCTGAAGAGGTCTGCATGTAAGCCATGGGAGCTGGGGGCCCATAATCGGCACAGCAACCGTGAAAATCTCAGAGAAGAGCAAAGGGCTGAGAGCAATTCTGTTTTACTGGAGGCTGAGGATTCTGGAGGCTGAGGATGACAAGGGGAGTGGAAGGGAGGCCATTTTGTTATGGAGGGAGGACAGGACTGGGTTAGGTAACTTAGAAGATGGGTGCTGGCCCTCCCTCAGGCAGCTGCCCTTGCTTACCAAATGGGCCCCTTAGTCTAGAAGGTTCTCTTCAGTTCTCTGAGACTGAGACAAACGTCACGCCCCGTGGCTCAGTACCCTCAGCTCTGACTCCAGAACTCCAGGAGATTGTCTACATCAGCATCACCATGGCAGACGTAACCGTCACCCTAGGTACAAAGCCGATGTTTCAACAGTAAGGCCTGACACACCAGCCCCGAACAAAGCCCTGGCATGTGGGTCCTGCATGCCCCCCACTTCATTGTGATGAAGTGCTTTCATTCACAGCTGGACCCCAGTGCCTGCCTACACTATCCAGGGTCTTGACCTCATTTTCTTATTTAGCAGATGAGAAATTCAGAGCTCAGGAATGGTCTGCCCAGTGCCATGGAGATGGCAGTCATGCCAGACTGAGTTTTTCCTGCTCTACTTGATTTCCCCAAATTAAGTCCATCTCCATAGTCACTTAGTCACTCCTCGAATTGCTCTAATTTCCTCAAACTCCCAAATTGTTATTTCACTAAAGTGAATTCTATTCCTTGTACCTACTAACTCTAATACCTTCATGGAAATATTAGTCCCTGAAACAGACTGACTTCTAAAAATGTACCCTTGGCAAACATTCTCAAATTAAGAGTTATAGGCAGAATAGAAAACCAGATTAAGTTATATTGTGATGTGTCTTTAAATCTACCATAAAACCAAAAATCTTTAATGAACCAGAAAATGCACAAAAACCATTAAGTTAAAAATAAACTTTAAAAATTGACCGGAAGTCAACAAGAATAATAGAAGATATAAAACCTGCCGACTAGAGCAGTGATTATATTATATTGATCTAAAGGATTAAGGCAAAGAGAGGGGACTCAAGGATACACCATGATGAATGTTTGCTGCCCTTTGAATGAAAACTCCCAGAAATGATGGGTGCTTAGGGTATAGAACCTCAGAAGGAGACCACCTTCTCCCTACCTTCACCATGAAGAAGTTTGTTCAACAGACTATACTCCAAAGCAGTTTTACTAGCAACGTCTGATGTGGCCATATGATCAAATCAAGTCAAATGCTCTGTAAACTGTGAAGAGCTTTATAAATGCAAATGGCGCCTTGGTTCTAGGGGCCAGAGTTTAGGTCTCAACCACTATTTTATCCTCAGAGGGCCTGGGCACAATAAGTATTTGTTGAACAAATGAGACAAATAATCTGCAGATAACACTCTTTTCATATTATTCCTTCTGATTATCCTCAAAGATTTTTTGGGGAGGGGGTTGTCTGCCACAGGATACTCATTTGCTCTATACTTACAACTAAAAACTGCCCTGGATGGTTCTGTTGCTTCCTAATCTATTTGGAGGAAACCTATAGAGAAGGGATCCTTTTACTGAGAAGGAGGATGGAGAAGATGACATCAACAGTCCTTTTAAGAGCCAAGACTCTATGATTGCAGCTTTCTCTGGTGACACCATGTGATTTGCCCCCTGCTTTGCTCACTGCCTTCCTCCTCTCATGGCCTGGTTGAAATATCTTAGGATACTCATTTCAGCTCCTAGCAACTCAGATATCACTTGATTTCTATGATCCAGTTCTTGGACTTTTCTTTCCCAAACCCTAAATAAATCTACAGAAGGTACTCTGAAATAGTTTAGGTTTCTCTTGAGGGTGGACTCCATCCATTCATTTATTCAATAGATACTACTGATCACTTACAAGGTGCCAGGTGCTTCACTATTACTGAAGATCTGGTCCTAAACAACACAGACAAGTTCTTCTCATAGAACTTGAATGTTGATGGTTCGGAGAAGTGCCCCAGTGGTGTGGGCTCTGCTAGGACTGGCCTCTGCCTCCCCACCCCATCCCTGGGTCAGCTTTGCGGTAGTAAAGGAAACAATAGCATGTCTGATAAGTCTGTGTAAGTGACAGAGGTGACATCAAGGACCTCACAGTGTTAGGCTTATTAATTTTGTGTTTATATAGTTTTGAGGATCTTTTACATTCTAGTTAGACAAAGGCTTCTAGTGCAAAGGGCCACATGGAGTAGGAGGACCTGCTCCCAGCCATGACTGCCTCCCAGCCCAGTTCCTTGGTGGGAGGTGTGCAGCATAAATGGGATGATTCTGATACTTGCTGGAACTATTTGGGTTAAGACTTAGGATCAATGTTCTGCTACCTTGTCATCAAAGCATACAGTGGTGTGAATATTTTCTTTATCTGGAGCCTTGTAGCATAGTAGCTAAGAGGCATGAGATCTCACCTGTGTCCTTGGGTCTCCCAAGACCTTCTTCTAGGGACAGAGTAGAGCCAGGTTTTGATCTGTCCTGTGAGCTCTGGGACAATGCTTTGCCTCATGGAGCAGCAAGCTTTTGCACCCCCTTGCTTTGGTGTCCTGCAAAGAGCTTGTGAGGAAGGTATGCTCCCCACCAAGGTTCCTTGCCTCCTGGGCTATAGGAATGTCTTTGGTGAGACACTATGCAAACTTCACAGAGCTCTGAGGAAAGGAAACAAATCAGTGATGGGTTAACTTCTGGGGTTCTGTGTGATGGAGTATTTCACTCTAATTCTGGGATGACTCCAGCTAAGTTGTTAGTTTTATTTTTAGGAGCCCTTGAATAGGTCTGACCTGGTCATCAGCACTACTTTGGGAAGACGGCTCCATTCTACAAAGATCCCAGGGAGCACAACTCATTTGGTCAAAGATTCAGGAACTCCAAGAGATGGTTTCATCAGCCACCAAAATAAATTAATCACAACTCCTTGAAGCCACCTAACATCTGTTCTGGAAAAATGTGAGGTTACAAATGCAAAAAATAATAAAAATAAAGAATTTCTGGTTGGTGTTGGGGGACTATGGGAAGAATGACATTTTCCCACAAGATTTACCTTGGCTGTAACAAGAATTTATCTTGTTGGGCTCTGTCTGTTTCATCCTGTCCTGTTGCCTGACAATATATACGTTGCCTTCCTGATAGAGCCCTGCCTTCCATTTTCCCTTTTCCCATCCCTCCCTTGAAGCGGGGAGGCAAACAACCAAGACACAAAGGAACGAAGCCAAATACTACAAAACATTAATGGAATATTTGCTCCAGATGAGATTTTTAAAGAGGCACTTTAAATGCAGCAAAGACCTAAGCACTCACATCAATGTTCCTGTAAGCAGAAAATAAAATCTACAAATAAAGTTTTAGTGGAAAGTGTATCACTTTATTTTATTAGTATTCATATTCCAAACTCATATATGCAATTGTGGAGAACTTCATGAGACGATTTTGCTCTTAGGAAACAGAAAACAACCCCAGACCAGCCTAATAAACATTCAAAATATCATCCATCCCCAGCACAGGTGTTACCCACTTGCCACCTGTGCTGATGTTTAGTGGCCTAGAGCTCCGGGCACCTTCATAATTTGTGCTCTGGCTTTGCATCCCACATGCCACTGCAGTGGAATGGCCCAATTTGTCCTGGCTCTGCGCTGGAGGGGACAGGGTCCCTAGGATCCTCCTAGCAATATACCTGTCTTCCAGTTTACTATATTTATACTCAGAATGACACTCCTCCTAGCATCCCCTAACTGTTCAAGGACAGGTTAACTCTGAAGAAGGGTGCTTGAGGGTTTTCTAGACTGCTCTATTGTTTGATCTGGGCTCTGACTCACAGCTGTGCACAAGTGAGGTCTTTAAACGTAGATTCCAGCGTTGAGCAGGTGTGACATTGTGAGTCGATGTGCATACCCCATCCAGAACCAGGGGAGTTTTATTTTTTTGACAAACTGGACTGGTGTTCCTATAGGCCTGTAGAGCCAATAGAGGCTCTATCGGGCTATAGGAAATGCCGGTGCTCTGCTACTTTCTTCAGAATTTCATTCGACCTTCACAAGGGTGTTCCCATTTTTGACCCCAAAGCATCAAGAAGTGACTTTTCCACTTTACAGGCACTTTTATTCCCAAGTACAGTGTTTCTCTCCTCATTCCACAGCAAATCTAATGACAAACTGAGAATCATTATGAATTCCTGATGGAAGTGCCCCCACATTTTAATTCCTTATGGTTATGTGGTGGGGAGCTCAGCTGACAAGAATATTCAGATGAATGACAGGGAAGAAACCTGAAGGAAAACCAAGGATTTCAACAGAATACATTCCAATGGGAAGGAACCCATAAGATGCCCCAGGGTTTCAATAGCTCCAGGTTGTTTATAGTTCTGAGACCCAACCCTGGATCTACAGAATCAGAATCTCTGTGAGGAAACCTAGGAATCTGTGTTTTAATAAATATCTCGGGTAAGTCTGGAAAACACTAGTTGGTTGAGAAAATTCCTCATCTGGACCCGGGACCCAATTTAGGATGGAGCTTCGATCTACTTAAATCCCACTTTGCCTCTCTCCTCAGCTACCTTGCTCCCTGGACACATCTTCTTCTGTGACCATGAAGCATTCTATTCTTTCTCCTCCTTGTGTGAGGAAGTGCTTTCTCCAAGTGTACTTTCTCCAAGTACATGGACTTCCCTGCTGTACCCTGCTACCACCACTGCCTGGAAAGCTCTTTCTTGCCCCTCCCATTGCCCAGCCCTCCCCTGTCAACTGTATACCAGTGTTAGGCATTTTTTCCTTCTTCAAGGCTTTCTCTGCCTCTTCTCCTCATCTAGTAGAGTTTCTCAGGCAGAGCTAGACAGTTGTCTTTTCCCCAGACCTATCTCTTGGTTCACCTGCAATCTTCTTTAAGGGGGAATTGGATTCCAATCATGAGGAACTAAGGTGACATGACCTGTCACCAGCTGGTGTCTCCTCACCCAGGGATGGTGGGGTATGGATAAGGAGATGATCTGGTCTCTCAGGAGGCAGACCCTGCAGTTACTCTCACACTCACTGGTACTAGTTGCACATCACATGTCAAAACTTTGGCTCATCCACAACCAGTGTAAGCCCTTTCCCTGGTTTTTGGCCCAGTTCCCTGGAACTTCTCTGTGTCCCCTTTGCTCTCTCCACCATTGTTGTCCATACAGGATGTGGGTCCCCTCCCCACTGCCTTTGCTCAGGGCTTGAGACAGCCCAGTGTAACCACCATCTTGGGCCGGTCAGCCCCAGTCTGGACTGCTGGGCACAGCCCTCCACTCCAGCCGCTGTGGCCGTCATGCCAGCAGGGGAGAATCTGTGTCCTGTGAGCCTGTGATGAAAAGGAGGTCAGAGAGGCGGCTTGGGGCCACAGCCCAGCCTCAAAGGGCAGACCTCCCTGGAGACTTGGGAACTGGCCAAGTGGCAGCTGAGGGACAGACATTCTTGGTGTTTCTGTTGCTGCATTTGCCACAGCCCAGGGCTCACCACATTCTCTAGGTCTGCTGTTTGCCCTGCTTTGTTAGCAGATCCCATCTACCCCCAAACCCCAAGCCCTTCTTTTCCTCTGTCCTTTGGCATTGGGGTGGGGGTAAGCTGTGGGGGCTGGAGAGACTGTGGGAGGAGGGAGGGAAGGGATGCACTGTGACATTAGGGGTGTGATACTTAGCACCTAGTCATGGCTCAGTAAAGCTCCCAAGGCTTGGACCATGGCTGAGGAGGTTCTCTGGTTTCCCATGTGGTCATTTCTCCAACAGCAGGGAGAGAACTGTGAAAAGGCACAGATGGTGTTATAATCCAGGACCGTTTATTAACTCCTTTTTGTATAGATTCTATTCCTTTGCCAATAACCAAAGCTGACTGTTTGCAAGAACAGATACATGGCTTACACTTTAATTTCTTTCTTCATTCAGCAAATATTCACTGAGAAAGTACTCTGTCTGGACCCTTGGTGTAAAGGTGCTGGGAAGACATCTGGGTGGGGGCAGGGGTGGTGCTGTAGATGAGACAAGCCTGTGGCATGGTGCCTGGGGTTGAGTTGGCCTCAAAGAATGGCTCTTAAATTGAATCAGGCAATTCTGATATAAGGAAATTAAGGGCCACATAAATGCTATAAACAAAATATACAAGGGTTCGGAACTCTTCTCTCAGCTGCAGGTAGAGGTAACACTTGGGTCACCTTAACGAACAGGTGGGTACTTGGAACCATACAGGTGTGGTGAGCACTGTGGGTAGATGTCGACCTGAGTGTATGTAGGGAGATGGGAAAGCTCTAGAATATTTAGGAAGACAGTAATGTTTAGTTTGGCTAAAGCCCAGGGTTTCTTAACAGAAATAGTGAAAATCCTGGAAAAAATTGGCCAAAGCAAATCTGTGGAGTGTCTCTGACACAAGATGAGAAGCTTTGACTTGATTTGGTCAGATATATAACCACTGGAAGCTATTCTCCAATAGACAGATGAGTGAACATGACAGATTGTGCTTTAAACAAGCTGAGTCTTCCTTCCAGGCCAGGAAGATCATCAACATAACAGTATACGAGAGAAAGAGTACTGGCCGTGTGAATAGAAATAGAAATAGAGTTAGAGATAGAGATAGAGATAGAAATAGAAATAGAGTGGTCTGGAGGACGACTGAGTGGGATTTGGCAATGCCGTGGGGATCAAAGAAAGCAACATATCAGGAAACTGTTGTGTGCTTCTCTATACTGACTCCTGTTGGCTGGAAAGCTTCTCAGTTCAATACTCACAACTGTTTATTCGTGCTTACTCTCTTGTCTTGTGTGAGACAAGCAATACAGAACCAGCAAAGGTGATCAGACATAGTCTTTGGCCCAACTGGAAAAGAGACTTGGAGGAGAACCCAGGCTAACTGTTTTGTTCTCTTTGGAGAGAAATCAGAGATGACTGAATGTTGCATTTAATATCATCCATGAGGGACGCCTGGGTGGCTCAGTTGGTTAAGCAGCTGCCTTCGGCTCAGGTCATGATCCCAGCGTCCTGGGATCGAGTCCCGCATCGGGCTCCTTGCTCATTGGGGAGCCTGCTTCTCCCTCTGCCTCTGCCTGCCATTCTGTCTGCCTGTGCTTGCTCTCTCTCCCTCTCTCTCTCTGACAAATAAATAAATAAAATCTTTAAAAAAAAAATATCATCCATGAAGTAGGAATGAGGAAAAAAGGATCAGGGTTCCCTGTGAACACCTTGGATAGTTTAATGATTTTGTTTGGCTTTGTTTGATTCAGAGGTATTTCTTTTGACTCTAACATGGGATGTATATTGAGTCACAAAGGTGAGTTAAGAGATTGTCTCCCTCCCACTTCCCAGGTTCTCCCAGATTTTAAGGATGTTCAGGGAAGTCTGAAACACATAACAGGGCTGGGTAAAGAAGAGGACATGCTGGGGTCTGGGATTGAAAGGCAGGTCTTGTGCCTCACTGAGGCACTGGAGATGGGTGAGGCAGCATTTAAGCCAAATGGTGGATGGAGTAGGATTTCGATAGGTAGACATAGAGAAGTGAGAATGGCATTCCTGGTAAGAAAAAGAGGGAGAGCAAAGGTGAGAAGACGGAGATGGTGGGACACATTTGGGGAATGCTACATTGTCTTGTTTGAAAGATGTATAGGCAGGGGCGTGTGGGTGGCTCAGCAGGTTAAACCTCTGACTCTTGATTTTAGCTCAGGTCATGATCTCAGGGTCCAGGGATCTGTCCCCATCATTAGCCCCATGGCAGGCTCTGTGCTGGGCTGGAATCCGCTTGAGATTCTCTGCCTTTCCCCACCCCTCAAATAAATAAATAAATCCTTAAAAAAAAAAAGATGTATAGGCAGAACATAGTCCGTTTAAAGCTAGAGTTTTGTTTTGCTCTGTTTTGTTTTCATGAAGTTAAGAATAACAGTTGGAAATCCATCTAAGTGGTTTAGAAGTTGTGGTTTAGTTGTTTCCAGTTATACAATGTTCTGGGTTTCTGACTGGGTCTAGAAGACATCTTTGTTTGTTAGCAACTGTCAAGAGCTCTTTGATGAGGTGATTTCTCCATTCTAGCCCAGAAGTGTGTCTGTTGAACTTAGACTTTTGGCAGTAACATATCCTTGGGAAGGAGGCTTTCATTACTCAGTCTCCAGAGGAGTGGAAATCATGCTTGCTTTCTTCATGGAGTCTCTTTATGGACCCGAAATGTGTATGTGACAGGACATCTATGACGATATATGGAAATCACCACATTTCATAATCACATTCCTGAAACCCCAAAATGCTCAATGCCAGAAGTAGGCTAAAATTAGTCTTTTGCACTTTCTTACTTCATCACTTTGGATCTTCCTTCTCAGAGTTGTTGATTCCTCAAAGAACAACTAGAAATATTATGATAACAGTATCTTTTTCATGCTAAATGAGAGGACAAGAAGGACCACCCAAGGGTAAGAGAAACAATTAGCCAACTTAATTATCAGCAATAAATTGTCAGTAATTCTAAGCTATGTTCTTTTGGTAACATTATGTGCTGGCACGCTTAAAGTAAACAAGAATGTTTTTTTTTTTTTTTCTTTTTCTTTTTGGCAGGGCATGGTAGAGGGATGGTGGTTAGGGTTGGAGAATTGCTTGTCAAAACAGAAAGGATTCTTATAAGTGCATGAGATTCAAATCCTAAACAGGTCTTCAAGCATGCAGTGTTGACGTTTGTGTATGTGTACTGCTTTCCTAGGGCTAATGTACCAAATGACCGCCAACCAGGTGGCTTAAAAAAAAAACAACAAAAAAAAACCCCAACAATTTACTTTCTCACAGTTTTGGAAACCAAAAGTCCAAAATCAAGATGATTTCAGAGTCACATTCCCTCTGAGGTGTCCCAGGGAGAACTCTTCCTTGCCTCTTCCAGCCTGACACTACATTGCTCTGCTCTGCAGCCATCTTCACACCGTCTACTCTGTAACCAAAACTACCGCCTGCCTTTCTCTCATGAGGACACTGATCATCGGATTTAGGATGCACACTAATCAAGGATAATCTTTGAGATCCTTTCCTCAATGCCACCTGCAAAGACTCGTTTCCTAAATAAGGTCTCATTCGCAGGTTCCAGGGATTAAGCTATAGACGTACATTTTGAGGCCCACAACCTATGACACTGAAGATGCATTCTTTAGTGGCATAAGGTTGTCCTCCTGGATGTTCAACTAGTTTTTGGTGATTAACGACTCATCCTTAGGACAGCAGAAGATTGAATTCGGTGCAAGGAGATGGGAGATCCTGGTGAGTCTAAGTAAGCTGCACTTGGAACAAGAGGAGTCATGTAGTTCACTGGACGGAGATTATAATTATAAACTCGTTTTACCAATCACAGTGTATGCTGGACATTTATCAACAACTTTCTTTATAGACTCCAAGGCTGGGAATTAGAGATCCTCAAAGAGAGTCAATTACATAGTACATTTTGTTGTTCGTAACATCCTTTGTCGTTTCTTGTTTTTTTCTCCTCCCCTTTCTGTTGAAAATAGAAAATTTTGAATTGGTCCAGCTGGGCATTTGAAACTCTGAAACATTGTGGAATAAAAAAGTACATTTTATTTATTTTATTTTTACGAGAGAAAGAGCGAGAGCGCACAAGTGGGGGTGAGGGGCGGAGGGAGAAGCAGACTCCCCACTGTGCAGGAAGCCTGTTGGGGGACTGGATCCCAGGACCCTGGGATCATGACGTGAGCCACAAAGTACATTTTAAAGCAAGTCTCCCTAAAATAAAGAGACAGTAAATCATACACATTTGCGATTTTTTCAGGAATGTTTAATGGCACCCCTCCAGGGTTAGAGTTTCTTATTTTTCATATGGGAATAGTAAGACAGAGAGAAGCTAGGGCCACAAATGCAAAGTCAGCTCCCTAAATAATACGTGCAGAATCCCTTTCCTCTTGCAGTAGCTGAGAAACACAGCCATCCACCTATTCCTTCTCCTCTCCCCGGGTGCTTTCTGAAGGTGATCGGAAATAGCCGAGAGAACACTGACTCACCGGAAATGCCCTCCTTCCGAGAGTAAACAGCAAGAATGAAATCATGTCCACACCATTTACCAATTTTATTTTTAATTGGCTAATACGCCTTTGATCACTGAAGGGGAAATAGTGAATGAGGGCTGGCGCAAGCCTAAGGACCGGTATTATTACCTTGTACGTTCGTTTAGACCATTTCCTACCATCCACCTGAGATGCCGTTATTTATTAGCATAATATGCTTACAGATCTATCTGCAGGGCTTAACGATGGAAATTGAAACTCTGTGATGATTTAGCTGAAAGTTACTGGAGCATTCATAAAGCTGTCAGAATTACAAGAGAAACCACATTAAGAAAACGCCAGCACTAGTTGCTATTAAATGGATATTCAAACATCGTCAGCACTGTTATCCACAGAGGGCTGGTCTAATTTATAAGCTCCTGTACAAGGGGATAATGGTAGCTGCAGGTTCAAAGGAAAGTGGATCATAGGAATGACATTAGGAAGAGTGATCACATGTTTCAAAACATAAATCAGCGCATAGGACAAAGGGCTTTTCCCCGATTCATTAATTTATTTATGTCTTTAAAAGGTATTCTCACTAATAAATCACATTTATAGAAAACAATAAAATGAACTGAAAAGGCACAAATTCAACTTTTATTCATTCAACAAATCCTTACCCAGTGCTATTTGTATGCCAAGCATGATTTTAGGTACTGGATATGATGCAGATCAAACAGACAAAACACTGACCGCAAATAGTAGTCAGTTGTTTTATCAACAGAGAATTATGGAGGGCTTCTACACACCAGGCATGTGTTATGATAGATATTCGGTCGATTCACAATCATATACATTTGTGATCACGTATACATGGGAAAGGAGGTCTCCAACCCTAAGAATTCCTGGAAGCACCTAGATGTCTCCTGTGAGTCTGCTGATAACTTTTGGGCATAATCTGTGGCTCTGTTGGCTAAGCTAGAGTTCTATAGATTTGGTCTCATTGTACAGAGTAGCTGTCTGAGCTACAATTTTGTTTCCATTTCCACAGCTTCCTCTGTGTTTATAGCTTCAGTGCTGGTGGAGCCAGAGGTATGGATGTGATGTTCGTGCCCCTGGTAAAGAGCCTTGTGCTCTGAGATAGTGACCTGTAATGACTTATCATGTGAATGCGCTCCTTCCCCAGCATACTGAGCGCAGGTTGCTTGTGTGCCAAGAGTTACAGTATTTAGCCTATCAGTTCTTTCAATTCTTTTCAAGCAGAGGTCATTTTGCAACCTTGTATCCATCTCACGAATCTGTACCCATCTCCTAACCCAGCATAAATCTAAGGATGTTAGTGCATGCACCTTCCACTCATCATGAGCCTCTGAGACCTGGACCTGCCAACCGAAGGCATCTTGTCACACACACATGCATCTTTGAAAACCAGGTGGCCTGAGACCTGGAGCAGGTCGCTTTATGAATATAGCCACTGGATGTAAACTGCATGACAAAAAGTTCAAGGTAGAAAAGATAGTATATGGAAATGAGCAGTTAGGAAGATGAACCAGGAGTCAATTACAAAGGCAAAACACAAATTTGGGTATGAGCTGTACACCCAGAATTGAAGTTGAAGTTAAAGTGTAATAATTATAAACATGGAGGGGCGCCTGGGTGGGTCAGTGGGTTAAGCCGCTGCCTTCGGCTCAGGTCATGATCTCAGGGTCCTGGGATCGAGCCCCGCATTGGGCTCTCTGCTCAGCAGGGAGCCTGCTTCCTCCTCTGCCTGCCTCTCTGCCTGCTTGTGATCTCTCTCTGTCAAATAAATAAATAAAATCTTAAAAAAAAATAATTATAAACATGGAAATTTGTACCAGCAATCAAATTAAATTGGCAAAGAATTTAATGATCTATACCCCGATCTTCACAGGGAAAAATTATTACTTATGCTGATTCTGCCATTAAAGATATGGTTATTGAGCTCCTGCCCTGACACAGACTCTCCATTAGACAATGGGGAGATGATGATGACCAAGTTCTTTTCCTTGCCTTTAAGAAGCTGAATTTGAGACAAGGGTTGGAAAATACAGCCTTTTGGACAAATACAATGCACTTCCTGTTTTTGTACGGTCTGTGAGCAAACAATGGCTTCTACATTTTTAAATGCTGGGGGGTGGAAATCAAGAGGCTAATATTTCCTGAAATGTGAAAATTTAATGAGTTCATATGTCAAGGTGTATAGGTAAAGTGTTATTAGCACATGGCCGTGCTCATTCATCCATGTATTGTGTGTGGCTGTTTTCTTGCTACAGCAGCAGAGTTGAGTACTTGCCACAGAGATCATATGAGCCACAAAATCTGAAATATTTACCCACTCCTGAACTAGGAGATGGAACAGAGGGAACAACACAGACGTAAGCACATGACTTACGGGAGAATATGGAGGTAAAGATGTACCCAAGGGTATTCCTAGAACACTGAAGAGGCCATTATAAATGAGGCACAATTTTTAGTTTACTTAAGGTTACTAAAACAATGTATAAGGAACCAGAATTTTAGATACTTTCTTTTTGCTATCATATAAACAAGGAGCCAAAGGAACAAAAAAGAAACTTGTTTTTATATTTCCAGCTTAACCCTTCTGGTTTTTTGTTGTTGTTTTTACTTATTTTATTATTAGTAAAAACAATATTTTGGCTTTCTCTTAATAACATTTTATACACCCAAGTATTAATTTTGCTTTATTACCAGTTGTCTTAAATGTATTAATAAAATATTATTTGTTCAGGATATCCTGCTTAGGATGGAGTTAAAAAAATTCTTTAATTTTTAAGTAGTCTGAAAGCCGTGGTCTGGAGCAGCTTGGCAAGGCTAGGTCTCTGCACGTGGTTGAAATGGCAAACCTCCCCCACAAGGCCTGAGAAAGGGGTGCCTTCTGAGCCATTCTTTTTTATTGTCTTGGTCTTCCTGATGGGGAAACCTGGGGGTTTCCCCAGGTGCCCCTGGGAACCTGGATCCCAGTGGACACCAATGGTGGCAGCTACGCAGGTTGACCTCAGAAGCATTTTTTATTTTTATTTTTATTTATTTTTTTTTAAAGATTTTTATTTATTTATTTGACAGAGAGAGATCACAAGTAGACGGAGAGGCAGGCAGAGAGAGAGAGAGAGGGAAGCAGGCTTCTTGCTGAGCAGAGAGCCCGATGTGGGACTCGATCCCAGGACCCTGAGATCATGACCTGAGCCGAAGCAGCGGCTTAACCCACTGAGCCACCCAGGCGCCCCTCAGAAGCATTTTTTAAATACAACCTCTTCCCTATCTGACTCAGGGGAGTTGAGCAGAAAAAACAGATCTGGGCTTTGACTCTCACTTCACTTTTTAAATGTTTGGCTTCCTCTAGTGAGAGTATGGACTCATGCTCCATGGAACAAGGAGCCCACACTGACTCACTGAGTGACAACATGGTCTTGGTTGTGGGGTTAGTATGTCTGGATCTGAAGATGAACTCAGCCACTCAGCAGCTTTGTGACTCAAGGAAATTTACTTAGCTTCTAGACTTTAGTGTTTGTTAAATGCGGAAAGTGCTAGCAGCTATCTAACAGGGGCATTGTAAATTAGATAGATTAATGCATGAAAAATATTGGAAACAATCCCTGGCATGCAGAAGAGTCCACAACATTTACCATGATGATGAAGAAGAGGATGATGATTACTATTATGTTTCTCTCCTGGAAAGCCGTATCCAGAGTCCACTCTAAACACTATTTTTAGGCTCTTAACTATTTCCCGACACTACATTTTCAGAGCAGGAATCCTTCTCTCGGTCTCTCTTTTTCCTGAGTTCCTCCCCTGAATTCTGGCCTCATCCATTGTCTTTTTGTCTTACGTCAGTCTTTTAAATCCTGACTGTAGCCATCTAGCAAATATGCCCAAGCACTAACTTGCATTATCCTTGTGAGGGGAGCCTAGTGGAGTGATTAAATGCTCTATGGCAATACCATTGATGATCCCATTTCTGTTTTAGAGCATCAGTCATTTCCTCTGCCGCTGAAATGGTGACCACTACATATCTGTTGGATTGAACTGAATTCTGTTCTTGCTCTGACAGTGATGAAGATCCTATCCTCAAAAATTTATTGCTGCCTTAAATTAGCCTAGAGCTTAAGAACTGGACAGGTATCTATTTATTTACATTTAACTACCCTCTACTTTCTGCTTGACTGTTTGGCTCTGGAAGACAGCATTTGGAATCTCTGGTTCCCGATTTATACAAGGGAGGTATTATGATTCTTCAAGCCATCATCCTTATCCACAATTTTCTGGGAACCTTATCCTTACTAGGCTTCTTGTTCATTCCCAACTGATTTGTTACCAACTCAGCTTCCTCCTTTTCCTTGCGCTCAGCTGCTCATCTCTGAGTTTCAGCAATGCTTGCAAAGGACTGCCTTAAGATTTAACAGAGGGTGAGTGAGTCTTTTAGTTATCTATGTCTGTGTACCAAGCTACCCTCAAACGTAGCAGCTTGAAACATTTATAAGCTCACAGTTATGGTGGGTCGGGAAGCTGGGAGTGGCTTAGTTGGGTTATTATTGTTCATGATTCTCACGATGCAGCCATCAAGGTGTCAGCCAGGCTGCAGTCATCTGAGACTTGATTGGGTTGGAGGATCCACCCACTTCCAAGACTGTGAACATGACTGTTTGCTGGGGACCTCATTTCCTTGCCATGTTGGCTTCTTTGCAGGGATGCTTACACAGAACAGCATCTGGCTCCTCCAGAGGGAGGGAGCCATGTGAATAAGACTGCCGAAGATGGAAGCCAGAGCTCTTGAAATCTAATATTAGACGTGGCATATTATTATTTCTGTACAGTACTGGACATCCAAATCAACACTGGTGCAATGTGGGTATAGATTACATAAGAGTATGGATAACCAAATGTGGATTCCTTGGGGATCATCTTGGAGGTTCACTGCCACATTCTACCCTCTGGTCCCTAATGATTCACATCATTCCCACACGCAATAGACATTATTTCCTGCCCAAGTTCCTCCAGAGTATCTCACTGAAGTGCCAGCTTGAAATCCAGAATTTCGTTATCTGTATCAGGTCCAGGAGAGGAAGAACTCTTTAGCTGTAGCTCCTTAAATACAACTCCTCAAGTACAACTCCTCTTCACTTATGAAACTAACTCCCCACACCCGGCATACAATGGTGGGGGGCAAGCATAGGATAATGGCGACAGACATTCCTGCTCAAAAAGAGGGGAAATGAAATGCACACACAAAAAGTTGCTGGTATTTCAGAAATAGCAATCTGGAATCCAATTAGTTAAATGTCACATAATCCTCTGACCAAATTTTGAAGCCTGGGAATCATTCTCCGTGGCTCTCAGCTCTGCCTTCTGGGCTTTTGGTTCCTCGCTGTGAAGTCATCTTTCCTTTTTTTAAAATAAAATTTTAATGTTAGAATAGTTTCAGATTTCTAGAAACTTGGAAAAGGTACTCAGCTTCTCCAAGCCTCCGTCTCCTCACCTTGCTTTCTCTTTCAGATACCCTCTAGTATTTTCACCCACTTGTATTTCCAAACTAGAAAACTCCTACTGGATTTTCCCGTCCCCTTCTCCGGTGCGCATTCCCTGCCCCGTCCCTGGTCAGTGTACACTTCCATTCTCCTGGCACATTCGTCTTCTGCATCCTGTCATGCCCATCAATGCAGTGTATTAGAATTATTTATTTTCCTGTCTTTAGTCTTTGTTTTTTAGCACTTTGAAGGCTGGAATCCAAATCAGTGTCTGGAAGATAGAGGCACTTAAATATTTCCTATTTAAAAACATTAAAAATTATTTTTTAAAAATATAAGTACGCAGTAAGTGTATAGATTCATGTAACTACCATTAACAATCAGGATACAAAACAGGTTCATCACCCCATGAAACTTCTTGCTATCCTTTCCCTGACTCCTAAATCCTGGCGATCACTAGTCTATTCTCCACCAGAAGGTTTTGCCTTTTCCTGAATGTCATATACATGGAACGATAGTGTGCAACCTTTTCAGACTGATTTTTACTCAGCTCGATGTCTCAGAGTCATCCAAATTATTGTGTATATCAATAATTGATGGCTATGACTATTTCTACTGCTGAGTAGTAACTCACTGTATGGATGTGCCACATTTGTTTATCCATTCACCTATTAAAAAATGCTTAGGTTTAAAAAAAAACATTTGGGTTGATTCCATTTTTCAGTCATAATGAATACACATTCCTGTAACATGTTTTTGTGTTAATTCAGGTTTTCATTTCTTTAGGCTAAATATCTTGGAGTGGCATTTCTGGGTCATATGATAAATATATGCTTAAATTTATAAGGAACAGCAAATTGTTTTCCAGAGGAGCTATATCATTTTACATTCCCATTAGTAATGTATCAGAGTTCCATTTGGTGTGAATCTTTTCCAGAACTTAGTATCATCAGGATTTTTTTGGGGGGGGGGAATTCATTTTAATAGATGTGTAATGATATCTCATATGGTTTTAATTTGCTTTTCCCTAATGGTTAACAATGTTGAACAAATTTCCAGGTGCTTATTTGTCATCCATATGTTCTCTTTGTTAAAGTATCTGTTCGGTTCTTTTGTGCATTATAAAAATTGTGTGTTTCTATTTCTACTGTTGGGTTTTGACAGTTGTTTGTATGTTCTGGGTAAAAGTTCCTTGTTACTATATATTATAAATATTTTTTTCCGATTTGTAGCTTATCCTTTAATTATCTTAACAATGTTATTTTGATAAGACCCAGTTTATCTTTTTTTTTAAATGGATAGTGCTTTTGGAGTCATATTCATGAACTTTTGCCTAAAGATTTCCTCCTGTTTTCTTCTAAAATTTATAATTTTCCATTTTATATTTATATCTGTGATCCATTTTGAGTTATGGGAAAGGAGGGAAAGGGAAAGGAGGGAGGGAAAGGAGAAGCAGGCTCCTCGCTGAACAGGGAGCCCAACTAGGGGCTCAATCCCAGGACCCTGGGATCATGACCTAACCTGAAGGCAGATGCTTAATTCACCAACTGAGTCTCCCAGGCACCCCATTTTGAGTTATTTTTGTATAAGACATGAAAAATACATCAAAATCCAATTTTTCACATGTGGATGTCCAGTTGTTCCAATGCCAATTGATGGACAGACCAAGCTTTCCCTATTGAATTACCTTTGCACCTTTCTCAAGGGTAAATTGGTTATATTTCTGGATTCTCTACTCTGTTCAGTTTATTTAGATGTCTTGCTATCCAAAAATACCACACTGTTCTGATGACTGTAGATTTGTTGTGAGTCTATAATTACATGGTGCGATTTATCCACATTTACTTCTTTCTTTTTCCTTCAAAATGGACTATTCTAGTTCCTTTGCCTTTTCATATAAAAGTTAGAATCAGTGTGTCTATATCTAACAAAAATATTTCTTGGATTTCATTGCAACTGCATTAAATCCATAGAACAATTTGAATCTTTAAATACATTAAAACAGTATGTCTCTCCATTTATTTAGGGCTTTCAAAATTTCTTTCATCACTATTTTGTAGTTTTTAGCTTACATGTTCTTCACATGTTTTATTATATTTTTATACAACTATTTCATTTTTAGGAGGACTTACTAAAAATGGTATTTTTATAGATTTTCATTTCCAATTATTATTCATTGCCTGACTTCTGTGTATGATTTTGTATACTGAGATTTTTAAAATTTCATTTATTAGTTCTATGAGTAATTTTTAAAAATAGATAATGGGATTTTCTATGTAGACAAACACGATCTATTTAAAAGTACACTTTATTTTTTTCTTTTCCATCTGTGTGTGCCTTTTCTTTCTCTTGCCTTATTGCATTGGCTAGGACTTCCAACATCTATATTTATGAAGGAGCCTGATCTGCAGTTTTCTTCAGTGCTATTTTTGATATTTAGTATCTTTGGTTTTGATTTTGGCTGTCTCATAAAATGAATTGGGAAGTATTCTCTTTTTATCTATTTTCTATTAAAGATGGTGTAGAATTTGCATTATAGCTTCTTTAAATATTTGATAGAATTCTCTAATGTAACTATCTGGGCCTGGAGATTTCTTTTCCAAAAATTTTTTTAAATTTTAATTTATTTTTTAAATTTCTTTTCAGTGTTCCAGAATTCATTGTTTATGCACCACACCCAGTGCTCCATGCAATATGTGCCCTCCACAATCCCCACCACCAGGCTCACCCAACCCCCCACCCCTCCAAAACCTTCAGTTTGTTTCTCAGAGTCCACAGTCTCATGGTTCGTCTCCCTGCTCCAATTTCCCCCAACTTCCTTCTCCCCTCCATCTCCCCATGTCCTCCATGTTATTCCTTATGCTCCACAAATAAGCAAAACCATATGATAATTGACTCTTTCTGCTTGACTTATTTCACTCAGCATAATCTCTTCCAGTCCCATCCATGTTGATACAAAAGTTGGGTATTCATCTTTTCTGATAGAGGCGTAATACTCCATAGTATATATGAACCATGTCTTCTTTATCCATTTGTCTGTTGAAGGGCATCTTGGTTCTTTCCACAGTTTGGCGACTGTGGCCATTACTGCTATGAACACAGGGGTACAGGTGGCCCTTCTTTTCACTAAATCTGTATCTTTGGGGTAAATACACAGTAGTGCAATTACAGAGTCATAGGGTAGCTCTATTTTTAATTTCTTAAGGAATCTCCACACTGTTTTCCAAAGTGGCTACACCAACTTGCATTCCCACCAACAGTGTAAGAGGGTTCCCCTTTCTCCACATCTTCTCCAATACTTGTTGTTTACTGTCTTGTTAATTTTGGCCATTCTAACTGGTGTAAGGTGGTGTCTCAATGTGGTTTTGATTTGAATCTCCCTGATGGCTAGTGATGATGAACATTTTTTCATGTATCTGTTAGCCATTTGTATGTCCTCATTGGAGAAGTGTCTGTTCATGTCTTCTGCCCATTTTTTGACACGATTATCTGTTTTTTGGGTGTTGAGTTTGAGGAGTTCTTTATAGACCTTGGAATCAGCCATTTGTCTTTTTCAAGGGTTTTACAAATTAATACATTTCTTTAACAGTTAAAGAATTCCTTGTGTTATCTATTTTATCTTAGATGAATTTTGGTAGTTGGTGTCTTGTAAGGAATTAATACACTCAATCTAAGTTGTCAAATTAGTTGTGTGCACAGAGTTGTTTGTATAGCTACAGGGGTATGATGCATTATTCCTTCTTTCATTCCTGATATTGGTAATTAATATCCTCTTTCTTTTTTCTTTGTTAGTCAGTTTGGAGATTTATCGATTTTCTTCATTTTTTTCAAAGAATAAGATTTTAGTTCATTGATTTTCTCTTTTTAGTTTCATTGTTTTTTTCTATTTCTATTATGCTTGCCTTGAGTTTATTTTGCTCTTTTTACTTTCTTAAGGTGGGATCTTAGAACTTTTATTTATTTATTTTTATTTTTTAAAAAGATTTTATTTGGGGCGCCTGGGTGGCTCAGTGGGTTAAGCCGCTGCCTTCGGCTCAGGTCATGATCCCAGGTCCTGGGTTCGAGCCCCACATCGGGCTCTCTGCTCAGCAGGGAGCCTGCTTCCTCCTCTCTCTCTGCCTGCCTCTCTGCTTACTTGTGATTTCTCTCTGTCAAATAAATAAGTAAAATCTTAAAAAAAAAAGATTTTATTTATTTATTTGAGAGAGAGAGCGAGCGAGTGAGCATGAGAGAGAAAGAAAGAGAGAGAGTCACAAGAAAGGGGTGGTGTAGGGCAAGAAGCAAGCTCCCCGCTGAGCAGGGAGCCTGATGTGGGGCTTGTTCCCAGGACCACAGGATCATGACCTGAGCTAAAGCAGACACTTAACTGACTGAGCTACCCAGTCACCCTAGACCTTTGATTTAAAACCTTTTTATTTTCTGATATAAACACTGATATCTTTCCTAATATAATTATTCTTGTAAGCACTGCATTAGCTACATCCCAAACATTTTGGTATTTTTTAATTTTTGTTCAGTTCAAATATTTTGTAATTTTCTCTGAGACTTCCTTTTTTGACTCACAAATTAACTAGAAGTGTGTTGCTTAATAGTCAAATATTTGAAGACTTTCTAATTATTGTTCTGTTACTCATTTTTACTTTAATTCCATTAGAGTCAGAGAAAATACCCTGCAGGGTTTTGATTCTTTTAAATTTGTTGAGATTTGTTTTATGGCCTAGGATATGATCTACCTTGGTGAATTTGTCATGTGCACTTGAAAACAATTTGTATCCTGCTCTTCTTGAGTGGAGCGTTCTATAAATGTCAATTAGGTCAAGTTGGTCGATAGTGATTTCAGTTGTTCTATATTCTTGCTAATTTTTTGCCTACTCATTTTATTGATTACTGAGAGAACAATATGAAGTTTCCAACTTTATCTGTCGATTTTTCCATTTCTCCTTTCATTTTTATTTCTTTTTGCTTCATATAGCTTAAAGCTCTGTTGTTAGGTGGAATACATGTTAAGGATATGGTAGTCAGATTTAGCAAAAAAAAAAAAAGAAAGAAAAGAAAAAATGACTAGATGAATTTTAGATAGGCAATGAAATAATTTATTGATTTAAGTACATCTTATGCAACATTTGTATTTTATCTGGCAACCCTTATTCAGGATTGTTAGGTCTTCTTGATGAGCTGACCTTTTATTAATTTGTAATGTTCTCTTTATCCTTGCTGATTTTCTTTGCTCTGAAGTTTACTTTGTTATTAAAAGTGATTCCAGTTTTCGTTTTCCTTCTAGCTTTTTTTTTATTAGTGTGTTCATGCTCTAAGCACACCAAATAGAGGCAGACATTGTCAGATGTCTATCATCACCAATAACTATGTGCTATCTACCAGAAACTCATTTAAAATATAATGATATTGATTATATTATGTGTCAAGTACTATCCCCAATGTGATTCTATTTAGGCAGACAAAAAACCAGAGTTATAACTTTCACCAGTAAGAAGAGGAAACGGCAGTTAGAAAATGATATAATTATTGCTTAAGATCATACAGCTACTAAATAATGGAATCAAAATTTAAAGCTTAGCCTGACTCCAAAGTTCATATCTTTTTTTTTTTTAAAGATTTTATTTATTTATTTGACAGAGAGATCACAAGTAGATGGAGAGGCAGGCAGAGAGAGAGAGAGAGAGGGGGAAGCAGGCTCCCTGCTGAGCAGAGAGCCCAATGCGGGACTCGATCCCAGGACCCTGAGATCATGACCTGAGCCGAAGGCAGCGGCTTAACCCACTGAGCCACCCAGGCGCCCCAAAGTTCATATCTTAATGGTTAGATTATTCTGGTTACTT
Organism: Lutra lutra; assembly: GCF_902655055.1. Classification (NCBI taxonomy): domain Eukaryota; kingdom Metazoa; phylum Chordata; class Mammalia; order Carnivora; family Mustelidae; genus Lutra; species Lutra lutra. Next base: position 67,069,649 of record NC_062284.1, on the reverse strand, counting down.
TGCCTGTACACCAGTAGTTAGCAAGTTTTGTTTTTTTTTTTGTTTTTTTTTTGTAAAGAACCAGATAAATAGTTTAGGCTTTGTAGGTCATGTGGTTCCTTTTGTGACTATTCAACTCTGCCTGTAGCCCAAAAGCAGCCACTAACAATCTACAAATAAAAAAGTGTGGCTGTGTTCCGATAAAACTTTATTTAAAAAACAGGTGGTAAGTTAGACTTGACCTATGGGCTTCTGTTTGCCAATTCCTGATACAAAGTTATGTGTGGATTTTTCAGTTCTTGTCTCCTGTGGGCTGTATTTCTCTGGCTCTTGATTGATGAGTTCATTCCAGGTTATTATAGTTAGTGATAAAGCTTTAATTCATACTTCAAGCAGTCACGTGTCCTATTCCTTTACCTAAGATCTGTTTCTTTGATAAAGAACACTAGCTTTTTTGTTTTGTTTTGTGTTTTGGTTTAGGAGGTCCTATAATAAATGCATGATTCAGAGGCAGAAGAATAGGACGAGTGATACACAAGGTTCTGTCTAAGAGAACAAGGAGAGAGAGATGCTGAACACACACAACCTGCCTTCACTATGTAACCTGGTTGCTTGAATCTAGTCCAAGTGTACATGTAATTCCAGTCTACTACATTTTGAAAATATAAGAAAAAATGGAAACAAATGGAGACATACACATGAAAAGACAATACTTTAAAAATGCTGATTCTTACCAAATTAATCATTAAATGTAATGTAATTCTTATTCAAACCCCAACAATTTTAGCTTTCAGAGGGGAATATTTTGCAGATAAGTCTTTCTGGGAAGCTGAGAGCCTGAGTTTGAATGGGAGTGCTTGTGGACTGAGGAAAGATGGGATTGTACAAAATACAAACTTTCCAGAGCCACTTAGTAGCATTTTTAGATCAAAGTTTTTGGTAAATATTACAAACAGCAATTTAGCTTAGAATATATGTAAATATATGTTAATAATATATTAATTAATAACACATACATTATTCTGGTGCTGTAATAAGAGTTAATTTTAAAGAAGAGAATATATTGTTATTATACTATCACTAACACTGCATTATACTATCATTAATTATGTCAATACATATCTAAATTAACCTAGAAAATTGTTTAGTTTTTTGTTGAGTGAAAAAAGGTATGTATAATGTCACATTTTGTAAATAGAGCTATACATATAATTATCTGCATGGCTATACCTAGAATCTTAGCAATACATACTGTTAGATGGTGGGATAATGGACAAATTTTCTCTTTTTGCTAATCCTTACATTCTTATTTTCTACCATAAATGTGTGTGTCTTGTGTAATAAAATATAAATTTTATTGATGTCAAAGTTTTGAGTAGACGTTCTTAAATCTGAAACACTTTTGGAAATAGACAGCAGTCACATTCCTAGCTGGGCATTTAACATTTCTGTAAAATGTGTTAAAACTGGTTTCATTTTCTGGGCTTTCAATTTGGGTCATTTTTTAAAATTTCAACTTAGATCATTTTTTTTGCATGGGTCCTTTGTGTATGTTTGCTCCTGGTACCCAGAAAACTTGCCTTTTCATTTGGTAAGGAGAGCAGTCAGAACAAAACCACCAATGTAATTTGAGTACGTGTGGATCAGAATGAATCAGGCTGCAGGAAATGATTTGGAACTGTTTTTCAAGATCTTTGCTTTTTTTTTTTTTTTTTTCCTTCAGTCTTTGTATTCAGGAAGATTGAAAGCCCAGGTGGGAGAGGAAGGCTTTCAGATTCTCAGGTTTTTTTTTTTTTTTTTAAAGATTTTATTTATTTATTTGACAGAGAGAGATCACAAGTAGACGGAGAGGCAGGCAGAGAGAGAGAGAGAGAGAGGGAAGCAGGCTCCCTGCTGAGCAGAGAGCCCGATGCGGGACTCGATCCCAGGACCCCGAGATCATGACCTGAGCCGAAGGCAGCGGCTTAATCCACTGAGCCACCCAGGCACCCAGATTCTCAGGTTTTTATTTTTTATTTTTTATTTTTATTTATTTTTTAAAGATTTTATTTATTTATTTGTTAGAGAGAGAGAGAGAGCATGAGCACAGGCAGACAGAGTGGTAGGCAGAGGCAGAGGGAGAAGCAGGCTCCCCGCTGAGCAAGGAGCCCGATGTGGGACTCAATCCCAGGACGCTGGGATCATGACCTGAGCCGAAGGCAGCTGCTTAACCAACTGAGCCACCCAGGCGTCCCCTCAGGTTTTTAAAATACAGGTCTCCAAGGCCTTAGACTGAGCTTCCTAGGCATGACAGGAACAGAATTTGGTGCAAAAGCAAGCAAATCGCCTTGTCCAAGATATTATCCCTGTGGTCCCTCCCATCTCCCCAAGTGTCCTGGGGTTTCTCTGCAATCCTCCTCTGTCAAACATCCCTCTGCTTTTCTCCATGTCTCCCCCTCCCAGCTCCCTAAACTGCCAGCGTCCTTGAATTTGGACTCCTTCCCAAAGAAAGTAGAATATCCTAGGGAAGTAAGGAGAGAAAATGAGTTTATTTTCCAGTTCTCAGGGGATACTTTTAGTGAGACAGATAGCTCAAGGACTGTGCCAAGCCGTGTGTGTATGTGTGTGTGTATTGCTTTGTTTTGTTTACTTTTATGTGTATGCATTGCCCGAATGCTGTGCACTCCCGACTACCCCCTCCCTAAAACTAACTGTACATCATTCTCACCCCTATAGGATCCCTGAAGGGGGAGTCGTGTAACAAAGGGAGGGAAGAATGAGATACAAGCAGTATGTCATCATGGACACTGGGGACAAAAGTGGGTGGGAGATGGTCTGCACAGAACAGGCTCTGCTATGGCAAGATAACTACAGATATTCCTGTTCATTTCAGATTCATTTGTTCATTCTTTCATTTATTTGCCCATGTTCAGACATGAATGTAGTTCCTATACATGGCAGATGCTCTACCAGGCCAATCTGTTAGACAGATAAACCTACTTCCAGCCTCAAGTAGTTTACTTAGAGACAAGATCGCCAATTATAGATGCTCATCAGAATCAATTGTAGGAATTCATATTTCTGGGCCCCACCTCAGACCTTCTGAATCAGATTGTCAAGGGGAGTTTCAGAAATTGTAATTTTCACCAAATCTCCCCCATAATTCTGTGCAGTCAGCACTGATCCAAAGACCAATGTTAGGAAACCACTGGTAAGAGCTTCATGATTTTTTTTTTAAAGATTTTATTTATTTATTTGACAGAGAGAGATCACAAGTAAGCAGAGAAGCAGGCAGAGAGAGAGAGGAGGAAGCAGGCTAGGCTCCCCGCTGAGCAGAGAACCCGATGCGGGGCTCGATCCCAGGACCCTGAGATTATGACCTGAGCCGAAGGCAGAGGCTTTAACCCACTGAGCCACCCAGGCGCCCCAGAGCTTCATAATTTTTGAAAGAACAAATAATTAGGAACAAGATTGCAGTGAAAAGGCCAGGCCAGCCAGCTCTTCTTTTCCCCTTTCCTTCCCACTATGTTTCCTTCTGGGAGCACCCAGATCAAGGATAGTTTTTTTCAGTTATCTATCGCTGCATAACAAATTGCTCCCAGACTTACTCTCTTATAACAACAAATGATGATAACTGGTTGTTTTTCACAATTTTGTGGGTTGACTGGGATCAGCTAGGTGATTCTTCTGTTCTACATGGTATAGTTGAGCTCACTTAGGTGGCTGCCTTTGGGTGGGTGCCCTAGTGAGGTTGGAATGTCTAGGATGGTCTCTCATCCTCTATGAGTTGCTCCCCATGTGGTCTCTCATAATTCAGTAATCCAGCCCAATCCTCTTTACCATCTTTGCAGCTGAATTCCCGGAAGGAGAAAACAGATGCTGACAATTCATTTAAGGCTTGGGCTCAGGAGCCCCAGAAAATTACTTCTGCTGTATTCCATGCATTCTATTGGGCAAAACAAGACACAGGGTCAGCCCAGATTCAAAGAAGAGGAAAAGACATGCTGGTTTGTAAGATCTACATACCCATTGACTTCACAGATGACTCCAGGCTAGAGGTTTCAGATATGGTTCTAGAAACCAGCCAACTTAGACCAAGACCTTGGCTAGTTGTATAAGTGGCCATAAATGAACAATAAAATTTAATAGGGACAGGCTATAAATACAAGATGGGTCACTCCATTGTGACTACATAAAAAAGGGCTAAAGATAATGAACAAAGAAGGCATGAGACTGTCATCTAGTGTTTTTGCCAAAAAAGAAAGCACAATATTCGATAGATCAAGAAATTTTCTAAAGCATAACAAAGTCATGACTAGAATATCATATCCAGTTTTGGCCCTTATAATTAGGAGTCAGAGCTATTCAGGCTAGGAACAGAAATGATTTTTTCTTTCTCCATCCTGGGACCTGGCCTTGATTAGGTAATCCAGGCTAGTGTATAGTGCAGGAAATGAGTTTGGATGAGGGGAGAAGGAGGCAGTGAAACAGTAGGCCACCAGCCACCTGTTGAGTCCATAGAGCCAGGACATAGGACTTAGGACATCAATGAGGTCATGTCATTTGTCTGTTTGACCCTCCTTTGGGTATTCAGGTTACTCAGAGTAAAACCAGCTTTCGTGCAAGAATCAGCAAGGCCCTACCTGGTCTGGCCTCTTTATCTAACTTCATCTTCTACAAATAATTCCCCTTCCCATTTTACTCCCATCACAGTAGCCTTTCTGCTGTTGCTTGGAGATGCCGGCACATACCTGTCTTCAGGCTTTTGCACTCACTCCTCCCTCTGCCTGGGATGCTCCTCTGTAGATCTGCATAGCTCTACCCCTCACTTCTCCCAGGTCTCTGCCTACATTCAGACCATCACCCTATATGAAGTGGTAACCCCCACTTTCCTACTCTCTAACACCATCACCCTGCTTGCTTTCCTCCCTGCACTGACTAGCATCTGGCATGCATTTATTTTCTTGTTTATATGTTTGTTGTTTTTCTTCCCCCACCAGTATGCTAGCTTCAAGAAAGTAACAACACTGCTTTGTCTTCTGTTACACCTCCAGTGGCCTCAGCAGTCCCTGGTACCATCTTACTCAATAAGCGTTTCTTGAATAATTGAATGGATCTCCCTGTGAACGTTAGGGAACTGAATGCAACACCGGGATCATAGAGGACCTACCATGATTGCTTATTGAATTGCCTTCTTGGCCGGTATATTGCAGAGTTGGTGGGTCGGGAGACCAAGAGTTAAGCTTCTGCTCTGCCTCTAACTTCTTTGGGACTTTGGGCAAGTATTTGCCCTTTCCATGTCTCATCAGGTGTCTCCCCTACAAAACCCAACATTTCAAGGAATCCTAGATGGGAAAGTGTTTCAGAAAGAAAATTATCAGTGGTTTTGGATTTTTCTTTGAGTGTTCTGCCTGTTGCTCAAAGCAAGAGCAGCCCACTCTTTCAGCTCAAATCTTTGTATCCTGCTTGTGGGAAGGGACATTATCGACCCAGCCCATTGTTAATGCATAAGGAAGTAAGGATAATGGAATTCCAGAGGGCATGCAGGGGCACGCTGGGTGGGTAGAGATGGCATTGTCCAGGACACTGGGAGACATGGGGGTTTCTACTGTTGCAGTTGGTAAGAATGCATATCAGGAACACTTGGGCAGAGATCTAATAGGGTTCTGAATCCCTCTTCTGATAGAAATGGCTGTTTTTTTAAAAAATGCTAATGGATATCGCAGGAGCATGGGCTTAGATGTCAAATGACCTAGATTTGAATTCTATTTCCCTACTTGTTAAGTGTGAGACCTAATATTTTAAAATCCTACTTTCACCTTCTGTAAAATGGGGATTTAGAAATTATCTACCTTGCCAGGCCATCATGAAGATTAGATGAAACATTCCATGCAAAGTGGCTGGAACATATGCACCTTTGCTGTTATTATCATTATTATTACTATTATAGGGACAGTAGTAGAGTAGTAATAGTGGACTCATATCTGTCTAACTTAAATCCTGTCTCATTTTCCATTCAATAAAATAAGATACTAATCTATATTACAAGGCTATTATCCCAATCTTGCTTTGGAAACCAAATAATGGTATATGTCAAAGAACTTTGTAAATGTGTAAGCTTTATTCAGATATGAGTTATTACTGAATGCTAAGATTCAGCTACTGTCATGGGCTCCAGGGCCCAGCTCCATCTCTCCTTCCCCACGGATCACATACAATGACTCCTCTGCTTTGGTGTTGGCCCCACAGTCTCCAGTCTCTTCAGTTGCTGGGTTAGATCATCCTCCAGAATTGAAGGGACCAAGGACCTCAGTTTCAGATGCGAGATAAGTACAGACCTTTTTCTCATCAAGTCTCTGCAAAGGACCCTAGAGACCACGACAAAGGGACATACTCTAAAAGCTACCACTGCAGACCCTTTTGAGGGTTGTCAAAACTGTCAACAGGAAGGTCGTCAAGTTTCTCTCCCTGAGGTTTTTAAAAACAAGTCTTGTCTGAAGATGGAGCCTTAATTATATGACCTCTCAAGATCATATCTCATTAAGATTCCGTGTCACTTCCTAAGTTTGTATAGTCTCTCTTTGGAGAGTAAGGCTCTTCAGTAATTAAACATCTGATGGAACTGGGCATTCATTATCTGAGCATTAATTCTGAAGACAGATCAGGGGATTCTGCAATTTCAACTCATTTTGGTAAATGGTCATTTGATTATTATCCAGCTGATGGAATTAGAAAGAGATCTTTGAACTCCATCTTTGTTCATATCCCTGTTCTTAGGGTTTCTCTGTATAAAGGTCTTTGATTAACTTGCTATAAGGATGCTCTGTTGGATTTCCTTTGTAGACATGCCAGTCCCCCCCTGTGATATAGGGAGCTCCTTAGGGGCCAGAAACCTGTCTTATCCTTGTGTGTCTCTTGTTGCCCATCACTACACAGGGTATAAATAGTACAAAGTAAATGTTTTGTTTTGTTTTTAATAAATAAATAAATGAATAAAATTTTAGGGGAACTGTCTTGGGATTGCTACTAAAAAGTGTCATCATACATCTTGGAATTGCTTTGTGGTTGTCTGTTATCTGGAAACAAGATAATTAACAGACATTTTGAGGTAGACTTTTCTGACAATTCTGAATTAATTTTAATGAAATTAAGTCCATTTCTGGAGTTTGAAGAATTCATTTCAGCAAGTGAGGTTTGTCCATAGAGGACAAAATCAGACTCCCTTTCCACACCATTCAGAAAATGGCATAGGAGAAGGTCTCTAATCGTGATAGCAATGAAAGTGGATATGAAATTTATGTTCTAGTCCTGTGTCCTGTGTTTGTCGTCTGGTTAAGATGGAAATATCCAGGAAAATTTGACTTAATTAATATAGATACATTTTTCTGAGCCAGGGATTTCCTGAAAGAGGGTGGTAGACTGAAGTCATAAGATTTGAATTTTGATTTTTGACACTGTGGACCTCGATTTCCATGTGGGTATAATGGAAGTGGAGTGGAAAGGGAGAGTGCTAATGTTCTATGACTCAGTGCCTGGTTTCTGGTAATGTACCCACCAGGGAGTGGAAATAGCAGGGAACTTTATGGCTCTGACCGAATTCCATGGGAGAGGAGTCTCTCACAAGGCTTAATGCATGAGAAATAGCAAGGAGTGTTTATAGCCTTATGATTGTGTGGTTGAGAGTCATGGGGTTTTGGGGCCTGGTTTTGTGGACAGGCAGAACTGGGTCCTTTTCTTGGATCTGCCACTCACTAGCTTTGTCACTTCATGTGTGATAACCTTTCTAAGTCATTATAAAATGATGATATTTACATGCCATTGAAAAATGAAATAAAAATAGTGCCCATATCATAAAGTTGGTGAAAGGACTGAAAGGATAAAAGCATAGGGTGATGTAAGAAGCACCTGATACACAGTGAAAGCTAAAAAAAAAAAAAATAATAATAATGCTGGCTAATGTGGTGATGGATGAAGATGGGGAGAACCATGATTAGCTGAAAGAGACAAGGATGTCAGTTTCCTTATGTGCCTCTTAGATTGTCGAGAAGATTGAAAAGAATTTAACAAAATACATGGTACACAGTAGGTGCTATTAAAGTGCTGGTATTTTAAAGAAAAAGAGGTAAATAAGTTCCCTGTGCTTTCCAGCGTAGATCAAGCTCCTGCTGCATGAAACCAGCAGAGAAAGTAGGCGTGGGCTGCCATTGAGACATTTTCTGGGCATTGGTGTTCAATTTCATGATCAAGAAGGAACAATTCATTCTCTCCTGGGTGTGCTGTTGTCTCTAAAGACAACAGGTACTCTGCCAGGGTACAGCGCACACTTGTTTCTTTTCCTCTTTTCCTCATGTTCCCCCTTTTGTGTTCTCCCCTCCAAACTCCCAACTTTGGTTTGTATTCAAGTGATTTTCCCTCGGCTGTGATCTTCCCCCTCACATCTGCTCTTATCCCTCCTTTGCTGCTGAGCCACATGAGTCATGAGGGCCGCTCTGACAGAGGTGCAACTGTTCTTTGGCAATCAAAGAGCTTCTTAGGACTGCTCAAAGTCATACGGTAATGCTGCAAATGCCAGCTCAAATGCCAGCAGAAAGCTGGACCCCCTTTCATCTCTCCCTTTTGAAGAACTTCTTTGTGGGGGTCTCGTTATGAATAGTATCTTGAGACAGAGTGCATTTTAACCCATTTGTATTGCTTTTCTTTCTCAACCCTTGAAGAAGGAATGGAAAGTTGGAATCAGTGAGAGAGCTGCTGCTCAACAGAGGGAGCCTCCCCTGAAACTGCACCATGAACTTGGGCTAGAAATGAGGTTAATTTCCCTGAGGTGTGGCTTTGTCACATCCCCTGAATTATTCAGGGGGCCTCATCTAGGGCTGCACATTACTGGTAACTCCTGGAGTTACCCCCAAAGACCATGGACTTGTCGTTAACAATCCATGGATTGTCTCATTTGAAAATCGTGAATTGGAATTAAGTTTATCACGTCAGATTCTTGTATCTTAAATATTTTAAACTGGTTTGCTGTGAACCACTATGAATATTCTAGCCCAAAACTTATTTAGGGAAGATTTTGGATTCTGGGAATAATACCAGAAGCTTGTCCTTCTGTCAGAACATTTGTAAAGAGTTTTCTTCCCCACATTAGTAAACATCCAAAAATGAGATCAAGATTCCTTCTAAATCCTATTGTTTAATGACTCGCATTTAGTTACTTGTAGTTTACATTCAGCCTAAAAGTCCTAACATCAGTGCAATAATAATGGGACCAAAGAACTCTCTTTATTCCAGAACTGAGCTGATAACTCCTGAAGATGAGATCCTTGTGATATGTTCTCAGAATAATTAGGAAGAGCAAGAAGGATGCATGGTTTGGCCTTTAGTCTTATTCTGTTTCTAACAAGCTTTTTTCCTTGTCCAGGTAGAGGTATATCAACAGCCATTTAAGGAGCAAGAGATCATTTCTGCTGTCCCAATAACCCCGTCCTGGATGAAATTGGTATTGAACATCTACTATGTGTAAGCATACAACTTATGTTATCTCTAATCTTTATAAGAACTCTGTGAAATGTTATTATGCGAAGACTTAAGATAAAGAAACTCAGGCTCAAAAGAATCAAGTGACTTAACCCAAGTATGGCAGGTTGTAGTTTCAAAATATGGTCTTAGCAATATTTCCTGTTGCATGGCTCATCCAGAGTCTTGCCATTCTCCTACCCAGAGAGGAAGTCCATTTTCTCTCCCCGGTAAATTTCACAGGTTTTTGTGATTGCCTCAACAAGTAGAATGTTGTAGAAGTGATGCTGCATGACTTCTCAGGTAGGTTTAATAAAAGGTGATGTTCTGTCCAGCTCTTTCTCTTTCTTTAGGGATATTTACCATTGGAACTCAGCTACCATGTTGTGAGGAAGCTCAGGCTATGTGGGGAGGTCACATGTGGACATTCTGTCCAATAGCCCTGGTGAAGGTCCCAGCCAACAACTAGCACCAAGTGCTAAGTCTTCGAATGATTCCAATGATTCCAGCCCCCAATGTCAAGCCACCCTAGCAGAGACAAGCTAATCCTGCCTAGTCCTGACCTAATGACAGATCCATAAACAAAGTAAACTTTAATGATATTATTAAGTTTTAGGGTGTTGTGTTGTGTAACAGTAAAACCAAAAAACTAAGCTTGGATAACTAATCCATGGATGATTCTAGATTCAAACTTAAATCTTCATGCCACTATGGGCTCTGTGACTACTGCATGACTTTACACCACTGTAAGCTGGTTCCACTGTCCCAGATCCTTATTCTTCCAAGCTTTACTCCTCAAGTAACTCTTCTCCTCCATAGTCCTCCTTCAGCCTGGGACCCAGAGCCTCTGCTTGCTGTAGGTGTGTTCATGACCCTTCCATCCCTAATTAACATCTGTCCATTAATATACAGAAACATGAACATCAGCACACACACTCTGGATATAAACATGCCTTATACACCCCTGGGGAAGCTTTCCACATTATATTATGGCTTTTATCATTGCTTCCTAAGGGCATAATAGTAAGTGTTCACAATGGTTAGTATAGTATAGTGGTAAGTGTAAGTGAAATCTGAATGTCCAGGTTCAAATCCCACCTCTTCCATTTATGAGCTGTTTGACCTCTGAAGTTTGTTGAACTCTGTATCTTAGTTTTCCCATCTCTAAAATGGGGCTAACAACAGTTCATTCCTCATAAGGTTGCTACAATGGATTAACAAATTAAGGAATTAAATCCTTAGAATAGCGGTTGGCATATTAGTTCTTGCTAAATGTCATTTATGGCTCACCTATCATTTAGAACCATATTTTTTTTAAAGATTTTATTTATTTATTTTGACAGAGAGAAATCACAAGTAGGCAGAGAGGCAGGCAGAGAGAGAGGAGGAAGCAGGCTCCCTACTGAGCAGAAAGCCCGATATGGGGCTTGAACCCAGGACCTGGGATCATGACCTGAGCCGAAGGCAGCGGCTTAACCCACTGAGCCACCCAGGCGCCCCTAGAACCATATTTTATCGCACATCTTTTTCTACTTAGATCATTGGGCAGGAAAAATGTTAGTTTCTCCCTTTGGCTGTTTTTCTCTTTGGTTCTGTGTAACCTCTTTAGTTCAGTGTGGAAGGTGGGGAAAACTCTGCTGGGCATGCATCTTTGGGCAGGGAGGACCAGAGATTGGCCAGAGACTTTGGCATCCAAGGTTTAGCCTTGCCCTCATCTTACCACATTGCCTGTTCTGCCAAATGAGAGCTCGTGGCTTCTGTTCATTGTTTGCCGCGTGTGTGAATAGATGTGTAAATCAAAATTTATTTTGGAAGACACTTTTGAAAATAGGGTATCTTTCCATAATGACTCAGGGGAACCAATAGACAGGCAGCATAAAAAGTTGGGAAAATCTTTCTGCCTTAATACAGATAATAGAGAAACACAAACAACTGGATGGAACAAGGTAGCCGCCGACGCAGCATCAACGGTCACACGGGACAGAACTTCAGGGGATGTTTAGTCCAATCTCCTCTCTTACAGGTGAAGTCCCAGGGGTAAAGCAACTACTCTGAGGCGGTACCACCTGCATGGACTTTAAGAACCTGTGGCTTGATTGCCTTGTGTCCTTGATTGCCAAGGGCATTTGACTTTGTGGTCTATTAATTCAATTAGCCTGAAATGACTTGAATTCCCCATCTTCATAATTAACTTTCTGTTCCGTTTCTTTCCCTTGAAGAAAAACCGAGGTAGACAGGTAGCTGTGACAAAGCAAAATATATTTAGAAGTGCCATTTGCTGGAACTAGCCGAGTGTCAGAAATTGCAGGAAACATATAATTATCCAGTCTGTCTCATGGCTGAGGAGCCCTATTGGTGAGATGGCTAAATTAGTTTTATGATATTATTTCTGGCTTCAGTTCAGGTGAATCTAGGGACCTCAGAAGGCACACAAACTCTCTGCCATCTATTTTCGAGACCTATCCTTGCTATGTGGGAACAAATGTGATATCAACATGAAATATAAATTGAAAAGCTTCCGTTGGCCCACTGTGTACCGCCCAGCTTTTTAGATCAGTGACTAGGTTTCTATCACTTGTCTGCCATGCTCTTGAAGTCTTTGCTGTCTCAGTGTGCTGTTTAGATGTTTAATGCCTCCTCTGTTGAAGTCCATTCCCTTGGAGCTGGTGTTAATGAGGTCCCACGAAACAGCGCTACATTTCGCAGCACAATTTCAGTTACCCAGAGAGATGGATGGCATGAAACAGGCAAAAGGGCTCCATCAAGTTGGCTTGGGGAACAGGACCACCAGGAGCCCTGAATGGAATTCAATCAGGTGGTGCTGTGGAGTAGGGGAGTGGGAGGGGAGTGATCTCTTTGACAGGAAAACAAATTGAAAGGGAAAGAAAAATCAGAAGACAAATGCCCCTTTTCAAAGTGGGGACTGGGGAGAGAGGGGCACTGCAATGATTTTCTAATATTCTAGGGGAGATTTCTATCTGACATTGGTCAGGGTCTTGATCAAGGTGTCTCCTGAGGAAAGAAACTTTCTTTTGTAGCTTCTGGGTGCCAGGATTAATCTCAGCTCAGATGATGACCCAATTTGAGTGGTTAAAAAATTGCATAGCTAGCTGATGATTATGCCTCCTTTTCTCTGCTGTCAGCTTGCATTTAATGGCAGTTCTTTGCAGATAAAAACTTGGTCGTATTGCATCGTGCATGGGCACACATGCACATATGTGCTCATGCACATGTGCACACATATGCACACACACTCTGAAGTGTGAGCCCCAGAGGAAATTTTAGATGACGGGGTCCTTGTTATTTTCTTTAAAGTAAAAATTGCACTTGTCTAAAAGGTATATAGCATCTCTCAAGGCTCTTTGAAATACTTTGCCTCTCTGCTTTGGTGTTCTATGCATTTCTAAGCAGGTAGTGTTTAGGCCGCTGTGGGGAACAGGAAAACCTACCGCATCCTTTTAGGTTTCAGCCTGTGAAGTGACATTCTTTTCCTTGGGCAGTTCTGAAGTGGTGATTCCCCATTTGACTCAAGCACAGCTTCATGACTGGGAGTTTTAGACAACCTGGTGTAAATCCTGGCTGCTCCGTTTACTTAGCATGGGACCTTCAGCATTTTAATTAACAGTTGGGAGGTTCCGTTTCCTCAGCTGAAAAATGGAGATATTTAACATGGCTGTGATGGTATTTGAGGATGAGATGAAATAAGGTAGACTGCTGGGTAGCATAGTGCTTGCTGAGTAACCAGTGCTCAGCAATTGTTACCAATTTATCACAACAGCAGCCTGAAGAATTGGCCATGTGAGGAAGCAGTTTTGTAGAGAAAAGCTGAGATTATGCCCTCTTAGCAAGAAAAAGGCATTAAGGAATGAGCTTCACCAACCTCATTTGGAATATAAGTCTAAATTCTTACAGAATAGTTTCTCGTAAGGGGGCTTACATTAACCCTGTTACTTTTACAACACACAGTGTGACTAAATTGTATTAAAAAACTTAGCATTTCAAGATGCCCATAAAGGGAGGGTGTGCAGTGGGTGGGGTGGGCATTCTAGTTTCTTTAGTAAAAATGAGAACCTGAGGGAGAGAAGGTACATCTTGGGCATGGCTCTCAGACCTGACATAGAGTGTGGTGGTTATGGCCTCGAGCTCAAGCTGGAGCATGGGGTTGGGGCTTTGGATATTAGGGATGGGGAAGAGGTTGAGCTCTGAGATAACGATACCCAGGACTGAGATATAACATTGGTGGTTGGCCTTCAGTCTATGATTCTGTAAATTGGGTTGTTCCAATGTTCATGCCATATGGACACAACACTACAGATGAGCAGTGTATTTAACCCAACTGTTACTCTTTGACATTTCATTCATTCAACACGCACTCATTCATCTAATGAGTACCTCCTTATGTCAGCAACTGGCATCTCTCATCTCCATAGGAAGTCTGCATTCCCCTGCCCCTATAGTCCAGATCTTAGTGAAAGCGCCAGCCACATAATTAGCCCCTCGAGCCAGATTCCTTGGTGCATCCTTGGCTTCTCGCTTTCCCTCACCTGCCATTCCCGAAAACACATCTTACTCATTCTCCCTTTCTTCATATTTCTTGTCTCACTCCTCTCTTCTCTACCAGTACTGTTGCTGTCTTGTCCCTTGTTGGCTTTCTGAGTGGCCGCTTACTGTCCTTTCTTCTGGTTCTTTATGTGGAACCTCCTGCATAAACCCTTCAAAGTCTTCTTGAAGAGGGATGGTCTCCCTCAGCATGACCTAAAGGCCTTTCCATGTCTGACTCCTCTCTACTCAGCCTCATCCTCTGCCACCCTCTCCCCTGCCTCCCTGCTTCAGAAATACTGGTACCTTTTCTAGTACTGTATGTGTTTTCTTGCTTTGGAATCTTTGCTGTATCCTCAGCTGTACTGCCTTTCCCTTGCCCCAGTGACCTGGAAAATGCTTGTGTTTCCTTCTAGATTACTCTTAAATGCTCCCTCCTCTGGGAAATCTTTCTGTTTCTTTATCACTTCTGTGCAATGGTGATTATGTCCTCCATAATCATACTTCTCTGAATAACCCTCCAATATTGAACTAGGCACATCAGTCTGTAATTATTTCCATATAAGTCTATCTTAAAAGACAGACTTCTTCTTTCCAAGGTCAGCAACTATGTCCTCAGTGCTTCAATAAGATTTATGCAATTAATTAGGGAAATCAATCTATTGATGGTAGTCATATTTAAAGACAAGTGTAATATAGATATTCTTTTAGAAAATTGCAATTTTTTCTGGAATGTTCTCAGATGATTTGTGTGTATGTAAAGAATGTTTCCTGGCTATAGTAAGGATGCTGGGTCCCATGTCATTCCACCCTACCCAAGTCATGAGGTGCCTGCTTCAGAGTCAGAGAAATGACTAAGCTTCCTAATTATAGTATGGTAAGAGGGGTACAGAGTCCAGAAATGAGACTCTGAAGGGCAGCCAACTAGAAAGGTGGTGGGGATTTGGAATGCAGATGTGTCCCCTCAGCAGGAAACAAGTACAAACTGGAAGACGAAGCAAAGAGGGCACAGACAGGAGCAGAAAAGAAAAAGAAACAATGAAGAGATGGGAACATAGGCCAACTAGAAAAGACAAGGGTTTGTGCAGTGGGTTTGCGTCATTGCAGCTCTAAGACAACAATAAGTTGAATTTTAAATTCTGACTGGTAAGTTTTCCACTTCCTTTTCATCTTCCTTTGTCCCTCTTGTGAGAGGAGACTACATTATGATGTCATCTTTTCCCCCCCTTTTGAATGGAGCTCCCAGTGTTAGGTTCAGGGCAAAAGTGAGCAAAAGGTACAGAGATTCCCATATGGCTCCTGCTATATGCCCCATATAGCCTAGCCTCCCCTGCTATCAATGTACCATGTGAGCATGGGACTTTTGTCACATAGATGTGACATCAACACATCCCAATCACCCAAAGACCGTAGTTTATCCCAGGATCATTCCTGGTGTTGTGCTTTCTAAGGGTTTGGGCAATGTAATGACATATATCCAGTTTCACAGAATCGTACAGAATAGTTTCACTGCCTTAAAAATCTTCTCTGCTCCATCCATTCATCCCTGCCTTCTCTCTAACCCCTGGAAACCACTGCTCTTTTTATAGTTTGCATAGTTTTGCTTTTTCCAGAATGTCATGTAGCTGGAATCATACAGTCTGTAGTCTTTTCAGATTGGCTTCTTTCACTTACTAATGTGCAATTAAGGCTCCTCCGTGTCTTTTCATGGCCTGATAGCTCATTTTTTGTTTTGTTTTGTTTTTTGTTTTTGTTTTTTTTTAAGTGATAAATACAATTCCATTATCTGGATGTCCCACTGTTTATTTATCCATTCACTTACTGAAGGACCTCTAGGTTGGTTCCAAGTTTTGGCAATTATGAATAAAGCTGCTCTAAGAAGCCTGTGCAGGTTTTTGTGTGGACATAAATTTTCGACTCATTTAAGTAGATGTTCCATTTTATAAGAAACTGCCTCATTGAGGCTGTACCATTTTGCATTCCCACCAGCATCCAGAGTTGCTTGTGTTCTGGATTTTGGAGTATAGTGGTATCTTATAGTTGCTTAATTTGCATTTTCCTGATGACATACGATGTGGAGCATCTTTTCATATGCTATTTGCCATCTGTATACCTTCTTTGGTGAGGTGTGTTTTTTTTTGGGGGGGGGCTATTTTTTAATTGGGTTGTTTGTTTTCTTATGGTTGAGTTTTAAGAGTTCTTTGTGTATTTTGGATACCAGACCTTTATCCCATGTGTCTTTTGCAAATGTTTTCTCCCAGTCTGTGGCTTTCCTTCTCATTCCCTTCACAGTGCCTTTTCCAGAGCAGAAGTTTAAAATTTTAATGAAGTCCGGTTCATCAATTATTTCTTTCGTGGATTGTGCTTTTGCTGTTGTATCTAAAAAGTCATTGTCACATGCAAGGTCATCTAGATTTTCTCCTCTATCTTCCAGGAGTTTCATAGTTTTGCCTTTTACATTTAGGTCTATGTTCTATTTTGAGTCCCTTCCTCTCTCTCTCCTTTTCTTTTCTTTTCTTTTCTTTTCTTTTCTTTTCTTTTCTTTTCTTTTCTTTTCTTTCCTTTCCTTCCTTTCTTCCTTCCATCCTCTTTCTTTCTTTCTTTCTTTCTTTCTTTCTTTCTTTCATTCTTTCCTTCCTTCCTTCCTTCCTTCTTTCCTTCCTTCCTTTCTTTCATCCTTCTTTCCTTCCTTCCTTCCATGTGAATGTCCAGATCTTACTTTTGGTATGACTATTGTATCATTTAAAAAATACAAATTTAGAGATGTATGTAGGTTCTTTATTATTTCATCTTGCAATGTTCACTTTTACTGCTTATCAACACCAACCAATACCCACACTTGTCTCAAGCTACTGTAGAAATCTGCGGAGGTTTAGCATTTCACTGCCTTTCTCCCCACTTCCCACCTACCACTTTTGACATATTAGATTAAATTTCAGCCCTGGGCCAATCTGTCAGAGAAACAGGAAATGTCTCTTATGATGACATATTTGCCAGTAGCTGAGGTTTGAGACCAGGTGTGTATTAGTTCTTACACAGAAACAATTTCTCCCCATCCAAGAGGCAGAATCAATGGATCTGCCTGGCACAAACCTTTTTTTTTTTTTTTTTTTTTTGGATGGATCAGTCTCTCTGATCTGAAAGAAGTCTTTTAATAACTCTGCTTAACAATTTGCAGAACTCTTGAGAAATGTAAGAAAATAAAGGAAACAACAATTTTATACTTTGGAAGGAAAATCAACTCTAAATACAGCACACTTTCATCCACATTGAAATTTTATGTGGATGTTTGTAGTATGGCTATCAACACCCTAACCAGGTTGTACATGACTGGAGACAGGGTGATAAGAGGTGGGGGAAAGCGTGTTTCTCAGAGAGCCTCCTAACACGCTCCTGTTCTCACAGCTATCTCTGACTAGAGGAGAGTCCTCAGCTCAATTTCTCTTAACATGGGGAAGATAAGGAGTGGCTCAGAGTTGCTTTGACTCATCACCCGGAGCCCATGGTGAGGGAAGGGCACCCCCCTCTCTCTCCTTCATGCTCTCATGCCTTTGCTATTCTGCTGAAGGAAAAATCAATACTGAACACAGAGAACACATCTAGCAGGACTGGAGAGGCAGCATTTCCCTCGGGTCTGCCTAAAGAAGATATCTTTAGGCCCTGGTCATGGAACGTAATGGCTGCTGCCAGGCAGAAGGAATTCCTTTCACAGTAGTGTCTGTACTAGGTACATCCCTTTTCAGATTTCCTACCCAGTGATCACCTTAGAGTTCTTTCCAAATCAGCTTGGAGATCCAGGTGGAAGCCCAGAGCAAAGGGAAGCATCCCATGTTTTAGAAGTCAACATTTCTTCCTGCCTTGAATCTAGGTCACTGACACCAGAGATAACTTGTTCAAGGTGTGGTGGAAAGTTTAATATTTTGCCTTGAGGTTTTAAGGCACTTATTTCGGAACTAGGAAGCCACCTGAGCAAGAAAGCACGGTGAAACTTAGCAGGAGCTGTGTCCAGCAATACCCACCAAGCACTGCCAGCTTCCCAGAGCAACTCTTTGCTGTGTTAATCAGTGGTTCCCTTTACATTTAAAAAATATTTTAAAAAATTCTTTGGAGTTTCATATATTGTTTTATACCTAATCCCACATATATACATTAATTTCAAACTTAACCAGGAGAGGAAGCTTCATGGTTTTGCACAGTAGTCAATGAAATGATCACCTTAAAGGATTTGTGAATAAATATTTAAACATCATTCCCCTTGGGACTAATAATAATCACAATCATAATCATGCTAGTTATAGTAATAAAACAACAGTCACCCCATGTTGAATATGTTCCATGTCTAGGCACAGTTCTTAGTCATTTATGCATTTTTTCATTTTTCATTCTTACTGCTCTGATTAGGAGATGACATTCCTTGAAGGTGTCAGAGGATCAAACAAAAAAGACAGAGAAAAAGGCCTTAATATTTACCATCTGCTTTCATTTTGCTTTATAACCACTTGCTTTATTAGAATGTGCTATCCTATGTTTTAGAACATGGTGTAGGGTCTGCAGGTATGAAATTTGAGGATTGTTTGCCTATTTTGTTTTTTCAATTTTTATTTTGATTTCAGCGTAGTTAACTTACAGTGTTATATTAGTTTCAGACGTTTGCCTATTTTAACATGACCCTTGTAGGTTTTCTTGTAAAGGTTGATATTAATGACAGCAATAATAATAACAATAACAAAAGGAACCTTCTACTGGGCACCTAAAATTCACCAGGCACTGTTTTACCTGCCTGGCATATATTACCTCATTTCAACCCTTTGAAACGAGTATTACTGTGTCTATTTCTAGTTGGTGAGGCTGAGGTTCACAAGGGTGGCTAGCCCTGGCTTGAAGACCCTTGGTTGGTAAGTAAGTGATGGAATCAACACTCAAAGCAGACCAGCCTGATCCCCTAGTGCTGTGTTGCCTGGGCTATTTACAAAGAGCACATGCAGCACGCTATGAGCCCATCACAGAATACCTGCCATCAAGGTGTGGGGGAGAGCCGTTAGAGCTGGGGGAGGGGAGCAGGGTGTGCCATAGCAGCCACACTGACTAGACTCTGGCACTGAAGTCTTTCTTTCCTGGATCAAGCCTCTAGCATCTGTCCAGCAGCAATGACCTCCATGCCATGGTATTTAAAATGTGCAGAAGAAGCTCTACTGGCAGGAAGGGAGAATTGAAATACATAAGATCAGTCAAAGCCCAACCCTGGAGGACCTGTTCTGTACACTTAAGGAGCGGTTTACTCAGTTTCTGCTTTTTCTGGAAACTCTATCTCCACTCTGCTGACTCCTGTGACAACCTTGTTATAATGATGTCATCTTGACCTACTGGCCACACAGCTGGTTGGTCCAGGCTGGACCCCCAAGCCATGCTGGGTCAGTCATGGTTCCTCCCCCCTGGGAATGTGGGATTGGGACTTAAATGTTTCCAGCCTCAGAGGAAGCTGTGGGTGGCCTGGAAAGCTGAACCTACAGCCAAAAAGAGTAATGTGGATGGATGGATTTGAAAGCATGGAGAGGAAAAATTCAGAGAAGCAGTCATAAAGACATTCTAGTTTGGGTCTGTTCCTGAGGCCCCTCTTTGTCTTTGTCCTGGGACTCAGTGCGATCATCTACGAAAAATTAAATATAATATGGCAAATTTCCATTTTTGTTTAAATTAATCATGTGGACTTCTGTCATCAGCAGACAAAAGGGTCTTAACTCTAGAGTGTCTAAGGCCCAGTCCCAAGTTAGGCAACAGCCCTGAGTCTGTAGAGGAGGGGACATGGTGGCGAGGACAGCTGTAATGAACAAGAAGCCGAAGGAAATGACAGCATCCTGTGTTTCCATCAAGTCCTGAAAACTGAGGATTGAGAGCACTGGTGTTTACAGTCCAGTAATGGAACTCCCCATGGGTGAGGACAAGAAATCTCATGCACTGCCCCCTCCCCATTCTGGAGTAGAATGGAAAAGGGGTGATGATGGGCAGGAGACCCAGAGGAGCAGAGAAGCAGTAGTTGGTGCTGCTGGAGATCCTGCCCATGGTTGGAACCATGGGGGATGTGGTGGGCACTGGGAGTGAGACAGGGAAGCTGTGGTAGCCATGCCCTCTGGGAAGCCTGGAGGAAGGGGTTTAGAGGGATTTGGGGTTTCTGTGATCTGTGGAAGGGCCTATGGAGGACGTGCTATGTTGTTACCATTGATGATGCCACAGCACCCCTGGGACCTAGGCTGCCTGAAACAATGGAGCTTACACAAGCTGAGAAGGGCAGAGAATGAGTCTGGCTCAAATGGAGGAAAACTAGCAAAGTCACCCTACCTGCCTCGTATTTGGCAAAGATGGTCTTTGAACGTAAAGCATTGTCATTCTAGTCGCAGCTTCTCTCTACCTGAACCAGAGACACGAGACCAGGGGGAATGACTGCCCACACTGAATCACGCAGACCCCTGTCCTTTCTAAATGTTCCCCCACCCTCCTTCCTCGTGGACTCACCACGGAAACTCGGATTTAGCCCCTGTGGCCACGTGATTCTCTCTTGCAGCATAAATTCTAACTCCATAATGGAAGTAAAGAAAAATCCAGGAACTGAATTGGGTGGAATGGTTACAAGATCTCACTCTGTTTTACTACATCAGTTTTCTTCCATTCAAAAAAGAAAGAAGGAAAGAAAGAGAGAGAGAGAATGAAAGAAAGAAAGAAGGAAGGAAGGAAAGAAAGAAAGATATTATCTTTGAAGGAGAAGTGTCCAAGAAATTCTGTGCTTTACTGACCAAAGGGAAATCTAGCTTCTTAGGTGTTTTTCTAAGAATTCTTAGATGCCTCTTACCCTTTTCTTCCTTGGAAGCTCCTTGAGTCTTTCTGATAAAAAACAAAAAGTCCTGGGAGGAGTCAAGATGGTGGAGAAGTAGCAGGCTGAGACTACTTCAGGTAGCAGGAGATCAGCTAGATAGCTTATCTAAAGATTGCAAACACCTACAAATCCAACGGGAGATCGAAGAGAAGAAGAACAGCAATTCTAGAAACAGAAAATCTGGGGTGCCTGGGTGGCTCAGTGGGTTGGGCCGCTGCCTTCGACTCAGGTCATGATCTCAGGGTCCTGGGATCGAGTCCCGCATCAGGCTCTCTGCTCAGCGGGGAACCTGCTTCCCTCTCTCTCTCTCTTTGCCTGCCTCTCTGTCTACTTGTGGTCTCTGTCTGTCAAATAAATAAATAAGTAAATCTTTAAAAAAAAAAAAAAGAAAGAAACAGAAAATCTACCACTTTCTGAAAGGTAGGACTGGCGGAGAAGTGAATCCAAAGCGACGGGAAGATAGACTGCGGGGGGAGGGGCCAGCTCCCGGCGAGCGGCGGAGCAACGGAGCACAAAATCAGGACTTTTAAAAGTCTGTGCCACTAAGGGACATCGCTCCAGAGGCTTAACTGGGGTGAAGCACACGTGGGGTCAGCGTGGCCTCAGGTCCCGCAGGGTCACGGAAGGATCGGGGGTGTCAGAGTGTCACAGAGCTTATAGGTATTAGAATGGGGAAGCCGGCTACAGAGACAGAGCCGAGGAGTGAGCTCTAAGCTCAGGGTTACCTTAAACCAGTCGCAGGCTCGGTCAGCTTGGAGCGCGGCCGGAGGCCAGGGTGATGGGAGTAATTGGGCGCTGTTCTCTGAGGGCTCACTGAGGAGTGGGGCCCTGAGCATTTGGCTCCTCCGGGCCGGAGACCGGGAGGCCGCCATCTTCATTCCCGCCCTCCAGAACTCTACGGAAAGCGCTCAGGGAATAAAAGCTCCCGAAAGCAAACCCGAGCGGATTACTCAGCCCGCCCCGGGTAAGGGCGGTGCAACTCCGCCTGGGGCAAAGACGCTTGAGAATCACTACAACAGGCCCCTCCCCCAGAAGATCAACAAGAAATCCAGCCAGGACCAAGTTCACCTACCAAGGAGTGCAGTTTCAATACCAAGGAGAGCAGCGGAATTCCAGAAGAGGAGAAAGCAAAGCACGGAACTCATGGCTTTCTCCCCATGATTCTTTAGACTTGCAGTAAATTTAATTTTTTTTTTCTTTTTCAATTTTTTTTTCTATTCTTCTGCTAAATTTTTTTAACTTTTACCCTTTTCTTTTTTAAACGTTTTTTAACTAGTTTATCTAATATATATATATATATTTTTTCTTTTTATATTTTTTCCTCATTTGTTTTCTTTTTTAATTGTTTCTTTCTTTTTCTTTCTTTCTGAACCTCTTTTTATCCCCTTTCTCCCCCCTCACGATTTGGGATCTCTTCTGATTTGGTTAAAGCATATTTTCCTGGGGTTGTTGCCACCCTTTTAGTATTTTACTTGCTCCTTCATATACTCTTATCTGGACAAAATGACAAGGCGGAAAAATTCATCACAAAAAAAAAGAACAAGAGGCAGTAACAAAGGTTAGGGACCTAATCAAAACAGACATTGGTAATATGTCAGATCTAGAGTTCAGAATGACGATTCTCAAGGTTCTAGCCGGGCTCGAAAAAGGCATGGAAGATATTAGAGAAACCCTCTCGGGAGATATAAAAGCCCTTTCTGGAGAAATAAAAGAACTAAAATCTAACCAAGTTGAAATAAAAAAACCTATTAATGAGGTACAATAAAAAATGGAGGCTCTCACTGCTAGGATAAATGAGGCAGAAGAAAGAATTAGCGATATAGAAGACCAAATGACAGAGAATAAAGAAGCTGAGCAAAAGAGGGACAAACAGCTACTGGACCATGAGGGGAGAATTCAAGAGATAAGTGACACCATAAGACGAAACAACATTAGAATAATTGGGAATTCCAGAAGAAGAGGAAACAGAGAGGGGAGCAGAAGGTATATTGGAGAGAATTATTGGAGAGAATTTCCCCAATATGGCAAAGGAACAAGCATCAAAATCCAGGAGGTTCAGGGGTGCCTGGGTGGCTCAGTGGATTAAGCCGCTGCCTTCGGCTCAGGTCAGGATCTCAGGATCGTGGGATCGAGCCCCACATCGGGCTCTCTGCTCAGCAGGGAGTCTGCTTCCTCCTCTCTCTCTCTGCCTGCCTCTCTGCCTACTTGTGATCTCTCTCTCTGTCACAAATAAAAAAATCTTAAAAAAAAAAATCCAGGAGGTTCAGAGAACCCCCCTCAAAATCAATAAGAATAGGTCCACACCCCGTCACCTAATAGTCAAATTTACAAGTCTTAGTGACAAAGAGAAGATCCTGAAAGCAGCCCGGGAAAAGAAGTCTGTAACATACAATGGTAAAAATATTAGATTGGCAGCAGACTTATCCACAGAGACCTGGCAGGCCAGAAAGAGCTGGCATGATATATTCAGAGTACTAAATGAGAAAAACATGCAGCCAAGAATACTATATCCAGCTAGGCTATCATTGAAAATAGAGGAGAGATTAAAAGCTTCCAGGACAAACAAAAACTGAAAGAATTTGCAAATACCAAACCAGCTCTACAGGAAATATTGAAAGGGGTCCTCTAAGCAAAGAGAGACCCTAAAAGTAGTAGACCAGAAAGAAACAGAGACAATATACAATAACAGTCACCTTACGGCAATACAATGGCACTAAATTCATATCTCTCAATAGTTACCCTGAATGTTAATGGGCTAAATGCCCCAATCAAAAGACACAGGGTATCAGAATGGATAAAAAAACAAAACCCATCTATATGTTGCCTACAAGAAACTCATCTTAAACCCGAAGACAGCTCCAGATTTAAAGTGAGGGGGTGGAAAAGAATTTACCATGCTAATGGACATCAGAAGAAAGCAGGAGTGGCAATCCTTATATCAGATCAATTAGATTTTAAGCCAAAGACTATAATAAGAGATGAGGGAGGACACCATATCATACTCAAAGGATCTGTCCAACAAGAAGATCTAACAATTTTAAATATCTATGCCCCTAACGTGGGAGCAGCCAACTATATAAACCAATTAATAACAAAATCAAAGAAACACATCAACAATAATACAATAATAGTAGGGGACTTTAACACTCCCCTCACTGAAATGGACAGATCATCCAAGCAAAAGATCAACAAGGAAATAAAGGCCTTAAATGACACACTGGACCAGATGGACATCACAGATATATTCAGAACATTCCATCTCAAAGCAACAGAATACACATTCTTCTCTAGTGCCCATGGAACATTCTCCAGAATAGATCACATCCTCGGTCCTAAATCAGGTCTCAACTGGTATCAAAAGATTGGGATCATTCCCTGCATATTTTCAGACCACAATGCTCTGAAGCTAGAACTCAATCACAAGAGGAAATTTGGAAAGAACCCAAATACATGGAGACTAAACAGCATCCTTCTAAAGAATGAATGGGTCAACCAGGAAATTAAAGAAGAATTGAAAAAATTCATGGAAACAAATGATAATGAAAACACAACAGTTCAAAATCTGTGGGACACTGCAAAGGCAGTCCTGAGAGGAAAATATATAGCGGTACAAGCCTTTCCTAAGAAACAAGAAAGGTCTCAGGTACACAACCTAACCCTACACCTAAAGGAGCTGGAGAAAGAACAAGAAAGAAACCCAAAACCCAGCAGGAGAAGAGAAATCATAAAGATCAGAGCAGAAATCAATGAAATAGAAACCAAAAAAACAATAGAGCAAATCAAGGAAACTAGGAGCTGGTTCTTTGAAAGAATTAATAAGATTGATAAACCCCTGGCCAGACTTATCAAAAAGAAGAGAGAAAGCACCCAAATAGATAAAATCATGAATGAAAGAGGAGAGATCACAACGAACACCAAAGAAATACAGACAATTATAAGAACATACTATGAGCAACTCTACGCCAACAAATTTGACAATCTGGAAGAAATGGATGCATTCCTAGAGACATATAAACTACCACAACTGAACCAGGAAGAAATAGAAAGCCTGAACAGACCCATAACCAGTAAGGAGATTGAAACAGTCATCAAAAATCTCCAAACAAACAAAAGCCCAGGGCTGGACAGCTTCCCCGGGGGAATTCTACCAAACATTTAAAGAAGAACTAATTCCTATTCTCCTGAATCTGTTCCAAAAAATAGAAATGGAAGGAAAACTTCCAAACTCATTTGATGAGGCCAGCATCACCTTGATCCCAAAACCAGACAAGGATCCCATCAAAAAAGAGAACTACAGACCAATATCCTTGATGAACACAGATGCAAACATTCTCACCAAAATACTAGCCAATAGGATTCAACAGTACATTAAAAGGATTATTCACCACGACCAAGTGGGATTTATTCCAGGGCTGCAAGGTTGGTTCAACATCCGCAAATCAATCAGTGTGATACAACACATTAATAAAAGAAAGAACAAGAACCATATGATACTCTCAGTAGATGCTGAAAAAGCATTTGACAAAGTACAGCATCCCTTCCTGATCAAAACTCCTCAAAGTGTAGGGATAGAGGGCACACTCCTCAATATTATCAAAGCCATCTATGAAAAACCCACAGCAAATATCATTCTCAATGGAGAAAAACCGAAAACTTTTCTGCTAAGGTCAGGAACACGGCAGGGATGTCCGTTATCACCACTGCTATTCAACATAGTACTAGAAGTCCTAGCCTCAGCAATCAGACAACAAAAGGAAATTAAAGGCATCCAAATCGGCAAAGAAGAAGTCAAACTATCACTCTTCGCAGATGATATGATACTCTATGTGGAAAACCCAAAAGACTCCACTCCAAAACTGCTAGAACTTGTACAGGAATTCAGTAAAGTGTCAGGATATAAAATCAATGCACAGAAATCAGTTGCATTTCTCTACACCAACAACAAGACAGAAGAAAGAGAAATTAAGGAGTCCATCCCATTTACAATTGCACCCAAAACTATAAGATACCTAGGAATAAACCTAACCAAAGAGACTAAGAATCTATACACAGAAAACTATAAAGTACTCATGAAAGAAATTGAGGAAGACACAAAGAAATGGAAAAATGTTCCATGCTCCTGGATTGGAAGAATAAATATGGTGAAAATGTCTATGCTACCTAAAGCAATCTACACATTTAATGCAATTCCTATCAAAGTACCATACATTTTTTTCAAAGAAATGGAACAAATAATCCTAAAATTTATATGGAACCAGAAAAGACCTCGAATAGCTAAAGGAATGTTGAAAAAGAAAGCCAAAAAAAAAAAAAAAAAAAAAAAAAAGCCAAAGTTGGTGGCATCACAATTCCGGACTTTAAGCTCTATTACAAAGTTGTCATCATCAAGACAGCATGCTACAGGCACAAAAACAGACACATAGATCAATGGAACAGAATAGAGAGCCCAGAAATAGACCCTCAACTCTATGGTCAACTAATCTTCGACAAAGCAGGAAAGAATGTCCAATGGAAAAAAGACAGCCTCTTCAATGAATGGTATTGGGAAAATTGGACAGCCACATGCAGAAAAATGAAATTGGATCATTTCCTTACACCACACATGAAAATAGACTCAAAATGGATGAAGGACCTCAATGTGAAAAAGGAATCCATCAAAATCCTCGAGGAGAACACAGGCAGCAACCTCTTCGACCTCAGCCGCAGCAACATCTTCCTAGGAACATCGCCAAAGGCAAGGGAAGCAAGGGCAAAAATGAACTATTGGGATTTTATCAAGATCAAAAGCTTTTGCACAGCAAAGGAAACAGTGAACAAAACCAAAAGACAACTGACAGAATGGGAGAAGATATTTGCAAATGACATATCAGATAAAGGGCTAGTATCCAAAATATAAAGAACTTAGCAAACTCAACACCCAAAGAACAAATAATCCAATCAAGAAATGGGCAGAAGACATGAACAGACATTTCTGCAAAGAAGACAACAGACACATGAAAAAGTGCTCCATATCACTCGGCATCAGGGAAATACAAATCAAAACCACAATGAGATATCACCCCACACCAGTCAGAATGGCTAAAATGAACAAGTCAGGAAATGACAGATGCTGGCGAGGATTTGGAGAAAGGGGAACCCTCCTACACTGTTGGTGGGAATGCAAGCTGGTGCAACCACTCTGGAAAACAGCATGGAGGTTCCTCAAAATGTTGAAAATAGAACTACCCTATGACCCAGCAATTGCACTACTGGGTATTTACCCTAAAGATACAAACGTAGTGATCTGAAATGGCACGTGCACCCGAATATTTATAGCAGCCATGTCTACAATAGCCAAACTATGGAAAGAACCTAGATGTCCATCAACAGACGAATAGATAAAGAAGATGTGGTATATATACACAATGGAATACTATGCAGCCATCAAAAGAAATGAAATCTTGCCATTTGCGACCACGTGGATGGAACTAGAGGGTATCATGCTTAGCGAAGTAAGTCAATTGGAGAAAGACAATTATCATATGATCTCCCTGATATGAGGGAGAGGAGATGCAACATGGGGGGTTAAGGGGGTAGGAGAAGAGTAAATGAAACAAGATGGGATTGGGAGGGAGACAAACCATAAGTGACTCCTTATCTCACAAAACAAACTGAGGGTTGATGGGGGGAGGGGGGATGGGAGAGGGTGGGTGGGGTTATGGATATTGGGAAGGGTATGTGCTGTGGTGAGTGCTGTGAAGTGTGTTAACCTGGCGATTCACAGACCTGTACCTCTGGGGATAAAAATATATTATATGTTTATAAAAAATAAAATTAAAAAAACAAAAACAAAAAACAAAAAGTCCCGTGATCCGTGAGCAGAATAGCTCCCACCTTTGTGGATCCTGGTCATCTTGGTGATATGTTTTTGGTTGTGTTCCTGAGAAATTGGCCCTTTCTAAGTCACTGCACACATTTTATACCTGAATAAAAGAGAAATATGCATAGATGCCATTGTGCTCGATTGAATCCTTATGCATGACGATCGGAAAATGCTTATATGAAGCATTATGAACATTAATGATTTGCTCATCTCCGACTTAGAGCGATGTGTGGTGTATTACCTGAGGCTGATAAAAGGCATTGTGTAAGTGCAAAATGTTATTCGTTTTTAGGGAAGGGATGATAAGATTTGAAGCATAACTTAGCCCTGCTGAAATACTCTTTCTCGGGTAAGCCGCTTGCAGTTCAAATTGCAGTAGCAAAGAGGCTTTTGGTCCCCACTCACATTTATCTTTTAAGCAGAAATGAAGCCTAGAAACTCATACATCTCCAAATGGAGAGGGTGCCTGGACTATGTACTGTAGGCATCTTAGGAATCAGAGTGGGCACTGACTCTAGAGATGTATCTACCAGCCTCTTTGGGGGCCTTCAACTGAGGGCTGAGTGGGTGCGGTGTGGAGGGTGGTGTGGGGCTCGGCAGAAGGCTTTGTCTGGCTCCAGGAGGCACCTCCTCAGGAAAGGATGAGATATGCATCTCTGACTGATGGGCTGTTAGAGATTTAAAATGTTTGCCTTGGGTGACCTTAGGGAAAAACACCATCCTCTCTGGCTTAATGTGAATTAAATTTTTCGATTACTCTAGAGGAAGGAAAAGCAGCGGCTCCAAGCGTGCTTATTTGTGGAAAGTAAAATGAAATTAAACACTCCAGCAGAAGGAATCTTAGCAGCTCGCTTATCCCAGGGCATCGCCCCCTGCCACTCAATAGCAGCAAAAATTTGATTTGAGGGTAACGGATATTTCAAATGGAGTGTCCTGGATCCATCTAAAAAATGTTTTTATTCTGAGAGACTAACTATACTAATTTATATATCCTGGGAAAGAAAGGAAGCATTTCAATATTTTTTCTTCCTTCAAGGAGAGTGCTATGGATCTCAGTACTGAGGGAAGGAGAATTTAATATAGGTACGTGTGGTCCTGTTGGCTGACGTTTTGTGGTTTGCCATATACATGCAGGGAGAGGATCTCTTCTTGGTCATGAGATGCTCAGATTTAAAAAAAATCGGGGTTTCTGGGAATGGAAAAGTCTTGTTTTCATAAAAGTTATAACCTGGGTGGCCTTTTTCTTCTCTTTGAAAAAGGACGAGAAAAAAGTGTGTGCTTGTGTGTGTGTGTGCACGCACACGTTCAGTAGAGTGTGGGCAAGCAATCTCAATTATGTATCAGAGGGTCCATGATGTATTGTCTGCATGTGGGTGTATTTAAAGTCTGGAACTGGGGCGCCTGGGTGGCTCAGTGGGTTGAGCCGCTGCCTTCGGCTCAGGTCATGGTCTCAGGGTCCTGGGATCAAGCCCCACATCGGGCTCTCTGCTCAGCGGGGAGCCTGCTTCCCCCTCTCTCTCTGCCTACTTGTAATCTCTCTTTCTGTCAAATAAATAAATAAAATCTTTAAAAAAAATAATAAAGTCTGGAACTGAGAGTCATACAGTTATCGTATCATCACCCTTGGGGGATCCTGTGAATTCATCCAATCTCCGTGAGTCTGGAGTGGTTTGGATTAGTGACTCTCAGCTAAAGCAAGAGAGTATTGAGTGTAGAGCCTGACTTGAGTGCGTCTGGATATTCCTCATCGTCTTCGTTTGGGGGTTTCATGAAGAAGCAAACTAACAAAGGGTGAGGGGAGGCAAGAAAAATGAAAAAAAAAAAAAAAAACCATTCCATAATACATTGCTTTTTTTGAAGTGTGCTGATGATCGAAGCAAAAGTTTCCATTTCTGGTGAAGGTTTGAGTGGGCCCAAGCGAGCTGTTCATGTGGGCAAACTTGATTTTTTAGTCTCTAAGCAAGACTCTTCAAAAAGGAAGGGGTGTAAAACAACCCTGCAGCCCACACGCCACGTATACGCTGCCACCGTCTTGTGTCTCCTCGACTGCCTCCCGGGCTGATGGACCCTACCACTAACAATGGGTACAGTTGCCCCCCAGAAATAAAACTCAGAATGTGGTCATGCTCCTGACATGCCTGTAAGATTAGAAGTGGGTACTGGGGAGGAAAAAAGAATGAAACAAGGAAGAGGAGGAAAAGGAAAGAAAGGAGAGGAAAGGACAAAAAAGGGGAGAATGAGAGGAGGAAAGGGACAGTGATGTCATATCTGGGATATGCACTAAAGGTTAGTCATTGTTTATCGGAAATTCAAGTTTCCCTGGGTATCTTGTATTTTATGTGGCAATCCCAACTATGTTCCCTGCAAAAGGCCAATTAAGCATTTTCCACATATCATCTCATTTAAGCTCTACCAAACTCCTGCCATTTGTTTCCAGATCAGGAAACTGAGACTCTAAGCAGTAAAAAGACTGCCCCACGTTCACCTTGCTGGTGAAGGATGGTGCCTGTCTAAGACCACAGGCAGTACCTTGTTTCCTGGAGCCCTAGAAAAAGGAAAAAAAAAAAACAAAAAACAAAAAAACAAACAAGTCCACCCAGGGATATTTTGAAACATGTAAAACAGAAGCTTTAGCTAAAGGGAAGGCAATTAGCAAGATCCATGGTTTCTGAAGATTGTCAACAACTACATCATTGATGGCGAGTAACTTCCTTTGGGGAGCCGTGTTTAACTTGTAATCCCAGATCTTTGACGGAGGAGACTCCCTCTCTATCTCCTGTTGGTGGAGTCAATTAAAAATCTTCCTATATTCTGAGGAGGGAAATGAAAGCTTTGTGGTAAATCTCATAAAAATGTGCCCTGGAGATGAAAAATTGCATTTAAACCTCAGCCGTCTATATTAATTATGAGGAAGGACAGTGCGATTAGGGAAAATATGAATTATGAAATATTTCTAGGTGCTGCATGCTGGGAGAGGTGCTGACAAGCCTGAACGTAGGTGAGGTCGAATGGCTGGGCTGCCACTGATGGGCAGCGGGCGGGTGGTGGTGGATAGCGGGCATGCTGAGCATGGGCGACAAAGCCCCTGAGCACAGTTTGTGAGGAAGGAAGGACTAGCCGTGGTGAGAAGGTGAGCAGTGGTGAGACAGATGAGGGGAAATACAACAGCTCCTGAGTTATGTGAAATGCTATCAGTTCTAATTTCTAGTGCCTGGAATTCTGTTACTGTGAAGGATAGACCCAGCATGATAAGTAAAGTTTTACAGAGGTAGGTTTCTAATCCACACAAAAGATCATCTTGTAGAAACCAGAGTGGTGTAATGGTGGGATGGGTGATCCCTGGGAATAGTTCCATTGTCTTTTCCTGCAGGCCTTCAAGCTGTGTCTGGATGTTAGGCCATCCGGGATGCTACAGGAAAGATTTCTGAATTGAGCGAACAGCTTGGTCAGGTACACGTGCATCTGTATACACACTTACACAAATATGTATGTATTTAAGAAATTATACTCTGATTACAAATAAAACTTGAAAAAGTAAACTATCTCTCAAGTCCATCGCTTTGGGTCCATCCCGACTGCCACCCTCTTTCTGGGCCCTTCCTCTCTTCCCTGCATTACTGTCCAAACCTCATTGGCCCTCGTGCTTCCGACCTCTTCTCTCCATCATCAATTTTCCACTGAACGTCAAGTGCGTTCTTTCTCAACTTCAAGCATATTCATTGTATTCCCTTGCTGAGAACCCTTCAGAGGTTCCCGTCATCTCCAGGGAAGACAAGTGAGGTGCCTTGGCACGGCCTGCAAGGCCGGAGCAGCTGTGGCTCCTGCCTTTCCCGCTTTATTCCCTGCTGCTTGAGTTCCTGCGAGGGCCATGGTGCTTTATGTCCCCTTCCTTCATGTGCATTCTCTCTCCTTGAGAAAGCCTCTCTGCCCCTTAGGACCCCGCTCAGATTTCACCTTCTGTGGGACCCCTTTGTCAGTCATTCTGGCTACTGTGCAGCCTTCTCTTGCTGTGTGCTTACTTCTACTATCTGCCTGTCTCTCGCCACCACCATTTTATTTTTTTTTTAGAAGTGTGGTATTTCGCCAAGTATTACTTTTTTTTTTTTTAAATTTATTTGACAGACAGAGATCACAAGTAGGCAGAGAGGCAAGCAAAGAGAGAGATCTCCGCAGACCAGAGAGCCTGATTCGGGGATCGATCCCAGGACCCTGGGATCATGACCCCGGCCGAAGGCAGAGGCTTTAACCCACTGAGCCACCCAGGCGCCGCAACCACCACCATTTTAAGCCTCACGAAGGCAGGGCCAGGCATTAGACGTCTGTCCAACCACACCGAGAGCACAGGGCCCAGTAGAAGAGAGGTGCTCATAAATACAGAGAATATCATCCAAGAGAAACCTTTGGGAGGCTATAAAATGCATGCCTTCCCCAACATTTGTGAGGCCCTGAGCAACAGTATAAATGGAGGTCCATATACCATACGTCTAAATATTTAAAAATGATAAATCAAGCTAATAAACTGTTCTGTTAAGTACGTTCTAGCTTCCTACCTTGATAAATGTGCCCACATCATGGCAATGCCAGATATGTATACAGCTCTATGTTTTTAATGACTGAAAATCGGCAGAATACCAAAGACGGCTGAATTTAATTATTAATGCACATGTCTGAGAACTCTCTTGATGAGTTGGTGACATTTGCATGAGAATAAAATGAAGACATACATAATTCATAAATTACCATATATTTATCCCATTAAATTTATTCTCTTCAGTTAACTTGAGCAAAAATCCCTAATTATGTGCTTTTTCACATAATTTGAGTTCTATTCATAGTGATCATCTAAAGAATTAAAAATGTAGTTGTATTCAAGATGTATTTTAAATATATTTAAATATATTTTCACAAGGAGATAAATCAACATCGAAGTCAAAATATAAAATTAAAATTATTTTTATGTATATTTTCAAAATGCTTTAATAAAATCCAAAGTAAAACTAACATTTTTTATTTTAATTTTCAAATAGTTAGCTAAATCTTGTTAGAGGTTTCTTAAAGTAAATTTGTATTTTGTAGCATTCAGTGTCCCTCTAGGTGCTAATGTAAAACCTTGGTATCATAATTCAAGCATTTTATATATATACATATATATATATATATGCAATATGCATTATTTAATATTGCAAAACATTCCTCTGTTGCCATGTGCAACTGTTGTGAATACCTTGGTAATTCACAAGCCCATGTGGAACTACAAACTGGAATGTAGAGAGAAGCAGGAAAAAGCACTCTCAGTGCTACTGGGAAATAGTACTTCATTATGCACAATTCCACTGTTCGCGCTTAGAGAAAGGATTTGACAAGTTAATTAGTCTTTTCTCTTAGCTAAGCACAAATCCTCTCCACGCCTAGAAGCTGTGTCTGCCTCCAAGTGTTGGACAAGTGGCAAAACCGACAAACCTTCATGGCATTCATGTATACTGGCTTTTTGGTTTTTGTTTTTTTTAATTGGGATAATTAACATAGCCCCCACATTTCAAGTGTACAATGTAATGATTAGATATCTGTCTAAATTGCAAAATGGGGACCTAGGGCAAGAGATGGAAAGTGGTGTTTGTCTGGGATGTGAATGATGTTGGTTACCAGAGCGGATGTTTAAAGTTCCAGGCCAGGCTGGGTCAGGGCTAAGTGCCAGACCTTGAATGACAAGGGTGTCCATGAGCTCCTTAACATATTGATTTTTTGGTTTGTATTTTCTCTAATTCATGCAGGGCCCTCTAAAGTAGAAGGTGCAAGGCACTGGCCCATTTTGCCCCAGCCTAAGGGGTCTACTGATCAGATCTGTTGTTTATGTGGGTGTATTTAAAATAGCCTGGTCTCTTTCATATTGAAAGTATTATTGCAATCCTGTTTTTTGCTTCAAGTTCTTAGCCCAAAGACCTAATGGCCTGGTAGGAAGAACACAGAAGTGGGGATAAGAAGACCTGCCTTTGAATTCTAGCTCTGGCCCTCATTCACTGTATGAACTTATGCAAATCCAAGTCTCTGTTTTCTCATCAGAAGAAGAGGGGGGTAGAAATGAGGGTAATTGTTAGGATTAAACAAGGTAAAGTAAATGGAAGGTTTTTGTAATTAAGAAGTATTTCCCAAATGAAACAATTCATTTGGCACAACCTTGTACCCATTTTCTAGGGCTGTCATAACACAGCCTGGGTAGCTTCAGCAAAAGAACCAACAGCAACTTCCTCACTATCTGTGGGCCAGAAGTCCAAGATCAAGGAGTCAGCAGGGGTAGCTTCCTCTGCAGCCTCTCCCCCTGGCTTGTGGATGGCTGTCCTTGTGTTGTGTGGTCTTTCCTGTGTGTGTGCCTGTGTCCCCATCTCCTCTTCTTGTAAGGACACCGATGATACATGCTTAGGGCCCACCCTGATGGCTTTCATGATCTTGGCATCCGAGGTAAGATTTTAACACCTCTGAGTTTCAGCTTCCTCATCTGTAGGGTGGGATTGTTATCTGCTAGAGTTTCAGAGATGATGAGCTGAAATATGTGTAAAGCTCTTGGCAGAGCTCCTGTATTAATGTGTATTAATACACATTAATAATGTGTATTAATACACATTATTAATGTGTATTAATACACATTATTAATGTGTATTAATACACATTATTAATGTGTATTAATACACATTATTAATGTGTATTAATACACATTAATAATGTGTATTAAGTGCTCAATAAACAGGAATTATTATGACCTCCCAAGTTCCTCTTGGCACTAAATCCCAAAAGACTTTGTGCTGTTCTTTACAGTTGTAGCATATGAGAGCCACTTGGGGGATGGTGCCAGGTAACATACAGACTTGTAAAGAACAGGTAGTCTTGAATATGCAGATATGAAGGAGAAGGATACTTGGGGTAGAGAGAATGAAATGAGTTAAGGCACAGAAATAGGAATATGGAAGGGCCTCTATAGTGACCAGCAATGAGATCAGCTTGAAGGCCTTTTAGGAGCCATGAAAGGGACTGGACCAGATAAGGCTGGAAAGAGGGAGGCTGGGGGCAGCCTTGCTAGACTTGCATCCCCCCATGGGAGCCATAACCTTGGACCCATGCTCAGGGTTGAAAGTGCAATGGTTGCTGTTGACTCAAGTGTGTGGGCTGGGATGCCAGGTAGTGGAGAAAGTGGTGGGCATGCTGCAAAGCTTGGCCCGTAGCTCTGTGGAGAATTTTCTACTGCTCTGTGAGCCTGATGCCTTGTCAGAGGCGGGACCCAAGCATCTGTCTGCAGGACATTAGTGAAGAGTCTTCACAGACTGACTGTCTTGAAGGAGCCATGGGCATGAAAAGCAGAAGTGGAAGGAGGAACATACTGTAGGGCCTGGTCTCTCATTGTCCTCAAAGAGCATGAGGATGGGGCCTGGGTGAATTACCTGCATGGCTTCATTTCTCTCTGTCTCTTCAAGTTTTACAATCTCCATTCTATTTTTTTTTTTTAAATAGAAGTTCTAGGATTTTTAATTTTAAAAATTTTTAATCGAAATTTGGATGATAACCAGATTATATTAGTTTCAGGCGTACTTTCTCTTTGTTGTAGGATTTTGTGACCTTTTCTACCTCAAAGTAAGATTCAGAGCAGCTACCTTACCCATCCAAAAACCTCAGAAAGTCACCAGGACCCCAGGGAACTCATTCATTTGTTCTCCAGGCCTGTGATTTTTTTTAAAAGACAAATTGACCTCTATTCTATTACAAAGAATTAGTAGGCACTAATTTATAGTCACTTTACTTCCCATCAAATGACTATTAGAAGTAATAAAAGGCTGGATAAAGGCCATCCACCAACTCCTAAATTGGAAATATCTGTGACCAATTGTCCTCACACTTTTAAATTCCATTCAGCAGCTGGTAACCATTCCCTGGTATCATGTTAGATGCACCCTAATTTTTCTGTGTTTCTTGAGCTTTGGAGAAAGAAATACTGTGCATGTAGTTTTCCAACTGAAAAGGTGCTGAATTCAGCACATGGCCAGAGCATGTGTAAATAGACCGGGCTGAACTGTGGGACATTTTCCAATACAGCCTTTCAGTCTCTACTGCCCCCCACCCCCACCCCACTGTGGAGGTTCATTTCTTATGGCACAGTGTGTCCTCTGAAAAGTCACGTAGCTGTTGGCAGAGAGAGGTGCTCTCCCAGCAGTGAGGGCTCCTGCCTCACTCCTACAAGCTGGCTCACCTCTCTCTGAGAGTCCTTGGACCTTAAGGACAAGGACAAGAAAGCAGTAGTAAGGGAGAATGTGCTAGAGGAAAATCACATTCAGCAGGCCTACAGGCAGTGACTCCAGCTGACAATATCACAGGCAACACCTCGCTTCAACCCTTAAAATAACTCCTTGGCTAGAGAAAGATAGATAACATTTGCCTGTTTTGCTCACTATTTTTGTTTTAACTTGTTTCTCACACTTGGGGGACTCATGTTCAGGCAAACATCTGTCTGCTTCTGCATCAGGGAGGCCATCCAGGAGGACAGTTAGGTTTTAGAAAAGTTTTTTAAGGAGGTGAGGAAGGTCATGCAGAGGGCACGCAACGTGGGAGTAGGTTGGCTTGAGGACTAAAGAAAGGGATTGAAAAAAATTAAAGAAAAACAATGTGCATAAGTGAGAAAGGGAACAGAGCCCCAAAAGAGAGGTAGGTCCAGTCACACATCCTCCAGATTTGGTCAGTGACAGATGGGAGGCTAAGTTGAAGCCACGGGTGCCTTCAGTGGCACTGTTCAGCAGGGAGCTTGACTGAATCCTGGTTGTAGAAACATGGGAAAATCATGTAGTATCCTTGAACACCAATCATCTCAAGCATAAACATTTACTGACGTTATCCATCTATCACAGATTGATATCATAGATCACTATACCCAGGAAATGAATACGTGAGCCTTGGCACTGCCCCAGCCACCTTGGGAACCCTGAGGAGTCTGGACAAGTCAAAAGCATGGCTCTTGGCTGGATTTGCCAACACCGTTGCTGAACAAACTCAGACAAACTCACCTTAAGCAAAGCCAATAACTCAGGAGACAGTAGGGGAGGGATTGGAAAAGAGAAAGGGAGAAATTTATTTTGGGTGTCCATAGCCAGAGGAGGTGGCAGGTTCAAGGCTTGATCACCTCTCTGCCAGGAGGAAGGACACCTAGACTTTTACAGGAAAGGCTCAGGAGCAAGAGCAGGCAGAGAGCGTGTCATCATGGGTGAGTGTTTATAGGTATTCATTCAACCCCCTATCAAGGGGAAGGTGGCATGTGGGATATGGTCTTCTAGGTTATCTGTGCTTTCCTGGTCTGGTGTCTTGGGATATTTCAAGTCATTGCAAAACACCTTCAGCAATGCCTCAAGAAAGTGCAAGGAGAAATAAGCACAATGGGTTTTAGAGCATGAGTTAAGAGGTCTTGTCTATTTCTGGTTTTAACTGTTGGAGCCTCCAGTTGAGCAAGAGGGCTCACTGATAGTAATAATAATATCCAACAATAATGGCATAGTGATCAAATAAGATCATGCACGTGAAAGCATTTCGTAAGCTGTAAGCACTACCTAATGTAAGATATTATTGAAAACCGCCTGACTCTCATTATTTATGTGAACCAGGCCAGAGTCTGGTCAGCAATTACAGTGTGCCTTCAAGGAGTACACTTTTATTACTTCCTATTTCATAGTAATTTGGACTATGTCAGCAGGCCGGCTTAGTGAAAGACCTTGGAGTATTCTGCTGTGGTGTGGTTGTAGATATTGGCGGGCTTAGTTTAAAAAAAATGCAAATCTTCATGCTTTATAAGTTCTTATGATGCTTCCTAAACTAGCCCATTGTCTGCATGGAGCAGAGATAGGAACTTTCTGGTTACAGTTCAGTAAACCCCAGTTTGCCATCCGACCAATTCTTTCTTCCAGGAAAACTGGTCATTCTCAGTCATTCTACTTAGAGGATAGAGGTCATTTGGGTGGAAATGCACTTTTGTACTTTGTGGTTTCTTTTTTTATTTTATTTTTTTTTATTATGTAAACTCAACCCCTAATATGGGGCTCGAACTCAAGACCCTGAGATCAAGAGTCGCGTGCTCTACTGACTGAGCCAGCCAGGCGCCCCTGTATTCTGTGGTTTCCAAGAAGACAGATGGGTCTTCTCAGAGTGCAGTGTGAAGGGTTTGGGAATTATAAAGTGACGAAGTCAAGTGCTGTGGGTGCACTACTGTTGTTCACGGAGACAGTTTGTGGTAATGGAAACAAATCAAATCTTGAGCCAGAAGAGCTGAATTTAAGTCCTGATTCTAATATTATCTATTTGTATGACCTTGGGCAAATCAGTTAACTTGCCAGTGCCTTACTCATGTTATCTGAAAAAAGGTAGGAAATGTGGTAAATACAAATTTCACCGAAGGCATGTGGGGAGGACAAAAAGACGTGACAACTGTGAGTGCTAATGTATTTGAATATAAGCGTGTGAGTTGTCTATTTTCCCTTCCCGTTGCCCACGCTCTGTCCTGCTGGGAAAGCCTGCATGGTCTTTCCACACAGGGTCTGCATGGAGGTTTTATGTGTCTGAACCTCACTGAGTTCTGATTGTTGATTTAATAGTCATAACCTTTAAAATCCACAAGGGCTTTTTAGACCAAGTGGCGGGGAAGAGACAAGGAGTGTAATATCTCCGGATGGAGCCCAGGGTCTGGGCTATACTTCCAATGAAGGTGATCTCTGGTTAATCTTTGGGTTTGAATACCTCCGTAGTGCACTTTCCATCATGTTTATGATGAGAAAGATGTCATCTGTGTAGCATCTGCAGAGCCTTGGTTGAGAAGTGAGTTGCTTTAAAACATTTCATTTCAGATTACTCATAAAGATTGCAGTGGCACTGTTCCTTCATTTCACCTGGTAGCCAATTTTCGTCACAAACACAAGAGCATAAGTGTCATCTTTTGGGCCTATATACTGTGGTTTAAAAGTCCCTTGAACCTGAACCAAAACACTTGTTTTCTTTAAAGTGTGAGTTTTTCTATGGCTTGGCTTAAATTCCTTTTAAATCTGTTTGAAATGCAGCTTATGTGAGCTGGTCAAAGATATTCTTCCCCTCCCTCTGCTTCTTTAGGACCCGGCGTGGTTCGTCAGTTCAAGTACACAAGGTAGGCGCAGACTTGATTTGACTGACAACTTACAGGAACTCCTGGCTCAGCATTTTAAGTGAGATAGAGTTGGCATTTAGTATGATGTCTTGCTATCTGGAAAAATCTCTCCTTATAGGACCAGGAGTTTTCATTCATTGGAGGAATGCTGACATCTTTGAATACTTAGGATGCATTGCTAACACATTTTCTCCTTTTTGGCTAGTGCCAACTTGCAAGCATTTTTCAGCTGGTGGGACACCACTGACATTTTTGCTTTGCAGGGGAATAGGTACTACCTCTGGGACACATGGATATTATTTCTCTTTATACCAAAAAACTACGAAATTCTTACAAATACATATATGTGGACTTAATTTAGTAATATTAATAAGATGAGCGTGATTGTCTTCTGTTTTGGAAGCAGAGTGTTGTGGAAGGAGCCCTGGTTCTGAAATCAGATTTGGGTTTGAATCCTGGCTATCCTAGTAATTAGCCAGATGACCTTGGATAAGACATTTAGCCTTTACAAGTCTTAATCTCCTGCTTTGTGAAGTGGGGGATAATAAGCATGGTTGAGACATCAAATGAGCTAATGGATATGATTGTGGGGTGATACATAAGTGGAAAGAAAGATGATCATCATGAATCCTTACCCTAAGGCGGGGGTGGGGGGTGGAGAATCTTTACCCTTCAGGCTGCTGGGAGTTGGAAGGTACATTTTGTTTTGGGGGGTTTGGCCAATAGATTTCATATGATCTTTGTTCTTACGATTTCAGAAGATAGTGCAAAATCTCAGGGCTTAATGTCAGCCTTTCCAGTGGTGCCATTGTTTGATGAGGAGGACGAGGAAGAAAAGGTTCCTTGAAGGAATTTTCACTCAGTTGGATGATGCCTTTCTAATATTCCTCCAATCCTAAAATCCTGTTATGATAACATTCTAGCACTAACCATTATGATTAGTCTAAGGGCCTCATGAAGTTTAGACATTGACTCATCCATTCACATCACAGAGAGAGGGACCACAGCTAGGGGACAGGTGACACCATGTCCAGAACTTGACAAACAATAGTTGCTTTGTTGTTTCGGTTTGCTGAGTATCATTCTAGCTTCTTTTTAGGTCTTTTGTGTCAATCCAGTTTAACTGATACTAAGATAAGTAGGGACTTAAGTGCTGTGCAAGGTACCAAAATTAAAGAACTCATCTGGAGTTAACAATCTTGTGAACCCCTTATTCTGTTGTGCTTCCTCTCTGATATCCCTGTTACCTATTTCCACATCTGCATCTGCATCTATATCTATACTGGAAGGGGACTGTGTCTACGAGGGCTTTAAAGAAAGAGTCCCACTGCTTCTAGCATCTGACTCATCTTGAAGAAGTTCTGGCTGCCTAAAACTTGGGCCAGGGGAAGACTGAGATCTGTATTTGGTATATCCAGGACAAACAATAAAATTTGCTGGGTACATTTGGCTGACGGGTAGATTGGTGGAAAGCAGGACAGTTCTGGCATCAGGGATCACTCTTGTGTGAAGGTCTACGTAGTTGTAATCCCTAGCCTCAGTAGCTGTGGCCAGGCTGGTGCCACCTTTCCTTCTTCATCACATGGCCTCTGATATAATCTTAAAAGGAGAGGTTGGGGGCACCTGGGTGGCTCAGTGGGTTAAGCTGATGCTTCGGCTCAGGTCATGGTCTCAGGGTCCTGGGATTGAGTCCCGCATCGGGTTCTGTGCTCAGCAGGGAGCCTGCTCCTACCTCTCTCTCTGCTTTGCCTCTCTGCCTGCTTGTGATCTCTGCCTGTCAAATAAATAAATAAATAAAATCTTAAAAAAAAAAAAAAAGGAGAGGTTGGACTCATCTCCTGATGAGCTATGGTAATGGCTGCTGTTGCCATGGGTCCATGAATTCTTTTAGTCCGCTCACATTCAGTCATTCCCTTATTCATTCATTCCACAAATGTCTATTGAGTGTCTACTATGAAACAGTTCCAAATGCTGGTAGCAAAGTGGTGAGTGAAGCCACATATCTTGGCTTTCATGGAGTTTTCAATTTATTGTGAAAGAAATACATGGATGAGTTATCCCTGAGGTGGGCATATATGCCCGTGACAAGTACTGGGAAGGAGCGATTTAGGCCTAGAGGGAGAGATCAGGGAAGAGCTGAAGGAGGAGAGGAGGATGACTGGGAAGATGGGCCCGGGAGAGCTTCTGAAGCGGAGGACATACTGTGCACCAAGGATGCCAAGGCTGGTGGTCTGAAAGAAGGCGGCGTCTGAAGGTCTGAGGAAGAGCAAAGGTGGGATGAGACTGGGGAGCGAGAGGTGATTAGGGTCAGGGTTTTAGACTTTAAACTTATAGGCAATGAGAAGACAAAAGGGCTTTAAGCATGGGACTCTTTCTGCACGTCGTGGAAGGACTGAGGTGGGGGGAACTGACAGGTGAAGGGACCCCAGGTAGGCTATATGCTCAGTCTAGGAGAGAGAGCATAGCAGCTGTGGACCAGGTGCTGGCCATGGCGGGCCGGGGATGGGGATACTGAGAGACATCCAGGAGGCAAGGCCTTGAGATGGTTTGCTTGTGAGGGGAGGGAAAGAGAGAAGGTGACAGAGGGATGCTCAGGTGGGCCAGGAAGGCCAGAAATGAAAGTGAGAGTCAGGATGGGAGGAAGCAGAGAGGGTAGGCAGCAGGGAAAAAGCTGCAGAAAGGCTTTTGTTTAACTTTATTCCTTCTGCTTATGAACGCTGCTCTAAGCCTGGTTTGTCCCATTCGGTTTCCCCTGTAGGCAATTTTGCCCTAGAGCTTAACTGTGAGGTGTCATTCAACCCTTGGGTTCAGTTTTTGGTTTATTTTTCAAGCCTACAGGAACAGGACCATGTCCGTGCACAGGGGCATGGGGAAGGAGATGTTAAGAGTTGGGGCACCTGGGTGGCTCAGTGGGTTAAAGCCTCTGCTTTTGGCCCGGGTCATGATCCCAGGGTCCTGGGATCGAGCCCTGCATCGGTTTCTCTGCTCAGCAGGGAGCCTGCTTCCCCCCCTCTCTCTCTGCCTGCCTCTCTGCCTACTTGTGATCTCTGTCCGTCAAATATAAATAAATAAAATCTTGGGGGGAAAAAAAAAGGAGTAGCTCCTGCAGCTCTGAGTTTCCACTCCTCTTCTGGAATGTGGCTTTCCCGGCCTTACACAATCTTCCCTCATGCCCTATTTCTCCTCACTAACTTGCACCCGTGACTGTGACCGAGCAAGTTTAGTTAGCCTGGGGTTGCTGAAACCCTTCTAGTTTTTGTTTTCAGCTCAGTACCCATTCTCCCCTCAGGCCATTGGTTGGGCTTGTTCCTGGCTGAATGGTTTCGGTGACCCTGGAGGTGCTTTCAGGGATCCTGAGCATGGGAGCCTGAGCGACCCCAGGCAGCTCCCTTCGTTTCTCATCCAAAAGAGTCCTAACAGAATCCCTGCTCAGCTCAGCCCATGGGAGCTTCAAATGGTTATTCAGTGCCAAGTGGCCTACAACGACAGTGCATGTTACTTTTATTGTATTAAAGAGAGGTTGGCATTAGAGAGATCTTGACACTTGGGAGGGATTTGGTGTGAAGAGGGGAATTTTAAAAATGTTTTTTACATAAACATCCCTGTCCCTAATGCATATGTCCATTTTTGCATCCAATTAGTGACTGGATACTAATTTCCTCAGCCATTACCCATGTGCCAGGAATAGTGCTAAAGAGGAGGAAGTGGGGGAATGTGAGCGATGGCTGTTTCCAGTCCTGACAGTGCTTCTCAGACTCTTCCTTGCAGTACTCCTATGGTCGGGGGTCCCGAGTGCCGACTGACGGCAGAGCTGAGTCTTGGCTTGGGATGCTGCTGCTGGTTGTGGCAGCATAATTTGCCATCATGTCCCTTAATACTTGTTTGAAGGCTTCCAACTCAGTTTAAAAACATTTTTTTTAAAGATTTAATTTATTTGACACAGAGAGAGATCACAAGTAGGCAGACCAGCAGGCAGAGGTTGGGGTAGGGGGAGAAGGCTCCCTGCTGAGCAGAGAGCCCAGATGCGGGGCTCGATCCCAGGACCCTGAGATCATGACCCGAGCCGAAGGCAGAGTCTTACCCCACTGAGCCACCCAGGCACCCCATCAGTTTAAAATTTCATGTACCTCTTGCACTTGGCTCTATCATGTATCCGTGTTTGTTTAAATATTCAGAATGTCCCCCTACCCTCAAA
This sequence comes from Lutra lutra, assembly GCF_902655055.1. Lineage (NCBI taxonomy): Eukaryota > Metazoa > Chordata > Mammalia > Carnivora > Mustelidae > Lutra > Lutra lutra. The sequence continues at coordinate 67,026,559 of NC_062284.1, read as the reverse complement.
AGAAAATCGTTCTTCCTATAAGGACATCCTGCTTATCCGGACCCCCTTCTCATACATCTGCACACCCCCAGACTGGAGTATCACAAGACAGACGAGGAGGAGAACTCAGAGTCTGGTGGGAGGGACAGCCAGCCATACCCGACAACAACGCCATGGAAAAGACAGGCAAAATGGGGTCTTGAAGAAAGGACTACGGATTCTGGGGGGGAAGCATTTTGGGAAATAAGGATTGCCTATGTAAGCGTGTGGAGGTCTGAAGTAAAATGACTTGTGTCAGGAATAAGTTGCAAGAGCACAGTTGGTGGTGAGGGAATGAGCCAGGAGAGTAGATGGCAACCAGACCACGAAGGGCGGTGAATGTCACACCATGAGTCTGAATCCAGTCCAGAGCCCTTGATTCCATAGGCAACAAGAAGCAATTGAAGTTTTTCTCAGGTGAGCTAGAAATGTCACCAGTAGGACTCAGCCGCAGACTGTTTGTTACAGGGTAATTCAGAGTTCTATGCCAGGATTCCCTTCACTCTTGGGCCTTCTGGAATGAAGGTGAGGGGGTATGGGCTGGTGAGGAGTGGGGCAGCCCACCCATGCCTGATGCTGAAGAAGTCTGGGGTAGGGTCTGGCCATTTGCGTGTTCAAATATCTCATTTCAAATCTGAAAACAGTTTAGCCAGGTTTGGGCCTCCCTGATCTTCTGCGACCCTTTCATAGAGCAGACAAGCAGAGACAGAGGCCTAAAGAGGCAAAGCCACCTCCCCGTGTCACCCCAGTCATTATCGGCAGACAGCTGGGACTCACACTCTCTCCCCAGTCATGAGTTGCCCCCGGGAGCCCAGGCTGGGAGTTTTTCTGTTCACCTTCTCCCTTGTGTATTTCTCCATAACTGAAGGCGTGTGGGAGGACAGAGTTGTTTTGCAGGGCACTGGAAGTTGGCGTCCCAGCCAAGGTCAGTTGAGCATTCTTATTAACATGCTGTAGATAATGGATGTCTAAAAGTCTGAGGGCATAAATATTTTAATGTAGCCGTACCGTGTCGCTGTTTCTTTCAGACCTGCACTTCAATTTTTATTTACTTTTATATGTTGTTGGCGTAGGGCCACAAGGTTTTCCATCAACAGAAATGGCTGCTGATTGAGGCGATTTGCTTTCTCCCCAACACTGAAGAGAGACCCATTCTCCAAAGCAGGTGTTTTTAGATCAAGATGGGCTGTTGGATGACACAGTGGGGAATACACTAAGTAAAGCCATGTCATAAATCGGGCTGGTGTCAGCTTCCTGATTTAATGCTTTGCTCTATTTGGTCATGAATTATATATTCTTTTTCAGATTGATCATTTCTCCCACTGATAAAGGGACAGTGTTCTACCCAGTGGGTTTGGCCCCTGACCCTAGGAATATACCAATGCATCAAAATTCCCTGAGCTGACAACTTGGGTGAACTCTGAAGACCATAAATCTGTAAAGGCAGAGAGCGGGCAGGCAAGCCTGTGTGCTGGAACTCTCCCCTCACTTAGTATGCATCGACGGCCATGATGGTCGAGCAATTCCTCATCTGCTTTTTACCCAATGTAATTTGCAAATTGATTATTCTTCCTTGGAAGTCTTTCTTAATTAAATAGTAACTGCAGTTATTACCCTCAGACAAAGGGGACATTTTAGTGTCTTGGCAAAGGACAACCTCAGCTCAGTGGATTTTTTCATTTGTCGAAGTGCTCACCAAGGACTATTGTGTGCAGAGCCCTGCCTGATGGCTCCTTCTATGGGAATGAGATAGCACTCCTTATCCATAAGGAGCTAGAAGCAGGGGACTTAATAATCATGCCTTCAACGAAATATGTATAGATGTCTTTGCTTTTCAGTGGACTCATTTCAAACACTATCTCATTCCATTTCCATACCACGCGTGGCAAATGACTGTAGTCTCCACTTGTCAGATGAGGAAAGTAAGGGAGGAAGAATTTAGGGATTTGCCCGAGTTCATAGACAGAAGAGCAAAGCAGGACTAGAATATAGATGACCAGTCTCTTAGTCTGTTCCTGATGTTGAATGAGGTCCAACTGGGTTGATTCAACACCACTTTTAAAATGTCAAATATGATTGGGCCCTCTGGACATGGGTAGAACTGTCATGAGGGCATAGGCATCTTCATTGGACCCTAGCCTTCCAGTCAAGCCAGTTGTTCTGAATCCTTGATAGGAGGCAGAAAAATTTGAGAGGCTTGTTCAAAAGCTCGGTTACTTGGGTCATAGCCTAGCATTTTAAGAAGTCTGGATATGTCCCAGCATATACATTTCAAAAGTTCTTAAGGTGGATCAGATGGCCAGTTAGGGTGGAGACCACGGAACTAGTTTCTTATCTTCATCAGGATTGCACAAGGAAAGGTGAAATGGAACATGATATATGATCCCAGTCAGACTGGAGGTTTGTGGGGGAACATGTGTCACCATAGGGAAGGTCTCAGAGCCCACGGAGAGATAGGCACAGTCTCTGCTGAAAACATTCCCATGTCTCTTCATCATTTCTTCTGGCTTAGACCATGTTGACCTAACAGGCTGGGCAAAGAAAACCTGTCCCCATTATCCACACTGGATCTGTCTCCTATGTTTCTCCCCATCTCTACCTCCCTTCCACATACAAGATTCCCTTCTTCCATGAAAATCCTCCTCCTCCTCCAAGACCCAGCTCACATGCTCCCTTTTCCATGATCTCTTTGATTTCCCTTCTCAGAGTGACTCTCTTTCCTCTATGATCTTTAGCACTTTGTACCTCTATGGTTTTACTTAGCCATACTTCATGAGGCTAGTTTCTGCCTTGGGGGTACATTTCCTGTTCATCTTTGTCCCTCCCCGTAGGTAACACAGAGTCTGAAACATTAAAGATGATCAGTATTTATTTGTCTGTTGAGTTAAACTGACTTAGTGAACTGAGTCTACTCAAAAATTAATGAATGGATGCATCAGTTCTAATGTAGAACACATACCCCACCAATAATTTCTACCCCTCGACAGCTTAAAGAATAATAATAGTAATAATAATAATAAGCAAAACACATTTAACTCAAAATACTTGAAGAAAGAATAATTGCTGATTTCAATAACCAGTTTACATTGGCCATTGGTAAGTTAAGTTGGATGACAGATGTAATTACATGTTAGGCTTATCTGTGTGAACTGAGGTTGTCCCACACAGCCACCTTGTGACTTCTAGGTCTTGGGTACTTTCACAAGCAGCCTTCCATGTTACTTCCTCCATATCCCAGGGCTGACCTTAGCCTAGCATCCTCCACCTCAGGAGGAGAAACCTATTCCTGATGGTCTACTCCCTACTCTCCTTCCTATGTTTGAAGCCCAAACTATCTCCTGTGTCCTGCCCTAAGCTGCCTGACCTTGGGTCTGTGGAGGCTGGCGCTGGTCAGGAAAGGGGCTGACAGAGCACTTGACAGAGGTGTGTAGCCTGGAGGTGACCGCTCCGAGTGGGTGTGCACTCTTGGTTGGAAAGGCTAACGGTCAGGCCTGGTACAAGGAGAAAGCCCTCCCTTCTCTTCTTTGTTTCCTCTTCCTTCCTGACCCTGGAGTTAGGTCTGAAGACCAGTATCTGGCCGACTCACTCTGCATACATGGATTTCTTTTTTTTTTTTTTTAAGATTTTATTATTTATTTATTTGACAGACAGAGATCACAAGTAGGCAGAGAGGCAGACAGAGAGAGAGGAGGAAGCAGTCTCCCTGTGGAGCAAAGAGCCCGATGTGGGGCTTGATCCCAGGACCCTGGGATCATGACTTGAGCCGAAGGCAGAGTCTTTAACCCACTGAGCCACCCAGGCACCCCCATACATGGATTTCTAGCCAAGTTTTTCAGGCTAGGGCCAGGAACACTCAAGGTCAACCATAGTCAGTTTTCCATACACGTGTGACCATCTTGGTGTGCCTACAGAGTTGATTCCTTCCACCCAGAGAAAAACACGCCATAGGGAAATAGCCTCATGATCCGGTCTGCACCTTTGGAAATGATGGTGGGCCTACATGTCTCCATGTCTATCCTTTCACAACTGGTGGGATGCCTTGCTGTCAGCATGGCCCTAAATCGGGGGGGAGGCCAACAAGATGTAACTGCGATGGGGAGAGTCCCAAAGCTGTCTGTTGGAGAAACACCAAAAGGTTTCCAGAAGAGAAAATTTAGCAAGGCCACCATGGCTGTCCTCACACACTTGAAGGACCCTCCTGAGGAAGGAGGGCTGAACTTGCCCTGTGAGATCCTGATGGGTAGAACTGGGCTGAATCATAAATCCAATCCCCAAATTATCACCCTTCTCCAGTTTCTAGCTAGACTGAATGGCTTCTGAAGTTCCCTTTTCTTTGCTAGAACTGTCTCCCTGGATAACTTGGACTCCCCCTTTGGGTTACGGATTCTGGGTTATGGCTTCTGCTTCACTTCCCTAGACAGTGGGGCTTACTTAAATTCTCTAGATCAGCTTTCTTTAAGTGACACTATTTTGGGCAGAATAATTCTTTGTGGTAGAAGGCTGTGCGTTGTAGGATGTCTAGCAGCATCCCTGGCCTCTTTCCACTGGAGGCTGGCAGGATTCCTTCAGTTGTGACAACAGTAAGTGTCTCTGGATATTGCCAGCTGTCCCCTGGGGGTTAAATTGCCCTCTCCTCCTCTCATTTAACTGGGAACCGGTGCTCTAGACTAGTGTGCCCAGAGCGCCCTGTACTTTTACTTCTGGAGCACTCATCACATTCCTCCCACTTCTAGAGTTCTCGATGATTGTTTAATGTCTATCTCCTCCCTCATCAGCTTCCTGATAGCAGAGATGGACTCCAATGTTCTTTGCTGATCCTAAACTTTTAAAATGTTTTTAAAAAATTCAGTGATGGGATGAACTGATATAAATGGAAACTTGGGGGGACGCCTGGGTGGCTCGGTTGGTTGAGCAGCTGCCTTTGGCTCAGGTTACGATCCCAGCATCCTGGGATCGAGTCCCACATCGGGCTCATTGCTCGGCAGGGAGCCTGCTTCTCCCTCTGCCTCTGCCTGCCATTCTGTCTGCCTGTGCTCTCACTCTCTCTCTCTCTGACAAATAAATAAATAATCTTAAAAAAAAAAAAAAAGGAAACTTGGCAGTTCTCAGAGCTATCCACAGACAACATAGCTTCCTCTTAAAGTTATTAAATGTCCTATCACTGGAGGGGTCCAGGCAAGGCGAACAATTACTTGAAGTTGTTAGAGGAGACTTAAGCCCTGAATGGGTGATCTTGAAGGTTCCTTCCAGTTATGAAATTGTATGGAATGTGGGCTTTCAGCCAACCACCCTGTGGGTAACTAATTAAATCACAAGGAAGAAGCCAACCATTCCCTCAAGAGTCAGGTGCTAAGTGTTCCCAGGAAGGGGTGATAGAGCTTGGGGAGTGACCTTTAAGTGGGTCAAGAATCACATGAATATGGAATGCCTTTCTTTTCCCTTTCTCCTCTCCTCATAGGTCATTTGACCCATATCCTCAGGGGTAGGATCATGCTCGAAGGGTTTAGAAAACATCTAACTAAGCCCCACTAAGTCTCTCTCTCCATTATGGCAAGGAGGGCCAGGCAACCTTCTGGCGTGTGACATGGATGAGAAAGGAAGCCCAGCACCCTTCATTGGATGGTGCGGGAGTTGGCCTGGGGTGGTGTTCTCCAGACTTTGAAGGTTACAGTACGTGTGATTTATTACTCTATTTTTCTTTTCCTATAATCCCCTTTCTGGTGGGGCAAAGAGCAGTAAGCAGAGACAAATGGATGCCCACGAGGCCCATATTTGGTTCTGAGGGCTATGAAAGCATCAGCTTCAGTTCCTGGGGACTGTGTGTCTATGGGCCTGGCAATGTGCTACTCACTTTCATGTGCATGATCTCATTTCATTTTCATTACCCAGTGAAGGAGATGTGATTAAATCTATTTTCCAAAGAAGCAACCGAGGAGGTAGGCGACTTACTCACCATCACACAGCTAGTAAGAAGCCTGAGCCTGGGCCTGAATCCATTCATACCTGCTGTGCCCCCTGCACATCCAGCCACAAGCAGAATATGAAAACCTTTCACCACAAGCAGAATATGAAAACCTTTCACCCCAAGCTTGTGTTTCAGAGAGGCCCTGTGAGTTGGCATAATCATGATGAAAACTACCCTTGAACTCAAAGCTGCTTTTGTGGCTGCTGCTTATGATCTTGCCACGTTTTGATTTGATTATGCCTTTGCAAATCTCTCTTTACACCTCTGCAACAGAGTCTTCTTAAATCATTGTACTTCTGATTTAACATGGGGAATTGCATACATGAGTTTTGTTTCTCTCTAGAAACAAAAGCAGAGGAATAAAGAAGGATAAACCTACAAGGAGAAAGAAACGGAGGGTGAGGATCTCAGACAAAATTTGGAAGATGAAAACTGGATGGATGAACAATAAATGGCCAGTGTCTGGGAGTGGGGTAGGGTGATGTGGGAGCAGAGTTGGATGTAGGGGTAGCAGTGGGAAGTCAATAAAATGCAAGATAGTTCCCACTGCAGAATCTCAGAAAGAATAGAGGGAGAAGTGCCAGGAGCCACTGAGTGCAGAAGAAAGAAGTGAAGCCATCTCCCTGCTCAGCTGCATGACTCCTCCTGTCTGACCTCAGTAGACTGCCTGAGTAAAGTATACTCTGCAGACTGTAAACCAGGAAAGCTCTGGATTCAGAAATGCCTTCTACAGCCAAGGCCTGGGAAAAGACACTGATGGAGGCTTAAATTAAAGTTTGCATACTGCATGGTAGGATTTCATAAATCCCTTTCTCCCGATTGGCCCCAGGTAGTAGACTGGAAAATCCTTCTCAAGGGATACTGACCTAAGAGAAAAGACCAAAAGATTTGAACATTTGGGGTCTCCTCCAATGGAAGATCAGGTCCACATCATGCTTTTGGGTGGCCCATGGTGGACAAGCCCTACCCATGTCACACTGATCAGGGGTTAGGTGCCTCACTCTGGAAAGCCTTCAGCTGTGATCGTGCTGAAATTGGATCTTTCTTTGTCACCCAACAGGCAACTTCATTGTTATTGAGGCATCTTTGCAAAGTTAATGTTTGCGTTTCTTGGCCTTCTAATTGCAAAAGTCTTAGTTCTTGTTTCCTTAAAAATTTTGGCCTCCCCCTTTAGAAAGCTGGCCCTCTTCTCCCTCCATACCTCCACTCCCCACCCAATCTCCCAAAGGTCTGGTTGGTTGGTTGGTTGGTTGGTTGGTTTTCATTCTGACATAGGTTAAAACTTGATTCACTTTGTGGGGGCTGACAGAGCTGATCCCCTATGTATGATGCTTGACTCTAATTTCGATATTTCATTTGTTATTTTTATTACACTGGTGTTTTGTGTTATTTGTGTTTTATGTCATTTTTCCCCACCTTTCTCTTTGAATACTCTGAACCTGATCCTGGTTTCCTGGGAATAAATAACAAGTGCTTTAAAGCTTTTTGTGCTCTTGCCAGATACCATTATCTAGAAATATGTTGGCATCTCATATAAACATATGTTTAGATTTCTATAACTAAATGTATCCTTATGTATGACTTATTATTATAACTGAATTCATCTATAAAGATATAACTTTATTTACAGGTATGATCTATTATAAGCTCCTATATTTCTATTCAGTTGATACGTGTGCCCAAGGAAGAATGTGTCACTTCTCCTTAGGAATATAATCACATTATTTGTGAAGACTTAATAGAGCCTAAACGAATACAAGCACTATTTACCTTATTAAGTAGGTATTTTCAACATGTATCATTTTAAAAGGCCCATGTGAAAGGATGATGTTCTGAGACATTTCAAGGTGACCCCTAGCTCTAGAGCTAAAACAAATGAGAAATGAGAAAACGTGGTGAAGGCTGATAGTTGCAGCTGTTTTGTAAAGGAAAGCAACGTGGTGGAGTGGAAATGGCAGGAGGTCTGAAGCCAGAGACCTCTTGGGCTCAAGCTCTTCATTTAGTGACTGTGTCATCTTGTGTGAACACCCCCTGCCCCCGCCCCGTCGCCAACCTGGTTACGGGGCCTAGAAAAAAATGCATATTCATGACCCCACAATTTTGTTAGGCATTGAGTTAATGTGTATGAAAGCATAACAATAAATTGTTAGGTATATTTAAGCTCTTGTGTATCCAAGCCTGTTTTATTGCCCTGTTGCTTACAGTGCCTCGGGCCCAGTACTCATTCAGTGAATATCTGTTGGATAATAAACTAATAACTGAATTTGTGAGTCTGAGTTTTCAAGATATTTTTGTACCACTCTGAGTCATAGATAGGCATTTATAAAACTGAAAATTTATAAGTTGTTGATGGATAATCAGCTATCTTGATCCAGAGGTAAAAGATAACTACTCAGGTGTTTAAGTCTTCTTGCATATGAGACACTAAATGGCAGGGCTGATTATGAGAAATTGTCATCATCCTGCTCAAATATAAGATATAGATTGGGGGAACTTAGAGATAATCACCTTCTCAAATATGAGAAATCTGAAGCCCCGAGGCCCTTCAAAGTCAGTAACTTTATATAATTTTTATCTTCTATAGCTCTAGGGCTATTGTAGATTGTTGTACAACACATATATTTTTTAATGGTTTTCAAGGATTGTGCTAAGCACTGGGGAAATAAACATCAGCAAGACAAACCCAGCCCCTCTGAGAAACTCACCGTCCAAACAAACATGGAAAGCAGCAAGGACGCTGCTGTTGTACTAATGTTGTGGTGGAATTAAAGGTGCAGGAGGGAACTGCCAAGGGAAGCTAGGGAAATAATGTTTCACCTGTGTGTTAGCTTGGGTTCCCCAGAAAGAGTTGAGTGGACAAGTGATTTCTTAAGGAAAGTGTTCCTGGAAAGACCTAAGAAGGGAGTATAGAGAATGGCAGAGAGGGTCGGGAGGAGACCCAAGCAAGGAAGAGATTTCTAGCTAGGTCCCATGGAGAGCAGGTTAGCCTGATGCTGTGGGGGAACGTTAGGGAATAAGTTAAACCTCAGAGTTTGCCCCTGCTTCCAGGCAAAGGAACTGGACTTTCATAATCTTACATTAGTTGGTCATTGGCTAAAGGCCATGATGGACAGGTTGGTAAGAATTTATGGCAGATTTGCTCCAGTAGTCAGAGAGTAGGCCTCTGAAGGTTGTTGGAAGTGTGGACTATTACAAACCAAAGCACACGGAAGGTGGGGGTTAGGTGTGCAGAAATAGTAATAGGAATCTGGATGAAGCCCTAGTCTTGTCCCATCCACTTGAGGTCTATGACAATGATGTGAGGTGTGTCGAAAGGTCTTTCTAGGCTAAGTGACAGCATGAACAAAGGTTCTGAAGTGTGATGAGATAAGGTATGTTTAGAGGTGAGAAGTTATCTGGTGTGGCTATGTTGCCTTGTATCTAGGTAGGCTGGAGTCAGGTTATGCAGTTTTGTTTTCGTTGTTGTTTTGTTATAATTTGCTTGCCAAAAAAAAAAAAAAAAAAGGAGAGGTATTTCAAATACCAGATGGCTTATTGTAAGGATACATGTGCTCAGGAATGGAGGAAAGGCCTGGCCCCAGGAAAAATAGGCTTCAAGACACTAGAACCCCAGAATAAGCAGTACTCAGGGGTCTTCACCCTGGGGGCTCAGCGGCTGCTTTTCCCTGTCTTCACTTTCAATGCCTGCTTCCATTTCTACCCACCTCCTTCTCTCAGCATGTTTCCGAGTTCAGATTTCCAGGGTGAGCTGCATGGATAAGAAGATGCCCACTGATGGGCCATAGCATAAATTGTTGTCCAATCTATGAATTCAGTTGCTGTCCTAGGTTCAGGTACATAGTAATATTCCAACTGGCTATGCCCAAGGGAAGGAGCAGAGTCACCTCATGATAGTAGCTAAGATTTATTGAACACTGTACTGTGCATTTTATATATATTATTTTATTTTAACATCACATTTGTTTAATCAATAGTCATTTAATTCACTTTCACATTCCCTTAATCAATCCATGAAGTTGTTCTATGATTATTTGCAGTTCCAGAAGAGGAACAAAGTCTTAGAGGTTTGTGTGACTGCTATGTGGTGAACTTCCTCAGAAGGAGCTGGCCAGGACTGGCACGCACTCTCAATAGTCTTACCTCTTCATGAGGGAATATGGAATGTATCTGATGGTAGTCATTAAGCCCCATGTCTGTAAAGGTGGAATAACATCTTAGGTGTGATCTGGTATCAGGCTTGGGGTGAAGAGTTGGTGAAATATTCTGGAGTGAAAACAAAAATTCCAAGACTGTTATATTTGTTTCATTCTTGCATAGTTTTCTCTACCAGCATCGGTTTCAAAATACTGAACTTTTTTGGGTGAGAGGCAGGGGTCTCTAGCAACTGAGCAGAAAACTCAGGAAGTCCACAAACAATAACAATGATCTCCATGAACAAAGTCTCTGTTTTCAGAGAAATCTCCCTGTGTTTCCAGACTGATGGATGTGTGGGTCTGCCTTGGTCATGAGGGTCATGGCAAGCCAGATACATGAAGCTGATGATACCTGGGACTTGCCTTTTTGGTGAAATAAGAGGTTTAATGGACTCTGCAGGCATGGTAAGCCAGTATTATCTTGGCAACCTGGAAACAGGGAGGTGGGTGATTATCTACTTAGGCTTCTCCTTAAAAGGATGGAATTGAGTATTATTATTTCTTGGTAAGAGGTGGAACCACAGGGAGATGTGATTATTTTGGCCTAACTTTCCCCCAGTATTCAGGCTTCAGCTGGAAGGCATAGCATTAAAAGTACCAGGAAAAGACTTTTAGGGAGGAGGTGAGAAAGTAAATGTAGACGTTATGCCTGGTCTCTCATTGTGCTTCCTTGTCCGTGACTCAGTGCAGATCACCTTCTGGCCAGAAACTAAAGACCCTCAGTCTGGGACTTGTCCCTCAGATATGACCATTTTAGTTGCCCATCATTAGACTTTCTTTTAAACTCCATTATGGAGAAAATGGTAAAATATACTTACTGGAGAGAGAAATACTTACAGAAACCCAATCTGAGAATAGATGGAAGAGACTGTCAAAGTTTCACATTGTTTCACTCTTTCCTTGGGGTTGAGTGGCAGTGGACTATTGAGAAAGAGGCCTTCGATGAAGAACAGGCTCATCTCAGAATAATGCAGCTCTGTGCCTCAGTTTCCTTGTCCATAAAATGAAGCTTCTGGACTCAGTCTCCAAGGTCTCCTTAAGCACTCATATCTAACAAAAGCAGAGATATAGCCAACACCATCTCCTAAAAGAAAAATCCGAGATGTGTCAATTTCAATTTCGACTTCAGGCTGTTATTGCACAAAACTTATTGCTTTGTAACTTTCTCTTGGACTACCACTGAGCTCACCTCAGGGTTATACCCAGGCCCCCTTTTCAGGCCATATGGGTTCCAGCACCCACCTTCCTTTCTCATAGAACATTCTAGTATAGATACATATACATTCATACACACATAATACATATAAGTCTGGGTGAAGCATGGATGCCATTTCTTATCTGAGGAGAAAAAGCATAGCAAACTTACAGGTCTTACAAAGTCCTTTTAAGAACACTGTTCTAGAGTCTCTGGCTTCCTTCTGAGGTGTAATTGGAAACACAGTTGGTCTCTGTCTTCTGTTCACTGATCCTTTCCTCCACTTAGCCTCTGCTTAGCCAAAGGGCATGTGGTCCCGTCCTCCTGGAAGGGAGAGAGGACAATTCAGCAGATTAACATATGCCTTTATGTGACCTCCATTTTACCAGCATTTTTCCCAAGACAGGTATTTTCTTACACTTCTTGTCCTTTTTATTCTGTTGACCTGTGGCTATTTATCTTTTGTAACCTGCAAACCAGAGGCTTTGTGTGCTTTCTTCAAGGAGGTGGGAGGGAAGGAGAAACTGTAGGTTTACCTGTCCATAGTAAACCAAGGTGGAAAACTCTGGGAGGAGGGGAAGGGAAAAGGGCAAAGGCAGTGAATGGTTAGTCCAATCCCAAGTCTGGCAAGGGAGCTGTCCTTGAGGTATCTCCAGGGTCTAGAAGTGGTTGAGGCAAGTATGCAGCACCAGGAGGCTTCCTTTGGAGTATTTAGCAACAGGAGTGTCTTGTCTTCATTGTGAACATGGCATGAGGAAAATTTCACCTCTAGTTCATTCTCTTGACATGGAAACACAAAGAAAAGAAGAGGGGTGAGGCAAATGATCATTGTCTCTTGCTTGGATCTCCTCTCTGGAGGTCTGAAATGCTCCCAGAATGGACCTGGGAAAGGCAAATACTTACTTAGATACCCTTCTCACTTGTTCCTCTAGGATTTCACTAACCAGAGAACAAATTAGGGCTTCCTGGAAGGGTAGGATGTGCTCGGTGGACTTAAGTACAATCTTAACTAAGGTATATTTCACTGGTAATCACTAGTGATGACGGAACAGAGGGCAAGCTAAGGGCAAAGCACAAACTAACACCCTGCACCCCCTGCCCTCCAGGTGGGATACATGAGACATTCCTCAGGCACTCCTGGCTGCTCAAGAACAAAGGGAAGGGAAAGACAAGGGGCTAACTGACAAAGATCACAGTCTAGCAGGACATGAGTCTCCATCAGTTTGTAACTATCTTAATGGTTTACAAGAAAAAAGCAATCTCCAGAAACCTATAGACTCAATTTCCTGGGACCCAAACATCACCTTCCCCCCCTCCCCAGGACAGAAAATATTATACAATCAGTCACTCCTCACAACCCCAGTGCAGCTCCTTCTGCCCACGGGTCCTGTCCCCACTTTAGTAAAATCACCATTTTGCACCAAAGACATCTCAGAATTTTTTCTTGACCATCAGGTCTGAACATTAACACTTCAAACCACATCAACCAGTATTCCCAGTTCTCTTTTTTCTGAAGACTGTAAACATTTTTCTGAATATTGTTTCCCAGCTCCCTCTGTAGGCAAGTTCCCTTCTCCTGACACAGTGACTGATGGAGGGGCCACAAGATCGGTATAGCCAGGATCACAGGGTTACCACATCGAGGATAGCTGCCCAGGGAGTTACTGATACTCACCGCAGACCTTGTGTGAGTGACATATTAACTTTTCTTGTGTTAAGCCATTGAGATTTTGGCATTTTTGTTACTGCAGCATAACCAGCCTATCCTGACCAATACATAGACTAAGCCTAAGACTACTCCTCACACTTATGCATTCATCAAAACCACCCCAAGTGCTTTGAAACTCACCCTCAAGCTTCTGATCAGGTACATCCAAGGTGGGGCCCAGGGATCTGCATTTGATTATACTTTACATTGCCCCCAGAAATTCTGTTTCGGTCTGTGAATCTGATCTTTCCTGAGGTCTACACATGGAGAAACACTTGAAGACAGGCTGAAGAGGTTAATTTACATCACTTGCTGTTGAAGTTGCATTTTTCTCTGACTCTGAAGTTTTCAATTGCTTTCTTAACCACTGGAAAAAGAAGAATAACAGGTGGGTTTACCGGCAAAGGAATGCTCACAATAGTCAAGGTCACAGACACAGGAGTGATGCCCACCTTCCTAGCTCTTTCTAGGGATTCAGGGAGATAATTCAGCAGGATACAGAAACCATGCAGTCCTGTGTTTGGAACAAGTGGGATGGTTAATAAACGTAGTTTCTTTAAAAAGGAAAAGGAAAAATCTGAGTTTTTGGAATGGTTCATTTCAGTAAAAATAAACAATTCTGATGAGTTCCATCATGCCAGGCATAGTTAGGTACATGGAGTTGACCGGACCCAGGTGTTGCAGAGAGAAGTCGGGCAGGGGGCTGAGCCCTGTGCGGGCAGAAATAGCCAAAGAACAGGGCTCTGTTGATAAGAGCTGCGGGAATCGCAGACCCAAAGTACTACGGGCATTCTGAGATGGGAGAGATTTCAGTTTTCTTTGAATATTGACTTGCTACAGCACAGTAAGGGTAATATCTTCTAAGAATGACAGTCAGGCCTTTCTCACAAGGGCTAGTGAATCACTCCATTTAGCTGTGACAACAGCAAGGCAAAGAAATATCTTCAAGGGCCCAGACGTTATTTTTCCAGCCCTGTCCTGGGGGTATGATGTGCTTAGAAGTTATGACAAATTAGCTGCTTGTAGCAAATCTACACGAGCCCTTTTATAAAGATGGAAGTTTGGGCCTGAGTTAATGGGTTATTACTGGCAAGGGAAATAAAGCTGGATGAGGAGGGCTGGCCCCAGCTAGCAAGGGCTTTGAGAAGCAGCCCAAGAGCTCAGCCCTGGCTCAGGGAGCTGGGGCATCAGCAATGGTTCCAAAGGCAGGGACCAGGCCACTCTGTGGTCATGGCCCATTGCTGCACGGGTGGCCCAGCAGTCATTTTACACATGGAGGCTGAGGGTCAAGTCACCAGACCACTGTACTGGGAAATGGGAAGGAAATAAAACAGAAGTAATTAAAGAAACAAAATGAAACTTGAGATGTGAGGAGAATGCAGTGCTGTGGTATTTTTTTTTTTAACCCTGCTAATTTATTTTCTCACCAGCATTGTTTTCCTAGGAGGGAGCATCCCTTAATTTCACACTCCCGTGTTTATGCTTCTGCGTGCAGGGGTGACATTTGCAATGGCCAGCCTCTGGGTTCTCTCTGTGCTTTGGGAGGAAGAAGCCATTCCTGAAGTCAGGGAGCTTAGGAAGCAGAGCATTGTTTTGGCAGAGATGCATGTCCCAGGGTTCATTTATGTTCTATTAGAATGTATGTAGAAACAGTAACTGAACTATGCTTAACATTAAAAATACACACACACACACACACACACACACACATACACACACACACATACCTCTCTTAAACAAATGCAGTGTGCATAAATATTTTTTAAACACAACAGTGAACTATTTGGACCTTTTGCTAATGCCTCTGTTTACCCACACTGGCATAAGGAATGAACCAAAGAACCTCTGTACCCTGTGGAAAACGTATAAACATTATCTGATATTATTCTTAGATGTAACGGTAATTAATATTAAATCACAAACAGTATTTTATTTATTTATTTATTTTTAAGATTTTATTTATTTATATGAGAGAGAGAGAGAGAGTGCACCAGCAGGGGGAGGAGTAGAGGAAAACAGACTCCTTGTTGAGCAGGGAGCCTAAGGACAGGGGTGTCCATCCCAGGACCCTAGAATCGTGAACTGAGCCGAAAGCAGATGCTTAACTGACTGAGCCACTCAGGTGCCCCTAAACAGTATTTTAAATAGGAAAAAAAAAGCAAAAGAACATAGCTGATCTCAAGGGACCTCTAGTCCTGGGCATGGTGTAGTCAAGATGCCTATGCATGGAGACTTCAGGAAGGCAAGCAGCTGGCAGGGGAGCAGGACGAGGCAGTCTTCCAGAGCCAAGGTGGCCAGTAGCCTTGCAATGGTTTGGGGGTCTTCACCCTAATCTCTCTGTTAATGGGACTCTGATATCTTCCCAGTGCTTACTGTCTTCTCTTTCCACCAGCTAACTTCCTCACACTTCCTCGACCTCATTGCTCTGCTCACACAGGGTTTCTACCTCATAACTGGGCTTCTTCATGGCCCCCAGTGGCCCCTGTTCTTGTCTTAACAACATGGCCTTTCAGCTTTGTTTCTTCTTGAAAATTGCCTGCTTATATTTGTTTCATTTACTTATTTTTTCCAATTGTGGTTCTCAAAAGAAAAAATCTGAAAGAACCAGCTCATTTTATTTTGTACCAAACCATTTTACTTTTTCTCCTTCTTTTTTTTTTTTTAAGGACAGCTTTTTTTGAGGTATAATTAAGATACAAAGAACTGCAAATATTTAGTGTGTATAATTTGATGGGTTTGGACATATGCAAACACCCATGAAACCATCACCACAATCAAAGTATGGGTCACTGGTGAGTCAACGGATTGGCTCCCACAGATTATGTACCACTGAATCACAGTGGTCCCTGTGGGAGTCTAGGGGGGCTCAGGCCCATGGGTTTAGCCCAGGGTGTCTTTCAGCAGGGGCTGTAGCAAGGCAGGCACTGTGAGGGGCACATTTGGCCAAGTTCTTTCACTCGTTAGGTCTCCCCTGGCCCCTCTGCTGGGTGCTGGCTTGGCAATCTAAGGCTCTAGTTTCTGGGGTGGTGCACACAGAAGGCCCTGCCCTTCTTTCCGCCTATCTGCTGTGGTCAGAGCATCTGTCTGTGAGAGAGTCCACAGTGATCCCCCCGATACTAGGTCAGGGTACAGCAGGTCAATACGAGTGAGTCTTTGACTGCAAATGATAAAGCAAAAGCGAAGTCAAGATTCGTCTCTTGTGGAGCTCCCTCTGTTACTCCACTTCCGAGGTGTGAGAGTGGTATATGGTGGGTGGGAATGGCTTCCCTCCCACTGGTGAGGTGAAGGGTTCATAGCAGGCAGCATGCTTAGCAGTAAGGTCAAAACCTAGATCTGCTGATTTTACTCAGAAAGATATGATCAGACAGTAGCAGGAAACTCTGAGACTCTCTGGGAGGGTTTGGGAGCTGTATGACCTGTATAACCTACTTGGTCATTGAAGACACCTCTCTTGCTGTCATTGGGCATCAGGGCTCAGCTCCTTCC
Organism: Lutra lutra; assembly: GCF_902655055.1. Lineage (NCBI taxonomy): Eukaryota > Metazoa > Chordata > Mammalia > Carnivora > Mustelidae > Lutra > Lutra lutra. The sequence continues at coordinate 67,009,994 of NC_062284.1, read as the reverse complement.
CCTGCACCACAGTCCTGGTCTCTGCTGCTAAAACACCAGCCATGCTTACTTCTGAAAAACAGGCATGGCCTCTGCTATCCTTTGCCAGAGTGAGCTCTCCAAGGCGCAGGCTTTTTCCAATTTAAAACTGAAGGGATGTTATCTGATGGTGGGTCCGAGGGCACGTGTCCAGGCCCTGGTTGCAAGGAAGGCTGCTGATACACCTTGAAGCAGTGCTCTCTGCTTCTTAAGATAGAGGATTCCCCAAACACGGAAATAGGGTTCAGATACTGGGCAGTAAAATAAAGGACAAGGGTCATCCCTTGGGCCCTTGTCCATTCTTAAACCAGGAGAGCAATGTGAGGAAACCAGTGTGCTACATACCGCAGATCTGTGTTCCCTAAATTCACACACAGAAACCCTAACCAGTGTGACGGTCTTCAGAGATGGGGCCTCTGTGAGACAGGTCATAAGGGCGGAGTCCTCATGATGAGGTGAGGTCCCTTACAAGAGGAGAAACACGTGAGCTTGCTTCTGTCTCTGCTTTCCATGTGCGGATACAACCAGAAGACAGCCACCTGCAAACAAAGAAAAGGGCCCTTCCCAAGAATGGACTCCACCAGCAACTGGATCTTGGACTTCAGCCTCTAGAACAGTGAGAGAGAGTTGTCTGTTGGCTAAGTCCCCCAGTCTACGGTATCTTGTCAGAGCAGCTGGAGCTGACTAAACAGTTTTGGGGAAGTTGGTCTGGAAGAGTTTGTAAGGTAAACTGTAGGCGAAGGATTGAGCAGGAGGGACTGCATGAAGGGGGTGCAGGGATGACCGGCTGTGCCCGCAGGATAGATCGGGGATTACCTTATCATGGCATCACACCAAGGCAAGAGAACTCTAGTCTAATGCAGATCATTCCTAAGCTGCCTCAGTTTGTTTGTTTGTTTGTTTGTTTGTTTGTTTGTTTGTTTGTTTGTTTTTGGCAGGGGTGGGTGGAAGATAAGCTGAGACAGACAGACTGATAAGCACCCAGACAGGTGCACAGACAGGCAGATGCAGCCAGAGTGCAGAAGGTGATCTTGTCTGGTCGTAGAAGATGCTTCAGTTCCAGAGCCCAGGATGGAGAGTCCGTTCCGCTCCTAGAGTTCTTGCTAGCTATGGTAACTTACGTGAGTTAATTCACCTCTAAGCCTCAGACTTGACGACTGTAAAAAGGGGATAATGATGGCACCTATGGTGCGCACTGAAGAGTTTGTGCACAAAGAACTCCCAGCAGAGTGGCTGGTCCAAACCAAGTTGCCAATAAATGCTATGTATTAATAATGGTATTCTGACATGAGGTTGAGAGACTGGCCTATTTGGTTGGCATGGAAGTGAGGCCAGGAGGGTGAATGCGAGAGAGATATGAGAGGCAGCACAGAAGGAACATTGTGACAGATGGGGGCAAGGGCACAGGGGAGAAGGAAGGGTCAGAGAAGACTCCATAAATTATTGATAAATCATCTTTCTCTTTTGGTTCTTGGCATTGGGTTATTTTGATTTGAGCTGGCATTTTTCAGATAAAATAACAGGGAGAGAACAATTGAGAGTTTGATCTGATAGAATGTATCACCCGAGAAGTAACAGAATATCTGAGTGCACACCCATGGGGAAGAGGGCGGTGGGGGGTACGAGCTGGGGGGAGTGCAGCTTCCACCCCACCCCCCTTCTCCTCCTTCTCCATAGAAAGAGGACACCTGAAATCATAGGGGAAGATTTTACACCTGCCTCTACCGGTCAGATAACCTGGTCCTTAATCAGAACTCTTCGCTTTAAATCCATGTTAGAAAGAGACGGGATATAAATTGCAAATAAATAAATAATCAGGTCAACTCGTCCGCCTTAGGAATTAGTTTCTTCCCCAGCAAATGGAGGTCAGACCCATATAAGGGGAATAAGAATTGCCCGAATTTGAGACTGACCTCACTGAAAGGTCAGTCCTGGTACTGGAAGTCCCCAGCTGTGCTATTCCCCAAGGGGGCCTCGGAAATCCTGCATATTCTAGCATTTTCTCACCGGGAAGAGGTAATGGTGGCTAGGCATACATCTAACAGTAGTGGATATGATTTTCCATTAGCGTCTAGTCTCACCTGACAGAAGGGTAACTAGGGAATGAAAGATTGGATTTACAGAGAATCTTAAAAGATGCTTTAGTTTATTTGATGCCTTGCTACCAAAAATGTAGTCAGGAACCAGAAACATTGACATCCCTTGGGAGTTGGTAGAAATGCAGAACTTCAGGGCCCCATACTGTCAGACCAACTAAATCAGAAGCTGCATTTTAACAAGATCCCCAGGTAACCTGGGGGATCCCTGCATTTGAAAAGCTCTGGCTGAAGACAGGGATGTGGGGGTTTGCTAGGGAGAGAGAGAGATGAGTTTTATGGAAGACACACAGATGAGGCACTGGGAAGGTGGCAGAATAATGAAGGTCTTACAATTTCGCCTAGGGCTGGCTTTTGAGTGGTGTTTAGAATCTTGACTCATGACAAAAACCCTTGCAAGGAAGAGTCTTCACAAAGTTCTCTGAAACCCATAAGCATCACGTCAGCTCAGTTCCAGGTGCAGACCTGCCTGTCGACGACAGGTTTATTGAGCTCAGCGCGTGCTGAGCACTTGTCCTCTTCCTTTAAATTGGAAACAGATTGCAGCGCTGTAGGCAGTGTCATTGAGAAGGTGGCAACTGCCTTGTTCCATCTCCAAAGTCACCTAGAGTAAAAGTGGATTTGAATGTCGCTGGGCCACTCTGGTGGACTTTTGGGCCCCCCTGGGGTAATTTTCCAAATACCACCTCCTCTTCAGTTCATTTGCAGTTGAATTCCCTACGTTTGGGGTTCTCAAAGCATTATCCCCAGTCTCCCCCCCAACAGTAACCTCTGCATCACCTGGGAATATCAGAAACGTAAAAGTCTCAGATTCTACTCCAGATCTACTGAATCAGAAACCTGGGGGCTGGGACCCAGCAGTCAGAAACTAAGCCCCCAGGAGTTTCTGATGTCAGCTGAAATTTGCAAACCAAGGCCCTGCATTTTTGAAAACTTAAGTGGAAATGAAACAAATTTCCTTTGGCTTGCCTTTCTGGGTGATGGTAATGTAGCCTTTCTTCTTTGATGCCCATTGTATTTCTGTGCTATTAACAATAAGGAAAAAAAGTCAAGTTCTTGATATTTTATTTTATTTTTTAAAGATTTTATTTATTTATTTGACAGAGATAGAGATCACAAGTAGGCAGAGAGGCCGGCAGAGAGAGAGGGGGAAGCATGTTCCCCGCTGAGCAGAAAGCCCAATGCGAGGCTTGATCCCAGGACCCCGGGATCGTGACCTTAGCCGAAGGCAGAGGCTTAACCCACTGAGCCATCCAGGCACCCCAAGTTCTTGATATTTTAAAAAGTACTTTTGCAAGTAGTGTTCCCTATCCTACCACAAACACACACACATACACTTGTGAAACAAACAGTACAGGTGTCCTATCATATTTTCCATTTTAATTGATAAGGAACTGTCCCAAGTACACAGCTGTTTGATCTCCAGGAGTCAGGGTGACTTGGGTTTTGGGTTTTCAGGAAACATCCAACACAGAAATTCAGTAAGGTCTCATTCAGGAAGAGACACGTCCCCACTGATGAGGCTATTTTGTCTCATGTATTCTGAAGTTTTGTCATCTTTTTGGAGGCCTTGGAGTGACTGGAAAAGTGGAAAATCTTGGCCACCCTTTTATTATACTCACTGGAGCTGTGCATTTCTAGCCCTTTCCAAAGAAGGGGTTCAACAACCTGAGTCTGTCTTTGCTTAGAATCTGCAAGCCTCCATAAGGCCCAGATGCTGGGGTGAGGGCCTGGGGGCTCTTCTTTAAAAGGCAGGATGTGTCAGCCCTTTGGGGATTAGTGGGGTTTCATTACTGCCATAGGAGCGGCCATATCTTGCCCAATTCCCAGCGCCCCTGGGGGTGTACTGTGATAGAGCATATTGGACCACGAGTGGGAAGCCCAGGGTAGGAGTGGGCAGGAAGGCAGGACCCATCCTAAGAGAGCCCTCTGCAGACTGTGGTGCCCTGTGGCTTCTAGTTCTAGGTTACGCCTGAAAAGTAGTCTCTGAGAAGCTGCCCGGCTAACTGGGATGAGAAGATGTGGGTTCTGGTCCCTGTTGTCCTGATTCATTTGCTGTACAAGTTTGGGCAAGTCATGTAAGCTCTTGGGCACCATTTTCCTCCTCTATTACATGGAAGCACAGATACCTGCCCTACATGCCTCCCAGAGCTGTTGCAGGCCTTCTCGAGTCTGTCTCTGAAAGTGAACTGGAGCCTGGGCAAAGGGAAGGGTGGGCACTCTGCAGATGCTTCCTGTTGTGTGGTCCCCACAGCTCTGCCCCTCGAGGAGACCTCTGCCTTTCCTCCCCGCGGGAGCCGAGTAAATGCCTTTCATGGAGACCACAGAGGCTGCTTGCAACAGGGCCATGATCCTTCAGCAATGCTTTGAACGCCTGGACTCAGGGCCACCCAGAGGGGCCACAAGAGGGGCCCTCCTCTCTCTGTGCCCACAAAGCTCTGCCGCCCGTGCCCTCTTCCACCCAAAGCACACAATCCGACCCTGTGAAGACAGTCTCTGTTATGCCCTCCATGAAGCTGAATGGAGTCCATTCTCCTTCCTCTGTACCTTTTATCTCAAAGGATTCCTGAGCACACAATACACTTTACAGCCTGGTCCTCTGCCATTAGACAAGAAAGAGTCTTTCACTGACCAGTGCTGCTGAAATGCCACCACCTCCGCTGTGCGGCTGCCAGACAGCTGTTCAGAGCTGTGTAGAAAGCATCTCTCAATTCCGGGTCATTTAGAATGTTATATGCCAATGAGAGCTCATGGTGGTACCGAGGCCTGCAGGTTATATGAAAGCCTGCAGTTTCATAAAACGCACGCACAAACCAAAATCAACCTCCTGACAAGTTCCAAGAAAACCGGAGTGAATTTGTTGATATTTTGTTGGTTTGTTTTGCACAGGAGATCCAAAATTTGACCCTATCCATTTTTGTCCTTTTCAAAGTGGATAAACAATTGTTTATTACTATAAACAATTAGGCCTCTTAAAATGGGAATTGTGTAAATAAAATGTGAGAGTGGTATAATAAACTTTCCTTGGTCCTGTCTCTTAATAACTCTCAATATCCATGTGTTTTGCCTAATGCAATTCCACAGAGGGTCTGCTATGTGCCAGAGCTGGAGAAGTTGAGGGGCTAACATGAAGTGAACAGTTTCTGGCCTCACAGTCAAGTACGTTCAGATGTTCACATTCCCTATGTAAAAGGAAAGGGCTTGGGGGTAATTTCGGACCTCTGACTCTTCTTCACAACAGATGGGCCTCTCTTGGCCAAATACCCAACTAGAACAGTGCTGGCAGCCAAAGGCTATCTCAGCCTGCCCTCAGTTTCCCTCTTACTATTGAAAGGAAATCCAGAGCAAATACGGGGAGCTTTTTAATAATTATTGCATAAACAACTTTATAGTCATGATACCAGAAATGACTGTTGGCATTTGGGGTTCATTCCTAGTGCTCATTACATCCAAACATAATTTTTATTAAGTTTGCCTTCAAAGGGATGATTCAGATTTTTATTGTGTCGTTTAGATTTTATTTCTTTAACTGCCCAAATAAATGCCCCCAAACAAAGGACATTTGAGTTCTGACTATACCATTGATCTATACATGTGGGTCTGATACAACGCTTAGCACCCCACCACCTCCACTTTTCCACTTCTGCTTTTTTTGTGGGTGGTAGCTATTTCCAACATCAACAGGATCCTTCTACAGAATCCTTCAGGAGTACAAAGGGAGTAGGAGGAGGGAAATTGTGATGGCTTAAAATCTGTTCAAAGACTCAAATTTGTGTTTTCCACAGAACCACATAAAGCCAATTGTCGACAATTGGCTAAACACCAGTTTGTGTCAGAGCTATGGTGGAAACTTGCCAGAAGCCTACAGTGACTATATGAGCTCTATAAGCAAGAGTCCTTAGGGAGAGCTGGTCAGCAAGATGAGATAATCATGGGAAACAATTTGAGAATACTCCAGAATGCTATGTCATTAAGTACTCAATTTTCTGTGGTAGACTTCAGGGGTCGGTTGGAGTTGGAATTTAGCTGGGAGGAGGTATTAATTTACACAGAGGGAGATCAGAGTGATGGGTAGATACATTTATGTATTGATGAGCTAGGGTGAAAAACTTTTTGTTGGAACAATAGCTTTTAAACAGTTGACCATTGAGATGATCCATGGATGGCCACATGGCCATTCCATAGATTGGTAAATTTGCTTCTGCAGCTCCAACTTTTGCCCCCTCCTCCCTCAAGGTCAGTCTTCCTAGGGAGCTCCTCCATAGACAGATGGTTGACTGCTAGTGATACCACTCTAGAGGTATGAAATTGCACAGTGGATATTTCTGGATCATCTAATCAGCAATTCTCCCATTTGTATGTACATTACGATTACTTGGAGGTCTTAGTGAAATCACCAATGGCTGGGTCCTATCCACAGAGTATCCAGTTCAGTGGGTCTGGGGCTTGAGATAGGACCAGAGACATTTGCATATTTCCCAGGTGATGTTGATGATACTGGTCCAGGGACCACACTTTGAGAACCACCAATCTAATCCATTATCTTTGTTTACAAATGAGGAAATTGAGGCCCAGAAACTTCAGAGTTTAAAGAACGTCTTAGAAAGTGGTTGCCTGTCACACCCTCACTGATCACTCTGTGCCAAGCCCAGTCTGACTTTGCTTGGATTTGAATTGTCTGAGAGCTGAGCCTCTCTAATCTCAGTGCAAGTTCTTGAATATTTAGGAACAGATCTGCCCCAAGGCAAGAGGGATAAACCCGCTAACTCTGAGGGTTTTAAGGCTATGGAAATATTATATTAATAAAATACTTTTTTTCCTGCAAATTATTAATTTATTATGTCCCTGATTTTATAACCTGTAGGTGGCAGTGCCTTCCTTCTGTATACACAAGCCAGATGCTGGGCCAGTTTCATTTCCTGAGGCGCTAAGAAGGCTGTATAATGCATACTGTAGGGGGAGATGAGGCCACCCAGCCCAGTGACTCCAGGGACAGTGGAATCAGATAACAGGGCTTAGTATTCTGAAAACTATATTTTTCCTGAGTACCCAGGAGGGCTTAACACTTAAAAATGTAAAAATGTAAAAAATTTTAAATTGTAATGTTTTTATTTTTTCATCTTCTTGTTTAACTAGTTACATTCTTAGTCTTGGCACAGGTTCTAAAATTTAAGATCTGTGAAAAGCCAGAAAGCAGCACCATAGAGAAGTGGGACTATTGAAATGCCACAAATTTATTCTAAGAGAGCATTCTTCAGTGGAGAGGTTTCTAGCCACCAAAGCACTCTTTTATTGGTGAAAGTTGGGGGTGGGAAGGAAGAAACAGAAAAGTATGATTCTAGGAACCACATTGTAGACATGCCGAAGGGAGGTTCGAACAAGTGAGTGATTGTTCATTAGCTACTGTCAATGATTAAACATGAATTCCCCATTTCCATATGACCCATGACTTGCAGATGACCTGTTGGTACATGATTTCCATTTCGTCAGCAGTCACTGACATGAAAAAATAAAACTCAGTGTATGTTCAAAAGGAAAATGAAATCACATTGTAAGAGGCTGAGGTGCACACTTGCAAATACCCAGGACTGCACACTCGTACACTCTGTTTCCCGAGACCCCAAGGTCGGTTCCTTTCCCAGCATCACTTGAAAATCACTGAACTCTCTCCATTGCTGCCCTGTGCCAGAGAAACAAACTCTGATCTGATGCCTTTTGACCATTCCCTCCTTTCTGTCTCCACAAAGGGGACCATGATTTCCCAGTGCTGATTTCTCTCTTCTAAGTCATGCGAAGATCAATTAGTTCCATCTTAGTCAATTTCCTTTGTTGTACTAACATACTATTACAAACCGAAGCTGTGGTCCCCAGGTTACCCGCAGAGTGGATTTAGCCCCTCATTTGGCATTCAAGGATGTAGGGTTAGTTTCCCTGTTTCCTACCCTCCTTCTCTGCATTGGCTCTGAACCTCGCATCATTTCCAAAATGATTTCATGCCTGTGGTTTTGTACATTTTGTTCCCTCTGAAAAATTCCTGGTCATTTTTGAGGATTAACTGTCATTTGGGGGAAGCATTTCCAGACTCCTCCAGACAGCACCATGCTCTGCCTTTAATACAGCTTTCAGCACATCGTAGTGTAATGTATATGTTGACATGTCTTTCTCCCAGCCCTTTCCCTCATTTTGTTCCACTCCCCCAACCCTTCCTGCCCCCATGGGTCAATGCTATGAGAGTAGCGACCATCTCATTCATCTTCATATCCCTAAGACCTAGCATAAACCCGGGCAGATAGTAGGTGCTAAGTAAAAATGTGTGGGTTTCTCATCAATGCATCCTATTCAAGATGCTTCTTTCTTTTGTTTCTTCTGGGAAGCTCCTCTGGTCTTGATTTCAACCTTTCTCTTACCCTATTATTTCATTCTGAAGAGACAAATAACTTGAATTCTACAAGTGATAGGTTGGTATCAATGAAAAGATGAAAACATTGAAGTGGAACACTTGAATGATGATGATTCTTCTACTACTCCTACTCTAAAATCAGCCTCATGGTATCCCCAAATCTTGGAAAGTTGCCTGAATTCCCTTTCAGAATGTTCACAGAAGTTTTCAGCTGCTCCTTTGTCTCTCCTAGATGAACTGACCTTTCCTAGAGCACCAGAATTCAAATAAATAGAAAGGATTTATTTGTGGCTGTTGCATGTTCACTGTCAGTTTCAAAAAAATGTTGCACTGGACTTGCTTTCATTACAATAGTGAGCTATTTCTGATACTTTGTGGGTTGGAGAGGGTATTGTGGCCAAATCTGTGGTCAGCTCTAACACTCTAAAAACTTTTTAGAAGAAAATGGGTTTCACATTTAGTAACTGACCCAAAACTGAACTTCTTGAACACGTCCTATGTTTTAATGTAAGAAACTTGGCAGTGCATACATTTGATATCAATATGCAAGAGTGATCAATTCTCCCATTGCGTTCCATACAGGGCAGAACCCGAGGCTGGAGACGTACGCCCGCCCACGTGCTGGGATATCTCCCATGACTCTTAGGAACACATACCCTTCATAATCCCCAGTGACCTATCTTTCTGTTTCCTGTAGAAATGGGGATAAAATGGGATGCAACTGGGGTAAACGGGAGGCAATCCTTTAGGCAAGGGCTGTCCCGTCCCATGCGAAGGATGAGGGAACGGTGTCATAACATGGGTGAGGCTTTGTAATTCAACTTGAGAATCAGTGACAATGACCGACAGAGCCTGATGTGCCTTCTTGCTGAGGTTAGTGCGCCTAGAGGCATGGAAATAAATGATGTAAAAGTTAAAAAAAAAAATCTTGAAAGAAATTGCCTCTTGCTTTGTTGTTTAGTGTGCAAGCAAAGACACTGATTGTTCGGGAAGTCAGGGATTGAATGTGTCTTAAAATTTCCAGATGGAGACTATGGCAGAACAGTCAATACCGTGAGGTGGCTGGCAGGACTGAGTCAGGCTGGAAGAGGAGCATGCTGATGGGAGGGAGACAGCAGAGAGAGGAGAGCTCAACAATAACCCTGGGAGACACTTTGGACCCACGGACACATCTTCTCCCGGTGACATCCATTGGGAGCAGGAATTAAAATATGAAACAGCACAAGCCCGGTGAGAACGCAAGTGGATAGGTTTTATCCACAGCTGCCACAGCCAGGTGGTATGTTTGATAGTGTGACACAAGAAATCACCATAAAGAACTTCAGGGTGTGCAGGAAGAGCTTTCCAGATAGCACTCATGTTAGAAATTATTTTCTTTTTATCCAAAATTTAAGATAATTTAGAACACCTTCCTACCACGGCAGTGCAGAAGAGAAGGCATTTTATAGCAATTATTTTGCAGAAACATTTTCATATTGGAGTAAAATAGATCTGGAGAATTTCAGCTTTGCATACGTATGAAATAGGAAACTAGCAACCAAAATACCTAAAGCGAGAGAAACACATTAAAAACAACCACAAAGAAATAAACCACACATTGTTGGAAGGCTGACCTCTAAGCATGGTAACTGCATGAATAAATATTATATATATATATATATATATATATATATCCACATTTATTTTTATTAAACATAACATATATATAAGATAATGTATTTATATAATTTATATGTAAAGTTTAAAGAGTAGCAGTGAAATGAACACCAATGCATTCACCAATAAGCTTACAAAATAAAACAGTTGATGCTCCTGCATGTTCATTCTGACCTGATTCCTCTGCCTGCCTTTTAGAGCTAACCACTGTCTAGAATTTTTACCACATCTGCATCCCTCATAGTTTAGCTTTAAAGTTTATACAAGTGGAAGATAATACTGTATATATATATACACATACACACACACACACACACGCGCACACACACACACACACACACACACACACATATATATATACTCCTAGAACTTTCCCCTGTCATTTTTGTGCTTCAAGAATTCTGTTTTTTTCTTGGTGTGCAGTATTTCATTTTATGAATACCATCGTTTATTTGTTCAGACTCTTGTTAATGGACGTTGAGGCTCTTTCTAGATATGACTATTCCAAAAATGCTGATATGAACATGCTTGTCGTGTTGGCTGGAACACATGTGCAGGAGTCTACCAAGATCTGAATAGTTATTTAGTAGGAAATGCACATCTTCCATTTGATTAGGTTATGACAAGTTGTTTTCCTACTGAAGTGGCTTGCCCTCCTCCAGTAGCGGAGAGGAATTCTGATTGCTCTACATTCTCTCTAGCCTTTGCTGTTGCCAGACTTCTGCATTTTTGCCATCTGCTGGGAGCAAAATAGTTGTGGTTTTATTTTAAATTTTCCCTTTCAATGAGGTTGAGCATATTTTCATATGGTTATTGGCCGTAAGCATTTCTTCTTCTATGAACTGTCCAATTTTTAATTTTTAATTCTTGTCTATAGACTTGCAAATAAGTTTTGTCTGCTGGAATGTCAGTTGACTCTGTGGACTGGTGAGTCTTGTCTCCATTTGCAAATTCATTTCAATATTCCCAGTCTATAAATGTATTCTTTGGATTCTCCTTTGAGCTTGGTTCCCCCACTATAATTATTTAAATAAAACACTTAACACATGTCCACTTTATATTTATACAAGAACCGTGATTTTACCTTATTTTGAAAGTTATCTTCAATAAACAAAGAATGGGAATAACTTGGGTAAAATAAAATACGTGAAAAAGTTTTGAAGTCTTGGTTTACAATAGCTCTAATACAAGTCATTGGTATAATATAGCTGTTGCTTTGGTTCTTTGGATATTAAGTACTTAGTTTAGAATCACTATTCCAAACCACTGGTCAACTTTTCTTATTTTTAAGCCAATAACTAATTGTCTTGATGATGGTTGCTATTAAGCATGTTTTAAATCTGGTATAGCAAGCCATTATAATTATCTTGGTTAAAAGAACACTTCGATATTCTTGATAGTTTATTCTTCTAAATGAATTACTCTCTGAGTTTGTCAGAGTCTATAATGTATTCATTTGGGATCTTGGTTTTGCATAAAATCTATAAATATTTGCTTAGGAATTATTGTCATTACTACTGTATTTGGTTTTTCCAATAAGAAGCAATATATATCTCTCCAATTATTCCTCTCATCTTTTATTTCTCCCATTAAGAGTTTTAAATTTTATTTGAATAATTAAATCATTTATGTCTTAAATTAAATAAATATGCTTTTAATGGTTTCAATCGTAATAGAATCTTTTTTATTGTGTCTCTAGCTATTTGTCATGGGTCTAAAAGAATGCAATTGAGTATTATATTTGTTTTTTTTCCTAAAATGTTATTATCAACCTTTCAGGGAAATTTACTGTATTTTTATCCAATAAATACCACCAGCATTTCCAGTGCTGTTTTTAAAAAGTGTTTTTAAAAAGTAGTTAAAAAAACCAAATAGATGTTCTTAGTTTGAAAATAGTCTGCATTCAACCTGGAGAAAACCAAAATAAGAAAAATTTTAGGCGTTCCTTTTCTTTCTTTAAAGATACCTTGAGTAAAGAATGCTTCACTTTTTGGGTAAGGTTATTTTGGGATGAGGCAGTTAGAAACACCAACACACATTATAAATCTTTCTGGTCGATACTTGACCAAAGATAATTTAGTACTACCATGGGTTCAATCAATGTCTGCATGTGTAGTCCAGGGCCCAGGAGAATATTTACTCGAAGATACTACTTGGAAATTCTGCACTATCTCTTCAGCATTCTTCTGAGTGTGAGCAGCATGCAAAGAGATCAAAAGTTTGAAATTAATATTAAAAGATAAACTGGAGTCAGATTTTTCTTAAAAGTTAATATGTTTTTCTATTCATTTCCAAATTTCCCTTTCTTCTTTTTTCTTTCTTTCTTCTTTTTTCTTTTTTTTGCTAGTCACCATCTGTCTTTAGTTATAACTTCACTCAATTTCCTTTGCAATTCTTTTTTCTAAATTAAAAAAATTTTTTTTTCTAAGTATTTTCTAAACTTCAGTTGTTTGAACTTAAGAAATTATGAAACCCTTCTGGGTTTCCATTTTCTTATTTGCAAAATGAGAAAGAAAAAGTTTTGCATGTCTCCCTGGGTGGTGGTTTGAATCCTATAAAATGGTTAGGCTGTCTTCTCCTTTGTAAGAGCAGTTGGCCATTTAGGACCACATCAACTAAATTCAACAAGAATATGTTCAATCTACTTCATGGCTGCCATGGTTCCATGTAATGACAGATGAATGTAAATATAAGTGAAGTACAAAATAAAGTTCCTGTCTTCCAGAGAAAATGCTTCTCAAATAGTAACATGCACACAAATCTCCTAGAGTCTCAAGTGACAGACTCTGATTCAGTTAGTCTAGGGTGGAATTTAAGGTTCTACATTTCTAACAACCTCTAAGAGATTGGGAAGAACTCCATATCCTTGTGTATCCAAATAGATCACTCTGGGCCAGAGCAGGGAAGGTGGGACCAGGATACAACTTGAGATTCCTGCCGCTCTTGGTGAGGAGACAAAGCAGGCACATTACAGTCTTAACATGAATGAAGAAAATGGTTCATCTTTTGTAGGATTCTGTGGATTCATGCATTTAAAGATGCTTGAAATGGCTTCTGACAAAAAAGTAGAAGAGTAGTTATCCAAGAAACAATGGGACTTAGTTTGCTGTTGGAGCTCGCTATTACATATACATGTGCATATGAAAGTTAGGAGAGCTTAGGCATATGTGTAATACTTACGTGCACATAGGATCTTGTTATCCTTCAGGATATTTTTTGTTTCTTTAGAGACAAGTCACATGCTTTGTGTTTGCAATATTACCAAAAGCAGTATTTAGGCTTCACTAAGCACCAATTAGGCTCCCAGAATAGTCAGAAGCAATTCCTTCCTACATGCCAATCAGCTTGCTCTGGAATGAACATGTTGCTGTTCTCATCCCCAAGGGTGGTCTGCAGCCTGGCTACAAAACTGGGTGAATTTCTCTTCTGGGCTTACTGACTCAGTTGCTTTGGTGTCCCATCACTTGATGACCTAGCGCCTGCTTCTCCCTGATGGTCCTGATCATCTCCACTCTAATTCCCATGTTTACACCCTTTCTTACTATCAAATCTGTGTCATCTTGTGTCTATCCCCTGACACTGGAGCTATTGCAATAAACTCACTCAGGCCCCCCTGAACTCCTGACTTTAGTCAGAGAGATTAACTAACTGTTCCCTGAGCAGGCATTCTGCTTTCTTCTCCATGCTTTATCTTTCTTCTGGAATGACCCTTCTCTTCCATTCTCTCTAGCAGGTCCTACCCATCCTGAGCCTACCTCAAATCCTGCCTACTTTGTACAGTCTTCCAAGATTCATACTTCCTTATTATGAGTCCCTCAGTAAGTTATTGTTCTACTGTCCATTGACAATCATTTCCTGTTGTGTTATTACTTTCCTATTGCTACTTCCCATTGTCATTTAGAACTTACATTCATCTCTTTAAGACTTGATGTCTTGGTTCTCCTGTCACAGCTTCTCAAAGTTTGGATCTAAAGTTTGGATCTTATATGATTTTTCATATTGTATGGAGTCTCATACAAGTAAATGTAAAAAGTTGCTTTGACTTGATGAGCTAATTCTACAGATTTTCAGGATGATCTTGGTGAATATAGAAAGCCATTCAGTTAAAATGTTAACTGGGGCTTCCACCGGCTTAACTTTAGAAACCTGGATAGGAATGGAAGGAGGAATGGAAGTTGTTCTGATTCCCTCCCAAATATCCCCCAAATGACCCTTCCCTGGAACCTGCCCCTCCTGTTGTGCTGGCCCTGTTGCCATGGAAACATGTCCTCTGCTGTGGTCCTGCTTCCAAGCTGCCATGTAAGAAAAGATGGAAGGACGAGTATTACTTAGGTCTACCAGTCCTCATTCTACTCTTATTCCCCTCTCAGGTAGGACTGTGGCATCTCTCTAAGGAGGTGTACACACCGGAGCTGGGAAGTGTAGCTGAGGGCATGGGCGAACATGTGAATGCTGGAAGGGGTGTTCCCCACAGGGGGTCAATATCTGAGATGCACTCATCACACACACCTTGTCTCCATCCTCAGAACTCTCTGGCCTGTGATCTGGCTCTGTCTTTCGTTCTTCTTTGGGGAACCAGGAGTCTTGGCTGGATGGCAACTCTAGCCAACCAGGTATGGTTCTCTGTGCCTACTCTATGTGGGAGAGGTAGGGCAGGGCAGGCTCCCCCCTCAGAGAGGCAACTGAGCCCCTACACACATGGCCTCCCTTCTGGGTACTAAGGGATGGTCTTAGCTTCAGGGGTCCAGCATTGGCTTCAGGCTATTCTTTTTCCCTTCCCTCCAATCCTCATCCTTTCTATATCACTAAGTTATGCCACTAAGAAAGGCAAGGCTCTAAATAGTTACTTCTGATCGTCGACGTCTGACATGTGTTCAGCTCTCAAAAATCATAGCTGCCACCCAGGAAAATGACTGGGGAGAAGCCAGCTTTCTCTTCTGCTTTGATCTCTGCTGGCAGCCACAAGACTGCCAGGCCATCTTGTCCTGATGAGGTCATCTTGCAGCCACACCCTGGCTACCTGACCCACGGGCTCAGCTTTTCTTTCCTCTGCCCATTCCCTCATCTGAGCCTCATTTTCTGTTCCTAGAAAGACAAATGTTAATGAATGAACCTCCTCCTTCTGGGTGAAGGCAGGGCACCAGGGGCTGGAATCAAGGGAACAAAGAAAGGGTGAAGGATTGAGCAAAGAGATTAAGGCAAGGTAAGTGGGGCTCAAGAGTAGCATCCGGGTTTCATTATCAGTTCC
Organism: Lutra lutra; assembly: GCF_902655055.1. Lineage (NCBI taxonomy): Eukaryota > Metazoa > Chordata > Mammalia > Carnivora > Mustelidae > Lutra > Lutra lutra. The sequence continues at coordinate 66,994,576 of NC_062284.1, read as the reverse complement.
TTTAATCCTTAATGGGTCAAGAGCGCAGGTTTGGGGAGGGGTAGGGGACCATGTAAGAGGAGCTGCAGGGTAAAAATATTTATGATGTTTGATCTTAAATGCAAGAATAATAATAGAGTGAGTGTCAAACCCAAGGAAGCTTATTTAGAGCTCCCGTGGGATGATCTGAGAGTTGCTGAGAAATCTTCCCTACTTATCTCTTCCTATCCCCTTCAAAAAAAAAATGAAATCTCATTCATCACTAATCACAGAACTTGAAATTGCACATTAGGATTTTTTGAGTATTAAGATATCTTAACTCCTAAAGTCTTTAGTTAAAAAAGCAGTGTCTTATAGACAAGATGAAAAAAAAAAAAAGATTATTCAGAGTTATTTAGATATTTGGAAAATAATGTAATTATCCCTTAGTAACTCCATGAGCCAAAATAATTTCTAGTCTAACATAATACTTAAATGTAAAAACAAAAACCCCAAATCTTCAAAATACAAGAATATGGATAAATGTTTACTTATTCCACCAGAAAAGCCTCTCTAAAGCAATGGGAAAAAAATATGAAGGAAAAAAGTAAGTTTGACTACATAATAATTTAAGAATTCTGTTTGTTAGAATAGACTATAAACACTATTAAATTGTAAACGTCAAATTGGGGGAACTTGCAATAAATATGGCAGGGGACTGATATCATAAAAGTATAAAGAGCTTTTCCAAATCAATATAAAAAACTATAAGCTCTCCATTGGAAAATTGGTGAAAAAAATTATGAAGACAATTCACAGATGAATTAAACATTCAATTTTACTAGCAATCAAAGGAATGCAAAATAAAATGCTGAAGAAATACTATTGGTTTTTTTTTTTAGGTGGATTTTTTTAAAAATTTTATTTTTTTCAGTATTCCAAAATTCATTGCTTATGCACCACACCCAGTGCTCCATGCAATACGTGTCCTCCATAATACCCATCATCAGGCTCATCCAACCGCTGACCCCCTTCCCCTCCAAAACCCTCAGTTTGTTGTTTTGGTAAGAAATTGACATTAAAAAGACAGTCAAATGGAACTCAGGTGACAGTGAGATCTCCAACTTGATGTTCCCCTCCTTCCTAACAGAGCCTTCCTGACTGGCCCTCTTTCTACTCCTTCAGGACCTAAACTTGTCCTTCAGCATTTCTGTATCTTCCACTATCCCGAATGGTCTTTGTTTGCTGTGGGTGTTTGCCTGGGTATCTGGGATTGTGTTGAGAAGGAGGGAACAGAGCAGGAAGGGAAGGAAGTCTGAAATAATTATGTCATATTTCTAGATCCATTCCTTTACTTAGAAGAATGTCTCACACTTACTCTAGGCCAAATAGCCTCTGATTCTCATTGCCAAGTTTAATAGACACTTCCGGTGGAGAATGACTCTACTATGGCTTGGAAGCCATTAACTCTAGCCTTAATTAATTGATAAGGGTTACTCTCTGGGTCCGTAATTGCCCCATTAGTTCCTGCCTATCTTCTCTGGACCCGTTGCCTGGCGAGGGCTCTCTATTTGGCAACTTTAGTGCTGTTTTCTTCACTTTTCTAGAGTTTTGTCATCTTAATTCTGTGTTCTGTCACATTGCCCACCCTCCACCCCCCACTGGGGTGAATTCCCACTTTCTCTGCTCTCTGCCTCTATTCTCTGCTTGCTAGAAAAAGACATGGGACCACCCTGGCTGCAGTTCATGTCCTGGGCCATGTCAATCTCCTATTGATTTTCCTAGGCTCTTCCCATAATGGCTAGTCTAAACATGTTCTAATATCCACAAGGCTCCTCTAATAATAGTAATAGTAATAACAACAACAATACATTGAATTTTACACTTTATGATTCCCTTCATGCCTAGCCAAGTGATAACACTTATGAGTTGTCCAAATAATCTCTCTCAAACTGAAACTACTTGAGGATATATGGAATGTGAGTCACGAGTTCCTGAACCTGTGCCTCTGACTTTCTGATGAGCTCGCCATTTTAGCAGCCAGAGTATTTTAGCACCTTTCTTGACCTCTTATTACATAGTTTCATCTTTTCAGAGAACAATTCTATCATTTCTTGTCTAGCTTGAGTTTCGTCCTCCCTGCACAAAGGAAAGATGAGGTAATCCAAGTAACTGCTTGTTCTGTTTGGAAAGAGGGCCAGAGACACCAACATCCAAAATAATTTTCTTTTTTTATTTCTTGAGCATCCAAAAGTGTGTGTGCTCTAATGGCTTTGAATGTCCAAATAATTATCATCTGGGTGGAGAGAGGGCAGCGTGGAACCAAGGTCCGTTCCTTGTTCCTCAGTAGCCCCTGTGTCACCCACTGAACAGTGGACCAGGTAGCTTTGGCAGGTATGGCCTTGGGCTATGGAACCCTTCAGGCCAAGGGTGAAAATTAGGGCTCCCTGCTCCAGGGGTTGTTGCTCATCTGTCCCCTCTTTGGAAGTGGTGGCTTGTCCAATCCCATTTCTGTCCTTAGCACATGCACATGGAAAACTTCTGCCTTTCTTCATCTTGAAGTGGTCATTGGCACAAATATCAGTCAGGTCTTCCCCCACTGTGTTCCACGTAATACTTGTTCCACAGAAGATCAATCAAGTCAGGTTTCCACAGTCAGCTAATGCAAGATCAAGTTTCATTTCTCAGAGTCTTTAGCATGTGAGGATGGTTCCTAAATCTCATCGGGAGGGAGACAAACCATAAGAGACTCTTAATCTCACAAAACAAATTGAGGGTTGTGGGGTAGGGAGAGGGTGTGGAGTTATGGACACTGGGGACGGTATGTGCTATGGTGAGTGCTGTGAAGTGTATAAACCTGGCGATTCACAGACCTATAACCCTGGGGCTAATAATACATTATATGTTAATAAAAAAAAATAAAATTAAAAAAAAAAAGATGGTTCCTAAATCTCCAAGAAGGATGACGTTTTAAAAATTTGTATGACTAAAGAACTTTTCTATATGGCTGAAAATTAGAGCATTAAGCATTCAATGCAAAAAGTTTTGGGGAATGCTGCTTAATGCTAGTATAAACATACAGTAACATGGTATTTATTTACTTAGCATGTAAGAGAATGAGCTATTGTGCAGCTATGAATTTTCTGGATGACTGATCCCATTTGGGATTTTGAATCCCATTTGGCCAATGATGTTTCTGGAATATATTACTTATAAGGTGGGGTACCATTTTGAGATATTTGCTATGTTTGTTCTTCTCTGAATTTATCTTTTTTGCTTTCCTCCATCCAAGCAGAGTCAGCCTTCTTTGGTTCACTGTCTCAGAAAAGGACTCTAACAGCGTGGAAGGCAGAAGTAGCCCGCACACCCATCTGACTTTTGTGCTCCAAAGGCCCAGGCTCTTAGAACAACATAGAGTGTTTGCAGGAGGGATGAAAGAAAGAGGATTTGGGGCATAGAAACAGAGGGGAAGGATAATCCCCCAGACTGAGAATAAATGTACCCCTGAACAGAGGGAGTAGAAGCGGGAAGAACAGAGAAGACACAGAGAGAAGGAGAGAAGAGGGGGGGAGGGAGGAGAAGAAAGGGGATGGGTGGAGACAAAGCACAGACATCTGGGCCTAGAAAGGAATGCTTGAGTGGTGCCTCCAAGGAGAAGGGCCAGGCACAGCTTTGTAGGAAGATCTTTATTCTCCAAGACTAGCTCAAAAGAAGCAGTGAACCAAAGCTAGAGTGAGAACAGGTGTGCTGATAGCAACAGAGATCTCACCTGTGTGTGCAGGTGACTCAGGGGCCACTTCCCCAGTGTTTTGACATTATTGACATTCCCTGGGCCCTTTGACATAACCTCAGAGTGGGATGGAGGGGTGCTATGAAAGCTTGAGGTTTGAATTCCTAATCTGCTTATGGGGGTCCTCAATAGAAATGATTGTGAACTAAAAATGTTCAACTTTTTGCAAACCTTGCTTTTGTGAAGCATCACGCAGTCTGTTTCACGGTTGGGACTGGTTCAGTGTCAGGTCCAGGGGGTCTGTTGAGGAGGAGGCAAATTCACCCCTACCTCACCCCCTCCCACCATTGTTGCAGGCTCTACTGATTCTTCAGTTTTTGCATCTTCTTTTTGTATATTTTTCCTATCTTCAGCAAAGCTCTCACTTCCCAGTACTTATCACAGGCATACATAGTTCTAGCTCTCTCTTCTCCTTTCCAAATTTGCTCTCCTTTATGGGCCTTGGCCAGGAAGCCACAAAATGAAGTTTCTTGGAAGTATTTCTAAAGGGGGAGGAAATCAGTTGTAAGAGTCAGCTTGCTTCCCTCATCTCCAGAGTAAGAGAGCTGTAATAGATCATTGCTAAGGTCCGGTCCAGCTCTAACATGTTACGATTGCTCTGAATAGAGTGTATGAGCTTTTATGTGCTGTCTTGGAGCATCTACTTTCCCATTTCCTGATTCCCAGCAGTGTTCTCAAGGGATGAAGTTGCTCAGCTGTGACCTCTTGAAAAGTAACATTATTTAACTTGGTGTTTTTGCTCAATTCACAATTCATCCATTCGTTATAAAAATTATCAAGCATCTACTGCATGCTCAGTGCTTACTGTATAATTAGAATAGAATGACTACTATAAGATCTTCCTCAAGGAGTTCACAGGCTAGAGTGTGGATTCCCAATCTCTTCTGCAGTCATGCCACCCTTTGGGAATTAGATGAAAGCCCGTTGTATTAGAGACCAGTATTTATTGAACGCTTAATATGTGCCAAGTTCTGTCCTAAATGCTTCAAAAATAGCGCGCCTTGTTCTTAAGTATCTATGAGGTAATTGCTATTATCTGTATCTTCAGATGAAGAAATAGAGACCCACACATGAGGACACATGGCTAATTAAGCAATGGGACCCACGGTTCACTCCCAGGCAGTGCAAACCTCAAGCGCACATTTCTCATCGGGGATAATGGTGTTTCTGAAATCAACAACAAAAACAACATGGTAACAACAACGATGGTTTTTGAGAATTGATGTCACATGTCAGGCACTGTGTTAAGCTTTCTACATTGGTTACCTCATTTCATGCTAGCAACATCATGAATGGGTACTTTCATTATCTATATATTTCAGTAGAACCCCCCTTGGCTTGAAAAGGTTAAATAGCTTGTTTTGAAGTACACATCTAATAATGAGGGGAGAGGGGGTACAGAGTGCAATTTTGGTACACAGTTTGATAGTTCATGAACTTCTTGTCCTATGGCCAAGAGGAGGAGATAGATGAGAAATATATTGATTTGTGGCCATGCAGTGAGAAGTGCTATGGGAATAGCATAAATCATTCTGCCGGATTAGGGGCAGTTTCCCAGAAGAAGGCATATCTGAGCTGAGTTTAAAGGATAAGTGGGAACATACATTGGACCCCACGGGGAGAAGGCCCTTGAGGGCAGAGGAAAGAGTGCATACAAAAGGCAGGAACAGGAAACAATAATGTAGTCCCTGCAAGCTGCAGACTTGAGTGTTCCTGGGCAGGGTAGGGATGAGTGAGTCTGAGAAGGCAGGCAGGAGTCAGGGCACACAGAGCCCAGGTATCACCAGGCATTTGAACTCTGGGGAGCCAGTACAGGCTTTATGTGTGGGAGTGCCTTGTTTGTGCATCATAGATGGATGCTTCTAGCAGCATGAGGCAGGGAAGCTAGAGGGGACCACTGGACCAGAAATAGAGAAAAGTAAATCAGACTATTATGATCAATGCTAGATGTGATGAGAGTTGAAGTAGAGACACTGATAGTAGAAACTAACTTGAGAGATATTTAAGAGATAAAAATCAAAGAATGGTAGGATGAGTGGGAGAGTCTAGGAGACTCCCAGGCAAAGCCTGGGGCCTGATTTGTCAGCTGTCTGGAAGCCAGTCTAGAAAAGTTGGTAAAACAACACAGAAAATGAAATGAAATGGTAAAAATCATATTGACCAGTTTCCTTTAGGGATATTCCTGACTAGAGTCAATGGTATGTAACCTCCATGTGCTATATGATGTGGATGAAGTGGGGCTGGGAGGCAGAGGTGCCCTGGAACCAGCATCAAGTGTTATGGGTTGAATTATGTACCGCCCCCCATTTGTATATAGAAGTCCTACTCTCCAGAGCTTCACTTGGAATGTGAACTTATTTGGAAATAGGATCACTGCAGATGTAATTAATTAAGGTAAGATGAGGTCATACTGGAGTGTGGTGAGCCCCCTAACCCAGTATAATTTCACAAAGGGGAAATTCAGACACAGACCCATGCATGGGGACAGTGCCACATGAAGATGAAGGCAGAGGTCAGAGTGATGTCTCTGTAAACCAAAGAACACCAAAGACTGCGAGCAAACCACCGGAAGTGAGGACAGAGGCCTGGCACAGTCCTTCTCACTGCCCCTGGAAGGAATCAATTTTGCCGGCGACATCTTGGTTTTGGACGTACAGCCTTCAGAACTGTGAGAATAGTTTTGTGTTGTTTTCAGTCATTCAGTTGGTGGTATTTGTTCTAGGAGCTCTAGGAAGCTAACACAGCATGTAAGCTCAGATATTCTCCAAACTGCCTTCTTAGGACATTCAGAGGGAACAACCATCCGGATTTGCCTGGAACTATGGGATTTTCTCAGGACACTGGATATTCAGTGATAAAAATCAAGGAAGTCCTGGGCAAACTGGGATGAGTTGGTCACCGTAAGAGAGTGGGTCTGCTTAACTGTGACTTGAAGATGTGAGGCCAGAGCTGAAGTTCTCAGGACAGTAGGGAGTGGGGAGTACCGCCCCAAGAGGCCTTCCCATACTCTTCCCACAGGCAGCTCTGATGGACTCCTCCAAAATGTCTGATCATCTTTTAATAAATGCTACTTTGAAGGGCCATCAACTTTGTCCTGTCTTGGTCATACCCAGTCTTCTGAGTGGCTGGTGGTACCATTCTCTGAGCGAGGTAATGCTAGGAGTGGAGAAGGCATGGCAGGACACAGGATGTCCATTTAAGGCAACCAAGGGCGTGTATTGGTCATAACAACCAGATGGAACCAAACAGGAAGTATATCTGGGATATGGATCTTCAGAGGGAGGAAAAGTGGGAGAAGCAGCTGATATTCCAAAAGGGTGCATAGGATACAGGGCCCTGGATCACTCCAAGTCATTGATGATGAGGAATCTGTAGTGAGAAGGGAAGTAGGGGCAAGGGGAGAATGTAAAGCAGGCAGAGAGAGAGATAACCTGACTTTGTCAATAGGGTAAAAGAACTGGGCATATGGAATGTCTGAGTACATTCAGACACCCTCATGGATGCTATTATGCCATCCTGCTGAGAAGACATCCATCCTCACTGGCTCTTTCAGTCCAGGAAGTAGCTCCCCATAGACCATATTACATTTTACCTGACGACCCTTGCACTTCAGGAAGTGGGACTTGCCATGTGATATGAGTATTCGGTTTGCACATCCAGCCCCACATTTTCCTCTTTCCTCCATTTCCTGGCCCAGGAGAGAGTCTTAGTTTACTGACTTATAATTCAGGGATGACTGAATGAAAAAAACAAAAAAACAAAAAACCAAAAACCTTTTCAGATGGAGTGGGTTTGAGGTACAGTCAAAATCTGTCTATCATTTCTTGGTGATCCGGCTTGTTCATTTCTGGTAGAAACATATGACCCTCAATAATAAGAACAGGTTAATACCTTGCCTTTGCAGAGGGCTTTATACTTTATCAAATGCTTTCACATGCATCATCTCACATCATCTCACATGGTCCTTGCATGCTATTGACAGGAATTCTGGTGTGAGTTTATACAAGCCCATCTCTATTGGAGGTAAGAAGTTGATTTATCAATCCAGTAATAATTGAAGATTCCACCCTCTGATCCTCACACACACTCTCTGCAGACCTAATGGGAACTTAGATTCTCACACAATAGGAAAAAAAAAAAAACTGTCAGGGAATTAAGATATAAATATTTAGCTTGTTATTTGAGTAAAATGCTGGGCTATGCATTGAGAGAAGAGGCAAAGCAACATTAGAGCCTGTGCCCTCAAGGAGCATGGTGTTTGGTTGGGAAGACAAGATGAACAACAAGACAAGATGAGTCAGTGAAAGGATCTTACAGGTCAAATGCGAAAAGAAGACACAAATTAAACGGAGAATGTCTGGTTGCTGGGGCATGTTCAACTGCAAGGTTCACTCAGAAGGTGGGGTTGAAAAGCCCTCATTCTGTAGGAGAAGAAAGGGGGAAGCTTCTAGAGGAGGTTGCACTGCTCATCCAGGGACTTTAATCATGGAACTCGTTAAACTTTAGTTTGCTTTCTGGAAAGAGAAGAAGGACTGCCACCAGCTGGCACACTTACACCTGAAAGCACAGGAATGGAATTTGCTTGTTGAACTTTGGAAGTTAATGTTTTTGCAGAGTTTACATGGAGAAGTTTAACGGAAGAAGATGGAATATCAGTTGTGGGCCATGGCTCATTGCACAGGAAGATAGAGAAATTTCCAAACAGAAGACTAGAACCTGTTTAGGGGTTGGCCCCATTAAAAGCAAAACAAAAAAAGCACTCCAGCTTAACTAGTCTTCCAATTTAGAGTCCTCTATTCTTGAATTGGATTTGGTCCAAACTCTTGCTACTCCCCGAGTGGTCCACGGACTGGCAGCATCAGCACACCTGGGAGCTGGTAGAAACACAGAATCTCTGAACTCCTTGCTGTTCTCCTGAATCTGTATCTGCCTTTTTATAACATCTCCAGTAGGCATGTAAAAGTATTTGGTTATCAAGAGTTCAGAGTATGTCTTCACATTCAACAAGGCTGAGAAAGTTATTTATTTAACACATGAAGGTTCTGGTCACCATGGTGGAAACTTAAACATCAATTTATATTGCTTTTATCCATTAACATATTCTTAGGTGCAACTTGCAGCCCTAGGAATGGCATCCTGCCCCCTCACCACTGTCCACACAGCAGCAGGAGTCCAGTTCTCTGCTGTTTTGTTCATTCTGGGGAAGATGTCATAGATGCTGCTGAGTTTGCGATGGGCATCTGGTGCCTAGGGAAAAAGCAAGGGCTTTATAGACAGATGTGGATTCAAATTTAACTTACCTCTCAGCACCTGTATCCCTCTTCATAAAACAGGGTCATAAAAATGATGAGATTGGGGCACCTGGGTGGCTCCAGTCAGTTAAGCCTCTGCATTCAGTTCAGGTCATGATCCCAGGGTCCTGGGATCAAGCCCTGCATCCAGCTCCATGCTCAGCAGGAAGCCTGCTTCTCCTTTTCCCCCTTTGCTCATGCTCTCTCTTGCTATCTCTTTCTCTCTCTCAAATAAATAAATAAAATCTTTTAAAAAATGTTTTAAAATATAAAAGCGATGAGAATCCCTACCAAACAATTTTGTGAAGTTTAAAAAGATAAATTACGCAAAGCATCTAGAAAAGTATCTGGCATATTGAGAATATTTCTCTCCAAAAGCAAAAATGAAGTTAATTCTACTCCTACCCCCCACAAGTACCATGTTGTCTAGTCTTTAGTATGTCATTCAACCTCTTCGGGATTCACCTTTTACTTCTGTATGAGGAGTCAGGGACTAGGTGATCCCTAAGATCTTCCCAGGGTGTAACTATTCAATACCCAGGGGTGCAAGTAGAGCACAGACTGGGTTGGCTACTGTCTTCTCTGCCCACCCCCATCCTAACCTGTGTTTCTTAGGCTACTGCACTGCCTGTTCACAGCCCACTGCCACCTGTCTCTGAGATCAAGGCTGGGCAGTATTATTCCTTAGAGGACCAATTTTGGCTGGGCAAGTTGACAATCTGGGTGAATTCTGTAAGGATCAGGAGGACTGACATACCCAGGATGCCAGCTCTGAGAACCGCGGTCCACTGGACATCCTTGCCATCCTTGAACCTGGATGGGCTACACCCCTTTCCTGAGACATTGTAATCCTACTTAAGGACAATGTCGGGAGCTCAGGGCTATGTTGTGCAAATAGGTGCCATCAACAAGTCCCTTCAAACCACAACCGAAACAAAGCCCCTATTAGCGCAAGTCACAGGACCTAATTTTATGGGGGAAGTTGTGGTAACTTGCAAATTTTTAAATAATGAGGTTTAAAAAAAAAACTGTGTTAACTCAAATTCCACTTGGCAAATTTGGCTAAGTGATTTTGTGTTTGGCTGGAATTTCTTGAAACAAAAGAGGGTGCCTGCTCCGTGGTTAGGAGTTGCTGAGGGGAACACTGCCAAGTTGGTTAATTTGGGTTTTGTCTTTCCCACTGACATAAAGGTTTCACCTGAGCCACTGTATTTTTCTGGTCCTTTCTGAGGCACAAAAGCAAAAACAAAAACAAAGCCCAAAGAAAACAAAAACCAACCACTTGTTTCTTGGAGATTTGAGTTTGGAGGGAAAACAGGACTTGCTCGTTCCTTTGCTTGAGTGTGTTTGCTTCTTTGGAGGCTAGTCTCTCTGAGCTGTGCTCTGCCCTTGCTTTTTTATCCTAACGTGCCTTGTCATTCCTCCTGTTCCAACCCTTCAGGAGTCCTTCTTTCCTTGAATCATGTCCTCATTCTTAAAAACCATCTCACTGACGAGGGAAACATCGTAAGTTAGCCAAGTAGAACATAGTAGGACGTCCTCTTGTAGGACGTCTCTGATACCAGAAAAGCCATTACTGCCTGTAGCTGTTCTGAAATTTGAAAAACAATGAGTTAATTTGTCATAAATAATTACCAAGCCTTTACTCTCTACCCTCCTGCCAGAGGAATGGAAGAGTAGAGCTTCTCCAACATGAACAGAGAATTACCAAGAGTAAAGGAGAATGGACTCCAGGAGAATCTTGGTGCAGGCACGCGGGGAGGGTGTTTGTGGAGCCTGAGAGGCCTTTGGTAAATACCAAATTTCAACCAAATCCAGCTTTAGCTCAGGAAATAGTGTGAATATTCTGCTTCTTAAAATATGTTTGTATTCATACATCAATAATGTTTTGATTATTTACCATGGAATAAAACCAATGCTCCTGGAAAGTGTTTTGTTTTTGTTTTTCCTTATTTAGAAGTCTTTCTTTCTTTTCTTTTTTTTTTTTTAAAGCAGTTTCAGATTCACAACAAAATTAAGAGGAAGGTAGGAGATTTCCCATATACCCCTGCTCCTACACATGCGTCGTCTCCCCTGTTATTAACATCACCCACCGAGGTAGTATATTTGTTACAGCTGACTAATCTACAAGGACACACCCTTAACACCCAAAGTCCATAGTTTACCTTTGGTTTCACTCTTGGTGTTGTAGATTTTAAGGGTTTGGACAAATGTATAATGACATGGATTTATCATAATGCTAACCTATAGAGTAGTTTCACTGCCTTAAGTATCATTTGTGCTCTGCCTGTTCATTCCTCCCCCTCCCCACCAACCACTAATCGTTTAACTGTCTCCATAGTTTTGCTTTTTCCAGAATGTGGAGTAATTTTCAGATTGGCTTCTTTCACTTAGTCATAGGCACTTTAAGTTTGCTCCATATCTTTTCATGGCTTGATAGCTCATTTCTTTCTAGTGTTGAACGATACTCCTTTGTTTGGATGTACCGCTGTACCCATTCACCTGCTGAAGGACATCTTGGTTATTTCCAAATTTGGCAATTATGAATAAAGTTGCTCTAAACCTTTGTTTCTATGTTTTTGTGTGGACATAAATTTTCAACTCCTTTACATAAATACCAAGACCCTATAATAAAAGTATATGTAGTTTTGTAAGAAACAACCAGACTATCTTCCAAAGTAGTTGTACCATTTTACATTCTCACTAGCAATGAATGAGAGCTCCTGTTGCTCCACATCTTCACTAGCATTTGGCCATTCTAATAGGTGTGTAGTGATATCTCATCGTTGTTTTAATTTGCATTTTCCTGAAAACATGATGTGGAACATTATGTGTATCTCTTCTTTGATGAGTTATCTGTTAAAGTGTTTGGCCCATTTTTATTTTATTTTATATTTATTTTTTTAAGATTTTATTTATTTATTTGACAGACAGAGATCACAAGTAGGCAGAGGCAGGCAGAGAGAGAGGGGGAAGCATGCTGAGCAGAGAACTGGATGCTGGACTCGATCCCAGGACCCTGAGATCATGACCTCAGCTGAAGGCAGAAGCTCAACCCACTGAGCCACCCAGGCACCCGTGGCCCATTTTTAAATTGGGCTGCTCATTTTCTTATTGTTGAGCTTTAAAAGTCCTTTGTAGATTTTAGGCAGCCGTTTATCAGATATGTCTTTTGCAAACCTTTTCTCATACTCCGTGTTTATGTCTTCACTTTCTTGACAGTGTCTTTTGCAGAGAAGTTTAATGAAGTCCAGCTTATCATTTTTCCTGATGGATAGTGCCGTTGGTGTTATATCTAAAAAGTCATTGCCCAAAGTCATTTAGGTTTTCTCCTATGTTATTATCTTCTAGGAGTCTGTAGTTTTGCATTTTACATTCAGGTCTATGATCATTTGTAGTCGTTTTTGTGAAGAGTTAATTCTGTGTCCAGATTAATTTTTTTTTTTTTTGGCATGCATATGATCAGTTGTTCCCCTACCATTTGTTGAAAAGACTGTCTTGTCTTCTTTGTGTCTGCTTTGTTGTTTTGTCAAAGATTAATTGACTAAATTTATGTAGTTTATTTCTGAAGTTTTTATTACTCTGTTGATCTATTTGCCTATTCCTATACCAATACCACACTGTCTTGATTACTCTTGCTTTTTAGTAAGACTTAAAGTCAAGTAGTGTCAGTCCTCCAACTTGGCTCTTCAACATCATGTTGGCTATTCTGGGTCTTTGCCTCTTTGAGTAAACTTTAGCATCAGTTTGTCAATATCCACAAAATAACTCACTAAGATATTAATTGAGATTTCACTAGATTAGATTGGGAAGAACAGACAACTTGACAATATTGAGTCTTCCTAATAACGAACATGAACTATCTCTCCATTTACCTAGTTCTCCTTTAATTTTGTTCATCAGAGTTTTATAGCTTCCCTCATATAGATCTTATACATATTTTGTTAGAGTTACACCTAAGTATTTAATTTTTGAGGTGCTAATATAAATAGCATTGTGTTTTGAATTTCAAATTTTACTTGTTCATTGCGGATATGTAGGAAAATGTCTGATTTTTACATATTAACCCTGTCTACTTGCCACAATTGCTTTTTAGCTTCAGGAGATTTTAATCAAATATTTGAAATTTCTACATGGACAATCATGTCCTCTGTGAACAATAGTTGTAGTCTTATGGCATTAGCAAGAATTTTCAGTATGATGTTGTTCCTGATCTTACCAGGAAAGCTTTCACTCTCTTACCATTAAATATGTCATGGGCTGTAGGTTTTTTTTATAGATAATCTTTGTTATGTTGTAGAAATAAACTATTCCTAGTTTACTGAGAGTTTTTATCATGAATTAGTGTTGGATTTTGTCAAATGCTTTTTTGGGCATCAATTGATATGATCATGTGATGTTTCTTTTAGAGCTTGTTGATATGATGAATTATGTTAATTGATTTTTGACCGTAGAATCAGTTTTGCATACCTGGGATAAATCCCACTTGGTTATGCACTATAATTCTTTTTATACACTGTGGATTCAATTTGCTAATTTTTTTTTAAAGATTTTATTTATTTATTTGACAGAGAGAGATCACAAGTAGATGGAGAGGCAGGCAGAGAGAGAGAGAGAGGGAAGCAGGCTCCCTGCTGAGCAAAGAGCCCGACGCGGGCCTTGATCCCAGGACCCTGAGATCATGACCTGAGCCGAAGGCAGCGGCTTAACCCACTGAGCCACCCAGGTGCCCTCAATTTGCTAATATTTTGTTGAGGATTTCTCACCTATGTTCATTGGTCTGTAGATTTCTTTTTATGTAATGTCTTTGTTTTGGTATTTGGGTAAGGCTGGCCTCATAGAATGAGTTAGGAAGTATTCTTTCTGCTTCTACCTTCTGAAAGAGATTGCAAAAAATGAGTAGAATTTATCTCTTAAACATTTGGTTAAATTTCCCTGTGAACCCATTTGGCCTGGTGCTTTTTATTCTGGAAGGTTATTCATTATTTATTTAGTTCCTTAATAGATATAAGAACTACTTGAATGCTCTCTTTCTCCTTGTGTGAATTTGGCAATTATCTTTCAAAGAATGGGCATATATCATCAAGGTTGTCAAATTTGTAATCACATTTTGTGGGCATAGAGTTGTTCATAGTATTCCTCTATTATCCCTTTAATGTCCACAAAATCTGTAGTGATGTCTTCTTCATTTCTGTTATTAGTCATTAGTGTCCTCCCTTTTTCCTTCCTTCTTAATCTCTTATGATCTGAATGTTTGTGTCCCTTCCAAGTTCATATATTGAATTTGTAACCCCCAAAGATGATGGCATTGGAGGTGGGACCTTTGGATGATGCTTAGGTCATGAGGGTGGAATCTTCATGAATAGGACTAGTATTCTTGTAAGTGAAACCCACAGAGTTAGCCTGCCCTTTCTACCATGTGGGGACACAGCAAGAAGGCATTGGCTATGAAATAGGAAGAGCATTTTTATCAGAAGCGGACCCTGCTGGTGCCTTGATTTTGGACTTCTCAGCTTCCAGAACTATTCTGGTTTTTTTTTTTTTTTTCAGTCTTTGTTCTCTTTGTTTTTCAGTTTTGGAGGTTTCTATTGATATATCCTTGAGTTCAGAAATTCTTTCCTCAACCATGTCTATTTTACTAATAAGCTCATCAAAGCTATTCTTCATTTCCGTTACAGTGTTTTTGATCTCTAGCATTTCTTATTGGTTCTTATCTCTCCACTTACATTGCTTATCTGTTCTTGCACACTGCCTACTTTACCCATTAAAGCTCTTAGCATGTTAATCATAGCTGTCTTAAATTTCCTGTCTTATAATTCCAACTTTCTTGCCGTGTCTGGTTGCAGTGTTTGCTCTGTCTCTTCACAACACAAATTGTGGTGTTGTTGTTTTTTTCCTTTTAGCATGCCTTGTAATTTTCTCTTGATAATCAGGCATGATGTGCCAGGGAAAAGGACATATAGTAATGTGGCTGTCAGGTGTGGGGAGAGAGGAAGTGGTCTGTAGTCCTATGATTAGGTGTAATTTTTTTAATGAGCTCTTGGACTATGAATATCACAACTGTTTCTAAGCGTTTTTTTTTTTTTTTTTCTCCCCCTTTGGTGGGACAAGATGGCTAGGGTAGACCACAGTTGATTATTCCCCTTCTTCCACATGAAAGGCTAGAGCAAGACAGAGTTGGGTATTTTCCTTTCCCCAGATGCGTTAAGCTCTGATAATATCCCAGCAGATTAGGGTCTAGTTAGTTTCTCCTGAGAGCAGACCTTGGTAAGAAGAACAGAGTGCTCTGTCATATTTCAAAATAGTTCCTTTTCTCCTAGCCCTGCCAGAAGCAGGAGGGGAATTTTTTCTGTAATTTACTGTGAGAACCTGATTAGGCTTCTGGAAGTAAAACTTACAGAAGACTGGGTCTCTTTAAAATATTTAGCTTTCAGGCTTGTCTACACTCTATCCCCAGCCATTCATCAATTACATTTCAGATTTTCCTAACCTCGTACAACTTCCCCAAACAGTCTCTGCTCCTGAGTCTCTGTTCTGGTATGCTATGACTCCTGTGTTCACCTGTCTCTCCAGCCTTGGGCAGTGCTTTGTCCTATGTCCTCCTCTCTCTTACAGATTTAAGAAGAGTTGTTATTTGTTGTTAGGATGGAATGGTGACTGCTAAGCTCCTTACATGTGGACTGGAAACTAGAAGTTCCCTGAAAGATATATTTTAGATGGTTTGCATCCCCCGCTAGACCATTGCAGGTCCCAGCAATGTGCTGGTTTCAGTGTGAGAATACAACCCCAGGAAATATGACAATAGTGGCCACATGGATGTCCAGAGACATCTCAAACTTAAACTATTCTATCAGAAAAAAAAAAAAAGAAAGAAGAATATTGTGTCTGGTTGTTCTCATACATGAACTGCTACTTGTACACTCATAATGAGCTAAATTTTAATTGAGAAAATAAGATCCCCACCAGCTTTGGAGATTTGTAAGGTATTTGTTCTGCCCTCGAAGAGTTACTGATCTGAAGAAAGAAGATTAGCACATATGAAACAACAGACAACATGAAACAATATCTCAACTTATTCCCGAAAAGGATCTGAGATGACGAATAAGGCCATTTTTAATTGTGTATTAGTGAGTGGTGAACTATGAGGGCTGAAACAGTTCCGAAAAAAGAAAGATCAGTGCAGATGGAGGGGTCAGACGGGAACTGTGCTTGAGCTGGGGAGGAAGTGGGGTTGTTTTGTCTTTCAGAATTATTGAGCAATGGTAGCTGCCAGTGAAGAAGCTGAAGATTTGAGAAGAACTTCTTTTTTCCCAGAAGTCTTGGCCCTTGGGGCAGAGGGGAGCTGTGCCTATGACCTGTGGTCAGTAGGTCCTTCCTGTGTTTTGTTACAAGCTCAAGTGTTCTCTGAGTGGGCCACTCAGCAGAGAAGGAAAGCTTTTCAAATGATTTTAGCAGTAGCTTTTTCTATCCTAGCCCACCTTCATTCAGTCTTACAAAGGCCTCTTCTTCCTACATTGTTAGCACCTTTTTGACTTTTCTGAAATGATGCCTGCCCTTATCTTGGAGAACACCCTCAAAGGCTGAGCTATCCTTCGTTTCTTTTATGGGCCAGCTTTGTGAGGTGCCAGGGAAGCTTTGTATTAGTTGCTACTCCTACAAGAAATAGTATAGCCATAATCTGGGGCCCCAAGAAAATGAACAGATATTACTATCCTCTCTTTCCTAAGCCATAATTTGCTCTAGGGAAGAAGTCACTTTATGGGAGTAGAGTCACTCTCAAGTAATAACTTAGATTATTCCGAACGAAAGGGTAAACATGAAGAAGGAAAGACCAGCCAGTAAGA
Source organism: Lutra lutra (assembly GCF_902655055.1). Lineage (NCBI taxonomy): Eukaryota > Metazoa > Chordata > Mammalia > Carnivora > Mustelidae > Lutra > Lutra lutra. Next base: position 66,977,693 of record NC_062284.1, on the reverse strand, counting down.
AATGGAATATCTACAGTAACACTGGGAAAACACTTAGATCTACCTCTCAGTGTGTGTGTGTGTTTTTTTTTAAGATTTTATTTATTTATTTGACAGAGATCACAAATAGGCAGAAAGGCAGGCAGAAAGAGAGAGGAGGAAGCAGGCTCCCCACTGAGCAGAGAGCCCAATGTGGGGCTCGATCCCAGGACCCTGAGATCAGGACCTGAGGTGAAGGCAGAGGCTTAACCCACTTAGCCACCCAGACGCCCCATCTCAGTGGTTTTTATAAGTAGGGATGTTTCTAAGAAAAATAGCAAAGTAGATGGCAGATGTTTCTGTGTTATCAATAACTCCTAACACCTTATCTTGTCCATAAAAGGCCATAATAAATATCTGTTGGATAAATGAATGAATAGATAGAGCATCTCATTTTAGAGCCATTATATTTTTATGAAAGAGCAGTATTTTTTATGGAGAACAAACTGATGGCTGCCAGAGGAAAGATGGGTGGGGGGATGGGTGAAATAGATAAAAGGGATTAAGAGTACACTTGTCATGATGAGCACTGCATAATGTACTGAAATGTTGAATCATTACATTGTACATCTGAAACTAATATAACACTGAATGCTAATTATACTGGAATTAAAATAAATAAAAATCTTTTAAAAAGAGCAATTTTTTAAAATGCAAATTCTTCTATGAAATAACAGAATCCCTGAACAAGGTATGGGCTGGAATTATTGAAGTCTGTGAAAAAAGATCTGCACAGAGTTCTACAAAATTTGTTCTACCTTATGAGATACTGCGCATTTTCTTATTTGAGAGAAAAAAGTTACTCCCCACACTAGATTTCCTGCCAATATTAACCTCTTTGATTCTAAGTGATGATGTTGTCCATGAGAACGTTACAGTGGGCTGGTTTCCTGGCTTGAGCTGAGCGTTGTTGGCAATAGTCCCAGACCCTCTTCTGAAAAATGTACTATGGACTTGAGGGAAGAAGAACAGAGGGACGGAGAGGGCCCTTGAGTGACCCATAAGCCATGTGAATGTCTAAGCAGCCATGAACCACAGTTCCTGCTCCCCACATATAAATACATATTTGAGCTGGCTTTCACCCCTACTTTCTACTTATTGGGGCCTGATTAAAGAAAGAATGGTGCAACCACAGAAAAGTGAGAAAAGAGAAAAAAAAAAGGAAGAAAGATTGGAGCACAGCAGATGGAACATAGAATTGCAAATACAATAAGGCCTTAATGGATGCTTGCTGTATTAAGACAAGAGAGTAACAGAGGGTAACAGCCAATGGGGACTTGACCGTGAAAGATGGGATGCAAGTAGACAAATGAAAAGCAAATGTAGGAGAAAATGCAGTGGCAAAATAGATGGGGTACAGGTTCACAAGAAGCAGGGAGTACCCAGGGAGCAGGGACCCAGGAAGGAATACCCAGGCAGACCAGAGAGCAGCAAGCCAGAACTGAAAACTGCTATCACTGGTAGTTGAGGACCATTAAAAAAATGTATAGGGGAGCCCCCATTCCCAATAATAGCAGTACAGGTTTAAGCAGCAGAGAACAACACTGTGAAGTGGGCATTGAGGTGGAAAGTCCAAGAGGAAGGCAGATCACATGGAGCATGTCCTAACTAGCCATTGCAATAGCAAAAAGGCTATAGATAATACCACAAAGCAAGGAATTATCTAAGGAACATTCTAAAATAATGTTTAAAAAATTTATTCCACAAATATATTTTCCCATTCCATTATGAAAATAATTCCGATTATAATCTTTAGTCACATTCTATTTTAATTATAGTAAACATATCTCTTAAGAGTTAGATAAAAGGTCAAGAGTCTGGGTTTTGGCGTCACTTAGCTCTACAAAATTAAGTGTCTAGGTCTGTCATTTTTCGTGTATGACAGCAAATTACTTACCGTCTCTAAGCTCTAATTTCCTTACCTATAAAATGGGACAATAATACATACCTCCTACGAGTAGGGAATTAAGTGAAAATGTACTCAAGGTATTACCGTCAGCTTGATCTACAGAAAGGGTTCAAGCCAAACCAGTGGTCGCTTGTACTACCTACAATCAATGTTGTTGCCGGTAGGTCGATGTTGGTAAGCATGCTCTTTGGAGGCTGAGAAAGGAGCCGTGTGGGAATATGTAACTTCCAATTAACTTTGTCAGTGATTGTTGGGTAACTTTGGGCCAACTGCGATTCTTTAATGAATGGGGGTGCCAAACATTAAGATTAATGACTGTCATGGCTTGTAGCCAGATGTTTACATAAGTCCCTCTGTTTTAGAGCAAACATATCAGAGAAAAGCAGTTGAATGATAGAATTAGATGAATAAATACAGTATTTGGGGTATGTATTTTGATTAGGCCAATATTAAAAATTAACAACCATAAACCGGTTACCTAAATGAGGTAGCTTTGGACATAAGTGACTAGTGACAGAAAGCCAGTTTGGGAATGCATGCTTCCAGCAAAATCTCCATTGATCAAATTGTCCCCCACAGAACACAGAGAGTTAAATATGTCCTTAATAGACTCTAGTAGGAAAGGGCAAATCATTTCTTTTAATTGAAGAAGAATAAAATGTGTTTGCTCTACACAAGTATTTATGTTCTATTTTAGCCTCATAATTATTTTTGCAGCCGTCAGAATTTCACACAACCTAATAGGAAAATAAATCTGAGTCTAGAAAAACTCAATACTCTCCAGAGGAGTCCAGTAAATAAAAACTCTACAGTGACCTACCAACCTCATTCAAGTCACTACTCCTAAGTCCAAATGCTGGAACGAATGGGAGAGAGTTTAATTAGTTAGAATAAATACACGGGATTTTTTTTTTTTTTTTTTTTTAAGAAACATCCTGAATCAGGGTGATTAAAACAATGTAGGGGCGCCTGGGTGGCTCAGTGGATTAAGCCGCTGCCTTTGGCTCAGGTCATGATCTCAGGGTCCTGGGATCGAGTCCCGCATCGGGCTCTCTGCTCAGCAGGGTGCCTGCTTCCCTCTCTCTCTCTGCTTGCCTCTCCGTCTACTTGTGATCTCTCTCTGTCAAATAAATAAATAAAATCTTTAAAAAAAAAAGATGTTATAAAACAATGTAAAAGGTAGAGCTGTGAGAGGACAAGGTTCACATAACTGAGAGTCTTGATTATGTGGGGAAGATGGGAAAACGATCTTGCCCATTCGGATCAGAGACCCCTAAAATCCAGGAGAGGTCAAGAGGCTGAGGCCACCAGAGTCAGAAGTGAAGCCGGAAACACGGCTAAGCCGTCCACAGGATAGAGCACAGGGTCTCTGGAGGGTTGTTGTCAGTTGCATGGGTGTGAATTCAGAGGCTCTAGTAATTACATGTATTTCCAGGATTTATAAAGTTGGGTCAGGAAGCCAAATACTAACACTTTACTTCCTCACCCACTGCTTAATTCAATCCTTTAGCACATACTTATTTATAGACAGTTCCTGGCACTGCGAATGCCCTCAATCAGCTGCTAACCCAAAGTTGCAAAGGGGAAGTCAAACAGGGACTCTGCGGTGAGTACGATAATAGCCCCTCCCAAGACATCTAGGATAAAAATCCCCAGAAAAATATATAAATAAATATAAATAAATTAGATATATACATATATTATACACACATGTACATATATGTACACATACATATATGTATACATGTATACACACATACATATACACACGTCTACACACACATACATGACAAGGTGGGGGATTAAGGTCTGTAGTTGGAATTTATGTTGCTGATCACCTGACCTTAAAATAGGAATGTTATATTGGATTATTTATGTGGGCTCAGTGTAATCACAAGGATTCTTTAAAAATGAAAGAAGGAGGCAAAGAAGTCAATATCAAAGAGATGTCACATGAGAATAAACTCAAGTGGTCACGGCTAGTCTTGAAGATGGAGTGGGCCATTACCCAAGGAATGCAGGCCTAGAACCTGAAAAAGGAAACGGTTTCATCCATAGATCCTCTAGAGGAAATGCAGTTCTGCTGACACTTTGATTTTAGCTCAGAGAGACCAATGCTGGACTTCTCACCTCCAGAACAGCAAGAAAATATTTTTGTGCTATTTTAAGCCACTTAACCTCCGTCTGAATTTCTTAAAATTTTCCTCACCTGTAGTCACCAATCCTAAGGTGACAGATTTTAGAGGTGATAGCTTCTATAGTCCTTTCTCAGGATATTCTAGCCAGCTTTCAAGGAGGCTAGGGTTATTTTCTTGACACCGCATTAAGGGGTGAGAATGGCGGGGAGAGGACAATGTAAAGTGGGAAGGACAACTTTTTTCTTCATAATCCCACCACATTGCCTCCAGACTTGCTTATCCTTCTGTGTTCTTTCCAAAACTGTAGTTTCAGAGCTTTCCTACCTACAGACTTCCTGGGGGTTAAACTAGAGCAGGAGTTGTACTATAGCGTATACTGTTCCTATTATCATTTTGTGTCCCGCTGAGCCCTAGCTGCTTGGCTTCTCCAGGACCACCCACTGGGCAGATAATATGCTACCCATCAGGAAATTCCCAGTGCCTACCTTGGAGACAAAGTGCTGTCAATGCTGACTGTTTGGGGGAATGCCATTTCTTCTCTGCCCTTTCAATATTCTTGTTACTCCTGCAATCACTGCTAATCCATAGAAGTGAATTGGGGGAAATTGGAGGGGGAGACTGTGGACTCTGAGAGACAAACTGAGGATTTTGGAGCAGGGGTGAGGGGGTGAGCCTGGTGGTAGGTATTGTGGAGGGCACCTATTGCATGGAGCACTGGGTGTGGTGCATAAACAATGAATTTTGGAACACTGAAAATTTTTGAAAAAAAAATTACAGGATGAATTTTTGTGAAGGACTGAATTTGAATAGTTGTTTTTTGTTGTTCCTTATTGTTGAGAAGGGGGGAATTCTGCATTTTGCTCACAATTTGTGTGCATTTTATTGGAGGTTATGGGATTAGATTTAGCCCACTCATTCACTATCCTGGCATTGCTGTGCATGAGCTGTTGGGGTTTAGCATTAAATGATTTTCTTTGTTCCGATTTGGATGCTGTCTCTGCTTGCAAATTATTTTTCACAATGACTTCTCACACACACACACACACACACACACACACACACACACGGTGCTGAGATTAAATACATTTTTCTATTGCCAAATTCAGGACCATTAATACTCTTTTCCAAATTCAGGGCTGGGATAAGTCTTCTTCATTCTGGTTCCTGATCATCACACAGCCATTGTGTTCTGCTAAACAAAATAAATTACAGGAAGACACAGAGCCCATGTCTGTGTTTTAATGGAGCATGGTTTCTCCACTTCGGCTCTATTGACATTTTGGACTGAGTAATTATTTGTTATGTGGGGACTGTCCTGCGCATTGTAAGACGTTTAGCAGCATCCCCAGCCTCTGCCCCGTAAATGTCAGTAGCAACACCTCCTCTACTCACGGCAATAAAAAATGTCTTCAGATATTGCCATATGTTCCCTGTGGGGCAAAATTGCTCCTAGGTGAGAATCACTGGAGTAGAGAGATCATACACACCCAACTTTGAGCAACTTGTTAAGACAGCCTCAAAAATAGTGAACTGGCTCAGCTGTTCACCCAGCTGTGTGGACCACCTGTGGCCAATTACTTTGACAAGATTATTGAGTTACAGGCTTGGGCATGTGGTCTCAGCTAGAGGCAACTGTATGCGCTCTGTGGGTTGGCTCCACTGGTGGGATTGGGTTACTCACATTCCACTTTGCTCGGCTCTTCAACTGCTTGAAGGCAGCTCACGTACATGCTAACTGAGTGATGACAGTTCAAGTTCAAACCAACCATATGACCCTAGTGCAGTTGAATGTGCTAAGTAGAAATAAGCACAGTCACTTTTTGCCCCAATTATTATTGTTGCTATTGCTTCCATTATTGTTGTTATTATGATGATTATTTTAAATGGGAAAAGTTCCCAAACTTGGGGGATGACATAGATTTTATTGTCTCCTCCTTTAACAACTGTAGATACGCCTTTTCACCAGCTTACATGTCCTGATGGCATCTTAGGTAGAATGCATTCAAGTCTCAGTTTATCATCATTCACTTTCCAAACAGCATTCTTAAAACCTTTCCAATTTCTTTCAGTTGCTTCTGTTACCTACCCTTGCAACAGCCATTTATGATCTACCGAACTCAGTTATCTTCCTTCAAACCTTCCAACGTTCCAGATTATCTTTCCTAATCAAAGGTTGTATTTAAAACTCCATTTAAAAACATGAAATGGCTCCATGAACTACTGAGTTCACATTTTGTAGCTCAGCATGTAGGGTTTTCCAGTATTCAGCTTCTGCCTGCATTTTTTTCTCTTCATCTCTGTCCTTACTTCCCTCCTTCCACCTATTACTCCAAAGTTATCTCCTAAACAAGTGTCTCTCAAATGTGGTCCATGGTTCACCCGAAGAAGAATCAACAAAGATCCTGTTTTAGATGCAGATTTAGAAATATTAGCTCTAGAAAAATTATCTTTAAAAATTTATTTAGGGAAAAATATATCCCTAGAAATATTTATCCCTAGAAAAATGATTTGATTATCTAAAACCCAGAAATATCATTATTCTTCTAGCTCCAACTAACTTCTCTCTCTCTCTAAAACACTGAGTGCTTTTCCTTCTGGTACTTATAACATTCCAACTCGGAAGAGGAGGAGGAGACGAAGGTGGAGGGCAGCTATACTTTCCGTGCCAGAGACTGTGCCAGCCACTTTACATTGCTTGTTTCATTCAGCCTTTGCAGTATCATTATTTACTTTATAGGTGTGGAAATAGGGGCTTAGAAATGTTGATTAACTTGCCCATGATTACACTGAGTAGGTAGGGGAGCTTCTCACCCCAAAGTTCACAAAGTCAATACTGAAGTGTGACCCCACTCAGATTTCATTCTGATGGCTCTTCGTACACTTAAGTCTTTTGCTGAGTAAACTTTTGCGTACAGACCTTGATAAGATGGCTTTGTGGAAAGAACATTGGACTCAATCTCTGCTTGAATTCTGGCCTTGGCATTTTTGTCTCTAATAGCTGGCCCTGGGTATGGCCATTGGTCTCTGGTCCAGAGCATAGCCAGACAATAAAGGAGGAGGGATGAGGATGAAAGGTGCAAAGAGCAAGCACCTGCTGTTTTTAAGGAAGATACCTGGAAACTTCTACCTACCCCACGGCTTACACCCAAAACTTAGCCCTATCCCCAACCTAGCTTCAAGGGAAGTTGGAGCTAGTTTCCTTATTCAACGGGGCCTTGAGACCAACTAAAAATTAGAGGAGGATAGATTTGGAGAGCTTTCTCTGTCACCTAATTATAATGGACAGCTATTGAGTTTTTTTTTCCCTTGCATATCCCTTTTTCCAGTTACAATATCTTATTTTTCCTCTGGGTGCCATCCTTCTCCATCTCAATCTATGAGCTTCAGGTGACTCTTATTTTAGACTCTAAGGGAAGACAAGTGCTCTAGGTCCCACTCATCAGAGATGGGTGTAAGATCCTAGTCAGGCAAACCCCTTGTATCAGAATGAATCCTGAAATTGCTGGAAAAATTGGCCAAGAGGTACGCCCACACTGCTCTAGGTTTGAAGCTATGAAGGGGTAAACTGGAGGCCTGCAGAGTCTGGGGCCATCGCGGAGGGAAGCAGAGCTGAGAGGCAGACAGGAGGATCCTGATGACATCACTTGAGGCCCAGATCAAGCCCCACTTAAGGCTAGGATCTCCCCCTGGATATTTCATTTACAGGTTCCCATCAATTTCTTATTTTGCTTAAACTAGTGCTAAATAGACAGAGATTCAATAAATGGTCTCTAACAAGATGCTCATCTTTGACTTTCCCCTACCCTCACCCTTCTTCGTACACAACAAATGCTTCGAAATCACTGATTGGGAGGATAAAGGAAAAACAATGAATGAGTAAGTGATCGAGGCTCAGAAAGACTGCATGAAGTTATAAGAATTTTGTTAGTTTCTTTTATTCCAAATATCTTCTCGGACCACATTTACTTTTAGGAGTCACAATTATGAAAAAAAAATAGGCCAGCTGGCCTGAGATGTTTTTCAGAGCTCCTCTCAAGACCTTGAAAAGAAACCAAAAAGAGAAGATCTCCCCAGTTTCAGTCAGGCTGTGTCCATATGCGAAAAGAGAACCATTCCTGAATAGTTTCCAACTAAAATCTAATTTTCAGTAGTCATCTGTTGCCTGTCTTCCCGGTGATGGGATGTAGTGAGGGCACTGTCTCGGGGCCACCAGAGGGTACCCTCGTGTAGATGGACAGTTCCTGCTCAGGTCCACTGGAAGGGGATGGGGAAAGATTTCTGCAACAGGCCTTTTGGTGGAACAAAAGTTGAAATTAATTCACACATCCATAATATATACGCATTTTGCTTCCAAAATAGATTTGAGTAAGCTTTCAATAAAAGGCACATGTACAATAGATCTCTGGGAACCAGGATAAAGGAACAAACACCATACAATGAAGGGTGATTATATCTATTAATTACAAGCATTTTTAATAATAGCTACATTATGGGAGCTTATCATACTCATGGTTAAGTGCACTGTCCTAAGCACTTGAGTAGTATCATTTCACATAATTCTCACGACTCTATGCTCTTATTATTATTTGCATTTTACGACAGAGAGGTTTAGTGACCAGTTCGTGGTCATATATCAGTAATGCATGTATACACCGCAGCTGAGCCAGGATTTGAATGGGGGCAGTCTAATCCAGGTCATGGGTTAGGCAGAGGAGAGGAGAAGTCCTTGTTTGAGAGTCCATCAGCCCGGGTTTGAATCCCTGCTCTTTCTCTTATTAACCAATGACCTTGGCAAGTCACTTCACTTTTTAAGCTTCAGGTTATTCATCTGTAAAATGGGAATAATGATCTTTGCCTTTGGGGTTTTTGGTGGAGACTAAAAGAGATAATGTGTAAAGCTGTGTAGTGAAGTGATTGGCACCATGTAAGTACGAGAGACACGAAGCTATCCTCTGCATGTAACCCTGTGTGATCTCCTTTCAATAGCACCCTAATAATTTCTCATAATCTAATAATAAGTAATTTAATATTAGGCAAATTTTAGATTTTTAGCCATGGAATTATGAATTCTTTTTCTCTTTTCCAATGTCAGTAAAGGACAAGATCTACCTCCCACTATTTCATTTTAGTGACTTTGCTAAGGTTGTATCCTGATGGGGATGGCAAAACTTTAAAGATTAAGAAGAACATTCCAGAAATTCAAACTGGGCAGTGATGGGATATGGCATAATAACATGAAGCAGAGTGACTGTCTTTCAATTTTCCTTTCTGAATATGCAAATCCTCAATAAAGCTCATCAAATACAAAAGTAGGATTTAGCTGGTACAGCCCAGGCCCCCTTCACTGTGTGCTTTTGAAATGAGCTTTTCTTTAAAAAGAAAAGAAAACAAAACAACAAATGTAGAACAAACTCCCTATCTGAGTGTTCTCAGAACCAGAAGAAATAGCGACATTGTCTTTCAAGGCTGCCAACACAAGAAGAGATGGGGCACCAAAGTCAGCTCGCCAGCGATTATGGGATTATGGGGAGGGATGGTCCTGTTACAGGGATCCTTGAGGAGGACATCACCGTGGGCCTGAAAACACTGATATGTCATCTGGCTACGGAAAGGCACAATGATGTACAACGTGCCTCAGCTTAATTACTTGAGAAGCCTTAATTTCAGGGACTTTGTGTGTGTGTGCACATGTGCATGTGTTTAAGTTAAATAAACAAAAGCTCAGTGGGAAAAAAAAAATTTACTTTCTAGATTAAAATCTGTTTGGCCAACCTCGGTTATGAGCCGTCTACTCCGTGTCAGTCTGAGCATCGCTGAACGGGTCAGACGGTCGAGCAGGAGCATATGGGCTCAGGAGACAGAGCACCTTCGCCTCACTTGGCTGGGAACTAGTGGGTAATTAGACGAGTACAGGCAGGCCCCAAGCTCGAATTACTTGGTAATCTAATAGAGCGCTTTCTCTTAGGGGGGGAAAAAAAAGTAAAAAGACTTTGCAGTGAAACCTTTGATTTGCTACATCTACCAAGGGGAGGAGACAGTGTCCCTGGGAGCCTCCTGAACCAGCTCCACCACCACCAACCACAAGGGAGCATGCTCAGTTCACAGTGTTAAATAGCTGTTTCACCTCCTTTTCTTCCTATCCTGTATCTTTCAGCTGCTTTTTTCCCTCTTCATACTCTCCTTTCTTCACTATGTCTTAGTCTTCTCTTTCCTTCTTTCTTCCTTCTTTTCTTTGTCCTTCCTCCCCTTTTATGGTCATACATCAGTAATACATACATACATACAGCATATGAATGTAGGTATGTTTTTCCTACTACCTTTTCTTCCCCCTTTTCCTTACTTTTCAAATATTCCTGAATTTGTACCATGCCTCCAGGGAGTAACCCAAGGGCTATGGTCTGAATGTTTGTGTGCCTCTAAAGTTCATGTTGGAACCCCAATGCCCAAGGTGTTGGTGTTAGAGGGTGGGGCATCTGGGCAGTTGATTTGGTCAGAGGGGAGCCCTTTGTGTGGGATAGTGTTCTCATCAAAGAGCTTCCAGAAATCTAGCTTTCCTCTCTTCCACCATGTGAGGATACATACAGCAAATGAGAAGTCTGCCACCCAGAAGAGGGCCTTCACTTAACCATGCTGGCACCCTGATCTTGGACTTTCAGCCTTCAGAACTGTGAGAAATAGATTTATGTGGCTTTTTTTTTTTATAGCAGCCCAAACAGACTGGACCATTACGACAACTTGAGATTCGAGCCATGCTAACCATTTACCAGGCTGGCATTAAGTATAGACTCTACTCAAGCTAATTCCATTCCTTAGGCACATCGTGGCATGTCCCTCAAGGTCAGGATTCATTGCAACAAAATAAAACACAATGTGGTATGATTTTATTACATCTAGTGACATGATGATTAGGAGAAAACCCAAGCTTTCTTTGAAAGCTTCTCCATTCCTAGAGTTAATACAAATTTATTACATCTGATCACCAGTACTCCTGGGTTTTCCACTTTCTATAATTTAAAACATCTAAAGTTAAATGTATTTGTTAGCAGAGGTAGACTTACTGTGAACCAAAGGCAGACAAATCATGTCAAAAACTGTGTTTTTGTAAAAGTTCTAAATGTAACTTGTTCTGCCATATGGTCTCAATTCACAGGAAAAAAGTTATAGAAAGAATATGGTGACTTCACAAGCTATAATCACTCTAAAAATCTACCCAGTTCTTCTGAATTTCACTGGACTCTGCTTTAGGACTAAGAGGCAGTCTCCTGGGACTCTCTCCACTGATTGAGCGACGTGTTTTTACCTCCCAGTATGGCAAGCTACTGGAAAGGCCTGCCTAGCCCCTGCCAGGTTTTGGAGAGGTGTCCTGGGAGAAAGAAATGTTTTGAATGGGTTGGGTAGTCTTCTGAGGTTGCACCAGCTTGCCAGAATGCTACTCCATTTCATCTTAAAAATAATATTTTGATCCCAGACCATACCATGTTTCCAGCAAAATGTTACACTTGACAAGCTTTACCCAAATTACCATACACAGTCATATACTGTTTGCAGCTGATTCCATTTTTAGCAACGTCAAAGGGAAAAAGGAATCTCAGAATGGTGAGTGCATTCGATATGCCTGATACTGGTCAGAAGGTCAACCCCACACATGCTTTCCTCACAGGCCAGCATTCCCCAGGACTCTTCAAACAGCTCCCTCCTGCATGAAAACCCATTAGACTCTGCCAAGTTTCCCCTCCTAGTACCCAAGCCCTCCCCTCCTTCAGGTCTAGAAGGAAATCTAGATGGTCCAGCATTTTGGCCGGCTTTGTTCTTCCATCCATGATGGAGGCGTGCTAATTTGCTAGTCTTAGCAGAGGAGCTAGAGAGGGGGAAAGATGGTTGTGACAATTGTGGCTGCACTCTGTGTGTGTACGTGTGTGTGTCTTTATGGACCCATATAAGTGTGTATATTCCCAGCCACAGGTTTTTTGGAATTACTTTAGCATAAAGCCACAAGATAAGGTGACTTCCAGGCTTGGGGAAGAAACAGAGCCTGAAAATCAACTGTCATAGCTTATATTGGAAACCTTTCCTGTGCTAACTGGAATCTTAACTTTTTTCTTTCTTTGTTTGTGGTTTTACTGTGAAATGGAACATACATATTAACAGTGAATATAATGGGTATAAATATGAATAAATAGTGAATATAATGGATATAATATGAATGAACATAATGTGTGTGTGTATATATATATATATATATATATTCCATGTGTCTATCTGTGTTATATAATACATAGCCAAAAAGTCAATACCCATGTACTAGCATGCAGCTTAAGAAATAAAAGAATAACAAAAATAGAAATCTCTCTATACTCTTGACATGTCTCAGTTGAATTCTTATGCATTCTTTCTGTTTCTAATTCTCTCTCATTTTGTTGTACCTTTGCTACATATACACGTATCCCTGAACAAGCACTGTTACATTTATATGTTTTAAGAATTTACATCAATAATGTGGTTATCTGCACCTTGTTTTTTCTACTCTAAAATTTTTGGGGCGCCTGGGTGGCTCAGTCAGTTAAGCATCCACCTTCAGCTCAGGTCATTGATCCCAGGGTCCTGGGATCGAGTCTCATATTGGACTCCTTGCTCAGTGGGGAGCCTGCTTCTCCCTCTCTCTCTGTTGCTCCTTCTGCTTCTGCTCTCTAATTTAAGCTCTCTCAAATAAATACACAAAATATTTAAAGAAAATAATCTTTGAGATTCATTCATGCCAATCTGTGTAGCATATATTATGAATGTGGTTGAACATGTAGAGCATTTTATGTTATGACTACTTCCCAATAGATTACCCATTCTACCATTTACAAACATTGTGCTCTGTCTGGTTTCTTTGCTGACATGAGCAGTGCTTCTGGGAACATTCTCTTACCTGACTCCTGGTGTACACGAAGGTTTCTCTAGGACACACAATATGTGTGAAGGGGCAGTGTCATGGGGTAGGCCCACTCTCAATTTGACTGCCTAATACCAAATTGGGCAACCAAAGGGGTTGCGCAAATGTACATTCCCACCAGCAATGTATGAAAGATCAGGTTGTCCCACATCCTCACCAACATTTGATGCTGCCAGACTTTAGAATATGTGCCAATCTGATGTATATGAAATAGTACATTGTTAGGATTTTAATTTGTGCTTCTTTGAATACTAATGAGCCCAAATACTTTTTCATATGTTTATTAGACATTTATACTCCCTTTCTTGAAATTATGTCTTTTGGCTAATTTTCCCCTGGGATTTTTTGTTCTTATTGATACACAAAACTTAAAACAAACAAACAAAAAACTATGCTCCAGGCACTAACACTTTGTTGGTTTTACATGTGATAAATGTTTTTTTTTTTAATTTCTTTATAAAGCCTTTGAAAAACAGATGTGTTTAACTCTAATGCAGTCAAAATTACCAATATATTTTTTACCTTGTTTGAGGAATCATGCCTCCCATCAAAATCATAAAGATACTCTATCTAGTCTCCTAAAATTTTTCAAGTTTTGTTTTCCAACTTAAGCCTCTACATTTGTAATTGGTTTTTATATGGAAACCAACCATAGGAAGGAATCCATTTTTTAACACATTGATAACTAAGAGAATCACCACTTTACTAATTACTAGATAAATAGTCTATGTAGCCTCCCTCCCAATTCTGTCATAGTTCAGGTTTCTGTATCCATGGGGTTCTAGATTATATTCTGCTCTAGTTCTCTATTATAGTCCATGACTCTGTATGTTTTATGTGCCAGGACCATGTTCTTACTATTAAAGCTTTGCAGTAAGTCTTGATTTTTGGCATCTCTTTGCCTTATTATTCTAACCTAGGAACAGAGTGACTATTCTTAACCTTTTGCTCTTCAACATAAATTTTAGAATCAACTTGTTATGTTTCACTAGAAACCCTGTAGGAGCGTCTATTAGAATGTTATTGAATCTATAACTCAATTCAGAGAGAGTGTATGTATTACAATATTGAGTGTTTGAATCCTTGAACATGCTTCCTTCATTCCGCCATCCCTCCCTGGCTTCCTCCCTCCCTTCCTTTCTCCTTTTCTCTCTCCCTCACTTGCCCATTTTCCCCATCAAAAGCAAACATTCCAATTTGTTTGTTGTGGAATTTTTGTATTTACATGTTTTTAGAGCATATGCTTTTGCATGTATTCTAGTCTCTGTAAATGTGATTGCTTAATAGCATTTATTACCTTTTTCTTCTTAGCACTGTTTTTCAGCTGCATTAAAGTGCTTATAGGCATATCTGCACAGTTCTTGCAAACTGCTGCATTGAACTCCAATGCATGAAGCTACCTTATTTTGCCTATTTACTCCCCAAGTTATGGGTACCCAGATTAGCTTCAACTCCTTCTGCCCTTCTTATGTACACACAAATAATAGTTTCATGAACAACCTCATGCAGGTGTGTGTAGGTGAATTCTTTTTAGGGTACTATTTACTCATAGGCAAAAATGTTGTGTTGCAGAGTATGGATATCTTTAACATGACTATTTAGGGGTCTTTTGTGGTTCCATAAAAGTTTTAGGATTGTTTATTCTATTTTTATGAAAAATGCCATTGGAATTTTGATAGGGATTGCACTGAATCTGTAGATCACTGTGGGTGGTATGAACATTTTAACAATATTAATTCTTCCAATCCATGAGCATAGAATATGTTTCCATTTCTTAGTGTCTTCTTCAGTTTTTTCCAGAAGTTCTTTATTTTGATGCAATCAAGTCAATCCTCTTTTTCCTTATGCTTTGACTGTTTGAAATATTGCCATGAAGTCTTTTCCCATTCTTAAGTGTGATAGACAGAATAATGGTCCCAGTTCATATGTTGAAGCCTTAATTCTCAGTGTGATGTTTTTTGCAGATGGGGTCTGTGGGAGATAATTGGGTTTAGATGAGGTCATGAGGGCGGGGTACCTCATGGTACCATTAGTACCATTAGAAGGAGAAACCAGAGAGCTTGCTCTCTCTCTCTCTCTGTCTGCCATGTGAGGACACAGCAGGCAAGGAAGTGTTGGCAAGGAAGTGAGACCTCACCAGGAACTGAAATTGGCCACTGTCGTCTGAAATTGGCCACTGTCGTCTGAAATTGGCCACTGTCGTCTGAAATTGGCCACTGTTGTCTATTGTTCACCCAGTTCATGATATTTTGTTACAGCTGCCTGAACAGGCTAATATACTTCCTTTCTGTGCAATTACATCTGCTTTTCTCTTGCCTACCATTCCAGCTAGATCTCTAGTACATTCTTGATTAAAAGTAGTAATAGTAGGTAACTTCACTTTATTCCTGAACTTACATGAAATATTTTACCATTTTTTTGCTATTACCACAATGCTTGCTATATGTTTCTATTAGACACACTGTGTCAAGTTAAGGAGCATTCCTTTAATTCTTGTTTTGTGAAGGTTGTCAAATTTTATCCACTGCTTTATCTATATCTAAAGATGAGCACATGATTTTTCTTCTTTAAATATATTAATTTGTTAAATTATTATACATAGACATACTGTTCCAATCCTTTACCTGTGCATAAACATATATTTTGTACACGTTTTTCTGCTTTGATAGGCTTGGTTTTCTACTTTCAGTTCAAGTAAGGTTACTGATTCTGTGTTTATTAATGAGATTATTCTGCAATTTTATGTTCTCATCCTCCTTTTGTTGGTTTTGATGTCAAAGTTATAGTTATCTTGCAAAATGAGTTGGGGGAGTATTACCTCTTTCTCTATTCTCTAGGTGGAATAAGACAGGTATTATCTATTCCCCAAAACTTTGATATAACTTATTTATAAAATTATCTGGACTTGTTTTGAGAAGATTTTAAATAACTAATTCAATTTCTTTAATAGTTAAAGGAATATCCTAACTTTCTGTTTCTTCTCAAGTTTGGTAATTTACAATTTTTTCCTAGAAATGTATCTATTTTGTCTAAGTTTTCAAATTTATTGGCATTAAGTATTAACAATATTCTCTTATTAAATTTTAATCTATGTTGTATCTGCAGTTATATCCCTCTTTAATTTCTAGCATTTATTGTGTGTTCTTCTTCTATTTTTTCTTGATCAATTTCCCCATAGGTTTGGTTATTTTATTAATCTTTTTCCAAGAAAAATCTTTGGATTTTTTGATTCTCTGTACTACATCTTTGTTTTTTATTTCATCTATCATCATTACTATGTTATTAGAGATTTTATGAGAACTTAAAAAATACCTAAAATTTATTGACAAATTGGTATTGGCCAGATATCGTACTGAAATGCTTGCATACATATTTATACATAATTTTATTTTGTCCTTGTGATGACTTTAGGAGGAAGATATTATCATTATATATATTTTATAAATTAAGAAAGTCTGTAAAAGTTATAGAGCCACTAAACTGCAAAACTGGGATTCAAATCTAAGCCATATGTACTGTATTATTCCTCTGTGTTCTTCAAAACAGAATTCAAAGAATAAAGACAATGTTTAACCCCAGGGAATAAATTAGTAACTGTTGGGATTGCAGGTATGGTATAAAGCCACAGAAAATTTTTGTTGTGTTTGGAGTTGAAAGCTACAGTCCATTCATGGATGTTTCCTTCAGTAGTACTTCTATGCTAACAGTAGCGGAATGAGAAAGCCTAATTATTGTCTGAGCTAAAAAATAGACATATAATGGAGTCCTTCCTGCAAATTATCAAATTGTCTTATAATGAATGATAATATATTTTTAAATGTCAGTTTTGAAATAGCTTGCTTAGAATCAGTTCTCAAAGCATTGTCCCAAATACTGCATCTAGTTCTCACACTTCTTACATCTTAGGGAGCCTGTAGGTAGATTGGAGCATTATTATTCCCACACTACAGATGCAAATTTGGGAAGTTAATAACTTGCTCAAGGTTATATACACAGTGAGAGGCAGAAAGATTCTCTAATGTAGGCTTTTTGATTCCCAGCTTGTTCATTCCTTTTTTAAACTTTTTTTTAAAAAGATCTATGCATTTATTAGAGAGAGAGACAGAGAGAGAGAGAGAGTGGATGCATACACGTATAAGCTGGGGAGGGTCAGAGGGAGAGGGAGAGGGAGAAGATCTTAAGCAGGCTGCCCACTAAGTGCAGAGCCCATGTGAGGCTCAACCCAGGACACTGAGATCATGACCTGAGACAAAATCAAGAGTTGGACACATAACCAACTGAGCCACCCAGGTGCCTTTGTTCATTGCTTTTTTAAATTTATGTGCCCACATATATACCTACTATTGCAAGGTACAGTGTTAGGCATCATAGTATAATAGAAGTATAATAGAACATCATATAAATGAGAAATATGAGACATTCATAAAAATAATTATGATAAAATGTTATAAGACAGATTAAAGTAAAGGGTTCTGAGAAATTCAGAAGAGGGAGAGAATTAAATTTTGGTGGAAGGAAGAGGAGGATTCTGATATTTTTCTACTAAGCTCTAAATCAATCTTAAGAATTAACACCAAAAAAACCAAATGGATTTTGGGGAAAATTTGCAATATAATATCACATTACATGTAATAGAATAAACATACCAGAATATCAAAGAAAATTCTGGAAAGAAATGAATAAAGTGGGTAGCTCAACATACTGTAATATTACTCTCAGCTAGAGATAAGGAACTTTCCAGATTTGTATGGGTCCATGGTGAGACCACACTCTCATCATCAGACACTGCCCATTTCTCTCCTATCATAACCAAGAAAAACCTATAAATGGAATAGGTGACCCACACTTCCCTAAGAAACCATTGGGACTAATGCCAGTGTGATTCATTTACCTCAATCTCTTCCAGAAGTCCAAGAACCTAGGTCATCAAAGAACTCACAGAAATACCTCCATATATAAGGATCTGCCTCTCCTAAAGATCTAAATCTTTCCACTCTGCTCTCTGCCATTTATGTTCTGTCTTTGGCATAACCTTTCACATCCTCAGTCTGTCTACCAAACACTCACAATTAATGATCTATCTAAAACCTGATTCTGGGGGCGCCTGGGTGGCTCAGTGGGTTAAGCTTCTGCCTTCGGCTCAGGTCATGATCTCAGGGTCCTGGGATCGAGCCCCATGTCAGGCTCTCTGCTCAGTAGGGAGCCTGCTTCCTCCTCTCTCTCTCTCTGCCTGCCTCTCTGCCTACTTGTGATCTCTGTCTGTCAAAAATAAACAAACGCTTTAAAAATAATAATAATAAAAAAAAACCTGATTCTGCCTTTTATCTTGGGGTCTTTAGAAAAGTCAAGGACAGTAGATTCCACCTATTTTCCTTGACGCCCTCTCAAGTTGTACATACTTTTATTTTACAGTGCCCATACTATGGACCTGAGAAATCATGATTGGTATCCTCCTTAACCATGGTTTTCCCAGATGTTTTCTGTTCAATCTTCTCTCAAACCCCAAATGTTTTGAAGCATATGCCATGAGACAAAACTATCTTCTCTTCCTTCTTGCAATCTCTTTCCATGATCCTCCAGTCATACAGTTCACTGAAGATATTAGAACTTGGCTTACAGTCTATCTCTGTCACTATTGCTATTATCATTTTTGGTGACTTCAATAATTGGGTGGATGATCCATTCAACAACCAATCTCTTTGCTTGAAATGATACCTTCCACCAATTCACCTCAGCTACTTACTCTAGTAGCTAAACTCTAGACCTCATCATTACCTTTAATGTTTCCAAATCTTCATTTCAATCATTTAACTCTTTAACAATAACTCCAAGCTTCCCAATGTATTTAATCCTGGTGCTCTAATTACATTTCTTTGATCCTATTGCATACTTTAATTCATTGCCCAACCTCTCTTTCCTTTATGTCATACTTCTTTTCTTATTTCTATCCTCTTTAAGCAGACCAACTTCCATTCTCCATCACTCCCTTGCATACGACCTAATCACACTGTCCCTTTCTCTGTATGAGGCACCTGGCAATACCACAGCTCTGGTTAAATGAAACTTTCTGTGTCCTCTTTTCCTGCATCAGAGTATGGCCGGGGGGGGGGGGGGGGGAATCTATTACCGTGCTGCATAAAGTCACTCTAAATTTACAATCTGAAATTTACAACCTGAATTTACAAAGCTGAAGCAAATCTGCACTGTTCAGCCAATCTTCTTCCTGTCTCTAGTTAATTTCCTTTCCCACTCTTTGAGAAGATTATTTCTCACTTTCTGTCTCTTCAGTTTTATTCTCCCCTTCTCACTCATAACTGATGATCTCACTCTTTATTTCATTGAGGAATAAGAGCAATCAGAAGAGAAAAATGTATCTTCCAACACCAATGTATCATCTGCCTTCTTTCTCCGTAAATGGGATAAACTTCCTCATTCCTATCAGTTGCTTGTGTACTGGATCTTATCTCCTGTAACCTATTCAAGAAGGCAGGTCTTCCTCTTCTCTCTTGAATCATCAGTTTGCCCCTTTCTACTGGGTCATTTCTATCAACAAGTAGACAAGTTAGAGTACCTCTGGTTAGGGAAAGAACATCATTCATCTACCAGGGAATGAAGAGAATGGATCTGATTGGTGAACAGAGGAGCTGGGCCCAGTTCCTTCTTCCTCTCTTCTGTCTCTGGGCTCCACCTGCCTAAAGAAAGCCTGCATTTTTTTCCTTTCTATAAAATTATAAGTTCCCCAGTAGAGAAGTTTGACAATTGTTTAGGGTTGTCAGGATCTGGGCAGGTAAGTCTGCTTAATTCTCTGTAAAATATTATCAGTCATATTTGGCTAATTGACTTAAATCCACCTAGTCCAACAGTTTTATAAGTGATGAAGTAATATTTTAATTTTTGCCTGTTTCCTATCTCTCATAGATTCAGAATTTGGGCAAAAATGAAGGGGATGCTTTTATTGGGTTCTTTTAAATCCCAACATCTCCAATCTTAAAAGATATTCTTGCTGTTCCCTGGAATTTGTCTTTCTCCATCTCCCCCTGATCATTAGAAATGCCCTCCATTAAAGCTAAATACCTAAAGGAACTTGTTCTCTCTGTCATCTTGTCCTTTACCTCCTCTTACCTTTTCAGACTTATAATCCTAACATACCACTAAAACAATTTTGTCAAGA
Source organism: Lutra lutra (assembly GCF_902655055.1). Lineage (NCBI taxonomy): Eukaryota > Metazoa > Chordata > Mammalia > Carnivora > Mustelidae > Lutra > Lutra lutra. The sequence goes on along the minus strand of NC_062284.1, from coordinate 66,957,519 downwards.
CTACTAGCAACTTATATCTTGCCAAGTCCAATGGACGGTTCTCAGTATTTGAATTACTCAGCCTCTCAACCTCATTTGCCACAGCTGATCACTCTTTCATAAAATGCTGTTTAAAATTTTCCTCTTGGCTTTTTTTTCCCCCTCAAAAACCACTGAGGTAGGTTTTTATCCTACTTAATTGGCCAGCTCACTGCCGAGTTCTCTTTCATTCTTCATTTCCCTTCTCCCACCATACCATGATGACTTTCAAACTACCATTCCCTCATTATTCTTAATCTTCCTGCACCCCATTTTTTCCCACCATCAGCAAACAAGCTAGCATATGTACTCAGTGACATCAGTAATGACCCTTCCTTCCTTCCTTTCTTTTCTTTCTTTTTTTTCGGAAACTTTTCTTCATTCTCAATGTTGTCACAGAAGACTCTTTTATCTTTCATCCCTAAGTGAAATCTGATTTTCCTCTGAAGATGCTACTGTATTTTTAGCTTCTTTGCACACCCTGTGAACTTCAGCGTGGAGAGGGAATCATAGCATTCTTTCACTTTGTCGTGGCTGCTTTCAGATCATTACTTTCCCATTTTATGTAAAAATCCTCCTTTTGAGGCTCACTCCTTCTGGCCTCATCCACTCTCATTATTACTCTCTCTTATCCTCCAAGTGTTTCACCCTCCTTCACTGGTACCAAACTCTCTTTGACTGGTCTTCTTGCTACTTTTCCAACTCACCAGATAAACTGCCTCAGGGCCTTTGCTAACACTGTTCCCTTTTCCTGAATCACCTTTCACCCAGATTTCTACTCGGCTTTCAGTTACTTTCCATTTTCTCAGTGAGACCTTCTCTGACATCCATTTTTAAATTATAAGCCTCCCAATTGAGCATTCTCTATCTCTTTTTTGTGCTTTATTTTTTCCAAAGCTGTTCTTCCATCTAACATGATAAATCTTTTTTTTTTTTTAAGATTTTATTTATTTATTTGTCAGAGAGAGCGAGGGAGAGAGAGCGAGCACAGGCAGACAGAATGGCAAGCAGAGGCAGAGGGAGAAGCAGGTTCCCCGACGAGCAAGGAGCCCGATGCGGGACTCGATCCCAGGACGCTGGGATCATGACCTGAGCCGAAGGCAGCTGCTTAACCAACTGAGCCACCCAGGCGTCCCATGATAAATCTTTTATCTTATTTATTTGCTTATTGTCTTTTTCTCCCATTAGAATAAAAATATAAGCTCCATGGAGACAGTAACTTTTGTACGTATTATTTCTTTTAAATAGTCCTACTTCATGGTGAGCCCTTCTATATTTACATAAATGAGTAAATGATTGAATCCTCTTGGGTGAATTCAACAGACATCTAGCTGGCCCATTCACTGCTTTGCCTGGGTTTCTTGAACTCCATGACTGTCACCTGACTCAACTTCAGCCACCACCTGCCATCTTGCTCCACCTTAGAATCCATGACCTCATATTCTCACAGTTCTATCTTTAAATCTTTGCCTCTTACCAAAAAAAATTTTGACCCCCAAATTGTATTTACAAAAGTGTATTTTAAGAAAAGAATCTGAGAAAAAGGGAAAAGACATTTGCAAAAATGTCTATCTTAACCTTAACTTCAATTTGAAATATATATAGGTGTATATATATATGTATATATATATACACACACACATTAATTGAAGGGTATTATATATAGTCAACAACATGATTAGCTCTGTAGTTATTGACATGAAAATTATTATTTTAAGAAAGATTAAAAAATCCCAGGTTACAAGATAATAGGTATGTTATTATCCCATTTTTATTGTCTATGAATTTATACATATTAAGTAGCATATATATATATAAATCAGTTTACATAGAGGCAGGGTCTTAAAACTTAAAACTTAAAACTTAAATCTTTCCCATCCTTCTTCCCTATTGGATTCAGATCGGTAGAGGAAGCCAAAGTAGAAGTGGTGGGTGAGAACTTTCTAGGTTTGGAAATAAGAACACAGATCAGAAAGGAAAAGATTGATAGGCTGATTATATATTAACTTCTTTATGTTCATCTAGATAGCAACTTCATATATATGTATACGAAGCTGAGAAAAATTTTCAGTAAATATGACATGATTATATAAATATATCATTCAAATTAGATAAGAAAAGCACTAAGCCAAAAGTAAGTAACACATATGAATAGCCAATTTTAAAGAGGAAACATAACTGGCAAAAATCATGGAAGAATATTTAAGCTCACTAGAAATCAAATGTCAACTGAAATTATAATAATGGTATCTCCCCATGAGAAAATTGGTAGACTATACGTGTGATTATGTAACACATATACTTGTATTTACGTGTGTAAGTATAAGCATATATAGACATATATACCTGAATACACACACACACACACGCACCCTCCCACACACATACTCCCCACCTATTAGGTTATAAAAGTTTCATGAGGGATGAAACTACTTTCTGTGTGATTGATTGCTTTTATCCTGAGCACTCAGCTCAGTGATTGTAACTTACTAAGTGTTTAATAAATATCTATGAATGTATAAATGCCAATGAAGTTATGGTGAAACAGAGGTACATTTTTGAAGTACATTTTCTACTATTATGTCTTGCTAGTTTATAAGGCTATTTCAGAATTATTAGTATTTTACATCTTTTTAACTTTGCCAGTTTCTAAATGTAATCAAATGTGTATACTGAGACAGTCTTTAAAAAATTTTTAATTGTTCTGATTATAGTTCATTTTTAATGTTTTTTTCCCCTGTTCTTTAGCAATGTAGTCTACTTATTTTACATCACGTTTTAGTGCAACTTACAAGAAAAATAACATGCCAGAGAAAATTGCATTGTAAATGTAAAAATGTAAATCAAATAAAAATCCCATTGCGAGTGTCTGGTGATGCTATCTCCAACATCGATTACAGGACAAAATATAGCCGAAACAACCACTGCCTTATTATGCAGACTATAAAATACACTTTTAAAAAACTGCAAAAGGTCAAGGTCTTTCTCTTTCTCTTTTTCAAATCAAGTTGGGTAAATAAGAGCACATTAGAATGAAAAACTATTAAGATTAGTCTCCTTACCCTGGGATTGAAAACCATGGAATATTTACAACACACATATCTCTAAAAGTACTAGTTTTTGTTTTAGCATTGATATATGAATGATTTTGGTTGAAATATACATAAAGGCATTGTGGTGCATTTGGGAATTGAAAGGCAGAGCAGATCTGGGAAAGAAAGCCACAGAATGGGCATTTGTGTATTGTAACCTACAGAGCCCACTGGTGTCACAACCCAACAATAGAAATGTATACCTTTGGGCAAAAAAGTATCCACCTTTGAAATTCTACTAGAAAGAAAATCTAGATAAATATTCCCAAAATGTGGTTTCTTGGGCATTTTTGCCATCACAAACTTTCCACTGACTTCCCTCTTCCTCCACAATAAGAAAGGTGCTTCCTAATTCCCAACAGCATTCAAGAACACTGGCCTTTCTACCTATTGTTTTTGAAAAGCAGGCTAGCATAAAGGGGAAAACCACAGGACTAGGATTTAGGAAAAAGGAATTCAGATACCAATTCTGCCATATGTAACCTCAGACCAATCATTAAATTATTCTATAGATTAGACTGTCATTGAAATATGGAATCTCAGATTACTCATCTCTGTAATACAACTAATAGGATCAGTTCCAGCTGCCTCCCAGGGGCATTATAAAACTACACAGTGATGATTTTAGTTCAAGTAGTATGCACATTATATTTTCCTTCTTTCTATACCCTTCTTCACTCTCATCCATGACATTTTAGATTAGACCTCAAAGGCAAGTTCTCCTCAACAAACTAGCAATCAGTCATTTACCCTTTAGTTAAAAATAACACAGACATCCACTTTCTTCTTAAGAGTCTGTTGAGATCATAGGATGGAAGGACTGGAAGTTTTAATTCATAAGAAAGATAGAGAGAAGTAATTTTGAAATAGAAGACATTGCCCGAAGTAAACTTAAAGGCCTTCCCTGGTTGATTTTCTCTGTTCTCTTCATGTATCACTTACCAACATGCTCAATGATTCTCTAACTGATGTCTACACCCTTGGCCCTCACCTCAGCTTTGGACCTCAGCCCTTCTGACCATCTTGTAGGCACCTGCAGCTCAATAGCTCTCCACCTGAGCTCATCATGTCTATGTGCATTTCCCTCAAGCCCCAGTCTCAGTTCCTGTATGAACCATTTTAGCTACTGCCAGTGCTGGAAACCACTATTACCTTACCTTTCATTCCCTCTCAACACTCATATTTCATGATTGTCCCTGGCTGTTAATCCTTTCTGAACTGTCTTCCTAAACGGCTCCTCCTCCCTCTTCTCATCATCACCACTTCCCTATTTGAGATTCTCATCATTCCTGCCTGTTGAATTAACCGCTTAACCAGATTTCTCCTCCTACTACTCATTTTCCATCCTACTATCACAGTGCTCTTTCTAAAAACAAAAACAAAAACAGAAAAACCCTTCTTCTGCACTAGGCATTCAGGAATGCCCCACTATCTAGGAAGCCCAAACTTCTTCATATGGCCTTCAGAACACTCAGACCTTCCAGTTAGGCTTCCTCCTGGCTACTCTGCCCTGCCTCCTGGCCTCAGATGCACAGTGCTTGAACCTCCCTGGCTGCCTTCTGCCTTCTTAGAGTGCCTTGTGCACTACTAACCCCAGACTTTTGCTCATGCTATCTCTCAGGTCCATTTCTTTCCTGACAGCAATGTCATTTCTTTTGAAAAGACCCTCCTGGACTCTTTACTGCCCAATCTTAGGCTCCGTTTCTTGGATGTGCAAACTTTGGTTCCCCTTACTTGTTGTCCCATAGCATGTCTATTGCCTTTATTCTAGGATTTACAGCCCAATAACTACTTGTTTATCTCTATAGAAGACTCTGGGCTCCCAATGGCATGGGTTACTTCTTATTTAGCTCCACATACCTAGTGATAGGCTAAAATGCTTGGATTATATTAGTAGCTCAATACATGTCTGAATGACAAGTGAGGAGACAATGCATGAAGAGGTTACTGGCAGCCAAGCCAGCCTAGGAGTCCTGGGTGGCATGGCTGGAATGCAGTAAGGGGACAGGAAGGAGAAGAGGAAGATACTGACAGTGAACGTTTGCTTTGAAATTTGTAGAAGAAGCCAAGCCTAGATTCTGAGAGAAGGTATCAGTACAACCCTCTCCCTTCCTTGACTCCCATGCAAAGTCCCCATGCTCACTGATCTCGGCAAGACACCCCCAGCATTTGCCCCTCTAGTAGATAATCATACCAGGAAGCTACAAACTGGAGTCCTGGGTAAAAACTAGAGGAATCTCGACTTCTGTGTTTTCCCACTCTACCCACCCATCTCCTAGGTAGGACCTAGATCTTTTCAACTCCCCGCAGCTCCACACCCCCGTGTAGCACACCGGCCACCCAAGAGAGCACTCAGCCTCAAGCTTCAAGGAGTCACCCTTTAGTTGCTAGGGCTTGCGTGAACTTCTGCCCAAGCGCTCTCCCTAGGACAAATGTTCTTAATTCCCTTTGATTGATGCGGGGGGATTATTGAGGTACTTGGTCGAGGAAGGAGAGCACCAACAGGAAGTTCTCCTTTAAATATGCTGGCAGGGAAGCCAGGTTCCAGCTGCAGGTGGGTATATTTCTGCCCACAGCTCTAGCTGCCCTGCTGCCCTCCTACTGGGGTGGAGGACTCTGAAGGGAGGGCCGATAAGGTGCTCTCCAATAGGAATCACTTAAGGCAGAGAGCTGTTTTCTTTTCTCATTATAACAAAAGAATCAAAATCTTGGCTTCAGTGTTTTCATCACGTAAAAAGGGCTTCCGTTAGATAAGGCCCCAGGAACTGCCTGGGAAAGGTGGCGGATACCATGTGGAGAATCATCACACACCTGGTTTGCTTGGGGCCCCTTGTCCCTGCTTACACACTTTGGGCTGTGACGGTAATTTGTACGACTTCTGGGCCTTCCCCTGGTATTGCGCAAAAAAGCCGCTCACTTTCTCTGTGATGCTGGGCTTCAGAATTCCGGAAAACTTCATAATCGCTTCTCCCGTTCATTGTGCCTCTCCTATTGTTCAAAGATGCCCCCAAACCAAAGAAGGCCAAAGAAATATTGGCCACCAAAGGCTCCTGGAGAAAAGGCAGAGCACATGGACCCAGCCTGCTCACTTGGACTGATGGAGATTAGATTCTCAAGGAACCACTCTGTCTCTGTCTTTCTCTCTCCTCTCTTCTCTCTCTCTCTCTTCTCTCTCCCCCCTGGATCAGACAATTGAGTCTTAGCACTGGCCTTTATTGGGATTATTTGTTCTTTTCTATAGGGTTTCAAGCCCAACCCTCAACTTCGGGCCAAATCCTCGCTCTTAGCAACCACTGGGGCCTTGTTCAACTGGTGCAGGGTTCCTTGGATTACTTCCCAGGACCTTTTGAACACACTTCTCTCCCTGGGCCCCCTCAATCTCTCAAGTCCCTCTTCAGTACTTTCTCTCCTCTTCTCTCTCTTGGCCACTCTTAAACACCAGCTGCTGACTTCCTGGCCACCCACTACAGCTCATTTTCCTGGGTTTATCTCATCCTTTTCCTTGATTCGCTTTCTTTTAAGCATCTCTCCCCCTTCAGGGACTCACTAGCTGAGTATATCCGATTGCCATTTCCTCACTCTTTGTCCTCTGGCTTCAACTGTTGATGACACATCTATTATCATGTCTAAAGACTTTAAGATCAGTTGTGTTTGTCTACCAAGAGAATAAGTACATTTACAATGGATATAGAATTGGAAAAGATGACAATTTTTATTATAATCTTTTTTTTTTTTTAAGTTTGCCTTATACTATTTGACCTTTCTCTGAGGTGGTTTAGTAGGGCATGGGAATTATAATCCAGAAAAGTCTGTTTTCTATTATATACAGATACAATTTAATTTATGATTAGTAACTGTTAAATAAGAAAAGCCATAGATTTTCTTACAAAGCTTATAGTCCATAAGAAAATTTGATAAACTCCATAATGGAATACAGTTCTGATTTTATTTTGCATATATTATTTTTTATTTTATTATTCATGTTTGTTGTTTTATTACCATCTTTTTAAAACTCAAGTTTTGTGTTTCCTGGCTCCTTGTCTTGTCTCTGTCATTTCCTTCTTGGCAGATATGAAGGCTGAGAAGCCATTATCAAGGGATTGCATGACTTATGTAATATGTCCTATGATTCTTGTGGTGGGATAGGCACTAAAAATGGAAGAATAGTCTTAAAATTCCACAAGCTTTCTTTCCATATAAATTTATAATGAAGAAAGAACAAAAGAGAGCCTCTTCTACAAAGAGAGCTGTGTACCCAGAGTTGCATCTAAGATGTTTCCTTAGAACTTAATATAGAGTATCACCTGCCTTTCAGTGGACTGTTTACAAAAAGCTTCCTCTTGAAGTAAACCTTAAAAGTAGTATTATGAAGATAAAGAAAAAATAGAAAACCAAGCATAGTTCAAGAGTGTGTGTCCTGGAGACATTCAGAGGGTGAGATGCTTGTGATGATTTAAAGCATCCCTTTCTTAGGAAGAAAACTAATTCACGCTGATTACAGAAAATATTGAGAGGAAAGAAAGAAAGAAAACAGGGAGCCTGGGTGGCTCAGTCAGTTAAGCGGCAGACTCTTGATTTGGGCTCAGGTCATGATGTCAGGGTCATGACATGGAGCCCCTGGTTGGGCTCCATGCTCAGTTAGGAGTCTGAATCTCTCATTCTCCCTCTCCCTCTCCATCCACCACCCCCAGCTCTCCTGCATTTTCTGTCTAAAATAAATAAATAAATAAATCTTCAAAGAAGAGAAAAGAAAAATAATCATCCAGAACCTGCATTTCCCTAAAAGCAGACAGAAATATGTCCTATTTTCATTTTAGATTTTGCTGTATTTCCTTCCTATCTCTTTTTCCCGGGGATAGGTTTTTGCATCGTTGAAATACTATTTCTAGATGGTTTATACAGCTTACTAATCTGTTTTTAAAAACCTATTATATTATTAAACATTCTCCATACCTATAACAGCTGCATAAAATTCCTTCATCAAATTACTCCTTCATTTATTCAATCACAGCATTCTCTGGAACACTTAACTTATTTCCAATGCAGGATGATAAGCATCTTTGTGCATAAATCTTCACACAAAATTTCAAGTTATTTTTCTTTAGGATGGATTCCTAAAGGTGTGTAAACTGAGCCAAAGGGCTGGAACATTTGTAAGACTCTTGACATATTTTGACAAATTGCTTTTCCAGAGGGTGGTACCAATTTACACTCCCACCAGCGGTGTCTGAACATATCTCACCTCACCAAGATTGAAGATAATTTCAAAATCTTTGCTAATTGGATTAGTAAGAAATGGCATTCCTTTTTGACTTTACTTTGTATCACTTTATTTCTAGAGAAGTTAAAGGTTTTTTTCATCCTTATCATCTAGATAGAAAACAAGATTCCTTTTTTCTCTTTTTTTAATAAAATCATATGCAAATTGAGAATCTTATTAGCCGTTCTTATTGTTTTGCAAGTGTTGATAACAGTTTCAATGGATGAGGAAAAGTCCTCCAAGTAGAAATGGTAGCTGTTCAGTAAGCCTATGCTGATAGAAGTAGAGGCATTAGCAGGAGTATTGATGCTTAAGAAATGCCCTGTTTGGGATGGAACTGAAGAACGGATTCAATTTTTCCATGTGTCTTAAGTCGGGTTCCCTGGAATCAGCCCCAGAGGATTCATGTGAAAGTGATTTATTAGGAAATGTTTCCAAGAAAATACAGCCAGGGCAGCAGAAAAGTGGGCTTGGGACAGGAAAGAGGTGAAGCTAAGGGGAGATACCAAGCAAAGTCAGATGGAAGGTAGCTATGTCAAGTGCTCTCAGGATTGCCCTGGCGTCATACCTCAGAGTCAGGGATCGAGGGAGCTGGAGCATTTATTTATTCCTCCCCAACCTCCATCCATGTTTAAGGTGTTCGTGAGGAGAACTTGGGTTTTTCCAGGCACTGCTTATTTTCCACACTCCATGCCTGTAAGCCAAGTGGGTTCCTGTGGCCCGAGGGCAGCCCTCTGACAAAGAGATTCCAGGCGCTGCCTACTGGAAGTGGAAACACCCTGAAGGCAGTTGTGCACAGAATGTTAGAGGGTCTTGGGGGAGAGAGGAGCACTGGTGGCATCCCCACCTCAGGGATCCTGGAACTAAATGTTCTGGATAACAACTCCTGTGACCACCTTAGGCAAAGTTGTTCACTGCCGGTTCAATGCAAATGGACCCATGGTTTCACGGAACAGAGACTCATAAAAGGTGGAGAAGAACCAATAAAGTAAAATCTTGTTCGTGTGTGTGTGTGTGTGTGTGTGTGTGTGTGTGTGTGTGTGTTGGGGGAGGGGTAAATTGAAAATGTAAAAAAAAAAAGGGGAAGAAGACTCTAAGGGAGGTAGAGGGAAAACTGATCTTAAAGAAGCTGATCTGAAGGCAGTTGATTGAGTGATGGCTGGATCAGGATGTCAGGTGGAGGAACAGCATAGGAATGGGCACAGGCTACACCATGGTGGCCAGGTCAGGATTTGGAGTTCCTCCAAAGGTGATATTGCTGTTGGGCTTTGAAACAAAAGCATAGATGTTGACTTAAGAAAGCAAATAATGTGTATATTCAGAGCATCCATGAAAAGATTTAAATATTTTGAGCATTTGAATGCGAGTATTTTGCTAAGTTTACTGTAAAACATAGATGCTGTTGTGTGACTTAGAGAACAGAAGTGAGAACGAACCATGGAACTGGCTTCAGGTTGTTGCCACTGGTTAGAAGATTGTAGTTTTTCTGCAGCAATTTCTGGAATTTGCTTTCCAGCTTCCTGGGTGTCAAGAAACAGTGATGGTAGCAGCAGCTCTCTTTCTTCAACTCTCAGACATGTGGGGGTGTCCTTTCTTGGTGTCAAGGTGTCTAGAAGCTGCTGCAGAAGGGGTTGCAGCCCTGGGCTCCAGTCAGCATTGTTCTAACAGCAGCCTCAGTCCTGCATTTTTTTCAGAAATCATTCCCAAAGGCTCAGCCTGGAACCTGCCTCTTCTTCCTCTAGTGAACGTGTAAGGATCCAATTACCTTAAGTAAATATCTCCTGATAAAACCCCTGGTGTGTTTTGCTTTTTACATTGAACATTGGCTGACCCAGGAATGTACACAAAATCTTTTTTTTTTTTTAATAATAAAAAGAGCAGTCAGTGGTTCCTTTCTTCTTTCCCTACATTTTCTCTTTCCTTTCTGCCCTTTCCCTTCAAATCCCTTCTCTATCCTTCCCTTCCCAAACAATTCAGTCCAAAAGCCATTATGTGGACAGAGCAAGATAAGTATCCGTGGGGGTGGGAGGAATCTTGGAGTGGCATGAGAGCCCACGTGGAGTGAGGAGGGCATCTGAAGGGAAGGTGATGGCATCTGAAGGGAAGGTGATGGCATTTATGGCATTGGGTATAGGCCATCAAAGCCACCACAAAATGAGTGTGTCCAAGCCGGGAGATGCCACTAGAGCTTCCATGAGGTGAGGAAGGTATGTGTGTGGGAAATGGGTGGTGCAGAATGTCAGAGCCTGAGAAGGGTGAGGATATTGTCTCTGTGTGGCATGGCTGGGGTGGGTGGAGCCAGTGCAGGGTGTTGGAGCCCAGACTGAGCAGAGCATCCACAAAAGCCAGCAGCATTGAAGGTATCCTGATGTGGGGTGATTGGAGCATGGGACGGATGAGGAGGACATCTGTGTGAGTGTAGGTGGAGTGTGTATGTGTGTTCATGTGGGGAGGGGGAGATGGGCAGCCATGTATGCAGTTTCAGAGCCTGAATGGGATAAAGAGGGCATCTGTGCAGCAGGAGGGAATAAATCCAGCAGCAAAAGGATGCTGGATACATACAGGAATATGGAGCAAAGAAGAAAATATTTTAAAGATGCTGGAAGCAAGATTTCTCACTGTCAGAGAAGGTAGTTACAAATCTGAAAAGGGACAAAACCAGAATGAATCTTACGACGATAGGTTGGCATTGGAGATATTGATGTGAAGTCATAGCTTTTGACAGATATGGATGTAAATGTCTGTTTGGCAAGCATATATTCTCTAGCTCTATCCATGAGAAAGTCTGGGAGCAGTGACACCCCAGTACCAATAAACACATCAAACATCTAGATCTTGGTAACTAAATACCTTCTCCACTCAAAAGGATCCCGGCAGAAGCCCCAGAGATGGGGCAGAGAAAATGCAAGTAATCCTGGAATATTGTATAGTGCCAGAAAGTAATGATGTGGTTGTTGAATGCTGGGGGCATGTCAAAGGAACAGAAACTAGCTTGGGGAGCTCCCAGTGACCAAATCTGGGACAATGAACAGCAAAGCAAATCATGATTGTAACGGATTATGAAGCATTGAATAGCATCCATTAGTCTGTGTTGACACCAATAAGCAAATAAATAGGTTGAAAGTTTGAAAAGGAATGGAACATTTATCAAGTTTTGAAGTACCTCTCTACAAAATAGTTATTAAATAAAAAGAAGAAAAGGATAACTTTACAGCAGAGAAGCTGGCAGATACCATCTTAATCAACTGATCAAAGGTAGAATCATCAGTGATGGGACAAATTGATATCATGTGTCACCTGATAGGACACAGTAAAAAGAACACAGCATCCCTTCAGTGGCATTCCTGCCAAAGATGCATAATTGAAAACTAATCTTGCAGAATCATTTGACAACTCTACAGTGAGGGACAATCTACAAAATCACTGATCTGTAATTAAAAAGTGTCCAGGTTATAAAAGATTGAAAAGATCTTTCAAATTAAAGGACACGGGCGCCTGGGTGGCTCAGTGGGTTAAAGCCTCTGCCTTCAGCTCCAGTCATGATCCCAGGGCCCTGGGATCGAGCCCCACATCGGGCTCTCTGTTCCGCGGGGAGCCTGCTTTCTCCTCTCTCTCTGTCTGCCTCTCTGCCTACTTGTGATCTCTGTCTGTGAAATAAATAAATAAAATCTTCAAATTAAAGGACACAAAAGAGCCATGATAACTAAATGCAACTTGTGATTTCAGACTGGTTTATTTTGCTATAAAGGACATTATTGTCACAGCAGGTGAGACTTGAATGGGTCTGAGAATAAAATGTGCATCAATGTTACTTTCGCTGTTTTGATGGTTGTAGCAAGTAATGTAGGAGAAGGTCCTTGTTTGTCGGAATCATAGACCCAAGCATTCAGGAGTGATAGGGCATCATGTTAACAAGTTACTCGTCAGTGGTTGAGAAAAAAAATATTCTTGTTTTGTTTTTGCAACTTTTTGCATGTTTGAGATTGTTTCATACACAGATACATGGACCAAAAACTCCAGCTGTTTGGAGTATTATGATCTAGACTCTCAAAAAAAGAAAAAAAGTACTGAGGAAAACATAGAAAACATAGTACATAGGAAAACATGGAGAACTAAAGTGAAGAATTTCTTTACTCTTGGGTAAGGACAGTGAAGTAGCCAGAGCCAATATGGAGCTTCTGTCCGGGGGTGGGGGTTTTTAGTGGGTCTCTGGTATGATGAGAGTGCACAGAACTGGACAGTGGGCAGGGGCTTGATTACAGTTGGTCAGGCCCACTGAGTCAGACTGGTGGAGTAGTCTGTGACTGTCTTGATCACTAAACCAATGTCTTGTCATTGTCACTCATCATATCTCAGTCTGTTGGAGAACAGGCTCCCTTATCCTTGTCACTTTGGGCAGTTCCAGGTGCAGTGCAGACCACACAAAATTCACTTACAATCTTGACACACGTCAGACAATACAGGCGTCTGACCCTTGATGAGAATGAGCCTCCATCACTCATAACCTACACTGAGAATTTTTTTTGTTTTGTTCTAGTTCACATTCTCTTCATCCTCAAGGCTGTCTACCTCTTGCCTCCCCACCAATCTGCAACTTGAGTCTCCTCCCTTGGGGTACTTCTGTTCCTGGTTGCTCTAGAAACACACCTGGTCATCAGTCAGGGGCTAGGCAAAGAATGTGGCTGCCCTTGGGTTTTCTAAGATGTGGGTAATGTTAACAGCTATCTTTGAGGGTTGCCATAAAATAATATCTATAAAACACTGATAGCAGGGCTTGGCAAATAGGTAGATGTTTGATGTGTGAGGCGAGAAGAGGGAAGAGCAAGTCTGGACTGACCATGTGGCCTGTGAGGCAAGTCCTGTGGTGGTGTCGGAGGGATAACCCTCCTTTTGCTCTAAGCAAGACATCTAGACCATTCTAAATGTCTACTGATGAGTGTATTTGGTCTATAAGGATTTGCTGACTGATCGAAAAATTAGAGTTGCAGGCAATTTAGAGTTTTTACGGAAGAGCCGAGATGGGTCTGCTTTTACTAAAACTTCATGTTATGTGGAAATGTATGAATCAAAGGAATGAAATCAAGTCAGATGCCTCATTTTTGTTTCAAATACAAAAATAGGTAGGGGTGTAAATATTTACCTAGAATGAGAAAAGAAATCGCAACCGATGCATGGAGCTCCAGCAACGCAGGACCCTTTCTTCCGGGATTTTTCAGACCGTGTACTAGAGATGCTTACACAGAAATGGTACCTAGTGCCGTCTGCCTTCCCTTCGCCACCTGCACCACTTTACAATTCCCAGCGTTCTCGGGGGCCCGTGCAAGTGAGGAGCCCTGAAGTGTCAACTTTATTAACCCTGTGCTAAATCCGCCACTAATCACAGGATGAAAATCCCAGATGATTGTGCAGTTATGGGACTACAGCACTCTGTGTCTTTGTTCGTGGGGCTTCTGGAAATATTTTGTGGGAATGAGAAATCCCCTGGTGATAACCACAGCATGGCCGAGCTCCAGTGGCCTACAACATTCAACTGGGGCTCCTGAAAACACTCCAGCAACGGATCTGTGAACGGGTTTCACTTGGCTGCTGTTTGCTTTTCCCATTTGTATTGTTGCCTGTGCCAGAGGTATGCACTTATTTTATTTTCCCAGCCTGGAGATTTATGATTCTCCCACCAAGAGGCTTGTTTCCCTCTAGCAGCATTCCTTGAAGTAATAATAGTAATAATCCTCTGCATTTATAATACTATATACCTTTCAATGCACTTTCGTGTTGATTAATTCGCTTGTACTCTTATTTTTGTCTCAGAAATAGCTATCAGCCCCTCTACAGAATTTCTAATTTCATCCTCAAACCCCGTGATCCTTCCAGTTTGCTCTTTTAACAATGTTATATGTTGTTCAGTTCACAAGGTTCAATCTTAATTAAACCAAGTTCAGGATACAAGCGGAAATGACTAGCAGCGAGGGGCAGATTACTAACACTCTATGGCACATTCATTCTAAATTTAGACGATATCCTTAGAGTCTTCCGAATTGAATCAGAACCTTATAATTAATATTTCCTGTCCTTCCTCCCTGCGTGAAATTGTCAGTCCCAGGGGCACTTCACAGGATTTGCAAGTATTTATTCTTTACAGATTGTACGTTGCTATATGTGAAGTGAAAATAGCAAGACAATACTTTTTATTTTTACCGAAGAGACAATGAAAAAATAAAATCCAAACAATAAGTGCATGATTGCATATAAATATGCTGATCCTCCCTTCAAAGTACCTAGTTTAAAAAAAATCTTATTTTAGGGTTCCTGAGTGGCTCAGTTGCTTAAATGACTGCCTTCAGCTCAGGTCATGATCCTGGAGTCCCAGGATTGAGTTCCGCATTGGGCTCCTTGATCAGCAGGGAGTCTGCTTCTCCCTCTGACTCTCTCCCCTCTCATGCTCTCTCTCGCTCATTCTTTCTTTCAAATAAATAAGATCTTAAAAAAAGAGAAAGACATTTATAAAGAAAATCTTATTTTAAATAAAAAATATTTTGATGTGTGTGAATCCAAATTCTATTATAGCAATATGTGTGTATATGAACACACACATATATGTATAGAATTAAGAATTTTTAAAGCACCCTGCTATCTGATAGATAATCAATATGAAAGGTAACATTCCTTTTATTTGGCAGCCATATATATAAATATACATGAGGAAATAATACCAGATTAAACTTTATTAACCATTTGAAAACTTTCCAAGTTTTCTCCAACCGGATTTAAAGATACTGAAGAAAAAAACTCAATTTCAAAAGAATTGAGGTTCAATATCAGATGCCAGGAGCTCCATATTCTGCTATGTGACAAATGTCTAACAGACATGGGTGCAGAGGGAGGTGAAGGGAGGCGAAAGGGGAGGGGAGGAAAAGACACTGACCATCTAGTCTGAAATTGGGCAATGCTGCTTAAAGCGGGTGTGCACATACTCATGTGTGACCACAATAAAAGTGGGCTGTATAGCTCGTTTCAATGGGATAATGAAGTGCTCAGGTGCACCATCCAAAATTGCCAACTGAAGGTGTCCTCGATAATTGGCTTTAATAATAATGTTGCATAATCGTAACCAAGAGGAGAATTTGGCTAACAGTGGTTTCTTTTCTCTGTGAAAACCGTGTTTTGGATGAATTAACAACAGCTGAAACGGTGATGAATCTAGGGCTCAGCAGAAGCCAAAAGCTGACTCAATCCATTTGTAGTTAAATGATCTAATTCCTGGTCGATAGCAGGCAACATGAAGCCATAGTTAAATGACCCACGTACCAGAATATCATACTCGGAGAGGTTTATGGTCATCTGAGATGCGGTTGGCCATCTCTTTGATCAGCGTGTCTCCAGCCATCTATGCCCTGAATACCTCGGTATATCTACCCTGGTCATTTGATATCAGAGAGGGTGGCTGTGCTTTCCAGGAATTATGAACATCTGTAGCTCTCTCCATATGAGGTCGGGACACATCATCTGCTGGTTAGCAACTTCCTAAAGATCTCCTCGATGTCCTTGTAGACCAGCAGTGGAAATGTAGAATCTTGAACCTGGACCTTCTGCCTCAGAACGGGCATTTTAACACAATTGCCAGGTGATTCGAATGCACTTAAACATTCAGGAACTGATGCTTTATATGGGCTGTTGCACCTTCCTTTGGACTCTATCTTATAAATCTGTGTCACTTTAAAAGCCTCTGGACTGATCCTCCTGTCAGCACTCTCCACATCATGCAGCTGCCATGTGCATTTCTAAGGCCTGTGCACATCCAATCTCCTAAGGCCTTCCTGTGGCCCTCAACACTAAGTCCCAGCTTCTCCGTCCTTTCTGATCTACTCCTCATCTACAGTTCCAGATGTGCTTCTTAACGTCTCCAAGGGATGTGAGTGTCATGCAGGCAGGGATAAGGACAGCTACTCTAAATCAGAAGGTCAGAGAAGACTTCTAGAGGAAGGGATGGTCAAGCTGAGACCCAAGTGACAAGATCCCACTGGGCCAAAGTCATGCCTCCTTGTTTTTGAACAATCCATTTCCTGTAACCGAAGGAATGTGATGACCTCACTCTGCTCCCTGCCTTAATTTTATGTTCATTTTTCCAGATTCAACTGAAATATTATTCCTTCATGGAGAGTCTTTTCTGAGCAGCCCTGATTCATGTTTGGGTTAGTTCCCTTGCTCTGGACTTATCTGCCCCTAATACGTCAGGCTAAAATGCCATTGTGCGGGTTTGATTCTCTGGAAGCAGACACTGATACAGAGTTTGGGGTACAGCATATTTATTCAAGGTCAACATTTGTGATTGAAGATGGAGGAAGGAGATGGGTAGAGGAAGACATCAAACTATGACCCAGATCTGATAAGGCCTTGGCCAACCCAGTGGGAACTCTGAAGAGGGCAGGTCCATCAGAGTGTCCAGTATTGGGCCAAAATGGCCAGAATTTTATAACCCTGTCTGATTCAATTACTGGATGCGGGTGCTTCAGGAAGGGTGTGACTTTGGGTAAGGCAGCTCTTTGCAGCCCAGCTGACCTAGGAGCTGACAGCTAGAAGCAGACGGGACCCCATCACCTGAAACTGGGAAGCAAATCTTTCCTGGAAGGGGAATCTAGGTACTGGATCTCTGTGTATCCCTGAGGCACTTATCATATCACTTTGTTTTCTCTCTAAGTGGACTTTGAGCTCCTTGAAGGGAACAAAACCATTACGATTTTCCTTTTTGCTTTAAAACATGGAACATAACACAGAGAATGGTCCATAATAGGTATTAAATATGTAAATGTTTCCTAAATGATTGACTAGCATTTTGAACACTGTCCCCTCTTACTGAAACCTACCCTCACACTCTGTATGCGGGGGGTGGGGCAGGGTGGGTAATACACATATACTTTGTTAAGTTCTCCGAACACCTTCAGAGATTCCATACACTATTTCTTCCACTCATTGACATTTGCTGGCTTTCGCACTTTTGTAGAGCTGTAGACATCCTTCCTAGTAATCAGGTCAAAGGAAGCCAAGCTACAGGGAGCACAGTTTTGAAACTGGTGGTGAAGCTATTGATAATTTTGTTTCATCACATTAAATTAAAAATAATGAGAGGGTGAAGTTAATAAAACAGACCATGAATATGGTTATAGACTTGACCTCTACACAGATACAGCCTCTGGAAAGGATAGCCCTGTGTGGTGACAGCCACTGCCTGCCCCATGTCACCACAACTTTTTGTCCAAAGTTAGTTAACAGGTTCCCTCTTCAGGATCTTTAATTGGTGTCCTGAGAAACTGAGTTTCAGCAATGCTCTTCAGCCTACTTAGGAGGAAGGATCACATTGTTTCCCTTAATTTTCAAAGCACTATAGGCCAATAATGTTACAAAATACAGTAAAAATGAATTACCAAAAAATCGAGTTGAAAAAAAGATATACCAGAGACCATAAGACCCCAATTTTTATTATTAGATTCAGCTGACATAAAATTACTTTTTAATAAATATAAATAGGACAAACATAACCTATGGGGGAAAAGAATTTTAAAAATTGTTCACATTATTCATTAGAAATACAAATGTATGCAATTAATATAGAGTCATTATTATACTTGTAACTTCTAGGTGTTTCATAATCACAGCTAAACAAAAAGTTATAATTTTAATAGTAATTCTCCACTATGCATACCTGTTTTAATAAACACCACGTATATCAATATTTAAAGTTTTTAATGTAACCAATGAACCTACTTCTTGCTTGTTGACTAATCTAATCTAGGTTGCATTGATGACAGTATTTTCAAAGTCTTACATGTATCTAAACTGCTTCTGTGTTTTATTTTAATAGCATTCTTTAGAAAGAAATCAACCTTACAGAAGTAGGCTGATGGAAAAGGAAGAAGATATTTTAAAGCAATTTCCACAAGCTCAAGATATTAACTTTTATCCAAAACGAAGGGGATGATAATGTAGTTTCAGATTTTACCTTCAATTTGGTTCAGTATCCAGTTCCCAAAACTTGAAACTATAAAGTTACAATTAAATATAAATTTGCTTTCAATGAGTGAAATGAATTTTGGATTTTATACATTTTGGGGGGTTATAGTTGACAAAATAACCTTAAATTATCATGTGTCATAATATGGTCCTGCTGCTTACAATGTGTGTCGCAGGCAGCACACAACCTCATTTAGTAACACCCACACTAGTGTCTATCTCACTCAAAAAGGCAGATCCACTCCACATGCCCCAGATTGGAATGTGGGGCAAGATCGAATTGCTATGAAGGTTTCTAAGCATTTATTTTCAATTTCTATACTTTTCCTTTTCTTTTATAGAATGGTAAAAATCTTTCCACAGGTGGCCTGTGGACCCAATTTGAGGGGTCAAGAATTAAGTAATGGAGGAAATAGGGATTGAAGTCATGTAGATTTGGGGCCAAGCAAAATCTTATGCAAGCTGAAGCTTTGGGAAAAGCAGAGAAGCTTCTCAGTCTGCAAAGAGAAGAGCAAAGAAGAGGTCAAAATCTGTGGGGTTAATTTAGAGACAGACAAGCAGCCTCAGTTCTTTTTTTCTTTTTTTAATTTTATTTTATTCTTTTCAGTGATCCAAAATTCATTGTTTATGCACCACACCCGGTGCTCCCTGCAATATGTGCCCTCCTTAATACCACCACCAGGCTCACCCCCAACCCCCCACCCCCCCCCAAAAATCCTCAGTTTGTTTCTCAGAGCCCACAGTCTCTCATGGTTTGTCTCCCCCTCCAATTTCCCTCAACTCACTTCTCCTCTCCATCTCCCAATGTCTTTCATGTTATTCCTTATGCTCCACAAGTAAGTGAAACCATATGATAATTGACTCTCTCTGCTTGGCTTATTTCACTCAGCATAATCTCTTCCAGTCCCGTCCATGTTGCTACAAAAGTTGGGTATTCATCCTTTCTGAGGGAGGCATAATACTCCATAGTGTATATGGACCACATCTTCCTTATCCGTTCATCCGTTGAAGGGCATCTTGGCTCTTTCCACAGTTTGGTGACTGTAGCCATTGCTGCTATGAACGTTGGGGTACAGGTCACCCTTCTTTTCACTACATCTGTATCTTTGGGGTAAAAACCCAGTAGTGCAATTGCAGGATCATAGGGTAGCTCTGTTTTTAATTTCTTAAGGAATCTCCACACTGTTCTCCAAGTGCAGCCTCAGTCCTTGACCCTCACTGTTTCATCCTGGGAGAGGCTGTGTCAAGGAAATCAGTTGCTTGGCCTAACCTCTTTAGCATGGAGTTCTGTTTTGTGCAACAAAGGATCCTAGGCTGAGATATTAGATGACAATACCTCCACTCAAGAAAGCAATGTTAGAGTGAATCTCTCAGCCTCTTCTATCCACAGGTGGCTGCCCAGGTCCATCTACAAGTGATCCAAATGTAGACATCCTCCAAAAGACAAGGGTCCCGTTAGCCTAGAAATTTACTTTGGTCTCTTTCTTTTTTGTAACACTGCCAGGGGATCGTGATCTCTAAGCCTTAGTGTACCCTTGCCTTTAGGGATGTCCTGATCCATTCTCAATGTTTTGGAGAGAGAGCAAGAAGCTGTAAGGTTGATGGGTAGCTAGAGAATGGGAGACCAATGGTCTTCTTCAGAATATGTTACAAGGCTTGTGAGTATTTGCTATGTGTTGTATAAGAGAGGGATTTCCATGCCAGTAGCTCTGGCCAAGCCTGATGTCATTGACTAACAAGCATGACCAATGGCTGCTGGAAAAAAAAAAAGATGATGAAAATGGTATTAGCTGGAATTTTCCCAGTGAAGGTCAAGCAAGATGAATCCACCTGGAATTGCCTGGATCAGGGAGATTGGGCTATTCTTCATCTACAGACAGTTTCTATAGACTTTTTGTTGTTGCTGTTTGTGCTCACAGTTATAATTCTATTCACCTTGCTTTCGTATGTGGGTGTTTGGTTTTGCTGATGAGCATTAAAGATGATGTTTATATATTCTGGTTTTGTACAGATGTGTCTAGGGATTTAAAGCATGGGGATTTCATTATGCTTCTCCTAATGACTAGATATTTATTGACTAGATTAATTAACACATTATATATTCTTAGGCACAAATATCTCCATTGTCAATGATTTAGTAATTTCATGGGACACATCGGAGTCATTCATTAGGGTACATCATTACCTTTCTGGAACACAAAAATGATTCTAAACTGTTGTTGCTAGAAAACCACACTAAATTAGAGACTTTGGGAGAAATCATGAATAGCTTATTTCTGTGTAACTCCTAAAATCTCAGCAGCACACATGGAGGGCAATGATATTGGCTACCTCAAAAGTCTTCCCTTCTGAATGTAATAGAACATGCCATTGTATCTGTGTTTTAGGACGTGAAAAGAAAACAGAAACCATTAGGACCATAATTATGGGAATCCGCAAAAGAGAGTCCAGCTGAACTTAAACAGCTGATTTAAACTCATAGCCTCATTTAATTCCCGTCTGAATTCGTTACACATCAGACAGAGTCTCCGCATTTCATAAAGATCTCAAATCCTCCCCTTGAAGAGCGGAAGCCAATATCATTGCTGACATATTGACTGACAGATACGCACCCCAGGCTGACCATACTTCATTAAAAATAGTGTGCATGTTTTTCTTTATGTCATCATTTTATTGGACCCCAAATGTTCATTGCGAGTTCTGAGGCTAGAAGGTTAAATTGCTGATATTGCAGAAGTCCCCTAACTTCTCTGGAAGTTATTCTCCATGACCTCAGGTTTGGCTCTTTGAGGTAAACCTCAGGCAGGGGCATTTTTAGCACATTCTCCCTTTGAGAAGCAGCCTGCTAAAACTGTTGCTCACAAAACATCACACTCCCGATTGCTTACTGCCGCCTCCCACCTCAGTTGTTGCCCATAGGCAGGTTTTAATGTGTCCGTTCACAAAGCTCTCAGGAAGCTGCTGTCACTTTTCATTTTTGTCACTGTGAAGTTAGTGGATGTGCTCAGCATCAGCTGCCCTTTATGGTGTGGGGCGTGGGCTTTACATAAGCTGGCGTGAGACATGTGGGTACACTGTCTCTGCAATTTGGGAAATTAAAAATGTACATTTATATATATGTCGGATGTGCTTAACCCAAGGGCTCCCATTTTCCTGATTCCATCCTAGATCGGGGACTTGAATCTTTCTCCCAGCCGCCCCCCTGTTCCCCCGCCACCTGTCCCTTTAGACTCAGCTGAAGCATGGGCACGGTGACACAGTATCGAAGAAAAAGGTGCTTTCTGCTCGAAGATGTACTAAGCATTTTTTAAACCTCATTATGTAAATGCATTATTACCCTAATACACTGATTCTTCTCTTGTTCAACACAGCCCTTAGACATGAGACAATCTACTACAAACTCAGAATATTAATCAGAATTCTTTTATCCATCTACTTATTAGGAAGCATTTTGGAGTTCCTACTATGTGCCCGAGGTACAAAGATCTAGCTTAGGCCATTTCAGAGATTCAGATCCAAGGCAAATTACATTGTTTTCTTACGATGTATCCTCTCCCCGATATTATTTATTTAGGCAACATTAGGCTAAAGTTAACTTTCAATGTGAGATGAAAAAAGAGTAGCATAAAGACAACTTACAGACTGCAAAGCAAATACAAAGATGGGAAGGACTGACTCATGTCCCATTACCCAATGTGTGCTTTGGGTTTTATGGGGAGCAAAGGAAAGGATGTTCCACGATGACCGACATAACTAGGGAGTGTTTGGCATCCACTGTGAGGCCTCCATCTTTTTCCCCACCTGCACCATTTCCAAGTCACTCCCAGGTATTCAGCAGAACTCCCCTAAAGAAAGGCAAGGCAAGCAAGGTCAGCACATAATGTATGTGGAGTCCCGGTTGGTCTTGAAAGCAAGTACAGTTCTTCTTAGAGGATAAGAATAGAGAGGTTGTTCTTGTCCAGAAGGATCACAGCACACAGGGCTCGCAGAGTCACTAGGGTCTGAGATGAGACCGGAAGTCAGATGGGCACAGGTGACAAGAAAGGCCAGGTTGGGAGTGCTGCCTTCATCTTATTTCTTTTGCCTCTGGGTCCCCATGTTCTCATAGCTAGACCACTGATTCCCCCTCTTTTTTTTTTTTTTTTAAGATTTTATTTATTTATTTGACAGAGAGAGATCACAAGTAGATGGAGAGGCAGGCAGAGAGAGAGAGGGAAGCAGGATCTCTGCCGAGCAGAGAACCCGATGCAGGACTCGATCCCAGGACCCTGAGATCATGACCTGAGCTGAAGGCAGCGGCTTAATCCACTGAGCCACCTAGGCGCCCCTGATTCCCCCTCTTGTAGTCTCCATCTTCATCCTGTTCTCTGCCAGTCTTGATGGGGACTGAAGGTACGTCCACAACCACACCTTCCTTCTCCACCAGGAGTTGCCCACCTAGATTTATGTCACCGTTAGAGACCTGGCCCAGATACTAACATTCTACTCATGTTATCCACTCATCAGATCCGGCCAGTTGGTGCCCCCGGAGCAATGCCCAGGATCACAGCCTCCAAGTCATAGCCTACTTTCTGCTCGGATCCTTGCTCTTCCTGCTATTTTGGGGACTCAGGGCTCACGTCTCTGCCTCACTCTTGATGATCTCTCCCCCTCCATGGGATGTGAGTTTTTACCTCTGACCCCTGTCCAGTTGCTGGGATTTTAATTACCATAGAGATGGTAATTAACGATCTTTGCAAGATGGTTATCTGTTTCTCCAGTGCTCTAGAGTTGGGGTCACTGTCCCTTGCCATTCTGATTGGGAACCCCAATTGGTAACCAACTGTCATTTGAACCATGACTGAGATTGATGCTGGTTTAAACACATTTTAAAAGACTTCATACTGTTCTTTACTTGTTCTTCCCAGTCCATCACTCAGCCCCTGGAGCTCCATTATTTCCCACCACTCATTTTTCCCTGGTGGTTGGTTATCTTGCTTCTTGGAGAATCTGCATACATTATACTAATCAATTATCAGGCATATTTTGTACATAAGAACAATGCTGGTGGACAATCTCAGCTAATAACCTGTTATGTTAAGATCTGATTTTCTATGTAACAATAATTATTACAGTAACAGTAAATGCTGGGGTAATACAATACCTTAGATATGCACTCATTTGGTTCTCACAACAACCCTATGGTGAGTACCATTGCAATCTCCATCTTATAAGGAGGAAAAGCAAGTCACAGAGATGGTAACTGGTGTGTTCAGGGTTACACAGCTAGTGAGCCTGTGGTTGAGTTTAAAGCCCAGACATTCTGACCCGAGCCCATATTCACCATGCTATGCTGCGTCTCTGAAGCAGGAGGCCACTTTACGTCCACAATATAATCAGTGGTCGACTTTTAGGATATTTTTGGAATTGTTCACATAAAATATTTCTGTTAGAATTACTACTAACTGAAGCTAAATTAGGCTTGCACTCTGCAAAGACACATATAATACACAATAGTGTACTTGCAAACCCACATACATTGTGACACAGATGAGTACTTAACCTTTCAGTTCACAAATGATCAATTTGGGCAAGAGTTTTGGAGTGGAAAACAAACACTATAAAAATGTATATGAAGGGATTGTCACAGAGCATGGTGCATTGTAAACATTTGATAATATTATTAATTATTATCAATGCATCATACATCTGTATTGTGAATTAATGTGCAGTATCCCCACACTACTATCATAGACAGAAGAGCTTATAAAAAGATAATGGGAGAAATGTTAGTGCTCTCTTGCCTTTGGATATCCCTCTAAAATGCTTTACATGACAATTTCTCTATATGTAAAATGGATGCTGAAATTTTGTCTCTTTCAACATTATAAAAATGTTGGGAGGTAAAATAAAATAATCTGCAAATTAAAGCCCTTGAAATAGACTATGTTAATAAAATACTGGAAGAGTTCCTTTAAAAGCAGATTATATTTCATACTATTACCTCTAGGTACTCACTAGAAATACGCCATTTTGAGGTAGCTTTTATCAATGAGAACTAGCATGTCCAATAAAGGGCATGGGATTATTCTCAAGTACATAAAAATGGGAACTTCCCTCTCTCTCTCTCTCATCCATGTATCTGTCCAGGACCCACTTCATGGTAGATTTGTACAATCATACAGGGCCTCCCACTCGAAAATCTCTCTGCTTGCTCTGCTGTCACTGTTCTGTTTTGAAATGATTGATTTATGAACAAGGGACACTGCATCTTCATTTTTCATGATGACCTACACATGAGGTAGCCCTTATCTTCAGTCTTTGATGGACGTACCTCACAACATAGAGTTGATTCACTTGGGGAGCAACTTCTCTGCAGGCCAACTAAACCCCCGACAGTGGGGCTCAAGCTAAACTCAGAACAGAGAAGTCATAGCACATCTCTAGTAGAGATGATCTTCATTATTACCAATTGGACACCTACATCCTGGCAAAGCAGCTTAGTGAAAAACAAAGTGAAGTTCAATTCTGTGGAGAGGAGAGGGATCAGTGTCAGAAATACCTGCCTCCATCAGGGAGGATGCCCATGTCTGGGATCTAGGGTGCTAAGGAGTGTCTCCTATGTTCAGCGGGCCCCGTGCTGGGACCTGTCGGATGAGAGCTGACAGCCTTGCAGGCTGCCCCTCTCCAAGTCCCTTGTCGTGGGCGGGGCCCGTACACCCTCCTCCAGCCCACGTCCCCTCAAATGTGGGGCTGCTCTTGTTTCAGTGTTAGTCATTTCTTTTTTTTCTCTTTTCTTTTTTTTAATTTTATAATCTCATTTCTAAGTGCTAGTCATTTCTTAAAACAACTATACTGTGTAAAACAAACGAAAACAAAAACACAACGTTCTTGTAATATAATTTGCACAGTATAAAATTCGAAGTGTACAAGTCGGAGCCTCTTTAATAAATTCACAGAGTTGCGCAATCATCACTATAGTCAATTTTTCAACGCCCCTGAAAGAAATCCCATACCCATTAGCAGCCGTTCTGCAGTTCACCCCCACCCCCACGCAGCCCTTGGCAACCACTAATCTACTTTCTGTCTCTATGGATTTGTCTGTGCTAGAGATTTCATACAAATGGAATCATGCAATATTTGTCCTTTAGTGTCTGGCCTATTTTACTTAGCATAATGTATTTAAGGTTCATCCATTTCGTATCATCCATCAGTACTTCATTCCTTTTTATGGCTAAATAACCTTCTGTTGTATAGATATATTGCATTTAATTTATCCATTCATCAGTTGATGGACACTTCAATGGTTTCCATTTGGGGGCCATTATGAATAATGCCGCTGAGAACATTCATGCTTGAAGTTTTGTGTGGTCCTGTGTTTTCATTTTTCTTGGGTATATACTTAGAAGTGGAATTGCTGGTTCATACAGTAAGGCCAGTCATTTTTCTCCATGTCTACAAAAAGAAGACCCTGCTATCAATATCACTCAAACCAAACCAGACATTGGTTATGAAAATCCCTAAGGCTCCAAATTAGATAGCAGTGAAATCTTTTATATTTAGATTGAAGCTTGGAGTCAGATTTGCTGGAATAGCCATGGCATAAATGGCTTTATAATTAAGTAAACAAACCCAGGAACAGTAACATCTCTTCACCCTCCGGCACAGAGTAGATAATCCAGGATTTTTTGCTCTACCTCTGCCAAAAATTGCATTTGGCATCAGCTCAGAATCATACTCTCTCTTGAGACACTTTGAAAGATCTGGGTTGGGAGATATTTGTAGAAAATTTGTAGAAATAGCTGTAGAAAAAAAAATTAACTGTGTCCCTGAATATGTGACTAGGACAATTTTGGGAGAGAAAGCTTTGGGAGGTTCTATTGCCCTTATGGACCTCCCCACCCAATCCAGTATTGAAACCTACAGCTAGGAGATGGTACCAGGAAGTGGGGGTGTGAGAGGTGATTAATTCATGAAGGTGGAACCCTTCTCAGTGGGATTAGTGTTCTCATAAAAGTTTCTCCAGAGAGCTAGCTTGCTCCTCTTCTGCAGGTGAGGATACAAGATGTTTGAGACAGAGGAAGGCCCTCACCCCATTACGTTGCTCCCTTATCCTGGACATACAGCCTCTAGCACCGTGAGAAATAAATATCTGTTGTTTATAAGCCTCCCAGGCTATGGCATTTTTTTACAGCAGAGAGGACTAATATGGGAGGGGGGGTTCATTTAAGGGAAGAAGTTATGAAAAATAATCCGAAACCTGCTAAGGTGGTTTGTCTTACTGATGTGGACACAGATTACCTGAGCATATTGGTAAAATGGGTATTCTGATCCAGTAGGCTTAAGGAAGAGACTTCAGTGCTGCATTCCTAGCACAGTCCTAGGGGATGTCAGTGCTGTTTGACTCACACGTTGAGTAACAAGGCTCCTGGGGACCCTGTAGCAGCAGGAGGACATGCTAAGTGACACGGCTCTCTTGGCGCTGCGTGGTTCACGGATGCCAATTTGCTGCCCCAAATTTGACTCCTGTGTCGTTTTCTACGTAAAATCAAGCATGGTGGGGCCAAATATGCCACATCTAATCCACTGACGGAAGAGAGGGAAGACACAGGCACCAGAAACCCGGTCCTCCTCTTGCAGAATCAGCAAATCTCATGGAGTCTTTCAGTACCAGTAAGCTCAACAAGCTTGATTAAGTGGCAACATATTTGAAAGTTGGTCGGCTTCCTGGTGCAGTGAAAGACCAGGGTCAGACCAGGAATGAAGGATAATTGAAAATAAAATTCAAAATTGTACTATTGTCTCCTGAAAAACATGAAAAGGGAATTTAATTTAAAAGCTACAGAGAAAAAAAAACCAAAACCCAAAACATTAAAATGCTACTTTCCCAACCATCCTCTCAGTGTTCTAGATGCAACACAAAAGCCTTCAAGATCTTTGTTTTCACATTTCTCATGACTCCAGGTCTCTCCCAGTCTTTTCTGCAGAGATTCTCTTTTTCCTTTCTCCACCCTTCTCTCTGGGTCAAGTTTTGGTTGGGTAGACCCCACTTCTCGACCTTAAAGAACATGTGGATCACCTGGGGTCTTGTTAGAACAGATTCTTACACAGTAGGTTGGGAGTGGCCCAAGTAGCTACATTTCTAACAAACATCTAGGTGAGCTAACATTTGCTACATTCTAAGGAGCAAGAGAGCAAGAATGTGGATTATATTGGGCCCTCTGCTCCTTTAACTCCCCTTATTATTTCTCCTCCTCCCTCAAATCAGTAGGTAACAAATGCTGATTGAATAAACTGATTCCTAGTTTTATCTTTTATAGTAGTGATGACAATGAGAGTTCCTTTACCAAGGTTGGATTGAAGATTAAATTTAATAGTGTTACAGGGAAGACCTAGCCCATGTGCCTGACACTCAGTAGATGCTAAATAAATATGCCTTTATTTTATCCCACCTTCCTAGGTTCCTTATGGAACTCTAGGCCAGCAAGTTAAGTGCAAGGGGGTAAATAAACATTAAAAATTGATATGAGCAGATATTCACAAACCCGACTTCTCCCCACTAAAAAGTGCACTTTTTATTAAAACAGAAGCATGAACTATACAACTAATCATTGTGGGGAAAATGTAATCAACCTGACATAGAAACTGCATGAATTGGAGGGACATTCCTGAATCTAGGCCATCAAAAATGAGATCAAGATTTCAGAGAAACCCAAAGGCAAAGGGGCCTCACCAGTCTTTATTCCCCATCAAAGATTAAGCTATCAAAGACTAAGTAAGGTAAGAATAGTCAGATGTTACCCATACAACGTCTAGCCCTCTCTAGATGTTGAAGGTGGGTTGTTCAATTATCTGAGTGATTCTGAGCCCTGGGCTGACAGAATGAAAAACACCATCTGTCTATGGAGTGGGGGTGGTCTGCAGGCCTGAAGAACTTCCTTGCCAGGGAGTTGTTCTGCCCCGTCTTATGCTTCCTCAAAGCAGAAAAACCGGAGACCTTGGTGACACCCAGTTGTGAGTCTAATGTCATCAGGGACACTAAGGATCGCAATTCTTATATTATCTGATAGAACACAAAATGTCAAACTAGTGTAATGTCCAAACAAAGAGGGACTTTGAACAAGAAAGTTGCAGACATTACACATTCTCTTTCCTCGTTGCATTCCGCCATCCATCTTCTGGGAAAGAGGCATACAGATCATGGTGTAACTTGCTTAGAACAATAGACAATTGTCACAGTCTATTAATTCCATCTGCTACTGACGGGAAGGAAAAATGGTTACATGGTGAAGTCAGAGGGTCTCAGGAACAGAAGGGGACTTTCCTGAGGGTCTCCCCCAATACCGATGTATAAATGGAAGCATGATGTAAAGAGGAGAACCAGAGCCATTCTTGGCCTCTGGGTTATCTAGGTCTCAGTTGATAACCATCATTCTTTTTGTGATTTGAGGCCACTCTTCTATTTAGGAAAAATTTTTTTTTTCTTTTGAGAGCTGTGCTTGGATCTGCAGTATTAATATGGATGATGAAAAAATAGAGGAAAGCAGGGAGGGACTTAGCTTGAGAGTGAGATGGTATTATTGAGTTAGTCCTAAACCAGAGAGAAGGACAATACCTAAATATCCTTAGGTTTCTTGATAACTCCTAAACCACTCTAATTTTTGTTGTAGAAAAAGTTCATATAATTTAGGAGTATTATTTAGATGATCTTACCTTACCTGGTTCATCCCACAAAGTAGCCCTGATTGGGAGTCAGGACTCTTGACTCAACTCATTGCTCATGTGGTCTTTGGTAAGTAGGTTGAACTCGCTAGGCCTTTATCCCTAAGGGAGAGATTAGCTTGTATCAATATTTTCCAGTGTGTACTGTGTGAAATAAGTGTTAGGCAAGAATAGGATTCATACAAAACAGGTAAACATAGGGGAAGGAAAGGAAAAATCAAATAAGATAAAAACAGAGAAGAATGGGGCACCTGGGTGGCTCAGTTGTTGAGTGTCTGCCTTCAGCTCAGGTCATGATCCCAGGGTCCTGGGATCGAACCCTGCATTGGGTCCCCTGTCCAGCAGGAAGCCTGCATCTCCCTCTCCCACTTCTCCCGCTTCTATTATCTCTCTCTCTCTCTCTATGTCAAATAAATAAATAAAATCTTAAAAAAAAAAAAACAGAGAAGGAGGCAAACCATAAGAGACTCTTAACTCTAGGAAATAAACTGAGGGTTGCTGGAGGGGAGGTGCGGGGGTAGATATGGGGTGATGGACATTAAGGAGGGCACTTGTACTGAGCACTGGGTGTTTATACAAGTGATGAATCACTAAATTCTACTCCTGCCACTAATAACAGGGGGTATGCAACATAATACCCCTATGTTCATCACTGTATGTTACCTAACTTGAATTTAAATTAAAAAAAAATAAAGAAGTAAGATTCATTGATCAAATAAATATAGATAGGATTAGTTTTCTTTCTTACAGGACTTCTGAGTCCTTGATATGCTAATATATACTGGAAGTCTCCAAAAAGAGGTCAGAATATGCTGTTTCCTAAAAAAAATTAATCACAGATCCCCTCTCCTTCGGCTCTCCCCCATGTTAGTAACGTTTTCTAGGAATTGCTTAAGAAATTAACACGTTTTGGGAAATAATGATCCAAATAATTTCTGAATTTTAACTAACTCATACTTATTATGAAAGGATACTGGATTCTACTTCTCATGTTGCCAATCTAGAGAACATTTTCAGAAACATCCCACATGCATTAAAAAATTGTATTCCTTTTTACTTTTTCATTGACATAATATGAATTTGACATCAATCATGAATGAATGAACCCAATACCTTCATGTAGTACATCTGAAGTGAACTATTCACACTCTATTGCTCTATTAGTTCGTTGGTCAGGGGAATGTTTATGTGATTTAAAATTAGCTCCAAATGTACTTGGTCCAATGTTTGAGGCTACCTTCAGAACACATCATATTGATCTTAAGCTGATTGCTCAAAAACTTCCTTTGAACAGGGTCCAGGAAAAAAGAATAGACTTTGTACTGGTTCATTCAAGGGGCATATACAGAGTACAAAGGACAACGAAGTTCTTCATAAACCAACATCTTAGTGGATTATGGAGGTGCAGAAGGGTCTACCAAGGGTAATTTCCAGAAAGGAATTATGAGATATCAATGATCTTCAGGACTTGGGTATTTGTCCTTTGAGGCGATATCATTGTCTATGCAGAAAGAAGTCCTAGTCACAAACAGGCTATTATAGTAATTCAAGCAGTGATGACTAACCATCTATTCATTTTAATTTCTTGGGTAATTGGTTCCATCTATTAGCAGCCAGCCACATATTTAAAAGACTTTTCTCCATAAAAATCTTTCCTCTTGGGTGTGATGGCCAGCTAAGCCAGTAAGCATAGTGGATTTTGCCAGCATCTTATACCAGTTATTTCAGACAGTCCAGGGACTGGCCATAAATACTTGCCCCAACAAGATATACCCAGTGACTCCTACTATTTTCTGACAAAAATAATTCCAGAACGGTGTACATTTTGCAATTAGGTTTCTTTTATTGTACTGCCCAGATTTATATCATTTTCTCTGCTGTATTCATGATATTCTGAGAACATTGCAGATATCAGTGTAAGATGCCATTTCAGAAGGAATAGAGTAGCTGAATCTGTTTTACAGTTTGCAGTAAAAGAAGTCCTTTCTGAGAAGAGAGCACAAAACTGATTTTTATGTGCCTTTCACATTTCAAACTTGGATTTAGTTGGACTACAAAATATTTACATTTTTCACAACTAGCAAGTTCCTGTTTTGACAGATTGAATGTAGAGAGACTCCCAACTCTTATTCCGTTTTCAAAAATGTCCGTTCTTCTGTATATAGCTGTCCAGTTTCCCCAGCACCATTTATTAAAGAGATGCCCTTCAACAGATAATTGGATAAAGGAGATGTGGTCCATATACACAATGGAATATTACTCAGCCATCAGAAAGGATATAACCCAAGTTTTTTGCATCAACGTGGATGGGCCTGAGGAGATTACGCTGAGTGAAATAAGTCAAGCAGATAAGGTCAATTATCATATGGTTTCACTTATTTGTGGACCATAAGGAATAGCATGGGGGACATTAGGAGAAGGAAGGGATAAATGAAGGGGGGGAAAGAAGGGGAGATGAATCATGAGAGACTATGGACTCCAAGGAACAAACTGAGGGTTTTAGAAGGGTGGGGGTTGGGGAGTATTAAGGAAGACACGGATTCCATGGGGCACTGGGTGTTATATGTAAACAATGACTCTTGGAACACTATATCAAAAACTAATGATGTACTGTATGGTGACTAACATAACAACAACAACAAAATGTCCACATGCCTCACCCTCTTCTTCCCACCACCATCTAATAATCTACATTTTGGAAAAACAATCCAAGCTGAGGCTAAAATATGCTATCATGTTATCATGGGAAAGAATGATTTAATTGATATCATTCCTAAAGGGATAACAAAAATCTGTTTCAAACTGACAAAAAGCATCACGTTGTAGTCCTCTGTTGCTAGAATTATATCATATTCACCTGAAAGGTGTGGGATTCATGTAAAACTCACTTTATGGACTTAAACTGGAGACCACCCTCTAAGATCGTAAAACATAGTCAAAGGGAGAAAAAGAGGATGGATTTATTATCTACAAGAATAGAGCAAAGGAATAAAATGCTTTGTTTCATTCTTAAAGGTTCAAGTTTCATTTCAGTGAGCTTAAGAGGTTGTAAGAAATTATTTTTTGTTTTGAATTTTAAAAAGTTAATTATGAATGATTTCAACTCCCCCCAAATAATACAATAGCATTTACATATGAATAGTCAAGAGTAAACTTATGTTACATTTTTCTATATTTTTTCTGGTCTGCCTTTTAAAAAGAAATACTGTGTTATAGATACCTTCAAGTGTCCTCCCATTCTCTCCCTCCTGCCCTCCACAATAGTAGCCTCTGTCTTGAATCTGATATACACCACTGAAATGTGTATTGTGAAGATTTATAATATCTACTCTTACTTTCTTACCTAAATGTTGTATTACTCTACATCCTTTGTATAAAACAACTTTATTGAGATGTAATTCACATAACATGTGTAATTCATCCATTCAGAGTGTACATTGTAGTGGCTGTTAGTATATTTACAGATATTTGCAATAGTCACCACAATTTTATATTTTAGTCACCTCAGGAAGGAATCCTGTGCTAGTTAGCTATCAGCCCTATTGTTCCATCAATCTCCCCTGCCCTCAGGGGCAAGCAATCACAAATCTAGTTTGTGTCTCTATAGATTTGCCTATTCTAGATATTTCCTATCAATGGAACCATATAATACATGGTTTTTTGTGACTGGCTACTTTTACTTAGCATAACATTTTCAAGATTTGTCTGTATTGTAATATTCCATTGTATGGACATACTACAATTACCCATTTATCAGCTGACGGACATACGGGATGTTTCCATCTTTTGGCTATTATGGACGACACTCACACACATATTGTTCTGTGGACAGCTGTTCTCATTTTTCTCAGGTATATTTCTAGGACACAGCATTGGGTTTTGATACATGGAGATTGAGCTGACTGTGAATGCCATACAGTTCTACGTTGCATAAGTAAACCTTGTTTTACTTCCCTCTTCTCCTGCTAATGGACAATTTGGTGGGTTTTTTTTTTCTCTTTGTCTTCTGCTTACAGTGCTGCAGTGGTGTCCTGGTATGTGCTCCCTTGTGCAGACACAGGAACTCTCAAGGGAAGACCTCTATAGGTGGAGTATGAACTCTCTGTAAACTTTCTAGACTCTGTAAACTTTCTAGATGTTGGCAAACCACTCATCAATGTTGAGGCAAGCCTGTTCACATTTATTGGCAAGATAAACATTTTTTTTTTTTTTTGAGAGAGAGAGAGAGACAGAGAAAGAGAGAGAGGGAACAAATGCAGGGAGGAGGGGAGGAGAGAATCTTAAGCAGGCTCCACACCCAGTGCAGAGTCTGACATGGGGCTCAGACACAAGCAGGCTCCACAACCAGTGCAGAGATCATGACCTGAGCTGATATCAAGAGTCGGACGACACTCAGCTGACTGAGCCATCTGGGAACCCCAAGATAAACACTCTTATTTCTTCACATTTTCCCAAAATGCAATGTTTTCTGACAACTCCTTTTTTTTGCCATTGTGATGAGGATAAATTTCATCAGTTTGCTTCAATGTGCATTTTTCCATTATTAGCGAAGTTGAGCTAATATGTGTTTACTGGTTCTTCCCATTTGCTCTGCAGTGAATTGCCTTTTTAAGCTTTTGTTTTCTACTGGGTTATAGTTTCTCTCTTATTAATTTGTAAGATCCTTTTTAGATATTATTTTTATATCTGTTAAAAAGAAATTACAGATATCTTCTGGTGTTTATCCAGCTTTTTAAAAATTTTTAAAAATTTTTATTTTTTCTCCAGTTTTATTCAGATACAATTGACAAATCATTGTTTAAGTGTAGATTTGGCACACTTACATAGTGCAAATAGTCACCACAATAGGATTAGTTAGCATATCCATCACCTCACATCATTTCCATTTATTTTTGTGGTGAGAACATTTAAGATCTACTCTCTTGGCAACTTGTTAACTACAGTCACCACGCTGTGCATTAGATCCCCAGAACCTAGTCATCTGATAACTGACAGTTTGTACTCTTTGACTGACATCTCCCTATTTCCCTCACCTCGCAGCCCCTGACAACCGTCATTCTGTTCTGTTTCTGAGTTCAGCTTTTCTAGGTTTCACATATGAGTGAGATCATACGTATTTGTCTTTCACTGTCTGACAAATTTCACTCAGCCTAATGCCCTCAAAGGCCATCCATGCTGTCACAGTGTTTCTCAACCTTTTTTTTAAATTAATTAATTTATCTATTTCTTTTTTCTTTTTTTTTTTTTTTTTTAAGAGAGGGAACACAAGCACGGAGGGTGGGAGAGGGAGAAGCAGGCTTCCCACTGAGCAAGGAGCCTGATATGAGACTCAATCCCAGGACCCTGGGATCATGACCTGAGCCGAAGGCAGAGGCTTTAACTCACTGAGCCAACCAGGCACCCCTATTTATTTATTTTAGAGAGAGAGAGAGCAGGGAGAGGGGCAGAGGGAGAGACAGTCTTAAGCTGACTTCCGGCTGAGTGCAGACAGAGCTCAATGAGATCACAACATGAGCTGAAACCAAGAGTCGTAAACCAAGAGTCGTAAAATGCTTTTCATTACACAATGGTTTTAATTTTTAACATCAAGTTTATCAGTTTTTCTTCATAACATATATTTTGTATCTTAGTTTAAAATTATTTCCTCTCACAATCTTATGTTAGTCTCCTATTCTTTTTTCTGAAATGCTAGGTTTTGCTTTTTTACTTTTAAGTCTGCAATTCATTTGGAATTGTGTGTGTGTTGTCTTGAAATGAGTTAAAAATTCAATTTCACCTTTTTCTATAAAGGTATCTATTTAGATATCTAATTGTCTTAACATGATGTATTAAATAGACTGTTCTTTCCTCATTGTCTTGAAATGCCATTTTGTCTTACCCCAATATTGTGTATATATGTGTACCTATGTGTGTGTGTGCGTGTGTATGTGGGGGGGGTGTTGGAAAGGTGGGGAGGTAAGGGAGAGACTATTTCTGGGCTCTTTATTCTGCTCTGTTTGTCTATCACTGTGGTAAAACCACTTTATTTATTTTAGCTTTATAGAAAATCTGATTATCTGAGGAGGTGAAACCTTCCTCTTCCCCCTCCTCCTCTTCTTTATCTTCAAAATTATCTAGGCTATTCATGGTCTTTTGTTATCCCATATATATTTTAGAATCATATCACAATTGTTAATGCAAACTTGTTCCAGAAAAAGCCTGCTGGTGTTTTTCTTATAATTGTATTAAATTAAGATTAATTTGGAGAAAATTGATTAACTTCGGACTTTGCTGAGATAAGAACACAATCTAACATTCCAAGAGCAACCATTAAAAAAAAAGAAATGGGAAAAAAAAAATAGAAATGGACCATATAACTTTTAAACCGGTCCAAAACAAAAAGGAAATAAAGAAAAAACAGTCTAGTCTACTACTGACATTTTCACACTCAGATAAACCATCTTGAAGGCATGGAGGGCCTGGACTTGTATATGACACCCTCCTCACAAAAGAGCAAACATTAAACAATATCAAACAACAAAAACACCCATATCAATATTAGCAAAAGGTTGCAAGGCACAAAGCTTTACCAAGACTAAAAAAGACCATTATTTTATGATAAAAGGAAATATTTACCAGCAGTAATATATATGTTATATGTATCACTGATTTGTAATCCCAGCATGAGATCAAAATATACAAAAGAAACCTGACAGAATTACAAAAAGAAAATAACATAGACAACCATATATATTGCTTCCTTTTCAAATCCAGCTGTACTTCTAGTTAAAAGCTGTGTTTAGTGCCTAGTGATTATCTTAGGGTATGCACACACACATGCACAGACACACACATGCACACATCTATCTTTAGTGGTTTTTTAGTGTTCTTACTTATATACTCTTCCACGTTCTTTCCCTGTCACTCTAGTTTCTGGAGCTTTAATACTATTTTATCTGCTGACTCTTGCATATGGTAGATTGACTCCTTGGGTATTTATAATGATTTTCACTGCAGGCTCATCTTTAACAGACATGTTCTTCCTAACCCCACCCCATCCCAGAAATCCCCCTGGCAGGGCTATGAGACCAGAGAGGTGCATTTGCTTCTGCCAAGTACCTCAGAACTATCACCAGCTTTCAGACTGTATTATGTGAATTTCTTGGTGCAGAAACTCTTGGAAATGGCCTAGTATGGATTTGAATCCCTAAACAACACAAGGAATAGGTAGGGTGACCAACGGTCTTTGTTTGCCTAGAATGGAGGGGGTTTCAAGGATCCAGGACTTTCAGATTTCAAACTGAGATAGTCCCAGGCAAACTGTGACATATGATCATCTTAAGTAAAGGCCTGCTTTCAGTTTTTCTCCCCCAGGGAGGAATGGTTTTCCCACCGAAATCTCAAACAGAGCCAGATAGGCTTCTATGTCATGCCCTTAATAAGGATAGTATGTTTGAGTCCACCCTTTCAATGAAGCTACCACCCTTGGAAGCTCCCAGCTTTATTCCAGAGTCTTGGTTCCTACTCCCTTCTCACCTGCTTGAAAGGCCCTGTCTCCCATCCCTGCACAGACACTCTGACCCCACTGTGGCCCTTCTGATCCATTAGCTTGTGTGCTTCCAACTCTTGTTTTAGCTCCACCTTAATTTCAGGCCATTGCACGATCTTGTTCTTCCTTGGGAGCTCACTGTGCATTCAAACATGTTATTTTGTTATATTTTTGCAGCATTTTCTGTCTTTATAGTTAGAGCGTGGTCATATTATCTTCATCTTCCATCTTGCCAAGACCAGAACTCCTCCTGTAACAAATTTTTACCAGCCTGCCTGGCCCTGCACAACACAGCTTGTAACGTCCATAAGTACAGAGAGTTCTAAATGATTCAAGTGGACAGGATTGCCAAAGAACAGACATTGGATAACTTGTGTCTATTGGTAAGGGTTCTCCAAAGAAACAGAACCAACAGGATATATATAAGAAGGGGTTTATTATAGGAATTGGCTCACACGATTTTGGAGGCCCCGAAGTCCCACAATCTGCTCTCTGTGAGCTGGAGAACCAAGAAAGCCAGTGATATAATTCAGCCTGAGTTCAAAAGCCTGAGAACGGGGACCAATGGTGTTAAGTCCCGGTCAAAATCTGAGGGCCCCAAGAAACTGTCCTAGAGTGAAATAAGATGGAGGTCCCATCTGAAGTGAAGAGAGCAAGTTCACGCTTCCTCTGCCTTCTTCTTCTATTCAGGGCCTCAACAGATTGGATGACGTCTACCACATCAATGAGGGCAATCTTTTTAACTCCACCAATTCAAATGCTAATCTCTTCTGGAAACACCCTCACCGACAGACCCAGAAATAATACTCTACCTGCTCTCTGGGCATCCCTTAGCTCTGCCAAGTTGACATACAAAATTAACCATCACAGCATGATTCACCATTTCTATAAATTATTTCTAAAACTATGCCGTGCCGTAGAAAATATATTATTTAGTAAAACAGATACAAGAAATTCTTGTTCATGGCCTTGGTAGTCAAGAGAAATCATGCAAACAGTTTGGCTGGGGATATATCAGCAAGGGAATTTATTAAAAAATGCCAATATTGATCAGTTCTCCAGCTCCCCGTGTATTTTTCCCTTCCACTACTAGGGCCGTGACCTGCGGCTGAGTCAAAACTGTGGCCCATTCTGAACTGTTGGCTCAGGAAAAAGAAACCCATCTAGAAAGAAAGACAGATGCGAAGTGTGTGTGGACATTAACGGTATAGAAAAATTCTTCTACTGGGCAAGATCCACACATCCTCACTAAAAATAACAGAGGCGCCCATCTATATAGTAACCAGACTTATTCCCTGAACAAAAAGAACATATTACTTTTCTAGATATTTGAAGAAAGGAAAAAAAAAATCTTGAAAATAAGATAATCTCATCAAAAGTAAGTATCTGAGGCTACAAAGGTTTCGGTGTGAAACAAGATAAACCTAGAGAGGTAAATAATATGTACCATGTGTATTGCTGTTCTAGTCTTGATCATTCTACACATCCTGAGATCTTGAAATTTTGAGCACTGGAGCCAGGTCCTGTGAATAAGTAAGCACTTTCCACTTCTATCTCAACCTTTGGCAGAGAGGGCTTTGCTCCTGAAAGACGTCATGGAATGATGGATAAATGGCATTCGGGAGGGTATTTGGCTTTGGAAGCCAAACCAGGTGTGCTGGTTACATAACCAACAGCCATGGACTCTTCCGTGTTCACAAATCTCAAATTTCCTCCAGGTTCCTACCTTTTCCCCAGGTGGCTCTGGTAAAAATCCTGATCATCTTGGTCAATCACTGCAGTCCCATTTTCCTAGCCAGTAAGTGGGTAAGGGTAGGGAATGTGACTGAGCCAGTGAGAATTAAGAGGAAATTTGGTGGGAATTTTCTAACAAAGGAATCCTTCTTTAAAACAGGACAAACGAGGGGCACCTGGGTGGCTCAGTGGGTTAGGCCTCTGCCTTCGGCCCAGGTCATGATCTCAGGGTCCTGGGATCGAGTCCCGCATCGGGCTCTCTGCTCAGCAGAGAACCTGCTTCCTCCTCTATCTCTCTCTCTGCCTGCCTCTCTGCCTACTTGTGATCTCTCTCTCTGTGAAATAAATAAATAAAATCTTTAAAAAAGAAAAAAAAAAAACCAGGACAAACGATAGTAAACAACGCTGTCCTTTGACTCAGACTTCGTTGTTTGCCATTAATGCTTATAGTCTTGGAAGTCATCTCCCAAATTGGACGAGGAGTTTGTCAAAGATGAGGCCACTATGCTGAGGTTGGAATAGTGGAAAGAAGAAGGAACCGGGGTCTTGGTGTCCTTGAGTAGCTTTATGGAGCCCCCCTAGAGCCACCTGATGCTAGGACTTCTTGTTATATAAGGTTATAGTTGTCCTTGCTGTTGAAGCCAGATGAGGTGCGATTTTCTGTTATTTATAGCCCAAGTCATTCTAATTGAGACAATAGCAATCTTCGAAGGTCTTGGCTTAATCACCACTCAACTGTTCCTTCATAAGATTTGGAGGACAGGGGCAGAAAGGTTTTGAGAGGTCGTCTAACTTCCCAGACAGCCTAGTATGGGGAGGGATGATAGATGTGAAATGAGGAGGCTGGAGGGTGTGACATCAAGGCTATTTCTAGCATTTTATCTGAGGCTCAAAAACTCCATTACCTATTTCAACAGAACCTTCTAACTCTGCTGGAGGTACCCACTAGCTGATCGTTCAATGTTCAGGCTGCTGTGGTTTAATTAGTAATGGGGCTCTTGCCTGCATCAAAAGTACAACATTCTCCATTTTTTTCTTTTCTCCTGTGGTACAAACACTGTCCAAGATGCTTGACACTGCAGGGAGGATAGAGGGATGCGGAAAATCTGTTTATTTGGCACCTTCGCCCCCTGGCAATGTTGGAGTCTAAGAGGTTGCTCTGCTTGTTCTGCAATTTGAAAAAGGTGGGAGACTTTCTCTAACTTTTCCAGAGTGAATATAACACAATTCTAAGCGACTGATGACTACCAAATAAGAACCTGATCTTTCGTTTTGTTTTGCTTGCTTGTTTGTTATTTTCTCTTAAAACTGGAAAGAGCTGATGGCCAAAGAGCTTAAGCTTCCAACTGTGAAGCTGTCATGGACACACTGAGGCAGGTCCTGGGGGCTGCCTGAATTCCAGGGCAGCAGGCGAGATGTCTACATGAGAATGAAGGACGTGCTCCAGAATTTCCCTTCCTAGGAAGGCTGTGCTCTAAAAGTTCATGCCAAAATTAAAAAAAACAAAAACAAAAACAAAAACAAGAAAAAACAAGAGAACAGAGACCCATCCTTCCTTCCTATTACTTCCTCCAACCAGTTGTAACAACCACAGAAGTCTGGTTGCAGGTAGGATCCATGATATGCCCCATTATCACAACTCCACTGCATCTAGTTTTTCAAAGACCAGAGAGGAAGGGTGGGGAGTTGGAGGTACGGGGAGTGGAAGGAATATTCTAGAACTGAGCGATATGTATCAGATTGTGCCCAGGAATTTTTTATGGAGATTCAGAAAATGCTCCCTTAGTATCACTGCTGTCCCTAACTTGCAGATAGTGTTCACATCTGCAGCTAGGCTGCTGAGTCTGACACTGCCTAGATCCCTGGACTGGAGCAAACAGGGTGGGAGGGAGGCTAGTCCCTCACTCATTATGATTTTCTTCTGTTGATAATTGAGATGGACTCTGGTAGGGGATGAAAGTGTGAAAAAGGGTTCCAGGGTCTCAGCTTCTTTCTCTATCTTCAGCTTTCTTTTGTGGCAACGTTAATCAACTGTCTTTTGTTCTAGTTACGACTTGCTAGAGTCCAACTAAATAGTAGAGATTTAAAAATCAAACAAAAAGGTAATCACCCAGAAATCAGATTTAAATCTTCAGTGACTAAATTTGCTTTGTTAGAGAAATAAAAGTGTGGAGAAGCTTTTTCTTCTAAGGCTATTAAACAGTTACAGTTGGCACAAACAGGTTTGGGGCTGTTTGCCTAAAACCC